>NC_135628.1:1200000-2400000 GCF_053574225.1 Canis aureus | reverse complement strand
CTAATTCAGAATTTAAAGTCCAATTCATTTCAATTCTCTGACCATTCCTCTCTACCTCCATAAATTTCCCTAATACCTTGTGAACATATATGGTATATTTTCTTAGGCACTGCTTGGCAGCTACAATTTGGGATCCATGTGGGCAGTAAAAGTATCTTGGTCACTAGCAAGCTTAGCACATTATTGACATGTATTAGGCCCTTATCCATATGTTATTGAATGAATAAATTAAAGAATGGGTGAATAAAATTATATAAGTATATTCTTATTAATAATTTAGAGTTATCTGAGGGTTCTCATAAAAATCAACATTTATCACACATCTATAATTTCATAGCACACGGAGCATATTTTCATTAAACTCTTACACACACACACACACACAATTTTATACCTAGTGCTTGGGAAATAATAGCCAATTTTAAATCTCTAACATTAGAAAACATGATTTGCTTTGCAACATAGAAAGGAGCATATTTGGGCAAGTACGGGGACCACTTTTACATCTTCTCAGTGCTTATTACACATTTTAATGATTCTTAAATGTTTACAGATAGTGCTTGCATTGTAAAGTGTTAGATATATTTCGACCTTAAAATATGATGCATGGGAAGGAATAAAATGATTCTTTTACCCTTCACTTTTTTTTTCCCTTTTACTAAATTATTCATCTGAGATCAGGGAAAACATGAAGCATGACCTGATTTCTAAGAGCTTTTTATATAGTAGAAATCTCATAGTAGTTCTTACACTTCTGTGTATCCTTACAACATAACATCTATTTTAAGTGATCTTAAATTGACTTTATTATCAAACGTATGAATGATATCTAACACCATTTTTAATTATGTGATACATTTTAATTTCTTCTATTTTCTTCCATTTTTACTTTTCTAAATTGTTTTGCAGTGTTGTTTCCTTTTGAATGCTTTTCTAGCCTTCACAGTGTATCTATTAGTCAAGTGTCTGTCATCCCTAGTGTCTATATATGTTTTCTAATTCATTGTTTACTTAACAGTATAGGATTAATATTTTCCCATATGATATGTTCTTCTATATGGTCATGCTGGTTAGAAATTACAGATATCTTAAGTCTTTACCTATTTAAAAAAATGCTGTACTAAACAATTTTAGAGTTAAATAATTAAGTACAATTATTTATGGTGGACAGATTTCTAAAAACTGAATTGCTGCTTCTAAGAGCTTTAACAGTTTATATATATATATATGCTCTTTTGCCTGCCAAATATGTTTTAAGTAATTATATCTCAACCAGCTGGTTGTAAAGTTGGCCATTTTCTGAATACAGTACTGGGATAAATGTTTGTGTGTGCACAAGTGCATGTGTGTCTTCTTTTAACAGTAAAATAATGACTATGACATGATGGAAGTAATAACTGAAGGTGAACACTCGTAAATTTTATAAAGGCAAACTAGAAAAAAAAATACACATACAAAAAATACAATACGAAATATTGAGAACAGTTCTAGAAGTAATATGCAACTTCTGTGATTATTCACTCATCCAACATTCACTCACTTTTGTAATAAAGTTGTTTACTGAACACACGGTGTATTCTAGACACTGCATTGAGCTGAATGACTGGGGCCCAGGGGTCAGTGAACTGTGACCTGAGCCTTGCACGTCTACAGAACATGCTCACATAAAGCAGGTCCATTTCTGTAAAACTTCGCTGCCAGCAGTGCCTGAACAAAGTGAGTGGGGAAGTTGGTGGAGGCTTCACAGAGAAGATAGTATTTGAGCTAGCTCTAGTAGTATAAGTAGGAGTTTATAGAAAAGTGAGGGAAGATATAAAAATAAACCAATGCACATGTATATAATGAAGATACTCAATAGGTATTTGCCTGTTTGTTTTTTAAGAAAGAGAAATGAGGGGCAGCCTGGGTGGCTCAGTGGTTTAGCACCTGCCTTCAGCCCAGGGCCTGATCCTGGAGACCTGAGATTGAGTCCCACGTCTGGCTCCCTGCATGGAGCCTGCCTCTCCCTCTGCCTGTGTCTCTGCCTCTCTCTCTCTGTGTCTCTCATGAATAAATAAAATCTTAAAAAAAAAAGAAAGAAATGAGGTTGGGGTCCACGTTGTGGAATATGGAGTATTCCTTGCTAAGTGATCTTAAATTGCTAAGAAGTTTTTGTAATTAGTGTAAAAAGCTAGCAAAAGAGGTTTTTAAATTAGGAAGTAGCAACTGTTTATATAAGAAAAATACTCGTAAGGCAGTGTAGAGTATGTACCCGAGTGGAAGCAAAACTGGTAGTAAGAAACCAGTGGAATAGGCCACATGATGGAAGTCATGTCCCAGTGGCGGTGGCCTGGAGAGAAGCTCAGTGATGGTGCCCACAGAATGTAAAGAAACATTACAGAATAAGCTCCTTTCCCAATTGACTGTGTGTGTCTAGTGTACCATCCTTTACAGGGACCCCAGTCCTGAGATAAAAGGATTCCAGACCTGAGAGAACCAGTGAATCCCCTGATTTCATGGATAACCAACTCAGAGTAAGGATCCATAGTTTTCATCAGACTCTCATCTCAGATTCCTGGGTCTGAGATGAGAAACACGTTGGCTTATAATTTTAGGCACTTTTCTAGGGATAAAGACTCCGTGCTCTCATTAGATCCATTTAGTAACACCAAGTGGCTGAAAACCAATATCCTATCTGATTACACTTATTTTCATAGATTTTGTTTGTATTTAGATCCAGTCTTGATGGCAGGGCTATAGGGCAGTGCGGCGGAAAATGCATGGCAAAATCGGCAAAATTTCTTAAACTTGCTTAACTGCAATTTCTTCACTTAGAAAATGGGGAGAGTAGCATCTAGTTCAAATAGGAGATATTAAATAAGAACTTATTAACTTAGCAGTTAGTGGAGTGGCTGCTTAACAGAAGGCACCCAGGGAATGACAGCAATGATGAGCATTGTTGTTATTGTCATTATACTATATGCTGTATAATATATATGTGCTATATAAGTAGCAGTGACAAGCCCCATCTCAGTTCTCCTTCCTCCACGAGGAGAGATTTTGCTTATGATTCCATCTAAAGTCGGTCTCATCCTTTTTTGAGCTCTTTGCTTGTACTTCCTTTTGACACCTACCCTACTTTAGCTGAAATTATAATGTATAAGGAACATGCATGAAATATAATATGAAATGATATGTATGTCTTTGCCTCATCCCGCTTACTCAATAAGAGGATTTTCATATTCCCCCTAGTGTTGGCTACGTAACATAAGCACGATATTTTAAATATTTTATATACAACATGATATTTAACATTTTATTAGCACATTTGGTTCGGTGGTAACTCTCTAGCATTATCCACACTGTATTGTCTCCCTGCTAACACAGTGGACACTGGGCAGAGTCGATGGTAGAGCCATCATGCTTACATTATGTTAGAGAAAAAAAAATGCATTGTTTGAACGATGACCATGGGGTTCTCACCCTTAAACAAAAGTTGGATTTACTTCTACTTTTTAAAAAATGAGTATTAGATTCCCTGTCACTTATGTGATTTAACATAAAACCTAAATCTTTACACAGTGTTGTATGTATTATATTAAAAGAGCCCACATATGCTAAAACCTCATGTAACACAACATCTGGACAAACTTAGCAACAAATAATGTGTGTACAGTTCAAAGAGATGGTTTTTATAACTCCTCTTATTCTTCACATAATAATTTTGATGTAAATTTTGCCAATAGGGTAATTTATCCCTAGCTAATTACATGAATTAAAAATTTAATAAGGCCATGTTCATTGAAACATTATCATCTCAATTATATTATCTCAAAACATCATATAGCACCTCACTGAGCAGCAGCAAAAATAGAGGTCAAAGCATTTTGATTGTCTTAATACAATTTTTATGTTGTTTTTTTTAAGGCTACGTGTGAACACGATAATTTTCAATATCAAAAATTATGCTATTTTAAAATACCTAAATGCAAAAGGCTTGTACAAGCAAAGAACACTGTGGGCTTATTGGAAAAGATGTAAAGAAACAATTTACAAAGCAAGCAACAAACAACTGGCAGTTCAATAAAGCAAACTTGCGTTGTACATGGCTATCAGACAACTTTCCAGAATCACCAGAACCCGTTGGGCAGCCCTTCCAGGTGCTTAAAGGGCCCTGTGTTCATTCCTCGTTAACACTTATCAGGCTCCATTTCAATCATCTATTGGCTTGTCTGTCTTTCCCATCAGAATGAGGTACATTCTTTTCAAACCATCTTTATATTCCCAACGTCTATTTCATATCTGGCATAGGGAAGGCAATAATTTGTTTATGGAATCAATTAATGAAGTAAATAATTATTTAATTAATTACGTGACCACTGTGCTTTCCAATGACTTTCAGACTTTAATGTGCACAATAATTACCTTCCAGAACTTAGTTTTAAAATGCATATTCCTCACTACTCTACACATAGATCCATACTCAGTAGGTTATGCAGCCTGCAAATGTGCATCTTAACGAGGAGACCAGTGTTTGATTCAGCACAAAGATCATTCCTTAAAAACATGAATCATCAATGTGACGAAAAATTCTTCTCAACTGAAGTAGATAGACTTTGGCAAAATCACTCAGCCGTTGTTCCCTGGTTCTAAATTGAAGGTCAGAATGAGTGAGGAAGTGTGCTCTGTGAGAGAAAGCCCGAGACACACAGGTGAAAACCTTTGTTGAGACTTTTCTTGGATTCTGTGCCTGTTAGATTCGTGAGGTGAATATTAGTAGAAGGTAAAGCTAGGGATAAACTTGGTAACGAGAACAGATTGTGGGACAGCCTAAGGATCCAGATAAATAAAGGATCCAGGATCCCAGCTGGGCTACACTGGGGCCACTATCCAAGAGTTCAAACCAAGAAAAAAAGCGGGGGGCAAAATCTGGGCCAGTAACACAGTAGCATCTCAAGCTACACACCATACAGCCATAGCAACAGCAGAAAACATTCTTGAGTATGACTTCTGATACCTGGACAGATCCCTTGCTTCCTCAGTTCCTATTTTAAATTGACTTTCTCGGTGTCAGAAACTAGCCCAGTATGTTATTCCCAGAGCTAGGTTTGCTTCTTAGGTATTGACCGTAGCGGAAGGTTAGATCTCCTAAAGCATTTATACTTTCAGATTCAGCACAGAATCTTTGAAAAATATTGTTTAGGTTCTTGAACTCTGAGCCAGATCTAATAAATCAGTATCTTCAGGAAGTACACAATGGGATTTGATTTATGAATGCTCTTTAGGTGATTCGGATGATGGACCTGGTTGTGGGAGCCGTGGCTTTGAAAAGCCTTCATAGATATTTCATTAATGAAAGATGTGTTACTGTATTTATAAGGAGTCCCATCCCGCAGTTCCCATCATTAACTATATGTTTCTGCCTCTTGCACACATTTCTTCCCCTCATCTGTCTCTTAGTAGCCCTCCATCCAGAATTATTTTGCCATAGGCTTGCCTTTTTTTTTTTTTAGATATTCTAACTCTCTAACCATAATAGTAATTTCCTCTATTCCCTTTGCCATCAATTTTCAGTCTAAAGATGTATTTTTCTCTCCTGTTTTTCCCCCTTCTATACAATTTATACCCTAAAGCACATTCAAAGTGCATGTCATAATGTCATGCATACCCCTCCCACCTCTTTATGTGCTACCCACATAGGTAGTACCTCAGCTGGGCTACATTTCTGAAATAATTAGGGTCCAGTGACTCGATGTCTGAACAAGGGGGTGAGGTCATTATTCATCTAAGTTTGTAAGAGAAAAGTTAAAAAAAAATTTAAGAAAGTTGCTTTAAAAAATGGAAGAGGGGTTTAGAATAGAGCAGAATGCCTAAGACGATTTCCATTCTGACTTGTTTTAACAAGATCCTACTGCTTTGTAATTCATTTATAGAATGGTTATAGCCTCCCATTGGCTCAGTGCTCCCATTTATTCAGCAACTGTAAATAATAGCCATCAGCAAAGCTTTTGAAATCTTCAGATGAAAGGAACTAAATTAAGGAAGCTTCCCGTGTGCATCCCATCCCCACAAAACGGATGCAGACTAGAACACAGAAAGCAAGGAACAGCAAGTACAGCCTGGTGATCTTAGCAACCTAATGCAGTCCAGCTTTTGAGAACCATGAACATTTATTTTCTAGGTACTGAGAGTTGGTTTTTTTTGAATAGTTTTTTTTTTTTCTCAATTGTAAGAGGGTATAGTGGATTTATCTTAAGATGTGAGAGATACTGAGAAGGCAATATCAGATCAGCTGCATTATGTGGATTAATGCTGCAGTAATTTCTTTCTTTGGTTATTGCAAAGCTGGTTGCTATTTTAAAGCTATTAGTCACATGCTGCCGTACCTGAGAGTAAAATTGTTCATTTCCATCCAAAGACGCTTCATTTTGTTGCTTAACAGGAGAAACTTCAATAAATAAATTCTAGCCTTTTTTTTTTTTTAATGCTCCTAGGGACTTAAAATGTACCTGCAACTTAAAAAATTGTGTGTAGATTATATTCTGTCGAAGAGTTTATTTATATACTGTACATATTTTAAATTATTAGATCAAAGAGCTTACAGTGGATAAGGTTATAATCTTAATGAAGCACTTTGTAAAAATCTTCTTACGATGTGATTGCTGAGTTATGGAACCAGGGCTAACTTGTCTGGGCCCACAGTGTTTAATTAGACCAGTGTGATAAAGAAAGTTGGGAAGCGTTCCTTGAAATATAGAATCTGCCTAACTCAGATAACAGTGAATTTGTCGTCTAAAAAATTTGTGTTAGAGCTCTTTGTCATTGAATCACTTTGTTAAATCTGATAATGTCAATATTCAGTCCTGGGGAATGCAGTAAACAAAAAGCCTTGTAGCCCACTAAGATCAAGTAGCCATTGGGACATTGTGTGGATATAAGAAATGTAGACATACTCCTAGCCTTGCCGGACCTCCAAGTGCATTTGGTCAGACCAGGAATACACACACACACGATACCTATACATAGAGATACGATAGCTAAGATATGTGGCGTTTATTTCCAATAATGCACATCTCACATTCCCTATTTTTATACAACTGAGTTTACAATTATTTATACTCTATAGCATCCCCTGTTCTATAGTTTAAATTATTATTTAACTTCATGGACTTCCTGAACCTCAGAGAAGATTTGTTTGCTTGTGTGTGTGTGTGTGTATATATATATATATATATATATATATATATATATATATATATTTGTTTTCTAGAATACCTAGGTATTTTGAATAAAAGAAAATCCTTTTAAGTGCTAGAGTGTTCATTTTATTTCAAATTATCATTTTGTTATTTTAGGAGGTAAGCATTTTTAAATGCACTGTTTATTTCCCTGACTTCTTAAAAGAAATGAGTTAAGTATGTTTTTAATCTATTCAGAGGCATCATTATGTGCATCAGTGTTTGTGATATTCTCAAAATGAAAATGTCAATATAGAGTGGATATGATGGAAATCCCCAGGTTTCCTGGGAAAAACATGCATTATTGATCTATTTTTATGTCATTTTTATTTTTTCCCCTAACTTTGTGTGAAGCAGTTAGGTGATTTTCTGTCCACTTTCTGCTAAATTACTACTAAATTAATAAATGGCTCAAAGTCTACTTCTTCTGAGGGGTAATTTTAATTTATAGAAAACTATCAACTTTATCATTGATATCAATGATCCTGAGCTTGTCCATATCTTTGAAATGTCATCTCAGAATTCTTCATGGCCTGTGTGAAGGATCACCTACAACACTGCAGTATTCACCGTCTCCTGTATAATACTTGCTTTGGTTGTGTTCCTGATGTAGGAAGGAGCATTTTTATCTTTAGCTTTTGATAGAGAATTGCATCTTTAGGGGTGACAAACTGGAGTGTAGGAAGCATTTTTGTGGCATATCAAATTTCTAATAAAATTAGAAATCCCATAATCTTATAGCAACAATAAAATTAATAGCTATTTGATAAAGGAATGTTATCTTGAAATTCCTTCATTCCTAAATTACAATTTCATTTGATTTATGAATATTCCAGGAGGTAGACTCTGTTAAGAAATGAATCTTCTACAGGATTCATGAAACTCTTCTAATGTCTCAAGGTTTTGCTTACTGTCTTTGTTTAAATGTCTAATGTAATTATTCCCTTTCAAATGCCAAAGCTCATTTCTGTGACTAATACAGCTTAATAAACTGTATCTACTTATTTGTAAAATGCTCCTTTAAAGAGTGTGGTAGAAAGAATAATGGTCCCTAAAGATGTCTATATCTTAATACCCAGAATCTAAGGGTATGTTATGGTGCATGGAGGAGAATTGACCTTAAGATAAGGAGATTGTATTATCCTGTTGGACCGAGAGTCCTTAGGGAAGAGGAGGCCAAAGAGTCAGAATCAGAGAGACAGCATCCTGAGAAAGACTCAAGTCATTGTCTGGTTTGGTGGTAGAAGGGGAGTCATGGATTATGAGAAACCTCTAGAAGCTGGAAAGCGAAAGACAATGGGTTTTCTTCCCCTAGAAGCTGGAAAGGGAAAGACAAAGGGTTTTCTTCCCCTAGGGCCCAGGAAGGAATGCAGCCCACGTGAGACTCATTTCAGACTTCTGACCTCCAGAAGTGGGAGGTGATGTACTGGAGTTGTGTGAAGCCACTAAGTTGTGGTAATTCGTTACAGCAGCAACGGGAAACTAAAACAGTTAATACTAGAGCCAAAGACAGGGACGTTCTTATACTGTTTCTTGGGGAGTCAGTCAAACAGTATTGCTGCATTCGCACGTGTGTGGGTGAATGTGTGGAGGGGCCTTTGTCTGTAACCCTGCATCATTCGTAATCTTTGGGCAGTATCAGTAGCTACCCAGTCTGAGGCCTAATGCAGAGACAGGGTAGCTGACATACTTCTGTACTGACATAGCGACGTTTTCCTGTATTTACCTTTAAAATTTGAAATTATACAGATCCATCTTCTTATTTCAGTTTATATTCACTCTTCCAGTGTTACTAGATAACAAATTAGAAGTTTTATACATTTTGGCTCTTACTATAATATTCTTGCATATATATGGTTCTCCTATCGTAGTATTTCTGCTACGGCGTACCATTAAACGGGCCATGGTGCCTATTCTGTATTTTGGCTTAGTGTATCATGATAAAATGGCTTTAAGTCTTCAGGAAGCACAGCACTGACAAGCTCTGAGGCTGCTGAGCTACAGTTAGGTTGGGTGCTACTACACAGGCCAGACATGCTAGGACTATATCATATAAAAATAACTACAGTGACCGACTGCTGGTTGGGAAGTTGACTTTGACTCCATCAAGGATCAGCTCCTCTTTCCACAACCTGCATTTATTATCTAAAACCAATTTGGTTCCATAGATGAGAACCAGGGAGTTTGGAGATTCACTATGGAGTATCCGAAAACCACTTTGAGCTTATTTACTGGTTAAGCAAGGATTCTCAATCTTGGCAATATTGATATTTGGACCAAATTGTTCTCTATTGTGGGGGGCTATCCTGTGAAGTTCAGGATGTTTAGAAGTATCCGTGGCCTCTGCCCACTGGATGTCAGTAACAAACCAATGCTTCCAGACATTGCCAAGTGTTTCCAGTGGGGCAAAGTCACTTCTGGTTGGGAACCACTGGATACAGTACTTGAGACTTTTCTTGCAACCAAGACTCCCATTTTATAACCCACTCTGAGTAGCTGGGTTCTGCTTTAACAGCCCCAGTAAAGTACCTGCAATTATAGCCAAAAATTACCTCCGGGGCAGTCTCAAATTTAAATCCTATACTTTCACTAAACCTTAGTCACCATGGTTGGGTCTCTGCTATGACAAATCTTCCCTCCTCTCTTTTCATGAACCAGCTGTGTGTAAAACCTCCCTGGATAAATATTCTACACTTTATGTGTGTTTGGGGGTGGTGGTGGTGGTTGTTGTTGTTTATCCACCGACATCTGGAGCCATCTTCCCTGATAGGCCCAACTGGATGGATACCCATTGTTTTCTCATCCTGTTTTTCTGTAGCTTGTCCCATTCTACTACAGCCTCATTTCTGGCAGTCAGATTTGTTTAAAAACAACAATAACAACAAAAACTCAATTGGTACTCATTCTTATTTCACATATAGACACGCACATCACCACCACCAGTTGAGACCTGAGTACCCAATACGACTATGTATAAGTAACATAAATTAATTTGAGAAAGTTTAAGTAGAAAAGCTATGCAAAGCAAAGGCGGCGGGGGGGTGGGGGGTGGAGGTAATTTTGATTAAAAATAAACTGTCTCAGAAAATCAAGGCATGCAGAATAGCATTGTGATTGCATGCAGGAATCGGGGAGTGGTCAGGACCTCAGGGCTCAAGGAAGGGTATGCATCCTTCTTTCATCTCTGTGTCTTCCACATTTCTATGACTCTTTTCATCTACAGATTGGCTTTGTCTCATGCAGTGTCCACATGGCAGCATGACTGAGCCAAATCTCCTAAGAGTTTACAAGCTCTCCCTTCCAGAGATTAACCCAAACTGAACTATAATATCTAAATCCCAATTTCTTTCTTTTTTTTTTTTTTTAAGTCCAAATTTCAAGTCCCTGGGAGAGAGATTTGTGGCCATGGTGTATAGAGGATACGTCCAGCTTCCATGTAAGAAGGTGCCTCAAGAGATTACAGCCACAGATCAGTTCAAAAATGTACCCAAATTATCTGATCACTAACATGGAATGAATTCTCTCTCTCTCTCTCTCTCTCTTTTCTTTTTGTAAGATGTGTCATGGAAAACAATTGCATATGCAGGATTTTAATTTTGTGAAAGCAACATAAAATAAGACCACATCACCTTTTGGAAGAACACACACTTAAATAATTACATATCAACACTTGCATTGCAGATTTTATTTATCAAAAAGGGTATTTTAGAATCAGTTTTGTGCAGATATGAACAATGACTTTTCTATGTAGAAAAAGAAATTTTTCTTCTGCAAGTAAACAAATAAATGAAAATATCAAGGTCTTTTTAGAAGAGTCTATGATGTTTTTGCACATCATTGAAACTAAAGTTAAAAATATATATTTCTACGATAAAAAGATAATGTAACCTTTGTGTGAAGCTACGAAGATGATTTTTTTTTTTCTGTAAAGCATGTTTGTTCAGACCCTGATTATTACTTATTTCAGCAGAGCATACAGGAAATTTCAATATATTAAGACAAAAAGCTGGAAAATTGGGACTTTTATGTGTTCCTAATAAGAATGCTCTGCTTTATTTTCTGACAAGTTCTCTGACAGAGCTTCAGAGGTAGTATAACAGTCTCTGCACCTTCTCTGTCAGCCGGGAATGAGTCATTCCTGAATTTACTAAAAATGACATGATCAACATGGCATAGTAATGAACCCTGGGGAGGATTTTAAGATACTA
This sequence comes from Canis aureus, assembly GCF_053574225.1. NCBI lineage: Eukaryota > Metazoa > Chordata > Mammalia > Carnivora > Canidae > Canis > Canis aureus. Next base: position 2,388,575 of record NC_135628.1, on the reverse strand, counting down.
GATGGCACCAGACCCTCTCATTAGTGCCATGGGTCTTATTAGTACATGTCAGTTTTCTAACCTTTACAGCATTGCTGGTAGCATACAGAAAACTCTGAATATCTCTACATTTGTGACATCTCTTAATGTCACATCTCTTTATAAAAAAAAACAAAACAAAACAAAACAAAAAAAACAAAGACCAGTTTATAGCTTGTTGAATTTTCTAAACATGTTTTAAAGATGAGGGAATAGTGTAAAGCAAGGAAAATGAGAATTCATAGACTTTGTAGAAAAAAACAAAGAAAAAGTATGCCAATTCATTGAATGGGAAGAAGTGCTGATTTTCTATCAGTCCTTATAGGAAAGTCGTTTTCCTAGGAAAGCAACATCCAATAAGAAGGAGAAAGAACCTGTGATTCAGGTGGAGGTTCTAGACTCAGCTCTTCCAGTAAGAACTTGTGTTACTCCTAACTTCCCTTAGTTTCATTTTTGACATGTGTGATATAGGAAAAGAGTTCTAGGATTTTTTTTTTTTTTTAGTATTGATTTTCTCAGGACTTTTTGTGAATGCCTCTCTTGTATCCCCCCGCTCTCCTTTCTTTCCTTCTTCCCTCCCTTCCTTCTTATTCAAAAACATTCAATGAACAAGTAATAAATGCCAAGCATAGTGATAGGCACTGCAGATACACTCAGGGACTTCACTGCATGTATGTAAAGATGAGATAATATTGTAACCATATGCAGGTGGACTCATTCAACCCCAATGCATATTCAACTGTAGAGAAAACCCCTTTGGGAATGGATTTAACAAAATTTGAATGTTGTTTATTTGCAGTTAAAAAGTTAAAAAGATGCAGCTAAAAAAGCTTTTGGAGAAAAGCTGCTGACTTTTTAATTTAAATACCTTCATCTAAATTTCATAAATTGTCTTGAGAAAGCAAAGGATTCACATTTCTTTCGAAAGGACCATAAATAAAAAATATCTAGTAAAGCTTTTAAAGGCCAAAGCAAGTAATGAATTTTGTGTTAAAGTAAGTCCAGTATATCATTAGTTATTTTCAATTTTGAGGTTCACATTTAGCATGTGCTACTTCAAGCCAACTTTACAAAGCCTGTCACCACTGATAGCTGGTGTGGTCAATCCCAGGTGAGTCCCTACAACCTTCTCCTGACACTACCTCAAGAGTGAGTGATGGTTGGGCAGGTACAGATTCTCAGAGTGGTGTGGATTGATACAGATACGACTGAGGCCTAGGAATAAGAAAGAGTGATGGAAAGCACATCTTACTTAAAGATGGCATCTTATTCTGTTGACTTGCCAGAAATAAAGCATAATTTTTATGTGAGATTAAGAAAATAGCATATTTTCATAATATCCACATAAATATTTCAAGTAAAAATGAGTAAATAAGCACCAAAATATACCGTTCACGCACACACCATTATAGAGTTCTATCTGCCAAATTCCTAACAATAAATGTCACCTGAAAATCAAAATTAAGAGAACAGATTTTTTTTTTAAGCCATCTGATTTGTCAGGTAGTTAGTGAACCGCTTGTCATCATATGACTAATTTGTCTTTCTAAAGGCAGAATCATGACACATATTAAATGTAGAATAGAAGTAGGAGTATTCAATACTTTTCAAGGTAGTGGTTTAAGACATTAAAAAAGCTCCTGGGAAAATACCATATGCTAGTGAGATTATAAATTGCATTGAGTGTTTATTGGTTTCTGTCATGGCATGGTGGATATTGGTTAGTGCTAAAAATGAAGGAAAATTCATTTGTTTGTAACTTTCATTTTTCAGTTATGCGCTTTCTGGTCGGTACATTTGTCTTGTGGAGAAAGTAGAAAGGAGCTACTTTAAAATTCAGTTCTAATCACAGACAAAATATTTTAATGTAATTTGTTTTTTTCCCCAGTGGAACCAAAGAGGCTTAATATATCTGGTGAAGTAACTATTGCCTCCATACTTAATCGTAATGGATGAAATTTGCTTTTACTTCTTGAATACGGTTCCTTTTTTTCCTTGCTAAAGGATAATCATTTAAAGTAAAATTCAAAGTGATATCTTTAAGATATACATTATTTCTTCTAGGAATCTCAAAATCAACCTAGTTTGTACAACTTAAAATATGTAAACTCCCATCATTTGAAATTCTCTTCCACTGCATTAATATAGGATAAAGCTTATGATTTCAGCAAATCCCTTCTGCTGATTTAGAAGCGGTAGCAAAAGATCAGCCATTTATGGTATGCCTGCTTATACACGCTGAGTGAACGGGGAGAGAATTCAGGGATAGGTTAAAGGGTTTATAGATTTTTTTTTTGAAACCAAAACATATGCATGCTAAAAATTTAGCCTTTCTAATCAACAATAGAAATGAATGACAAAGTAGTACCTGATTAATAGCAAAAGTCATGGGTTAGGCAATAATTGCTAAAGGAGTACCTAGGAGAAGATTACTTCACTGCAGAGATGAGCTACATATTAATCCAAAGATAAGAATTGAGCCAAGTAATGAAGGCTGGAGTTAGGGCCAGAGAGTCATTCTAGGTTCAAGAAATGCCCAGAGCTAAGGCAGGCAGATAAGAAAGTAGAGTGATTTCTTAGATAAGAGTGAGTATGGATAAAGGAAGGCTGTCTGTAGGGAGTAGAATGACTAGAAAATCAGCTTAGAGTCAGGGTATAATGGCTTTTGAATGTCTGGCTAAGTGATTTTGACTTTATTCTTTAAAGCAGTATTTCCCAGAACACAGTCTTCAAAACTTCAAAAAGTTCCAGGAGATGTGACAGCTACACCCGGAGATAGTTAAAGACGGGAGTGAAACTTGGAAATTCAATATATTTGAGGAATTCTCAATTTTAATAAAAGCAAACAAGTTTCCTTATACTAAGTTTTCATGGAACCCTTAATATATTAATAGGCGTTGTGAAACCCCAAGAGGAGGATATAGGCTAGATGAATCCTCGAGTTCATTTGATTGTGAAATCCTTGTTCTTTGGAGTATCATTGTGCAGCATAGGTGTATATGGAACAAAATTTAAGAAACACTAGTGTTAATCACTGTTGAATAGGAAGGAAATAATGTTTGATTAATTCAAAGTTTGCTCAACCCTACTGTCTGTCAACACTAGATGAAGGTGTGAGAATGTAGAGAGAAATTACAAATAGGCATTATCTTCAAGGAGTTCGGTGTATTCTTGGGACACCTGGGTGGCTCAGTCAGCTAAGCGACCAACTTATGATTTTGGCTCGGGTCATGCATGGTCTTAGGGTAGTGAGATTGAGCCCTCTTTGGGACTCCATGCTCTGCAGAGAGTCAGCTTGAAATTCTTTCCCTCTCCCTCTCCCCATTCCCTGACTTATACATTCTCTCTCTAAAGTAAATAAATCTTAAAAAAAAAAAGAGCTCAGTGTATTCATAAACAAATCCACAAAATAGTGTAACATCCCTCAGTGAATGGAGTAATAAGACCATGAAAATGTAGAGACTATAGTATTTATACACATGGATCGAAACTGCTAGGCTTTGCATTCTGGTTTCCCTACTAACCAGTTACCTGTCTTTGGATAAAGTACTTGCCCATCCTGTGGCTCAATTTTTTCATATGTAAAATGATAGGAACTTCAGATAATTGCTTTGAGGATTAAGTGCTGTTGCATATAAAGCACTTTGACAGTAATAATAAGTAATAGTAATAAGCCCTATGTAAATATTCATAGTTGTCATATAATAGAAAAGCATAACAGAGTAATCATGTCCAAGCTATACCTTTGGGTGGCAGAGGAGGTGGGGGGAGGATAGAAGTTCATGAAGTGAAAGGTAAAAAAAAGAAGTATCAGCATTAAGGCATTCCAGGAGGAGAGACTACACTGATGGAGCACAGGTTTGTGAAGCACCTTTGTTATTCTAGAAATTTTAATTAATTTAGTGTTATTGAGGGGTGCTATATGAATATGTAAGAGGTAAAAGCTGAAGCCAGAGAGTCATACTGAAGAGTTTTCAGGGTGTGTAGGTTTTTGATTGTGTAGGTGATGGGAGGCCAAAGAAAGGTGATAGGAAGAAGATTGTCATATCCAGATTTATAGTTTTAAAAGGTCATCTAGTGACAAAAATCAAAGAGGCTCCTGTAATCAGTTGTTTAAGAAATGGGAGCCTGAACCAAGGCAATGGCAGCAGAAATGGACAAAAAACGTTCTGGTTCAAAAATATTTAAGAAATATAATCTTGAATTCCTGATGGTTCAGGGATATGAATGAAGGGTGGCGAGGAGTTGAGAATGAAAGTTGAGTTTGTAGCTGGGAAGGCTTAGGTATGAGGTAAGGGAATGGGGTAAGGGTTAGGAACAGGGCAACAAGATAAGTAGTGAGATCGAGTTGTGGTGGTTTGGGGTTTGAGATCCCAAAGGTACATACAGAGGGATCCATCTAAAAGATACTCAAACTTACACATCTGGAACTCAGGAGAGAGATCTGATCTAGAAGTAGAGGTTTACAAGTCACTGCTGTGTTACAACACAACATGTAAGGATGTGGGGGAACGATAAGGACACTTACACAGGCCATATAACAAAGACAGAGGATCACCAAGGACATAATCTGGGGAAAATGATGAATATACACAAAAGATGTCAAGATTAGCATTATCCAAATGTGGTATTAGAAGTGGTTGTACAAAAAATAAATGAAAAAAGAAAAGAAATGGTTGTACATACTCTGTTGCTGTTCCACTCAAAATGAGACTTCCTTGTTTCTTCAGAGTTACTTGTGACCATTATTCCCAGCCTTTGTGCATGTTTGCAACACGTGCGTGCACACACACACACACACACACACACACGATTTTGGCGGCCTTGCTCACCGAGGGGAACAATCATGTATAGATTGCTCTCCTTTTTTCTCTTCTTGACATTATTCTATGGGTTTGTTTTCCCAAATAATTCCCAAATATGTATTTGAGGACCACTGTCCCCCAAATACATTGCCTTTAATATACAGGTGGATTCTTTAAAATCACATGACCTGAGCACAAAAACATAAGAGCAAAAAAAAAAAAAAAAGTAGAAAAAAAAGAGAGAGAGAGAGAGAGACAATGATATGTTGATACACATTTCCTGACAGGGAGAAAGACTGGAAAGATATGCTAAGAGCAAGTGCATCTGCTCCTTTTTTACTTATGTCTGAGACTCATTGCTGCATATTTTAATCAAGACTAAGGCAATATACATGACTTACTCCAAATTAAAAGACATAGAGCTGCTGGAAAGTGCTGTGACAGGGTAGAATGAAATGTTGGATTTAGACAGGTCTAAGCTGAATTTCTAGTGTGGCCTCGTTCTTCAGTAGGAACTTGAGAGACAAGATAGTTAACCTCTCTGAGTCTCTTTTTTTCCTCTGAACAATCTTACAACATAATAGCTACCTCATGGGATAATATGGATGATTCAACAGCATAGGTAAAGCACTTAAAACAACCCATGATATATTACATTGAACAATTATTGTCCCAATGGTGTATAGATAGTTATGGGGACAGGTGTCCTGAGGTAGGAACTCCCAAGCTTTTGGCCTAATCCCTGTGGGGACTGGGGTGTCTGTCTGCACCCTGTAAGCCTGTGACCATCAGCTTGAGCAGCCTTACTCATTTACCCCACGGGAACATAAAAATATGATTATTTCCTATCAGTACCCCGACATAAAAAGGCTAAAAGCAAATGGATAAAAAGGTAAAAAATTTTAAAGTTGTGATAACTTAAATAGTTAAACATGACTAGGTGTTCAATAAATGTAATTTCCAATTATGTTTAATTTTGCAGTTTTTAGAGCAACTACTGACACAGAGTTCTTCTGGTGGCTAAGACTACAGAAATTATCACAATTAATAAGTTGCCTGCCATGCTGATTTGAAAAAAAGACAAACAGCTTTATTGAGATGTAATTTGCAAACAGCAAAATTCATTCATTTTAAGGATAAGCTTTGTTGAGATTTGACAATTGTATATGGTCCTTTAACCATACTCATGATAGAGAGCATTTGTGTCAACTTCCAAAGTTCCTTTGTGTTCCTTCCACCAAACCCAAACCTAGGTGACCCCTGATTGGCTTCCCATTATCATAGAATTTTCTGGAATTTCATAAAAATGGAATCATACAGCATGTATTCATTTATGTTTGGCTTCTTCAACTTAGAATAACGTTTTTAACATTTATTCATGCTGTGTCAATCGTTTGTTCCCATCGAAGGGATATGCCACAATTTGTTTATCCATGCACCAGCTAATAGTCATTTGGCTATCATGGCTAACATGCTATATTGCCATGAACATGTGCAAACGCATTTTTTTTGGTTATATGTTTTTACTCCCATTCACAAGATATCTAAGTTTAGGATCGCTGGATATGATAAATGTATGTTTAACTGTATAAGAAGCTGTCAAACTCTTTTCTCAATGATTTTGCCATTTTGCCCATCCAACGGTGTATGAAAGTTCCCGTTGCTATTAACATCCTTACCGGTAACTGAATTTGGCATTACCAACCTTTATAATTTGATCCTTTCTAATTAGTGTGAACTAGTGTTTCATTGTGGCCTTAATTTTCATCTCCTTAAAGGCTCACCATTTTAAGCATCTTTTCACATTATTTGGTTTCAGGTTTTATTTCTTGGGTTTTTTTGTTTGTTTGTTTGTTTGTTTTTGTTTTTTTTTTGCTATGTATATATTGTATTTTGTTGAAATGACATTCAGATCTTTGTTCATTAATTTGACTAGGATATTTATCTTCCAGTCATTTAGTTGTAAGAGTTTTTTATATAAATGAGATACATGTTATTTTTTTGGCTTTTTTTTTTTTTATCTTGCCATATACATGCTGTGCAAATATTTTCTCCAAGTCTGTGCTTGCCTTTTCATCTTCTTAATACTCTTTCTAAGACCAAAACTCTAAAATTTTGATCAACTACAGTTTATTATTTTTTTTCTTTAAAAATTTTGCTTTTTGACTGCTGGGGATTTACCCCAAAGACACAGATGCTATGAAACACCGGGACACCTGCACCCCAATGTTTTTAGCAGCAATGTCCACAATAGCCAAACTGTGGAAGGAGCCTGGTGTCCATCGAAAGATGAATGGATAAAGAAGCTGTGGTCTCTGTATACAATGGGATATTCCTCAGCCATTAGAAAAGACAAATACCCACCATTTGCTTCAACGCGAAGGAACCTGGAGGGTATTATGCTGAGTGAACTAAGTCGATCGGAGAAGGACAAACATTATATGGTCTTATTCATTTGGGGAATATAAATAATAGTGAAAGGGAATAGAAGGAAGGGAGAAGAAATGGGTAGGAAATATCAGAAAGGGAGACAGAACATGAAGACTCCTAACTGGGAAATGAACTAGGGGTGGTGGAAGGGGAGGAGGGCGGGGGGTGGGGGTGAATGGGTGATGGGCACTGAGGGGGGCACTTGACGGGATGAGCACTGTGTGTTATTCTGTATGTTGACAAATTGAACACCAATAAAAAATAAATTTATTATTTAAAAAATCTATTAAAGAGAAGAAAAAACTTGATGAAAATATCATCCATTGAAGAACTGAAAAAAAAATGCTTTTTGTCCTGTTTTAGAAATAGTTGCCTAACATGAAATTTCATACATGTTATATATTTTCTAGAAATTTCATACTCTGGCTCTTATGTTTAATATCCACTTCTAGTTATCTTTATTTTCTAGTTATTTTTAATTTATGGCGTGAGGTAAACAGCCAAGGTTTATTTATTTATTTGAATATGGGTGTCTAGCTGTTATATTGCCAGTTAGTGGAATTTTACTACCCTTTCTCATTGAATTACCTTTGCCCTTTGTTGAAAATCATTGAGCCAAATGCGTATCACTCCATTTATAGACTCACTATTCTGTTCCATTAATGGATATGCCTATCTTTATGCCCTCATTACACTATTTTTCATATTATAGCATTATATTAAGTCTTTAAATGAAATAATGTAATTCTTTCAGAATGTTCACTAAAACTATTTTGGCTATTATAGGCCCTTTGTAATTCTATGTAAATTTTAGATTAAGTTTATCACTTTCTACCAAAATTTCTTCTGAAATTTTGATACTGCATTAAAAATGTAGATTAGTTTAGGGAATCTTGACATCTCTACAATATTACATTTTCCCATCCATGAACATGGCCTATCCCAACACTTTCTAATGTCATTTTTACTCTCTCTTGGCAATGTTCTGTATTTTTCGATGTTAATATCTTGAGCATGTTTTGATAAGAATACTCTTATGCATTTCATGCGGGGAGTATATAGAAAGAAAAGACACTGTAGAAGAAGAGGAAGAGTAGCAAGACACGTAGGAAGTATTTGAATATATACTAGCAAGAAAGTAATATTTAATATTTTTTTACTTAAATATTTTCACAACATATACTCAGGTATCATATATCGTTCAGGTAATGTTAGTTATTTTTTTTTATGGGTGAAGAAATTGAGGATTAGAAATATAGTGTCTTTCCCAATGTTATGGAAATAGTAAGTAGCAAATAATATATCGGTAATTGGCCTTGTGACTCCTACCCCTTTTGGTTGTACTGGTTCCCCCCAAAGTTACCTAGATAGGGCTTCTGCAACCCATGTAGCTAATTGCATCTCTCAACACATCTACATAGACATAATTACCCCTGCCTGGTACTGTCTAGCAGCCAAACAGTTACTTAGTAAACTTGGGTTAATGTATTTTACTTCTAACAATACCATACTACATTTTATTTTTTATTTATGTTCACCTATTCCAAAAGGCTCTTAGAAAGAATGCTTCACTAAGATTGCTCAATCATGAGGCAAGTGGAAAAGGATTGAGTTATAATACTTTAATCCCATTACGGCTAAACTTTATTACTGAGTCACTGAAAAGTTACACATTTGAATCAAACAAATAAATAATTAAAGCCAGAATTATTGAACTAGCATGAGCTCACTTTTAATGCCAGATCTCTTTCTTTTGGGAATCAATAATGGTAATCTTTTGACTGGGTTGATCTCAGCTTTGCACTTGTTATTTTTTTTAAGGTCTTAATGTACCATTTCCTTTTCATGTGTTACAGAAAGAGTTTTAAAAATCCCACTATAGGGGTCCTGGGTGGCTCAGTCGATTAAGCATCTGACTCTTAATTTCTGCTCAGGTCATAATCTCGGGGTCCTGGGTTAAGACCCCACATGGGACTCCCCACTCATCAGCTCACCAGGGAGTCTGCTTGGGGGTTCTCTCCCTCTCCCTCTCTCTCTGCTCATGCTCTCTCTCTCCAAAATAAATAAATATTGAGGGAAAAGGAGGATCCAACTATACTTTAACCTGTTACCAAGGTTTTATTTATTTATTCATTCATTTATTTCTTTATTAAATTTGGATTCACCTTGGTACTCTCCTCCTCCTTTAAAAAAATTTATAGGGCAGTCCAGGGAGCCCAGCGGTTTAGTGCCACCTTCAGCCCAGGCCCTGATCCTGGGGACCTGAGATCAAGTCCCCATCAGGCTCCCTGCATGGAGCCTGCTTCTCCCTCCCTATGTCTCTGCCTCTCTCTCTCTTTCTTTATCTCTCTCTCTCTCTCTGTGTGTCTCTCATGAATAAATAAAATCTTAAAAAATAAAAAAAATAAAAATTTATATATAGTATATGCTCTGCACCACCCCATTGGTCTCCTGTATAATCTCCTTTTATATAGTTCCTGTTTTTCTCCTCTACACTTTAAAATAATTGTATGGCTCAGGTTGCTGAGCTTCTCACCTTGTGTGGTCACCAGGCCTTTTGGTATTGCTGGTCTTTTCTAAAACAATGCATTCACTGAAGCTTTAGAGTTTGAAATATATTCCACAATGCTTTGTACATACACCGAGTGTTCTCAGTAAACTCCATTGGTTTTGCTTTCTGGAAGAAAATAATATCCTGAAATATCAACCCGACTTCCTAATGTTTTTATTTTAAGATTCTTCAGGCCACACTAAAACAGCAGCACTTTGAAATCTACAGCTTCTTCAGAAGCTTTGCCAGTACTCCTTTACAACAGATCATGTGCTCTGCATTCACATGTTACGCATAAATTCCCTGATTTCTGTTAGTTCTGTGAAATCCTAACCGATGAAAATTGCCTGCAGAAGTCTGATGTGATATGGGTCGAGTAGGAATTGTGACTACTAGCACCAAGCTCCCTTTATTGTAATTATGAAGAATGTTTATTTCAGAAGTAAGACATTTAAAGGAAGGTTCAACATTCACAACATTGATGTAATTGATAGTGGCTCATTAACAGGAATCTGCTCAACAAGCCAATGAAATGGTAAAGTACTGTTTGAGCATAATAAAATTTTCAAGAATTACTGAAGTGATATATATGGTTAACTCTGGGTAAGCTATCTACAGCATCCAACGTTAATATTTCATTTAGATAAATTATTTCTTCAGTTGGAAAATAGCCAACAGTAGAAGAGTTATCAGGTACTAAATAAACCGTCATTTCTTCTGGGTTAATTTGTTTGGACAAATATGTCTACATTTGCATATTGTTTTAGAAAAAAACTGTGTGATTGCTTTTTGACATTTCTTTGATATATATGGTCAATAATTGTTCAATTTTCCAAAATATGTGTGCACACACCAATACATGCACACACACATATATCTAGAGAAAGAATGATTACAAACTGTTCCATACAGCATATAAAAATGATATTTATTAGCAATTGATCCCTTTTCATGTAAGTTATCCTTGGAATTCCGAAGCAGCATTATGCTGTGGTTTATAATAAAACTTCTTCAGGTTGTTAGGAAGAGAGAAATTCATGTTACTGTCAGTTAGTTGATACTTCCTCTCTGGACATTTTTTTAAAGATTTTATTTATTTACTCATGAGAGACACAGAGAGAGAGAGAGACAGAGACACAGGCAGAGGGAGAAGCAGGCTCCCCGCGGAGAGCCCAATGCAGGACTCGATCCCAGACCCCGGGATCACGCCCTGGGCCAAAGGCAGATGCTCAACCTCTGAGCCATGCAGGGGCCCCCCATCTGAATATTTTAAGTAAATGTTTGATGTTAGGTGATTAACATTGGCTAGCTAGGGTTTGGGTTTTTTTCCCCTATGGACGACTTAGACAAATCAATGTTTCCAGGATGTTTTTTTGGCATCACGATATATAGTACTGTTTTATTTCTCAAACTGATTTATTATGTTTCAGATATTTCCTAAGGCAATTTCCTTTTTTTTTTTTTTTAAGAACATGTACAGTAAGTTAATCTATTATACTGGAGTTCAATCTTTCCCTCTTGTGCTAAATCTGATGATGAGGTTATAATTCTCTCCTGGCAGAGAAGAAAGAGACAATACAGAATAAAGGCCTCTATTTGGAAAACGTCTTCATCCTTTAACATTACCGATATTTTTTATTTCCTGTTGAGAATTGTGCTATGCTTTAAAAATAATAACGGAAACTCACTTTAATAGTTAATTTATATAGATAATACGGTTCCTGAGACAGAAAATTTAGAATATTGTGTTTTTTAATAGTTTAAACAGAGGATTCTATTTTCACCTAGAAGAAAAGCCATTTGGGATTATTCTAGAAACTCTCCAGCAAATATTCAAAAAATAATGACCAATTTTCCAATTGCCCTTATCCCTATTTGACTATTTTGCTACAGTGGATCATTTAATTAAGATTTGTTGAGTGTACGGATTTCAGTTTTCATCTGCAACCCAATTCCTACCATGATCATTAGTACATGTTATATCATACTCCAGTAACAAGAGCTTCATGTTTCATTTGGCCTCCTCATCTCCCATAAATTTCTGGGCTACACTGCAGGCAATCAGTTGCGTGCATCCCATGCTCTATAGTTATCCCCAAAAATCTGCTCCAGAAATCACTAATTTAAGTGCTATACTTTGGGAGTGTAAGTTTTATTGTTTAAGTATTCCCTATATGATTATTTTTTACTTCATAGTGACCTGCATTTCCTTGGTGCCCCTATAATTGGCCTCTCTATATTCATCAGCTTGATTGTTGAAATTCCCCCATAAGATCATTCTTTTATGCTATCATGACATCAGGCGACTTCTTATCAACTGTCTTAGGCCACGTTATACCTTAGCTGCTCCTGCTCTTTCCTTCTGTTCTTACTTTTTTCTTAACCAGCTTAAATCACATGAATCATTATGTCAGTAAGTTCATATCAATATCCAAAATTCCCTTGCCCCACTGGCTTTGATGTTTTGATCATGAAAGTTACCAACCACTGATAAAACCAACTATTCACTTTTCTGGCCCATATGTGTGCAGCTGGGCTCAGCCAGAGACAATAACAATGCACATAAAATTATAATTATTGTATATTTATTAGCCGTGCCATCCTACCACATTTTGTCTCTTCCACCCTCTGAGAAGATCATTGCAAGCTACCTCTGCTCGATTCTCTATAAAACTACATCTCTCTTACTCCATTTATTCCCTGTAAGATAACCTACCCTAAACAAGAAAAAAAAAATCCTCTTACTTATAAAAGTTTTCAATTTGCTATGGGAGACAGAGAAGTGAGCAGTTTCAGGGAGCTGTTCAGTAGCAACTGTCTCAACTGCACCATCCACTCTATCCAGCATGTTAGTAAATTTAGTCAAAAGTTTTTGGGTCTTCCGCTTAGCTGACCCCATCTTCCTTCTTGCAACACTGTTGTGTTTTTGTTTTGTTTTGTTCTGTTTTTCCTATACTAACATTTTTTGTTTTGTTTTCTTCTTACCTCTCTGCACCCACCTCCTCAATGTTCTTGGCTTGCCCATTTCTCTCTACCTTTCTGTTGTATGCTGGGATTGTGTAGGCTCAGAGAAAGGCCTTCCCTTTCCTTTCCTTCCTATACTTCATTCCAGACCACTTAGCCCAGTGTCGGCTTCAGCTCAAAACCATCCCTTCATGCCATTGACTGATTATATTTCCAGCCCAGTGCTCAGCTCCTCTCTGGAGGAGTCTATCAGCTGTCTTCCAGATACCGCAATTCAGATATTCAGAAGCACGTCAAAGTCAGTACGTCCCAAGGTTCACAGTATCGCCCTCCTTCCTTCCTCCTGTGTTTCATTCCTGAATGGAAGATAGAACCATCCACCTGTTTACAAAGCCAGGAACTTAGGAGTCATTCTGATCATCTTCTTCCTTTTCACCCTGTATTCAGCTCATTAGCAAGCCTGGTTGGTTTCACTTCTGAGTATGTTTGAGTCACTGCGTTTCTCAGCATCACCACCATTACCACGCCAAGGCCACGCCACCATCTTCTCTTGCCTGGACTGCTTCAATAGTGTCCTATCTGGCCTGCCCACATCTTCTCTCAGGGCTCTCTCTTTTTTTACAAAACAAAGAGTTTGAAAGACAGATATGATTATTAATCTTTTTTGCTTAAAACCATTCTTTCCTACTTTGTGTTCCAGCAATAGTTTTTTATCAGTTGCTTTACTGTGTCAACCACCTGTTTACCTGAGGGCCTTTGCACATACTCTTGCCCTTGTTTCAAATGTACCCCCTCACCCCCAACCCACATATGTCCTCCTCTACCACTCTTGCCTATTTGTGTGTGTGTGTGTGTATGTGTGTGTGTGTTTTAATCTTGGCTCAGATATCACTTCTTCAAAGAAACCTCCCTTGCCATTCTACACAAGATCAGTCTCCTGCTATTAACTCCAACAGTAGTCTGTAAATTGACAATACCCTATAATTGTTTCCCAGAAAAGCTGGTGTATCAGCTCTAATATGTTCTAAAACAATGATACAATTCCTTGAGAAACAACCATTTACTGAGTGCCTACTCCACTCTTGAAAATCTCAAAATCTACATTAAAAAAAAATTAGCAAATTTATACTTTCAAAGATTAATGCAGCCCTTATTTCAATTGAATGAATCTTTTTTCAAGTACCTACCATATGCCAGGCATAAATGTAAGACATAAGCCCTGTAGTGGAGGGACTCAGACTAGCAGGAGAAATGTATTATTAAAAAAACTATAAAATAATGAGCTATATATAATGCAGGTGTTTAGAAAGCTTGCAGATGAGGGAAAGATTGAGCGAGCCTGATAACTATTTTAAAATAAATACTCCCTAATAGATAAGACATCTAGTTCCTAAATCTCTATTATCACATAAAATGATTGTGCCCCTCAGGCAAGAAATAGTCTATCGAAATGAAATTTCAAAGGGACTTACACAAAATCATACATTTGTTTTTCTTGGTTGCTTGAATAAATCTGAGCTAATCGTGCCCCACCCCCCTCGTCCCTCCAAGCTTTTCATTTTTTTCAGATGACTGAAAAGATTTATTGAGACCTTACGGCTGTTCACTCCCTAATAAAGTTCTCCCTCAGTCATCCTGCTAATTTGGTTGACTGGTCTATTTTTAAAAATTAGCAGTTTTCAGAAACAGCCTCCAGTATTGTGGCTGTGAAAAATCTGTTGAGAAGAAATAAAAGGCTAAAACAAAATCTAATACTGTAAGCAAGTATAAATTTTTTGGAATGATATACGATCCTATGTTGTGCCAGTTTGGTCCCTGAGGCAGGAAAGAAAGCAATCTGGTTTTCTGAAACATTCAAATTTCTCACCTAAGCTCAGCTAAGAATACATCATTATGGGAAGCAGAGTGGAAAGTCACCATTTTATCCTTTAATTTACAGTGTCAGTGGGAACAGCACAACACAGAATTCAAAGTTCAAAGAGAGAAAAAGATCTGGCTTACGGTGCATATAAACTTAATTTCTTTGAATCAGGTATCTAGGCCCTGCTGCATAGATTTAACACTGGGCATTCTAGACTTCTTTTAATGGCCTCTTCTACATCTCAGAAATATGATAAAATATTCACTTAAAAGAAACCACTAAAAACCCATTTGGTAAAAGCTGATGGGAGAAATGATTTTGGTGGGATTATGACGTATTTTACTTGTTTCAAGACAGAACAACTTTTTCAGATTGCCCTTCATTTACTACAAAAGGTCAATTCTACTTTCTACCTCAGTTGTGATATTAATCTCTCCATTTCTTTCTAAATCCTATTAAGAGAGAGTAGAAGCTTAACTTTATCATCTTAATGCCAAGATCTCAGCAAGCCTTTATCTAGATATAAACAAGCATGCCTTTCAGAAGGTTGTATCCTCATTGTGATAATGAAGAAAGGGGCTCATACATTAATTGCCACGATTTCACAAAAATGGAGTGTTTGGCAAGATTGATAAGCACCTTTTATTGTTTTTGCAACCTGACAAATGAGAAAAGTTAAAGAGAAATTATCTTGTGATTAAAAAAATGCAGTTTCAGGACGGACTACTTTGAGCAGCCAAGGTCTACCTCGACTGGACTTACTTCACATCCAGTTACACTGACAGATCGCAACCCAGGCTGCTTATTAGCATCACCCCGGACAGAGTGGCTTCTAGAAATATCTGCTCATAACATGCTCCCCACACAGAGAGTTTCTGCTGAATTTGGTCCCAGACTGGGCCCTGACATGGGTAATATTTTATTAGTTCTGCAGGCTATGCTTATATTCAGTGAGGCTTGAGAATCACTGGTAGATGCTTGACCCCAACTCACCACTCTATCAGTCAAGTGAGGAGTGTCGCTCCGGTAAAGGCAATGGCTTAGAGCATCCGAAACTCAAGTCTGAGAATGCTCTGGCCCCTCACCCACAAGTGGTTGTACTCTTTTTTTTTTTTTTTTTATAACTTAATTGTTCCCTTAAACAGATTCCATTGATTTAATATCCTAACCATTGCTAAAATAAGGCATTAATTTATTCCAGCAGGCAGGAAATTCAGTGGAAAAAAAAAAAAAAAACATGAGTTAAATCACTTGCTTGGCTAAATTGACACTTGTTCTTTCCTGAATATTCAGTCAGATAGCCCTTCCCCAAATCCTCCGTTGGTGAAATAATTCATCACTGTACCACTGAATCCCTTTGCCTTTTTAAAAATATATAATTGAATATGAGTGAATCCCTGCATTATATTTTCTTCCAAAAAAGTAATGTTCCTGTTGTCAAATTGGAACATATTGTACTTCCTATATATATCACCCACAAGTCATTTTTAAACCTGGATCACTGTCTATCCTGAAATAAAAGGTCTACTACTAGGGAGGGGCAACTTTATCCTCCTGCATCTATTAAAGCTTCCAATTCCCATCTGCTATGCATCGCGCAAGGGGCCGCTGTGAATTTCCCATGGTTTCTGCAATTTTTAGGAAATAAAATTTAAATGGCCAAAGGAAAGAAAACCCTTTATAAGTGATTTCTGTGAAATTGAAGTATATTTAGAACATAGACAAATACCTTTTGTCTCAGCAACGTGTTGCAGGCTTTGGTAGGTACAAAGGAATCTCTCTTGAATCCAGTTGACCAGCAGCAGGATCCAATATGAACCCACCCTTAAAGCCAGTTCAAAATGGGCCCATAACTAATGGAGCACCTCCGCTGACAACGTGGGGAATGGCCACAGTGGGAGATTTATAAATATATAAAATAGACACATGCACACATACACGCACACATGCATACAGTCATAGAATTCCATGTGCACATTAGTGACCAGGTGGCATTTTAATAATATCCAGGAATGGGACTTGGAAAACTGCACAGTGATGACGATGCTCTCCTGTGCCAATTCTGTGTGCCCATGTGCCTGGGACACACACGTACACACATACAGGCTTATAATTGTGTGTGTTTTTCTATCTATCTACCTAACCCAATGTATCCTTTCTCCCATTAGAAGAAAGATTTAAAACCAAAAACACGCATCAAAAGCTGATAGTTACTATGGTCAGAGCCTAAGAATTAATTTCACTGATCATTAGACTTTTGAACCTGAATTTGGAAAAATAAACATGGCTGGCTTCAATAAATTTCACTCTTTTTGCCCCTCATTATTTAGGAAGGGGGAAGTGGAAAGATGAGTTTTGGGGGTTTTTTTTGTTCTGTTTTGTTTTGTTTTTGGTGCTCCCTGAGCTCTACTAACTAAACCCTGGGCAGAGAATCAAGAACTAAAGAGCCATCAGTTTTGCATAACATAAAAGTTCTCTGAATTTGATTTCTGGCTTTTACCAGGTTCTTATAGTTTGACCTTAAGGAATTTACTAATCTCTCCAAATCTGTTTCTTTTCTAAAAATTATGACAAAAGATCTGCATTATGAGAACCATACACGATCAATCCATGCAGAAAGCCTTTAGTTAGTGCCTAGTATAGAATAATTACTCTGTAATTAGTAATGATTAATACTGCACTGCAAGAAAGATATTTTTATAAGTAGATATTATAGCTATTTTATTTTTATATCTATTCAGAGATTAAAATTTACAGAAAACAGAAAGAATTTTTAAAAAGGAAACTCTACCTCTTAGTGCATAGATGGAAGAGATTCAGTATAACATGCTTGGTAGGTTGTAGGTGCTCAACAATTATTTGCAGAATTAATGAAAATAGGTCTTGATAGAGGGGAGGAAAGAGAAAGGAAGAGGTTGGGAGGGGTGCCTCTTGGAAGAGCAATTTCGAAGATACTCCCTGAGTTCAGCTCCAGATAACTAGGTGGGAGACCTCCTAGTCTCCCTCCTAATCATGCCTCAATACAACAGGGACACACTGCGTGCTTGATAGTCAAGGACAGCGTAAGTAAAGGAGGTGCATATCTACAATCTAGGTAAAGGAGGGAAAGGGGCTCTCGGAGACAGGTATCTGACCAACCACAGTAGGCAGTGAAGCAGAATCCATAATCTTGTCATCTTGTCCCTTGATGACTAAGGAGCCCTACCTAATACATTTTCATTGTATGAGTGTAAGTAAGGGGGGGGGGAAATAATTAAAATTAAGGAAAAAACCCCACAAAACCCTACAAAGATCCAAGGAAGAGAACAACATCTTCCAGATGATTGCTGCAAATATTTGCCTCTGAAAACTAACAACATAGGAATCAAGCACTTACTTCTATCATTCAGGATACATAAAATCATGAGCTGTGTAAGACAACAACAGAGATTTATGAGAACAAATTGGGGTGCTGAGTGATCCTGCTGTAACGATAACACTATATTGTAATTGTTACAATAACAATTATAATTATGGTTATTAAGAATGTGACAGGTATTCAAACCTGTCAAAAAAAGGTATCAATAACAATAATGGATATGTCACTGAAATACGTTTTAAGTTATGAGATTATACTTGACATTGTTAGATTTCAAATTGTAGCTTCTGCAATTCAAGGACCTGCCATTTTCATTAAAGTCCAATATGGCTGAGAGGGGATGCTCAGCCGTCAACAACAACAATAATGTCAAGGTCCTTTGTATCTGAATTGAGCACTGTTATCACTATTGTCATGGTAATTCTCAATGTAGATAATTACCTCTATTCTAGAGATGATAAAATTGTGGCTCAGAAAGGTTAGACAATAAAAGTAGAAATAAAAGCACAGGACAAAGCCCTTGTCTGTGGCAAGGACACTTCAGCATTTCCAGTCAAGTGACCTGTACCCACAGCAACCTCATTGAAAGTCAGGTTTCTGTTTTGAATAATGGAGCCCTGGACATGTCGATCCAGTGCTATTTTGTAAGAAAGGCAACGTGGAAGTGTTTTAAACGTTTTACTACATTATTGGATCGAACTCCCTCCAATGACACTGGGACTGTTTTCCCAAAGATCCATGGGTGAGTGTTAATTTTCAGCCAAGTTTAAAGCTCATCATTTGGCAGCACTGTCTGATGTGAATTTGGCACGAACCACTCGATCTCACACACTCCTGCATCTCAATTTATACAGCATTCACATTTTTATTTTGATTTATTTATTTATTTATTTATTTATTTATTTATTTATTTATTTATCTATTTATCTATTTATCTATTTATTTATTTAAGAGAGAGAGAGAGCCTCTGAACAGGGAGGGGAGAGGCAGAATCTCAAGCAGACTCCCCACTGAGCACAGAGTCCAAGGACACTGGGATCAAGACCTGAGCCGACTTCAAGAGTTGGAGGCTCAATCCCACGGAGCCACCCAGGCACCCCTACAGCATTCCCATTTTTAGTTCCAGTGATATGAATACAAGTCAAGTCATCATCTCAGGCCTTTTATCGAGGTCCCAGGCTTTGAAATGCTAGGCTATTCTACTCACAGCCTAGACGGCAAAACAGAACCTCTCCATCCACAGTCTTGGTACCGGCCAGCCCAACAAAACTGCCCCCCACAGGAATGCTGGGAGCCGGTAGGGTGGTGGTCACTTCTTAGAAAGTCGTGCACGGTTGGGGGATCACGTGTCAGAGGCGTGGCTGCTGGGAGATTTACTGTAGAGCTCCAGCAGGATGGCAGGATGGCAGAAGGCTGGTTAGTACATCTTCCTTACAAAATCTTTAGGAAAATTACTAAGTTTATGAAATGCTAAATGTGGAAGAAGAGTGAAGGGGTGGATCCTCTCATCTGGGTCTGACATATGTAGCATGGTTGGGATTTTGCACACTCTAATGCAGATAAGCCAAAATCTGTACTCTCTTTATGTTCTATAAGTGATCTAAATATCCTCGTGAGCCTTGCCATTCTGGCTGGTAGAAAATGAATATAAGGTTCTCAAACTTTTCTTATTTAAAATATTTGCTGCTGTTCTTCAAAACATTTCGAAACAGTCTCAAGAAAATATACAATCATTTCAAATCCCAGATCCGCCTCAGAGCTGTTTCTCCATTTGTCTCTCCTTCATTAGTGCAGTTATCTGTAGGATTAGAGAAGGACCCATTTCCCTTGGGCTGTCTGCTGGGTTTATGCTGCTCCACTCTCACGCGATATGGTGGGTCTCCTCCTTCCTATAGGCATCTATCTGCAAGGGGTGACTGCGAATGCATTTGGACCCTGCTTTGGTTCTTGTGTGCTTTGTCGGCAGCTCTTAATACTGAGTCTAAATGAGGGGAGGACCATGGTGTTCCCGTCCTTCCTCTGCAATTCTCTGGATTTTGCCTCTTCTTTCACAGATGCTGCAAAATCTAAGGCTGCGCCCCTTCTTCCATTGGGCTCCTGGTTTGTTCTTCCTAGTCTTGGCTACTTGGTTATTCCATGTGCTATGAAGGGAGCTCTGTGGCAGTGCTCTGGCTGTCAGCAGGTCTTGTTCCCCCCATACCCATTGGGACCTGGCAAGATTTGGGGAATGTCTTCTACTTCAGGAGTCAAGATAGAATATCAGAGTACATTCAGCTAATTGCTATCTTCCATCTGTCCAGAGCGTTCCATGTCTGTCTAGGAGCACACGGCAAGGGAACCTGTGTCCCAGCTTACATTCTGCATCGATACTTTCCGCACCCATGTCTAAACCACTGCCGTGCAGTGTCAGAGCCCTGCTGCATATGGGACTTCCCTCAGCAGCTTGCAATCAATATGGGTTATATCTGGAGGAGAAGAAAGAAGCCAGGCCCCAGAAATGGGATTTTCCAAACTCATCTGGTCAGTTTTCACCACCTCATTGTTTTTGACTCTAAATGGAGAACTTGATGTCTGACTTCTGACTTGACTTCTTCTCTGCCCCCAACTACCTCCCCTACTACTACCGGGAGGATAGTCATATACTTACCTCCTTGTCTTACAGAATTCTCCCTATCACCCTCATTGTCCTCTCCAAATATAGCATGAACCCTTCTTTCTAACCTGGATGCCACAGGTGAATATGATTTTTTCATCAGCTCAGTACTATCTAAAAGGTTTTCAGGCAAGGCCCTGGGGCAGGCGGTTCTTTGGAGATGTCAGAAATAGATTGTCAGATGAAACCTTCAGCTCATCCACAAAAGTCAGAGCATAGTGCCCTCCTGAAGACAGTCTCAAAGACCACAGTGAAACTGATGCCTGGGTTGGTTGGTTTGTATTTGTCTCATAACGCTGCTTGTAGAGTCTTTGTATGGCCTGAACACAAGAATCACTCTATTTAAGATGGGACACAGTTGAAACTGGGCTAACTTGTCTTCCTTTACCCTCCATGACAGCAGGGAGTATTTCTTTCTCTGGAAGAGCCCATTACACTCATGCTGTATCACTGGGTCTTATAACAAAATAGTGCATTTTATTGCCTTGTTTTACTAACCCTTCCTAGGTCCGGCTGGCATTTTAAAATTTGGCTTTCTATCAAAATCACACTGCTTCTTTTTAGTGGTTTTATTCTTTATTTTTCTACTAGAGCTTTTTAATCCAACTTGAACAAAATAAGATATAATAATTTAGGGTATATAAATTCTCACAACCATTTTAGTCCAATTTGCCTGTTTCCCATGATGTTTAAATGTAAGACATTTCCCTAATTCTTTTCACTTGATAAAAATATTGAAAAGGTGGGGTGTCTGGGTGGCTCAGGTGGGTAAGCATCTGACTCTTGGTTTTGACTCAGGGCATGATCTCAGGGTCGTGAGATGAGCCCCACGTAGGACTACGCACTTGGCATGGCCTGATAATCTCTCCCTCTCCCACTTCCCTCCCCAAAGCTGCCGCTTCCTCTGCTCTCTCTTTTCTCTCTCTCAAATGAATGAATGAATGAATGAATGGATGAATAAATAAATATAAATAAATAAATAAATAAATAAATTCTTTTAAAAATGTATTGAAAAAGGTAGATTATCTTCTAGGCTACTCAGCAAATGGTTAATTACTCTATTTCCTCTAAATCCTGGCTTTCCCAGTTATAGCTTGCGTGAATATGAATGACAAGTTGATATTATTTCAACAAACTTGACTATCAAGTCGGTATAGCTCAGTGCTAAGAAGAGGAGCTTCAGAAGTATCCTTGGGATTTAAGTCCCAACACTGCCATTGTTAGTCTTGTGATCCTGTGCATGTTAATAACGTCTCCAAGGTTATCATCCACAAATTGCAGATAATATCTACTACTTGGTAGAACTGAATGGAGACTACATGAGATAAAGTATGTAAAGAATCTGGTTCAACAAAGACTTTGGAAGGAACGAATATGTGGTCTAATGGTTTGTCAGACAGTTTGCTGCAACTAATTATGATGGTGGTATCAGTACTACTATACAGATCAATCACAACAAATTAAAGTGGTGAGATATTCTGGTCACATTCATTTCTATTAATGGCCATCAGCCTAGTTCTGGAAGCCAAGAACAGAATCCATAGAAAGAAAGATATATTTGATCTGGAGCTATACAGCTCCTTGCACTGTCTCCTGAAATAGATCCCCTTTCTAATAAATAATGCCTTCCCACGGATGGATTTGACCTCATCTTCAGCTGCATGGGCAGAGTCCACAAATCAGCCCCATGTAAGAAATCCGGACCTAGCTACTTGGGAAAATAATAAAAGGCATAAAAATAAATGAAGTTACGAATAAATTGCCGGCTTACTTGACATAGATGTGAAGTCAAGTTTAATCTACCCCTTAATCTGGAGACAAATTAGTGAAGGACATTTTTTTCTCCACGGCTTCGAGACAGAGCTAACTATTTTTGTCCTTCAGTGCAACATGCATTTTGCTAGTTTATTTCCACAGTTAATATCTGCTGCTATCATAGATTTGGCCTGAAAAAAAATAGTTCAAGACAGAGTTTACTAAAAGGGGGAACAAATTGATTCCATTTTTATAGTGAAACTTCAGAACCATTTCTCTCTCCCTGTTCTTTTTCAAAGGTATACATAATTAGTTTTCTTTGTATTGCATATTTGTATATGCTTTTTTCTCTTCCTTATGTTCTTCTCTGCTATGTTTATATTTATATAACAGGTGCAAACGGAGCATATAATGGAGTGAAAAACACAGTAATAAACAGTAATTTCTTGGCTCATCCCCTCTATCTGGGTTACTAGAAATGCATTTTGCCCTATGTGTTCCCATTATACAGAACATTTTGCCACCAAGCAAAGGCATATTGGAATGAATACACGGGCTCTAACACACACACGCTCACACGCTCACACGCTCACCATTGTCAAGGCCGCAGATAATGTGATGCTTAATTGAGACAGTGTTTCTCAACATGAGTCAATCAATAGCTATTTTTTGAGAAATTAATATGCTAAAGAATGTGACATTCAGAGACGAGGTAGCTGAAGTACACACAAGCGTGCTGTCTTCTCGGTCAGCCCAGTACCCACACTTGCTATTGAGTTTGCAGCTGCCCCCACTGCCCCCGCTGCCCCCACTGCCTACCTCAATACTAGAGAAATGCTCCATTCTGCTGCTCTGCTGCGGGGTTTTCTCTCAGCTCCATTCAGCTTCTCCCATTGCTGTTGAGCATAGTAGTGCTGTGCTGTGCGGGTGCAGCAGAGTCCCACGGTGGGACTGGTCCTAGACTGCTTCCTCACCCAAGGCACGTTATTCTTTTCATAGACGTGCAGGAAACACGTTAATCTTGGCCCTGTTGCCAGGCCAGCTTCTGTGTCCACCTGCTTTGTGGGGCATATGCAGATCCATCGTCTCAATGACTTCAACTGCTGTTTTTCCTTTTGTGTTTTTTAAAAATTCCCTCCTAAATAGCAGCAGCCTCTTCTACTTCCCGCTCTCCTCTACATTCCGCATTCTTGCCCTCTTGGATTATATTTTAAGGGATTATCTTAAAAATTATGCTTGTTAACTTCTTTGTTTATATGTAAATAATCTTAGGTGCATCAGTAATTGACCATACTTTTTAAGATGAATAAGAGAATGCCTCCTACATCTGAGATGAGAAGAAGCACATCATTAAGTTTGTGTGCGGTGTTAATGCTTCTCTAAATGAAAGGAAGAGATAAATAAAAATTAAACTCTATTCCTTAGACATATCTTTCCTTAAACTTAATATATTTTGTTTTGAGTTTTAACTCTCAAAAATATTAAATACTCTCCACATTTAATTTTTCACAACATTCTCTTATGTCTCATAGAGATGTTCACTTAACAAAGATCAGATGGAAGAAACGATTTAGGATTTCTCCATATTTTAATAGACTTATAAAACATCAAAATGTGATTTAAGATTCTGATGATTAATTTTGAGTTTGACTCTTAAAAGTTAAATAACAAAGCTAAATTAGAATGCTTTCATCGTATTTCCTGCCACCTTAGAATATACTACTCCATTTGGAGAATATTATAAGGGGTAGTGTACTCTTTGTTGCAAGGCTCCCTTGCATTTTTAATAATATTACTTCTGGTCAGTGGCAAAATCTTTAAAGGAATGTCTTCATTTTCAAGGGCACCTAATGGACACAGAAAAATCCCAGATTGACATGTTAAGCTTGTCATGTTTTTTTTTTTTTTTCTCAAGTTTTCAGAGTTTCTTTGCTGTAGAGAATGGCCTCAGAGCAAATCCTCCAGTGTTTCCTAGTGTCTTTCTCACAGTTTGTTTCATGTTTCCTTCTCCTAAGTCACTGTCATTTTACCGTTTTGATCATAAACCATCTGTCAATATTTCCTACATATTTAAACCACAGGTGGATCGAGAATTCATAGGGCATGGGGCACGATTCATTTCTCTGCCCCTTTTCTCACAGCCCCTGCCATGTTCAGGAATGCCCGTCTGTGAGCAGAAGAGCCTTGTCCATCTGCCTCCATGGACACTCAGCATAATTCAGCCAACCAGGACATCTTCATGAATTTTAGCTTGAGCCTTGGACTAACCACTTTTGGTCTCCACAGGAGAAAGCTCTTCAAACCACTAACCTTAGGGCGCCTGGGTGGCTCAGTCTGTTAGGCATCTGTTAGGCGTCTCTCCCTCTGCCTCTCCCCCTGCTTGTGCTCTCTCTTGCTCTTCCCCTCAAATAAATGAAAAATAAAACCTTAAAGAAAAAACAGCACTCATTAACCTTAACACATGGGAGGGACTTAGCTGGACATACCAGCATTTCACCCGTTGCTATGGCAATGTCAAAGCTCCGCTATAAGGTACATTAAATTGTGAGTGGACTGTGGAAAGCTGAAAGCAAATGTATATTATTTAATATGTGAATCAAAAATTAAAACCTAAGGCTATAAAAAAGTGTGAAATGTTTATCCATATTTATAAGAAATTTTATGTCACGTAATTGTTCAAATCTAGTAAGAAGATAATATTGATGTATTTTAATTTTAAAAAATCCAATTCTTGTTTTGTTTGCTACGGGAATATTTTTTTTTTTACTCCATTGCTGCTACTACTCTTTTCTCAACAGAGATAACACAGTTATCTAATAATTGAGAAAGACCCCTGTATCTATCTCTCCTTTTGGTTTTTGACATGTCTGCAACTCTTTCAAGACTGTATATATTTCTGTAGCAAGAGTATCCGTTTGTCCTATCATAAAACTGTCCTTGTTTCTACTTTGTATAATAATAAGGTACATTTTAAGGTAAATTTGATAAGCTCTCAGTATTTTAATTGGTTTACATCTTTGAAAGTTTTGAGGATGGAAACAGTGTGATTATAAAATAATTTCTATTAAACTCTCAGGGCTATATTTTCAACTTGAAATTTTTTTAAGATTTTATTTATTTATTCATGAGAGACACAGAGAGAAAGAGACAGAGAGAGAGAGAGGCAGAGACACAGGCAGAGGGAGAAGCAGGCTCCATGCAGGGAGCCCGATGTGGGACTCGATCCGGGGTCTCCAGGATCACGCCCTGATCAAAGCATATTTATCATACTTAACTTGATATTTTATATTATGTAGATCAACCCAGTTTTTACAAGTCTATTATACAGTTAAAATTCTATAAAACCAAGCCAACAGGTAGCTGCCTTAGGTGATTGTGTGACAACAGAACAGTACTTGCCTTCCTCTTGCTGAAGATCTAACAGGGGCTGCATACAATGGAACAGTTGATTCCAATACACTATAATAAGGGAGGCACAGATGCTGTGGAGGAAGAATTGGACAATGATAGAGTGCTACCTAAGGTGAAACCATAGCATGAAAAGAGCAGGAGTAGGAAATGAGTATCAGGAAGGAAGAATGTTCCACTCAGAGAGGATAACATAAACATTGATTAGGAGTCTAGGGAGGAAAGAATATCATATTTAAGAAAGTGAAGATTTGTTTGGCTTTATCATAAAGTTTGATGCATATGTGAAAATGACAAAGCATGAACACTTAGTGGAGCCAAATTAGAAAGTTCTACGCTATGAGAAGTCATTGTGGCATTTTTTATTGACGGAGTGGAAAACTACTAAGGAATCCTAAGTGAGTCAATGAACTCTGGCTTGGGGAGGAGGAATAAGTTGGAGGGAAGCAAGGTGGTGTAGAGCATAGCATTTAGACATGTATTAAGTAATCTGATTAAGAGATGTTTTCTGAACTAAGTAGGGGAAGTGGTGATGGATTTTCAACCAAAAGCAAAAATCAAAATGAACTTAAAACTTACTCCACTTATTTCCTCTAATTCTAGGCTATGAAAAGATCAAAAACTTCTGTAGTATTTCTTAAAAGTTCTCAGAATTGCCTCTATAATTGTTACCCTCCATCTCTGCTGACCGTTCACCACAAAACCTAAGAGCAGGGGATTGAGATGATGGCAGGTTGCAGTCTTAAGTAAAGAGGTACAGGATAGTGCCTACCAATGAGTTGGGAAGAAGAGACGGGCCCAGTCCTAGTGCGAAGAACGTCAGCTGAGTGTTGGAGCTTTTGAATGTTAGGTTTCTGCGGAAGAACCAAACTCAAGGTGTAGTCGACAGACCTCTAGGGCTCCCCTGTTTCTGAGAATCCACATGATCAAATCTAATTTCATAACATTAGCAAGGTGTTATTTTCTGTTTTCTGCTGTGTTGGCCTGCTTGCTAACAGTGCACTTGGAGGTTTAGCAGTAGTCACTTGTAGCCATTATATTCTTCACTTAAAAAAAAAAAAAAAAAAAACTTTTAAAAATCAATACTGTTTTTTTAAAAGATTTTATTTATTTATTTATTTATTTGTTTGTTTATTTATTTATTTATTTATTTATTTGAAGGAGTCAGGGAGGGACAGAGGGGAAGGGGGAGGGACAAACAGATTCCACCCAATAAGGGGCTCAATCCCACGTGTCTGAAATCATGACATCAGCCAAAATCAAGAGTCAGGTCAGCCAAATGACTGAGCCACCTAGCACCCTAAAAGCCAATCAATTACTAATTTTATCTAATGTGGATCCTTGGGTACCTATCTTTTTAATAATCTTGTGAGCAAATGGGGAGTATACACACACACACACACAAAAAAAAACTTGCCACACATACAGATTATCTTCAGGAAAAAAAAGGGCGGGAAAAACCATTTATGTGATTATCTCCGTTGAAAGCTGCACTAGCCAATTTTTTTAAGGTGCGCCATTTCTATCTGAAAGAACAGCTGCTCGATACACTATGATTGTTCTGATTTGGCTACCTGGTTGACATGTTGAAATTGAATAAAATCAGTCCCTCACTTCAAGGAAAACCCTGGGCAGTATTTGTCAACAATAATAAAATTCAGGTTTTCAGGGAAATATAAAAAATTTGGAAAGCTGGTGTCTACTACTGTAAGCTTGACATGTACCAAAGAACGTCTTTAATAGATATTAGAGTGATACGTTTTAAAAAAAAATGTGACTTTTTGATTTAGTATAATGCAATGTGTCAACATTTGGAAAATATTTCAGTGACTCAGTATTTTCCAAATAACCCATGGATGATTTTTCAAAATTATGCATGGATAGGAGATCCATTCAATGTGGAAACTAGACCAATGGGTTTTAACATTACAGAGTCTAAGATTTCACTGATCCATGCAGTAGTT
Source organism: Canis aureus (assembly GCF_053574225.1). Taxonomy (NCBI): domain Eukaryota; kingdom Metazoa; phylum Chordata; class Mammalia; order Carnivora; family Canidae; genus Canis; species Canis aureus. Next base: position 2,360,808 of record NC_135628.1, on the reverse strand, counting down.
CCAGAGGGCTGTCACAACAAAAACGCCACAGGCTGGGGTTGAACAACAGAGATCTATCTTCTCACAGTCCTGAAGGCTGGAAGTTCAAGATCAATGTGCTGGCAGATATGATGTCTCCTGAGTCCTCTTGGCTTGGCTTCCAATTAGCCACCCACTCGCTGGCTTCACCCAGCCTTTTGTCTGTGTGCATATGTGACCCTGGTGTCTTCCCTTCTTCCGAGACACCAGTCATATCAGATTAGGGGTGCATCCTTACCATTTAATCTTAATTGCCTCTTTATTTCATTTTTAATGATTTATTTATTTATTTGAGAGAGAGAAAGAGAGAGAACAGGGGGAAGGGGCAGCAGACTCTACGCTGAGCACAGAGCCCAGCGTGGATCTTAATTGCTTAATTGCCCCTTAATTGCATCTTTAAAGCTGGATTTCCAAATGCAGTCACACTGGGGGTTAGAACTTTAACATATGGATTTTGCAGGACACAATTCAGTCTGTCACAGTCTGTTTTCTGAATCTACAGGGAAATCAACTTTTAAGCTTTGACCACTTGCCAAATTTTAGTGTAATATCAAAGAAGAATAACCATAATTACCTAATAAGGTTATGGAAATATTAATCCCTTTCCTAGCTATTTCTTTAATGTACTTCAACCAAAACTGTATGTCATAAGAAGTTGAATGCAAATACGAGGATCCAACTATCTTCTATTGAGCCACACATTTGCTAAAATATAAAACGATGTACAAAAATGAACACTCTTCCACTAAACTTCTACTTCCAAAATATTCATCATAAAAATGTGGTTTTTAATAGGCAATAACATTTTGACTGTTTTTAATGAATTAAAAAATTTCTGTCTTAACAGTTAACACACTAAATATCGATAAATACAGAGCACAAAAATAAATGCTCTTTGTTCCTCATTGATTTCTAAGTATCTAAATGGTTATTAAGACCAAAAAACTTAACATCTAAAGCTTTAGGATATTAGCTTGGATACTGTGTATGTAGATTTAGAACTTGTGTTCATCCTGAAGATGATTCACCAAAGTCCAAGAACAAGTAAGAAGAATCACTATCTGATTAAAAAATATATATATATATTTTTTAAAGCAAGCTCGAGGAATACCTGTACTTAAAGATCAGATAGAGAAAGATGAGCTGGCAAAGAAGAATTACAAGGAAGGCCTACTTTTTGTTCCATACTATGCTGAAATCCAGTTACACAGAGATAAACAAACGTGACCCAGGCCTTCACCGAACTTATAGTCCAGTGGGAAAGAGGAGAAAAACCACATTTTTTGAAAATCTAGGGAAACTAGTTTCACAGGGGGAGTGTAAGTGTCAGTGACTGCAGAGAATTCAATTAGGTGAGGAGAGAAAAGGACTCCCTGTAGCATCAAGGAGGTTGCTTATAGTGAGCTTGTTCAAAGTCGTCCATGGACTACAGTGGGGGAGGAATGAGGGCAAGGCCATGAAGCCTCTGCCTTTTCAGAATTTGAAGAATGGATCCTCTTCCAGTCCTTATCTCAGATGGGAAAGGAGAGGTGTTCAGTGTTCCTTTGGGGGAAGGAAAGCTGCTAGGTTATTCGGCATCATCATTATTCATATTGTCCATAATCCGAAAGTGTCATATTTACGATAAATAACTAGGACTTGTACTTCGACATTATCCAGCGCTGCATTTGAATTGTCTGTTGATGGACATCAAAGACTGCTCACTTTCACCATCTCTCCCTCCCTCCTCTCTCCACCCCTCCCCCCACACACTCACACACACACACTCACACACACACTCACACACACACAGTCTTCTGTTCCCAACTGTTCCAAAGAGCTTAGATATATGCAGTGTTAGGAGAATTATTACTTCATACAACAGCATAAATTTCTGTTGCTCAGTTCTAATTCCTAAAATACATGGCCTCAGGATGAATCTACATTTAACTCCAATAAATGTGTGCTCATTCATTCTAGATCTGTCTTCTGAGTCAACTGAAACATTAATATTTTGACTCTGACAGACTTCAGATATTTGAAGACAGTCAATACTTGCTCCTTTAGTATTTTGTCCCCTATATATATATCAGCAGTTTTTTCCAACAGTTCTCAGATGAGAAGATTTTCAGTGCTCTACCCATCCTGAAAGCTCCCCTCAAGACGTATCCTGGTATATTAATGCCTCTGTAAAGACTGTCCAGAATTGCCTACTATGTTTTCAGGTGTGTTTGCAATTATCTGTGTACACTGGAACTATTGACATAGACATGACTTTTTACTTGATAACTCAAGAAACATCCTATCAATGTATGTAACCATATCTGTGCATTTATTTGGCCAGCATGGCATGGGTAATGCTCGGTTTTGGAGAGGTATGTCATAAAATGAAGGTCATACCTCTTATATGTGTGTGTCTGTGTGTGTTTGTGCGCACATGTGTATGAAGCGCCATCATTTCTAGAAAGTAACTTGAAAATATATTTTAAGAGAAATAAAAATAGTTTTAACTTTTTACCAAGTAACATCATTCCTAATAATTAATTTTATAGAGATAATTTTTTGAAAGATTTTTAAAATTTATTAATGAGAGACACAGAGAGAGGCAGAGACAGAGGCAGAGGGAGAAGAAGCAGGCTTCCTGTGGGGAGCCTGATGCGGGACTCAATCCCAGGATCCCAGAGTCACGACCTGAGCCAAAGGCAGATGCTCAACTGCTGAGCCCCCAGGCGCCCCTGTAGAGATAATTTTTAACAAAGGAAAACCCCTCTGCAATAGCTCCAAGATCATTGTCTCTCCATTGATGAATTATATGTCTCATCCACGGTCCCTCCCTTGTTAGTCTGCCCACTACATTATTCTCAGACCTTTTTTTAAGTCCAAATTTAATCATTTCACTGTGCTGCTTCAAACCCTTCATGGTTCCCCATCAGTTGCAAAGCCACACCCCTGAACATGACTTCCAAGGCCTTTCCCAGTCTGGATCCTGCCCGTGTGTCCACCCCGGTCTTCTGCTCCACAGTTGTTCCTTCAGGCTTCAACCACACTGAATGGGTGGATCTCACACCTCTACCTGGGACTTTTCAGAGATGGCAGGAAGGAGATTTGGGGAGGGAGAGAAGGGGATAATAGTATCATCTGGAAGCTTCTCCTAACCATAGTGTCCTTCTTCTCCTTCTCAGAAATGTTCACATCCCCTCCCCAGAGGTGGGGACCCCTTGTTGAGTGCGACTGCAGTGAGAAGTTGTTGCTAATGGCCAGAGGGTGTCATGACCCCTAGTTAAAGTAAAGCAAACAGAGATGGGCAGCCCTACTTTCCCTCCCTGTAGGCTGTATAAATCCAAAGCTTCCCTCAGAATTCTGCACAAATACTACCTCTTCTCTGAAGTCCTCCTGCCTGTCTCCTATCATCAGGGATCCCGATATACATTATATTGATTTAAACTGTATCAAATGGACAGAAACTATATCAATCTCAATCAAATGGGCTATTATTTGATCTTCTTAGTACTAAGGGAACTCCATATGGTTGGTTGTACTCACATATCTATGAGCACACATGTCACTGGATTTAATCCTTGGTTTGTAAGTCCATCTCCTACTTAGACTGTTCCTCTGGAGTGTAGAAACTATGTTGTATCCCTGACAGCCAGCACTATTGCCTGACAGGTAGTAAGTGCTCTGTAAATGAGTAATGAATGAAATGACGTTTAGTAAAAAAAACAATTAACCTAATTCTAAACAACAGAAGAATGATAGCCTTTTACAATCATCAAAAATAAGTTCAGTATTAAGAACATGAGCAAATATGAAATCATATGGCATAACAAGGTGAAAATATAAGAACATGGTTTATGCAAATAGACAAAATATGTAAAGAAACATGAATATGAGAAATGTTAGAATGAGTGGTGAGATTATGACTAATTTTAAAATCATATTTTTCTAACCTAATATTTTAAGAGAAATATACTTTTTAAGCTTTTGTTAAGTTTAGGTTGAAGAGAAATACATTTTTAAGCTTTTGTTAAGTTTAGGTTGAAGAGAAATACATTTTTAAGCTTTTGTTAGGTTTAGGTTGAGTGTGTGTCATACTATTTACTCACTGTGGAAGGCATAGAGTGTCTTAAATCTTTGCATCTCCTTACATTCTATCTAGCACATGTGTGCCATAGATGATCAATCACCATCTGTTAAATGGATGGAAAATTTAAATGCCCAAATGATATGTAAGGGAAGTAATAACCAGAAAATATTTTGTTAAGGGAATAAGGTGTGTCCACACCTGGAATTCCCATCTCCTAGAGTGTTGTCAGTATAGTTTCCATAGATGTCTGGGGCAGCTGAAGAATTGAGCTCCTGAGCTCTGGTTGTGAACACCATGAATCCTAAGCAAGGCCTCTTGGTACTTGGGTCTGAGCAGACAGTATGGTTCTAGAAAACACCATTGCTTCCGGTTCTCTTTTCTTTCTCACATCTTCTTTATCCCTCTATACCTGTTTTTCCCCTGTGAACAATGCATGAATTCAAAATGCAATGAAACCCAGTAGGAGCTACACTGAAAAGAGAAATGGGAGCTCTGTTCTGGCTAGGGTTTATTGCTTATTTGCCTTTGGACAGTGGCCTCTTGTAGGGATACAACCAAGAGAGACCGTCAGAGCTCATGGGTCCCAATGTGACGCTTTGACCTAATTAGTTTATTTTCACTGCTCTGTGAAAAGATCCTGGAGAAAAAAATAGACCTTTCCAGGTGTGAGCTATTACCCCGAAATAGCATTTCCCACCTGCGCTCCTCTGTGATCACCGTCCATTAGTAGATGTCAGAGGACACACTGTCTTCTATTCAAGACTCACAGGACTGGCAGACTTTTTTTTAAGAAAAGGAATGTGATATATTTTCATGGTAGAAAACTATTCACATCTAATCTGTAGGGGAAATATGAATAATTTATCTTGCAAATATTAAAATTTATATGTAGAATAGAAAAAAATAAATTTTAGACTAGCTAACTCTCCCATTCCTTTTAGTTTGCAGTATGTTTTGGAAAGCCAATGTTTCTTAGATACAAAGTAAGGAAGTGATCTCATTTTTATAGGAAATCGTATAAAGCATAATATAGTGGTGATTACAATAAATGAAAAACCTTATTTAAAAATTAAGTGTATATTCATACAACTTAGAACTAATCAAAACTCAGTTGGAATATTAATAATAATACATAACAATAATAATTATTATTATATGATTTCTAAAGGGATCCAGACCACTAAGTTGAACTACATTTTCTTCTGGCATATATAGCCATTGTAGGAATGCGCAACCAGCCTCATTGCAGCCCATCTTCTCTGCTCTTTCCCCATTTTTCCTCTCAAAATGCATATGTCTAGTTGAGTATTTGGGCAATAGATGTGTTTTCTCAGCTCCCCGTGGAAAGTTGGCTGCACCATTAAGGTACCGTGCACCATATTAAGGAAAAGTAAGGTCCAGAATTTAGCACCTGCAGCCTTATGAGACCTGGTTGAATCAGATGAACATGTTAGGAAATTGGTCTAAGAGTAGAGTGGAAAGGGTGAAATGTTGACAAAATCAATTACAGTAGGACTACAGACTTGAGAATTAGAGCGCCTGAAACCAAAAGAGGCGCGCAAACAGTAAGAGAAGGGAAGGCCATAAAACTTAAATGTACTTTTGAGATTGATAAACTACTGTTACTATGTATATATATATATGTGTGTGTGTGTGTGTGTGTGTGTGTGTGTGTGTATAAAGAGAATACATTATTTCCAGTAAAAATTGGCCTTCATTGTTGTTGACAAGCTTAAGGAGAATATGAGGGAAAAGACAAAGTAGAAAGGAAACACAGGAGAGAGTAGACAAATACTGTTGTTGTAGATTTGAACATATACCATGATTATGGGTTGAAGGGTAATCTGTCAATAAAATAATTATGATATGCAGTTAAGAAACAGTAATAGGTAAATAAAATAATCAGGTATGTTATATAAATATAATAGTTAAAATACATTTGATTAATTGGAGCTGGCCTATATGTCATTTGTAGACTCGTAGCAAGAGAAATCTCAGTGTATGGGCTCAGGTGTTGAGCTATGCAAGGAAGAGTTTTCTGTATTTTTCTCTAGCTGCATCTAATTTGTATTCTGGGCCCCAGTTCCATCAAGTGGCAGAAACTCAATCTCAATCAGCCCAAACTGACTCTCCCCCAGGACTATGTCTACAAAATGCCAGGTGGGGGGCCATCTGGTCCTCGGTGTCATCAACTCTCCCTGCCGGCACCCATGGAGACTTCCTCCTGTCTGTCTGGTCTGTGGTCCCTGGTCCCTGCAGGTGGCCAATGCAGCCTCCTTGTCCTCATTGCAAGGACGCATGAGGCCTGCAGGCTCTCTGTGCTTTTCTCACTGGAGGAATCTTGCTTCTCCCGTACTGCTCTAGGCTACAGAAAACTCTGTGAGCTGCTCTCAGCCCACATGCCTGTCAGATCTTGTTTTTAGAGAGCCTCAATTCATCTGAAATTTTTGTTGTTTCCTCCCAACACTGGGGCTTGTTCTGTGGGCATCAGTAAAGCAAACACTCTCTCCGAATGATATCACAAACATTGAGATCCTTCTTTTTTGCTTCTCGTTTTCTTTCTCTTCCTAGCCTTGGAAATTTTGCTGAGGAGAAAGCTGAGATACGAAGAACAACTTCTTTTACTCACTCTGCATTCTTCTAAATCTTTTGGACTTTGAAACTGAAAATCTAATACTAAATCTTATTTCTAATGTAGGTAACTACTTGATGCAATGAGCATGAGACATTCTAACCATCTGAGTCAGGGGAAGAGGCCTAAGACTAAGAAAGACCACAAACAGGAGTCACATTGCTAATGTAATAATGTACTCACCTCCTAGAGATGATTTTCAAGTAATCGGATAAAATTAATTAAACCTATATTATGTATTTGCCTGTATGGTAATGGACAATATAGTGATGTATTATTATTTTACCTATTTCCATATCAGATACTGAATTATACAGCAAACATATTTCTAGATTTGAAACTTGTTTTCTTGTAACAACCATTGGAAACCAACTGAAGCTATCACATTAGAATGCAGCTCTATGTAGTCAGATTCTGAATGGCTAAGCAAATGTGATCCAACTTTATCTCATAATAAATTTTTGAGTGCCTTTGGGAATGCGTGCCTCTTAGATGATGCTGCCTAAAAATCACTTCTCTGACTTGAAGAATTAGAAACTGAAGAGCAGAGATTCTGGATTGTGACATAATGAAAGTCTAGAAGGTTTGGCTTTCATTTTCCCCCTAGAAGGTAAAGTACATGCTTTGGAAACCAGATGAGCGGCTGCCATGCTCGGCAAGTTATTAGGAAACTGAAGAGACTCTATAGAGGAGCAGCCCACCTCCAAACAAAGGTGTCTGTAGGAAACCTCATTTTCTCCAGGAAACAGTTTTGGATGTGTGGCCGCCTGTGATCAAGTGCTTAATTTAATATCCAGAATCTCACCTCATAGATAAAAGGATCATTGAGAAAAATTCAATCTCCAGATGTTATCAGAAGTTGGTCACAGTGATAGAACAATTTTGTGATGCTTTCCTGGAACATCTTATACTCATTGGCAAGATTCTTGAAGTCATTTAATAATGATGTATCTACTTTATTCAGCCTCAAATGGAATCGTATTATATAGGTCAATTTAAATGATGTTTTCCAAACATTAAGGCAGTATTCAGTTAGATGGAGAAGGAAACGGAGAGATGGGTGGACATAGATATTTAGGTTATCTAGACCTTCAGGAAGGCATTTATAGGCGCGAAGGTCCGTTTGTTTTTATTGTTTCTATTGTGACTACTTCATGATCATAATAGTAATAAAGTCATATAACGTGCATAACGAGAATTCCTGCAGTCCAGGTAAATCTAAAATGATTCAAAATCATAAGGTCGTGCATTAAAAAACATATCGTGAGAGTGGGAAGTGGTCTGCCAAGATATCTCTCTCTGCTTTAATTCTTGTGGCACCAAATAAATCAGATTTTATTGTATACATTCAACCTGACTCATAGCTTGTTTTTATTCATTTGCAATTCATATGCATTTATACATATATGGTTATTGAAATTATAAGCCATGTTATATTGTTTTAAACAGCTTTTTTTCCACAACATTCATGCACTCCTCAATTCACAGTATTTATCAATCTTCTTATTTATTCCAGAATCTCTGTTCTAGAAACTTTGATCTTGTTCAGGGTGGCTGGATCTTAGTTCAAGAAGGGCAGTAGTGAATAGTCATGCCTGATGTTTCTTTGCTCCATAGCTGAGCTATCAGACTGAGAGAATCAAGCTCTGACTTTATGAAAAAAGGAGACATTATATTTTGAAAGAGATCGAACTTTGAATTGCATTGTAGGGGGAATTAGGGTACACTGTGCTGCAAAAAAATAGGTTGCAGGCTCCATGTTTAAGGAAATAATTGAAATAGATTTTTTTCCCCAGGATCTAGAGCCTACCAATTAGAATAGAGTTTAAATTGGTTTTGAGTCAAAGGATCTTCTCTTAACATTTTATTTGTCTTGAAATATTTAATCAAAATAGTAGTGTTAGAGAGAATAATTGAGTTCCAGCACAGAGGCTTCTTGTCTCTGTAAAAAGCATTAATCGAAAACTCTAAGAAGTACTTTGCCTCCCATTCTCCAGAATCAGTTAAATCATTTATTCACCACCACTAAATACGCAGTATTAACTGAATCCTTATTCTGTGTCGTTCGGGGGTTAGGCCTGGGAAGAGAGTAGACTGAAATGACAGGGCCTCTTCTTCAGAGTTTATCATTTCAAAAATTACATGTGCACCTGTGTTTCACAAACAACCTCTCTCCTGAAATTATACCATAAAAATCTACCTGCATCGTTGGTTCATTTGGCATTTTCTAGATCACAGACGTTTAGGGGAATACAAAACTGGTAGTGAGATTTGAATGTACTTCGTGCCTAAGTAGCCTCTTCCACGCTCTCCTTACAGCTGCCTTACCAAGGAGTGCGTGTGTGCGAGTCCGTGTGCTTGTATTTACCTCTTAGAAACTCTGCTCAAACCAGAAGCTAGGAAGTCATAAATAACATTCACAATTCAAACTATTTTAAATATAATCCAATCTTTGAAGATTCAGAAGACACAGAGGGTTTTGTAGTGATGCCTTCATCATCATGAAACATTATTTTTCAATCTCCCATAGATACGCTGATATTAGACAGCGATGAATCACATTCCGTATATGATCAAATAAACCCTACCAGATTGCAACGGAATTCTAGGATTCCGTGAATTGTGTTTACTTTTAGTATAGAATTGTACTAATCAAGACCCAATAAAGAAAAAGACATTCTTGAGTTAGCTCTGTGATCTCAGCTCTCCTTAAAGAATTGTTGAAAACAAATATTGTATTTTATATTCATGTTCCAGGAAACGAAGAGTAACAGGAATAAAATATGATTTAATCTTTGACTTTTAGATGAGTTTGTTTACAAAATTAAAACAGATGGCTAATGTTTTCAGATGAAGGATGATGAACAGTTTTCAAGAATGCAGGAATTTATTTTATTCATATAGATAGAAAGCAAGGTTTTCTTCAGTTGTTTTTTTTTTTTTTTTAAGTTTTTGAATTCTCTTTGCTGTTCAGAAATTGTCTGAGGGAATGAAGGGAGGTAATGAGATACTAACAAATTGTTTTAAAAGGAGAGTAGTTGACCAAAAATGTGTGCTTAGAATGTCTATATCTCTTTTTCATTTATTTCCCTGAGAGAGGCGCTTCCAGAACTCTGGTGTATAACCAGCTCCCTCCTGAACCTCTGACACCCTTAATTGTGCTTATATACGCCTCCTTCTGCAATGAGCCCATAGATAATTTCTGAATCCCAGGGTCTCTGATCTTGGTGAGCTTTTGTGTATTCTTGGTTTTATCTCTCTGGGACTGTTCCTCATTGAAGATATCTTCCATTATTCTATCCGTGCAAAAAAAGAAAAAAAATCTTTAATATCACGGGTTGTTTTTCTATAAGCAAGTAACCAAAAGGCCCAAATTTTGAGGGTACCCTTTTCTGGGTTTTCAACAATCCTTCAGTTGAGTTGAGAAGCAGTAAGAACCCTTTTGCTGTTGATTCCATTTCCAGTTACCCGCACTGATGGCTACATGAAAATAAAATAATACAAGAGCACCTTATGTAACATGACAAACAGCAATTTCATGGAAGACAAAGTAAATCAAACCAATTTCCTGGCTTTGGAAAGACAAAACCAGGTAATACGGTAATGGATAATCTATGGATATTTTGAAATCGAACCATGTTCTGTAGAACCAGAGGGACCTGTGTTTTAGTTCTGAGTCTTTTCTTGCCAGTTTCGTGAAATTGTGGAAGTTATGTAACTTCTCTGTTACAGAATTTGTTTCACCAATATGAGGAAAATATGCTTAAAAGTTGTTAAGAGAATCAGTATGAAATTTGTGAGAGATGTATGAGTACATCACACAGTAGGACAATTCTATTCATTCTATTCATTTTATTCTTCAGGAGATAGGTCTTCGGTTTGGGGCCTCATTTATCAAAGTCAGGGATGAATTTTACGACTGGGAATGAATGGCAGGGTGGGCTTCGTTTACTTTTTCTTTATGTAAAGAATGAGTATAAGATGTACAAAAGTCTATAAAATATTAAATGGCTTGTAAAATAAAGGAGTATCTAACAGGCAACCAGAGAAAATGACACAGAAACTTTTCTTTTTGTGCAACATATAATTAACCTGTAGAAGATTTTTCTACACCTAGTCAGACAACAACTAATTGCAGAGTGAGTTCAACAAATAGCTAGATATGGAACTAAAATTGATTAAGGGAGCTATCATCGTGCTTCGGGGAGTAAGCGTATCAGAAAATAGTGTATGTGCTCGAGATTTATGGTCACCATGCTCTGCCCAGGGCTGTAAATTTCTTTCTGGCACGTTGGCTCTTGTTGTGGGTCTGTGTGACCTGCCGGCAAGTTGGCAGCCAGCTGGTATCCAAGAGAAGTGTCCTGAGGCTCCACCTCTTGGCCTATCCTTCCCCCCGGTTGCCTGACACACAAGGAAGCCCATTCAGAACAAGGCCCGCTCCTTGGTTAAAAGTACCACAGACGCTAGCGTGTAGTTCCTTCCTCTTGTAACAAGAACCGCGTCACCACCACCAATCTACAGAAGACGTTCAGAGGTTCCAGCATCTGGGGGACACGACGTGCAGCCCACAAAGAGAAGCTTCTATGGACGGTGCTATGTGGGGCCCCCCTAAGAACTGGAAACCTGAAGGAAGCATTATGGTCTGGGATCTCAAGCTTGTAGGCTTGCAGTGTGTGGGCCCGGAACAGCTGGCACATACGTCGTGTGTGTCCAGCATGGCAATCGCGAAGGTGGGCTGTGAAGGCCTCTAGGCAGGCTCCGGCCCGTGACTGCAGGCCCCCTGTGCAACCTGCTGCTACCCTAAGTTTGCGGATTTGGGTTTGCAGCTCTTCATGTGGAACTGCCTTCCTTTAATTGAGAAGGAAAATAATAAGTAGAGACTTCAGAGAATTTCATAAAACACAACATGCCACGCACAAGCAAGTGGGAACCTAAAAGTCAGCAGAGTGAAAAGAGAAAATAGCAAATCCTTTTTGAAGCAACATGTAATTAACCTATTGAACATTGTGATTTACATAGTTGGATAGCAATTAATTGCTGGGTGTCTTTAACATAACACACACCAAGTGATTTTTATAGACACCCGTCTAGGAGGCTACAGACCGACACTTGCGAGGACACAGAATGGCTTTGTGGCTGGTTCCGGCGCACGCTCTCCGGCTTTGTGGCCGGCCGGTGACGTTGGCCACGTGCGCCCAGCCTTTCCAGCTCTTGCTTCAGACCAAACTCGGGCAAAAGCAACCAAGCTATTTGCATTTTTACTTAGAAGAAGAAACGTAAGATCTAGGGATGTTCTCAGGATCATTAATTGGCCACCTCCCTTTCTTTTGCTCTAGGGGAGAGCAGATGTGTAACAGTGGGCGGGGACGTGTGTGCATGGTGTGCGCATGTGTGTGCATGTTGCACGTGTGTGTGTGTGTGTGTGCCACGCCATCACTTCCAGGTATTTGCGGGCCAGGCTCTTAGTTGTGGAAAACCGGGGTGCTGGCAGCTTGCTCCCTCTGGGCGCCTGAGGGCCTGACCCTGTCCCCGTCGGGGCCTGCACCTGCCGCCTCGCTGGAGCCCGGTGCTCCCTCTGGGTGCCCGGGGCCCGACCCTGTCCCCTGCCGGGGCCTGCACCTGCCGCCTCGCTGGAGCCCGGTGCTCCCTCTGGGTGCCCGGGGCCGACCACATCCCCTGCCGGGGCCTGCACCTGCCGCCTCGCTGGAGCCCGGTGCTCCCTCTGGGTGCCCGGGGCCGACCGCGTCCCCTGTCGGGGCCTGCACCTGCCGCCTCGCTGGAGCCCGGTGCTCCCTCTGGGTGCCCGGGGCCGACCGCGTCCCCCGTCGGGGCCTGCACCTGCCGCCTCGCTGGAGCCTGGTGCTCCCTCTGGGCGCCCGGGGACCGACCGCGTCCCCCACCGGGGCCTGCACCTGCCGCCTTGCTGGAGCCTAGTGCTCCCTCTGGGCACCCAGGGGCCCAACCTCGTCCCCTGCCGGGGCCTGCACCTGCCGCCTCGCTGGAGCCTGGTGCTCCCTCTGGGTGCCCAGGGCTGACCGCGTCCCCCGCTGGGGCCTGCACCTGCCGCCTACTGGAGCCTGGTGCTCCCTCTAGGTGCCTGGGGCTCGACCTCGTCCCCCGTCGGGGCCTGCACCTGCCGCCTCGCTGGAGCCCGGTGCTCCCTCTGGGCGCCCGGGGGCCCGACCCTGTCCCACGTCGGGGCCTGCACCTGCCGCCTCGCTGGAGCCTGGTGCTCCCTCTGGGTGCCCGGGGCCGACCGCGTCCCCCTCTGGGGCATGCACCTGCCGCCTCGCTGGAGCCTGGTGCTCCCTCTGGGCACCCAGGGGCCCAACCTCGTCCCCTGCCGGGGCCCACACCTGCCGCCTCGCTGGAGCCTGGTGCTCCCTCTGGGTGCCCGGGGCCGACCGCGTCCCCCGCTGGGGCCAGCACCTGCCGCCTCGCTGGAGCCTGGTGCTCCCTCTAGGTACCTGGGGCTCGACCTCGTCCCCCACCGGGGCCTGCACCTTCCGCCCGCGGGGCACTCACCCCAGCCTGCAGCGCCCTCCGGGTTCATGGGTCGCTGCTGCTTCCTTTTGTGCCCGTATCCTCCGGTTTTCCGACCGGAGTGCTTTTGGCATCCTTGGGGGGGGACAGTTGATCGTGCGACGACACAGATTACTACAGAATCTCTAGCTTCCTGGCCCGCAGCGTCCCCGACATGCCCCAGCCGTTTCCAGACCCCGGTGGCACCGCTGTGTTCCTGTTCAAGGTCTGCTCCTGAGCTTCGCTTGCCTCCTGCCTTCATTCCTTGTTCTTCTGCTTCCTGGGCTGGGGCGTCTTCCCTTCCTGTCTTCATAGCCCAACTTACGAGGCCTTCGGGAAATTATCTTCATCCCTAGTTCAAAGAGATGTCGCCTTCCTCCTGAATTCTCGAGGCAGTTGATAATCTGGAGCACCTGCCACCTGCCAGCAGCCTTGTCACTTGGCTTTATATGTGTTTTTCTCCGGTTAACGTCGTGCTTCCCTGTTCATAGTGAGTAGTATTGAAACTGAGTTCACAGAGGTCCCCCCTACCCCCTTTTTCCCTCTTCCTCCTACCAGAGAGCAAGTCAGAGGTGAAATCTAAATTCTCTAGTCTTATTGGACCTTGCGTATTCACCTGTTTCTATCCTAAGTACAAAGCACCTTTTATTCATTTTCTTGAAGGCAGCATATTGACTTAGCTATTGCCTGGACTTGTCATTCATTCCTTATCTCGGGTACAAGACCGGGAGCTCCTTAAAGTCAAGGCATCCCTTTTATCCTCTTATTCACTGAGGACCCTGAGCAGAGTACACTGGGGTCTCAAATAGATCTCAAAAAATATTTGCTGTGAAAATTTGGATTCTGAAAAAAATGACTACTGTATTCCAATTTTAAGTGCTCATTTTAAAACCTAGAGCAGTTCAGAGAGTCAAAATCTAGAATATCAGCATGTTGGTGGGGGATGGGGGTGATTGGGTGAGAATAGCTTAAAGATTAAAACCAAGGAAATTTAATGAGATTATCTTCAGATTTTCAAACAAATATATAACAATGTCATACTATAAAACCAACATAAAATGCCAGGAAATTTTTGATATTTTGAGGATGTTAAGGGGTAATGATTCAGAGCACATTAAGAAGGGCAATTGCACAATTCCCATTACCATCAATGAAACTCATATGGTAAAATTCACACATACTTCGGCAAAAGCATGACCTCAACTGTCATTGGACATGTTACTTTTCATGGTGTGTGATTTTCTTCTCTAATTTGAGGCAATTTAATTTTCTGCCCACTTCACAAAGAAATGTCAGGCTGAATGACTAGAGCATTGATGTTGAACAGCTCTCTTCACACATTGTATTTACAGTAAAATTGATTCTGTTATCCTTGATACCACCAAATAAAGGCCAAAGCTGCAATATACTTTATTATATACTCGCTTTGAAAATTAGGAGTTTGGACACAAATTACAGACATACAATGTCTTGGTAAAAATGTGAAATTTTAAAAACAAATTTTACTAAACAAATGAGAAAAGCCATTATTGAAAACCAATAATGTATTATTTGCATTCTCCAAAATTTCAGGATGAATTATAGATTGGAAAAGATTCAATACTTGGATTATGTGCTCATTTTAAATTTTATAGATCAGGGCCTTTGGGTGGCTTGGTAGGAGGAGCATGAGACACCTCACCTTGGGGTCATGAGTTTCAGCCCCATGTTGGGGGAAGAGATTATTTACTTACTTAGTTAATTAATTAAGATTGAAAACAGAATAATGGTTAAAAGGGAACAGTGTCTGGAACCAGACTGTTCACACACTGGTTCTACCATTTACCAGCTCTATCATTTTATGTGAGTTACATAACATTGCTGGACCTCAGTTTCCTTATTGATTAATGGAGAGTAATAGAAATCCTACCTCAGAAGATTGTCATGGAGTTAAAATAATAAGTTTAAATCACTTTTAAGGGCAGCCCAGGTGGCTCAGCGGTTTAGCGCTGCCTTCAGCCCAGGGCATGATCCTGAAGACCCGGGATCGAGTCCTGCAACGGGCTCCCTAAGTAGGCCCTGCTTCTCCATCTATGTCTCCGCCTCTCTCTCTATGTCTCTCATGAATAAGTAAATAAAATCTTAAAAATAAATACATAAATAAATAAATAAATAAATAATAAATCACTTTTAAGAGTGCTTAACAATGGTGATATACAATAAAGATACATTATTGACATTAACATATTATTAATATGATAGATACTCTTTTGGAAAAAAACATGAAACAAGCCAGTTCTCATGCTGGTTTTATTATTAGGCTGTTTCAAAATATATTTGCTCTGATTAGTCTATCTTACTGTGTATTAAGGAAGAGGAATAATGTAACACCTGTGTTTTAATAATTGTTCTAGATGATTCTTAATTCATAAATATCAATAAATAACCAATAATAGGACTTACTAACTCACATGAAATTTTTTTATCTACTTCCTCCTTTATTCCAACAGAGTGGTTCAATCTAGCTGGTCAGGACAGGAGGGACCATTTCATGCCGGATTCCTCATCTTTATTACCTAACGCTGGTTCGGCACATAGTATGTACTCAATGAATATTAATTTAATCCAATCTTTCTCAAAATAAGTATTCCACTTAATTTTTACATTTCTCCATCTAGCTAATGAATCCATCCTTAACCATGCCCTAGGGCCTTGATCTTTTGTCTTTTCCACCTGAGGAAGAGTTGGAGCTCCCTCATCTCCTCCTGTATAGGGTTTCCAGTCTACCCTAATGTCTGCCTCCTCAAACTTCCTGCAGTCAGATTCAGTGCAATAGAATTTAGAGCTACATTGATTTAGTTGCACGTTGAATTTGACTCTTCAACTGGATCATATGCAACCTAGGGGCAGAGATGAATTTGATATGTCTTTTTAACACCGCACAGTTGGTCCTCAAAACGGATTCCTAATTGATAACTACCAACACTCACACTAGGATTTCTTCCCTGCCAAATTAATCACTCTACTTGAATTATTTGCTCTTTGTTCTAGTGTTGGGGTGTAATTATTTCAATGTCAATGGAAGGAAGATTGTAATGTTGCATATTGTCTGTCACATACATATGAAGTCGGGAGATTGGGGCAGGATTCTAGCTTCTGACTCAGGGACACTGAATGAGTACTTATTTTCTATAAGTATGCTCAACATGCCACCTGGAGACTAAGTCAGTTGGCCCCAGATATGGCCTCTATGGTTATGGGGTTGGGGGATGACAGAGCAAATGACTTGGAATATGCTGAGTCTAACACAGCTACTAGCCAGTTATAGAGACCATTAAGTGTCTACGAATATAATTTCACTTGCTATTTTAATGTATTCTGCATTTCTGAAAAGTTAATACACTAGTTCTAATTCTCTAAAGAATCACTTAAAGAGGGACACCTGGGTGGCTCAGTGATTAAGCGTCTGCCTTTGTCTCAGAGCGTGATCCTGGGATCCGGGATCTGGGATCCGGGATCCAGGATCCAGCCCCACATCAGGCTCCCTGCAGGGAGCCTGCTTCTCCCTCTGCCTGTGTCTCTGCGTTTTTCTCTGTGTCTGTCATGAATAAATAAATAAATCTTTTTTAAAAAAAAAAAAGAATCACTTAAAGAGATTCAAAGTTTTAGTGCAGTCAAATAATGTAGGTTTTATTATATAAATTATAACCAAATATTTTATAAGTAACAGATCACATTAATTGAAGGAGACACTATTTTATCCCCATTTTATCTAGATGAAGAAATTGAAATTCCAGGAGGATGGCACAGTATAGAAATGCATGAGCCAGGATTCAAACCTAGGAAGTTCGACCTGACAGGCCTCATTCATAACTATTGCATCGCACTGCTGGTGGCCCCAGGGATTGTATAAACAGAGTCTCTGACACCCATTTCCTTTCTGAGAGCCTGTTTGCATCATCATCATTTTCCTGGTTTCCTTAAAGGCAAGGATGGACAATGTAGCCTACATCTGGCCAACAGGATTAGCAGAAATGCTTTCTGGGTCTTTAATGGTCTCCTTTGGGGAGGAAAACAGAAAGATGTGTTAAAAGAGGCCCATTTCCCCCCTAATATTGATATGTGAGGATGTGATGCTTAGAGCTTTTGTAGCCATTTTAGCCTACTGAAAAAAAAGTCAAAAGAATTACAGAAGAAACTATTTAAAGGCATATTTTCAAGTTCTAGACAAGACCCTATACCTCATTTTATAGGAGGATTTTTTTTTTTTTTTTACTATGGGAACAATAATCTTTATTGCTTAGTCTACTTTTTGTTGGGTATTATTACCTGATCTCAAAACCTCCTAGTAGTTAACAATATAAATTTCTAAAACTTATTAAACTCTTAGATCTTGTCATAAAATAGACATTTTGCTTCTTCTAATCAGCAAAATTAGTATTCCCATCTAAATAGAAGCATCCTTTAAGTTTTCTTATACCTGTGATTGTAAGACTGGGTTTTCTCACATAATATTATATGTTATATATACTATTCTTGGCCAGACATGAAATAAATACAAAAATTCTATTTTTTCAAGTTCAGTTTTTACTAATTATTAGATTAGATCACCACTTTGATTCATGAATTACTAGTTTTGACAAATGTCTAAATTGCATTGGCAGATTTAACAAAGAAAATCTTAATTTTAAAAATGTGT
The DNA here is from genome assembly GCF_053574225.1 of Canis aureus. Classification (NCBI taxonomy): domain Eukaryota; kingdom Metazoa; phylum Chordata; class Mammalia; order Carnivora; family Canidae; genus Canis; species Canis aureus. The sequence continues at coordinate 2,342,892 of NC_135628.1, read as the reverse complement.
ATCCATTTGAATTATTTGACTTTTAATATCATATAATAATCAGATAAATGCAAGTACATTTGCATTTTATTCCCTTTTTTATATTTGAATTGAACTGATACTTGTATTAATATATCAAAATCTGTCATGTAGATTTCACCAGCCCCCTTTCACCTAAACAGTCATACATGAGGAAATATAAATCATTCCTCCAAATTAAAAAATCTAGTTTTCAAACACCATATACTTGCCTACATTGTCCTACTGGCTTTTTCCTCATCAGATTGAAGATAAGAATTAACGACCATTTAAGGAGATTTTTAGATTCAATGTAAGACACTGTAATATGTTTCCAGTTTGTTTTATTCTTTGTTTTGCTTTAATAAAACAGAGCACTTTTAACATTGGAAAAATACCCTTTGTATAAAGCTAAGAGTTTTAATTTCATTGTGATAAGCTAGGATATAAAGACTTAGATTTCTGTACATTAATAGAAACAAATGCATAATTTCTCAACCATTAAGATAAGAATCTCGTTCCTTTGGGAGAAGGCAGCAACAACAAAAAGATTTTAGATAAGCCTGCCGTTTGCTCTATAATTTACCTGCAGTGCTTTGACAAGTGTGACGTCAAAGTACATAACACTACAGCTTGCTGAGCCTATTTCAGATTTCATTCTGTAACGAGAAACTGCCAGCTTCAGCCTTTTGTGAATAAAACCATTGAGCAACACTCAAGAGATTTAGATAAATCACTACAGTCAGCCTCTGTAATAAAAAATTTTGAAAAAAAAAATCCAAATTAGTAATAATTCCTACAGTGAGACATCATATAATGTCCTCTGAAGAGCCTATTGCGTGTATTATTTAAATAGGTGTGTTTGACTCAAAGAAAAGTACCCATTCTCCATCTAAGTGCATCATGGGATTCGGTAAAAGGTGATTCGAATGCTTGGGGAGAGTGTGGTGCGTAAGGAAAGGGGATGGACTAACAAAGGCAAAAGCAGCAACAGAAGGGGGATTAGGTCCCCATAGTGCTGAAAAGCCCTTTGGGGATTTGTGGGAAGGGCACTCAGCAGTGATGCACGTACGCAAATTGGAATTCTTTATCCGCCGCAGTGTGCAGTCCATCGTCTATGCCATATGACTTGAGTTAGAGGTATTGAGAGAAGAAACTAAGGAAATGTGATTTGGCTTAGAGAAAGTAGACAAACATCTAAAGTTGTAGGCTGTGGGCCGTGCTTGGGATAGAGCACATTTCCTTCCTCTCATATTTCCATAAGGGGATGAAACTTCTGACCCACTGCGCAGGAGAGAATAGTGTTAGAGTGAATGTTTCTAATACCTCTCCTACTTAGCTTTCCCTGATCGGGGAGATGGAAGGATGTACTTGTGGGTGGGAGATGCAGGAAGCGGATATCTGCTGGGCCGTGCCCCAAGGATCGGTGCAAATTCCTTTGACTAAATGTAAAAAGTAGTCCTCTGTAATTTTCACTCTTCCCTCTCTTCTCTCATTCCCTCTTTCCTTCTCTCCTTTGCTTCTTTCTCAAGCAAAGCATTACCCTCCCCTTTGCTTCCTGTCTGCCTGTGGCTCAGATGGAACTTTTCCATCGCAGTGGTCCATTTGGAGATTGAGGTAGGAGGCCTGAGTTTCCCATTGTTGCATGTACCGATAACAAAGCCAATACTGTATCTAGATGGTTATGTGGTGCTCTGTGTCTGCTCACAACTGGTTGGAATCTATAGGAGGAAACCAGTCAACTGCTTGGCTTCCTTTAATGTCCAATAAATTACTAGATCCTGGGGGAGCATCAGCTCTCAAGAAAAAAACATATTTAGAATTCCTCTGCAGACAGAGTGGGGAATTTGAATGGCAGACATTTTTGTTGTAGAAGAAAAAAGAAGTAAGTGCAGAAGTCAGAGATCAATTAAGAAGTAAGAAATCAATAAAGGTTTGTAACCTATTTAGATGTTTCTTATAAAAATTAAAATAATGTAAATAATAATAGGTATCATTGATTGAATATATTATTATAGGCCAGGAACTGTGCTATGTGCTATATACAATTATTATTTCAATTATTCCACACACCTTCAAACTACATGTTGACAAATTCCAGATTGACAAATTCCAGATTGACAAATTCCAGATTGACAAATTCCTGCTACTAAATAATGACTGCAGTCTTGCTGTAGGTTGGTAAAGCCCAAATGAGTGACATAAGAAGGTTTATACATAATAGCTCAACATAGGACTCAAATGATGTCACCTCCCTTTCCATGCCCATTTCAGACTTTGCTAATCAAGCACAACACAATCACAACCAATCAATCCGCATTGATCCAGAGAGATGAAATCTCTTCACCATTCTGATGCTAACACAATCCCAGAAGGGTCTAAATTCTTGATTTGCTATGCTTATATGTCACTTAAAATTCTAGAAATCTCAGTAGCTCAGAAGAGTTTTCTAAATAGCAAATCACAGACCAAGCCCACATCCACTGATAAATCAAGAGAGTCATCTTTAGTACTTTTTTCTGTTTCGTGAGCTGTTTGGTTAGTATTTTTGTCTGTGATTATCCAAACTATAACAGAAGTCAATAAACGATGTTTCATGGATAAAAGGTTTTTTAATTTGATTACTCTCTTCTTATCTAAGAGCTCATTTTATAGACAAGAGGTAAGAAAACTGCGAAAATAGAACAGACCGTAAAATCTATTAAACTAACATTTTAAAATGGAAGGGTTTTTGAGTGTAGTGACTTAGAACGGAAGCTTCATTGTCAAATAGCTCTGGGTTCAATTCCTGACTCTGTCACTGTATTTCCTTGTGCAAGTTACTTAACACTTCTACTCCTTGACTTGTTCATTTGTAAAATGGAGTTAATCAGTAATACTCACTGCAATGGCTTGATGGAAAGATTGAATGAGATAAGGTATCTGAAAGTACTTAGACCTATGCACATATACACCATTATTTTTATCTATTATTGTATATTAATAACAAAAGACAGAGATGCTGGAGTGCATGGCCTTCAAACCATGCTCCTCATGGAGAAAATTGGCATGGATTTGGCTATAATATTTCACTTGAACAATGAGTAACATGGGGCTTTCTGGTTTAAAATAACTGATATAATGAAAGAATATTCCTGGGGCACCGTGTTAAGCATGTGACTCTTGATTTCGCCTGAGGTAGTGGTCTTAGGGTTGTGGGGTCAAGCCCTGCTTCTCTCTCTGTCCCTTCACCTCTCCCTCTGCTCACACATTCTCTCTCTCTCAAATAAATACATGAATCTTCAAAAAAAAATAAATAAATAAAAAGGAAAGATATTCCTCTGTAAGTAACGACTAAGTGGGTGATACTGGTCAATCTACCTAACTTCTCCGAAACCCATTTCTATTAAATAATGACATCAGTTTGGATGATCTTTAATAGTCTGTACAACTCTCAAGATCCATTTTTAGTTGGTATTAATTATTTAACATTGATTTAACACTTTATACTTTGTGCTTATCTTTTTTTTTTAACGATATTAATACCTTTATGTCAATATAGTGGCTAGAGAAATTCAACTGTTTCTGTTTTCCTGGCTTACTTTTCCCTCTAGGAATATCACAAAAATTAAATGCAATTTCATTTCTATGAAACTGACTCTTGTTTCATGGTTACTATAAACTGTTTAGCTACACATTTGAAATTATAGTCATGTTAGCAACATGTGTAAAGTAGCACGGTAAGAATAGATGTAGGGTAGTATTCCACCTTTTGGAATGTGTTAAAAACTATATAAAGCATCAAAGAGAGAAGATGCCAAAGCATTTGATCTCATTAAAATTTCATGAAAAATGTTTGAGCTTTTGCTTATGTGCAATTTCATATGGAAAGAATCCATATTATTTACCAGGTTCTCAAGTTGTCGTTGACCCAAAAAATCAGAAACTTTCTATTACCTCTCATCTGTTTCCTATCCATTCTCACCTGACTTGTGCTCTTTATCTTCCAGTATGTCCCTCCATATTTTGCAAATGACAAACAGGAGGATAGAAGTAGGAATTGCAGGGATCCCTGGGTGGCGCAGCGGTTTGGCGCCTGCCTTTGGCCCAGGGCGCGATCCTGGAGACCTGGGATCGAATCCCACGTCGGGCTCCCGGTGCATGGAGCCTGCTTCTCCCTCTGCCTGTGTCTCTGCGCCTCTCTCTCTCTCTCTGTGTGTATCATAAGTAAATAAAAATTTAAAAAAAATGTAAACAAACAAAAAAAAAGAAGTAGGAATTGCAGCCCCTTTACTCTATCTCAGAGTAAGGTAATGCATTTCTTAAAGGAGGGTACAATATTCATGCTTTCATTAAATGATTATTGAGCATTACATTGGTGAGGATTCTTCATTCCAAGTAACAAAGCTGAAGAGGGCTTTTTTAAGTAAAAGAAGGAAGTTCAAAAAAGGATATTGGGTGATTCATGGAACAGTTGAGAAGTTGAGGGGACCAAGCATTGGCCTAGGCAGCCAAAATTATACCCGAAACTGTACCTGAGAATTAATCTAATAAAGAAAGGGCAGCTGAGAGAAGAGAATGTCCCCTGCATTTGTGCACTGACTCTCCAGGCTGTGTTCTTTGTGGACACCCCTGCAAGGAGGACCCCAGCTCATGAGTCTGGGACCAAGACCCAAGGGAAGCTGTGGAAGCAAATATTTAACATTTCTGCCTTCTGTAAATCAGACAATCTTTGGTATCAACCAAGACTCATTAGATGAGAGAGTTCCCACAACCTAAAAATGGACTCAGATGCTGGATGGGCAAAATGAACAAATGTGTTGTTGAGTTGTTGTTTCTATGTCCATCTTAACCACACAGTGTGTGTCAGCTCCAAAGAAAATGAAAATGAGTAATTCACATTCTTTGTTTTCAAGAGGAGCAGAGGCTAAGTAGGGTAATGGTTAAATGAAAATTTGAAATTCTGTAGTAGGAGGTATGGTAACATAAAACATAAGAGGATGAAAATATATACCAGAATTATTTGAAAACTGTCTACTTATTAACTTTAAGTGAAGATAATTGAAACAAACATTCTTCCTATGTAGAAAATCCTTGGATTTTCTTTTTCTTTTTTTCTTTCTTTCTTTTTTTTTTTTTAATTTTATGTATTTATTCATGAGAGACACAGAGAGAGAGGCAGAGACACAGGCAGAGGGAGAAGCAGGCTCCCTGTGGGGAGCCCGATGTGGGACTCCATCCCAGGACTCCAGGATCATCACCTGAGCCAAAGGCAGGCACTTAACCACCGAGCCATCCAGGCGTCCCAGGATTTTCATCTTTGACTCTTCTCTTTCTCTCACACCTCTCTCTGATCCACCAGCAAATCCTGCTGACTCTTCCTCAGTTTGTATCTAGAAAAGTATCATCATCATCATCATCATCATCATCATCATCATGTATTATCACTACCTCCTAACTCCTACTGTCTGCAAAACAAAGTTTCCAATAGGAGCCAATTAAAATGGAAGTCAGAGCACTAGTCTCAGAACCTTCCAGTGGCTCTAGATCTCTGCCAGGAAAAACAAAACAAAACGAAAACATAACCAAGTATTCAGATTGTCCTAAAAAGTCCTACAAGTGCCAGCCTGTCCCCTCCACCACTACTGCTCTGGCCACTTCCTTCTGCATCACCTGCGCTCTGACCACACTTGCTTCCCAGCTATTCTTCCAGCAGAGGAGGTGTATTCCTGCCTAGGGTGCTTAATCTTAATTTGCTTGTTCTATCTGCCTAAAATATTCTTCCACAAACTATATACCATGTTCCTTCACCTCCTCTGGTCTTTACTCAGTCATACCTTGTTGGCGAACCCTTTTCTGATCATTCTATTTAAAATTTCAATGTCTGCTCCCACATCCATCATAACATTCTCCATCCCTTCCTTGCTTTATATTTTTCCATAGCAGTTATCACTATCTAGTGTTTTATATCTTTATTTTATGTATCATTTATATCCCTCCTTCCCTAAAATATAAGCTCCATCTTAGCAAGGAGTTTTAGCTCTCCAGTTAGTGCCATATCCACAGTGTGTAAAAACAGTAAATTCCTGGCATATGGTAAACATTCTATAAATTTTTGTCAAATTATTGATTGAATAAAAACCCCATTAAAGGATAAAAACACATGGAGGATTCTTTTTCTTTTATTTGCCTTACCTTTTCTTCTTGTGCCTCACAACTTATTTTCCTAATAATATAATTTTAGAATCTATTACTTCAACATCCTATTTTCGTCCTCATTCTTGTGAATACACAGTCCAGGAATCTTCCTTCTCCCCCAAATAAATGCCAACATAAAGACACTTTTCTTGTCCTCTAAATATTGGAGAGAAAAGAACAAGGAAATAGCACAATTAATAACCTGAGACTGCGTCTTCTACTTGCTGCTTTTTCAATGCTTTCTTCCTTTTGCTTCTCTCTGCTAATGAGTCTCACCTTAGAATTTAAACTAGGTGGAAACGTAAATGCTCCCAATTAGGAGGGAAAGTTTCCCTTGCTTGGAAACTTGGGAAGAAGGGAATTCTTTTCCTAAGTGTGTCCTACCTAGGTCACCAACCTCCTCCATAACTAAGCATAACATTATTATCTTTATGTAGATTTAGTGGAGCTCCCTTTAGAGGTTTTTATTAAATGAGCACTATAGATAAGGCGCTCTTTAGGAGCTTTCAAAGCTGTAGTGTAATTTCATTCAAAAAAACAATGTTAGAGACCTAAATTATTAACCCTACATTACAGTTTAGAAAACTGAAACTGGGCCGAAATAGGCAATGTGCCCAAACTCAGCAGTCTAGAGAGGACCTTGTATCCAAACTCATGTTGGCCTGACTCCAATAGTGGTTCTCTTTCCATTTCCCTATATCCTGATTACAGAATTCTTCATGCATCCTGTCTCCTCTTTCATCATTCCAGTTTTATTCTCAGCCCCCTAAGGCTTTTAGCAAGTGACTAAAGAACTTAAGAGGATTTGTTTCATCGCCAAAACCATTTTTATTTATTTATTTTTTAACATTTGAAATTTGAGTCTAGAATATAAACCATAGAAACATTACCCATTTCGAACACGTGTCAGGAGGTAAAAACAAGCTAAAAACAGCCTGTTTTAGGAAGTTATCAGGGACATTTACATACTGATGCTGATTATATTTTACAGGCTAGGGAGAAACTAGGGACAGGCCGAAGCCTCAAATTAGGCTGATTGCTTCTTCAAAGAAAGACCATTTTCTTTCAATCTAAACAAAAAGAAGCGCATAGAAGACAAAAAGATTTAAGAGGCTTGACACTCTTCTTTACAAATTCAACCAAGATAAGTAATTCTTTTTCCTATAGACTATTAGAAAAATGAATACCTTCCCAGATAGTTAAGAGCGTGCTTTCTTTCTTTCGTTCTTTCTTTTTTCTGCCTTGAAGTATAACTTGGACAAAAGGGAAAATGTGTCCCTTGTTTCTACTTAATGCTTTATTGTCAAACCTACTATGTGATTTTTATTCTGCTGTCACCCAGCACCTTCCGTGTTCCTGGATGCCAAAATCCTCTGGAGACAATGTGCTGCTTAAAGGCATCCTTGGTGGTGGTCATGGTGTCATTAGCACCTTCTGCCCCAGGCACCCCAGCTGAAGGAACTGGCCATCCTAGCCCCCAGCTCCTGCAATGATTTGTACCTGTTGACAGGATAGCAGCTAATTAGCCTGGGTGGCTTGTCAAGGCTGCCACTGAGGTTGCTCCGCTTCTGTCCTCTTTGTGAAAAATATCTACAAAAAGCAGGCACGTTTTCACTAGGGTTCTTAGAGAAAATTATAATTACTTTTTTTTTTTTTTCAGTTTGCCAAAACACTCCTTCCATCACTACCATGTCTTCACTACCAAGAGGCTGGGTACAAATGATATTTCAGATATTTTGCCCCCGTCTCGTTTCAGTTGAAGACCCCACAGACTCCGACATCACTGCCCAGTTCAAACCTACATGGCTCTGCTTTTAGTTTCCTTTTCATTCATGTTATTCTCTTCACCATGCGTATGGTTTTAGGCTGCTAAATATTTGAGTTGCTATTTGAAATTATATAATTGACAGAGGCTTCTACTGTCAGAATTTTCTAAGAGGTGCAGGATGCTTTTTCAAAGAAGACTATAAATATGTATGTAGATTAATGGAAATTGTGTTATTTTTGCAACATATAATGCTATTTTTGTTTAAAAAAAACAGATTTCTGCCCTCATTTAATTCTGCTTTTGTCACCTTTCTAAAATCATAATCTGCCCACTCCTGTACTTGTAGTTTTCCATTGCATATCTAACAAATCAGTGGGTATGCTTAGTAAATTCAAGAAATTTTAAAATACGCTCGAGAAAGTTGGATCCTTACATGAGTCCGTCTTTAAAAATAACCAAAAAGACAATCATGTTCATCAATCTGAATGGGAATTAAGTCACTTAGTTATAAGAAATGTCGGAAATAAAACCCTAAGTTTACATTATTTTCACAGTCCCATAGGATGTGTAAGATTTTTGGTATCGGTTGCTCTCTTCATAAGTAATTTCATTGTCATTTCCTTAGTGCACTTCCAAATGTATTGTCCAAAACATCCCAAGGAAAATCATGGAATTTTGTTGTTATTGTTAGTATGCAGTGGTCTGAAGAGTTAAAGCCTTCAACAGATACTCAATATTTGATATTTGAAGTAACATCCTATAAATAAGATTATTAAACCTGAGAAAATTAATGCAAATAGAGTAGTATCATCCTTTTAAAAGAAGAAAGTCCGATATAAATACTCTACTCTTTTATTTAAATTCTAGATTCTGGGATTCATGCAGCTTTGCCTTGTTGAGATTAAATTTGCAGGTAACTGAGCATTTTAAAGAGTGAAGACCATAACTATAAAGGGTCTCTGGCCAGGAAGAAGTATTACTATTTCTAATAATGTTCTTTTAATAGAGTAATACTTTTAAGTATATAAACCCCTAGAATGCTTTTGAAGATATACCATTATAGAAAATGTACACACTCTCTGCCATGAACCCTTTCTCTTGTTGGCTGAAATAATCATCTCGCTTGTTACTTTATCCTGTATTAAGTGATAATAATCCCTATTTTATCACAGAAGGTATAACCCCTTGCTAAGAAAAGAAATAAAACAAGAATGTGACTACTAGAAAGGCACCAGAGATGAAGAAATAAACTTTTCAAAGAGGAACCATAAAACAAAACCACATCACTATATCAGTTGTCATATTTTCAGTGGAATACACAAATATCAAATACCAAATATCAAAACAAACAACTGAGAGCACTAGTTTCTTGCTCTGCTTTAATCCTCTTTTTCATTTATTTATTTACCTAGGCTTACTTTCATCTTCGGATCAAGCCAAGACAGGCATGCGGCTACTAGTAACAAATCACCAAATATCAAAGCCTAGCGCAACAAAAACTAATTTATGCTCTTGTGAAATCCGAGGGAGACTGATGAAGGCCACGTATAACTCACTAGTGTGTTCTGTTAACTACTTTTTTTCATGTAATCTTTCTCTCACACAGGCTAAGATAATTAAATCGTGACTTAAACTTTGGCATGTGTATTGTACCTTCAAGAGAGAGGAATTATGGTTTCCCCCTTCAACTTTGCTGTTATAATTTGGAAGAATATAATAAGTAGATCTCTCTAAGTTCATGCATTCGGTGCTCTTCTTGTGCTCTCCTTTAAAGCTATGCTAGGAAGTCTGACTTTTTACATTTGTAATCCATAAACTCAGACAAAAGTGTATAAACAAATTAAGCTTTTATTTTCATTTTACACATCACTTTGTATTATAAAGTATTGCATGTGATACAGTGTGTTGAGCAGAATTCTCCTATATGTTTGAGTCACTTACTCACATTTTGCTGTGACCTAGTCTACGGGGAAAGACGCACGCTTAATTGAATCACCTCATCTGTGTAGTTAAAATCATTCAGCTCTTAGTCTTCTCTTTTTACCGTTGGGTTGTTTGTAAATTGTAGATTGAATTTACTCGTAGCCACAGTATTTTATAGGCAGAAAGAAATAAAGGAGGCATCTTTGGTACTTTATATCTTTTACCATTTGTATCCTGGTTTATCAAAATTGAAGGTAACACTGCACGTTATATTACTTTTAGACAAGGACTGCTGGTCATGAGTTGGGCTTTTTAGCACACAAGCAAAATCTTAGCATATAGAAAACAATTCCAGTACATTCTGGAAGGATTAGAATTGAGGTTTATATTTTTCAGGAGTATACTCTGACTGAATGCATTGGATAAGGCAAACATTTCTCTTCTTTCTCTTGTAGTTGAGACTCTTTCTTTCAAGAAGAGCATGTACCAAGCTACCCCATTACCTGATGGAGCTGCCTGGTTGTCCCTTAGCTGTCAATTAGACTATACTGGTGTATCAAATTAGGTTGTCAGGGGTCCTGCCTCTGGCTGAGTCCATTCTTGCAAGCTAGTTAGATAGTTTGATTTGGTTCTTGGTTCAAGGTTATAAAACATTTATTTCCAGAGAACCAAACCAAAGTATGGCTAATTATTTGTCACATGCATTTTTTTTAATCTCGTCCATTCATTTATTCTTCAGATGTGATATAAATAGTACACAATGCCTGCCTTTAGGGGACTTAAAGCTTGAGGTTAAAGAAGCAAGTCCAGGTTGAAATTGAAATAGCTCTTTAAACTGTAGTGTAGAAAAAGGATTGATTTGTTTGCTGAGGTGGAGGGAGAATTGGGCCTTGCTTTTAGTGTTTGCATCACTGCCTACCAAATCACCACAAAATTAGCAACTTCAAGCAACAGCCATTCGTTATCTCACAGTTCTCTAGGTCAGAAGTCTGAGTCCGACTGGGTCTTACAAGGCTCAAATCAAGATGTCAGCAAAGTTCAGGTCTTATCTAGAGGCTCCAGGGAAGAATCTACTTCCCATTCATCCAGGTTGTTGGCAGAACCCAGTTCTTCGGGGCTAGAGGTTCCTGGTGTCATTGGTGTCTCTGGGCAGAGGGCCACCGTCTTCTCTTAGAGGTCACCCCCCACCCACCTTTCTCTTGGCCCCTCTCCACTCCATCGTAAAAGCCAGCAATGGCACTTGGAGCCCTTGTGCTTCAAATGTCTCCAACATTTCCTTCTACTACCAGCCAAAGAAAATTTGTTGCTTTTTAAGGGTTCACATGATTAGATTAAGGCTGTTTAGATAATCTGCTTTAAAATTAATTGATTAGTAATCTCAATTGCAATTGCAAAATCCCTTTTGCCATGTAAGGTAACATAATCACTGGAGTAACACCAGGGGCAAAGGTCATGGGGGGGGGTCATTATGGAATTTTGCACTCTACACTTAAGGGAAGTCTTTTTTTTTTTACAGAGCTAATGTTGAACCCCAGCATTTTGGAGCGAAAGGCCAGAGACAATAGAGCATTAAAGTTTAGGTCATTTTGTGAAGGAAGTTGGGAAAGTCCAATGTGGTTGTATCAAAACAAGCAAGAGATACTCAGCTTGGATTCTTATAGGGAAATATTATGCAATTTCATCGATTTTTATTTCTGCGTTCTTAACTGGTAATACAGTATGGCAGATTGTGTGATTGACGTTGCACAGGAGCATGCTGTAAGACGATAAAGGATGAACAGAGAGAGAGGTCTGATTCAGCTCTTAGTAGGTCTTAGCTCTTAGAGGTGTCAGGAGGAGTTTCCATGAAGAGACTTGAACAGAATTTTGAAAAGTAGGCATAATTGGCAAGTAAGTGGGTAGGGCAATGAATGGACTACAGAAAGAAAAACAAAGTACCAAAGACTTGAGAAATTTAGAGAGGAAGAAAGTGGCAAATGCAGGAGGAAAAATAAATTTCCATGATACTAATGAGATCATTTTGTGTATGTTCAATTTGAGGTGTTTGAAACAAAGAAATGGAGGTGCCTAGCAGTCAGTGAGATCAATTTGTCTCACATTTGGGGGTAAAATTGGTGAAATATAAAGATGTGAGCATCATTTGAATATTGGTAATATTTAAACTCGGGAATTTGAAAGAGTCCTCCCAAAGGAGAAGATAAGGATGGAAAAGTTGAAATCTGTGTGGTATAGTGGAGGAGCAATAGGAAGCAAAGAGAGTAAACGATATGAGTGGAGTCTACTCTTTCAAGAAGCTTGGCTTCAAGGAAACTGAGAACTATAACATAAAGAATGGTGTATTATCCAAAATAGGGTTTTTCTCACGGGGTGCTTGGGCAGCCCATTCAGTTAAGCATCCAGCTCTTGACATTGGCTCAGATCATGATCTCAGGGTTGTGAGATTGAGTCCTGAGCCAGGTTCTGTACTGGGTGTGGAGCCAGCCTAAGATTCTCTTTCTCCTTCTCCCTCACCCCCTATCTTCTTCTAAAAAAAAAAAAAAAAAAAAAAAACAGATTCTCAACAGCCAACAGTGGCATGACTGACATTTGGGGCTTGATAATTCTTTGCTTGAGGGACTGTTCTGTGCATTAAAAGATATTTAGCAGCCATCCCTGAGCTCCCTGAGCTCTACCCACTGGATGCCAGCAGCACATCTCCCCCACCCCCCGCAAGCTGTGACAACCAGAATGTCTCCAAGCATTGCCAAATGCTTTCTGGGGGACAGAATTGTCCCCAGTTAAGAACCAGCACTCTGGAAGGTGTTCATTTTAATTAAACAACCACCAAAGATAAGACTGAATATTGAGACATCTAATGAGGAGGAAGAAACAGTCTGTAGACAGGGTCACTGGGGAATAGAAAACATTCAAAGATGGAGGAAAATAAACCCAGGGAAAAAAGGAGAGTAATACTGTTCACAGGATTTGGAAGAAAACTAAGAGAGGTTGTCAGCCAATGATATCACAGTCTATGATATTCTTATCATTAGAGATAAAAAAAATGAAGCCAACTGTCTCTGTTCCTAGCTGAATACAATCCTCCCACTTGTGTCCTGGCTTCCAGCCGCTCTTACTTTCCCAAGATTATTATTCTGGCAATGCTCCCTTTACTCTCCCTCAGTAACAAATTGTCCCTCTCTAGAGAGTATTCTTATAGTAAAATGATTCAATAATACTGTGAAAACAGTGCTTGAGCCCACAGACTCTAAGGTTATGTGCATTACCTTCCTATTGCTGCTGTAACAAAGAACCTAAACCTTAGGGCTTGACACACAAATTTACGGCCTTACCGTTCAGGAGGCCAGAAGTCCAAAATGATTCTTCAGTGGCTAAGATCAAGCTGTCTGGCAGGACCATGTTCCTTCTGAGGCTCCGGGAGAGAATCTGTGCCTTTGTCTTTTCCAGCTTCTGGAGTCTGCCTACATCTCTTGGCTCATCTTTGAAGCACATCATTCCAATCTCAACTTCCATCATCTTGTGTCCTTTTTATGACTCTGACTTTTTTTGCCTTCGTCTCAGAATGACCTTTGTGATTATCACATTTCCAAATTCCTGTTTGACATGTAAGGTAACATACCAAGAGGTTCTCAGGATTACGATATGGACATCTTTGGGGCGGGGGGGGTGCCTACCATAGTATCGTGAACGACAGACTATGACAATATGAGGAGAATTACGGGAGTTAGATACATGGGATCGGGGAGGAAAAATTGCATCTGGTAGACATTTTGACTGAAAATAAGTCAAACCTTCATCATGATGTGTGTAACAAAAGAGATTGGCCTGTCCATCAGTTTCTTGATTCTCAAGGCTGAGCCAGGATGGGATCGGTGTCCCTAAGCAAAGGGTAACGCGCTGTGTAGTTGCTGTTCACTCCATTTTATTCTCATTTTTATCAATGTACTAGAAAATCTAGCAGTTTGATTTTTGGTGCATTTGGAGGCCATCAGGTGTTCTTTAAATGCAGCCTCTCAAGAAAATAAAGTTCCATCGGAACCATCTGGCAAGTCTACGTTCACAAGGGAACAGAGTGGCAGACCCAACCTGCTGGGGATACACATTTCATGCAAATGTGTTAGGCACAAATGCTGCTGCTCCCACGTCTGGAAATGGTCAACGGAGGTCACTCTATTGCTGTGCATCCCATTATTAACAATGTGAAATTTCCAGGCTGTTTACTTCTTTTTGTCACCTGAGATCAGTTCATAATAAGCTCTACACACGCATTCTCCTAAGCACTGACTTAGGAAAGAAAACGATTGTAACCAGAAGTGGGTGTTGATGCCTAATACATGTAAATGTAGCAAGAAACTATTAGACAATGAAAGTTAGCTCCCAGATGGTACTACCATCTGGAACATAAATCCATAAAGGTACTTCTGTAGTATTTCTGTAATGAAAAATCAGGCCTTACTGAGAATTTTTAATGGCCACTTACGAAGTTCACTGTTAACATTAGTGTTGATAAATGACAATTATGCACATACATACAAACTTGCATTCATCAAGGTAGGCTCTAGAAGCTTCAGGCCTCTGTTAAAGAAAAAGTATACTGCAAAGTAATTGGTGTTGGGGAGAAAGATGCAGCTGGCTTAGTAAATGGGATGTGAAATTTTTTAATTCCACATTTTCAAGTGTTTAAGTGCAGAAAACAGCATTCATGTATTAGGACTTTTCTCATTGTTTTCCATTTAAATCCCTCGTAAATATTAACTAAGTACTTAACTCTCTCTTGCATTCTCATTTCACAGATATATGAATAAGAGGCAATAAGTATTCATTTGCAGCTTTAAAGTAAATAATAAATGGAGCCCCTTTGCTATAATATGATTTCCTCTAGAGCAGATAGGGAAAGGAGGATGGCTTTGAGCACTGTCATAAGGAGGGTCCTCCTTAATGTCATTGTGTTATCCACAGTACAGATCTGTGGCATCCCCCAGATGGTATTGTAGTAATGATTCCTTCTATTGATAGTTTGCACAAAACTCCAAAATTTATACTTCTTGTAACATTCTTTTTTTGGAAAAAATTCAAGTGACTTCTAGTGGGGAACTTAATTTTCTATAGGATATTTTTAGAAAATGGTATCCTTCTATGGATATTTAAAAAGCCATAGCAACAACAAGCCTATCTATATGCCACGATTTTATTTACATATTTATGTATTTTTTAACAGTGAATTGGTTCCACTGTTGCTGTTTTCTATGGAATGAGAGTTGAAGAACTTTAGGGCTGAATTTCAATGTGATCTATCCGAGAAATGTGCAATAAACAGCAGACAGATTGATTTCCTAGAAACCTGTCATAATGAGATTGCACAGGATATAGGCCCAGCTTCAGGCTTATTCTTCATTGATCCCTGACTGAAAGCAGGGATACTGCTGACCATGAAATCCCACTTGTTTCCATATTAGAACTTACTAAGGAAGCATGGTGCTGGATGATAATAGCAGATCCTGGAAAGATCTTTGTGAATACAACACACACGCACACACATCGCCTCTCATCCCTGTATTTAAAAATTAAATTGAAAACTTACTAACTTTTGATCCATTATGCATTTTATTGGTATAAATTCCTCAAATGTCAAGCATGAGTAATTCACAAAACATAGATGAATTGGCTCCTCTCATTTGTGAAGCTCAGCACTTCATCTTTTTCATACCTCTGTAATGGAATAGGTTTAGTTATTAGCCGAGTGTAATTTTATAAAGATGTGTATTTGAAAGTAAAATGGAATTCATGATTTCGTCCATGAGTGGCATATTTAAATTCTGTTTCACAGTGAAGTGCTACATATAATTTCATTTTGGAATTTTAAATATCTTCAGTGGATGGGTAGCTTTTCAGCATTAAATATGTCCTCTGCGTTCATTCTTAGCTCCCTGGTGCCAGAAAACTTCAACAAAAGGATACAGAAGAGTCTAACAACACTAATATTGTTAGAAAATCATTATTAGCCAATGTTCTATTTCAGTAGTGGAGAACTGGGAGCTCAAGTCCCAGTTCTGTCCCTGTCTGTTTTTATCTGCCAGATGCATAGGCTATTCCCCCAGAAAGGTTCAGTGGAATATGAGAGAGTCAAAAACCAAATTAGCAGCGCTGGACGGTGGCCATGAACCGGGGTGAAATATGGATCAGCACAAATTTCTCCCATCTTCTCTGTTAGATCAATTGTGAGTGTTTTTCTGATTGAAATAATTATAAATCTGTGATGAGTCTGCTCAATTGAAAACTACCCAACTAAATGCATGAGGCTAGCATCGGTGTTAACCCAAGTCAGACACAAAACACCGATCTTCTGGTTCATAAAGAAAGAAAAAAGTAACCAGACTGAATTCTAACATCCTGTTAGACTCGGCTTATTGGATCGTTATACAGATTAAGAGTACTGCTTAAGTTATATTTTGAGACTTAGGATTCTGGCTATTAATTTACTTCTGAAAATAGGAGGATATAGTAAAATTTCATTTCATATTCTTACTTAGTATGGAGCATAGAATTCTAGAGTGATGTGATGTCTGAAATTGTTTTCCTCTTAATAAAAACGATACTATGTTTATTCCACACTTGTGTATGAAAATTAGTACCCACGGTGCCTCTCTTCCTAAGAAACACGCACGCTATAACAAATTGAGAAAGCTCGAATTTTGCAGAGCACCGTGCACCACCATCACTACCCTGAACTATATCAATTCAAGAGAACGGGATAACATTTACTTTGTTAAATGAGCTGTGCTCTGTTAAGTTTTTTTTTTTTTTTTTTTTTTCCAACTAGTGATATCTGTAAGTCTGGAACGTGTATTTCTGTAGACTCCTACTTTATTTTCCACCCCACCATCAAGCACTTTACCGTAAGTACATTACATGTACCCGGCCTATTTATCTCTTTTCCGGGTGAGCTAATGTGATCCTCTTTTTTTTCCACACAGACCCAGATATTTTATGTTTTAGATCTCAGACCGTAATAACATTTTTCAAAGGTAACCATGCACAGGCAATTCTTCCTTTCATAGATTCCCCTTCCCCCCCATTCCTCATCCAGTTTCCATAAGCTTGTTAACTAGAGCACTTTTGTTGCTGTTGTTGTTTGGTCGGTTTTGTTTTCAGAGAAAATAGTGAATAGAAATGAGAAGGAATTAGGTGGCAGTCAACTTCTCTGTCAAAGCTTAAAGAATCTATGATTCTATGAGAATTCGTAACCAGTCTAGAAAGGCATAGAATGGAAACTATCCTAGTAGACAAGGGGGCATAGGAATAGATAGATGTCATGGTAACTCAGTACATTTTTTAAATGATTATACGTGCATTATTATATGACATTATATATATGTGATATATTGTATATGTAAAATGCATCCAATCATCATTTATGGATTGAATTAATATTCTTGGTGAGGCCCCACAGTTAAGCCAGTATGTGAATTGGTCATAGAGCTTAATAATTCCATGTATATGTCCCATTAACTTACATAAGAAGAAAGAAAAAAATGTGTGTATGTAGTATTAGAATCATTAGAAATTAATGATGAATCATCAATTAATAGACATGGAGGATACTAGAGCTGATGGAAATTCCATGCAATCAGCGTCACACCAAATTATAGGCAAACCGTACTTAACTATTATATAAACTATTAAGACGGAACTTTTTTAGTGAACTACTATGTTTTAACATGATAGGAAAATACATTTTTTCATTATTAGTAGTACTCTTGAGAATCAAATGTAAAGTCATTATCTTTGTGGCCTACCTATCCGCAACTTAAAGACATCGTTTATTTTTTCGCATTATAAATCCTCAGAGATAATTAATTGTGACAGATGTACAAATGGTAGCAATTTATGATTATTTGACTAGAATTATACATTCCTCCAAATGGCATAATTGAGGAAAAGATTATTTTAAAAGTATCTCCACATTGTCTCTAGATAGAAAATACGTGCATGAAATATTGACACCATAGATCTGGAATTTCTCACATTTGATACTGCAAGGCATACCTTTTTTTTTTTTTTTTTTTCGCCTGGGTAACATTCTAATAATGAGGTTCTAGAAATTTGAGCTCTCTACTGTCACTGTCTATCCACTTCATTCATAGTCAAGCTATTTAATCTCTCCAAAACTTTAATTTACTATCACCTCACAATCACTGTCCTCAGGATCTGTGCTATGAGTAGACTGATGATTACCAGACAACATCATTTCTTTGAAAATTAACCCTGTTGAACAGGATATTCAACTCTACCGTCAGTTACGGAATATCAGAGTGAACGTCAACTGCTCTTTGCAGTGCTTATTAATATTGAATCATGCAAAGTGTTGGAGCAAGCTGTAATAATAAGGTAATATTAAGTAAAGCAAATAGGGAAAGGAATTATATACCTTTAGAGACGTCAGGACATCATAAATGGTGGAATCCTCAAAGAACATGTGCCCAATAACAAAACAATGACTAGACTCTTAGATATTTTTAATGTGTCTAGTATTACCTCACTATAGCAGTTTTTATCCATATTTTAAATATAAGGAAAACAAATTCAAGAAAGTGATGCAATTTACCTGAGGTTATATTGCTACCAAGTGGGGAGGGGGTGGAGGGTGGAATCTTAATAAAAGAAATATGCCAGGGTAAACTCAGGAATGAGGGAACAGCAAACTAAGAAAATGCCAGAAGAGTATCTGGAGTAAAAGGCTCCAGTGAACCACAGTGGAAAGTGCATGGGCTTTAGAATAGCATCGTGTTGCTGCCAAATCCCTGTCATCAGCTCATGATTATGGGCAATTTACCTAAGCTCTAGTTCGTGTAAAATAGTAATGGTAATTTTTTTTCTCATAAGATTGTGGTGAGGCTGGAATTACAAACACAAACACGGTTTGTTTGCTTTTTAAAAGATTGATTGATTGATTTTTGAGAAAGAGGGAGAGAGCGAGCACATGCATGCAATCTAGGGTCAGGGAGGGGCCGAGGGAGAGGAAGAGAGAATCCTCAAGCAGATGCCCGCTGAGAGTGGAGCCTGACATAGGGCTTGATCTCAGGACCCTGAGATCATGACCCGAGCCAAAACCAAGCATCAGACAGACATTTCACTGACTGAGCTACCCAGGCACCCTTGTTTGGGTGTCGGGTTTTTTTGTCTTTTTGTTTTGTTTTGTTTTGGTTTGGTTTTTGTTTTTTTTTTTTTTTTTTGGTTGTTTTTAATTTTTTTTTTAACTTTATAGAGGAAGCCTGAAGTATTGTGATAAGTTCAGGCTTTGGAACAGTTATAACTAGACTTAGTGATCTACACTCTCTTTTTTTTTTTTTTTTTTTAAATTTTATTCATTCATGATAGGCACACAGTGAGAGAGAGAGAGGCAGAGACACAGGCAGAGGGAGAAGCAGGCTCCATGCATCGGGAGCCTGACGTGGGATTTGATCCCGGATCTCCAGGATCGCGCCCTGGGCCAAAGGCAGGCACCAAACCGCTGCGCCACCCAGGGATCCCTGATCTACACTCTTGAAATAGGAATCACCCAGATACCAAATGCTATGAAACAATGGGAAATCCCAATCTTTGTAATGTAAAGACGAATGGTGACATTTGGGAAGACATTTAGGAACAGCTCTGGCCACAGACCTGGGAATCCACATGAAGCTGAAAACCACGGCAAGGAGTTGGTAAGAGATGACAAAGACTTGTGGACAGTTAATAAACTCAGAAACAAAGCCAACATGAAATCCAACCCATGTGATAGACAATGATGGTTAGGAATGCACCGATAGCTAGATGGCTGTAGACTGCCCCTAGAATGTAGAACTTTCCAGTCCTGAGCAGCCCTGGGAGCCTTCACAGGGCCAGCACACAGCCCGTGTTAGATGTGGAGAGGCTCGGCTGCAGTACCAGAGACGGAGGAGTTCCTGGTCCTGAGGTCCATGTGAGAGCCAAGGATGGAGCTTGTGATTGTGCTGGTGGTCCGTGGGATGTGATCCAAAGCACCTGGGTGCTGGGTTATGCTTAATTTAAAGGACTCCACCTTGGGGCACCTTGGTGGCTCAAGTCGCTGAGGCAACTGACTCTTGATTTTGGCACAGATCATGATGTCAGGATCGTGAGATTGAGCCCCGAGTCGGGCTCCATGCTGGGCTTGGAGCCTGCTTAAGAGGGTCTCTCTCCCTCTGTGTTCTCTCTCCAAAAAATAAAAAATAAAAAATTTAAAAGATAAAGAACTTAGGGATGCCTGGGTGGTTCAGTCAGTTAAATATCTGCCTGCAGCTCAGGTCATGATCTCGGGGTCCTGGGATCGAGCCCCAAGTCGGGATCCCTGCTCAGGGGGAGTCTGCTTCTCCCTCTGCCCCTCACTGCACTCATGCTCTCTCTTTCTCTTTCTCTCTCAAATAAATAAATAAAACCTTTAAAAATAATAATAAAGGACTTAACCTCAATGCTAGGGCCACTGTCACAGGGAATAAAGTGGCGACAACAACAAAAAGCATCATTAAAGGAAGGCATCCAGGTCAGGTTTCATGACTCAGGGGCTCTGCGCTTTTTCCAACTGGAAGAGTGGCCACTGTGATCATTTGGTTGAGTCTTTCTAATAATGCTTGAGAATCCTGCTCAAGTGTCGTCTCTTCAAAAAGGCCTCCTCTGATCGCCCTTCTAATACCTCCTCTTTCTTTCACCCTGTTATTCTTGTAGCAGGACGGCACATGTCACTCCAACACCAACTCATGCCTGGAGGTAATAGAACTCCTTCATTACATCTATAATTTCCCTGGCCTCCTTCATGTGTACTCTGTGCGCTGGTTAGCAGGGAAAAACAGAAACTTTTATCCAATCAGAAGTGTTTTTTTAAAAATTCAGTTTAATAATTGTAACAGTGTGGAGGAATAATGAAATGCTTGGTCTCTCAGCTGTTTTCCCCTCACCTTCCTTCCCTCTTTAAGCTAGGCCCTGGAGATATTGAGGGAAAGGGGAGGCTCTGTGACCCTGTGCTGAGTAGGGAGGTTCAGGACCCCTGGGGGGACTTCAGGGTAGCACTCTTTATCCAACCAGTTGCCGTTTGTCCTGCTGCTCCTCACAAGTCATGGAACTTGTGATGTGGCCAAATGACAGGCTCCTTGCCTGTGTCCTACTTGTCACCGTGGCACCCCTTGATCTTGCCACATCTTCTGGTCAGCTTGAGCAATGTGCAGCTACCTACCCCCCTCTTTTCTGTAGTGCCCACCTCCCATAAATCCCCTAGCCATGGCTTCTAGGTGGGGGCCGTGGACGCCAGCCACACGGGAACTCAAGTACCTCCCTGCCTGGCCGTTCTGCTCGCCAAGCTCATAGGAAGGCCTCAGAGGTACACGTGGGGTCATTCGTTTCTGAGTCCTCAATGATGAACAGAAGCATGTGTGTTCTCTGCCCTTGCTGCCCACCACAGCCGTCCAACAGCCCTGACCACCGTCTTCCCATCTCCACCTACATCTAGTTTCTCCAGGAAAGCAGGGTAGAGGGTGTCAAGGTCATGGGCTTCTCTACATATTCTCATTCGCTTCCTCACCACGCAGGTCCTCCACCATCTGCTCTCCTCCAGACCTTCGTTTTTGACCATTAAGGACCTGGTTTTAGACACCAAAGCTGAGTTTTGCACGTTCCATTTCATGAAAATTGTTGCTATAAGAAAGCCAATACCCCTCAGACATTTTTATTCAGAAAAGTCTTATGTTAGGCAAAGGGGAAAAAGGGGATTAAGTGTGTTTCAACATTATACCCATAAGAAGCAAGAGGTAATTTGATTTCTGTCCTTTAATTTAGCTCTGAAAGTCGTCCATAAATAGATAGGAATATATTCTAGTTTGTATCAGGGGGAAAAGAAAAAGTTAACTAACGTTCATGGAGTGACTGCTGTGTGCAGAGTGCCTGTCTTTATCCTTTTATTTCCTCCTCCCTTAAATAAGGATCTTCATAACGATCTTGCATAACGCTTGCTATGCAGAAGGCTAAATGCTCTATCCCTCTCCTTCAAATTATTTGCAACTTAAAATTTGCATAATTTTTTTTCAAAATTACAAAGCCTTTGTATTTACATTTTCTCTATCAGCTCCTCACACCAGCCCTGTTGTTGTGGAGGAAGATCGTTAGCAACTGTTGTAGAGGTGGAAACTGGGGTTCCCAGAGCTCCAGTGACTGGCTCCAGGGTCAAATAACAGAACATGGCGGGCGACAGAGAGAGTGCGCGGGGGAGAGGTCATCCTGCGCTCCGCTCTCTGGTTTCCTCGCGTTCCTATGGCCATGTGGTCCTTTAGCTTTACAGTGAGAGACAGAATGCTCAATGTGCTCACCCGCAGACTGTGTAAGCTCTGACAGTGTAGCCTTGCTGAGGTTCACAGAAATCCGGCCAATTCGGTTACCTTTGGTTAAGATTAAGGACAAAGAGACAAAATTCGATCAAGTGCCTCCTGAATCCAATCCCAGTATGCTGAGAATCGCCAGAAAACGGTAATGGGATGGAAAATGGACCAGGTTTCCAAGGTGAAGACTCATCATCACAACCAACCTAGAAAGGCTTCTTCGTTCCACTAGAAAAGGATGGTGTTCATTTTGGAAAAAACCATTGCTTTACGCAGGGTAATCTTTTCAAGCTTCCGTGAGGCCTGGCCGTGAGAGCACAGACCCAGGGGAGGAATGAACCCAGTTCACATCCCGGTACCATTGCCCACTGGCACGACCACAGGCAAGTCACTTAACCTTCAGTACCTCAGTTTTCTCATCTGCCTCCATCGTTCCTATCTGATGGGGTTGTTGGGAGGCTTCAACACATGAGCCAACCAGACCAGTGTCCGGGGGCACCCGGGTGGCTCAGTCGGTTAAGCACCTGTGCTTGGCTCAGGTCATGATCTCAGAGTCTGTGTCGGCTTCTCCCTCTTCCTCTTCTCCCCACCACCTCACTCATGCTCACTCTCTCTCTTTCTCTCTCTCTCTCTTGCTCACTCTCTCTCTATCTAAGTCTCTCAAATAAATAAATAAAATCTTTAAAATAAAACTAAAATAAATAGTGTCTGGTACCGACCAAGAAATTTCCAGCCATTACTAGAGAGTAAGCTCCTGAAACCAGATTCTTGTCTGTTTTCCTCATTACTGTAATTCCCGAGTCTCTAACAGTACTTGGCCCAGAAAGCTGCTTTCAAATACATGTCAATTAACTGAATACTTATTATTTAACCAAATAAGCAAACTAGACAACGTGAAGCTAACCAGCCCACTCCATTCTATTGATATCATGAGCCCTCTAAGTCAATTGATACTTTAGACTTAACCTGCCTTTATTCATATTAAATTGTTGTTTTTCTGCTACCTGGCGTGTGAGCATGTGTGTCTGGGTGGGAAGGGGTGGAGGGGGCAGGAAGGAAATAGTGCTTTAATACCTAACTTCACTAATTTTATTCTCACACCGTTCAAAAAAAAATCCATTATACCCTCTCTTTTTTTCACATGGATGTGTACTGCCTTATGGTAGAAATAATGCAACCTAATAAACTAGAAATAGGAAATTACAGCCGATAAAAGGGAAAGAAAGAAATACCTAAACTGTAAAAAAAATCATTGCTTTTGAGCTCTACGAGGGGCTCTACAATTTTCCCACAGCCCTTAACCTTTCCAAATGCCAGCCAGCAGGGCTGGCCTCATCTCATGACTAAAGTGGTAAATTCGGTAGCCACCGCCATGGGGCATTTTTGAGAAGTAGTTAGATTGTACCCCAGTATATTTCTCCCTCTGGCTTAGCCCCAGTATAGGAAGTTAAGAGACAGATGTAGGAAAGCATCGGAACAGCTAAATGTGTTTAGAAGAGCTCGTATTATATATGGCTGCTTCACTGTAAGCTACCTACTTGAGTATCTGCTAACAGTCATGCTATGTGCTAAGTACCTGAGACAGGCATTTTGAACAGCGAAACACTAAAATATATAATTTTAAGAGGTGAGAGAGAATTGCACAGAACTATCTACCAAGGCAGGTGGTCTGAGTAAGGCAGCGAGGTTAAGCATGCCCGACAAATTGGGCTGGTGTGTATATGGAGTTGAGTAAATGAGAGTCATGTAGGGCCAACCGAATAATTCAGCAACAGTTATTGGATGTCTGGATTCCATACTTGTAAGGTAAGAACCGCCTGAATAACTCTAATTATTACAAGACACACAAATTGGTGTCAAAACTAATAAGAGTTGCTTTCTTTATCAAAATACTGTTCACAAAACTCGTTTTATCTCTCTTCACTAGCTTTTCCTTTCAATTACCCAGTGGATTCTTTTATATGCTAACAATATAATAGTAACCATGATGATAATGATGTTCTTTTAATCATCATACATCACGTTCATTTGTCAATGATATGTAGCAAAAATTACTAAGAAATAGAGCTTATAAGTCAATTGTGTTATAATCTCTATGATAACTCTTAGGATCAGCCCTAAATGCAGCCCACATGAGAACTATATCCTAAAACATTTGTATTACTTAAAGTGTGCTGCAGGGGCCCCTGGCTGGCTCAGTAGGTAGAATGTGGAACTCTTGATCTTGGCTTTCAGAGTTTAAGCCCCATGGTGGGTGTAGAGATTACTTAAAAAAAAATATTCTCCAAATATTAAAAAAAAAGAAAGTAGAAAAAAGCATGGTACCAACATAAAAGATACAGGACTGTCCTATGATATATGACACTTTTACATTGTCATAAATTTTCATTTATGTCGCTCATTTATTTTTTTTAAATTTTTTTATTTGTTTAAAGATTTTATTCATGAGAGACAGAGAGTATGTCGCTCATTTAAATGACCTTACATCACTCATAAATTATCACTTGGTCATGCTAGCTACCCCGTTGATATCAATAATAAGTGCTGATGATTTTCAGGTTAAAAAAAAAAAAAAATGAACCTTGTCAGTGAAGTCACATTTTCACTGTATTATAGGGATGTTCCTGGAACCGAGTTCTGCTACAGTCTTCATTTTTTCTTTATCCCAGAGGCCCATGGAAACAGCGAAAATTAATTTATCCTCAACTAACTTAGATAATGAATCATGGAAAAAAGATTTGTTTTCCTGATGTAATATGAAAAATAAAGAACTGTTAAAAAATGTTTAGAGCTCTGATAATCTGGGTGAAGATTTGTTTAAAAAGTTTTAATAATATAATTATAGCCATCAGAAAAAAACTGAGTTAAAGAAGCTTTACTAACAATTCATATTTCTGACTCAATAACAATTTCTTGTACAGGCCTCTGGCTATAATGTTTTCTATCAGACTCAAGAGACAGAATCTTTTATCTCTTTCTTAGACAAGCCGGGAAAATAACCATACTGGAGATTTTATAATTATATCCAAGTAAAATAGAAGGAAATTTGATCCTCTCTAATTTAATAATGTATTAAACCATTAATATTTTTCTCCCTCATTATGCATTTTTTGTAGGAAGGATGGTACCTTAGAGTCTCCTCCTTGGTTCAAATGATAAAATTCATTTGAATTTGATACTAACCAGGGAAATAAGTATTTTCTGCATCTTTGCTGTAGGGAACAATTGAAACAAATGTATTGAAATTCATGACTCACACTTGACTACAGGCAATATCAACTTAAAATTCAAGGTTGTAGTGTTGCAGATGTGTTGTGAGGTTTCTTGCATACAATTTCATCAACAGAAACAAAAGAAAAGCAAGACCTCATAACTTTTTTCCTAAGAAGCTTAAACTACATCCTATTAAAGTGAAACTATATTGATGTTTGTTTATTAGAAAAAATATAAAAATATGTTACAGATTCCTGTTTGTTTTCAGTTCAAATACAGAACATATTCAGAGTTAAGATAAAGTCATATTTCAATCTTAATTATAGATTTAGTAGGTCATTGTTTGCTCCACTCAAATTTTACCAACATGTATATTTGAGGAGAATATTTTGATCATAAACATCTATATAACAACAAGGTCAAGGCAAAAGTTATACTGAGGTTTATAAAATATAAGCTCTCACATAATAAAATTAACCTAATATTTTAAAAAGAGGTATGGTATCAAACATCCAGATCTCTGTTTTTCAACTCATGGAAAATGGTGTTTTTTTGTTTTGTTTTGTTTGTTTTTTGCTTGATTTTGAAATACTTTTTACTTTTAGTGAGGTTGTGAACTGAAAAGACAAAAGAGAGTATAAGTATTTGGAGTTAGGAAAGAACTAGAAGAAATGTAAGTAATATTTTAGTTTTTGAAATGAACCTGTAATGAGCCTCAAAATATATCATTATTTTTAACAGTAGTTACTTTTTATGGGAAAAGAATTTCAAGAAATATTTTAGGGATCCCTGGGTGGCGCAGCATTTTAGCACCTGCCTTTGGCCCAGGGCGCGATCCTGGAGACCCGGGATCGAATCCCTCGTCGGGCTCCCGGAGCCTGCTTCTCCCTCTGCCTGCGTCTCTGCCTCTCTCTCTCTCTCTCTCTCTCTCTCTCTCTCTGTGACTATCATAAATAAATTAAAAAAAAATATTTTAAAAATATATTCGGGTGTTTTTCCAGAGATTTCTAAAATGTTTATTCTGGTAATTCTCAGCATGTATTTTCTATCTGATATATATAAACATTCCTCTAAAGGAAGAGCGAATCATAATACTCAAATATAGAAGGGATATATAATTCAGAATAACATGGTAGTGATGAGATAGTGATAGAGGCTGATACCTGCTTAAAACATAAGCTTCTGTGCTGTTATCAAGAATTTTATTTACAAAAAAGACTTTTAAGTTTTAAACTGATATATTAGACTCTTTTTTGACCATACAGATCGGCTTTCATGGGGTGATTATAAGTTGAATACTGATTGTAATTGTCCCCGTGCATATACTAAATTCCCTTCTTCTACCATACGGAAGGCAGGATTTGTAACAGTAAGATCTGTGGATGCCTGCAATACAGGAAAAGCTACATAATTTAGATTACAAAACATTTGTAAATGCAAAATGTTCTTCCTTTTTGATAAAGGCATCCTTTGAGAAATTTTGACATATGTTGCCAAACCTCTAAGGGACATACGGTAGAGACACAGTGTATGTCAATTAATGATAGAATAATGATTGAATGTTTTTCAAAAGATAGGTTTTCTTGTAAAATTAAATGATAAAAGGATTTGTTTTCAAATACTTCAAATACTCCACTGAGCATCTGGGTGGCTCAGTGGTTGAGGATCTGCCTTGGGCTCAGGGCGTGACCCCGGGGTCCTGGGAAGGAGTCTCAAATTGGGCTCCCTGCAGGGAGCCTGCTTCTCCCTCTGCCTGTGTCTCTGCCTCTTCTCTCCATCTCTCATGAATAAATAAATAAAATATTTAAAAAAAATACTTCAAAAAATTGGAAGAAAGTAGTTAAAAGTGAATGAGGCAAAATCATGAAAACTTTGGAATTTGATAATTTTAGAAGGGTTTGCTTTATTTTTCTCTCTACATTTCTATGTTTTGTTTTACTCATAAAAATTTTCTTATGAGGATCCCTGGGTGGTTCAGCAGTTTAGCGCCGCCTTCTGCCCAGGGTGTGATCCTGGAGTCCCGGGATCAAGTTCCGCATCAGGCTCCCTGCATGGAGCCTGCTTCTCCCTCTGCCTGTGTCTCTGTCTGTCTCTCTCTCTCTCTCTCTCTCTCTCTCTCTCTCTCTGTGTCTCTCATGAATAAATAAATAAAATCTTAAAAAAAAAATTTTAGAAGCTATATTTTAAGTTGCCCTAAAATTCATAAATTGGTAATATGCAAACATTTATCATATTTGAAATCAGATTTAATTACCTTATTTCTGTGCAAATTCTAACATTACTAGTTTCAGAATTATATGAGGAAAATATGTCTTGAGTTCTTTCTGGTCATTAAAGTAAACTTTTTGTGACATGTTTAGATACCTAAAAAATTGTGCCTTGAAAGCTCTTAGAAATCTGTAAGACAAAAAATCTTTCCTTCTTACTTTTAAAGGCTAAATGGATTTTTTTTTTCACTTTCACATACATCTCCCATTCCACAGAGCATCTAAACTTGCAGTCCATACTCTATTCAAATTAATTCTAAATGTGAGTCTAGGGAGCCTTAAAATCAGACTCTCATCATATTTTTTGAGTTTATCTGTAAACTTATCTATAACTGCTCTTCTCTCAGAAGTAATCACTAGATAAATTAATTGCATTAATTAAGCTCTACAGCTAATATAATTAAGTCTAATTGGTTAATCTTGCTAAATTTGAAACTACCCTAGTCCTTGAGGTAGTGAAGCTTAGTTGCCTACTTGAAAATCCATTCTTCTTTCTCCTTTACTTTATTCAAATGGCCTTGTACCCAACTAAAGAACACATTTCCCAGACCCCCTTGCAGCTTTATTTTGAGAAAGAAAAGTTAGGCAACATCCAGGAAGTCATTTTAAAGAGAGAGAGGGTGTCCTTCTGTAGCTCTGAAGGTAGACCAGATGCCTCCAGCTCAAACTGCCATTGAGGATTATATGCTATTCTTCCAGTATTTTATTTTATTTTATTTTATTTTATTTTATTTTATTTTATTTTATTTTATTTTATTTTATTTTATTTTATTTTATTTTATTTTATTATTTTATTTTATTTATTTTATTTTATTATTTTATTTTATTTACAATAATAATCATTGGCAGCATTAGTTGACTTTTTGTTATCGTCATTTAGCAGGCGGAAAAAAACAAGGCTTGGCAGGGTTAAATGGCTTGAGAAAGTTCACAGTTACTGAGAGGTAGAGCTGAGATGCAAACCTAGGGCTTCTTAACTTGAAAGCTTAGATTCTCAATCCCTGTGTTGTAGGACTTTTGACATAAAGGCTTTATATTTTATTTAAGGATTGGTTTAAAGAACATAATTAGCCTTTTTTTTACTGACACTTATCAGAGACTTTAAGAAGCATGTAGTATTGGTACCAGGTCTTGAAAGGCATGTGGGCTTTCAACAAGGGGAGTGTTGAGAACAGAAACACAAGAACAGGAAACATGATGATTTAGAATTTGTGCTGCTGTGTTTGAGAGACCAGAATGACAATCACGAGGAAATACCCCACAGGCAATTGGAACACGAATCTGGATCCTTCAAGCTTTTTTTTTTTTTTTTTTTCCTTCAAGCTTTTTTTAAAAGTCACAACGAGACATAGAGATTTGTGAGTAATCTGCATGGGATTGGTAGGTAAAATAGTAGAAATATCTGAGGTTATCTGAAAAGAGAAATAGGAAGCTGAAAAAACAAGACTGGTAAAGGATTCTTGAAAGTATTTTCATTTAGAGGGAGCAGGAAGTAAAGAATGTAGCAGCACCAACTGAGAGGCTTCATCGCTGTGAGAGAGGAAAATCAGGAGCCGCCCTATCAAAGCGAGCAAGGGTTACAAACTGAAGAAAGAAACCGTAGTACAAAGTGTTACAGATGCACCCAATAGGGCAAGGATCAAGAAACTGAAAATTAGAAAGGGATTGGTAACCCCAAAGAAAGCAATTTCAGGCAACTAACATAATGAAAGACTGGCTGTGTCACATTGATAAGTAAATATGAGATGGAGAATTAGACACACTGAGCATAGAATATTGTCTCTAGAAGTTTGATAAGAGAGGGGAGCGTGGATATGTGCAGGTACCTGGGTGGGAAGAAGCAGACAAGATTCTTTTGTTATTATTGTTTTGCTTCCCTTCATAAAATTTAGCATGGAAGAATTTGAGTATGTGGTAGTGGAAGAGGAAAAAAACTAGGCAAAAGAAAAAAAAAAGAAATGTGAGGATAAAGACATATGAGAGATTCATGAGAAGCAAGATCCTAGGAGACACAGGGAAGAGCACATCAGTAAACATGGGGAGGGGGGTTAGAAATGAGGAGGAAATCCCACCTTGGAGACCGGAAGCGAGGTCGAGGCAGGTGAGCACGGAGTCACTGATGTAACTGTTATGTATCCGCTTCGTATTGAGTAGTGATTGTGACCGTTACCTAATCTTTTATTTCCTCTTCTAGGTTTGGAAACGGGCTTTCAATACTAGCTAACCCAAGACCCCGGGGTGGTGGACAGGTGTCTCTTGTCCTCTGTTCTCGATGCCTGTCATTGTGGAGTTATTCCATAATTATATAAAGGCTTTATATTTACTTTCTATTTTGCAGATATGGAATCTATTTCTTTTTTTAAGATTTTATTTATTTATTCATGAGAGACACACACACAGAGAGAGAGAGAGAGAGAAAGGCAGAGACACAGGCAGAGGAAGAAGCAGGCTCCATGTAGGGAGCCTGACGTGGGACTCGATCCCAGGACCCTGGGGTCACGCCCTGGGCTGAAGGCAGGCGCTCAACCACTGAGCCACCCAGGGATCCCTGGAATCTATTTCATTACACAGATAACAGGAGAAACATCCATTTCCAAAAAGCAACAAATTTCTCATAGGGAATGTGTTTCACCATACATGGAAATACATTTTAACAGATACATTTTTAAGATTAAAAAGGCTGTTTGCAACATTCCCACTTAAACTTCCATATCATACCTTCAATAATAATTTTCTACTCTGAGTGCTTTTATTTTTGCTGATTGCTTTTTATGTAACATGTCAAATATATAATACAAAGTTCTTGCAGAACCTCCAGTTGAGAGATGGAATGTACCATTTACAGGACCCCTCATTTTATTTTAAAAACTTATCAAGGTTTTAGCGTCTGACAAAAAAAAAAAAAGCTATCAAAATGAGAGCTTTATACTCTTGGGTTTTTTTTTTTTTCCTTCATGATAAAATAAGTTACACACACTATTTCTAAGATCCAGTTTTCTATGTGTTATATCTGTACATATGTGCACACATGACATATATACTTATATATGGAAATATTTTGTAGTTATATATAAATAAATTTTGTATAAACGTATGTCATTTATATTTACATATATGCAAAAGCAAATTAAAAATAAATTTTTTTAGCATTTTAATCAACATTGTAAAATCTAATTTGTTAATGTGTTTATTTTTAGTTTTGGATAAGAACTAGAATATGGAGCAGCCCAGGTGGCTCAACGGTTTAGCATGGCCTTCAGCCCAGGGGGTGACCCTGGGGTCCCGGGATCGAGTCCCACATCGGGCTCCCCGCACGGAGCCTGCTTCTCCCTCTGCCTGTGTCTCTGCCTCTCTTTCTCTCTGTGTGTCTCATGAATAATAAAAATCTTTAAAAAAAAAAAAAAAGAACTAGAATAGATCTTTTATTTAATGTAATGCAACCATTAACATTTTGTTACAATAATTGATATGTTTAGTATTATATTAATGATGAAATGACTGAGGTGGCATTTTGGAATTATTTTTTCAACTTCTAAAACTCTCATCTAAATATCAAATCTTAAAATGCCTAGAATTCATTATCCTAGAGTAAGAAAATTTCTATTGTGCCCTCAAATAATGCCAAGAAGGACTTGACTCCATGGCAACGTGAAATATCAAAGTGTAGGAATGGCTATACCTGCTCAGGAAACAGGGCAGAGACATGACCATAGCTTTTCTCAAGGCACAAAAGGGGAGAGCAGTAGTCCTTGATTTGCTAAGACAAGAGACTGACCTTGGGGTACTTCACAGAGGCCCTGCCTCTCCTGGATTCTCTATGAATAAAATCATGTACTATAAATGTGGAAGACACTAGAGAATCTTTTGTATGAAACAGGAAATGTAAAAAAGAAAATTCCTAACAATTGCCACCTCATCCGAGAGGCTACCTTGACCATTCTTTCTGCAAGAGTAACTTGCAGACCTTTTACAATGTTCTCTTATTTTTCCTAGCATTTGTTACCACCACACTTACTCTTTTTGTTTGTTTTTATATTTTCTGTCTCCCTTCTCTAAAAAAGTACGCTCTGTGAGAAGATGGAGTTTGTTGGTATTCACTGCCGTATTACCAGCACCTAATGTACACATGTGTTCAGTATCTAATTTTAAATGCATAAATGAATCCGTGAACAGATCTGAACTATTAGAGCTCATTCACTCAAGAATTAATGTACTTTTTAAAGATTAAAGTATAGTTGACATACAACGTTAGTTTCAGGTGCCCAACATAGTGATTCAACAATACACTCACTACTCAGTGTTCACCATATGGTTACCACCTGTCACCAGGTGACATTACCACAGTATTGACTACGTATACAATATTGAGTAATGCTGTACTTTTCATCTCTGTGGCTTATATAACCAGAAATTTGTACTTCATCCCCTTCATCTATATTTCACCCATCCCCCTTCTACTCTGGCAGCTACCAGTTTGTTCTCTGTATTGAGTCTGTTTCTGGTTTTTTGTTTGCTTGTTAGGTTTTTTTTTTTTTTATTATTCCACATATATGTGAAATCACACAGTATTTGTCTTTTTCTATCCGATTTAACTCACTTAGCATAATATACCCTCTAAGTCCATCCATCTTGTTGTAAATGGCAAGATCTCACTCTTTCTTATGGCTGAGTAACATTCCCTCGTATACGTGTGCTACACATCTTTATCCACTCATCTATCAGTGGACACTTCGTTGATTCCATTTCTTGGCTATTGTAAATAATTCTGGGGGCGTCCGGGTGGCTCAGTCGGTTAAGTGCCTGCCTTTGGCTCAGGTCATAATCCTGGGGTCCTGGGATGGAGCCCAACGTCGGCTCCCTGCTCAGCGGAGAGACTGCTTCTCCTATCCTTCCTCCTTGCTCATGCTCTCTCTCTCTCCAATGAATAAATAAAATACTAAAAAAAAAAAAAAAAGAATGCTGCAGTAAACATAAGGGTGCATATATCCTTTCAAGGTAGTGTTAGCAATGGGAGAACTGCGGAATGAGGAATATCATAGAAGTTTTGGAAACCAAGAGCTAACAGAGGAGTGGTAATTGACTTAGCAAACCAGAAAACACTGAAACTCAGTCCTACAGGCTGTGGAAGCCAAGAGGATGTAAGGTAAT
Organism: Canis aureus; assembly: GCF_053574225.1. Lineage (NCBI taxonomy): Eukaryota > Metazoa > Chordata > Mammalia > Carnivora > Canidae > Canis > Canis aureus. The sequence continues at coordinate 2,310,040 of NC_135628.1, read as the reverse complement.
TAATGCTGTAGAACTCTAGAAACATGGGAATCGCAGGGGCCAAATTCTGAAAGTGGAGGGGGAAGATGGGGGGATTGATAGAAAGTTATGATAGGGAGCAGTTAACCAGCCAACCAGGAAATGAGGAAAGGGCCCGAGTTTGCTTTCCACAAATTTTGAACAAGAAAACCAGTATGTAGGGATACCTGACTGGCACAGTTGGTAGGTAGAGCATGTGACTCTTGATCTCAGGGTCACGAGTTCAAGCCCCACGTTGGGTGTGGAGCCTATTTAAAAAAAAAAAGTAGAAAACTTATATGTTGATTCATAGATTCTGGTGCAGGTAATGCATCAAAATTCAACTAAAAAGATTCAGTGAAAATTTCCATGCTGAAAAAAAAAAAAATTCCATACTGAGTGGTGAGCAATTCCAGGCTTCTTTCTGTGTCCTTATCCTGGTATAGGTAGCTCACCAATATCTGAGCCGGTTATAGTAACTGAGACAATGCAAGGGGAATTTCTGAAATACCGCTTACCTACCAATGCTGTCCTTTTAAGCATATATATAATAAGCCCAAAATATATGGGACAAGAACTTGAGGAATGCTAGGCATTAAAGAAGAAAATCAATGTTAACTTTCAATCCCAATTTAAATGAATTGAACTATTAAAAAATCAGAGCTACAAAGGAAACATGCTGCCACGGAACAATTTCAGTGTTCTGACTGACATAAGCAAATTGGAACTATAAGAAGGATCAAGGCTGCAAATGGCTTTGAGAGCCATAAATTGTAAAATCAATATGCTAAGCTACTGGAAGCCAATGTGGAAAGCGCTGTACAGGAGCACTCCAGCGATCCAGGCTGGCTCCCACCAACGCCTGGCATCACGATTCTATAAATTAAATTTCAACAGGTTTGGCTTTTTCACCAAATGGGCTTGCAGCTTCTACTAGAAAAAAAAGGCATGTTCTTTAAGTGAAGGGGTGGGGAGGAGGAAGATGCCCTTCATACAAGAGCAAGCGACAGTTTAGCTTTTGATGTCAGAAACAGCTAAACCACCCTTCTGGGTACAATGAGGCACCAAAGTCCAAGGTAGAGGAAAATGGACACATTTAACATATCGGGGGAAAAAAATGAAGGAAGTGGAAGGGTTGAGGCAGAACACAGAAAAGAGAGAGATGGGACTCCTGGGTGGCTCAGCGGTGGAGCATCTGCCTTCGGCCCAGGCCGGGATCGAGTCCTGCGTCCAGCTCCCTGCATGGAGCCTGCTTCTCCCTCTGCCTGTGTCTCTGCCTCTCTCTGGGTCTCTCATGAACAAATAAATTTTAAAAAAGAAAAAAAAATAGAAAAAGGAGTGTCATCAACTCCCCCCTGTGTCACTGCACTTCACAAAACCTAGCCGAGAGGTCCAATTGCAATGCCGTGTGTGGCCTCCCCAAACCCTCCCCTTCCTTGGGGTCCTGGGCGAGGTCTGTATGTGGACAGCATCTCGGTCACGTCTGGGAAGGGCACAGTAATGAAATACGGGACCCGCTCCTCACCTCAAGTGCCTAGATTCACCTGACGTAGGACTATTTCAAATAAGAGGGAAAGAACCTGGGGAGATTTTACACAAGAAGTAAAAAACGGGTTGGAAATTAATTGATTCCAGCAACACCTACGCCAAAGATACGCAATTAAAAAGCAGGGGTGATGGTGTCGGGGAAGTAGTACCTTTCTTTCTAGTAGTACCAGTGGCTTTATTGTCTAATAAGTATTAAGAGTATGTTTTATTGCTTAAATGTTTGTAAAAGCTTATATTGCTTAAAAATTAAGATAACATTTGTTAATGTAAGATAATGTTTTATTTGGAAAAAAATTACTCTCATTCTTTTTATTTAATGTACTGCATATTTATTCGTGAAGTTTCCATCACCTTTTACGAATTGTCATCTTGGTCTCTTCCGTGTGCATTTGCAAAAAAAAAAAAAAAAAGAACAAATTTTAAAAAACCTTACTGACCTTTAAACATGAGTAATGTACATGGGAAAACCAACATAATCAACTGTGATTTATTTTGAGTATCTCACATGCTAATTAAACCCAAAGTGTATTTTCCAGACTTAAAAAAATAAGCACAGATTCAATAAGCTACTCTAAGTAATCTGTTCAATTTTCCCCTACAGTTTGAAAGTATAGAATATTAGATCACTCAGATACATTGACAGTTACAGCTAAATGTTAACAAGTATCCTGATTAAAATTACCACTCTGCTAGAAATAAATTCAATCTTTCTGCATATATATTCAGATTCTGTGTATTAAATAGAGGCCAAAATAATCCTATTTTCCATCTAGAATAGTTTATATTTGTGCAACTAATTCATTAAGTCTAAAACACTTAGCATAAATAGGAATTCACACATAATACAAATGACTTCTGTATCTATAGGTCATTAATACAAATGACTTCTGTATCTATAGATCATTTGGTCATTGTTATAACTCTTGTGTAAGTTAGCTCCGTTCAGTTGATATGTATGAGTCACGTATGGGTATAAACTTCATACATATGTACATATTATACATACATAGTGTACAAATTAAAGATTAATAGCTTTAATAGAAGATTTGTTCTATTATTTGATTAGTGAATTTCTTTTTCTTCCCTTTTTCAAAGATTCATTCAATTGATGCAGTTTTGCAACTTGTTCAACAAACCCCCAACTGAAATAAAAGAGAGTAATATTCTCTAAATAAATAATTTTCGTAGAAATTCCACACCCGTTACGGAGAGCCTCTCCCTCTCTCCCTAATGGATCATCCAGTTTGCTGACAGAAGCATATTTTGTCAGTTACAGTGATTCCAAAAGAGATGAAAATGCTTGCATTCCGGTTGTAATTATTCATGTAATCACACCCTTATCATAAGCAGCGTTAATCTTGAAGTGGTACTTTGTGTAGTTAAAGAAAGCACTAGGCTTCATGCACCGTCCCACAGGGACATAGAAGGACTATCTGAGATCTGAAGGAGTCAATATTGTGGATCTTGTAAATTTAAGAAATCTTGTAAATTTAAGAAAGATTACCTAAATTTCTATTATGGGTGCTCTGTAATAATTTTGGGAGAAATATGGAGGCTACCTGAAAACACTTCAGGTGGTAATAACTCAGTCTAAAACCCACCCCTATCGGTGGGTCAACCAGATGAGTAAAGAGGAGAGAGAGAACCAGGAGAGCCATCCTGTCACTCTAAACAAAGACACACTTTTATGAAACTAGTCTTCAAATTTAGGCTTTGCCACGATGACTTGGAAGCCTACACCCTGGAGGTGGATACCAGGACTGTGTCTCCACAGCTTACCTGGGCGCAGGGCAGTCTAGCTTGAAGTGTATCACTCACAAGACTCAGAGGTTTCAGTAATTCTCTAGTGTCTGTGTACTTGGGAGGAAACAAAATTACAGCTTAATTTTACCTCAAATCTCACTGATAATTATTTAGCTTTTCTCTGTTAATCAATATATCTAAGATATATATTCTTCTACATAGAATATAAGAGACACATCAGTGTCACTGTACTGTCATTGTATTGTAGTCGCTCTCATAGAGACTTCAATTCATCATAACTTTTTGCTTTAAGTAGTTATTAGACCCAGTCTCGGTACTACTTTATATGATTTGTTGATAAAAAAGCAAGCATATCATGATTGGAGATTTTAAAAAATGTGTAACTGAACCTGAGTATTAATGGACTTTATTTTGATCTTATACATTTTATTTTATGCATTTTAGAAATCTGTGCAGAAAAGGAATCCATATATTTCACCAAAATACCAAAGGAGCTCATGGGACATAAATTGGCAGATGCTCAGAATGCAGACCACAGGTTAAGCAGCAGCCTCATATCACAAGGCTGGGGTGTAGAGGGATGCTTATGCCATGCCTGTGTGGCTCTTGTGTATACTTGAAGCACTCCCTGGGAGATTGCAAAAGTGCTAAATCGTCACACAGGGATTTAGAGTGATTGGATAAAAGAATTATTTACCCAAAAAATATGGATAGCTCAGGAAATAATATTTCTTTCCACATTCAGCATTAGTCATCACCATCTGGTGTAAAATTTCTGCTTAAGCAAGTAAATCTGTCCTCTCATTGCTGAAGTTCTACCAAAACTTAGAGGATGATTGGACAAAGTACTTGCCCAATAGGCCACTCATAAGCCAAAATGAAGGACTTAGTGGATGTTTAATGAATGCTAAAGACCAGGTGACTATAGAAACTCTTCTGGGCTTTAACACCATTGAGTCATAGGACAGAAAACTAGCTATTCATGCTTCTAATACAGGAGTGGTCAAGTACCTCCAAACACTCCAAAGTAAGCAGAAAAATTTTTTTATGAACATAGCTTTATCCCAATTAAACTCTGAATCATGTTTAAGAGACGTGAACATCTACAAAGTGTTGAGTTCCCTGGGTTGAAGATACGGCAGAGGAGAAAGAAAGTGTTCTGATTGGATGAGACCATGTTCTCCGAAATATATATGCATCAATTAATTCTGAGACAGGTAGTTACTGGGTGCCCACTCTGGGTGATGGGCTGTGTCGTTCCTACAGCAACAGAACAGATGGGTGATTGCAGACATCCTAGAATCATAAAGAAGAGTTTTCTAGTGTTATAGAAAGGCTTTCCTTCCTTTTGAAAAAAATAACCTATTATACTTGGTATCCCATTGGTCACGGTTAAAGGGAACTATTTTTCAAGTTTCTTGAAACTGTGGTAAAAAGACTGAACCTAAGACAGGTGGGAACAATCGTGTAGATTCCTAGGCTATAACAGAGCAGATTACGTGCAGAGATTCACAGGAAATAGGCATGTTTTTAAGTGTTAATGACATAGGAATAATATCCATCTTAGCGAAACACGTGTGGATGTATTTTAAGTACTAAAAACATGTTATTTAAAAAAAATTATTTCTCAGATTTCTGCCATCGCCTCATTTTCATTTTACTTTTAATTCTCCTTCCATGCATTTGGAATTTTTAGAAGCAATTAAGGGATGTTTGAAAGTGCTACTACCCACTTACGTGATTAGCGCAATTATGCAATTAATGTAAATAATTACAACCTGGCAATTACAATTTGTTATCTTTTAATAAAATATCTGTAATGCTGAAAGATTTCATGTAATGGTAGAAATTTTAATTTAAATCTTTGGCCATTGAAATCATGTCTAATCAAACTTTTTATTAATAATGCCGTGTAAAATAGCAGTTACAATCTCATGTTTTCAAATGAAAAAAAAATGTCTTCTTTATGCCTCACATAAATTTATTCCAGACATTAATATTTTGCTGACCACACTATTTCATGGCCGTCAATCAAATAAGAAGTAATTTGTTTCTCTAGCTATTGGAACACTTCAATTCCCATCTCTACTCATTCTTGTGGAATGAGAATCTAGTAAGAAGTAAAAGACATACGCGCTCAAAAAAATTATGTATTCCCTGTAGTAACTTGAAATCATAACATAATGTGTGATTTATAAAGCAAGTCTTAAGGTAGGTGGATTTCTTGAAATCACTTTGTAGAGAAGCTTGTGTACCACACTAAAATTTGATACCATCCTTCCACTGAATCATTGTGTGTATGTGTGTGTGTGTATATATATATACCAAGAAGCTTCTGTTCCCTTCCTACCACCCGGTCTGATTATGTCATCTCATAAGCTTCTTGTAGACCAATGATTAATACTCTCCTTAACGATTTAAGAAGAAATTTTAGCAAAAAGAACATATTACTATCTGCAAAAGAGAGGACTATCTAATTGAATCATAATGCTGATTGCTGGAGAGATAACAATAAAGAAGGTACAGCCCTTCCTCTCAAGGAATTTAAGTTTATTGGATGGAGACAGACATCTGAAGAAACATTGTACGATTTCATGAAAAATGTTTGCAAATACAAAAGAAAAAAGCAAATGGCCACATAGAAAATTGATTAAGGATATAAATAGACATTTCCTTTTCATAGCAAAGCAAACAAACAAAAAAAAAAAGACGCTGGAAACCAATAAAAAGATTCTTAATATTGTCAGTAATAAGAGAGTATAAATTAAAACCGTACATAACAGGATAACATTTCACACCCACTACATTTGCAAAAATTAAGAATTTTAACAAGTCCATGGATTGGCGAAGATGTGAAATAATGTGGATTCGTATACTGCTTGTGTGAATAGAAATTGATACCACCACTTTTAACATTCTTGCATGTTTGTGTTAGGAGATATGCTCCAGGAGTGCAATCCAGAATGGATTAAATATCTATTCCAAACATTTATGTTTGGAAACATCTCAAATATCCAATTGGTAAGTAAATTATGATGTATTACTACAATGGAATATTAAGTAAGCAGTAAAAAGTACTGACCTACAAGTAATTACATTCAAAGTGAATGAATCATAAAGTAGTAAAGTTGTAAATAAATAAAAGGTGCCATTTGGTCACCTATAGGACAATTTGATTTTTAGAAAATTTTAAAATCATTGAACTAAACAATATAATGTTTAGAGAAACATACATGTGGTGTACAAGCTCTATTTTAAATCAATAAAATTGTAAGAAAGAACTTAGCATGTTTCTTTTGGGGGAAAGATGGAAGACATCCAGAGGAGCGATCAAATAGCTTCAAGTACCAGTAAGATCTAAAGATTAATGGATGAGTTTTCATGTATACATTTTATCATTTTCCATATAGTTTTATATGCATTACGTATGTTCTTCTCTATATATTATGAGGTTATGTGTAAAAGGAAACCGTTTAAACAAGATACTTGTGTCACATTAAAACATGTCTCTAAAAGAGCAGTATTTAGAAAACATTGCAGAGGACTTGCAGTTATAGTGGAAAGAGAAATCACCTGGAAGAGCCATATTTAGATCAGACCAATAGAAGAGATAATAAAAATTAGGTAAGTCATGGGTCTCTGTAAGAAGACACTTCCTATCTCATGTTTGGTTTTTGTTTACCTTAGAAATACATTAATACTCCAAGCAAAAGCCCATTTAAACGATTCTAAAAATATCCAAATCCCCTATTAAATAGATCTGCTGTGGAATCCAAATGATATTTTAATCTAAAATAGGATTGGGGATGTATTCTAATGCAATTTAAATTCTACAGAAATTTGTGTGCGTGGCATGCTATTTTATTTTTCAGTGCTCTAGACTAATGCATCCTTGTAGGAAATGATTATATCACTGCATGTTGAAGTGGATAGCATGTCTGAAAATAGTCAAAATATATGTAAATCAGTATTTCAAGGAGGACCTAATGGAACCATTTAAACAGGCTTGTTGAAGTTTGACCCATAATTGTGATTGTACCAGTGTGTTGTCAGTTTTACTTCCTACTGCTAGTTGATCACCAGAGGACATAAATAGCCATGGAGTGTATAATTGGTGCTGTGTTGCCACAAGTAGTTATTTAAATTCAGCTTCTTTCTACTCCCCTGAAATCATGTGCATTAGCAATAATAAAGGTGCTGAAATGAATAGATGCTTTGGAAATATAATCGAATCTTTGAAACATGTTAGTTTTATTTATTTTTTTCTCACTAGCATTCTCACCTGGAAACCCTTCATGTTTATGCTTTATAAAAACTAACATTTAAAACTGTTCTGTGAGCAGTAGATAATGTGGGTTGTTTTTAAGCACAGTGTTGTTTTGAAAAGTAATGAGATCAAACATTCCATTAAAAAAAAAAAAAACAAATATTAGCAGCCCACTCTTGGATATTTTAAAGCAGGATAGGACAACTTTTTTTTTTTTTTTAACCCAATTCAGTGTGATTCAGCTTTTTGATGAGACCTACTTTATCATTGTGTGATAAAAAACAAGCCTGTCAAACCAACTTGCCCAGGTCACTGTGTCCCTTTCAATCAGGAAAGTTGGGGCTGTAGTGTTGCTGACCCAGAACTATGCAGATTGTTCATTAGCATAATGGCTGATCAACTGAATGTGTTTCAATGCCATTATCTTTGCCCCATACCCAAAAAGGAAAGAAAATGTAGAAAATTACAATTTTAGATTTTTCATGGTAGATCTTCCATCGAGCTTTTTTTCCCCAAATTTCATAGACTTAGAGTCATTTATAGAAGCTACATTCACTTATTCGTGAGATCAAGATTGAGAGGTGAATTACTAGAAAGAAAGGTGAAGATAACAAAGTCTACCTATGCTCTGTTCCGCCAACTTTAGGGCTAATGTCTGAGTTCAGGCAAAAGCAAGGTCTTAGAACATAAGCCTGTCTTTAAATAGCAAGGATAAGTATTTCTTAGGCTTCGGAAAAGTAAACTATCCATTCACCCATTGGTAACAGGCAGCATACCAGTGGCAGGCGGCAAGCATGTGATGTAGCCAAAGAAATACTGGGGGTTGAATTAACACGAGAAACAGGCAAGATCAAGTAAATAACAGGCCAATATAGACAGTTTCAAAATTAATTATTAAAGGTTATGGAAATTAAGAGGACAAGACCAGTGGCTGTTTGAAGCGAAAGTTTAATGAGAAGAGGAAAAGGGATCTTCTCTCGCTCAGAGATCTCTCTGGGCAAAAGCTGTGTAGTAAACCTACCTCAGTCTACCCGAAGAAGCTGACCCGATGGACTCTGAGGCTGGAGAACTAAGATCTCCAAGCCTGACTCACTTGGTAGATCGGTATCTTGTTTGTGCCCCTGTTGGTTTTTACTCGGGGCCACAGTTAGTGTGAGATGAGAAGGCCACATATTGTAAATTGACATGCACAACGTGTCACTGCCACCTGCTTCTTGACACTTTTTCTAATCCCTGCTCACTGGCTGTGACCTTTCTCTTTTCCAAATCTCCATTGTACTTTGCAGCAGATATGCTCTGCTTTGTATAATAATTATTTTTGTCTTCTTCCCTATAAGATGCTAACCTTCCTAAGACTTGGATTTACCGGTAATTTGTATACACACCATGTACTCCCTAGTCCAATCCCTTGTTGAGCTGAACAAATTTCATAACCCAACCCCATGAAAAGATATTAATCTGGCTTAATGATGATGATGATGGCATTTGAATTTGTCTAGGTTCTTTTTAAGATAAAGATAATTTACAAGAACTGTCATATATCTGAGACTATAATAATACCCTTTCTCTGCTAAGTGTTATGTGTAGCATGTAAAAACACTGATTAATCATTCTCTTTGTTAACTAGACTGAAAAATAAAGGATACTGCTAACATTTAGAGATAAAAATAATAAGCATGCTAGAACATCCAATTCTATCAAGAGCTCTTTAATTGCATTATTATCGATTGCCAGAAAGATCTCCAGGTCCCTTTCATGTGATATCTATTTCAAGAGATCACCTTGTCCTTAAGGACCCTTTAGAGGGTCAGTATGGCCACAATTGAAAAGTGAAATAGTCACAAGGGCAGGTATGTGATATTGCTCAATCTTGGAAGACTTGCTGAAAGAGGCGAGTTGTCAGAATGTAGATGGAAGTTGTGTTTCATAAGATTAGATTCACATGTCATTTAAGTTAGGATTATGTTTCAGCAGGTTTTAAAAAGGTAGAGATTTATATTCCCTTTGTGTCAGAGGTAAGTGGGACTCTGCTTCACAAAGTCCTTAGAGACCTAGGCGCCTTCTAGTCACCCACGGATGTAGCCCATGTTCTCATGATCCAGTCTGGCAAATGGAGCTCCAGCTAATTACTCTCAAGGTCCACGGACAATGGAAGAAAGTGGCAAAAAGTAGAGCATTGGATTTTATTACCCTGAATTAATCACATAGTCTAACTTGGTTAAACAAAAGACCCTGGGAAAGTAGTTTTACTTCAGATGGATATGTGTGCTCACGCAAAGCCCGTATTTTTTACTACAGTAGAAAAAGAGGATCTTGGGTATTAGAGGACACCTGTGAGTCTCTGCCACCAAGATAGTACAGGTTACAAAGGAAGTATTTAGAGAAATAAATTAATGAAACAAGACTAGAGGAAGGGACAGGTCTTAATTATTGTTGCAATTTGCCAGACTGGCTCTTATTTAATGTACCTTCAGAAAGATACCCATTTACCAACATGTTCCGAATATTAGGCATCACTCTCGTTGAGATAGGCATATTATAAGGTACAGTAACAGAGGCTGTTAGAAGAGCCTTTAATAGGGTGCCTGCGTATGGCTCAGTCGGTTGAGTGGCCAACTCTTGTTTTTGGCTCAGGTCATGATCGCCAGGTCGTGGGATCGAGCTCTGCATCGGGCTCTGTGCTCAGCATAAAGTCTGCTTAGGATTTTCTCTCCCTCTCTCCTTCTGTCCCTCCCCTTGCTCTCTCTCTCTCTCTCTCTCTCTCTCTCTACCTCTCAAATAAATAAATATCTCTTTTAAAAAAAAAGAAGAGCATTTAATAAACCAAGTGAGAACAATATATTAAGCACCATGGAAAGCTACGCATGTTAGCTCTACCCAAAGGAAATAAATGTCCATGAGGCTTAGGCTGAGGCTTAGTGTACATTTTTAATCTGCTGTTTTTTTGTTTTTTTTTTTTCAAAATGTCTTTTAAAGAAGCCAAATGAATTGCACTAGGTACTATTTTCCAGCATGGTCACTTGAAGTTATAAGTAAAACCATTACTATATTCTACAATTCAGTTCATAGGAAAATTTTTCTTTAAGACTAACGTAAGAAATCTGTGATTTGCCTTGCATTCAAAATTATAGGCAGGAAGCAGTTCATCCGCATGAGCCTCGTATCATAAATTATATTCTAATTGCCTAACCTGTCAAGCTTCTATACTGCTAAATATTCAGCTGAAGTAAAGGGAAAAAAAAAAAAACCTCATTATATACTGAGCTGTATTTAAATGGATTCTCTGATAAGGGAAATTTTACAAAGCCAGCTCCTACAGGCTTATGGAAATTAATGAGTGCTCAAAATATATTTGTGTATTTTATGGTAAATAAATTATAACTGAATTAAAAACAATAAATAATTTTTATTAGCCCATTTATTTTATTTTTAAAGTTCCAAGATAAAGGAGAAAACTATATATATTTTCCTTATTTTCCATCATTGGTAGCCAAAAGACATTTTACTTTTGATTTTTGTAGGCTATATTTGGAATCTGTAAAAAAGCACATTAAAAGAGGTGCAGCTGCATTTTCCAAGAACTCAAAACCATTTTCAAGTAATAATTTTCATCACAAAAATTCTTTTAAACAGCGTGGAGCTTTTAATCATATTGTTCTCTTTATCTCGAATGTCCTCCTTCCATTTGCCCCAGTCCTCTCTGCCCATGCCCTGTCCCCATGACACACTCTTCTCTTAGAGCAAAGACCCAGCGTACATGCTGTCCCAGCAATGTTTGGTGCTGTCTCCCTCCGGAAGCCAAGGCTGCCTCTTTGATGCTCCACGTGTACTTATCTGATACCATACAGCACAGACTGTTGAGTTACAGTTCCCTGTCTGCATTCTAGCTCCCCTACTAGATGCCTTATTCATTGAGCATCAAACCCCTGTCTGCTTAATTTTGGTATCACCAGGGCCCCCATGTAGCCCAGGATACCCAGCACATAGTGAATCCTCAAAAAATGCAGTAGCCGTGGATACAAAAGAAAGCGACACTGGATTATGTTGGCATATTCATAAAATTATGTTTTGTATGTAGGCTTCTTTAGCTCCAAAGAGCTGATTTGCTCTGAGTGTTCACTTATAATCATTTTACTAAATTAGAGACTGCTCTCAGAGATCAGGAAAGGTCTCTAACTTGCATTTTTGGCAGTTTTTAGCGTGAGCTAACAAGGTGTTATTTGGACTAACAGCACAGTCCAGGGATGGGAAGTGGCTGATGGCTCTGTGGTTCAGGAAAGGCCCAGAGAAAGAGTTTCCATTCAAGACCCCATCTTCTTCACCAGTCATCTTAAACATAGTGAATGATTCTTGTTCCCTAAGCACCTTAGATTTCCATAACTATTTTAATAGTGTTTACTATTTTCTCTTTTATCTGATAATAAAAGTACATTGTGGGGATCCCTGGGTGGCGCAGCAGTTTGGCGCCTGCCTTTGGCCCAGGGCGCGATCCTGGAGACCCGGGATCGAATCCCACATCGGGCTCCTGGTGCATGGAGCCTGCTTCTCCCTCTGCCTGTGTCTCTGCCTCTCTCTCTCTCTGTGACTATCATAAGTAAATAAAATAAATAAATAAATAAATAAATAAATAAATAAATAAATAAATAAATAAATAAAAATAAATAAATAAAAAATAAAAGTACATTGTGTATTCTAAGACATCTAACTTGGTGGTAAGCCCTCAATATTGAGACAATCTTGCAAAATTTGTGAGCATCTTCATAATCTCCAGTGTTGGAAGTTCCCAGCTCTTATATTTTTGAAATTCTTCCAAATAAACACTTTCAGAACCAGATCTTTAAAAAGTGCAATATCTAGGAGTAATTCCATCCTAAACAAAATAAAACAAAGCACACCCAACGAACGGACCAATCCAACAAATAGTAAGTGCAAAATAAAACGGAAACTGTTTTTGTTCTGCAACTTTCCGAAGGGACACAAAAATCTCATCTTAAGTTGACATACCTTGGTATTTTGTCTCATTTCAATAGCAAATAGACTTTGCTTTTCTATTTTATTTTTTAGATTTATTTAAACAATTTTTTAAAGTAATCTCTACACCCAACATGGGGCTCAACTTTACAACACGCAGAATAAGAGTCTCTTGCTCTTTCAACTAAACCAGCCTGGGACCCCTAAACTTTGCTTTTCTAAAACACATATGCCTCTAGGAGTCATGATTAATATGGGTTTAAGTATCATCACTGACAATATCCTACCTATAATGTCAAAGCCTGTGAATAAATAATATGACTCTGGATTGAAGTCCCATTGTGTTGTACCACAAATGACGGTTAGATCTTGTCTTTGACTTCTGGCTAAAATTTGTTCTTTTTGTGTGAAAAAATGCAATGCTGAATTCACTAGGTTTCCTAAGAACTCACCAGATGTTAGCTTAAACTCTCAAGCGATATTTTGAGGTATTTAGGGTTTTTTTTTTTAAGTGAGATTACTTACTCCAGAATCTGTTAATCCATGGTCTTTGTTTCTTAGTTGCACCATTCTTTATACTTTGACATATGTCATCTTGGGGAACAGACTCCCAGCATAGTAATGACCTTGCCAAGGACCAAGAGGTGTGTCTTAAAGAATTATAATCTCTTATAACTCGATTTATGTGATTACTGTGTAAAACAGAACTCGTTCAGCGATGATGGATGACAATGCTGCAGGTATTGACTGATTTTTAGAAATATTTATATGACAGGTCCCTTAAGGTTTTGTACATTGTAGAAGAGAATAACTGCACACAGAAAAACGCGTTGTGATTCAGGTTCTTGAGCAACGCACTTCATTATCATATTTCTTCCATGCCCAGCCTCAAAACTGAACATTTGCCAACGTAGTAGAAACAAGTGGCACTTGAGTGAATGCCCTCTGCCCTTCCAGAGCATTGCCTTTGCAAAAAAATATCTATATATATATGCTTTTTTTATTTATTTATTTATTTTTTTTATATGCTTCTTTTTAAAAAAAGAATTCTTTGAAAAGATAAAGAACATATTTGAAATCAAAATCTATTTGAATTATTTAGCTTTTAAACTTAACATATTCTCTGAGGTATTTGCAGCTCCAGAATTGCAGACACACGAACATAAGCAGTTCAGCCCGTGCTGACAGTTGTGCTTTGCTTAGAGAATTCCAGCTCTCCGTTCCTGAGACCATAAATTTCTTCCGTGGCTTTCTCTGTCCCCCTGGGGTGTTTCACATTTTTCAAAATATTCGCTTTCTGCTGTTCCATTAAATATTTGCTTTTGGGTGGCAAGAAGTAGAATGTGTTGACAGTCAAGGGTTTGGGACACGGGCGTCAGAGATGGCCCACCAGGGAAGTCCCGGGAGCAGGGTCACGAAGAGCAGCCCTGAAGCTAAGACACGGGAGCCGGGCCCCCAGTGACCTGGACAGATGTCCCTCAGCAAGCATCTTTATTTGTGTCCATCCTGCCCCTCGAGAATGCCCTCATTGCAGGCCGTCTCTAGCCAAGGCTGAAATCTATTCTAACACCTTGTTAGAAGTACAAGTACTCACCTCTGTAACTACCTAGGTGTCTTGCAAACATCCTACGATGGATCAAATTCCAAGAGAAAAAGAGGGAAGAGGAAGACAAGGGTCGTATGTTGAATGCATATCGTGTGATTTCTCGCCAACCCGTGTGTTATTTCCGAAATGAAATCAAATGGCGTGTTCGGGATAAAACAATAATCCACGTGAATATGGCAAAGTCTGTGGTTCAAAGTCAGAGATTGCAAATTCATGTCTCGGTGAGAGAGAGTTGAGAGCTGTGACCAGGAACGCATGTGAGCCTGGGTATCCTGAGTCACTCCCTGAGACGCAGGTAGGCTCGCCCAACTGTCTACTCTTCCTGCCCCCTGCCTCTTACTCCCTTCCCTTCCTCTGCCATTCATCCTGTCTCCTTCAACTTTCTGCATCGTTTCCTTTGTTCCTCTTCTTTATTTCCTTCTGGCAATGATGAAAACTTGTCCAGAATTCTGCTCATAATCCTTCAGTGTGTCTATATTTAGTCCCTTCTCAATCCTGAGGTCCCCAACTATTCAGAACTGCAAAGAGATGTCCAGATGTTCACGCATACATGCTGGTGGGTCCACTGGTGGTGAAGCCTGCGGCCTTATACAATATGGAGGGTATGCTATGGGGAAGCAAGAGACGTGAAAGCAATAGAAATAGATGTTTTCAAAAATAGCAAAATGATGAATCTAAAATTAAGGTTAGGACCTTGGAAGGGACCCTTGCAAGAGAGGGGCCCTGAAACTTCATTAGCTTCACAGCAGATCCGCCTCTGCATCCATATATAAAAAGCCTTGAAAAATTTTTTACTCCTCTCTTCTATCTTTCTAAAACAGTCATAATTAGATAGCTGCTTCCCCATGTCTTTCCCCTAGGTTATATAAGAATAAATAATGAAAGAAACTTGTTAGTTCAGATCTTCAAGATCTGATTCTTAAGTGGGTGTTAAATATAAAAGCTACATCACAGTAATTAAGTAACTCTTTTTGGTATGCACAAATATATTATAGTGTACAAAAACAGAATTTTGGCTCATTCACCACCCTCGCACTTATATAACTAATAATGATGCCAAACTAATATTACTATGTCTCTTAAAATAATGCCTTAGTTCAAAAGATGCAATAAATAGAATAATTTTTGAGTTCTTAGACAGTTCCTTATTATGCTAACAAAATTACTTCAACACAATGAAACGTGGAACGTTAGCGTTCTATTTTTTCATTATTATTTTATATAAACCTTAAAATTATAACCTCAGGACTGTGGGCCTGCTTTTATCATTCATTGAAAGAAGCCTTTATGTTGCTTCTTATTGTAAATAACTAAATTTACAATGCTTGTCCCTCATGTTATATTTGATGACAGTTAATTGTTAGTTGGTTTTAATTATACATCATAGTCTTTGTTCTGGAGACAATCCAAAGAGTAGATCATCTTGGTGTGTAATTTACTGAAACAGTTTCTAGGCAGCCTGCCATACGAAAAGACCATGTGGTACAATTGTCATTAAAATTAGAAAAATATTGGTATACACGTTTGAATTAAGGATTAGGGGGTGGTTGTATAAATTATGGAAAGCTCTGCAAAGTATTACTGAAGTTTGAGTTCAGCCAAAGGCCCAATTTCTAAATATCAGTACAATACCCAGATACACTTCTTGTACCTGTGGTAAGACTTTGATGAATGCTCCTTCTGCTGGTAGGATTCTAGATCACTCATGAATATTGATATACTCTTTTTTAGCAGGTTGAGTAGGTGGGTAAATATTGTTAGCATCTGAATATTGGATAAGACACCAAGAGATATTGTACAGTTACAAAATATAGAGCGCTTTAGCTTTTGAAATAAAGAGCTCAAAATCTGGTTAATATTTTCTTCAGTTAAAGATTACATTTTACCCAATTTAAAAAATAATAAAAATGCTCGGGCGGTATTTAAAGTCATAAATTCATTCTCATTAAATACGACACAACTGCTCTGCTAGCTACCACTGACTAACATCATTAAACATTATCTTATTTTTATTCTTTTATTTTTGAAACTCAGTAAAAATATGTCAAGCAAAGACTGGCATGAGCTGGCTAAAGATTAAAAAAAAAAAAAAAAAACTATGCACCCTTTTGAAATAAAAGACCTGTCTCCTCTCTCCCTCTTCCCCTTGACATCTATCTTAGGAATCTTCAAAAACAAATCTCAGGGCAGAGTGAAAGAAACAAAACAAGACAGAAACAGAACTCGTATTTGCAGAAGTAAAGCAGTCGGCTGCAAATACAACTCTGAAAAACTCAGTTGTTTTTATTTTAGTGTTATGGCAAGGCAATATTCTTGTAGAGTAAAAATTAGAAAAATATAGAGAAACTGCACGTTTGTAAGAAAATGACCAAAAAAAAACAAAAAAAACAAAAACACCTCAATATTCTCCTTTTTCCTAAAATCAAATTATGTCATGTCAATTAAAAATCTTAACTTTTGCCCCTGGACCTATATCAGTTTACGCACCCTCCAGCTTTGACAGTTCCTTCTGGGCTTACCTAAACCCAGAGAGATACTAGAATGATACGTGAAGAGCTAGTAAAAGTGGGAGTAATTCTCCACTCAGAGGCAATAAAAAAGATAAAGAAGAAAAAAGAACTGATGGAGAGCAGCAGGATCATGAGGACTAGACCTGCTTAGCCCTAAATTTACCCAGCCCAGTATTTGGGTGCTACATGCCCTTATCACCTATCACTCCTCATTTGATCTTGTAATAAATAAAAGCACATTTGACATTACAATCTATCTTCTTATCAAGAGAAGAATATTTTTTTTTCTTTCTTTATTTATGATAGTCACACAGAGAAAGAGAGAGAGAGGCAGAGACACAGGCAGAGGGAGAAACAGGCTCCATGCAGGGAGCCCGACGTGGGACTCGATCCCGGGTCTCCAGGATCGCGCCCCGGGCCAAAGGCAGGCGCCAAACCGCTGCGCCACCCAGGGATCCCTCAAGAGAAGAAAATAAATAAAAATGTCCTACTGTTTTTATTCTTTGATGTTAATAAAGGGATTTTATTTATTTATTTATTTATTTATTTATTTATTTATTATTTTTATTTTTATTAATTTATCATAGTCACACAGAGAGAGAGAGAGAGGCAGAGACACAGGCAGAGGGAGAAGCAGGCTCCATGCACCGGGAGCCCGACATGGGACTCGATCCCGGGTCTCCAGGATCGCGCCCTGGGCCAAAGGCAGGCGCCAAACCGCTGCGCCACCCAGGGATCCCCAATAAAGGGATTTTAAAAGTCGTTTCTACATCGTCTTTGTGTTCGATAACGTCAACTAATTGTTGATATGAAGCCCTCAATAAGAAGAATGGAAGTCTTACCTTCTCTTTCTGTTTTTAAAATTTTC
The DNA here is from genome assembly GCF_053574225.1 of Canis aureus. NCBI lineage: Eukaryota > Metazoa > Chordata > Mammalia > Carnivora > Canidae > Canis > Canis aureus. The sequence continues at coordinate 2,292,509 of NC_135628.1, read as the reverse complement.
AACCACCCCCCCACACGCAACTAAAATGTGCAAGTCAGAAGAAATACATGAAGAAAGCAGATATATCTTAAAGTGAATAATATGGAATTATAGTTTTGTTTAATAAATACTGAGTTCGGTTCTTATGCCAAGAAATGTGCTAGGTGCTGGGTACACAAAAACAATATGATTCATACCCTTGAGCAGCATATAGACAAGGGCAGTGGCTGGTTAATTGGATTAGAGCAGCATACTAAATGATGCCAAGATCATAGATTCCACTTATGGACCAATTAGTTCGTCTTTGTTCTATAGCCATAGATTGCATACAGATTAGATACTTTCATGGGTTTGTGCATTTGTACTCTATCTCTTGCCAAAAGGAATTTGAACAAGCATCCAGCAAAGATATATAGAGTACAAAAACTCGGTGAAAGATAATAGAAAAGGTTTTTGAGACTGTATTTCATCCTAAGACTGCTCAAGCATACAAAAAGTTTATTTGTATTTGAGCCTATAAAATACATCGAAAACAAAATTACCGATTAACTCCGTAATGTGGAAAATATTTAAAACTGTCAAATGATTTTAATAGAGTAAGGAAATGCAATAAATCCCTGATTCATTTATTAGAAATCATGCCCTAAATAGAGAATTTGGATTGAGAATAAAGGATACGAATAGACAAAGATAGCAATTCACAGAACAGAGAGATTTCTGAGTTGTAGCTGAACTATCAGTGGACAGCATTTTCCGCGATAGAATTATCAGTTAAGTCCTATTTAAGTTTCCTATTTAATTACTATCTGTGTTATTTGCATGACTCTTTAATTGGTGCTGGAATCATAATAATCATCATCTTATTTATTCATTCCCTTTCCTCTCTCCTATTGGTTGGACTGCATATCTGATGACTAATACGTCGAGAGTTATCCTGGTACATGAAGTGACCTTGAGAAGGGGAGCCGATGTCATGGATATCAAGATAGAATGTGTCTGGATTCCTTATATCATGGGGCTCCTATCAGCCCGACCTCTCTTAATTATAGACTTTCTGGGGAAAGAGAAATATGTTCTTATCTTATATAAGACACTGGTTTTTTTTAAGATTTTTTTAATGTGCATTCCAAATTATACTTAAAAAATATATAGAAAAGCATTTTTGAAATGATGTGGCAGTAGGGTTACGTATGCTTAGGTTGATTTTCATATTAGTATTTCATAAACATGATTTACCATCATTGATGGTAAATAACATATTTGGAAGTTTATTTTGAAAGTATATTGTCCTTAATTTAATGATGAACCTATTCTCTTGAGAGTTAAGAGGTATTAGGAGTCTATGCTGCCAGTTTGATGACTTTAATGAAATTCAGAATTTTTTTCATTGTTAGCCACCATGCAAACTGGAGCACATTTCCAAAAAAAATTAGTCTTTTATTAAAAAACAAAAATTATCAGCAGAAAGAATTGGTTGAGGTTTTTTTCCCTCCTTGTTTAAAATTTATTTCTTGGGGCATCTGGGTGGCTCAGTCAGGTAAACGTGCTACTCTTGGTTTTCTGCTCAGGTTGTGAGATCAAGTCCTTCATTTGGCTCCACACTAGGTGTGATGCCTACTTAAGATTCTCCCTTTCCCCCTGCTCCCCCACCCCCAGCTCTCGTGCATGCGTGCCCTCTCGCTCTCTCTGAAAAAAATAAATGCATAAATAAAAATAAATGTTTAAATTTTATTTCTTAATAGTTTTAGAACAAATCAAAAACTGTTACTTATTATTTAAAAAATTCACTTTATCTATTATGAATATCATGTCTTCTGCTAATATAATTTTATATAAAATTAGAAAATTGGATTAAAAAAAATCATGTGTATATTTCTATTATCTGAGAATCTGTGATTTCCCATTAGAAAAGAGTACTCAACACTATCTGAAACTCTAAATAAGAACTCTGTTGTTTTTATAACATCTAAAATGAACCGATAGATTCTGAAAATGCCATACTCCAAGGAGGTTGCTAGAAAGATGCTTTCAAGAAAGGTAGCTGTGGCTACGATTCAGGCGCTCATTCTGCCCACTGGCTGCAACACACTACTTATCCATAGTCAGGTGAAAAGAAAGCAAGCGGTGTTTTAAAAAACTAAATTATATCTTTAAAAAAACACAGTAGAAAAAAATAAATTATGTCTCCCCATATGACTGCTCTAGCAATCCTTTTTCTAATGGTCTTTCACTAATGGTGTAAAAGGAAGCCAAAGTTAAATCAACATGAAAAAACACAAGTGCCTTGGAGTGCCTGGGTGGCTCGGTTGGTTAAGTGTCAGACTCTTGGATTCTGCTCAGGTCATGATCATGATCTCGGGTCATGGTATCAGGTCATGGGACTGAGGCCCACAAACGCCTTAAGTTTCAAAAATGCATATGTTAACTGTTCCCTTGATTCTATTAATTACCTTAAAAAATGGCCCCAACAATACATAAAGTCATTGTTCTGAATGGTTGAAAACCTGTTGTGTCACAGCAATTACATATCTTCTCTGCCAACTCTGGGGCATCCACTCATGTGATCTAACACCAAAGTGCAATAGATGAACCCGCTTTCACCCTCCTCCAAATACACATTCTTAGCTTAGAAGTTACCTTTTATAATTTATCTTTTCCTTCAACAGTGCCCCTGGCTCTGCCCCTAGCCCCACTGGTGCCAGAGACTGGCACAGATTAAATATTAAATAAAATACTAGATACTACGTGAAATACTACATACTGATAAAATATTAGAAACAAAACATATTTGCGAATATGCATGTGACATAAACTGGCAAACATGGAAGAGAGATTCCTGCCAAGAAGTTTTCAAATTGGCATAAGGAATGTATCAATTAAGATTTTTATTTAACTTGTAATTATATTTTTAATGTAAAAATATTATGGTAACTGTCACAGCCGAGAGGAGTCTAAGAAAAAAAAAAAATGACTACTAAATATAATGTGGTAGCCTAAATGGGATCCTGGAACAGAAAAGGGACATTAAGTAAAAACTAAGGAAATCTGAATAAATGATGGGCTGTAGTTAATAATGTATCAATATTGCTTCATTAATTATAACAAATGTGCCACACTAGTGTAAGATATTAATAATAGAGGAAATGGCGCATGGGGTATATGGGAACTCTGTACTCTTCGCAGTTTTTCTCTAGACCTAAAACAGTTCCAAAATGAAAAGTACATTTTAAAAAATACATTAAAATATGTTATCCAGACATAAGTATTCAAAAATAATCTCTCATCCAGGGTTGGAATTGTCACTTCCCTTTACATGCTTCACAAAGATCAAACTTTTTACTTCTTTTGGCACCGCACTTGGGCATGTTAGCGGTCAAATGGCATCTTAATTTTTCATGTTTATTGTATCTGTTCATGGAATGGCAAGTGCAAACCCTGACATATTCACAAGTTGCTACAACGACCTTAATTCTATTCTTTATTTCAGTGCAACATAAAACAATCTAATTGCAAAAATGTTTGCCACCTTATGGTCATAAACTTAAAATGGATTTTACCTCTAGTTAAGAACACAGTTCCCATAATTCCATCAGTACGGCATAAAACACTTAGGACTCAACGTTCTGACTGTGTCCAGTGTAAGTTTTACTTCTTTCTTGTCGTCAAACACTTGCCAAATAGCAGGAGCTCTGTGACGGCGGTCTCTCCCGCGTTGGACCCTCTGGGCATGATACCCTACAGAAGGCCAGTCCCTTCCCCCCATCATGTTTGAGCCTTCGCATCAGAAGTAATGTGTATGCCTTCCTACGTGACAAAGCTTCCTCGCCCCTAGGCATCACTAGTACTGACGTGGAGGCGAACCTCAGAGATACCCCCCCGCATCGTCTGCAAAATACGGTGATGGTAGCACAGGAAAGGCAGCGTGTTGGAGCTGTCAGAGCAGCCACGTGAAGTTCTAAGTACTTCGCAGGTATTAAAATTCATGTTTAACAAACCCTCTGAGCTTAGCACTATGATTAACGTCATTGTGGAGAAGAGGAAACCGAGGCCAGAAACTTTAATTCACTTGCCCGAGATAACCAAGTATCAAGTGTTGCAGCCAGGTTTTGAACCCACGTAGTGTAGATACAAATTCTCATCACCCGCTGCCTCTCAGAAACTTGTCAGTGTGTGAAAATATCTGAGGAAGCATAGTTTTGGGAGCTTTTTCCAAATTCCAGCCCAACTTTAGCTAAAAGCACTTCATCTCGATTTATGAATTGATACATGCGTACAATTTTACTAGATTCCAGTCTCCCGAAGATTCTTTAGGGGAAGGGAGCTCCTTGACATGTATCTTCCAACAATCCAACATAAATTTTGAAAATTCTCTACCTAGTGAACCCTAAATTCTTTCCTAATTTTCTCCCTTGCAAACTCATTCCCAACTACCTTAGTCTCCCACTGTTTCTTGAATATGTCAAGAACGCTCTCCAACTCAAGGCATTACAGTTTTTCTCTCTAGAGCTTTCCCCTGCAGAGCTCCATGGTTCATTCTCATTTTTTTTCCACACCTCTTCTCAAAAAACAGTCACCTCATCAAGGAGACCTCCACAGATCTTCCCTCACCCTGTGCACACAAAGCCCTGTTACCATGCTGTGTTTTCCCCCAAAGAAATTTACCGCCATTTTAAATTATTGTACACTCAATACTCTAATTTTTATTTGCCCTGTTCCCCAAGTAGGTGGTCTTCTCGAGGGCAGGGACTAGTTTGGTTTGCTGGGAATCTCCAGCACTTGGTCCACTATAGGCATTCAATAGATTTTTGTTGAATGAATAAACGAATCTAAACAGTGTTGCATGACTTCTGAAACGTGTAGTGGGATGCACTCACTGCGTACTGGGATACACTCATCAATAATATTTCTTTTCTTCCTTGGTAATTTATACATCCCCAGAATGGCTTCTACATTAGTTGAATCCAGTAAGTTGTTACTATCTCATTTCCTGCACAGCAGAGGCATTTGGTTATAAATTCTGATAGTGTCATTTTTTTTTTTTTTATCAGTGGGACTATGTGTGAGAGTTTTGGGTTTTTTTTTTTTTTTAAATTTTTCAAGATTGTGTTCTCAACTGTCACGCGGGGATGATAACACCTATCTTGCAGATTTCTGTGAGGAGGAATACCTCGAAAATACTAAAGCTGTAGGAACTGTCAGGCGAATATACAACTGTTGATCATTGAAAGTGTTTTTGCCCCTAACAGAATAGGATCCCAGGCCAGTCCATTTGTGTTCTATCGTAACAGCCCTCCATCACTTTTTCCTCTCCATCACTTCCCAAACCTGGCAACAAATGGAGTTTCTCCAGTTATGCTTCCTTTTCATTCAGATGATTAGAGCAACCTGAGATGAACTGCCTCTGCCTTAACCCAAATTTTGTGAATTACCGACCTGTATTATTTATTCATGCCAATGCCTCCCTTCGTTGACATTGAATAATTGAGAGTTGATTGTGTTTGGGACGATCAACAATCCCATGGTTCACTTCGCTTTTCAAAGCACAGAATTCACCAACCTTCAAAAGAATAGAGGAATGAATCCATTTTGAAAAAACACAACGGAAGCACAAAAATTTTCTCTACACTGAGAATTGGTCATGATATTAATGAGAAAATAGATTAAAATCAACAACTGATAGAAAAGTCAAGAAATATTTTGAATATATACTTTATTTTATTGTAAATACTAGATATCGACCATTACTTAAATATGAATATTAAAATTCTTAGTATATACTATGGTCAGTTTTTTAACACTTTTTTAAATTTGCTAATAAAAAACCGCATTGAATCTGTTGGGCTATATTAGCATCGCATTAACTTCTTCTAACCTTCAGAAATTAAGAAAAGGTAGCGATTATACTCTTAACAATTTGCTTTAGCATCAACTAATTAATCATTCATTGCCCATGGCACTAATAAGTCATTAGTCTTGTGGGGGCTCATTATAAGGAGCAATATGTAGACAGGTTCATTTAGGTAATCCTTTCTGAATGTTGATGAGGTTATTTGTAGATGATACATGCATGTTAGGATCAATTATAACAAATTAGAGAGAGGTTTTGTTTTTTTTTTTCCTCCTTTTTTATAAAGGCAGGAGGGATAAAGACTTTCAAAACAACAAAGAATTACCGTTCTGAGATGCCTTTGAAGTTTCTTTAAAATGGATAACTGGAGCGATTTTCTACTGAAATGCAATGGTAATCTATTAACCTGAGCAGCTCACAAAATTCTAATGACTGTGCACACACAGACTGAAGCATGTTTTGAGAAATGCACATTCGGAAGGTTTTAACCTCTCGAGACTTTGAAGCCAACCAATAGAGGCAATCAATAGGCACATTGCATCATTACTTTTCTTCTCCCACAAACAAAAAAAAGAATTGTTTTTTAAATTACCTCATTCATTTAGCTCTTAAATTCTCTTTGCCACTTATGATACAGGTTTAGGTTGTGTCTGTGTAAGGTTAAAGAATTTAACATTTTCAAAAAAATAAAAAGAATTGAACATTTTCTGGATGCCTGGGTGGTTTGGTTAAGCATTGACTTTGGCTCAGGTCATGATCTCAGGGTCCTGGGGTCTGGCAGTGTGAGGCTTGCTGCTCAGCAAGGAGTCCCTTTCTCCCTCTGCCCCTGCCCCCATCTCTTATTTTTTTTTTTCTTCCTCTCTCTCTCTCTCTCTCAAATAAATAAATAAAATCTTAAAAAAGAATTTAACATTTTCATAGACTCAGGCACTCCATTTTAAAAAACAAATTATGGGACTGATTTTTTTTTTCTTTTTTTTCACTAAAGTGATCTTCCCATTACACTAAGTTAATGGAATTAATGAGTTGCTTTGGTCTAGACAGATACATAGTAAGTGGATGAGTATAAAGATACAGAAAAACCTTGTTCTATTTTAAATAGGTGTAACACTTGATGCTATTTTTTTCTAATTGCCGATCGTTCTTGATTTGTTTGCATACATATGTATGGAAAAATATATCCTTAAGGTAAAAATCTACATTTAATGTGAAAAAAAAACTTACTTTAAAAAACTTATAAAGGGATTTAAAATATCCAACCAAAGGCCTTAATAATACTGTATACTTCAAGAGTTGTGTTGAAGGCAGTTTGAGACCACGTTACTACTCTAGCAAAACTCACAGACTAACATTCAATGCGTTATTAATAACAATTTAAACCTACTAATGAGCATTTAAATGTGAATTCGTTAACACTGATGGCCCAAACGCTGGCCGTGGAAGTTTCTGTGTTACTTCCGTTGAGCTCCAAGGGACGTGTGCTGGAAGGCCTAGGCAATGGTACCATGGTTTCTTTTCTTTTTTTTTTTTTTCTGTTTATTTTATTTTTTTTATAAATTTATTTTTTATTGGTGTTCGATTTGCCAACATACAGAATAGCACCCAGTGCTCATCCTGTCAAGTGCCCCCTCAGTGCCCGTCACCCAGTCACCCCCACCCCCCTCCCACCTCCCCTTCCACCACCCCTAGTTCATTTCCCAGAGTTAGGAGTCTAATCTGGAGTGTCTCAGGCTTACAGTTTCCTGGAGAAGATGTTGCAAATATGAGCAATATAAGCTAGATCTGACTCTCCCAGTAAAAAACTGGTATGATTGAAGGTTTTGCTCGCGACCCACGACCTTCTCCTGTTCTTACCTGTCCTCACCAAAAACCCAGAAGGCAAAGAATGCTTTGTAACTGTCAAAAATGTGAAAAAATACTGTCAAAGGAACAGGAAATCAGTTGTGAAGCAGAAGTCATGGTTCAGTTTTCTCAAAGACGAGCATATAAATCGCAAACGCCCATGTCATAGGCGCCCCACAAATATATGTCACACGGTGCCTAGCGCGACTGATCCCGAGTTCTTGCAGGTTAAATTAAGCATCATATTTACTCAATTAGGAAGGACATTTGAACAGAACTTTCCAGGACCCATGCACGTGAAGTTGCGAGGGCATCGTTTTTGTATTGTTTTGTTTTTGCTTCGTTTGTTTCTTTGTTTTTGCTTATTTATAAAGGAGTTTATTGTTACTGCAACAAATCAGTGAATGTGAGCTTCCAGATGGATTGTGAAGCCGGGAGGGTCACCCCTACTTCCGCTGCTCCTATTCCTGTGTTGTCCCATTTTCCAAGCCCATTGTTCTCTTGTGTCCTTTCTTAAGACAAGAGTCCTCAAAGAGGTAAAAATGGACCTGCCCTACGACCCAGCAATTGCACTGTTGGGGATTTACCCCAAAGATACAAATGCAATGAAACGCCGGGACACCTGCACCCCGATGTTTATAGCAGCAACGTCCACAATAGCCAAACTGTGGAAGGAGCCTCGGTGTCCATTGAAAGATGATGGATAGAGAAGCTGTGGTCTCTGTATACAATGGGATATTCCTCAGCCATTAGAAATGACAAATACCCACCATTTGCTTCGACGTGGATGGAACTGGAAGGCATGATGCTGAGTGAAGTAAGTTAGTCAGAGAAGGACAAATATTATATGGTCTCATTCATTTGGGGAATATAAAAAATAGTGAAAGGGAATAGAAGGGAAGGGAGAAGAAATGTGTGGGAAATATCAGAAAGGGAGACAGAACATGAGAGACTCCTAACTCTGGGAAAAGAACTAGGGGTGGTGGAAGGGGAGGTGGGCGGGGGGTGGGGGTGACTGGGTGATGGGCACTGAGGGGGGCACTTGACGGGATGAGCACTGGGTGTTATTCTGGATTATTAAAAAATAATTTAAAAAAATAAAAAACCAAAGCAAAACAAAGAAAGAGTCCTCAGCCGTCCCTGTGTCCCTGGGCCGCCGTGTCCCTGGGCCGCGCGTTGGGCCTGCTCCCCGCCAGCCTGGGCCCAGACGCCAGCAGCCCGGGGCCTGAGGCGCCGTCCTCCGAGCTCTGGGCGGGTGGCTGGGGGTCCCGTCAGAATCCCGACCCCTTGTTTAACCTGAGAGGTTCTGCTCTCGGGGTGACTGGGTGGACCAGGGCGAAAGCACAGGAGGGCCCTGGGCTCTGAGGCGCCGGTAACCCTGGAAGCAGCTACTGCCCCGGGCCCGGGGAACAGAGGGGAGAGGCTGGGGTGGTGCCAGCAGCAGCTGGGAGAAAGGGCCACCCTTCCCAGGGCCTGGGACACCCCCACCCCCGGCGGCCGGTGGCCCTGCTGGTGGGCAGGAGCTGGCGGGCCGCGCCTTGGGCCTGGGAGCCAGCGAGACCCCGCGCTGGGCCCTGCCTCGGGGTGGGACCTGCGACCACGGGGAGGAGAGCAGCAGGTCGCACCCAGTGGAGGGCCACGTCCCTGCCTGGGGAAAGCGCACGGGAGCCAGCTGGCCCCAGCGACACCAGGGTCGCCGCTGAGACATCCTCACTTCAGAGCCAGCACCTCAGCCTTTTAATTAAACCTCTTCCAGATGCTCAGGACGCTCTTCCTTCCAACGTGTGCCCCGTCTTGTCTCATCCCCCATCAGCCTCTGAGGTCCTTGAGAATAATATCTGCATAAGATTCCTATGATCCAAATTTCAATGAATACCGCTGAATAAATGAATATATAAATTCCCCCAAATCAAAGGCCTTTCCTTTTCAATTATAAGTACTGAATGTTTTATTATAAAAGAAGATCGTTAGAAAATTAGTTTCTCTTTTACTTGACACTTCAAGTAGTTTCTCCAGGATTTTATTGAGTACGCTCATGATAACACATGTATCCAAACAAACACACACAAGAGAGTGTTCTTCTTGAAAATCCATCTTTTAGTAGTCCCTATAATTACGCAGATTTTGCTTTGGTTTTTCAAAAGGTTTATTGTTTCTTGGTCTTGGTCTAGCCTTACGCACGCTTTTCTCCACTAAGGGAAAGTGAGCGGACTCTCTCAAGGGCCGTAAGTTGAGGTCACGGGGGTGAAATCAGCGGAACTTCATTAATAAAATTATATATAAACTTGTCCGAGCTGGGACCCACACGTACTTATCCACACATACAAAATACACACGTACGGACTCAACATGCCGGGCTGTACTGTTCCACGTCAGAGCTACAGGACGGAAAGGTCTCACTCTGCGGCCTTTCTATAGCAACTCATTCGGACGCACCCTAGAAAGTGTTGCAGAGAATTCTGCATAAAGCTCTGGCGGTCGATGTGAGAAGTATGAAATCATATTCTACCTCACTGCCAAGCTTCCACTTGCTCCAAAGGAAACCACTTGTTCCAGTGGAATAATTTTATGTATAGCATGTTGGGTTCTAATCGAGGAAAACAGAGGTAAACCAGGAATTGATTATCCATCTTACAAATTATTGACAACACGATTACTTTTATTAAAGTAATCCCACTGCATATTTAAGAAGCAGTTCCGTTTATCAAAATTGGATTTGCACACAATTTTACAGGGAATGATTTTTTTTTTTTTTTTTTTGGTGGATTGATCTGTATTGCATGAGGCACAATCACGGTTAAAACTGATGAGAGGGGATCCCTGGGTGGCGCAGCGGTTTGGTGCCTGCCTTTGGCCCAGGGCGCGATCCTGGAGACCCGGGATCGAATCCCACGTCGGGCTCCCGGTGCATGGAGCCTGCTTCTCCCTCTGCCTGTGTCTCTGCCTCTCTCTCTCTCTGTGTGTGACTATCATAAATAAATTAAAAAAAAAAAAAAACTGATGAGAGGTAGACTTTGCTAATGATGTATTCAATATCCTTTTTGAAGAAAATAACGAAAACGTTATTCCCAGCATGGTTGTTGAGTCAGAATCGCATCTTCTGTCTCTCAGTGACTGTTGTTCACTTGTACTATCCGAAGCTGGAAGTTCAAGTTATAATTAATATCGGTAAGCTGTCGAGTGTCTGCAACATCACTATTTAGTGTCTGGTTTCTAAAAGAAGTAGTGCAGCAAAAGAGTCAAAAAGCACAGGATCTGGGTTAAAATTGCAATCTCCTTAACGTACTAGCTACGTGACTTCAGGCAAATTATGTAACTTATCTGAACCTCGCAACATACAACATAAGGAGACTTCTATCCATCTCTTACATTTGTTATGTGGATTAAAAAATTTGGGGGTCAGATGCTTAGCACATGGCTTCAATGAAGGGTAGCTATTATGAATACACGACCGGTGTCAAGTTTAGCCATTTTTATCTGTCTTCAATACATATGTAACACGAGTAACTTATAAGGGTATTCATTTCCGGAGTGCATTTAAATACAAATCCCCTTGCATTTCATAACCAGTTTTCAATCTACTACTACTGTTAATCTAAAGCCTCTTGTGCTAGTTAAATAATACATTTTAAAGATTTTACACTAGAATGTGCTACAGGCCTTCTTAGAAGACTCCAGAATGCATTTGGTCCCCTCTACAGTTCTCGGGGGCATACTAATTTCAGCCACTTATGAGTAGCACATGCTGGAGGCACTTCACGGCGGGAGAGTATACAGTCGTGTATGCCCGAAGAGTTTGTTAAATAGGGGTCTGTGGTTTTGTCTCTGTCAAAGATAAGCATCAGGTCGGGAAATTTTTAAAAATGGATGGGAAATTGCACGCGTGTAACAGGATACCTGGCCCTTTATGTGTGTCATCTCAGGATCAGAAAGATTCTGCTGTAACGTTTCTCTAAGGCTATGTATCTAAACTATCTGAACTATCCCATCCATCCGAGGAGTCATTTCTGGCAAGAAAAAATTGGCTAACTATGTAGTGTTGACTCACAATAATTTTCATCATAAAAAGATTCTTAAAAAATGCAGTTGAGACATTGAGACAAAGGTTCACTACTTAAAAATAAACTAACCTAAGAGCGCCTGGGTGGCTCAGTTGATTAGTCTGTCTTCAGCTCAGATCATGATCCCTGGGTCCTGGGATCAAGCATCAAGCCCAGTGTTGGGCAAGCTGCTCAGTGGGGCGTCTCCTTCTTCCTCTCCCTCTGCCTGTCCCCCTGCTTGTGTGCTCTCTCTCTCTCTCTAATACATGAATGGATGGATGGATGGATGGATGGATGGATGGATGGATGAATAGATAGATAGATAGATAGATAGATAGATGATAGAATTTTAAAAAATTAATGAAATAACCTAAAGAACAAAATGAAGCAAATAGCTTAGGTATTGAACAAAAGATAAGATGTTAAACCAACAAACTCTTATGATTTTTTCCCCTTGAATCATCTGGAAAATTATCACAATTCTTAACTTCCTTTGAATTCAGTAGATTTTCCCTAAAACTCGTCCATATGTTAAACCATCCGCTAAAATAAAGTTCAACAATGAAGATACGTATACAGATTATAGTCATTCATTCCGTAAACATATGGATATGATGTGGAAAATATTGTTAGGATGAATCTAAACTTCATTATATTTGTTATGTAGGCAAGAAATATGGGTTCTGAGCTAAATTAGTAGCTAGATGAGAAATGAAGAAGCAACAACTTGTTTCAATATGATAGCGCTTTGCCGTAGAATGAATAATGGCTCCCAAAGATGCCTGTGCTCTAACCCCTGAAACTTGGGAATATCTTTCCTTACCTGGCAAAAGGGACTTTGCAGATGTCATTAAGATTGCAGATATTAAATATCATGAATTTTCCAGGTAGTTCCAATTTAATCACATGATCTTTTAAGAGCAGAGACCTTTCTCTGGCTGGAAGAAGAGACGCCACAGAAGAGAAAGTCTGAGAGATTTGAAGCCCGACAAGGACTGGACATGCTTGGAAAATAGGGACAAGGTGACAAAGAATACAGGTGACCTTGAGTTGCTAAGCATGGCTCTTGGCTGATAACCAGCAAGGAAATTAGGCCAATAACCTGGATGATGTTAGAAATGGTTTCTTCTCAAGAATTATACATACCCCGTGATTCCACATAAGAGCCTCGATCAACTGACACCCTGATTTCAGTTTTGTGGGATCCTGAGCAGAGAAACCAGCACCTTCCACCTGGACTTCTGCCCCAGAATACTAAGATAATAAACTCTTGTCGTTTTAAGCCACTTAATTTGTGGTAATTTATGATGGAATCAATAGAAAACTAGTATATATCTTTCCTCAATTCTCTTTCATCTGGAAGTGTTACTTCATTAACAGAACCATCAGGCAAAATAAAACTTAAATAATAAAATCTACTCGTATATAGCGGGGGTTTTTACACTCAAGCCTGACTCATTACCTTCATATTTATTTAAAATAGTTTCTAAAATTCTTATGTGATTGAAGTTAATGTAATATTTATGCAATCAAAGTTAATGTTAAGACATATAATGATTTTATCAGGTAAGCCATGAATATAAATTACAAATTATCATAATTATTTAAGATCATAATATTTGCATGGTGAAAATATTTCTTCAAAAGTAATGGTTGTTCTCATTAATTTAGTGAGTACACTTTCACAATGAATATATTAATAATAGTTCTTTGTAATGAATAAATAATAATAACCATATAAGAGTAAAAATAATTAATATACGGGTAGAAGAGTCCTTGTTTAAATAGTTTTATCTGTTATTTATGCATAATATGATTTAGCAGAGGAAATGGTACTTAACAAATATTATTATTTCAGTAATCCCAATTCTGAAAACCTATTTTAATGAAACACTTCTAAATATGAAGGAGTTATGCATAAGGATATTTGGTAGAGTGTCATTTAAGATAACAAAAATATTGAAGTGAACTAGCAATAGGAAAATGTTTACACAAGTTCTGGGATACAGACTCACCAAAATATAATGTACCTATATAGGCAATAGCTGTGAGCACATACGATTTTATTTTAGTGAAAATATATAAAAATCCAGATTATTAAGATTATAATTATTTAAAAATTTTAATATTTAAAAAGAAAGGGAATACATATAAATATTAATAGTTCTTTTGAATAATGGAATTATGGCGATAGCTCTTTTGTTTGTGTTTTCAAACAATTTATGGTTTTATGACTTGTATGATTTTATTGAGATGTATTAAAAATAAGTAGCTGAATCATCATCCCTATTTCTTAAACCCTTCAAATCCAATGATAGTCTTGCTTCTCACATAATTCAGTAGCTTGATGGGGTCTAAACTTGGAGAGGAATAGGTGTTGTGTTATTCTTACAGTAAAATTTAAAAATTAAAAAAAAAAAAAAAACACTTGACAATGAGGAAGAAACCACTGACCCTTGAGATTTTCCTCATAGGAAGCACTAAGGGACCCATTCTCTGCAGTTCATCTGTACCAATCCCCGTCCAAGCAGCTTTGGTTCTCTTCTGGACGACAGCCACAGTCACCTCCCCTTCCTCCAATCCTCGTCTCACATCCCACTGTGGTCAGAATGATGGATTTCAGTAGAACTGCCTGTGTCACCTTGCTTACATCTAATAGCCCGACTGAGCTCTGAGGTTAAGGGATAAAATTCGTAACTTGGCTAACAAGGCTGAGCACGACCTACATCCCCCACCAGCCTCTCCAGCTGTTTTCAGGGTCCTCACATTGTCACTCTCTCTCCTTCAGCTCCGTGGTCCTTCGGTCAGCATCCCAAATACGGCATGCTGTTGCTCTTGCTGTTCCTTCCGCACCACTTCCCCGTCCGTGATGTTAGTGCCCACTTACCCTTCCGATAGCAGCTCCAACACCTTCATTATAGCTCAGGATCTATTTGTGTTGAATATTCGCTTACATAATGCTCATTCCTTTGGAGCACTTGTTCATATTGGCCTATGCTTAGACTTTCATGTTTATGATTATCTTATTCACTTAATAATTAACATATTGCAAACCCTGGGAGGACAGGTCTGTCCTTGTTACCTTTGTTTGTTCTTGCCACAGTGACATATGATAGGTGTTTAATAAATATAAATATTTTTAAGACGTTATTTATTTTCAAGAGAGAGAGAAACAGTGTGAGTGAGGAGAGGGGCAGAGGCGGAGGGAGAGAGTCTCGAGCAGACTCTGTGCTGAGCTCTGAGGCTGACGTGGGGCTCCATCCCATGACCTAAGCCTTAACCGAGAGTCAGACGCCCACCTGACTGAGCCACCGAGGCGCCCCTTGTAAATGTTTTTCAAAGAGTGAATGAGGGAAGGAAAGTTATACTGTAAGTTAGCTCACTCATAAACACAAAAGCTCTTTTAAATAAAAATCAAACTGGTAGTATAATATGGCAAATGAAGGTGCCAAGGGACAAGCATTAATCGTTTCATTGGTAGAGTTAGTGTTATTGCATAATGGGCCCATCGGGTTACCTTCATCTAATCCATTTAATATTTGAATCAACAAATTGTTATTTCATGTTCTTTCCATAAACCTTTTGATTCAAGTTAGCTCCTGAAGTGCTTAGGTTTACAGGAAGAAAATAAAATGGCTTATAAAACTGTGAACATGCTGGCTCAATTGTTGGTTTTGCAGTTCATCACGTAGGCTACTGTGAGCATTCTGACTTTACATAAAGTTTTACATGTTAGTTACTGTCAGTATAGCCTTAAGAGGTGGTGTCCTTTCAAAATAGTGACAAAATTAAGTTTGGGGATTTTCTGGATTTCGCTATAACTATGACCTGTGAAAAATTTACTGAACAAGTTACCTTATTGCTCTGTATTGAGGATGGTCCTCTGGTTGTTTCCAAACAATGTATAGTCCTTTATAATGCACCCTTTAATGTGAGATGCTGCTATTGTTGACTTCTCCACAAGATCAGAGAAAAAGAACTCTGTATGTGTAGGAGAACAGAAATCTTCATTTAACAAACATCTCCCGAATGAGATCGAGGGACGAAAAACGTTCTTGACCGTGAGAAGGTTACAGAAAAGTAAAACATGAATCAGTGAAATAAAAGAAAAAAAAAAAAACAGTGGGAAAAAAAAAAAAAAAACCATCAACAGTGTTTGTGTTCAGGGATACTCCAGAGAAAAAATAGAGACACCTGAGTCAACTTGATGAAGAAATGTGATGATAACTAGATCATGGGGCAAATAGGAAGCAAAGATATTTTATTGTATTAGTCGAATGATCAGCTAAACCAATGACACGTTTAATTTTTTATTGACAATAAGTTGGTAGTAAATGAAGGAAAAGATTAAAGTATGGAATTCAAAAAGTAAATAAAATAAAATATGGAATTCAGAGCATCTTAGAGACAGAGAGTTTGGATGTGTATATTAGTAAAGGTAACCCTAGGCATTATTATAGTCTCCAAATTTTTAGTGGATGAGTGTCATAGAAGTTTAGTTAGCCTTCGTGTGTCAGGATGGGTGTCTTCCTTCCCTGTAGTGATTCGAGAACCCCTGTTTCATCCGTCTTTTGGCTCGGCTAGCCTCTCTGCATCTCTGCAGCTAAGGAGAAAGAGAATGGAGAAGGCACACCTGCTTCATCAATTATCTGTTACATATTCCATTGGTAGGAACTAGTCATAGGGCCGAGCTGGGTTCCAAGGTAGCCCGACTGGGAAATGTAGCTAATAGATGACACTATAGGAAGAGGGTCATTATAGGGCAGTTTACGACCAGTGAAGCCCTGTGAAAATCATTGATTCGCATGAAAGCGAGACCTACAGTCTTAGCACGTTAACACGAGAACCCTAAATATGCAGTGAGAGGAAAATATATCCTAGTTTAAAATAACTTCATCCTAAAAGGTATAATTTTCAGTTTCTACGAAGCATGAGCCTTAACAGGTCTGCCCTTAGGGTTCAATATAAGATGGCCAATTTCAAAACATCACTTCTGGGGTTAAAAGACAAATGTTTCTTTTAATTTTGACTTGTAACTCTGAATTACAAACCAAAGGAGTCATTTCTAAGTCAATCAAGTCAGCATCTTTTATCTGTACCTTATTTTATAAGCATCCTCAAATAATCTTAAATTCATAGAACATTTCTATCCTCCTTAAGACTCTGAGAAACTTTAATGCGTTGTTTTTGATTAAATATTGAAATCTGGACACTGAGTTACACTTAGCAAAGGAATAGATAAAATTGAATTTTTAAGTGTATTCAGTTAACACTCGGGGACATTTCCTTCCTGGCCCCTAAACTGAGCATAATAATATATGCTTATTTATATCCAGGGTCATTGTTGTAAGATTCAAATGAACAAAAAGATGTGAAAGTTGTTAGGACATCAGAAATGCTTCGGGGCCACTTGGCTAGCTTAGTCAGGAGTGCAAGTCACTCTTGACCTCAGGGTCGTGACCTCAAGCCCCACAGTGGGCATAGACTTTTTTTTTTTAGACTTTACTTTAAAAATGCTTTATAAACACAATATCTAACTGTCATCATTCCGTGTGTGTGTGGCGTGTATACGTATACACACGTATGTGCGCAGCAAACCTAAATAACACGTAGTATTGTCATGGAACATACTTGAAGAATCTATTAGGTAAATTGGAAGAAAAGCCAATTTTTTAATTTATTTATCTCTTAATGAGAGTCTCAACATGCCTCTGTTCCGTATCATCAAGTGTTTAATTGCCTAAAGGCAAGTGTCGTACCCAGTGATCTCTCAGGATGCCTCCAGCCTCCAGTATTCTGTGCAACAGTACAGCCCAAGGGACGTGCAGTTGCACTTCACACGCAAAATTGCAGCTCCCCTTTTGTAGCCTCAGCTTCCCCTTGCCCCGCTTTGGCTCCGCACCACCGTTTATGGCGTTCCCTGCCAGCCTAGTCCCTTGTCCCTGCATTTGCCTTTCTTACCCCCTCAGCCTCTCGTGCGCAAGTGAAATTATTCTGTGCTGTGGTTCCCTCTGTTAGCTTTCATCTGGGCCTTCTAGAAAAGGCCTTGAGTAAGCACTACCCAGAAGTCTACGTCAATCTGCCCGGTTGGACAGAGGCTACCGCGTTAGAGCAGGATTTGCCAAGACTGGCTTCCCAGCCCAGGACTCACAGCGTGGCCCTGAGTGAATCGCTTGATCTCATCAGGCTTCAGCTAAGGGAATTACATTAGTTGCTCCCTCCAGTGTAGACATAGTGAAAGATCAATGGGATAATATATGCAAAGTGATCTTTGGAAGGAAGCAGGGGGGTAAACAGGGCTTCCTCGCATCCCATCCTTTCCTTGCTTCTAGACGAGAGCCTTTCCAATGGGCTTTGTTGTGATTTCCATGTACGTCGTTTCACTTTCCAGTACTGCTAACAAATCCTGGAGAAGGGATTTTCCCTATTTTTGGCGTGTTATAATAACAATCCTAGGAATCCTCCCTGATAGACCAGATAGGGTAAATTAAAGTCATGAATAGTCACATTCTTTATGTTTTAAATCCCCAGTTTGATAGGGCTCTTTGTTAATGTTGGGCAAGTCACGGTGTGACAAGTCTCAGGTTCTGTGTCTCTAAAATCTGGTGAATTTAGTGCCAGTTTCATGAATAATGAAGCAAATCACTGTAAAGTGCTTATTTTATGGAAATACTAAATAACGAAGGGAATCCTTGTATTCATTCTACCCATTTTCCACCATCCTGCTCTCACCCATTACGTAGACATACCTGTCTTTTTTTATTCTGGTTACAGTATTTTTCACTAGATTGTTCCTAAATTGTGGCCACCAGAGAGAGGAAACCCAGAGCCCGCGTACGATACAGATGAGGAGGGGAACAGCGTTCAGTCCATCGGATCCTGTAGTATCAGGAAATGCCTCTTAAATGCAGGCTGTGTGCAGAGATGGACTGCGAGCATAGAGCCACGTGCGAAGCTGAAGGAAGCCAAGGTGTCCCTCCTGGAGCCTGGCAAGGTTTAGACTCATGGTGCTGCAAACCATCAGTGAAACCTGGAATTTTTTCACAGACTGTATCAGACTGTGTGACTAGGAAAAAAATAATTTATTGGCCGGGACAATTCAAAGGGTGGAGAACGAGCCCTCATTCCCCTGGGGGTGTCGAGAACGCTTGCAAATCTTGCAGCAGATACAGTTGAGAAGGCCTGCTCCTGTCTGCTCCTCCCCTCTTCCTGGGCTACGTTGATGGGATCATAAACCTAATCATTTATGCTAATGTATTTCTCCCGCCTGCACAGCTGCGCTTCTCTAAGTCTTGACGCAGAAAGTGATTTGAGTACGTATGGGGTTCACAGCTCCGTCTTAATCAAGGACACCGGTGCAAACTGTAGCTTTCAAGTCTTTCTGAACCTTTATTTTCAGCCCTTAAATCTTGAAAGACACTAACTTATTGTATGCCTTCCGATTTCATGCTGTATTTACGTGTTTGCTAAGTGACCACGCGGATTGGCGAGCTATCCCTCTATGTGGATTTGAGCTGTCTGGACCCCTGGGTGCAAGGGCAACGTAGGCCCAAACCCTGGGACTCATTCAAAATCCCCTTAAATCCCTGATCTTGAGTAAAGACACCCCTGAGTCACCTGGGGGAAGGGAAGGCTTGCCTGGCACCGCCCTGGTCCTCCCCCGAAACCACAAACCCCCCCGTTTCCTCTCCCAGTTGCTGTGCACGGTCCAGGCTCTTCTGCTGGTCTGCGAGGTTCTGCAGGGTCAGTGCTATGATCCATTCATCCCCGACTCAGAAGCCAGGTGCTTCCTACCGAATATGGGGTGACAGCCGGGTCTTCACTGGCCTTCTAAGCAGAGTGGCCGCGCTGTGCATCTCACCTTTTGGTGTCACCAGTCACTTCTGTGCCAGTGAGCGTAACCCGCTAGTGTCCTGGGCAGACGGGGCTGTACGGCTGCTTATTGTGCTGACACAGACTTGGCCTGATGGGTCACCTTGTCCATCAGGCGTTCACACCCACGCGCAGCTCAGCGAAGCACGCTCCCCAGTTGGAAGTGCCCACGGGGTGCACACTCCTCTGTGCCCAGACCTCTGCGGAAGACTCAGCCGGGCCTGCAGCCTCCGCAAGCCTCTCCTCAACTCTCAAAGAAAACATCGGCCCTGCTGCACTGTGTGCAGGTTCTGGTCATCTTTTTTTTTTTCCCCCCCAAAAAACGTTTTTGACTTGCCGTATGTGCATAACCAGTTATGATGCTCAGTAAAAGAATTATTTTAGAAAATTAACTTAAATTCCATTCTGGACCCAAACATTCCGTTCTGACCTAACATAGAACTAGAACATGAAATTATAAGCATCAGGGCACCTGACCCTTGATTGCAACTCAGGTCATGATCTCAGGGTCCAGGGATCCAGCCCCGAGTGGGGCATCACGCTTAGCACCGAGTCTGCTTGGGTTTCTCTCTGCCCCTCTCCCCCATGCTCTCTCTAAGATAAATAAATAAATCTTTTTTAAAAAATTACATGGCATCAAATTTGGCTTCAAATTTCCTACCTTGAAAGTGACCCGTTCATGATTTTTCTTCCCTGAATCACCAATAATGTTTAATAACTTATTCAAAGATAAGCAATGTGGGCCGCCCGGCTGACTCAGCTAATGGAATCTGTGACTCTCCATCTCACGGCTGTGGATTGAAGCCCCATGTTGGGCAGAGAGATGGCTTAAAAATAAAATCTAAAACCAGATAAAATAAATAAAGGATGCACAGTGAAGTACCTGGAGAAGGCCGCCACCTGTCGTAGACACGAGTCCGTCACATTTCAGGTGTGGTAAACTGTTTTCCACCGTCCACCTTTCCCTACTGCCTTCGGTTACGGGAAGTTATGTTCTTGAACATGACCACCCTACTCCAACTGTGCTTCCTGTCATGAAAACATACTGTGCAAAAATCCATGGAGACAAAATTCTACATGTGCCTTAAATAGTGAAACAAATTTCAAGACATTTCAGAACAAATTAGTCTTTTTTTTTTTTTGATTATTCATGAGAGACACAGAGAGAGAGGCAGAGACACAGGCCGAGGGAGGAGCAGGTTCCATGCAGGGATCCCCATGTGGGACTCGATCCCGGACCCCAGGATCATGACCTGAGCCGAAGGCAGGTGCTAAACCGCTGAGCCACCCAGGGA
This sequence comes from Canis aureus, assembly GCF_053574225.1. NCBI lineage: Eukaryota > Metazoa > Chordata > Mammalia > Carnivora > Canidae > Canis > Canis aureus. The sequence continues at coordinate 2,271,633 of NC_135628.1, read as the reverse complement.
TCCCAGAACAAATTAGTCTTATCATTGTACAGAGTAAATAAATATTTGCAATACTTACAATTTTATTTGAATGTGTAGTAATCTGGATACATTTATGTATCTTTCAATGGACAGGCCTCTTAAGGTTTACATGGATTTCTTTTTTCTTTTTTTTTTTTATGGATTTCTTTTTTAAAGAGGCATGTATTTTTACACAAAAACAATCATAAGCCAGAGCATACATGGTTCAACATTTTGAAGCATCTCAGTGAGAAGTAGAAATATTGCTGTTCTTGGCAAGCCAGGAAAGAATTGTTGGATCAAGAGAAGTGAAATATGAGAAGTGTAGATGTTTCATGAGAAAATTCTTGCAGATCAATGCCTCTTGAGTTATAAAACTGAGAGTGAGCTAATCCTTAAAAGGCCAAAGTCAGAGAGAAGTAATGAAATGTACTAAGAATAATAAGGTAGTAGAGGTCGATAAATAGGAGTAGAGCGTGATAGAAAAATAAAATGTGCAACTATTATATTGCTTTTTAAAGTTTTTGCTTCAATTTCATGCTAGCTTTTAAAATATAACCTAAAGTATTTTTCCTTTGGCTCTTAGTCCTCAGGCAGTACTAGATATGAACATAACCTTCATTTGTTTAGAAATGTAATTTCATTTTCCATAATTACCATCCTAACTGCTATTACGGTAGGGCTTTGTTAATTCACGCTAATGACAGGGAGACAATTGCTGAATTTTGCAAATTACTAAGTATGTGAACAAATACAATAAAAGTCACGGATATTTTATCTCAGGATGTACTTTATTCATTTATTTTGACAATTTTAGTTTAGCTCTTAATTATTCTGATAATGCTGGGACTAGTCAATATTCTAATGCGTATTCTGTGAAACTTAAAATACTCACAAGAGATGCTTTTTTTTTTTTTGGCCAACAAATTGCTTGGGTTAGCTAGTTTAGAATACCAAATTATCCTAAGGGATAATTAATAAATAAGGTTTACTTTCTTGGGAGTGTACTCAACATTTAGGATAGCAAAAACGGTTGTTTGCTATACCTGTATAATGTGATTTGGAACTTGTATTTCTTTTAAAATATTTAACAATCTTCATTCATTCCTGATTCCCTTCTTTAGTCATCCTGAATTAATGGAGTATTATTATAATTTATCTTGAACTATATTTTAAGCTAAATGTCTTCTATCTTACATTAGTTACCGTTATTATAACTTAGTTTTAGATAGGATAGATTCCCAATCTGTGATTCTTTCCCCAAATGTTTGTTTGCTCTTCTGTAAAAATTCAAGGTATCAACCACTTGAGTTTAAAAAAAAAAAAACTTTAAAATTTATCTACAAGCTGTGACTTGGGGAAGAAGTTTTAAAGGTTAGAGCTCCAGAACGAAGCTTGAGGTTTTTAGGTTCTGAGCCTGAGTCATAAAATGTACAGAGGCACGAGCTCTACCCCCACCCTGAGTCTCTAGAATTTTAGTTTCTGAGTACTTACACTACCACTTTCCAGGAACGTTTTTATTTTATTCTGGGGCACCAACTTGTATTCTGAATGCTATGACTGTGTGGTCTTAAATCAGCATAATAGAAGCAGGAATAAGTGAAATAAATTCAGACTTCCTGTTTACTATTCTGAAGGCACAATTGAAGTATCTAGCAGGAAATCCCAGTCTTTCCCCAGGTGGCCACATACTTGGTGAATTCCTGCCTTTGCAAGGGTTGAAAGGACTCCCAAATCTTTCTACACCCTTCCTATGACTCTCCAACATGAACATCCTACAGTCTTCTCCTTACGAATACAAGCAAACACCGTCCACCTCTGCAATGCCATTGACTCATGCACTAATCACTTGCAAAACTAATGAGTGAAAAAAGAAAACCTATCATAAATGCCCCGTTGACCCGTATGACCTCAGCAAAGGCAAGCTGAGACTTCTTCCATTTGTTTCTACGTACTCCATCTTGTCCGAACTCTCCTTTAGAAATATATCCAATTTTCCCATATTAATAACTTGATTGTATCCTAATTGTTTACCGTGTATTTCTAATACTCACAGTCTGGCCAAAGCACATTTTTCTTCTCCTTTGACAAAAGATAATCTCCCTCCATAATCCTGGGATTTCCCTCAGTTTCTAAAATCTTCCCCACCGGAGCATGGAAGCCACTGCCTCTTATCTTGATGCAAAGCCTTCTCACCAGGTCACACGCCTCGCCTCACCATGCTGACAAATGAGGGTGTTCTATATATACGTTCTCTTTTATGAATTTTTATGTACACTTCACCAGACATTACTTTTTGATTCTGATTCAATTCAGGATTTAACTAATCGATATTGAGTGCACATTTCAGAAAAATGGCAGAGTGTAGAAGAAGGAGAAATGGATCTTAAATCAGAAGGTTTGGGATGAATCCCAACTATGAAATTTATGTGGCTTTGTCGGGGGGACATAATTCCATTAAACTCTCCTGAGGTTGTCTCCTCACATAGAGAAGGAAGATTATACTTGAAGGTAAAAATGTGAGGATGTAAGCTTTACCTACAATAAACTTCTTAAGGAAGTTTCTTATTACCTCCTTTTGTTCCTGTTGTACCCAACAGAAAATTTCAAATATAGTGCTCAGCACCCCATGTACCCCCAAAGAAAACGGATTGAATTAGCTTCAGAAACTTGACGACTAGAACCGGGTATTTTATTGATTTGTTCTTTTTTTTTAAAGTATCAAGTGTCCAGTAAGCCAACAAAATAACTGAGAAATGAAACTTAATGGGAGGAATTGATTTAATCCTTAAATATCAAGTTTTAATAACTCCCCATTATATAAACCATTTATCTAAATTTGCAATTGTTTTAATACTTATTTTTTAAATGTCAAGATACTAGCGCTGGACACGTTTTCAATACAGAGTACTGTGATGTTTGTCAATCTTTCAATTTCTATTGATATTTCATTCATTCATTATCAGAAGGACAATAAGCCAAACCACCCCCCCCCCCCCTCCAAATAAGCATCCGAAATCAATTTTGAGATAAAGGCCGTAAGTCTTTCTTATACCTGAGAGCACATGAAATATTTGACTTTAATTCAATAATAACAACAATGGATCATCCTAACTTTTGTAACCAATAGAGCTCGTGATAATATAATGAAGTACATCAGATTCACTGAGTAATTATGGGAGCACTTCATCAGATCTGCACCCTGTGCTGGCTGAGGAGTCACATCGATATATTTACCCTAATGTATATTGTTGCACAGTATATAATAAATTCTCTATTTTATGGTCTTCTGGGAACTGAGGGAAATGATTCAATTAGCAAGAACACGTGAAATGAGGGAAATTAAATCAACTTTAATAAAAACATCTATAAAACATGTTGCAAGCGAAGTATAGTGGCGATTAGGGACCTCATTCCTGGAAATCAATAAAACACTTGAAGGGTCATATTTTTTATAACTTCTTGCCTGTTAGTCGGACTCAACTCAAGGGCATCCCTACAACTGCCACACACCCCAAGACTCCTGACTTTAGGGGTGCCGCATCTCTAATGAGGTTGCCGGGGTTGCATTAGCCCTAAATATTAAATTGGGCCTGAGAAAGCTTCACAGCAAGTGATGTGTGAATTTAACAAATCATTGGCAGGAAATGCATGCAGAAAGGTCAGCCTCAGGAAGCTTTTTGTTTTCCCTACATACTTAAGGTTCCCTTGACTAGAAATGGTTTTCATCCAGTTCCTGCTCTTCATTCTGATTGTGGGACTTTGGATGGTTTCTGCTGCCTCTTTATACATTTATGTATTTTTTCAACTTTTCTAAAATAGCTGTATGTTTTTAATTGCCATTACAAAATAAATAAATGCGTGCACATTTTAAACAAAGCAAAAAATACAAATATAATGTCTTCACTGCCCCCACCCTGCCCCATCCTCCTTGTTCAGTTTTACTCTCTCAGGTAATTGCTGTTTACAGTGTATTATGTCTTCATCTTCTAGAAATATGTCTGTTGACTTATGTGGAGAGAGAATGTATGTATATTCTATGCCACCGCGTATGTGTTCTCTGTATGTGGGATTATGTTATACTTATTATTCTGATGGAGTTTTTTTTACTTAATAATATATATATACCACATTCTTAGAAAAGTTCCATTTTATTGCATAGAATGAATATACTGTAATGTATTTAAGCACTGCTTTTGGTGAATGGTTTGGTTGTTTTTTTCTAATCCCAAGATTATACACAATTTATCTATAATTCCTTAGTGTATTTATATATTACTTTTTTAAATTTACATTTCTTAACAGTCAGACTGTGTGTGTGTAATGAGATTGTCTTAGGCATTAGCCTACTTCAGTATTTCAACACATTTAACTAATAATTTGGAAAAACAAACAAACAAACAAAAAACCTTGGTCCTTTCACTTTTTTTTTTTTTTCCTGCCAACTGCCCCCAACCCCATCCTCCAGGCTATGAACTTCAATTTTTTTTTTTTAAGATTTTATTTATTTATTTGAGAGAGAGAGAGAGAGCATGAGTAGGGGAGCAGCAGAGGGAGAGAGAGAGACAGGGAGCCTGACTCCCAGGCTCAATGGACCCTGAGATCATGACCTGAGCCAAGGGCTGATGCTTAATTGGCTGAGCCGCCCAGGGGTCCCTGAACTTCCATATTAACGTTTCTTCAAGGTCACTTACAATGTTGTGAGTCTTGATGTTCCTCTGTGTAGATCTGCAGGTCTCTTAACTCTGATGCACTTGGTAGCCAGTTTGTTCCCACTGGTATGAGGTCTTCCGGAGACTCCTCACAGACTCCCATGTTGAAGGGACATCTTCCTCACCCTAAGAGAAAGTAGGAAGAAATTGGCCAACAGGACAGAGATTAACCATAACAGTTCTTCTGAGGACTTACTCTTATTTCTCCTGCCACTTCAGAGATTTAGAAAGGAAAGATGTTCAATCAGCCATCTTGAACCAACCTTGGATGGCCTTTATCATTGATACAGGCTACAAAAATTTTAGGGCAGCCCGGGTGGCTCAGCGGTTTAGCACCAGCTTCTGCCCAGGGTGTGATCCTGGAGACCCGGGATCGAGTCCCGCGTCGGGCTCCCAGCATGGGGCCTGCTTCTCCCTCTGCCTGTGTCTCTGCCTCCCTCTCTGTGTGTCTCTCATGAATAAATAAATAAAATTTTAAAAAAATTAAATGGTTCTAGGCCTCTTTGAAGACCCAGGTTAGGGAACTACCAGACCCTACAGCCACCCCCCCCCCTTTTATTTAATTTTCCCCCTGGTCAAATGAATGTCTTTCTTTATGTTCCCATAGCTCTTTGTTACTGTTCTATCACAGTGTATCTTGCACTCTGCGTTGTAGACAGTCGTACGTGTGTGTCTCTTTTCCACGCTGGACTCTTGGTTAATTAAAGATCAGGACAATGACTAATCCATCTTTGTACGGAAGCATATGCTCACAGGAAAGATAAGGAGGTATTAGGTGAATAAACCGATGAATGTATGCGGATCTGTGAGATGGAGTGAGTACTGTGCACTAAGGAGCAGACAGGTTGTAGAGCAGGGATGTGTATCCATCTGATTTGATCCCAAAGAGTTGCTGTGACCTAATTGTGGGAAGTAATGAAATAAACACATTTTTAAAATGTAGCTATGATTTTTTGTTGTCGTGCTACGCAATAATGTATTACAAGGATTCAGATATATTTACTTTTTCTCTGTGATTTTATTACTTTTCTGCTACAAAGACAAACATTGTTCCCATACTCTCAGACCCTCAGGGAAGGAAGAATGATTTTCACAGTAGTTTATACAAACACTGCTTTTTAAATTGGATCAGGAAAGCTTCTTTAAAAATGACAGCAGTCACAGAATTTAGACTCTCACTTGCAATATAAAATTAAATTTTCAGCTTCTCCTAGCTGTGGGGAATGATTTAGAGGTGAGATTGCAAAGGAGAATTTATTACATGCGTAGAGGTGGTTTTGAAAGTGATAAATTATAAAAAACGACAACAAAATTGGTGACATATTAGAAGGTCACTTAGCAATGAGCTACTCTAGTTTGGGGTTCTCAAATCAATCTAATTAATTATTCAATTTGGACAAAACGTGAACTCATAGACATGTAAGGTATTCTATGCCATTTAAAAGTAAACTAAAGTAAGACTAAACTAAGACCAGAGTAAATATTTTCTATAATTTTGGATATTTTCTATAATTAGAAAATATTTCTATAATTTTCTAAAATTTCTAAAATTTTTGGACTCTCTCCACCTTAATATACTCAGACTGGCCAGTACCTCCCAGAACCTGGGACAGAAATTGAGTAACTTACAGAGATGACACAAAGGTGACACAAACTTCCCTGCAATGACTACATTCTTTGCAGCCATGGCTACGATATCACAAAATCCTTCAACTTGGTACTGAGGTTAGCTCTTTCCAAGTCATGCATAGTGATAACCCTTGTTCCAATTTGACCACTGTTCTCAGCTTCACTGACTCTTAACCTGTGCACTGACCTGTGGGGCACACAGGAGGGTAAAGCTATAGCATTCGGGGGACCTCCAGATTAACAAACCTCTGTAACTAATTACTTCCTACAATTTTTTTTTCCCACTAGCAACTAATATAGGATCCAATACAGAAAAGGTATATGTTATGAGTTGATGCCTCCTTAAAACGATATTTGGAAACATTTTCCGCTTTATGTTTTTCCTCCTTGGTTGTTGGTAGCTTCCACTACTAAGGAAGGCCAGTGACGTTAGAACACAGCAACTGTGTGTGGTGAATGCTTATCTGGGAGCACACGGGCCCATTTTGAAACTAAGTCCAGGGCCTCTTTCCTATCTCCTTTCTTCCCTTTTAGGTTCCCATAGTGCTGGTGTATTAAGGTTTGACATTAGACGGTGTCTAAGTTTGAATTTAAGTGAGAAAGATACTCTCTTAGTGGCTTTTTTCGGCCATGAAACTAAGTATCTGAATTATTAGAATGTAAAAGATGCCAGGATTTCAGATATACTTGGGCCATTTCACCTTCACCCTCTTCTCTTCTAGAAAGCTTTTCATGGCAGCCCTCCAGCTGCTTTTCTTCCAGTTGAATTTGAAATGCTCTATTACCTTGGCTAAATTTCAACTATGTCAGTAAAATCCCAAAGAGCAAATCAAGCTAGTAGCAAAAGTGCCTTTCCTAAACAAATAGACTGCTAACCCCACAATATGAGAAGAGACACCCCACCACCAGGATCATTTCATAGTCAGTTTTAATGAATGCAGTCATTTGCTTGTGCAGAGGCGGTCAGTTGTCTAACTTGAGTTGAAACACAGTTTAAGTGACCTGCCTGTCTCTTTGGACAGAACAGTCCACAGCAGCCCTTGAGGAGCACACTGCACATGCTTGCAGTAGGACCAGCACTCCCGTATTCACCGCTGTGAACTGCTGGAGACCAGCCTCCAAATAGGACGCTCTCCGTTTTCCGCTAAGAAGTGATCAGTCCTGAATCCACCGTGTCACACGTCCTTGATTACTTCGGCTTCTGTAAGAGCTTCATTCCTTCTTTGGCAGCAGATTATTCCAAGCACATGGTTGCTGATGATTACATCCGCCCACCCCCTGCTTCCTGGTAGCTAGGTAACGGAACGTCGTCTTCCCTTCCAAAGACCGCTCACTGCAAAGTTAATACGTGTTCTACTCTTTCACCATGCGTGCTGAGTCCACGAAGGTCCTCCGTCTAGCACTCAGATACGTAGTCATCCCTCCTAACTAGCTTCTCTTCCATCCTACCCTCTGTACCTGCTCCCAGCGCTCCCCAGACCTGGGCAATACCAGTCATCAGATGCAGCATCTCTAAAAATCTCAATTCCAAATATCCCATTGTCTGTTCACCACCCATTTACCCCTCTACCCTGCTTCTCCTAGCCCAACTCCAAACATTATTTGATTCCACGGGTACCTGCAATTCATTGATGCTACCAATTTTCTTACTGTCCCTCACTCCGTGTAACTTTAGTCACTGTCCTTTTACATAACTCCCGATTACATGATTCATCATCATAATTATTACACCTTTGCATACTTCTTCATGTTCTTGGCCCCTTATCAACCTCACTGGTCAGACCCCAGCTCTGGTTAAAATCCAGCTCTCCTCCTACTACCAGCCTACATCTGACCCTGCACATAGTTGGAGAAAACAAACAGTGATACTGACTTACGGCCACAGATTTTTGACTCTGCGTTGCCCAGAAATCCTACTGTATTTCTGTAGTCAATTCATGCTCCCATCCTCTGAAATAACTATTTGATACCTTTTCTTCTCAAACCCCAAGTGTCTCTGCCATCCCACCTCTCTCAGCTGACTACCTTGATTTCTATATCCTCTTAAAAAAGGCATCCAGATGATAAATTTATAATTCTTTCACCACCAAATCTACCAACCTGCCTTCACCTTTGCTCATATACTTCTCTTTACTCCTGTTTCAATGGAAGAAGCTATTGAATTCCAGTAATTTAAATGGCATCCCACACCTCCTCATGCACTCAAAGTCCTGGCTCTTGTCATTAATTTCATCTTTCTTCTGTACTGATTGATCATTCCCATCAGCATATCCACTTTCTGTAATGCCCCCGCCTTAGGAAAAACCTCTCTTGATCACATACCTCTCTCCAGCTGTCACCCTTTATGGAAAAACTCCTCAAAAGTGTGTTTCTATTACCTTCTTCCTTGATATTTTTTTACCATCAGGCTTGCAAGCCTACTTTCCCCCTGGAGGCTCTCTTTTCTGGGTCACCAGTAATATCCAGGCTGCTTACTCTAGTGGCTAATTCTCAGGCTCCATTCTATTTGATAATTCCTTTTGACATAGTTAATTACCACCTCCTCTACACAAGACTTTTTATGCATGGCTTCCATGCCACCACACTTCTTCACTTTTCATCCTATTTGAATAGCTACTCTTTTAGTTTCATTTCTTGGTTCTTTTTTCACTTTCCAAGAAACGTTGGAGTTCTTCAGCTATCTGACCTCGGGCCTCATTTCTCTTTAATCTATACTTACTCTCTAGGTGATCGTATCCAGTCTTCAGGCTTTAAATATTGCATAAACGCTCAGGCCTCAAGCTTCAAATTCTCCTCTGAGTTCTGCTCTGCTGTCCAGTAGGCATATCAAACAGAACTCTTGATGTATGAGATGTGGGGATTAAGTCATAACTTTAAATTTTATTTTTAAAAACCAGAAACGTATCAAGGAAAATGGTGATTCTTATTAAATCTCTGCAGTGATTGCATCAGTGCCAATTATATTCTGAAATTTTCTCTGTGGTTTGAATGCATTGCTAGTGTTTCTTTTAAGTTAAATCTTAAGACTATATCAATGCTCTTTAAAAATATCAGATATCAATACCTGCGAACATGTGACAAGGCTGCAGAGAAATAAATCAACAAATAAACTCACATCTAAGTAAGATTTAAAGTATGGACAATAAATCTCAAAATCACTTAAACCAAAGCTAAAGTTATTATTTTTTTTTTAAGATTTACTTATTTGCTTGAGAAAGAGAAAGAGTGTGCACACACACAAGTATGTGGACAGAGGGGGCAGAGGGAGAGAAACTCAAGCAGATTCCTGGCTGAGCACAGAACGTGGGCTCCCTCAACCCATGAGATCATGACCTGAGCCAGAATCACCAGTTGGACACAACCAACTGAGCCCACCCAGGCGCCCCTGAATCATTATTATTAATATCCTAATAAAATCAATAATATAGTATTTAAGTTGTTATATCCCAATTTTAAAATCCTGTAATTTAATTTAAAAAAAGATATTCACAGAGTTAATTGTGACATATGCAATTTGAAGAAATCAAGACTAAGTACTAACTACAGAAAATAAAAGTAGCCCCGACTGAAATTTAAAAATCATACAGTTCTCTCAAGTCACTGCAAAAACAAAAGATGGCTAAAAAAATTTTAAATTTATTGGAAGAATGGTACAGAAAAGCAGTAGAATAGGAAAAACATGAGAAAGTAAGATGGACTATATCAGTTATGAAATAAACAAATGGAATAAAATGCCCAATTTAAAAAATATAGATGCCTTTTATAGGAGTCCTATTTAAGACAAAATAACTAATTATGAAAAATCATGGTATAGGAAAATGCTCACAGGGCAATATAAAATGAAGACATAGGATAAACTACTATATAGTCATATTATTGGAACGTCAGCGTAAGTAAATATACACAACACACACGCACCCTCCCCTGGGAGGATATAAAGTAAATGTTTTTAGTAGTTCTCTGGTGGAAAATTGACAAGTGGTTTAACTCTCTTCTCTTGACTTCTCTGTATTTTATATCTTTGTCAGTAAATAGTCTTGATTTTAATATTAGCAAAAGTTAATGTCAGTATATTATTTAAATAAATCACCATTCATCTTTAAAACCTTTAGTCTCAATCCATTTACAACTTATTTCCCCTTGAATTCAGGACTTTGGAAGTCTACTCCACTTACCAACTTTTTAATCATTTTTCTGTCCTTTATGTTATGTGAAAACTATTCCAAAGAGGTCTAGCTTCTGTTATTTAGGGACTATGCATGTTCTTACATTTAGCCAAAGCCTTCAAGACCCAGTTCAATTTTCTATCCTCCAGGAGGTCTTTGAAATCATCCTACCTTCTGGATTCTTCTCTCCATAGATTCTCATAGCATTTTCTGTATTGTTCATCTCACACTTGACAAAGTATTTCTGGCATAGTTTTTAATTTCAGTAATACTGTTCCCTAAGTATAAGAGGTAGGATTTAAAAAACAGGGAAATACCCTACATCTAACTCAGAGCTCTACCTAAAAGGTCCCTAACAAATTTTGCTATTGCTCTCAGTAATATGACATGTGGGTAAACTAACATAAATCCATTGTTAATATTTGAAAATAATTTCTATTAAACTTAGTCATATATGTGTTTAGTCTCAGATTATGGAAAATTAGCATAGGTCATATTAATTGGATAACTGGATCTGCAATATCCCATTCTACCTTCATCTTGCCAAGATCTGTCCATGGTTCCCTCCATCTTGACATATAAATGTTTCCGCAGATCTCCCTTTGGGGTCTTTTAACCACAGTGAGTAAAGGGAGTTAATACTTTGAATATCAATTACATAGTATGACCCTGGTTAAATCATTACTGGTACAGAATAAGTAATGAGAGTGACCAGGTGAAAGAATCATTGACAGTCATCCCAGTAATAAAAGTAGAATGGTAAAGCCAAGAAAAATTCTCTAATTCCCTGGTGCAGTATGTCATCTAGAGCTCAAGGATTCTGAAAAAAACATCTTTGTTATACAACATTTCATGGAAAATAGATATTAGAAATGTCTTTTGTATGAATCGCCCATAAAGAAGATAACCAAATAATTTTTGTAGATACTTTCCATACAAGAAGGTGAAATGTAGCTCCCACTCTTTGAGTGTAGCTGTGTTTGGTGATAGATTATCAAGGAGTAGAGCATGGAAGGAGCAGGAGTGGGGAATAACTTACCATTTGAGAAAACCTGAAAAACACTACCTCCACCATGTGATCATCAATATAAGTCCTATTGATAGCACGTGTCATTTTATGTTGAGGTAAGAATGAGATTTTACCTCTGAGGTCTTATTCCCCCAAACCCCTAACTTCAGTCTAACTACAAGAAGAACAACACACAAACCCAAATTGAGGGACAATCTCTAAAATACTCAGTTATTATTCCTCAAAACTATCAAGGTCATCCAAACGAGGAAAATCTGAGAAACTACCTACCCCTGTCTAGAGGACCCAAGGATCCATGATGACTAAATGTATGGTGGTGCCTTGGAACAAAGAATAGACATTAAAGCTGAACAAAGTGAGGACTTTTGTCAATAGCAATATACTAAGGTTGATTTCTTAACTGTGACAATGTCATCATAGTAATGTAGCGTGTTAACAATACTAGAATCTAGGTAAGGGGTATATAGGGCCTCTCTGTACTTTCTTGGCAACTTTTCTATAAATCTAAATCTATTTTAAATCAAAGTTTAGGGGTTATTTAAGTTTAAAAATGTCTCTTATATTGTCCACCATAAAATAATATTTATTGTTTATAGAAAATACTCCACATACCATGTCAAATAGAGTGGAAAATAAATAATTTTTGATCTTTGACATGTAATACTCTTTAAATGAAAAGTGTGCTGGTTAAAGAAGAATGTATTCTGGAAAGTCATTCTATCACTCCAGCAAGATTGTGTTTTATGTATAGTCTTTGGTTTTAAAGAGTTGTAACTGCTACAAATACAGTTGAAATACACGTCTCCATAAATAAGAGGGAAAGTGGATGAATCCCAATAAAATGTTACTATTATAGTAATCTTATGGAGAATTATGGGCTATTCTATATCCTCTAGATGTCTTCATTCTGCTGTAGCTAAAGTATGACTTACTTCTGTTATTATTCTCTTTCACAGATAACAATATATACACATTCAGCGTGCTTTTCTCATCTGACACACATAGTTCAACAATGCAAGTTTACTTCTGCTGATTTGTACACTTTTAGCCATAAATGGTTTAATATTATTTTCCTCTCTGCTGTTACATTACAGTTTCTGGTTTCCCCAGGGGAAAAAAAAAAAACTATCATAGACTATCTTATAAACTTTTATTTAATAAGTGTTTTGTGCAACATTTAGATGAGGACATGTCCTTTGTTCTAGTAAAGCTTGTTTTGGAGGTGGAGGGTCATGTAGAGTTCACTTGCTACAAAAATCTTTAATCTTCAAAGGAAGAAACTGAGGTAGAGAAGGTTAAATCATTTACCAAACAGTACATACTTAATTGCAAAGCAGGTCCTAGAAACCAGACTCCTACTATTCTAACACACCTCTGACAAATTAGTATTTACAACAGTTATTCTCCCCATGTTTTGGATTTTAATAAAATTATTTGAAATTCTAGTTCTCATCATTCCCAACAGAATATTTGGTGTTCATGTTTTGACAAATGGAGCAACCATTTTAAAATTGTACTGTGTAGTTTGTGGATGATAGTAGGAAATAAATAAATGTGCTGTCTGCAGCAGGTTAAAGGGATCCAGCTGAAGGATAGTCCACGATCCCCAGAAGACCCTTCAGCATGGTCTTCAGTGCTGAATTACTTAGGTATGCACACGTGTGACCACACGTGTGTGTGAGAGGGGTACAGTTGAAAGATAATTAAAAAGAAAATATAGTCCACTGTTTCTTTTCTTTTATTCATTTCATCCTAGAAACCTCCAGGTAATATGGCCACTAGTTAAAGTAGTCATCCATTTGAATTATTTTTTAAATAGACAATAATTATTTATAATATATGAATCATATGTTATTATAATTATGTTATATATTAATATATTTATTAGTATACTAAATACTATGTGTTAAATATATATTATGGATAGATAAATCCATATATAGCATATCTTATAGGCAAGACCAAAAAAGGAGAGATTATTAATCAAAAGTCAAACAGATTATCACCTGGGAGATATTACAGATGGATATACATATATCTTTACCTGTATTCTTCTTCAGAAACGCTTAAATCCTAGCATCGCTGTCTGTTTCAGTTACTTTGCATATTTTCCTTAGGAGTTCAGGGACATTTATGGGAATTGTCTGGATTTGATTGCCAAAAACCTCCAAACTCAAAACCCAAGTCACTGAAGAGAAAGCTCTGAAGAGAGCTTTGGGACTTAGGATCCGTTTGCTGATTCCTTACAGGGTGTCCCCATGTCTGCAATGCACTTGGTAGAAAACCAGGGTGCTCACTCTGAGCTTGCTAAGCAGCAGGGCAGCAGAACTATGGAAGGAAGGTTGGAACCTGAGGCTCTTAGGGGTGCTAAGCGACGGCTTCCATGTTATTCTCGAGGATATGACTTGACTCAAGCATCACCCAGAATGGATGGGTGGAGCCCACAGAAACAGGCTTCGGCTGTTAATTCTTAACCTAAGATAATACCTAGAGCTGCTAGACATCCCTTTAACCTGAAGTCTTCATATCACAACTCCAATGATGTATAGCACTACATAGATAAATATAAGAAAAAGTGGGGCCTTACTTCTTTCTTGAAGAAAATTTTCTTCTAAAGAAGGGCAAGGCTTTACCATGGTGAACCCTATAAGGTGAGAGTTAGAAAATGAAATAGTGGGATCCCTGGTGGCTCAACAGTTTAGCACCTGCCTTCAACCCAGGGCGTGATCCCGGAGACCCGGGATCGAGTCCCACGTCAGGCTCCCTGCGTGGAGCCTGCTTCTCCCTCTGCCTGCGTCTCTGCCTCTCTCTCTGCTTTCATGAATAAATAAATAAAATCTTTTAAAAAAAGAAAAGGAAATAGCTAGGACATCAAATGAAATAAGATGTACTTGTAGAATGTTTTAGCAGTAGGTAGTAGGTGTTATATAACAAGGAAAATGCTATTTAAGCTTATGATACAAAATTGTCAGTCACTTTAAGGCTATTTGTATAAATGTTTGTAGAAATTGGTGTATGAGTATACAGACCTTGATAGAGCTATGAATTTATGATGTATTTTTCATACAAGCTTAGTTTCATGTCCTAATATAGTTATTTAAATATTCTCCAGCTGGCTTGAGAAGACCCATACATAGCATTGTCATACCTTGTTGATAACACTATTTCTGACTGTGTTTTTAAAACATGTCAAAGTTTAAGAGTGACATTACAATTTTTTTTAAGTAGAGTCTCAGACATTTGAATGATGCCAAAGACCTAGATAAATATTCATATGGAGAGGAATGCTCCAGTTTCACATACTTCTTCAGTAGATCAACTACAAAAGAAGTGGTACCCAATAAAGCTGCCTTCTCGGAGGATGGCTGTTATCTACACAGTCAACTTTCAACTGCTGTAGTAAAGTCAATCAAAATATGATCAAATTCATCAAAATCCTATGTTGACTTTGTTGACCAATTTCTCTGAATGGGATTGATTCTGTTTCACTAGAGAAAGAATAATAACAGCTTTCACTGAATGAGTTAGGCTCTGTCCACTCAACTAAAAAAATATTTTGCAAGGGCAAAGTGGCCAATTTACTAACTTGATAGTTTCAAATTGATCTGACTATTCCTTTGTAACCTCTCTTCAATGTATTTTGAAAATTATTATTTTTGTTAAAAATGATTTAGGATGGCAGAACTTGGAACAAAATTGTTCATTTACCTTCTGTCTACCCTGGCCTATGCTCTATTTCAATCCCCCCCCCCCAACACTTTTTTAAATGCAGTGAAAAAAAATTACTAGAAAAATAAGCAAAGACATTTAGAATGCTACCTATTATCAGATTCAAAACTCATAAAGGTCTTCATCAAATTGCTATTAAATTTTTAAACCTCTACTCTTCATTTCTGTCCTTCTCTCAACCTGAATGGGAGGGAAGGAGAGAACCCTCATTCTTTTGCATTCCACTGCTGTACAATAGACCCATAGTTTCCAAATCTGGCTCTCCGCAGAATCCCTCCTGGCGAAGCTGAGAGAGGTGTTCTGATTGAGTAAATGTATTCAGAAGATGGAGGAGATGGGAGTAGTTTCCCTTGTAGACTAGGGTGAGGAGTGCATCATCTACCCACAGTAGAAGTGGCTGAGACAGTACCTCTTGAAATACAGAAAGACTGCGGAGCTTGCAAGTTCAAATTCCAAATCCTCAGTCTGGAAAAGGATTTTCTGGACTCATGAATGAGACTTGCATCCTCTAAGCATGTCAGTCCTTTCAGTTGGCTGCAACCAAGACAGGTCATCATCCACTGACTTCCCAGCTGTCTTTGGCCACGAGCCTGGAAGCACCAGGTGATCTGGGAGCGGGAGGAGGATCTGGGCCTCAGTGGTTTGTGTAAACACAGTGTCATAATTCTTCTGGTCAGGAAGAAAGAGAAACGGACCATATTATGTCATTAATCATCAGAATGGACCATATTATATCATTAATCATCAGAATGGTCCATATTGTATCATTAATCATCAGAATTGTACGTACACATGTATATTTGATAATAAATTCACATGCATCCAGAGCAATTCATTAGAAAGCATTTAATAACCAATGTCATACTGGGTCTTTTTTTCAGTATCTTTCTTTATGATGAAGGAATACATCATTATAGTGTTTGTCTTAAACACATACCACTTCACAATCATTTCTTTGTTCAATGTGATGATTCTGTGACCTATTGTATTAAATACCTTTTAATGCTTTAGTATCAGGAACATGAGTCCATTATTTGCTTACTACATCATGGGTGAATTAATGGAGCTAGAAATAGATCCGAGATTTCAAATCCTCAGGACTCAGCTCTCCACTTTGAAAGGCAATAAATAAATCAAAGACCGTGTCAGTCTCGATTGTCAAACAACAATATCAATATATTAGATTAGATTCAAATTCATTGCAGTAAGCACTTACCATAAGTTGGGTAATTTTATTTCCTTTTTTGAGTGTCAACACTCCTTAAGTGTTCTAAAATCAGTTTTATAACTGGTTTTAAGAGAAATAATCATAACACTTGGCACTATTCACTTGGCTAATTACCATGTTGTGTTATTAGGATAAAGCAGTTTTAAAAGAAATGGATCGTTATTCCTTCCCAAATAGCACAGGATTTCTAATGTATTGATTCTGCATAACTGTGAGAAAAATAATAAATTACCCTGATTAGTGTCCCAACTTCCAGCACAACAGTATTTAGTGAATCAGATCTAATGCTAACATTGTTCTAATTGAAATGCCCAAACCATGTGTCTTTGTTCTATTCAGTTCACTTTAGCATGTTTCTTTTTTTTTTTTAAGTGAAATGTGTTCTGTAAGTGACCAAGCCCTCCAAGACCCAGTGGAATTTATTCCTAAATAATCTATAATCTATTGATAGCATCTGATACAATTTGGAAGCCCGAGCATGGTGGCCTGGAAAGCATGGCTAATATTGAAATGCTGTGTGTTGTAACAACTCTTTGCATTAGGATGCAGCAAATGGCTGCTATTTATTGCTCACTTGCTATGCATCAGGCATTGTAATAAATAATTCTAGCTGTTTTAACAGTCCTGCAAGGCAAGGGTTATCCCTGTTAACTGGGCCATTTGATCCTATTTGCTCTTCACAAAGTCAATTTTGACTATTTTGCATCCAGAAAAAGATAACGCACACAAACACGCACCCACCCTCACCCCCTCCAGCACCCCCCCACACACAGATAATACTCATGCGGGTCTCTAAAGGTATTGAAAAATATTGTAGATTTAATTAAAGTTTTTATGTAGAATATAGATGGTTTCCAATGCATGTGTCACAGAAATCCATCTTTAAAAGAATCATTAAAAGCAGTGTTCTCTCCAAAAGTTCCAGCATCTGTATTTTTCCAGCCAGTCCCTCTGGCTTTGCTCTGTTCCATCCACTTCGCTCTCTGCCTGCTTTGACTGTCTCCTCCTCAGTCCACTTTCATACCCTCTCGCATTTCCTCAGTTTTCTCAAGGAGAGCACGTTTTTCCCTGTCTTCTCCAGCTGATTTCTTCTTACATATCTGTTTCCAGTTCAGCAAAGGACTAGCAACTTTCTGGTTTGGAAGACAGGGGAAGATGGAGAGGATGCAAACTCTTCTATGCTAAAATTCTTCTAATCTAAAATTCTATGCTAAAATCATGTCACAGATAAGAAAAATGAAGTTAAAAATGAGGTTCTGGGGCACCTGGGCAGATCAGTGGGTTAAGCATCTGCGTCGGGCTCAGGTTATGATCCCAGGTCCTGGGATGAAGCAGCCGTCAGGCTCCCTGCTCAGTGGGGAGTCTGTTTCTCCCTCTGCACCCCCCCACCCCACGAGAGCTTGCTCTCTCTCAAATAAATGACTAAAATATTTAAGAAATGAGATTCTGATAAGTGGGGTAGCTTGTTCAGCTGCTTAGGTAGTTAAAATACTACTAAGTATTTTAGTATTAATATTTAGTAGTATTTTAATAAGAATTTAAATCAGGTAGTTAGACTTTTTTTAATTACAATTTTCCCCCACTATGTAACACCTTCTTATTGTGGTAGAAATTATGTCTAAATAGGTGAGCTTTAAAAGACAAATATAGCTGTCTTACATATAGGATGTATCTTTTTATATGAAAATCCTATTGATTCTCAAAAACCTGTCCCTTTTATTTTATCTTTCTTTTTAAGCCATTGCTGCACTGCCCATCTAAACATCTAATTTGCAAAGAGGCCTGGAAATTTTTTTTTCAGCAAATCTGCCCTCTGAATGGTAGATATTATTGAACGCAGCCAACTCTTATCCATTTCTGATGAATGCCTGCATTTTAGGCAATTATAATCTTCTAAAAAAGATGTCACCTTGTAGGACCTTCCTGGTTACGTGTGTAGTTGGAATAGACCACCACACTAACCAGTTAATCTGAGAAACTGACAGAAAATGGACAAGGAGGTCATAATCACATGACTCTTGAGAAAGCAAATATTCCTATTTATTCCATGACAAATTTGAATTATAAGTTTGACAAGTAAAAAGATTAGAATTCATATGGAAATGTTTATTCCTCTCTGAACTTCCCAAAAAGACAAGGTTTTTTTTTTTTTTTTTAAGATTTCATTTTTAAATAATCTCTACACCCCACATGGGGCTCAAACTCACAACCCCAAGAACAAGAGTTGCATGCTCTGCCGACTGAGCCAGCCAGGCACACCCCAAAAAAAAGATGAATTCTAATTGAAGCAGGAGTACATTGTGGATAATAAATTTTGTAACAGGGATAATGTTCTATGTTAAGGCAAATTATACTAGTTATGAGCAGTAGGAAACAAGAAAGTAAGAAAACTACAGCTGGGAGGATTAGCAGGAATTCTAAGGAATGGTTCATGCTTGGATTCCATTGTATAATATAGGTACAGCTTTATCTCATGCACAATTGGGAGCGAAGATGTAATTTAATTTAGATGTGTTCTTTGATATTTTTCTTTATGATGGAATTATAAAAAAGTAGGATTATCATTAAAATGTGTTATTTGTTTTATCCCAAAGTGAACTTTATCTAAGGAAACATGTTATTTTATTTAATTTAAAGATTTTTATTTATTTGCTTATTTATTAGAGACACAGAGAGATGCAGAGACACAGGCAGAGGGAGAAGCAGGCTCCCTGCGGGAAGCCTGACTTGAGACTTGATACCCAGACCCGGGATCACAACCTGAGCCTAAGGCAGACGCTCAACCACTGAGCCACACAGATGCCCCTAAAGGAAACATTTTAAAATCTGTTACCATTCACAAGATTCTGGAGACAATTTTATGAAGGATTAAAATCAACCTAGAGTTAGCAGCGGTCTCTTGACCTTAGCTTTGCAATTGGTTGAGCCTTAAAAAAATAAATCTATGCTTATTTAATAAAACATATTTATTATTTATAATAAATCTGTTTGCTCCACCTGCAAACGTCATTTCAACAATATCAGAATTAGATTCTCAGGACAGATTTTGCTCTTCTCCATTTCTGTCCTTGAAAAGAATTACACGAGTGCCCACAAAACAGCCATTCTCAATGGCCTTTGCCCATTTCTTAATTCCTTAGTGACTGAAAAAGCTAATCCATTAAGCAAAGTAGAAGTTCAAAATCACCCGGTTGTCTTGGGGAGTCTAGTGATAAGAGATAATAAGAGCAACTGGATTTAAGTCTGCTGGGAATTCCGTAACTTACCTTGGAAGTAAGAACTAACCTTAATAACAAAAAAATAATTGAGATAACTCCTACTGAGAGAAGGCCTCCTAACATATTCAATACGAGTAGTCTTTTCATGGCTTTGCAACTTATTTTAGAGATCTCTTCGTACTCGTATAAACAGTCTGTCTTTTCCTCCTATATATATGTCCAACCAAACATTGCCATAGATGTAAACTAAATATTTAGATTCTAATCCTGGACACATCTTTGCAAGGAAAAATGTCTTGCAAAAGTAACTCAGTTCAAGCTGGCGTTATACGCAGAATTCACCGCTACTCCCCACCCCTCAGTCTCTGCACGTCTTTGTGCCTCTGCAGGAGTCAGGCAGTGAGCATGAGTAGCATCAAATAACAAGGCGGGTGCTGGCTTCCTAACCCACCTTCACGGAAGTCAAGCCAGATCTCACAGAAGAAAGTGGAAAGCCTCAACTAATAGAAGACTATTTGCACATTTGACTATTCAACTCTGTTTTATAGGGGTTACCTAAATAACAAAATGGGGAGTAAACACCTGTAGGAAGATTTTAATTATGCAAATTACATGAGTAAAACATCTTTTCCTGATTCCATAAAGCTTTACTCTTTAATATAAACTATTTACCATGGAAGACTCCTAACTCTGGGAAACGAACTAGGGGTGGTGGAAGGGGAGGAGGGCAGGGGGTGGGGGTGACTGGGTGGCGGGCACTGAGGGGGGCACTTGACGGGATGAGCACTGGGTGTTGTTCTGTATTTTGGCAAATTGAACACCAATAAAAAATAAATTTATTATTAAAAAAATAAAATAATAAAATAAAAATAAACTATTTACCAAGTCAGCAGTGAAAGTTGTTAAGGGAAAGAATCAGAGCAATTCCTGTGATGAATTAGCCTTTCAGACAGAAATATCTATATCTTTTTCTGTTGTTGTTGTTTTTTTTAAGGATTTTATTGATTTATTTATGAGAAACACAGAGACAGAGGTAGAGACACAGGCAGAGGGAGAAGCAGGCTCCGTGCAGGGAGCCTGACGTGGGACTCGATCCCCAGACCCTGAGATGAAGGCAGATGCTCAACCGCTGGGCCACCCAGGCGTCCCTCTTTTTCAGTTTTTAACTTTTGTCATTGACCTGATTGAAATTTCAGGTGTAATCTGTGTAGAGTCTCTTTGTACCTGTAGTTTGCAAATAATAGATCAACAGCCAGCCTAGGATAGATACACTATAAAATGAAATGTAGGGTTTAGCAAGCATGACTTTGAAAACAAGATAGAAATGATTGGTGCTAAAGTGGTTTAAAAAAAAATACTCAGAGTAACAGAAAAATATCATCCTGAAAATAAATGAAGAACATGTTCTAACCTCTCATTCGGCAATTGTTCTTACAGAAGAAAAAAATCAAGTTTGAAAGAAATCTTAGCAAGCTGTTAGAGCTCAAAGATCGTGGAATTCAGAATCTAGGGTTAGTTTCTTGACTCTGAGTTGACCATATCCTGAGAAATATACTTAGACAAAGGAGAAAAATCATAGTTTTTCAAGGAGAGATTGCTCAAGAAATTTAAATGAAAACACGCAAAGCTAAAAATATATAATAGCTTATTCGCAATAAATGTAAATGTTTGGTTTTCCTCCCAATATTTTGTCTAGATAGATATCAAACGGTGATCATCTGACCTGCCTCTTCCTCCCAATGATGCCCAATAATTCGGGAAAGTGATGATCTTTTCTACTTTGAAATCAAAATGTACTAGTGGGTCTCAATGCTTGTTGATTGAACACAGTTCTGGCACTGTCGATGCGACAGGTTGAAAAGGAGAAGATAGGTAAGGTAGGGGCAACAACGATAATGCTCCTCCCTGTGTGAATTTTGGAGAAGGGCTCTATAGAAGCCATTTGAGAGAAATCGTGTTACATGCAATTTTCAAAGTGATTCATACCCATTATTTGACATGAGCCTCTTCCTAACCATGTGTTTTAAGAGAAAGAAGGTCAACCTATTTCTATTCTTGAAATTAGAATTCCAAAACTCAAAATATTTAGGTGATTTTTTGTTCCACATCAATGACTATTGAGTCAGAGATACAAAGCTAGATTCCACCAGAATTTCCGACTGTAAGTTGATGGCCTTCTCTTTTAAATGTTTCTGCTTCCTGGAAAACATCTCCTCCCACAAATTCATCCAAATCTTGAGTTGGAGAGTTGAGTTGACAAACTCTTGGGCAATAAATAATTCATTGCGTGCTCAAAAAGTAATCGTGAATGCGGATACGAACGCAAGTCAGATATTAAGTTATATTTAGTTATATTACCATTTAAATTTATCCATTCTGTACATTAGTATCTAGTGTAATATGCATTTTGTGCTGCCTCTTAAATACAAATATCATGTTTTTAAAACTGTACTTTCAGTTATGGATTCTCAGTCAATATGAAATCATACTTGTATTTTTCCCACTTACATCCTCATTCTTCCCATGAAATATCTATATTTTGTTATCCAAATCCGCAATGATTACAGTTTTCTTATAATCCATGTTCCTCAGCAATCATGAGCTACAAGCATCAAAACAATTAATGGAAACTAAAAGCACATAGTATATATGGAGTTGTGAGGAATTCCTCTGAGCGCCTAGTAGTTCCTTATATTTAAGTCTTCATTCTGTTAAATTAAGATGAGCCTTAAAATGTCAAAGATAGAGAAGCAAATTGTGAATGAATCAAATTTAGCCAGCCTTGGAGTTACTTGGCCAAAATCCCTCGGGCTTGCGTCACGAACCTCAATAAGGACTCAGGGACTGAGATCATCCTCCATTCTACTCTGATGCTATCTGAAGAAGTTCTTGCCTCTGAGTTCCCTTTCTAGGAACGTGGATTTTTGTGGGTCATGGTGCTGAGCCTCCGTTTCCTTTTCAGTTCCTACTGCAAAAGAATTTTTTTCTTGCCCTATTGCTCTGGCAAAATGGCAAGCAGGGACTCCGGGAGGTGCCCGTTGCGGTCCTGGGGAAGCTCTTCGACTTCCTCTGTCTTTCCGTCTGCTGTTGCCGTTCAGGGGTCCAGTCCAGCCAGGGGTGACATGGATTTCACAGTCGGGCTGAGGATGTGGATAAATTATTCACTCATCTTTAAAAAAAAAAAAGTGCTTTACTTAAAATAGCTCTAGGCAACTAAGAACTGTGCTGTTCTTCTCTGTTTAAGTGCAAAAAAGACTAACAGGTGCTTCCTGAATGCTCTTTGTGTTGTCAGTGGCGTAGAACGTCGCCACATGGTTGATGCTCTGGTAATAGTGACTTGAGACCTGAGTAATCTCTTAAGGAGGTGGGGCCGTCAGCTTTGTTCACCTTTGGTGTCCTGGGGATTCTTGGATACAGCCCTTTTGTCCAGGTTGGGGAGAAGAAACAGTATTTCAGACAGAGCTTCAGCCTCAGACTCTGTCACAAACACGTTGTGGGACGGGGACTGAGAGATCTGAACTCTTTGGGGACTCAGTTTCCACATTAGTACATGGAAGCAGTTGTTCCAACTCTAGGACCTTAAGGCGTTTGGGAGTCTCCTCAGTTCCATAACGAGGAAAACGTTTCTCTAGCTAGCAACTGGGTGCTCCGGACGGTTGCCCGAAAGAAGTGATGGGTAGGATTTCCCACAGGGCATGCATTTACCTGGGTAATTGAGGCCCACCTCCAGAGCCGGAGGGTCATCGAGGCCCACCTCTGGGGCCGGAGGGTCATCGAGGCCCACCTGCGGGGCTAGAGGGTCATTGAGGCCCACCTGTGGGGCTGGAGGGTCATCGAGGCCCACCTCCAGGGCTGGAGGGTCGTCGAGGCCCACCGGCGGGGCTGGAGGGTCATCGAGGCCCACCTCCGGGGCTGGAGGGTCATTGAGGCCCACCTCCGGGGCTGGAAGGTCATCGAGGCCCACCTCCAGAGCCGGAGGGTCATCGAGGCCCACCTCCAGAGCTGGAGGGTCATTGAGGCCCACCTCCAGAGCCGGAGGGTCATTGAGGCCCACCTGCGGGGCTGGAGGGTCATCGAGGCCCACCTCTGGGGCCGGAGGGTCATCGAGGCCCACCTCTGGGGCCGGAGGGTCATCGAGGCCTACCTCCGGAGCCGGAGGGTCATCAAGGCCCACCTCCAGAGCCGGAGGGTCATTGAGGCCCACCTGCGGGGCCGGAGGGTCATCGAGGCCCACCTCTGGGGCTGGAGGGTCATTGAGGCCCACCTGCGGGGCTGGAGGGTCATCGAGGCCCACCTCCAGACCCGGAGGGTCATCGAGGCCCACCTCCGGAGCCGGGGCAGGAGTCTGGAGACTCATGCGGAGCAGCCAAGCTGTCACTTGTCGAAGTCGGCCTCGTCTGTGACTTCTTCGGCTCGGCCTTATGTCATGTGGGAAGGAAGCGGACCCAGATGACGGTGTTGGGGAGAGGACGAGGGGGGGGACGGGAGGGGCATATCAATGACTGGATGAGCTACCGAAGGGCCCCGCCGAAGCCGTCCTCTTCGCTTTGCTCTCCCAGGACCGTGAGCAGGATCCTTCCTTAGTTTAAAACCGTGTCCTCCGTTTCTGTGCGGGTTCAGTTAGGAGACTCCAGAAGCCCCGGGTCCCCGAACGTGCTCTCCTTCCAGCCGCCTTTCTCCTCTGGTCCAGCCCACGTGCCTCAGAGAGACTGAGCCGTTATTTTTCTTCTCAAGCAAGGGAGGTCCTGCCTCCGTCAGGTTCTGGGGGAGAAAGGAGGTTGCACCACCGTAGCCCAGCGGTGTGTGTCCCTTAAATACTGTCCAATGAATGGAAAACAGAGAAAGAGTCGGGGCTCCTGCAGCTTGGCCCCCGGAAGGGCAGGGCCTGGAGAAGGAGCCAGGGCACAGGGCACAGGACACGCCGGGCGCATCGGGCAGGGCCCTGGCCTCCGGCTGGCGGGCGGGACGGCACCGGACATGGGCGGGGGGCGCGGGCCGGCGGGTGACCCGGGCGCCCCGAGGACTTGAGCTCCCAACCCTGTGGCCACTTTGTTCCCGGCGTCGCTGCTTGATTGTGGCATTTTCCTGTCATCCTTGTACTAGATTTAGGTTCAAAGGAGCCCCGGCGGGAGGCATTCAATTTAACCAGGTCCGTGGCTCAGGAAAGACTGACCCCACGTCCATTAAGAGGCCAGAAGCCAGAGGAACAGGCCGCTCCCTTCCACGTGAAAGCAGAAGCGGCGCGTGGGCTGCGGCCCTGACAGCGGGGGGGGGGGGGGGGGGGGGGGGGGGGGGCACCTCCCGTGGGTGAGCTGGGTGAGCGGCGCAGGGGAGGAGCGGGCACCTGGGGCTCTGCCCGCCGCGGGTCCGCAAACCGTCCCTTCCCCAGACGGCTCCGGGGTGCAGGGAGGAGCCGAATTCCACTGGGGACACGCGCGAACGTGGGGACGAGCTCAGTGGGGAAGAGGTCGGGGAGCCGAGAGGGAGAGAAGAGGTGTTCGCTGCAGGTGGAACAGCACACACCCCCCCTGCATCCTGGGCACAGCCCCCATACACTCCCCCCACCCCACCCCTGCACACTCCCCCGGGGTACACTCCCTCCTCCCCTCATACTCCCCCAGGGCACACTCGCCCTGGGCACACTCCCCGCCCACACTCCCCTCCTCACACACTTCCCCTGGGACACAGTCCCCCCTGCACACTCCCCCAGGGCACACTCCCCTCCCTACACACTCCCCCAGGGCACACTCCGCCCCCACACACACACACTCCCCCCTGGCACACTTCCCCCCACCCCCCCTCCCCGCACACTCCACCTGGGCACACTCCCCCCCATACACACCCCCACACACACACACACACTCGGGGGAAGCCCCAGCCTCTGCACCCTGGGGTGCGAGCAGATTCCCCGTGTGACCTAGGGGACAGGTGCCCGCCAGCTGCAGCGAGCCTGTGTAGGTCACAGATGCAAGTGACATCTGAAGCCCCCACTTCGTCCTGACCTGGGGGGGGGGAACCACACAGCAGGCTTCCCCTTGGCTCCGCAAGCGCCTCCTCCAGCCGGCAGGCGCCCGGGTTTAGTGGGGGGGGGGTTTGCAGGCGCTCCCTGTCCCCTTGGCTCCCATCGTTGTCTGGAGGCGGGACCGGAGCTGCCCCAGGGGGCGAGCTCAGCGGCTTCCCAGGCGGCCTCCTGCGGAGATGCTTCCTGAGATGCTTCCTGAGACGCTTCCTTGCCGACAGCATCCTTTGCTGACAACATCTTTGCCCACAGCATCCTTTTCTTGACCTCGGGTATCGAAAGTGTCGCATCATCTGTTGTGGCGTCAGGTTTGCGTTCTGGCTCTTGCCCTTCTCTGCTTGTCCTGTGCATCGGCGGCCTGGGGCGCCTCGCGGGCTGGTGCGAAGGGCACAAAGGCACGAGGGGGAGTCGGGCGGGGCGCGGGGCCGCCCCCTACCAGCCGCCTCTGCAGAGGGGCCCGGCTGCCCCCCCACGGCCTGCTCCCCGGCTCTGCTCCTTCCGTCGCCTTTCGGTGGGGAGGTATGAACCATGGAGTTAATTTTCTCTCTTTTTAAAAATTTAAATGCCTCTTAAGAGCCACGTGTATCACCAGCCGACTCAGCGAGACCTTCAGCCAGTGGGATCAGTATTATTCCCACGTTACGAATGGGGGAGAGAATGAGGCAACAGGAGGTTCGCTGGCCGCGGACCAGGGGTGGTGGTCGCCCGTGGCCCTCCGGTCCGGGGGCAGTGGCTACAACTGCCCCATCCGTGTGCCTTGTATTTGACTCAAAACGGGGACACCCGTGACACGTGGCCGAACTCAAGACGCAGCCCCGATCCCGTCTGGCGGCCACCTCTCCCTGCACACCCGGTACCCGCAGAGCTTCCCAAGGGTGCTTGACTGCGCCGGATCCCGCCTTGGGGTCCAGAACCGGGAAGTGGCCTTGCAGCCAAGCACTTTGGAGCTGACCCGGACGCCGGCGCCCCTTGGATTCACACTCGCTCTCCAGGCCCCAGAGCCCTGAGGATAAACCCTGCCTCAACCCCGGTCCCGGGTAAGAGCAGCTTGCCTTGATGGTTGTGGAATCTTCCCATGGGTGTGAAGGAGAACGGATTGTGAGGGAAGAGGCAAAGGAATAGCCTTCACCCACCCGGGCTTTCCCACCAGATAAACGCATGAATGGAGCTGGGGAAGCAGCCCTCGCCTTGCAGGCCTCAAATGCAAACACCTCCTTTTAAAAGATCAAATTGGGGTGTTATCCCCAGCCGGGGCCAGCCCTGAGGAGAGGGTTGTGTTGAGTCGGAAGCCCACCAGGAAGCCCACCACGAAGCCCACCAGGAAGCCCACCAGGAAGCCCACCAGGAAAGCGGAGCAAAGAATTAAGAGAAGCCTCGAGTGTTTATTGTAGAGAACCGAAGATTGAAACACGCCAATCAACGCTTCAGTACAATGGAAGCTCGTAGGTTCCTCCTCTAGTCGTTCAGCATTTTTAGTAAACCTGCGGGAATCTAATGAAGTTCTTCTTCTTGCTATTTTCAAAAGATAGACTCTAGGAAAGAGAGAGCAGAACCGTTACCTGGAAATATTTGAACAATGTAAGAAAAAAAAAATGATTCCCGCTGTCGGTAAGCATATCAAAACTTTCCGCTACAATAAATTGCCGTGCAATTATAAATCACTCTTGTCTGTTAAAAGCAGGTCCCTGAGAGCCCCTCGTGGTGAAAACACTCCGCACACGAGCACACAGCGCCTGCCTTTCCTCTGTTTGTTCACGTGTGTGGCCTCGTTCACCGTTCAGTAGTTCTTGTGCACCTGCCTGTGCCAGGGCCTGGGCTCGGTCGTGGCGACAGAAAGTCGAATCCTTGCAGGGCGTGTGGAGAAAACGTGAAATTTCATTTCTGCCTGGTGACAACATTGTACCTGGGAGCCAGCGTTTTTCACTGGATACGGGGGAGCGTGGTGCTTGTCTCCCGGAGTCGAAGAACGAATCCCGCGGACACTCACCCTGGAGAGTGAGCCAAGGGGTAGAAGTTTACTAAGCAGAGATGCAGATGAAGCTCTCAGGAGTGAGTCGGGTCCCCCCAGGGCTGCCACCGAGGGCTTGTAGGGTTGGTCTCCTACTGGAAGCCAGCCAGGGAACCCCAATCCTTCTCACATCTCCATTGACATCACCGTTGAGCAAGGACTGGTGAGAACATCTTAGTGGCTTATCCTTCTTTGGGGTCTGGTTATTCTCTGTTGGTCCCAGAGGACTGTCCTAAAAAGACACCCTCTCTGCCCACACCCAGGGCAGCTGGTCTGGCTGTTCCCTTCTCTCTGGTCTCCTTACATCTCGGCATTTTGGGGTCTTTCGTGAGCCTGCTTCCGTGGCCCCCTACCTGGCCCTCTTTGTCCCTGACTCAATAGAATTCATCAGATTTTCTCAGTGCACGGAAGGACGTGCTATCACAGTTGGGGTTTTTTGAAAGTTAGCTTGCTTCCACATTTTAAAACTTGCCACAGAATATTCTTGTAAAAGCCGCATCATTAGCTTGGCCCGTAAGAGCTCCAGATTGTTAAAGGCATTCATACTTTTCCTCCTCTCACCCTGTGTCTACCCGGGGCACGATGGCAAGTGCGTGCTGGCCTTTGTGTCTGATCGGTGTATGCGGTCATTCATTCGCCTAATATTCATGGAATGTTTATTATGAGCCAGACGCTCACTGATCAGGCGCTGAAAGAAATGGAGATGAACGAGAGGAAAGCCTTGCCCTCCAGTAGCCTCTGGAGCGATCACACTTCCTGGAAGATCTCGGTTAACCAACGTGAAACAGACCCTAGTACTGGTTAATAATGCATTGCTCTCCGCCCTTCTCCAGGGGTCAAGACACAGGATCCAAGACACCAAATGGGAAATAGACTCTGAGGCTGCGGACTCTACAGTAACTGTCTAACCCTCAAGGGAAATCGGCGTTTCCTCTAGGCCTATGCAAATCCTAGAACGGGATGTTTTCTTTTAATATCACGTATGAAAATTATAGTGAGATCCTACTGGGTTAAAATTCCAGTGATACTGGACCAAAAAGAATTCACAGAAGTGACTTTCCGTTGGATGACGGGGAATGGGCAGTTTATGTGCTGGTTGTGAAGGAGTAACTGACAGTGGTAGAAAGTCACTAAGATCCACATTTTTTACGAGGTCATACTACCCTACCCGTGCCTGGCGTTTACCTTTCCTTGGAACACCTTACACTGTTGTCTGCAATTTTTTTTTAACTGGTACTTTGTTTTTACAGTTAGATAGTAGGTCCCCTGACCGCGTGGCTCCCTCACCTATATTCAATATTCCCCAAACTGGGTGTTCAGTGTGCTGGGTTTGCTGCTACAGCTGCTGACGTCGAGGTTGAGAAATTGTCATCTTGATCTATCTCTAAATAGAGAAATGGCCTGCATCCTAGGGGGATGATTTTAGGCCAACGTGTGGGCACAGATTAGATCGCCCAGCAAAGGAAAATGACTCTCATAGTATTTATTGGCCGAAGTGAGATTTTTTTTTTTTTTTAAAGAGATGGGCTGGAATTAAATACAGGATAAAAGGAGAGTCTGGCAGCCTTTTATAACCTGAGGTGTAAAACCTCACATGGTTCGGAGACAGGTGTGGGTTGGGGCTCCCCTTCTGGGCATTTCTAATTTTCTTGCTCTTCCCTCAAGAAAAAGTTGATCGAGCAGATTGCTTCGGCAAGAACGGGAGGTCCTCTGGGATCATCTGATCCTGTGACCTGTTGACCTTGATAAGAAGCTTACATCGGGGATCCCTGGGTGGCGCAGCGGTTTGGCGCCTGCCTTTGGCCCAGGGCGCGATCCTGGAGACCCGGGATCGAATCCCACGTCGGGCTCCCGGTGCATGGAGCCTACTTCTCCCTCTGCCTGTGTCTCTGCCTCTCTCTCTCTCTCTGTGACTATCATAAATAAATAAATTTAAAAAAAATTAAAAAAAAAAAAGAAGCTCACATCGTCGTGGGCCTCTACATTTAATGTGCCTCACGTGGGAATTACTAGTGTTTTGTTATTACTCCCAACAGTGTTGGCCCACTTTCCAGCAGAGCTGGAAGCAATTCAAAGATCCGTCTTGGCCACGAGCACGTATCAACTAGTAAAGAGTAGCTTAGGACCCAAGAGGCAGTCGTTCACTTAGTAGGTAAAGGAATCAACTCAATTAGATCCTTTAAAGTGAATACCGTGTGTCCTTCCTGCTACGTCTGGCCAGTTTCACATCATCTTAACTTGTAAGGTAGAGCCGTGATTCTCGAACATTAACAGGCGTCTAAATCACCCGGAGGTCTCATTAATCACAGATGGCTGGCAGTTAGCCCCAGAGTCCCTGACTTAGTAGTTTTGGGGTGATGCCAACAATTTACATTTCTCACATTCACAGGAGATACTGATGCTCCCAGTCCTGGGACCACACTTTGGGAACCCCTGGATTACGGGAAAGAAGATCTCCTAGATCTTTGGAGTTGGCCACACAATGCAAGCTAGCTAGCTGTGCTTCTGACGTAGCAGGTTCCATCTCTTTTTTGGCTGTTGCTGGCTTTCTCAATGTCTTCTAATCTTCCTCCATCTCTTCGTTTACATATTCAAAGGCAGTGAATCTAAGGGTGGACTATGGAGACTCTATAAAGTCCTGATAGATCCCACGTTAAGATGCGTGGCTCTCCTTTCACTACGGTCTGAATTAAAATCGAAGCGTGCGCCAGGGCCCACATGGCTGTGCACCCACCCAGAGATCTGCAGGTGTTTATCTTCGGATTCCCCCGCAGGGACAATGACACATTCCCGGTGTCTGCTGACCCCTAGTGGCTCGTGATGCCAGCCCCTTGCTCCTTGATCAATTTTTTACAAACTGTTAAACTAGGGGAGGCTTAGGGGTCGAAGTGATGGTAAGAACGGATAATTCATCATATTGGCCATCATTTTCAACCTGGGGAGAAAACATGGACATACACTTGTTGTTGTTGTTGTTTTTCCTGTTTTGAACTTTCTTGGTAACAAGGAACAATGACCGGCAAAGTCTTCTACTCATGAAAATCAGATCTGTCGCGCCAACTTCTTACAAATTCCAGACAGACAGCTCCCTACAAAATCCAGCTGTTTGCCCGGAATTTAGTGTCATATAACTGTGGAGATTAAAACCTGGGCGTAAAGGAGGCTTTCTGTGGTTCCGAGAAATGTAATTTAAAGGCATATTTAAATAGGTATACAGTGTAAATCAAATGTGAAGATAATGACAGTTATTTCAGGGAACATTTAAGTCAGATTAAGTTTCCAATTGAGTTGCTCAATATCCCCGAATATGAGCAGATCCACCAGATAATTTGCTGGCTTTGGTACAGTACGTAGTTGCTAAATCAGTATACCCATAAACAGAATTCAGAGATGTTTTTTTCTTTATGGGCCAAAACGATTCAAAGGAAATAGCTTAAAATGTGTTCAATATACTATATTGTTTGTACTAAAGGATCATAATTTTTGATGTTTAAATATGGGGGAGTTTAAAATCGAGAACAGTACTAGAAATTACTGGCTCTCCAGCAACTTGTGAATTGAAGGCAACCTTGAATCGACACACATGGGATGAGTAGAGAGCTGATTACTTACATAAACTCCTTTATGCCATCACCTTGTATCTGACTCCAAAGAGACTGATATTGACTGAAAAGCAGCGACAAAAAAAAAAAGAAAGCAAAACTAGCAACCCTCCAACACTAATTTTTGTCTTCCTTTCCCTCAATGCCTTACAACTAAAGGATACAAAGGACACTAAAATGAATAAATTCTTCTGGAGAGCCATTGAGAAGGACTCTCCTTCACCGTGAATAATCGTTAACTGAGGTGCTAGCCTGATGGCCCCAGGGTGCGCACACGAGAGCCTCCCCGATTTCAACCAGGTTAAGGGGACCAGCTATTCCGTAGGTATTATTATAAGAAGGGAACAGAACCCAACGAGGATCCTCTCCTCCCGGAGCACAGAAGTCCCCTCAAGGAGAGCAGAGCGGTCCCCTTGGGTCAACGCCTTCAACATTTAGGGCTCTCCCCTTAGCACAGACAGATCACTAGCTGGGAATTTGCTTCTTTTTTTTTTTTTTTATTCACTATTTCAAAGTCTTTTTCTGGCAGGTCCTTTTAGGATCTCATCAGAAATGTAGCTATAGTGCTTTATTCACTATGACATTTCATTTTATTGGGATGCAGAATGAGGACTTGCTAGTCAAGCACAGATTTGGAAGAAGAGAAGATTTATCGCATGCGTGCACAGAGAAACAGTATCACCTGAAAAAATATGTGCTGGCAAACGATCTAGACTTACAGTATTAATAAAACAGATTTACCTGCATAATAGACATGCAATATAAATCACTCTGAGGAATTTGTGACGTATTAACATTGCCTAAAGCAGAGTTATCTCGGGTAGAGATCTCTCCATTACCTTCATCCCCGTTGGAGAATTTGCGGTGTCATTCACCGGGCGTGTTGCTAAAACAGCGAGTGTGTTCATCTAGGGAAGGTCCCAGCTCTTGACCTTGCTAACCCCGACTTTTATTTCCGAATCTTGTCGTCTGGCTGCTGGTGTTTTCATTGTTCCTACGAACCACAACATCCCACCTGCTTCTACCAATGAGAAATACTTTCTGGAGTATTTTGTGACACTTTTTAAAAAAATTGTATACACATATCTGTAAAGCCATATACTAAATGGTGGTAGAAAACAATCTGTGTAAAGTAATATCTCAGATTCTCTTCCTTACTTGCCTTTATTTTTTTAAAAGATTTTATTTATTTATTCATGAGAGATAGAGCGGCAGAGACACAGGCAGAGAAGCAGGCTCCATGTTGGGAGCCCGACGTGGGATTCGATCCCGGGTCTCCAGGATCACGCCCCGGGCCAAAGGCAGACGCTCAACCACTGAGCCACCCAGGCGTCCCCCTTACTTGCCTTTAATCATGCTGTTGGCCCCACTTGAAATATCCCTGTATTTCCCTCTTTAGTGCAGTGCCCATCTTTTCCAAGGAGTGTTCTCTAACCCCTTGTTTTTATGACTGATAACCTATTTAGTATATCAATAACATGTGTCCTGTGAAAGCTCGTCGGTATTTTCAGTTGATTTGCGTATCTTTCCACCCGTAGCCTATGCTCCCTGAGAGGTTCAGGATTTTATTTTCTCTTGTTCCTGAATTTCCCCTAACATTAACACTTAGTAAGTGCTCAGTAAAAATCCTTCGCGTTAAATTTCATGCCAACACCCACACTAATCCTAGTTTATGTGGCAGTCGTAGAAGCACCTAAGAAATAATGATCAATTAAGAAAGAATCATTCTTGTATTGTGTTTTTCGAGTACCAAACTACTGAAGAAAGCGAAGACTTGAATATTCACAATTGCCTTAATTGGCTAACTTCCTGTGAACTGGCTGAGAAAATGAACAATATAGGCCTCTCAAATTTTTACTAATGTTTCCCCCCTGATGCCTTTGTTATTAATTTTCTTTTTGTAGCTCTACCAGATATTCAGAGGCCTTTAGAAAACTATCACATAGATTTTTCTAGCATGTTTAATTATGTTTTCGGTTTGGTTAGAACTCAACAAAAGGGTACACCTTCAAAAAAGTATGATCTGATTCTCATAAGGTGTAAGATTTTATTCCAGGCTTAAATGATACAAGTAACTAGAAAGCTGTTCAAGGGAGAGAATATAAATGGCCCTGATGAATCACAAAAGGAGAGGCGTTGCAATCATAGGTATTGGGATAAGACACTCGGAGAAGGACAACCATCACACCCTTAAATTATAGCATACTTGGTGACATTACCAGCTCTGAAAACCTGTTCCTCCTACGCACAGACACACCCTCCCCCTAACTGTTCACCCTCAGACATAGAAAGGGGATGTTAACACCTTATTTTCAGCCCAGAATTAAATTAATTTTATCTATCTGTGCATAACTTGGGATTCTGGGAAGAACTAAATGGGATCTGTAGGATATATGTGAACAACTAATTAGCCACTCTGTTTCTTATAATATCTTCACTTGAATGATTCTTTCATTGAAAATAATGGTCTATGTCCTATGGTGAAACAGATTGAGTCAGCTGTTCCCTGAGCTTTTCAAGTGATGAGCTGATGAATTTGTCCTTTATTTGCAGGATAATTTGGATCTTAAATTCCTCTTTTTTTTTTTTTTAATAATTGTCTGTTCCCTCAAAATATCTACTCCTTTTGTCTATGTAGACTCAGCCTAATCTGGTAAGAAGCAAATGCAAATATCTAGAAAATCATTATATCCAACAGGACTCGATAGGATAGAAGGAGATAGGTAGTCCAAAACATCATGCCAAGACTCTTTGGTTTATAAATTATCTGAATAGATGAATGATTGATAAGTGAGATAGCCAGAGCTCACAGAGTAAATACACTTTTTTTTTTTTGCATTACTGACATGTACACATAAATACTGATTTAAAAATGTAAATGTTAATATATTCCTCAGAAATCGAGTCACCTTTCATGAGAACATGATTGGCCTTAATTGCGGAACTTTAGTCCTTGATTAAGTGATAGCCGTAATGCTACCATTAGCAAAATTACGTATTTCCTAATATTTTTTAATTCAATTTCGTGACGATAACTATACTACTAGTAATGAGAATAGCTAGAGTTAGCTGGATAACTTTTTATTTGCCAGGCATTGTGCACACCCCTCTCACACTTGATCTGACAAAGAATCCCAGGTGGTAAGCACTACTAAAGAGTAGTCAAGCCTTCCCATTTTACAGATGAGACTATGAAGGCTTAGGCAGACTAGAGAATAGTCTCAAGATCATCTAGGCAGAAAGGGGAAGACCAGGGACTCAGGGCTAAATATTAGCCACCACCCTTCAAGATTTACTCTAGAGAGTTACCATTTGATTATTATGTGTCTCGTGAAGGCAGTATTTTCTAAATGATAATATGTAGGCAGGTTGTCTTCCAGGAAAAAGGGTATAGGCAGGAGAAAGTGGGGCAGTATGTTTGAACCTGAGACTGTTGGACAATTACTGCTGTGATACAGCTTGTGTTTTAGAGCATGCCATGAAGTCCAGTCTATGGTACAGCTGAGCTACCGTACATTAGCGTTTGGCTTTGGTTAATTGCAGTCTTTGAAACCCAACGAGTTAATCTTTCACATCAAAATATGAGTTCATGAATTAATTTCCTAATGATAGCCATCAGATGATCAATCAAGGCCCTAATCAATAGTAACTCTGATCTCGTACGGACGCATTGTGAAATATCCACCAGTCCTTTGGCGCCAGGATCCATCCAGTTCTCAGATGAAGGACAGCACTAATGTAAAATAAATGATTTAATGTTGCATTCAAAACAACGTTCTATGGACCATGATAGAACCGGAATGACTTTCCTATTTCTCTACTGAAATCATAATGTGACTGCCTTTCATAAAATAATAATTTTAAGCAAACAGTGCATGTGGGCCAAAATTGTTGGCTTGTTCTCAGTTAAAATTTAGCATTAATATGACTGACTCATAAATAATTCAACATTGATATAAACACTGCTGGTGTCCCCAGGAAAATCTTTTTCCCAGGTCCCAGAAATCACTTTTGCAGTCCATTTTTATTACACAAAACGCTTGCCATAGATTAATCAGCAGAAGAAATTTTAGGTATTCAGTAGTTTTAAAAGGCTACATTTAAAAGACTTGCTGCTTGAAGTGGAATGATGAATAAAATTTGATTTAAAATATTTTGCCTTTTGAAAAACCTCCAATCAAATAATCAGGGAGAAAAGTGACAATAAAATATTGGAGCTAGTCATTTTTAAGAGGCAATATAATCTTAAATGATAGGGATTCAGTTTCTATAGAGCCCTCTCTGGGCTCAAGGTCAAAACTTTAATGTGGTAACCAGCTTAAGCTAAAATCTTTTCCACTTTTTGGAGAGAAGGGTTTGGTGTTTGAAAGAGATGCAAATGAACGCTAAGACAGAGGAAATCTTGCAGAATTAAATTTAAAAAGCTGTCTTTTGGAAAATCCTGTCTACCAGCCTCTCATTGAACTAAGCAACAGGCTGAGGAATCAAGGTCATTAGTTTAATATCCCCCTGCCTGAAATTTTCTACATGATGTGTTTTTCTCGGTGTCTCATATTTCAAAAGTGGAATAATTGCTCAAATCTACTGAAATCATAAATGTTAAAGGATCATTAAGGTAATTCTAGTCCAACTTACTAATTTTAGAGGAAAAGAAGATGGAACTCAAAAGAAGTTGTATGTGACTTGTCCCATGCCACAAAAAATAGCAAAATGTTCAATTGTTACAGTAAATGTTGATGAGCCGGGCAACTGGCCACGAGTGCTGCGACATCACAGCAGTTTTACAACCACTGGACTGATTAACAAATAAACCAATATGCTCAATCTTTCTAAACAGTTTGATATACAAACATTCTGGTGAGTGTCGAAAAGAGTTTTGGAGTTCCCTTTGTAGAGTCGGATTTTACAAAATGTATATATTAATTTTGTTGTTACTTTATAGGGACTGAAAACCTACTATGTATAGGGCACTGCAAGTAAAGAGGTGAAAGCCACTATGTCTTTGTTGTCAAGGACAGCAGTAGAAGTAAAGATGGACAAAAGGAGGGATGAATAGGAAACACAATGAATAAAATCGGAAGATTAGATTTAAGGCGTGTAAGAGGGTGGAGAGGATAGAGATATTCATCTTCATTGCTTATATATGCCTGTACTGGGCACTGTTCTAAGCATTTATAAAAAAATAAAAAATAAAAAATAAATAAAAAAATAAAAAAAACTTGTCCTCGGGATCCCTGGGTGGCTCAGTGGTTTAGCACCGCCTTTGGCCCAGGTCGTAATCCTTGAGTCCCAGGATCGAGTCCCACATCGGGCTCCCTGAAGGGAGCCTGCTTCTTCCTCTGCCTGTGTCTCTGCCTCTCTCTCTCTCTCTCTCTCAGTCTCTGTCTCTCTCTGTGTCTCTCATGAATAAATAAAAATCTTAAAAAAAAAAAACTTATCCTCAAACCAACACTATAAAGTATAAGAAGTCCCATCTTTATTTTTTTATATTTTTAAGTCCCATCTTTATTTGACAGATGAGCAATCTGAGACCCAGAAAGACTGAACTACTTTCCCAAGATGAAACAGACTCTTAGAAGACAATTTTTTGCCATCATTTGAGACAAAAAAAAAAAAAAGTGTTACAACCTGTAAGATAACTCCATAAAATAAAACTCAGATGTATTTTAGTAAATGTACTTAATACCACTTCACTCTACAGATCAGTAATGAGCAAAGATGGACACAATCAGAAATGATTTGGTGAACAAAAATGTGTCAAATTACTAGGAGACAATGAAAGACACTCTAGGCCATTAATAAATTCTGTGAGATAAAGTATCTTTGTGAAAAGGTACTTGAAGGCTATAATCATGTTCAGGAAAAGCCTTCGGCCTCTGCCGTACAAACGAATTTGAATTTGGAATGAAACAAACAATATGAAATTTTTATATTCTTGGTTTATCTTAGACCCCGATCAAGCCATTTATTGTTTGCCATGAATAAAGGTTCTAATTAGTGTTTCTTCTAAAATAGAATCCTGGCGTATCTTTCAGGGGAAGGCTCAAACATAATTATTGTCCCTAGGAACCAGAGAACGTTACACCATTCTCCTTTGTAAGAAAATGCTGTCTCTTAAAAGTCAAACATTCCGTGAGGATACAGGTGGTGTAAAAAAAAAAAAGAAAGAAAGAAAGAAATAAAAGGACTGTCTGTCTAGTTCCATGAGTTCAATCAAGAGCTGTAACGTGTTACAGCCAAACCACCCTTTGAAATAAGACTTAAACGTTCCTCCTTTTCCACCGGTGGGAAGAAGATGCACAACAGCAAGAATAATTCAAGAATAATTTAGAAGAAAAAGATTGATGTAGTGAAAGGCTTCTTTTTTCTTACGATGAGGGCCTTTCCTCTTGCATTTCCTATCTCAGATGGCAAAGCTCTTCACTCCAGCACCCAGCAGAGGAGACGCCCTTCCATCCTCCTCATTTCCGCCGTCGCCCACATCCATCACTAAGCTCTTCCAATCCTACTCGTTCTCCGTATGTGAAACCCGCCTGTCATCTGTAGCCCAGCCCCACTGTCCCTACCCGGACAGGAGTTACTTTTTAAGCCTTCAACCTGGTCCCGTTGCTGTCGGTTCTGCCTCCCCCTACTCACAGGGATCGTTCTAAAATGTAAATGTAGTACCTTCAATGCCTTGTGCTCACCAAGATTGCGGTCCAAGTCCTTCGACCCTACGTACAGAAGCCTTGATGGTCTGCCTCCTGGTTTCCGCCACCTCTAGAGCCAGGCCACAGTGAATGGTCTGCACTGTGCCCTCCGCTTGGAATGCCCTAACTCCCATCTTTCCCACTCTTCCCCCCGAGACTAATTGCTACTCTTTAATGTGTCCACATGGGTGTCTTCCCCTTCAGGAATCCCCCCGCAGTGCCCGAAGCTGAGTTGGCTCTCTCTCCCAGGCACCCCTGGCAACCTGTACATACCACACGTGAACTTTTATAGAACTACATTGACTACATTGACAATGCCAATTTCTATCTCTTTCTATTTGATAAAGACAAAGGATATAGGATAGAAGGATATAGGATATAAGGATATAAGGATAAAGGATATAGGATAGAAGGATATAGGCTATAAGGATATAAGGATAAAGGATATAGGATAGAAGGATATAGGATATAAGGATATAAGGATAAAGGATATAGGTTAAAGGATATAGGATAGAAGGATATAAAGGATATAAGGATAAAGGATATAGGATATAAGGATAAAGAGTGCGTCTTTGCTTTTAGGTGTGACCTAGCAGAAAAATAAATAAATGAGCAAATGAATGGGGGAAAACCTTATATGTATATATAATATACAAAATTTTTGGATAAATGACTTTTTCTCTGTAATCCTCTGTTTTATCCTCCATAAAAGCACAGGATTACTGAAAAGGTCAAAAGGGATAGCAAGCTAGAGTCCATTAATAATAGTAAGGCAAACACATAACATATACTCTGTTGTGATTTTTGTTCTCGTTCATGATTCCTTATGACATCATGCCATGGATACTGCTGCCTTCATGAGCAGCCCGCCTCCGCGCCCTGTGTTTTTCTTGCCCAGAACTCCATTCTGCAGATCTGGGCTCTCTCATCCACACTTTGGCAGCCCATCAGTCACAGGATTCCCTGGAGAAAACCACAATAGTAGCTCGTGGATTGATGACTGGTTACTAAGTGTTTGCTTCAATAAATTAGAGCTGTTTGATTAATAAAGATGTTTTTCAACAAGAATATAAATGCATATACTTCTGCAATACATTTCTTAATAGAATGTAATAAAATCAGACTAACCTCAAAACCACCGGAATTAATTAACTCTTTGGGATTTTCTCCATAGAATTACTGTGGGTTGGAAGTTTTAACTTAGAAGGCTTTACACGCATTCTAGGAAAATACATAAAAATCAAGGGAACAATTTTTTTTCTTTTTTTTTTTTTTTTATCAAGGGAACAATTTTTTTGTTTGTTTGTTTTCCATGAAGCATGAGAAATGTCAAG
The DNA here is from genome assembly GCF_053574225.1 of Canis aureus. Taxonomy (NCBI): domain Eukaryota; kingdom Metazoa; phylum Chordata; class Mammalia; order Carnivora; family Canidae; genus Canis; species Canis aureus. The sequence continues at coordinate 2,232,269 of NC_135628.1, read as the reverse complement.
AATTGTGCCTAATAATCCCTGTGTAGTTGTATAAGACTTAAACATCTGATTCTCAATTTTTCTGAGCCTAATTATTACCTAAGACTTATAATAAAATATATAATTAATGTTCCCACTGCTAGATAGATATTCTGATTCAGTACTCTAGTTCAGGGCTGAGGACTTTGCATTTTAATGAGAACCTCAAATGATTCTGATACAGGTTTTAATCAGTTCACTCTTTAGAATCCTCTACAAAATGTGCCCAATCTTAGTTCTTATTTTCTTACAAAAGACACCGTATTTTTAAATCATATTTAATAGATTGCTGAACATGTCTGTTCACGTAAAGTAACATTTCTAGACGCTTGTAATGGGGGTGAGGTTCTCATTTTCAAGCCTTGCCGTCACACATGCTCAAATTACAATGATATAAATAATATAAGTAATATATTTCTCTTCATTGGAAGTAGGACTCTATCTATTATGAATAGGTACCAGCAGAACAGGCAAAGAGAATATTGTTTTCATGTGATTATTTTCTTATTAATGGCATTATATTGGAAAATGGAGTGGAGGGACCACACTGGGCCTGCGGTCCGCCCTGCCACCGCCTCTGCGACTTGGACAAGACACCTAAGAGTTGCAGACGTTGAGGTCCACATCAGCCCATGCAGCTTGTACTAAATCCTCCGTAAAATGCCTTCCAGATTGAAGACTATGACATTCTCTCACATGTTAAGTCGTTCTAATTTACACAAGCAAATTCTTTTATGTCTAAGAATGATTGCCAGTCGGAATCTCAAGGAAATACAGCGCATTCTCAGAAGGGCCCCCGCGACCCGTGTCTCGCGTATCACTCACAGTCTCTCCATCACAGAAGAGAGGGACTGAGGCTTAGAGAAGACGGTCCTTCCAGGGCTGTAACCGCCTCTCGGTGTCTCGGGAAAGGCATGGTGGCCAGGCCCAGCGGATATCTGTCAAGCTAGTGGGTAAAAGTCTCAGGCCGTGATGTCGTTGCGTTGACAGCTTTTCTGTAAAATCTCTGTTTCTTTCCGTAAGTCCTACGGCCGTTGCTTGGGAGAACCGTTCTGCACGGAGGTGGAGTTAGAGCGGTCTGTGGGCAGGGATGAGGGCTCCTGAGGTTCCGTGATTTTTTAAAAAATGCAGTGCACGTCTGTTAAGTCAGGAAGAGGAGGCCTGGGGTTCTCCTCCCACGTGTTCCTTCTTGGAGGGACGAAGATGCAGCCGTGTCCCCTCGCGGCTGCCCCAGACGAAACCCGCCGGCCTCTGCTTCTGTCCCTTAGGACGTCAGAGTTCGTCGACAAATATTTTAACTTTCGGAAGTTCTGGCAAGGTGAGAAGGGGTAGTCATTTTTCCAGTGATCTAACACAAGGATCACACGATTCTTCTCTAATTCCCGCGTGTGCAGACCGTCCCACTCATCAAAGCAAACTCCAGGGACCCGAGGGCACGCAGACCCTGCTGCTGCCCAGCGGACGGCTGCCCTGGCGGGGTAGACGGGCCCCGAGAACCCCTGGTGCCAGTAAAACATGCACTCGCTCAGGAACCCGAGATCTTTTTTCTTCCTGACATTCATGTTCAAAGTGCCACTTTGGCATTTGCATCCTTGCACTCTGAAGTAGCAGAGCAGCGCATGGGCTCGGGTGAAGGGAAGGAGAATTAATTGGAAAAATCACTTGAGATAAAATAGTCTAGACATTAATGCTTCTGTAAAAATATGCGTCACCTTCTCAGCAAGAGTTGCCATTTACTATTTTATAAGACTCACTGGGGCTCAGAAAAGTCCTAAAAGTGTAACAGCAGAATATGCTGATTATATATATATGTGTGTGTGTATATATATATATAATTATGGTTTCCAAATCTCATTCCCATATTTTTTTTGTTTTCATTGTTAAAACATTACTTCTTAGTGCTTAAGTTATTCCTCTTTCTTCACGCATGGTTTTCATAGAGAACTTTATACAAATAAATTTAAATATATTTACATTCATATCTAAATCTTAAGCAATAGGCTAAGTTGCTGCCTCATTTATGGAGTTGAGGATTATGCTTACTAATGAGCGCACTGAAAAAACACCGTTTTGTTTGTATATAAACCTGTTTTGCATTTTTAGAAATAGGAAATTATCTTTCATCAGAGCATCTATTTCAGACTTATTTCTGTGAGGGAGGAAAAAAAAATCTTGTAAAAGAATCCCCGTGTTCTTGCCTCTGTTACACTTAACTATGTTCACAAACCCCATTGGAGTCAACCCTTTTCTTATCTCTTCAGCAATTGCAGTGATTGGCATGCTTTCACATAGACTGTGAATGTTCTCTTTTACAAAATCTCTATAATGAATACAACCGTAGTCTGCTCTTGCTACTCCATCTGTGAACAGCCATATATAATTGTACGTACTTAATATAATTCTCTGGTAATCCAAAATCGCAATACAGATGTTATTCAGTGTATATTTGTTGTATTATTCCCTCCACTTGATACAAATCGCTGCCTCGGTCTATTCCTTGTTTTGAAATCCGTGTATCTGTCATCTGAAAATAGCCTAGGATCTGAGGAGAAAATAAATTTGCCACACTTTAGAGCTCAGAAGGTAATTTTCCTTCAGGTATACCTAAAAAGCTGCAGCTACACTTCTCTATTTCAAAGAGCAATATGGTAAGAGCACTTTCAGAATTTCAGCTCCCCAGGTGAGAACATCTCCTAAACTTCTGCAATCGCCTGTCTTTATATGCAAATATTTTCAGAGAAACACAGATCCTAAAATGAACAAATGCCTTTCTCCTTCCAGTATAAAGCATTGCTTATAATTGCTTCCTGACATGATAATTACGTAGTATAACATTTTCATTAAGATTTATATTTCACACTCCGACATCATGCATGCCACCATGCCACCAAAGAAAACTAATGCGTAGGGAATAAAATTAAATATTTTTAGAAAAGATCACAATCTGTAGCACTCAACCAGGTAAGCACTTATTTTTTTTTCTTACCTTTGCAGCTACATACATGTTGCATCTTGGATGCATGTAGCACTTTTGAATTTAATCAATATATGCATAAAGTATTAATGTAGCACTTTCTTATATATATTTTTGGTAATAAACCTGCAAGAGAAACGGTTGACACAAATCAGTTTTCAATTTAAAGCATTGCAAAAAATAGCCAGGAACATTTACATAAGTCTTTTCTCAACATAAGTGGAGGAACTAAGTTTAATGACTTTGAGGCAGGCAGCAAATAAACCCTTTTCTAACCCTGAAGATTAATGTAGAAAATTCAATGGGGTTGCATGAAGACTGCCATATATTAAGCTAAAAATCTTAGGGCTAAAGCTCCGTAAATATTTTGTGATGGATTAAAAACCATTTGACTCTAGGGCTCTAGTGAGTTTCTAATGAGACTGACCAGATTCCTATTTATCCTTGGCAAGATATAGATTCCCAGTATTGGGATAAAAGACTAATCAAAGAAAAAGTCTTCTTAAACTTCAAATAATTCAAATGACTGTAAATGAATGAAAAATTAAGGGATCGCGCTTCTTTCAAAACACATTTGTGCCTTACTCCAGGGCAAAGATGTTATTAAAATGAAACTCCAGGATTTTCAAAAGAGTTAAGATTATGTGGCAAATGTTCCAATCATGGAAATATGAAGTACAATTAACAGCCAGGATTAGAACAACCAGGATGACAATTAGTGTTGAGAGAGAAATAGCACTTGGATTCTGGGCCAGGCTACTTGGTCTCTACCATTTCTTTGATCCCTTACACCTTCAGCAAGTTACTAGACCTCTCTGTGTCTTCAATCCCTTTATCAGTACGATGAAGATGGTAAGAGGATCTACGTCTTAGGATGTTTATGAGGACAAATTGAGCTAAGTCAGACGTTAGTCCATGTGTGTTTGCTATGATAAAGATGATAAGGATCATTACGTATTTGATATCTTGGAATTGAACCTTCATCTATTCCGTGGGGTGGGGCTTCTCTGATTTTTAAAATTGTCGTTTTCCCTGGCATTTTCCAAATAAATGCTCAGTAACTTTGGCTGAATATAATAAATAGTCGCCCTATTTCTCACGAGTACCACCAGGGATGGAAAGGGTAAGCACGTAGGAATAGAATAAGAAATAAAATGTTACCTTTGGGGCATAGTCCTGATTTCAAGTTGATCCAGGAGGAAGATTGCACTAACGGGTACATTTATTTTTCGACTTACTCATCCTTTTTGTATAAAGATGTTTCTTAGGTGACCACATGGTACGTTCTCGTTAGCCTTTTTATTTTTTTTTAATTTTTATTTATTTATGATAGTCACACAGAGAGAGAGAGAGAAAGGCAGAGACATAGGCAGAGGGAGAAGCAGGCTCCATGCACCGGGAGCCCGACGTGGGATTCGATCCCGGGTCTCCAGGATCGCACCCTGGGCCAAAGGCAGGCGCTAAACCGCTGCGCCACCCAGGGATCCCCTCGTTAGCCTTTTTAACCACAGCATTCCTAAGGAATCTTTGCAAATAAGTGGATGTGCTAATTCCAGAGTTGATTCCTTGATTAATCTTATTCCTCGACTAATGATAAGAGAAGCAAAATACCCGCCAGTGCTGTATTCCTAATAATACAATTTTTAATCATTAATTGTTGCCTCTGAGAATTACTTATCTAATTATTTCCTGATTGCAACCCCTTATTTATAAATACAACTTAATATCCCAAAGTATTTATTTCACTTTGGGGGATGTTATTATTATTACAAATCAAAATTAAGAACTCACAAAAATAGACACATAGATTAATGGAACAGAGAGGCCGGAAATAAACCCACACTTTTTATGGTCAGTTAAGCTACAGCAAAGGAGACAAAAATATACAATGGGGGAAAGACAGTATTTCCAATAAGTGCTTTTGGAAAAATTGGGAAAGCATGCAGAAAGAATGAAAATAGACTACTTTTTTTAATATCAAAAATGAAGATAACCTCAAAATAAATTAAAGTCCTAAATATAAGACCTGAAACCATAAAACTCCTAAAGGAAACACATAAGCAGTAAACTTTTGGACATTGGTCTTAGTGATAATTTTTTTTGGATCTGTCTCCTCAGTAAAGGCAACAAAAGCAAAAATTAACAATTGGGACTGTATCATACCAAAAAGCTTTTTTTAATATAATTTTTTAGAAGATTTTATTTATTTATTCATGAGAGACACAGAGAGAGAGAGAGGCAGAGACACAGGCAGAGGGAGAAGCAGGCTCCATGCTGGGAGCCCAACATGGGACTCGATCCCGGGACTCCAGGATCACGCCCTGGGCCGAAGGCGGCACTAAACCCCTGAGCCACCCGGGCTGCCCAACCAAAAAGCTTTTGCACAGCTAAGGAAACCATCAAGAAAGTGAAAAGGCAACCTACTGAATGGGAGGAGATATTTGCAAATGACACACCTAATAAGGGGTTAACATGCAAAACATATTTAAAAACTCTTACAACTCAACAGTAACAACAGCAAAAAAAAAAAAAAAAAACAATTAAAAACCTGAAACCTAAGCAGACATTTTTCCGAAGAAGACATACAGGTGGCCAGCGGACACATGAAAGGATGCTTAAAACCAATCATTAGGGAACTAGGAATCAACACCACCGTGAGACGTCATCTCACACTTGTGAGAATGACTGACCTGGAAAATACAAGAAACAACAAGGGTTGGCGAGGATGTAGAGGAAAGGGAATTCTCGTGCAGGGTCGGTGGGAACGTAAACGGGTGCAGTCCCTGTGGGGGGCAGTACGGGGTCCTCAAAGAATTAGAAATAGAACTACCACGCTCTCCAGTAATCCCACTTCTGGATGCGCGTCTGAAGAAAGCCAAGACACGACTTCGAGAAGACACGCGCACCCTTACATTCGCTGCACTGTTTAGGGTAGCCAAGCTGGGGGGCCGCCGGGTGTGCACGGTGGATGGATGGATAAAGATGCGGGAACCGTGTGTACCGTGGGACACTAACCAGCTATGGAAAACGCACGAGCCCTAGCGGTTTGTGACAGTGTGGACGGCCCCAGAGGTTATGAGGAAGATACGTCAGACGGAGAAAGACCAGCCTTCTTGGATTTCACTTACGTGTGGGATCTTCAAAACAAAAATGAACAGACAAAAGGGAAAGACCAATAAATACAAGGAACAAGCAAGTAGAGGCCAGAGGAGGATAGGGGTTGGCCAGATAGGTGAAAGGAATTAAGATGTTACCAATCTCTAGTCATGGGGACATGACACAGGGCACAGAGAATACAGTCGATGATATTGTGATAACCTGGTGGCAGGTGGTAGCTGGACTTCCTGTGAACATTTTACTATTTATATTAATGCTAAGTCACCGTGTTGTACACCTGAAACTAATACATTATGGTACGTCGACTACTCTTCAATAAGAAGAAAAAAAATGAAGAGCTCAGCCTGGACTAAAGTCGCTGTTAGTCCTCTGCTTGTTTACAGGCCACGCTGCCACCCTCCCGGCCACCCCCCTACCCCCGCCGTGCACCAGCATCACCAAGAAATACAATTGATATTTAAAAAAAAAAACTGATTTTGCATCAATAACTATAAAATATGGTCATAAGGGAAAATGTCCTCATGTTCACCACCTCTACGCCCGGCAGGTGTTACTTAAAGAAAACCTAGTTCCAAGACTAGGAAAAAAAATTTTTTTTAGCTTAAATTATCTTTCTAGCAAAACTTAGCAGGATACTCTCCCAAGATGGTTTGGTGAAGTCTCGTTTATACATCGAGACTCTGGGATGGAGGGCAGTGGGGGTGGACTTGTTATCGGGGGGCAGCCTGCACGGGGCCGCAAGAGTGACGGGTTGGTTGAGCCGTAGTGGAGACAGGGCACCTTTCAGATGGGGACTGATTTTTATTTGACAAATGCTAATGATGGTCGGAAAAAAGGAACTGAGATGCCCCAGGCCCGTGCCTGTCTGGTAGCACTTTGGGGGCGTTTGGAAGAGGGCCAGCCCGCACCTGGCGTGAATGCTGCCCCCGGCAGCCGACGTTCCCGCCCTCCCCGCCGACTGCCAGCCGTTTGCGGCTAGAACGTGATCTCAGAAGCCCCCGTGCAACGCAAGCAAATTCGATGCTGCGGCACGAGAGTGATGTCTGAGACTCCCTTTCTGCTGACGTCTTGTTGCAGATCCTCTTTAATCCTGGCATATCCCTCTTTTGTTCCCTCAGACACAATGGACTCTTGCTAAACCTCGCGCCGCCGTCCTCTTCCGTAGCCACGTGTAAACACTGTCCTTCTCACGAGCGAGGCTTCTCACGAAGCACTTTACCATTCCTTGATCTATTGGGTTATTTTTTTTTAATTTCTGTATTTGTTTATTGGCGAGAGGGCGCGTGCAAGAGGGGCAGAGAGAGCGGGGTGGGGGAGCCCCGTGTCAGCCCCATCCCGGGGCCCTGGGGCCCTGACGAGCCGGGGGCAGGTGGCGGACCGACGGGGCCACCCAGGTGTCCCTTATTTGTTGTGGTTTCACTTCTATGATGATTTTCTTCCAGTGTCACCTTCATCGTTATGCTTCTTAAGATTCTGATCAGGAAGCAATGTTGGTCTTACAAGGATGCTAACACCAGGCCTGCTCCTTGGAGCGGGCGAACTTCGGCTCTCCCGGCTGATGCCCAAAGCGACGTGAGCAGGTGCTATCTCTAACCCGTGCCCTCCATCGGTCATGATTAGAAGGTGTGAAGAGTGGCCGTGCCAGGAGGTCCCAGGCCTCGCCACCTCTGAGGACGGCGGCCACACCGACCTCTGCTCCTTCCTCTCCTGGCCTACGAGCCCCCAGCCCTCGGGCCTCACGGCCACCCCAGCTGCGCCGAGTCGGGCTTCGGGGTTCCTCTCCAGGGCACCCCCTTGGGCCTCTGTGAGATCACTGATTTGGGGACCCTGTATCCCCAGCCCACGCCTCCTGGCTCCACACTTTCTACGCTTGGCCTTTGTGATGCATGAATCCCTCCAGCCTGATAGTTTCCAATTAGAGAGAAGCGGAAAATATGAATAAAAGACAGGAAAGGATTTAGGAGGAAAACGTCGTTAGGCTTCATAAGTGACTTAACACCGAAATCAGGAAGAGTAGTCAGAGCGAGCATCGTGGCCCCACCTGGGCGCAGAACCGTTACCGGGTCGCAGGACGCGAGCGGGAAGGAAGGGGGACAGCAGGCGGCAGGTGAGGGGCGGCCGTCCTGGAGCCCGTCTCCCCCTGAGGCAGGCTGGGTCTCTGCACCTGTATCCCTCTGTCCTCCAGGAACAGGCGAGAACAGACTTAGGTTCCCTGCACCTCATCCAGCAGCACACCGGGAGTCAGTCCTTCAGGCCCCACCTGGTCAACATCTGTCTTCCCTTTAAAAGCCATAGGACTCTTCACCCGCGACCCACCTGTACCATGTCTATCACCTGAACATCCGGCTAAATAAAACCAGTTATAGTATTAAAGGTAACCCGGGATTAGCCAGCACTGCAGGGGGCTTGCCTGGCCTCCCTCGGAGGTGGAGGCCCACGCTCCCACTGCCCTCGTGGCGTGTGTGGCCTGCTTGTTTACCTGGAATGTTCTCCCCTCTGCTTTTCTGGGACATCCCTTCCTCTTCCTCTCTCACCTCAGAAACCTGATTAAAGTGATAGAACCAGGAAACGGTGCCAGAAAGAGGAACAAGGGGGCACAGAAGTGCCTGGGCTTCCTCACGGGGCTTCTCCAGCCTGATTTTTGTGACCCGCCCCTCACGGGCCATGTCTCTCTGCTCAGCCCTCACCCATCCGTCTCTCGGCTGCTTAAATGTAAAGATTAATTTCCCCAATTCATACCACATAGGTTTAAGGTGAAGCTCCATTTGAAGCCATTGCTTGCTTTCTCCCATCAGAACAATGTCTGCTTTTTTTTTTCCCAAAAAAGTAAATTAAAATACAGTTCATTGATTGCTTAAACAATGTACAAAGTCCATCTGTTCAAAAAATATATATTTTTTCCTATGTTAATAGGAAAATGGTAGGTGTCTAGGTGTATAGGCTACGGTACTGGGCCAGAGAACAGATTTCCAAGGTAATTCGTTCTGTACCCCCGCTATTTGCAAAAACAAGGCCGCAGGGCATGGATCCATCCTACATATATGGTTTCTATATGGTGTATTACTCACACAAATGCTTTATGCATGTGTCAGGCAATACATTTCCTTCCTGGGTGTGACATATTGTGACAATTTAGCAGTTTGGGAAAGTGTGAACATAATCTGTGTAGCCAGTCTAACAAAAGAGCTTCAAATGAGAACTAAGGAGACGTAGATTAAGAATCACACACACACACACACACACACACACACACACACACACACCAGACACACAGGAGCTTTTCTTTTTAAAAAATACTATTATCCTGTTGATGTAGAAAACATTCACGTATTTAACATGAAATACTTCCAGGTTTTGATGAGAAATGATTTGTTAGACTGGAGGAATTCTTTTTACATTATGCATCCCTCAAAATATTCTATCTGAAATATTATGGTATTTTCTTCTCAGTTACAGCTCTTTTAGTTCTATCTTTAAAGACTCTACTATAGCAGCAAAACCTGAGTAATCTCCCACAACACTTACACTTGCACATATGAGAAAAATAACTGTTACTCATGTTGTGATGCTTCACTCTTCCCCCATTTTTTTTTTTTTTGGTTCGTTGTTCCACGTTGTCAATCAGGCTTCAGATGCACTTGTTAAGGGCACCCGTGAAGGCAGCCGCCATTATTGTCCTCGAGGTTTGCCTGAAGTGTTGAACGTCTCTCCAAGAGATGCAGAAACTAACACATCTCCAGATTTAGCCCACCTGAAGTTCCCGTAGCCCCGCAAGCCAACATGAGGTCGTTGTTTTGTTTTTTTTTTCCTGAAACAATCGTTCAGCAACTTACAGTTTTCCCCCTTTAAGTTTATCCGACAATTACTATCTCCTCACCAAATGTGAACTGCTTCTCCTCGTAATCCAGGGCACCTAAAAACACTTTTTCCTAAGAAACAAAGAGAAAGAAAGAAATCAAGGGAATGGAAAATGCATTATCAGTTGACATTTAGAATCCCTATCTTCACTTTTCTGTGTGCTCTTCTCATCTTTAACTTAAATTTGGGCATTATAGATACGTGCGTGTTGTTTAACACTTAAATATCTGCACTTTTATCCTTGTGCTAGTGTTGGCACTTCAAGAGCGACTAAGTTAAAGATCCTTTTAGAGTGAAAAAGTAATAGAACTAATTTAGGTGAATCCCAGGAAACATTTAGGTTGAAGATCCCTGCCTTTTCTTTGTTCTCTCACGAGAAAGAAGATAGTATTTGTATTTTTCCATCACAGAATTTAATCCAGAATGTGAACAGAAATGAGACTGTGGACAGTTGGTTATAACGAGGTCACATATATTCATTTTCAACAGCTGATGAACATCCTTTTAATTGCCTCCAGAAGCAGTTGGTTTTGGGTGTAAATCAACCAAGGTAGCTTGAACTCAATCACCATCAGGCGTCCTGTGACCAGGCACATGAACAGAAATACTTGCCAACAGTCAAGTTCCACATATCATATGTGAAAATGAAAATGAAAAATGATTAAAAACAGCAACAACGTTACTTGAGAAGAAACAAATGGAAGCAAAAATAGCAGTAAAGGTGCCCTGGGTTACACTTTCTGACAAAGGACCCCAACATTTAAAAGAAAGAGTGAACCTGAACAGGGGATATTTGCAGCAGAAGACAAAGAATCAAAGAATTAAAAGAAATTATCAGAAACTACTAGACTGGTGGTTCTCAAACTTGGCTGAAATTTAAAATCACCTGGGGAGCATTAAAAAAATAACAAATACCAATGCCTGAGGGCTACTCTCAGAGATTGTTCTTATCGGACTGGGGTGTGCAGCCTGGGCGTTGGGATTTTTATAGCTTCCCAGGTGATTCTAATGTGCAGCCAGGGTTAAAAACCATTGCTCTAGATTGTTCTTCTCTCTGTCTCTCTGTCTCTCTCCCTCTCTCTAACAGCTTTTTGCAAAACCTCAACAAAAACAACAGTAGTTTGGTCTGTGGGGGAACTATATGATGGTTTTCTGTAGTCATTTTCTTTGAATTGTCCGAATTTCCGTCTGTGTGTTCATGATATAGAGTTGGATAAACAGAAAAGAATTGAATGAATCGATTAATATCACAAATAATCCTACCACTGACAATCAGATATTTTGAGATTTTCTTCTTTAACGTCATAACGAAAATATTTTCCAGGATCATACAATTTTAAAATAATGCAAAATGCTCCCTCTTACAAATTTGTTTAGTTCTTACCCTACTCTTAAACATTTCAGTTGCTTTCAATGTCTTTGTAGTCATAAATAATGTTCTGAGGAATAACTTTGTGCCTTGTTGGATTACCTCTAATTATTTCCTTTGGCTAGATTTTGGGTTTGCAAGTTCAAAGAATATGAATGCTTTAGAGTTCCTTTTTTTTTTTTTTTTTTTTGCTTTAAAGTTCTTCATGCATATTACTAAACTAGTTTTCACTTTGTCTTTTTTTTTTTTACTTATTTTTTTTTTAAAGTAGGCTCCATGCTCAATGTGGAGCCCAGTGTGGGGCTTGAACTCAGACCTTGAGATCGAGACCTGAGCTGAGATCAAGAGTCAGTCGCTTAACCAACGGATTCAACCAGGTGCCGCCCCACCCCTGCTTTTTTATTTTTATTTTTATTTTACAAATTTAAACTGTACCTTTAGCAGCATGTGAAACAGCACTAGATACCATCCTCTCACTAAAATGATAGATCTTTTTTGTTCAGTTGTATACATGATGCAAGATTTACTTCTAAACCTGTTTTCTTCATTCTCTTGAGAAATAGTCTACTCCAGTCAGGCCAGTCATAGAAACTGAGAACCACGGGTGATTACAGTCTGACAAAGACTAATGTGCTCATTGAAGAATGTCTTGCTATTTTTTAAAGGATTTTGGTCCCAATATCCTCATGAAGAATAGACAAAAAAAAAAAAAGTCTTTAAAAAAATTTTAACATTGGGAGATACTAAATGGTCAATTTCGTATTTTAAGAAAAACTAAATAATAAATCTGAGAAGATAGAACAGTAACAGTAAAGCTGGAAGGTCATCGGACTTTTCCCTTTTGATTTATACAAGTTTTCTGTTCATAACTTATTATGAATGTGCCAATTGTGAAATATGTCTTTCCTGGAACATACATCAATTCTACAATTCCGTTAAGTGACTTTCTCATGGCTGCAGGGATAAGAATGGAGACCTACTTGCCTGCCAGTAGAGCCTGTGTTAAGCAACACTAAGGTAACTATGCCTTCCTGGACTTTTAAAAAAAATCAGTATTTTTAAGAAAAAAAATTTCAGTTAAATTTTTATTCTTTTGGAAAATATCCTCTTGCAAGGCAATGAAGCACCAACTTAAAATTCAACTCATTTTATATTGCCATAAAAAAAATGCTAATCTAGCACATTAAATCTTATCACTTATGGTTGCCCCACAGGCCTACCGTTAGCCAATAATTGCTTCATAATTATTTTCCATCCTCAACAAGGTGAGTAATAAGATATACCACTCAAGAAATAAAGTTTATAAAATCTACATTTATTCTTCTTATAAAATGTAAAACTACCCCTAGAGATCCACTCCTAAATGAGCACTTTAATAAAAATGTTTTTCCAAAGATGTACAGAGTTCATATATTTCTAATTTTACTTCAAGTTAAGTAAAAAGCATTTATTTTAACCATAATATAGCCGGAAATAAACTATCGAAAGAGTACAGTATAACACTGGGCAAGTTTCGCTGGGGCTAAGTATGCTAAAGCCGGAGACAAGTTAAACACAGTGCACATGGTGGGGAGGACCTGCCTATGGGATCCGCCAGCAAGGGGAACTAAGGCCGGACACCCTGCCCCCGTCCTGGATGCTGAGAAGTGGGTGGTTGAAGCCTGAGTCTTAGATATGCCAGGGTTCCCTTGATTATTCTCATACCAATAGATAAGATTCCACATGAAAGTCCCTCTTCTCACAGATCTTAACCAGTCACGCTGTCTCCCATCGGGGTTCATCTTTCAGTAGATCCTAACCCTCCTCGGTAGGGCAAGGCAAACCTAAAGAGAAAAGGAAGAAGATACGGCGAGATGATACATAACACAGGTGAACTATCCCTCCTTCTCGTTCCCCTTGGTACCCCTCCCTATACCCCATCCCCTTCAGTCCCCAAACAGGCAGCAAAGCAGACCCACAACTTAGGGCCCAGCAGAACCCACGGATCAGAAATAGGGCACTGCATCCTCACCCCCTGAGTCATAATTCTGCAGGCCATCCCGTGTTGTTTCCAAGCACCAACCCCTTTTCCGATGTCTAATGTTCTCTTTTCACTTTTAAACACATTTGCAAAATTCACTTTTTCTTTTTTTTTTTAAGATTTTATTTATTTATTCATAGAGATGCAGAGAGAGAGGCAGAGACACAGGCAGAGGGAGAAGCAGGCTCCATGCAGGGAGCCCGATGTGGGACTAGATCAGATCACGCCCTGGGCTGCAGGCAGCGCTAAACCGCTGTGCCACCGGGGCTGCCCCAAAATTCACTTCTTCTTACAGGTTGTTTACTTCTACTAAGACATGGTCACATTATAAGAAGCCATTTTTTTTTTATGTACAACAAATGACTTTAATATCTTATGCTCTCTGCTTTGTAACATGCAGCCAGAATCTGAAAAAACAGCCTGCATCACTTTAGCACATGGGCTTGTTTTTTTTGTTTTGTTTTGTTTTGTTTTTGTTGTTGTTGTTGTTCTGACATAATATGATCCATCTGAAAAGGTAGTGAGCTTTCTAGGTCTAACAGCATTCAAAAAAAAAAGGCCAAGTGACCTTCATGTAAGGATAATTGGGCGTGGATTCCTAAATTCAGTAGAAGACAGGATGAAATAATTTCTACATTGTATTTCAGCACTAAGAATTCATATATGACACCTGTTTCCAAAATTATTTGAGATGATATACTGTGAAATTCATACGGTGGGTCTGCTAACGTGGAGCGTGGCGCTAAAACTTCCGAGAACTCAAGATTAAGTGATTCCTAACATGATGCCTAATTAGAAAACGTCATAGCAAGGGATACCCACTGGGCTGAGTGTTCTCAGCTTATTCATACTCCTCTGGACAGATTTGCTAAGTGAGGCAGTGTCAACAGATTGTAGGTTTTAGAGCCAGTTTAATGTTCCTTTTTCGAAAAGCAAGTTTATGGTTTGTTTCTTGCTTGCCTATAGAACCCCATAGAAGATATTGAATTTCTGACTCTTGTAAAGTTTCTTTTTTTTTTTTTAATTATTTATGTATTCATGAGAGACACGGGCAGAGAGAGAAGCAGGCTCCCCGCGGGGACCCTGATGTGTGGGACTCGATCCCAGGACCCCGGGGTCACACCCTGAACCCCCCAGGTGCCCCTCTTGTAAAGTTTGTCCCATAGTCCGCCCTGAACATGGACAGGGCCTTGCACCCAGTAGGTGCTACACCCAGTGTATAGATTGTGAAACCAATACTACGCTACGTGTTAACTAACTACAATTCAAATAAAATCTTAAAGGAAAAGAAGGAAGCGTATGGATTGCATTGGAGAGCCGGAGCAGAAAGTCCTCCAGTCCTACCTTAAAGCGTCTTATTTCTCGCTGAGGAGTAAAATATATACCCCGGTGGAGATCTAATTAGATTGTGAAAGACGAATAAAATACAATCAGGACTCAAAATAGCAGCAGTTCAGCTCCTCTCCGTGTGGGGAGAAGCGATCCTCTGCCTGCAGTTTTCCCCACGGAAGAAGAAGGCTCTGGTGGTTTCTGGATGCCGCTCAGAGAGACAGTGCGCAACATGAACGCCCGCCCTGTGCTATTTGCCTGGAATCCAAAATCGGTAGATGTGAGCAACTTAGCAAAATGGATCAGGGAAGGGAAAGGGAAGAACGTCGGTCCTCTCGATCCTAAAGGATAACCTAGATCCGCCTTCATCGGGAAGGGGCCGTGTAGTTAATTGCTGCCGAGCTCTTCTCCCTGGATGCTTCACCCCCTCCCCTGGTGCTCCAGCGACGGTCATCCTTCTCCCCTTGCTGCCCCTCAGAGATCCCAACCCCTCTCCACTGTGATTAACAGAATAAAAAATAAAAAATAAAAGAGGTCGTGTGGCCCTTCGCCTGATAGCCCCTCTTGCATTTGTTACTTGTGGCAAACCTGGACTCTTGTCTCCGTTGACACCATCGCCCAGACCCCCACCTCCTAACCTTCTGCAGTCACGTTTCTGCCCCGGCCCGTACTGAGCTTCTTTTACAGTCACGCATGATCACCTGCCCCTTCGGGTGGCCTGCGCTTCCCTCCGCCTTTCGGCCACATGTGGCGTCCCCGGCCGGCAGCTGCTCGCAGGCCGCAGGTGTCATAGCGCCCAAGCCGTAGGTCCCCTTGCAGCCCCCCCACGCCTCCTGTCTCTCGACCCGCCCGTTCCACGAGTTCCCCTTTCCCTCCAGATACGTACGGTTGTCCACACTGTTTCCCCTTCCCCTTCGTCCCCGGAGATCCTGTCCACTCCCGACCCCAAGGAGGAGGTCAATGTGCCAGCAAATCCCTAGAGAGTAACAGAAATACATGAAAGTAAATAGATGCTTTTCCCCTGAAAACATCTCTTCGTCTTCGGGTCGACGTTGGTCCTATCCTCGGCTCAGTCCTGGCCCAGCAGGTGCTTTGTTCTCCGTCTTCTTCATTCTCTTCCTTCCTTCCAGGCTCCCTTGCAGCTGCTCTGTGAGCCAGGACCTTTCAGACGCTTCCCGACGTTTCCTTCGCTTTCACCCCCGCCTGTCTCCTACCCGCTTCGCTCTCCGCGGCCTCGGGTGTTGCACGGGGGCCTCTCCTCCTCCCGGCTCCGCCCCACACTCCCGTGAGGCCCAGACACGCGGAATGTGTCAGTATGACCCAGCCCCTGGCGGAGGGACTCCCTCGCGGTCACTAGGGAATAGACACTTGTAGTCACGACGATGATTGGGCTGACCTGGGCCGCTGTTGGGAGCACGGATGAGGGAGTATGGGGTCCCCTTTCCTGCATGACCTCAGACCCCTGCTCAGACCAGTTTGCTCCCCCCCCCACCCCCGCCGTGTCCACCACCGTTTTCTCTTCTGGATGACTGTGTTCACGGATTTCCCACATATGGAACCAAAAATGCTATTTTTTCTTACGACATGATATAATATTGATATGATGTTATTTAAGTCTTGGAACTGAACTACACAGCTTGTTGCTTTGGAGCAAATACACGCACAGAGGTACGTGTGTGTGTGTGCGTGTGTGTGTGTGTGTGTGTGTGTTACCCGTTGTATCATTTTGCTAAGTCGTGGCCACAGCAAAATACTACGGACCGAACGGCCCCCACCAGCAATTCAGGATCAGGGGCTTGGCCCTGTTGGATTTTTCCCAAGTCTCTGCCCTTGGCTCGTAGACGACGGTCCTCCTCTTCTGTGTTTTCAAATGCTCCTCCTTCCGTGCCTCCCCGTGGCCAGATCTCTTCTTCTCATTCCCTCTTTAAAGACCCTGTCCCCAGTAGGCACGTTTGAAAGACCGGGAGGGAGCAGGAGTCGGTGCATCATCACTCGTGTGTGTGTGTGTGTGTGTGTGTGTGTGTGTGTGTGCGCTCGCAGACACCGTCGCCTGCCCCCGCCTCTCACGGGAGCCACACGCGGCCCCCGGGCTCGCCATCCCCGGCCCTGGGGCACACGCACGCGGGCACACACACACCTTGGGCGAACGACGAAACATTAGCCCGGATAACCAGACAGACAAGCTGAAAACGGACACTTGTGTTGGGCCCGGGTAGAAAAAGGTGTGCCCCGCTCGTCCTCATTTCAGCGCAGAAGTGGAGAAAATCCCATGGAAGCAAGAGGACGAAATTATTAGGGAGACGGGATTTCTTTTTAAGATCTTATGTACTTACGTGAGAGAGGGCGAGGGTGAGCCAGGGAAGGGGCGCGCAGAGGGAGCAGCAGCCTCCCCGCTGAGCAGGGCCCGACGGGGACGCGGCCGAGGGCAGACGCCTCACCGACGGAGCCCGGGCGCCCCAGGGCCCTATGAACACACGCTCCCGTGCGTGCGGGTGAGACCTCCGGGCGGGCGAGCATTTGCTTGCACACACACTAGGAGGGAGGAGATCAGGGCCTGGGGCCTCGGGGGCAGGGGCAGGTGCAGGTGGGCGCAGGTGGGGACGGAGCCCCGGTGGCCGGGCCCAGCCCCACGGGACCTGCTGACGCTGCGCTTGGCCCCAGGGACCCAAGCTGGCTTCCTCCCCGGCAGGTGCAGCCCCGGGAAACTAGACGTTCCCTGGGGCTGGGCCCATCGCCGGCTGCCGGTGCGCCCACACAGGTGACAACGCTCCTCAGGCTTCACCGGGTTAAACTGGTAGCTTTTTAAGACTGATCTTTTAATAATCGTGTGGCTCGGTCCAGCTGAGCGTACAAATTCTGAATTCCCTCTCGTAAGCCTTTGTTGAGAAAAATGCCAGGGCTACTCCCTGCAATGTCTACGGGACGGTTGGACTTGGTGTTTTTTCCTATGATAGGTATCAAGTGACCAGATTCCTAACTATTTTACATCTCGTATAATATAAAACATACAGCGGCCACGAACACCTACAGACGTATGTGTGCAC
This sequence comes from Canis aureus, assembly GCF_053574225.1. Lineage (NCBI taxonomy): Eukaryota > Metazoa > Chordata > Mammalia > Carnivora > Canidae > Canis > Canis aureus. Next base: position 2,214,540 of record NC_135628.1, on the reverse strand, counting down.
ATGCATAAAAGCCAGGTGATTACGAAATCAAGACACTGTACCTATTTCCTATGAAAATCACACCTGTGTAGGTAACTACACTCGCGAGCACGGCTTAACGGATCGAGATACTGAATCCCTACGCTCTACACCTGAAACTAACGTAGTATCTGAGTGTCCACTCCCATAAAATGTTATGACTATTTTTTAGAAGAAAATCCAAAACAAATTTAAAAATTTTTAAATAAAATAAATGAATAAAAATTCTTTAAAAAGAGAAAAAGAAAATCACACCTATTTATTCTAAAGTTAAACTAGTGAATTTGGTCCCTCATTTATTTTTTACCAAAGGCCCTTCAGTTCTCATTTTCTCCATTCAAATACTGAAATTCTCACCGTTATTCTTTTTTTTGTCTTTGTTTTTGTCAAAGGACGGAAGAGATTTTGTTACATGTAACATTCGTGGAAATCTTTGTCTGTAATTAAACTTGTAAGATAGAGTGTTATTATCAAAATTACTATAAAGCGAACCTGTATCAGAACTTATCAGTCATAAAAAATTATTCTGCTGCTTTTAAGCAGTTCTCCCCTTACACCGTAAGAGTCTGTGCCATTGTTGGGCATTCTCTGCACCAGCTGTCAGATAGCTGAAGATAAATTATTAGTGATTTGCAGTATTTTATTGTTAAGATTTTCAGTGCTTTCTCAATGGTTTCCTGACTTTCAAAGGATTTTTTTTTCTTCTTTTTCTTCCCATTTCCTACCAGGGTAGCATTTTAAGTAGATGTTATAAATCTCTGCCAAAGGCACATTCATAGCCCTGCTTGAATGGTTTCATTTAGACTCGGACTACCCCTACTTTTCAAGTTTCTTCAAGATCTTTATCATGGTGAAATAACACTTTGTTTTCATTAGAGAATCAAGTACAACTTCCTAAAAAGCCCCCAAAGTAACTAAATATAGATGATTTCTTTGCTTTTGGAATAGATCCGATATTATACCCCATCGTTAAATTTCTTCTTGAAATGCACACGTGGATTATTAATAGTTTTATTTAAGGAGATAAGGAGACACTCTCTGAATGTATATATTTAATACATCCACTATTTTAGCTCTAAAAATTCAACACATTTGATGCCTGGCTGCAGTAAACATTTTCTACAAAGGCAAACAGGAAGCTGGGATCTATTTTTACGATTTCAGTCAAACATTTTCTAAAAGACTAGTGATGAGTATGGTATTTTTTTTTTTTAAAGTTTCCAAGGCCTCTAATTCAGGCCACAGACATATTTCTTTAATATGTACCAAATGTAGCTGAGAAATACATTGCGTCAGAGATTCAGAAAGGAAAAACCGGAAATAGAGATCTTTGCCAGATTCCATTTCTAACCTAGCCAAGTAGACACCAAGAATACTAATTTTTTTCAAAGGTGTCATAAGTTTTCAGAATTTTAGCCTGAAGACAGGTATAGACCATTCTTCTTTTTTTTTTAATTTTTTTTTAATTTTTATTTATTTATGATAGTCACAGAGAGAGAGAGAGAGAGGCAGAGACACAGGCAGAGGGAGAAGCAGGCTCCATGCACCGGGAGCCCGATGTGGGACTCGATCCCGGGTCTCCAGGATCGCACCCTGGGCCAAAGGCAGGCGCCAAACCGCTGCGCCACCCAGGGATCCCTAGACCATTCTTCTTGATCTGTTTCATGACCAATAAGAATCGTTTACTCATGTGGTTCTAAGTGACAAGGGAATGCAGAACCTAATGACTAAAAGGAATTTTTTTTTCCCCAGGTGAATAGATTTCCTAACAGATGTATCTACGTTTTGGGCTTCCCACACACACACACAGAAAGAAAAAGGAAAGAAAAAGCAAATTAAGTGAATCAGAGATAAGATAACCTTTTTCATTTGACATTCCTTTTGTAACATCAGTCACTCATCTCTCCATGTAATGATGCAAAACAAGCGCTCTCCGTTTCATAAAGCTTCTCACCTTCACAGTGCCCCACCTTCGCGACGCGTTACGTTGCCTTTATAATGCTGCGTGTGATCCGTACTACAGCTCCCATTTTATTCTTGTCACTTTAATTTTGGAGGGTTCCAAATAATAGGGAAATTAATTGGTCGTATTCACACATGCTAATCTGTAGACACCTCCTAGAGACTCTGTGATACTCTAAGTCTGAGACCTGAGTTCAGAAGTTGACATAAACTTTTACAACATATGTTCATTCATGAGTACAGAAATGTCAGAGAGAGGACAGCCTCTTGGCCCAGTAAATCACAAAACTATCTGTTTTTATTTCAACAGTGCTCCCCTCTCCTCATGTTTATACAGTTATAATTTACACGATTCCATCGTCCTCGTGTAATAAAAATTCACATGAAAATTAATGAGACTTTTACCCAAGTAAAGTGAGGAATTAGTGGCATTTCTGACTTTAAGTGCTTTTCCTATTATTTCATTATATTCTAACAGGTGGTTGGAAGGTAATTTAAAAGAGCCTGCCTCATTATAACTCACATTCTGTAATCCTAATACCAGAATTTAAATGTTATGAATGCATTACGTCCCTCTGAAGGGCATAGACAGCGATAGTTGAATTTTATTGCAGCGAGGAATAACGATAGAGGGAAGTGGCTATGCCAGGGCGCGTGTATGTGTGTTATATTTTCCTCCTCTTTGATTTACTTATTTATATGTCTAATCCCACTTTATTGCACAAAAGGCTCAGAGTGGTAAACCTCCAAAGACATTGCAATTGGGATCAAGAGATGGAAAAAAAAAGGCAAGCGCTGCCAGCTGTCACAGCAGCAGGCCAGGCCCGTGACAAAATAAGGGTGTGAGCCAGGCGCGCCGGGAGAGGGCACGCACTCCCAGAGCAGCTGCTGCCCCCGGAGAGCTCAGGCCCAGGGCTGCCCTATCTGATTTCTCGAAAGATGGCAGACATGCAGATTCCTTGATTTATGAATGTCAGGAACTCTTTCTTTTTAAACGGCAGGCTTGAATGTTTGAGATTAGAAGTGGTTTTCCTTGGCAGGTTGGGGACCACTAGGAGGGGATGCAAGCAGGATTGTTGAGAACGGTGCTCTCTCTCTCTCTCTCTCTCTCTCTCTCTCTCTCTCTCTCTCTCGTGTGTGTGTGTGTGTGTGTGTGTGTGTGTGTGTGATTCCAGACTGTATCAAGTATATCAAAACCAAAGTGGCCCAGATGGAGCCCAGTATGGCAAGAGAGTGGACTCTACGTCTAGGAACAAAGGCCCTCAGGAGCTAGTCCAGGGCCCTTGTCAGAACAACAAGGAACATTTTTCACTTTAGTGGGTCCCTCAGGCTAGAATCCAGGATCAAAACTTAGTTTGGGCCCATTATCTTAAAACTGAATCTAACAGGAAGCTGCTTATAGAAAGCAGAGCACTCTCCACCCCACTATTTATCGGGGGAGATGGCACTTGGTTCTGGTTCCCAGCTGCATTCACTCCCACCTCCTCCTGTCAACATGGGCTACAGAACACAAGTTTGTGAAGAACACTACAGTCACTCACCAATCACAACGAAAACTTTATCAGGGGGTGGAGGGAAGGAACGGCAAAATAGGAACAGGAAGAGGGCTGAATTAATTTTATACTATTGCCTAATGTATTTTTTAACATTTTCCTTATTTAATTTCTTTAGGTTTGGGACATAATTATCCACCTGCCTGTCTGGCAGTATTTTATTCAATAACGTTTCAGATAGCGATGTCTTGGGGTTTCTCGTGTGCTAAGTTTGAAAAACCAAAATTAAAATGTGTGTTGTCTTAAAGCAAAACAAAATGCGTGCTATCAGAAAGCAAGGCAATCAAATATTCATCAAAAAACAAAAAACCAACCACCTTCTCATAAGCCCACCCACAAGCATTTTTCTGAGAACACAGGCCAAATCTGGCAAATATTATTTAACCCAAGCATTAGGGGCTAGCTCGCATGTGCAGGCAATGCTTATTTTGACAAAGCTAAACTCACTCATACAATAGAGAATCTTCTTTCTGAGATTAGAATTTACGTTAACATGAATAATGGATAATGGAATTATAGGTACATACTAGAATAAATATGCCTAGGATATGACAAATTCATGGCATGAAATAAATATCTGATATGCATATGATGAGTATGCATAGCAGGAATAAGTAGAAATTTGGACTTTATATTTTAATTCCCACTGTCACCAAAATATGCATTTAATATATATTGAAAAATTTGGTAGACTCTTTTGCGAGGTAAAGCTGTAGAGTTTCTAAAGCTATAGGACCAAGAACATTTGACAATCATTTACTACAAGTCAAAGCATTTGCAAGGAGACAGAGTCACTATTGAAGTACTTTCCAGCTCACTGAGCCTAAAATCCTTGAATATTAGGATAAGGCAGCAGGCAGTAAAATAGATTTTATGATTGTTACTTTTTTATTTTGACATCCATTCTAATACAAAAGTTTGCCTTTTATGAGTTCAATTTATTTTAGTATAATTGATTCTCTAGGAAAAATAAATGCCACATTTTTATTTATTTATTTATTTATTTATTTATTTATTTATTTTATTTATTTATTTTTTTTTTAAGTGTAGAACTGAAATCCTTCCAAATGGATTTTGTTAATTCATGTATCCTTTCTGGAGTCACACCTTATGCAAATTACTTGCCCTCACTGTTCTTCAGTTTATTCCTATGTAAAATGAGTATACTGATAGTACTAACAGTATGAAGTTGAGTGGAAACCTGAATTGAGAGCATGTAAGTGTTTGATAATGGTGTTATTGTTAGCACTGCCATTTTATGCACTTCTAGTCTGAGAGAGTCCTCTAAAGTTCATATGTTGGTTGTGTTCCTTAATTTTCATAAAGGCTCTTAGCTCCATCCTTTTCACAGTGGATTTTATCTCCCTTTGATAAACCACCAAAAAATACAGATTTTTGTCAAAGATTTCAGCCTTCAAATCCTTGTTAATTCTTATCAAAAGCCTGGTTGTGGCAAATAGTAATGGGACATTAAAACTCTCCATTTATTTATTGGAGGGATTCCAGATGTGAGGAATGGGCTTCCGGGAATAAACAATGCTACTTGAGCTTCAGTTCTACATAGGAATATTTTCACTGAACATTTTGCTACTGTAATTTTGTGTCCATATTTTTGGGAAGAGAAGTTCCAATCATAGCTGTCATATGATTCTCAATAGGATAGATGGCTCCACAGCCACACTTTTTTTTTTAGGAGGGAGAAGGGGCAGAGAGAGAGAGGGACAGAGAATCTTAAGCAGATTCCATGCCCGGTATGGAGTCCAACATGGGGCTCCATCTCACAATCCTGAGATCATGACCTGAGACAAAATCAAGAGTCAGATGCTCAATGGACTGAGATACGTGGAGATTTGGGGTTAAAAACTGTAACAATATTAACATGTACTCTTTTATAGTTTGCTTTATCTTGAATTATTACAGTTAGCAAAAAAAAAAAAATGGATTGGCCTTATAGCAGGAGACAGTATGGTTCAATGCAAAGTGCCCCACTAAAAAAAATAAAAAATAAAAAATAAAAAATAAAGGAAAGTGCCCCACTCACAGTTAGGAGGTCGATTCTAGTCCCGGCTCTGCAGCTTCTGGCCGAAGTTCATCCTCTCCAGGAGTAGAAGACAATACTGCTACACCTATATACTTGAAAAGATTGTACTGGGATAAATAATACAGTGGAAAGTGATATAGAAATACTAAGTATTGACACAACCCATAATCTGAAAAAGTGGATTTCCCCAACTCCCCTGCTTAATGAAGAGTCAGAACCATACTCAACCTTGTGCTTTGAACCTGTGGTTAATAGGCTCTCAAGTCACAGATCTATATAGTCTATTATTTATTCTGCTTTCACCACTTACTCGTTATATGATCTTTGGAGCCTGCCTGTCCCTCAGTCTTCTCGCAGGTTGTTGGGAGGAATAATTGAGATCATACCAGCAAAAATCCTTGGTGCCGTATTCGCCACTGCGTGTGAATTTCAAGAAATCGTAAGCGTTGTTGCTAACCTATAATTCCTTTGCTTTGTCCTTAAAGTTAATAGGCATTGCAAAATGAAAGCCCATTTCATGAAGCCAAAATATATATGTGTAAATGGTTCCATATAGTAGCAACTGGTGACTGAGGAGATTTTATAAGCAATAGTTAATGAGATTTTAGGTACTGATTAAAATGTAATAAAAAAAAGTTTTAATTTAACAATTGCTGTTCAGAGTATCCTAGTCACCCAATTTTAGTTTAAGGGCAGTCAGTGCAGTGGAGGGACCTTAATGAGGCAGCTGCTAGGGTGATTGTGCTGTCAGGTGTATTCAGTCACCAAAGCACATAGTACAAAACTCTGACAAAACACAGTCCTGCAGCAACAGAGCCAGAGTGCCCTTCTCACATGCCAAAGCCAGTGGAATAGAATGGTTTATCATGGTTCTAATTGCATACACAATTTTAGGCAAAATGGACAGTTTCTTGTGAAATCACAAAGACGTGTTGGTAACCTCAGGATTCAGCTTGCGTGCCACAGCCTTTGTTCACGGTCCCTTTATTACACATGAAATCTAGTTGGAAACAATTATACAAATTGTAAAGACTAGAACATGTGAGTGTGTCTACGTCTACTATCAGTAAGAAGAAAATTAAGATGCACAGTCATCAGAGTCCTTGAAGTGCTACTCACAATTTCTTCAGTAGAGTCCGTTTCCTATCAATGCACGCCGTGGGGATATTTATGAATTTTAAAAGAAGGAAATGTCTGGTGGGATTACAACATGATCCTGATAAACACTCTCGATACTCCTATTTTCTGGGACAGTAGAGAGTGGTTTGTTGCCAGTATGCACTGAGAAATATCAAATATTACAAGCAAACAGTTTTTGTCCAAATATTCACAGAAATTGGCCATCACAAATACCAGCAAAAACAGTTTGTATAAGAACAAACATAAATTGTTTCAAAAAGATCCTGTGAAAACCTTGTGTAGTTTAGCTATGTATTAGGATGAAATGAAAGGAAAGCTCCTACCTCTCAAATATTCCATCCCTGAGCAGGCATTGGAACCCAAATACGATGTAGTACGTGACAGCTGATCCAATCACATACTACTTTATCTCTTCAGTGTTCCTAAGGAAAACTTGACTTGAGATTTAAATAAAACAAACAAACAAAAAACCCGACAACAACAACAAAAACCCTCCTGATTGATTCTCCAAACAGAATTAACTTAAAATGCACAGGCAAGGAGCTGAGTTAATTTCTCTGTAAGATGAGGTCCATAGGCATTGTACTTTTCTTTTTTTTTTATTTTTTTTAAATTTTTATTTATTTATGATAGTTACAGAGAGAGAGAGAGAGAGAGAGAGAGAGAGAGACACAGGCAGAGGGAGAAGCAGGCTCCATGCACCGGGAGCCCGACGTGGGATTCGATCCCGGGTCTCCAGGATCGCGCCCTGGGCCAAAGGCAGGCGCCAAACCGCTGCTCCACCCAGGGATCCCAGCATTGTACTTTTCTATATTGGAGGAGAATGTCACAGAATCCTTACAAATATAAACTCCCTGCCACTTCCCACTGTTACTACAACCAGACCAAGCAGTTGATTGTGATAGGAAAGCCACTTCCTAGCCACAAATATCTACACCAACAAACAGCTCCAGAAAAGTCTTTGAGAAAATTTTCGCAGCAAGAGATCTTCCCACCATGGGCCTTACTGATGGCACTCTATAGAGTTTTTGAGTGGCAAGATGGAAGGATGCAGAAATATGCACAAATGACCAGACAGATATAAGCCAGGGTGTCACCAGACCATTAGCCACCCCCAGAGGACAAACGTGACACCAACAGAAATTAAAGTTTGGTCTCTGAGCCCTTGCCCACTTGAAGGAAACCAAGCCTTGCCTGAAGTCTTGCCCCTCAACTCAAATGTTCCTCAAGGGGGGAGATGGGAACGTTTTATCACCTCCCATTAGAGCAGTGCAGACCCGGGGATCCCTGGGTGGCGCAGCGGTTTGGCCCCTGCCTTTGGCCCAGGGCGCGATCCTGGAGACCCAGGATCGAATCCCACGTCAGGCTCCCGGTGCATGGAGCCTGCTTCTCCCTCTGCCTGTGTCTCTGCCTCTCTCTCTCTCTGTCTCTCTCTCTGTGACTGTCATAAATAAATAAAAATTAAAAAAAAAAAAAAAAAAGAGCAGTGCAGACCCTTTACTTGAATACTCCGCTGACCGCTATTGCCTGTTGGGTCTGAACCAGCTGCCCACACTGGGCCACTCTAGTACATAACAGTATGCTCCCAGGGGGCCCCAAACCTCATGGAGCACCAGGACCATCTGGTAAACCCTTTTAAAAGTAGGTCTGGGGATCTCATCTCTGACCAACCTAATGTGAAATTTAAGGAGCAGACCTCAGCTCTACACCCACAATAGATTAGCATTTAGAAACCACAGTTTTACAGCATGACCCTTTTCTTCTATGATAGAATGCCTACTTCTTTGCCCTAAACATACAGAGGCAAAGAGTTCCTTCAACAGTCAATAACAGACTGGAGGGCAGCCCCGGTGGCCCAGCGGTTTAGCACCGCCTTCAGCCCAGGGCATGATCCTGGAGATCCAGGATCGAGTCCCACGTCAGGCTCCCAGCATGGAGCCTGCTTCTCCTTCTGCCTGTGTCTCTGCCTCTCTCTCTCTCTCTCTCTCTCTGTGAGTCTGTCATGAATAAATAAATAAAATCTTAAAAAGAAAAATAACAGACAGGAGGTCGGTGTGTCAGAAGTACACAGGGCACCTCTTAGGAGAGGTGTTGCCTGAGTCTCCTGCATTCCAAGTGTTAACTGTCTCTCTTCAGTCCCCTAATGGAACCCACAATGGAAATCAGTGCTCCAAGAATCCCTCTCAAAGAAATTGTCCTGTCATTGCCAATATCTCAAAGAATATATGTGGTCTTAGAAATAGCTAAGTGAAAACAGTATCAGTGACACCCCTTAATCCCATTTTGAGAGGCCACAGTATAAAAAGAACTGAACTTTCAAATGATCAAGTGTAGAGGTGCCTGGCTGGCTCAGCCAGTAGAGCACGTGACTCTTGGTCTTGGGGTCGTGAGTTGAAGCCCCATGTTGGGTGGAGAGATGACTTAAAATGATCCAGAGAATTTCCCTTAAAATTACATTATGAATTTGCCAAAAGGTAAAGCTTTGTATTTACTGCATGCAACACCTAAAAGGCACTCCAATCGTATGACCTGGAAGAAAGAAAAGAAAAAAGAGAAAAGAGGAGAAGAAGAGGAGAGGAGAGGAGGGGAGGGGAAGGGAGGGAGGGGAGGGAAGGGGAGGAGAGGAGAGGGGAAGGGAGGGGAGGAGAGGAGAGGGGAGGGGCGGAGGGGAGGGGAGGGGAGGAGAGGAGAGGGGAAGGGAGGGGAGGAGAGGAGAGGGGAGGGGCGGAGGGGAGGGGAGGGGAGGAGAGGAGAGGAGAGGAGAGGAGAGACGGGGAGGTCAAAGGACTGAGAGACAGAAGGAATAATTTCTGAGTGAACGAGTGAATGAATCGCTTCTGTCAACAGAGATATATTTGCCTTTACTAATCTTTATGAAACCAGAAGGTGAAATTTCTCACCCTCTCCATTATTATGATGTTAAGTGAATTTTTCCAGATAGTCTCTTTTTTGATAGGTATAACATTGTCTGCTTTTTATTTACTTGGATTATAGGATAATCCTAAGTATTAGCCACACTATTGCCAAATTGTTACTCGTGTATGAAAATGGTGAAACCAGCCAATATATACTTAGAGAGTAATAAAGCAGAAATGCATCAGTTCCCAAAATATGAGAGATCTGTATGCATATTTGTAGTATGCATTTACATGTTAAGGGAAAAAAATAGCATTTGACTTTAGTAAAAATGACAAAAAGCTATGTTGCAGAGACCATCATGCAAGTTTTCCTCATAAAAAAAAAGGAGGCATAGAAGCGTTCTGAATCTTTAAGGAGTCCCCCCAGTTTGTATGTCAAGTCAGATTTTGAGCGCAGTGTCTTTGACGTCAGTGCTTATGTTGTTTTCAGGCAACTGCCGTTAGGATCTGGACCAGGATTTGCATGTGCCTGATCAATAAAATCCACCCTACTACGTTTACTGTACATTAGATCGTATACAGTTGTTGCTTAATGAAAAAGGAGTGAGGTCTGGTATCTGCCCTAAAGAAGTTCATGGCCTGCATGGAAGGATGAAACAGTGCACATGTGATTTCCCACCTTGGGTTAAGGTCCGAGGGGAGGTCAGTGGTCACGGTTGACCTGCGTCTAGCAATTCTGTGTCCCTAATATGCTCACCTCCCAGGAAACCCGGGAAACGGAGGCTTGGAGACACAAGGTAGCTCATCCAGGCCTGCAGTTCAAGCTCGGGCGGTCCCTTTCTGGCACTCCTGCCCTCACTATTCCATATTTTCCCCCGGATTAAAAAGTGCAGGAGAGACCGGACTGAGCTCAGTGAGGGGACTGCGGCGGGTCAGACAGCCGGGGAGGAGCTGAGGGCCGCGGCAGCAGGGGAAGCGGGACGAGGGGGAGCCCTTGATGCCCCACGGGGGAGGGGGAGCCGGGGACGAGCCCGAGATCCAGGGCCCTGGCCCGGAGGAACAGAGGAACGGTGCGTCTTTAACAAAAGTAGAAAAGGTAGAATCGAGAGATTTGTGAGGAGGAGAAACGGGCTTAACTTTAGACTTGCTGCGTTGACATAAGAGACTTCATACGTGCAACAGGTTTCTGCTTAGTTAACACTCAGGGATAAAAATAACTGATAGGACATGCATGGCAGGAAAGTCAGCTGATGCAAATGCCATTTATCACGTATGAAAAGACACAGGCAAGTTGTTTAGTGTCCCTTGATGAAACTGGGCAAACTGGGCAACACAAATGCCAGGGCATTCCTTACTGGGGTCTTACACCCTCAGGGGTGCAGCACACCCTGGACCTTTGGAGACCTCGGGAATTTTCATCACATCGTGACTGACGAGGACCTGGGGACCATCTTTTGGGAAAATGAGACAACTTAAATAATTTCTGTCCTAAAGGTCCTGGGGGAGTATCCCCAAGGCTAAGCATTCTTTTTCTTTTAAATTTTCATGCTGAAGAAGAAGGCTATTTGGGAAATGCAACTACTTTTAAACTTCCTCAGAGTCAGTCAGTACCTGGTCAGTCTTGGTACCTGAGTCGCCTTGTTCTCCTAGAAGACAGACTGTGTGAAATTGCCAGAAGCTGTGATTTAGGTCAGGAAGCATTAGCCTCTGTCTCTAAGGGGACTCTTCTCTAAGTCCTGGGGACCATCTGCATTTGGTGTGCAAGACTTGTTTTCAGATGCCAAAAACTGCCTTCACAAAAGTATTTAGCACACTCTCCCCACCCCCCACCTGCCTGCCCCAATAACGTGTGGATTTTCCTCTGGAGGGGATGCATCAATCCCAAGCCGTTGGCACTTCAGTTTTGCAAGTGAAAGTCTTTATTTATGTGTCTATTCCTTTAGTAGCTATTTAATTAAGTTGTTCCATTGAGAAAAGATTGGTCTGTCCTTTATAACTTAAAGTTTCATATTATTATTATTTTTTCACCTGAGAAATCAGGCACATTAGTAGAAATAATAGCCCTAACCCTGAAAGGTAGTTCCTTTTACTAATGGATAATGGAAATACCTTACTACTCAGTAGGTTCAGTGTGTGTTTACCTGGCAGCCCCATATTTGTACGACATTGGTAAATTATTGTTTCATACAGAAAAGAAGAATAGTTTATGTAGTTCTTTATATAGGGTCTCTATATTTGGGAGCAGTATATTTAAGTTAAGAAGCCGACAAACTGTGTTCCAGAAGGGGTATATATCTTGCACGCCTACAGGCCATGGATGAGTATTCTAGTTGTTTCACTTCCTTGTCAGCGCTTGGTGTTGTCAAGTTTGAAGAGCATTTGTTTTCAATTTAATTTTTCCTCACTTTAACCAAATGATTGTTTAGGACTTTTGCTCCCTTTAAGAAATTGGGTTGTATGTTTTCTTATTTTGAGAACTGCAAGTTCTTGGTGTATTCTATCTAGATAGAATTCCTATATAGTGCATTTTCCTGCAAATATTCTCTCCCAGGCCATTGCTGAACTTCTTATTTTCTTAACAGTGTCTTTTAAAAAGCAGGATTTTTAATTTTTATTAACACCAATTTAGGTAACTTTTTATTCCATTAACGATCATGATTTTGGTGTCATGATTATGGAATCTTTCAAGATCCCAGGTTATGAAGATAATTTTTCTATATTTTGCAAGTTTTGTTGTTTTACACTTTACATTTAGGCTTCTGATCCATTTGAGTTAATTTTTATATATGGTGTGAGGTATGGATTGAACATCATTTTTTTTTGAATTGTGGATGTCCAGTATTCAAAAGAGTATCATTTTTGTTATATTGCCTTTGCATCTTCAAAGAAAATCAATTGATCATATATGTCTATTTCTAAACTCACTATTTACTTCCACTGGTATATTTATCTGTCTTTTTGCCAATACCATGCTGTCTTGATTTCTGTAGCTACACAGTAGATCTTATAATCAGAAAATGAGTCCTCTAACTTTGCTCTTCTTCTTCAAAATTATATTGGTTGTTCTGGATTCCTTGCATATCAAAATAAATTTTGGAATAAATTTATTTCTGCCAAAAAATCTTGCTGAAATTTTTCCTCAGAATCTCTAGACGTGTTTTGGGGAGAATTGGCACTTTAACAATATTGAGTCTTTCTCAGTGTAGTTCTCCATTTATTTAAGTTTTTGATTCTTTCATCAATGTTTAATGGCTATCAGCATATAAATCTTGCACATTTTGCTAGACTTACACTTACATATTTCATGTCTTGGGTGCTATTTTATATGGTAATTTAAAAAATTTCCAATTACTAATATATAGGAATAGGATTAATTTTTGTGTGTTGACTTTGCGTCTTGCCACCTTGCTAAAGCCATGTGTTCGTTTTAGTAGCTTTTATGTAGATTAGCTAACATTTTCTAACATTGGAAAGAATTCATTTCTTTCCAAATAGATGTAATTTTATGTCTTTGTTTCTGATCCGTATGCCTTTATTTTTCTTGACTTATTGCACTGGCTTCCAGTCAAATGATGAATAGGAGTGATAGGAGCAGACATCCTTGCCTTGTTTTTCTTTATAGGAGAAAAACATCCAATGTTTAACAACTAAGTACATCTAGTTACATCTAGGTTTTCAACAATTGCCTTTTACCTAGGTTGAGGAAATTGTTCCTTATTCCTACTTCTATTCCTCATTCTGAGAGTTTTTATCATGGGAAAATGTGAATTCTGTCAACTTACATATATATTGAGATTCTCAGATGGTCTTTATTTTTCTTCTTTTGTCGATTTAGGCTGCATTTCTTCACTTAAAGAATTTTGTAAAAGTCTATATTGGATAATCACAGGATGAAAGCTTCAAGTCAGAGGGTAGAAACCCTTTTCCGAAGTTTACACACTGCATATTTATAGGATGAAATCAGACTTCAAACATCTAAGGCCACTCTACTCTTCTGTATATGCTGAGCAGATACTGAAAAGCCTTTTTAATCTCAGTAAATCCTAAGGAAATCATCCAAATATTATTTTTTTAATAATTTAGTTCTACTCTTTAAAGTTCAAAATTTAGAATACTAAAATATAGTCCTATCAACTCCTAGAGTTATATGAGGTGTAAAATATTCAGGTGTATCTTATTAGAATGAGTTCTACTGAGTTCTTCTGTGGACAGAGTATTAGATCCTTAAGAATGCCAACATTTCCCAGTGGACCTCAAATTTCATCAGCTTTTAATTTTATATAATCTACCCAGTGCTCAATCAAAAAAGACCCAAAAGACTATGAAAGTAAATTTTTAACAGATTTTTTTAAATAGAAAGGACTAACAATAATAATGTGTCTAATAACCAGATGAGCACCATTGCTTATATTAAGACATAATTTGCCATTATTTATTAGAGATTTCAGAAAATTGATTATTTTTTCCTAATTCTCAGTTACGTGATTTTTAAAATTCAATGTAATATGGGAAAATACTGTAGTTTGTATATTATCTCAATGAATGTCAATTGAACAACTAAATGAATGAATGGACCAATGAATGAGCTGTGTATGATTTTTCACTGAAAAGATATCAATATTCTATCATGTACGATGCCCTAATTGGGGTCCATCCAATTTTATTTGGTTTTGTATATTCTACTGTATATACATTCTATTGTACATACAGTAGAATGTATATTTCTATTAAAATTTTCATTTTATCTGGTAACTAAGATATATGTTTTAAGTGCTATATATTCAATCAATAAGCACTTTAAACAGGCTTTTTTTTTCCTGTGCAAATCCTTGTGCAAGTGCTGAGGATGCAAAAATCAACGAAACACAGTGTCTTCTGAAGTTTATATGCTATTTATTCTACTAGATGAATCAGATGCATAAATAGTAGGTATAATATTATGAATCCTTTCAGAGTGGGAATACATTGTATTTACTCATATTTGTGGTCATTGTGTTAAACCAGTGTTTGCCACATAGCAGTACTTGCATGCCTGATGCTGCAACAGTAGAATTCTAAGAAAATGTGGAAGTGACACGGAGGATGGATCCATTGACCAATTCTTCCTAGAGAATAATTTCTTCCTAGAGAAGTCTGTTTAGAGGAGATGACATTTGAACTGAGTCCCCTAGAAAGAAAGAAAAAAAAAAGGAGGGGAGGGAAATAGGAAGGGGAAGGGGAGGGGAATGGAGGAAGAAAGGGGGTTCAAAAGTAGAACAGCATAAGCAAAGGTGCTCTGGTGCTAAATAAAGTGGGGTTTCCAAGACACAGCTTGACCTCCACCATGTAGTACAATGGTCTCAGAAACTGGCTACTGTTAATAAGAGGTAATCTGAGGACAGGGAATAGAGATTTAGCTCTCTTGCTTAGGATCCACTTCTCTGCAGGAAATGCGTGTGATGGCTAGAGAAATCTAACTCTGCATTTGATTGTACAGCGTGCAACACGTTAAGCTAGTAACATGGGATTCAAGAGTCGTACAACTATTCTTTGGTACGGCAAACCACCCCATTCAATCCTTTTTTACCTTTCCTCACAAAAAGTCCCTATGATCGTCCACTACCAAAAGCATTAAAGCCTCTCACCAACAATGAACTACAGTGTCCCTCGGAAATACGTAACACCTTCTCACTTAGCTAATTTATCGGTCCACCTACTCATGTGAGAAGCCAACATAGAATTCCATTCAGTGATTTTTGCAATTTGATCAGCTCGAGAGGGGGATAAGGGAAATCTTCAAATATAAAACTGTCCAGTGAAGATAAGAGCACATAATTTAGGACCTGCAGCCGCAGACAGCATTAGTTATTGCTCTTCCCTATACACTGAACAAAAGCTGCAGAGTTCCATTCCTACTGGCAGAGTTACGACCTCCACTTCGAGCCTTTTGTGGTACAGATATAAATAATAAAGTCATGTAAACAGCAATAAGCAAAAATTTCAAATCCCCTACATTTATCAGATTTCCTCATTTTAGAGAATTCATGGGTGTTAAATGTGTTATTGAGGAAAAATGCTGGGTTTCAATGATTATGTAAGTGTGGCAAAATTCCCAGTATTGAGATTAATCTGTTTCTTCTTTTCTTCTACAAGTACATCACTGAGCTCTAGTGCACATTTTTCTTGTTTGTTTTCGCCTCTGGCTTCCCACTCCAGCTGCATAGTCTGTCTGCAGTCATCTGTCCAACATGCCTGGGCAGAGCTATGAGCTTTCCAGTATTCCATGACCCAGCCTCAGCATTAGCAAGTTGTGGAGACGCTAAGCAGAGAGAGGCATTAATGCAGGTGACATTGGTTGAGGGCACCCCCTTAAGCTACACTAATAAAACTTCAATGTTCCTCAGCCTCTGGAATATTTCATTAAAATTACAGAGTATGAGTTTATGACCTAAAATGGTCAGGAGACACGTGAAGGGAAGTCCTTTTAGAAATGGATTTTGCCTCAAAAACAACCATCTCAACTCTCTTGAGGAATGAATGTCCAAATTCAGAAAGACATTCACTGAGAATGTTATATAGCTCATCATTTTCTTCTCCAGGTGTTTCTATGGAAACATTTTAAAGGAATTCTTGAAATAGAGTAAAGCAGACAGAAATAAAGACTCCAATTCAGAAGCAGTTTGTGAGAGTAAATATTGCTTTTAGAAATCTATTGAAATGTTCCCTTCTACTCCTAAGAGAAAGATGAGAAGGAACCCAACACAAATTGTGTGAAGGATTCACTTATTATTAGCCTAGACCAATAAACTTTAATCGAGCAAAACATCTCCTAGGAAAAACTTCTGAGAGCTACATAAGGAGCCTAGTATAAGAGAAAGAACACCACCTATGGAATTGAAAGACCCATGTTTTTGTCACTCATTGACCTGTGATCTCCTAGAAGTTATTGAAATCTATGACTCTCCATCCCTTCATATATAAAATATAATAGATTTTTGATTACTGTTTCATGGGTTACTATGAAGCTCAACTATAATAATGACTATGGACACATCATTTACAGCTCCTTCCCCTCAAAAGGAATCTATGATTCCTCCTTCTAGAGAATCACCTCTCAAGTGTCCCAAGTGGGTTGCACGTGTATCAGAGCCCCAGATCAGATCATTTCCTAGATTGAGGCTTTCAGCTTTTTGAGCAGTGGGCAAATACGGTTCTGAGTTCCCTATGCACACAGTTGGGATCTGGCCTTGGTTCTGGGCCCTGTGCTTGATATATATTATCTGCTTTGCAGGATAATGGAAGGCAACATGGTGCTATAGAAAGAGCAAGAGGTCAGTAGTGAGAAAGGCATTGCTTCAGTCTTGGCCCCACACTTACTAAGCGTCTCTGGCTCTGACTTCCTGCCTTGGCTTTTTCGGTAGAGCCATCTGTGGTATCCTGGCCTTCTCTAGGCCCATCACAAAGTCCTGTGTTGAAATGTCTCTTGTCCCTGTTTTATGAAAACATATTTGCAGGATGCTCACCATAGTGATTTTTATCTCTGCTGACAAAGATGGCAGGAAAATTCAGCTGTATGTAATAAGAAAGCAATGTAAGTCATACCCCTCATCCTACACCGATTCTTCTTTTTATTTTTCAATTTTAATTCCAGTATAATTAACATGCAGTGTTATATTAGTTTCGGGGATACAATATATAGTGACTCAGTAATTCTATATATAGACAGTGCTCATAATGATAAGTATACTCTTAATCCCCTTCAACAATTCTTCTTAAGATTTAAAAACTTCTAAAAAATTTAGTGGGAGGTTGGTAAAATACGTGGACTTTGAAATTCAGGACCCAGTCCTGCCCCTTGTTGCCTCTATGTCCTGAATCTTATTAAATCTCGGTTTCCTTGGCTTGTAAAATGGGAGTGATCCTTTGAGTCATACTTCATGGTATCATGAAATTAAAGGTGATTTAAAATAGGAGCGCAAGCTCTGACCCCTCTAATGAATTCTAAAATGAAGATGGTTACTATTACTGTGTACGATTCTGTGTTAGTCATCACTATAGTCTCTGCTGTTATACTCACTAAGTCTTCTTAATACTTCTTTGATAAAGAAGCTCTGCTTTTTCTTTTTACCTCGGTATTTTTCAGCTAAGGGGATGTCTCTTCTTTTAGGGAATCCAATTTAGATTCAATGTTCTCTCTGGCAATCAAAGTTGAAAACAGGTGCTCCTTGCATTCTCTTGTCTCAAATATGCAAAATTTTGATTTATTTTTCTTTATATAATTATGCTTTAATCATTGTGGAAAACAGCCTGAATATTTTGCAGTACTATGTGGAGCACAGGATGTAACAGGAAAAATATCTTTTTTATGGTGGATCCTTCGTCTAACAATTATAAAAAAGAAAAACATTCATCAGTGTGACCTCTTAATCATTATAGCGTACTTTTGAAGTGGGCAGAACGCCTACTTATTATTCACATAAGAAAATTATTCTTACCGTTTTGATTTGAAATTTCCTTCTTTCCTGAAGTGCAAGCAAACTTTGAAATGAACATTAACTTGATTTTTTGTTCTTCTACATTTATTATTATTATTTATAATTATTTAAGAATACATCTCTAACACCTTTTCACATCAGTACATATAGGTCTGACCAGTGGTTCTCATTAGGGCAAATTTGACTCCCATGCTGTATTTGGCAGTGTCTTAAACAGTTGCACAGCCATGACACTATCGAATTCCAGAACATCTTCATCACCACAAAAAGAAATCCCATACACATTAGCAGTCACTCCCCACTCTCCTCTTCCCCAAGCTCCTGGCAACTAATATTCCACTTTCTGTCTCTATGAATTCTCCTGTCCTGGACATTTCCTATTAATGGAGTCATACCATATGTGGCCTTTTGTATCTAGCATCTTTCAACTAGCATAATGTTTTCAAGATTTATCCATATTTTAGCATATATTAATGCATCATTTGGGTTTGTGGCTGAATAACATTCATTATGTGGATAGACTACATTTTGTTTATACATTCATCAATTGATAGACATTTGGCTGTTTTCCACATTTTGGCTTTTATGATTAATTCTGCTATTAAATAACGTTCATAGATAAGGTTTTGCGTGAACATATCTTTTCAGTTCTCTTGGGCACATAGCTAGGAGTAGAATTGACGTGTCATGTGGTAACTTAATGTTCAAATTGTTGAGGGACTGCCAAATTATTTTTTCAAACTGACTACAATTATTTTACATTTTTACTAGCAATGTGTAAGAGTTCCAGTTCCACAAATCCTTGCCAATACTTATTTGTCTTTTTTATTATAGCCCTCCTACTAGATGTGGTGCAGTATTGTGGTTTTGGTTTTAATTTTCCTATGGTTAATGATGTTGAGCATCTTTTCACATACTTACTGGCCATTTGTATATCTTTCTTGGAGAAATGTCTATTCAGATCCTTTGCCCATTTTTAATTGTCTTTATATTGTTGCATTGTAAGAGTTCTTTATATATTCCAGATATTTTCACATTCCTTTTCTGATATGACTTGCAAATATTTTCTCCCACCACATGGCTGTCTCTTCACTTTCTTGGTGGTGGGGCACACAAATTTCAACTTTGATAAGTCTAAGTTATCTATTTTTTGTTGTTGTTACCTGTGCTTTTGGTGTTGTGTCTAAAAAAAAAAAACAAAAGCAAAACAAAACAAAAAACACTGCTTGATCTAAAATCATGAAGACTTATACCTATATTTTTTTCTGTGAGTTCTGTAGTTTATTTTTATTTTTTAGATTTTATTTATTTATTAATGAGAGAGAGAGTGAGTTAGAGACACAGGCAGAGGGAGAAGCAGGCTCCACGCCGGGAGCCTGACGCGGGACTCGATCCTGGGACTCCAGGATCACGCCCTGGGCCGAAGGCAGGCGCTTAACTGCTGAGCCACCCAGGCTGCCCAGTTCTGTAGTTTTAATTCTTACATTTAGATATTATGCACATTGAGTTAATTTTTGTATGTAATATGCAGAATGGTCCATCCTTACATGAGATACATAGCTGTCTTACATGAAAAGTAGTACTACTCATTAAAATGACTTATTTCCCAATTGAATTGCCATGTGGCATTCTTATAGATAATCAATTGTAAATGTGGGGGTTTATTTCTGAACTCTTAATTCTATTCCATTGATCTCCATATGTTTATCTCTGCCAACACCAAACTGTCTTGGTTAGTGTAGATTTGTTGTAAGTTTTGAGGTCAGAAAGTCTGAGTACTACAATTTTGTTTTTCATTTTCAAGACTGTTTTGACTATTCCAGTTCTCTTGAACTTCCTTATGAATTTTAGGATAGCTTGTCAGTCTCTTCAAAGAAGCCAACTGGGATTTTGATAGAGATTTTGTTGAATCTGTAGATTAATTTTGGAAGTATTGCCATCTTAACAATTCAAACACAGGATATTTTTCCATTCACATAAGTATTTAATTTCTTCCTCTGATGTTTTGTAGTTTTCAGTGTACAAGATTGCACTTCTTTTGTTAAATTTATTCCTAAGCATTTTATTCTTTTTGAAGCTATTGTAAATGCGATTATCTTCCTAATTTTGTTTTTGGATTGTTTGTTGCCTGTATAGGAATATAATTGATTTTTGTCTATTGATTTTGTTTCCTGTGATAATACTGAACTTATTGGCTCTAATTGTGTATGTGTGTGTGTATGTGTGTGTGTGTTCCTTAGGGTATTCTATGTACAGAATCATCTGTAAATAGAGATAGATTTGTTTCCTCCTTTCCAACCTCAGATGTCTTTTATTCCTTTTTCTTGTCTAATTTCCTTGGCTAGAAACTCCAGTAAAATGTCTTCTCCCTGACCTTATGAAGAAGGTTTCAATATTTCACTGTTAAGGATGATGTTAGCTGTGGGTTTTTCGTAAATTTCCTTTATTAAGTTGAGCAAATTCCCTTCTGTTAGTCCTGGTTTCGTTAGTGTTTTTACCATGAAATAGTGTTGGATTTTTGTCAGATTTTTTTCTACGTATATTGAGATGATCTTGTGTTTTTATCCCTTATTTATTGATATTGTGTGTTACAGTGATTGATATTCATATGTTAAACTGACCTTACATTCCTGTCAGGCTGTTAGCTTTCACCACTGTGGTTATAGAGCTATTAGAGTCCTGTGGAGCCAGAGAGAAGGAAATGAGAATAGGGCAAGTTAAAATATGACAAAGCTCACTTTTTTTTAGGGAGATTCAGCCTTTTTTTTTTTTTTTTGGACTAAATGCTTCATAAGTTGCTGCAAGCCCTTGGTTGACTTCCAGAATTCTGAAAAATATATTTTGACCATTTTTCATCAGTGTTATCATTGGTTCTAAGGAGGTAAGATTTTTCAGAGGCCCTACTTTGCCATTTCCACTGATATTACTCCATTAAAGCAATCTTAAGGATGATGCTGAATATTCCTAAATATTCAATTTAAAACACGTGTAGGGTAAGAAACCTACAGACTCTCACCTTTTTTTCTAGTTCTGTCTACCTTCATATTACTATTTATCTCTGTTTATCCCTTTATCCTAGCTAAATATTCATTCATTATATTCATTCTTTTAAATGTTTATTCAGTGTTTTCTATGCTTAAGGCACTGTGATAAATGTTTTAATGGATACAAAATTAATAAGTACAAATTATCCCCAGTGTGATAAGTAAGATGTGCATAACCAAAATACATGTTAAACATGGTAAATACAAGAAAAAAAGACACAGCTAATGGGTTTTCCAAAAAGAGAGTAAAGGAATATTGCTCTCTTGTCAGAGAATAAGTGCAAGAGGCTACACAGAGACCATGCCATTCAGACAAAGCATGAGTAGGATTGGAATACGCAAGATGGAGGAAGAGAATGTCAGACAAAGAAAACAGTAGGAACAATGGCATAGATGTTAAGAAAACACTAGTTCTAGCCAGGAAAGAGGAAGGAGGTCTACTCTGCTGTAACTCTCACTGAAGAATAGTGACAAATATGGTTACAGAAAGACTAAGCCTCGGCAAAAGAGTACATTTAATGTCAATCTAAGGAGTGTGGGTGTGGGTACGTTTTCTCTATAGGAGGCATGGGACTGTTGAAGATTGCATGATCAGACCTATTCTCCAGAAAAATAAATTTTCATGTAACTATTTGAGAAATTTAATGGGAGGATATAGTGTAAATGGATGTAACCCAGCATTACAGTAAAAGACAGCAGGATAAAAAAAGAAAATTATAAATTGAAATCCAAAATGACATGGAATGCAGGATGAAGAAAGGATGGAGGCATGAGCCTCCTGAGTATTATAAGACTTTTTTTTAAGTGTTTTTTGTTTGTTTGTTTGTTTGTTTTAGATTTATTTGCTTTCCAGAGGTTCTTAGAACCAATAATCTTATATTATTATTGCATGAACAGGGACAAGTGAAAGTCCCGGACAATAGGACACCACAACAGAGATTATCCAGGCATGTCTTCCATTAGCAAGTATATAGAAGGGATTTTTTTTAATGTGTTATTTATTTGAGTGAATGAGTGTGAGCTGAAGCGGACCCCATGCTGAGTGGGGAGCTTGATACAGAGCTCAGTGAGATCATGAACTGAGCCAAACCAAGAGTTGGTTGCTACACCAACTGGGCCCCCCAGGTGCTCCTAGAAGGGTTAAGGGCATTGCCCTGTTTTTTATTCACAGATTCCTTTGTTGTGGCATCTTCTGGTTTTCAAGCCTAATTTCTGGTGTGCCTCTGATCCCAGCACAGTAGATTAAGTTTTTTCTCTCATCTTTTGTTTCCAGAAGTTCAAGGCTGAGTTTCACTATAGTTTTCAAAGTCCTTTTCCCTTGTTTTCCTCCACCATCTCATGGCACCTGTTTGGGCTTCCCACAATCATCTGTTCTTTAGTCCCAGCCCTCCCGAATGACATGATTTCCAGCACCTTATTCACTCTAACACAGCATCAGGAAGATGAGTAATCTTTAACGGTTAAAGTTAAATATGGCCACCAACTCCTCAAAACACTTGAAGTTGAAAAATTCCTTCACAGTTGGAACTAGTGGCTGACATAGCACAGTCAATCTGCCAGACTTCCAAAGGCCAGGTTGGCTTTCATGATTAAATTGCCTCCTTTTGAAAAAGAAAGAAAAAAAAAAAAAAAAAGTACCTGACCAGTTAGGTTGTGTGCCTTCTGAGTCAAACTTACATGGCTTGGTTGTCTGTTACACAAAGAAAATCTGGCTCTTTGTGGGATTGTTTTCCTCCTTAGGCTGGGATATGACCTTGGTTTTCAGTAGGTGAATCACCGTTCACAGCACTATGCTGGTCGTGCAAAGCAGTTCATAATATTCTGGTTTTTTTTTTTTTCTTGCACCGTTAAGAATGCAATACTACAGCAGCTACTAAATCACTGTCTTGAGAACTTTGATAGTGTCCGTAGCCTATTAAGTTGAGGGAGACTAAGATCGTATAATTAAAAAAGCTTCCATTTCCCCCGTGATATCTTAGAGCATAGATTGACTAAAATTGCTAACCAACATTTTTCACATCACTAATGAGAGGGAGAGGGTTGCGTAGCACTCTGTCAACTCTGACATAACTGTTCACACTATTTTGGAGTAGCCTTGGGAACTTACGAAATATTTCTTAGCAGAGTTACTGAGACTTTGCCAGAAACTGACCATTGGTGTGACTACAGCAATATATGGCAAATTGGAAAGGAATGCATGTACAGGTGACCCTTGAACAACGTGGAGGTTGGGGCGCCAACCCACCCATGCAGTGAAAACTCCACTTTTGGAGTTTAGCTTTTGACTCCCCAAATCTTAACTACTAAGAGCCTGCTGTTGACTAGAAGCCTTACCAACAACATCAATCAATTAACACATATTTTGTACCTGTATTATGTACTATGTTCTTAAAATAAGTAAGCTAGAGAAAAGAAAATCATAAGAGAAAATACATTTACAGTACTGTGTTTATTGGAAAAAAGAATCTGTGTATGTGGAGCCACACAATTTAAACCCGTGTTGTTCAAGGGTCAACAGTAGTGTGGATATTTTGGCTCTTTGCCCACTCTTCTCCTATAATTGCCATGTAGAATGAAACAAAAAACAAAAAACCTTGCATGTTTGAGTTTTGTGAACTTTTGAAACATGCAGATTTTGCAGAACAAAAGCCAGTTTTGAAGAATGCTCCTATCTAAAGTGTTTGCAGTGAGAGGACATAAGAACAGACTCTCTGGTTTGAATTTAAGAAGCTGGCTCTGACTACCACTTCCACACAAGTCCAGCCACATACTTTTCACAATGAAAGTGTAGGTCCCGTTTTACAAGAATTATTTGAAAATCTCAAGAGAGCCACGCTTGAGCTTTAAACCAACTGGGGCTTTTCTAGGCACAGGGCTCTGGACAGGTGCACAGGTCACACGCCCATAGAGCTGCTCTTTTTCCGGGCACCCTCTAACCATAAATGAAGAACAGTGGTATGGACGTCATCCTCCTTGGACTTATGAAGTTCACATCCTACTCCTATAAGCAGAATGACTGAGTACTTAACTATGCAATGCTATTTGCAGTACTTTGGGGAGGGTACAGTAATTGCCCCACAAATAACACGTATCTATTCAAGTGCCTATGAGGTGCTGAGTGCTTTCAGCTATGTTATCATATTTGTTCCTTATAAAACCCCAAATACTCAATGGCATGTGTGACTATCCTACAGATGTCTGACTATATTGCCCTTGACGGTACAGAAAGGATATTGAAAGGAGGTGAGGCAGGCCTCAGTGGCACCTCTTAGGTGAACCAGCTGTGCTTCTTGGGCTCCCTGAGGATTACAGAATTATCTTTGAAACATTTTAAAAACAAGAAGCCGGATCTCTGTTCAATAACTGAAAAGCTCATAGCGCTAGAGCCACGTGTTCTAGGTGGGACAGCTGGGTTTCACCACCTCCAGCCCCAAGGGAAGAAGAAATAAAGAATCTCCTGAACGAGTGTTATCCTGCCCTAATATGCACATGAATCACTGAGGACCTTGGTAAACTGCAGAATCTGATCCCAGATTCTGTGGGGGAGGACCAGAGATTCTGAGTTTCCAAACCAGGTTTCAAGAGACGTCTGCACTGTGGGTCTGCAGACCATGCTTGAGAGGCAAGGCCCTCTAGGAAACATCAATCACCTGCCCTGAAATAAACGCAGCTTAGATATACTGTGTAATCACTATTCATGAAGAAACTAATGACTTCCAGAGCATTCCATAGTCATTCTGTGTTTTATATCATTTTTAAAGAAGGTGCATTCTCCCTTTTTAAAAAATGCGTATCTTCCTACTGAAGGGGAACATTAACAGCATGCTGCTCATCTGCTCACCTGTTTTATCACTCGGTTACGTAGGCAAGTGTAGATTTTCAAGATTATGAACCAGCCTGCCCTTTTGGTCTCGTCACCCACACAGCTGTTGTTCTTAGAACAACTCCACCTTCACATCTATCAAAAGTCATTCCTCACATCAGTTTTGAAAACGCCCATCTTGCTATCCCAAAGAAACCACACATGATCCGAGTCTTACTTCTATCATTAAGAGAAGATAATTGCTTACTAAATACGACAGCCTGCAGCCTACAGCAGCCCTCTAGAAGTACGAACCAGCCATTAAATGCAAGGGGGGAAGAGACAAGACCGCCCTGATGACTAATACCTGGTTCCTCTTTGCTGCGTTACTGAGCAAACTCCACACGGTTGGCAGATAGCGCCTGATGATTACACACATCATTTGTCATCATATCTTTTTGGGCTTTTCTGAAATGGGAAGCTGCAAGCAGTTTTGTTTGTATTAAGAAATAGAATCCTAAAGGAAGTTAAAGGAAGCGAACATGACCTTTCCCAGTAACTTGCAGAAGGACTTCCCCTGGCCCAGCTACGGAACATTTGCTCTTTGGTGCCCCCTCTCAGGGGGTGTAGGTTAGCACAGAAGTGAAATTTTGGTGAAAGGATGTGACGGAGTGGGTTTTATAATATTAATTTAGTTAGAGTTGGGGTAAAGGATGTAAAAGGAGCAGTGGAGAGAATTGTCCTTAAAACTCTAGTCTGTCCAAACAACCGTGGTTGAGTTGGTGAGACTAGAAAGGAACAGATGCGCAGGGATATGGAGACTAACACCTGAGACATACCGATATAAAAAGATTTCATTTTCCATTCTCCACAAAAAAGGTGAAAAACAGACTCTGTTCCAAGACTAGTCTCCTGATAAAGTGACCTTTCAGGACATCCTTTCAATGATACTTAGAGTATCATCAAGGTTATGAAACCCTGGGCTCCTCACAGGGCTCTTGCCTGTGCTTCCTTGGGAAAGACCATCAAAAGAGACTAGAAGAGAAGAGGATGTTTCGTAGGAAGAAGTGAGTGGCCCACGGCATCTAGACTCCACGGGTAGGCTCTGCAGTAATAGCTCTGTTGAATGTTCTCTTACCGGCGAAGGTATGTTTCTGCCCGCCAATCTGGATTCTCTAAACTCTGAAATGTGCCATATTGACAATGAATGCAGAAACTTGGTTCTTACGGCTTTCCCAATCCACTCTTCAGAACCGTTAGCCGGTAGCTCACTCTCTTTCCAAGATATGTCTTTTGTGAATTCCTTACTACTAATGAGCAGACAGAGAGCTGTTGCGCGGTTGCTAATTTGTCCCTGTATTTGTATATAAAGCATTGATAAACAACTCAGGCTGAATTTGAACAGGCAACTGTATCTGGAAAAAAACCCCATAACTTGTCTTTCAAATCCCTTCTGCCCAAACACTTAAACTTCTAGTTCACGAAATAAAGCGCTAATGTTGCACTCTGGTTCCAAGCTACGTCCCCTCACAACACTTATTTTGTGTAAAGTAGTATTTCCCATTAAATAAAGTAATTAAGGATCATTCAGCAGTGGAGGAAACAACACCTGAGGTGTGCTCCTAAGGTACTAAATAAATTATGGAGGACTATGTGGAAACGTAAGACAGCCATGTCTGCTTTAGTGCATTTCATGTGAGACGTGTATATTTCTCTTACACTTTTTCACGTTATCCTTCAAATCATTAAGTTTGGCCCCTTTTACAACATGACACTGAATACTCAGAATATTTACTGTATGCACGCACTGAGATTACAGTCATCCGTAGGTCACTGGCGAACTACAAAGCTTAAGAAACATGCATTTCAATCCTAGAGATTAATTCCTAAAAAGAATGAGGTGCTTCTTATTGCATACTTAATTATTCTGGTAGCTAGCCCATCCTTTCTTATGTATAAGAAGCTTGATAAACTCGTAAGTACTTATAATTACCTGGGTCTCATTCAGTTACTTTTTTAGGCATTTGAAGAAAGTTATTAACCAAATTTCCATTGATGAATTGAAAACGGATGGCATGTTGTTCTCAGGCCTTCCTTTCATATCATAAATCATTTTATAAAATCGCACTGTAAAATAAAAAAAAATCAAATAAATTTCATTGCAGAAGAGTAAGCTTATGAATCTAGGAAAGGCACACAGACAGCCATGGAAATGGAGAGAGGTATTCATCACTTTGTATCATAGAAAACTGAATACTTAGCTTAATTTCAATTCCTTGTTTTCTGGGATCATCTGGATTTAGAAGACGTGTACCAGCTATTAGACAGTGATTCAGGAAAATGGCATACTCCAGAAACTCAAAAGGTCAGTTGCTCTAACTCTGTGCCTGTGGACAGCGGGACAAATAAAACCTCAAGAAGAAAGATTGCAACCATTTACATAATTAAAGACAGTTATGATTCAGCATTTGTTTTCTATTTCTCCTCCACAAAGAACAAGTTCCTATACTTTGAATTGTTCCTTAAATTATACCATGGTGTAATTTATCCGTGATGTAGAGGGGAAATTCTGGCTGAAGAGGCAGGTCCTTCATTTTCCTTACAAGGTCCTTTGTCATTTTCAGGACTCGAATTACAATCCTCTCTATATTTTCTTGATTGTTAAAATCCCTGAAAGGCAGCTCCTACATCCCTATAAAGAAACTAACCAAAATTGAATTCCACGTTTCACCTCCTAGTACATTTAAACTATAAGATGTATGCTATTTTTGTTGTTGGAGTCTAAAAATTATTTGTATATAAAATGCTCTTTAGATAAACAAATATCTAATAAAGCATCCTAACCATAAACAAATCTCTAATAAAGCATTTTAACCTTTGTTGGAGTAATTTGAAAAGATTATACTCAAAGCCCAGTGCTTTAAACACTTGGCACAAAGTGCTCCAATGGAGAATCATTTTGAGGTTTGCTTCATTTGAACCTCTGGGCCCCTTCATCTATAATAAAGTCTATAGAACTAAAAATTCACCTCATCCAGTTTCATTTGCAGTTGTACAACTCTGGTGCTTCATTCAATTCCTTTGCCACCAATCTTCTGGATTCCTCCTCCCAACACCCTCTCCCCATGCACACATATTCCTTTCCTACTTACATTTATATGTTCCCCACCTAAACTCAATTAAAATGCGATGAACATTGGATTGAAACTTCATTTACTAACCTGATGTGTGCCAGGAGATAGTCAACGTCATAGGAGAGGGATGGTGCAAATGTTTTTGTATCGATTCTTTTGTCTACTTATATTTATCACTTTATATTAAAATGAACAAGGATAAGCTATGGAGTAAAATACAACATGTGCATAATTTTTGGGATAAGACAAGAGCCTTCAAAGAAATTTCCAGAGGGAGATGTTTAGCATTCTCTACCTAGGAGAAAACATAGTGGAGAAGTTTAATAAGTGTTAGACTTACTGTGTCACACCCTGGCTTTTTCTTTTCAAACAACTCACACACTGACAATTTAAATGCATTTATCATACACTCATAAAATTCAGTGTAAGAAAGAGAATGTAAGATATGTAAATAAGACTTCATGTGCAGATGAATTGGAGAGGCCCTCAAAACTTAAGTGATTAAAAAAAAAAAAAAAAGACCAACCCAAATTCACACAGCTGGATAGTTGTAGTAATAACTGTGTGAGCACCTACAACCACGACTCTATTTATTTTCTTCCAACTGTACCGTAATGCCTCATGGACATGTTCACGGTCCTTTGTTTTTGCTTCAGGAATCTGTAAACAGGAGGAGTCACCAGAATCAACAATGAAAGAAAGTGGCATTGCCACTAATAGTCTTCCTCTGGAACCTGGCTCCAAGATTATTTTTATTTTTATAAAAAAAGCATTATTTATTTATTTATTTATTTATTTATTTATTTATTTATTTAGAGTGGGCATGTGCGTGAGCAGGGAGAGGGCAGACTGAGAGGGTGAAGGAGAGAAGCGGAATCCTCACTGAAAGGAGCAGCCCATCATGTGTGTCTTTTGGGGAGGGAGGGGGTGTTGTTGCTGAATCTCATGACCTTGAGATCAAGACCTGAGCTGAAATCAAGAGTCAGACGCTCAACCAGCTTTGCAGCCCAGGCTCCCTGGGCTCCAAGATCATTTACAAACAGAATTTGGGTTGGCAGAAAGGTTGCAAACCCCTCTGAGAGGGGCTCAGTTTCTGAAGGCCAAATGGTCTAATCATAAGATATTCTTATGTGGAGATGTTTGCTAGCCTAGCCCAGGAAGGTAATATTAGTGGAGCAGCCCAATGTGTTATTCTTTTAAAGGGAAAATAAATAACAAGAGACATGCTCCCTTCCAGGGCAACACACCCATTGTGTCCCTGGAGGCTGACCCTTGTAGCTTTCCTGGGTGTGCTCTAACCTGATGGGGGGCAGCCCTATCTCCGAGTGACAAGATGCTAAAGTGCTGCTGTTTCTTCCCCATGGCCACAATCTCCTCCATGTCGTTTATTGCTGTTTCCTTCAGCATTTCTCCTCTAAATCCTATCCTGCCTGTGGTTACCAGAATTCAGTTCTTTATAAATCACTTTTTAACTGCTGTGCTATTTGTACTACGAAATAGGAGAGAGTAAAATGTAGCAAATAATTGCTCCTCCAGGGCTTAGGTTTCCTCATATTATAGTTTCGTGGCATGATCTGGAACTGCATCAAACTATACGGACTCCTTTTCTGAAAGAACATTTCCTGCTCTCAAGACCGAATGCTTTTCCTTGAAGCTACTTGATGTTCGGGGATAACATGTTATAATGACTGGCATTCCATTGACTTGAAAAATTCGGGGAGTTCTTATTTCTTGGAATTTGGTTCTACATCAGTCAGGTAGATTGTGTTTTTCACTGAGTTGAAGTAAACACACATTCGGGGTTATTGGTGAGAAATATCTGGGATATTGCTGTATTGGATAACAATGAGTTCAGTAGGTCACTAGGGATGAAAACGAGGTACATGATTGTTGAGGAGGTGCAATACAATGGAGACAACCCTGGGGAATTTTGGAGAGTCTTGAGTGCCGCTCTCATCTAAGTACCTCTGTCTGTATTCTATGGGTTAGGGAAAACATAAATCTTTTGGGGAAAACAAAATTATAATACTTTCTAGTTGGCGTCATGAAGATGAAGCTGTGACAGGAAAAGAGTGTGGAGATCACAATGGCACGGAAGAGGTGGACATTTAGCCTTTACAGTGATACAGCTAAGAAGCAGTGATCCTCATTCAACACATGATTTAGTACCCGTTAGGTTCCAGAGTCTCTGTTTGGGCTGGAGCTTGATAGAATAGGCTGACATGACTCTTGTACGGAGTTTACTTTCTACTGTTGTGGGGTAGATTAAAAGAAAAAGAAAACCAAACTAATGCTGGAAAGAAAATAAACAAGCAGAATAGAGGGCAACCTAGGAGAATATAAATAGATTGGTGAAGAATGGTCTCTCTAAGAAGCTGGTATTTCAGCTAATGTGAAGAGTGGGAATCTCAACACCACCTACGAGAAGATCACGTTCAGAGGGTTAAGAAGAAGCTTTGCTTGTTCAAAGAACTCAGAGGGACCCGCGTAGTTGAGGCTCAAAGATGTGGAGAGAAAAACAAGGTGGTGGTGGGGAGGGGGTGGGGGTGAATCACTCACGGCTGTATAAGGGCATGGCAAAGACTAGATTTTGTTCTGAGGGAAATAAATTGCAACAGAAAGGATTATCGTGAGGGAACCCCTGTGCTTAGATGTGTTTGTTAAGAGGATCCCTTTGCTATGGAAAGAATGGTTTGTGGAAAGGTGATTGGAAAGGAGAAGTAGGCTAGGAGGTGACTGATGCATGATCTGAAGTAGGCTTATAAAAATAGACACGAAATGGAATTGCTGGATTTGAGATTATATTTTATAGAGAAATTGCTGATGATTCGGAGGTCTATGGTTAGAAAAAGGGAGCAATCCCAGATTTCTGGCTTCAGCAAAAAAGTGTATTTACGGAAAAGTAAAAGAATGGGAAGGACGGGTTTAAGGTTATGCCTTGCCCATGTTAAATCTGAGATGTCTGAAAACGTCCACAGAACCAGAAGCATCATCACTCATGTGAAGGCCAAAGGGCTGAGCGATCCTATCCCAATCTCCGAGTCGGTTGACAGCCATCCACACCTACACCTAAACAATTCTCTCTGCTCTTCTGTTTGGTGTGACGGGAGTGTTCGCCTGGGGACCTGCTGGATGTTGAGAGACTATTTTAAGTGTCATATTAAATCATATAAAATGAACGCTACAGCAGCATTAGGAATATATCCCAAGAAGTGTGAAGGTTTTTTCCTTCCCTTTGGTTATTGTTAAGTGTTTTACAATGTCATGTTGTCATAGCAGAAATTTTATCAACATTATCAGAACTTACATATCCAAACCAGTGCTTTTCCCCTTCAAGACAATCCCCTTAGGAGGCTGCACATTTTCTCCAGAAACGCTAGTTTTATTGACAGTGTTTCTGGAAACTTCCTTTGGAATTACCATCAGAATTTATAGGATATTTTCAAATGATGATATGTTTTCTTCTCTAAAGATTAATTTTCATAAACAACCGAATTTTCCATAAGCAAAGTATGATGTATACTTTGAGAATAAAAATTAGATGAAGGTTACAGGAGGGACTACAAATCGAGTAGACATATTTTCCCAGATAGCTCACCACTAGCTAAAAGATAATCCCTAAAGAAGAATTCCAGAATAATTGAAATTAGTTGTAGCTTCCCATTTGACTCCTGATTTCTACATAATAGATATTTTCTACACTTGATATTTTCTTACAGCCTGAATGCTTTAAAATCACACCAAATATTTTAACAGATAACACTAAACTTGAATCAGTTAATGGGAGATTCTTCACCTACATGCCACATGTTCCTAACAGTTATAACCAATGATAGCCACCATCTATTTCAAAAAGGTATCTATTTAAATTTATGTGAAATGGATAAAGGAAGGTAAGCCCTTAGCTAATAGGTTGAGTTCTGTTGTCCATCATAATAAGTAATTTAACCTTGAATGATCATGTGTAGAGTTCTCTGTTTTGCCATAATTCTGAATCTATATTAAGCATATTGTCAGAGAAATTGGCAGGCACATTGTGAATTTCATGAGTTACATCCAGACCTGGAGAATTTGACCTTTGCTAAAACTAGTTCCACGATAAAAAATTGCAGCGCTGCACCACCTGAGCCCTTTTCCACAACCAAGATAATACCAGTGACTGTGCAGGCTTCAGCATGAGCTGCAACTCCTGCCAACAGTAACTCTAGAATTAACTTGTGACTGCTCAAGGGAATGAACCTTAGTCCCAACCAAGGATTAGTCTAATACCCAAAATTTCAAAATAAGCAAAATGTGGCATATTCTTAGATTACATATTTGGAACCTGCTGAATCTAGCATTGTTTCCTGCTCTTATTATGACATTTATAAAAAAAACTTTCTCATCTAAAGAAAAAGTTGACTTAGTCTCATGGTCAACTTGTGTCTATTTCTGCTTTGCTGTCTCTTATTGTGGTTTCAAAATGCCCCTCAGCCTTGACTTCTGTTTATCTTTCACTAGACTCTAAGGGGTATCAGGGCAGTCAATTGCTTTTATGTTCTCAGTGTATGGAACAGAGCCAGTCCTAAATAAATCGTTTTGTTGGCAGAAGGAAGGAAGGAAGAGAGGGAGGGAAGGAGGGAGGAGAGGAGGAAGAAAGGGTGGATTGGAGGGATGAAGTTAAGTTTACTGGATTTCACAGGTTTAAAAATATGGTCTGGAGTCAAATTTCTGATATCAAAGTCCTCTTTGACATTTACAAATGATGTAAGGAAAAATTATTCTCTCCCATCAGCATTAATTTCTTCAACTAGGAAATTTGGATATAATTTGTACCAATGTAAAAAGGCTGTTACAAAAACTAAATAACACATATAGAGGTGTTAGTATAATATTTGTGTATTATGTACTATTTGACCTGGAAATATCCTGTTTTAGCTTTTATTATCTTGAGGGTATATCATGAATCCATTTGAGAATCTGATGGAAATGGACTCTCCCCTCAAATAATTGTATATCTTTAATAAGTTCTTCAAACCTACCCGTGTAGAGAGCATACTGAGAACCATTCACTAAAATTAGTCACTTTTCCCTCCAGCTACACATCACAACTCGTTGGTGAAGTGAAATCTACTTTTTTTGTAGGAATCAGTCATATTGTTTAATGAAAAAGGATAGAACAGGGATCCCTGGGTGGCGCAGTGGTTTGGCGCCTGCCTTTGGCCCAGGGCGCGATCCTGGAGACCCAGGATCGAATCCCACATCAGGCTCCCGGTGCATGGAGCCTGCTTCTCCCTCTGCCTGTGTCTCTGCCTCTCTCTCTCTCTGTGACTATCATACATAAATAAAAAAAAAAAAAAAAAAAAGGATAGAACAAACTGGAAAATAGAACATATCTTGTATCTCGTTTAATTAGGGTAAGTAAAGGTAGATGTTTTGTGAAACTTTATTTCATAACTGTATGTGTGTGTGTGTGTGTTTACACTGTAAAGTTACAACCTTTTTCAAGATGGGTCACACTTGAGCATCCTTCAGACCCTAATACCTTCTCAGCCCTTCCCATTTTTAGTTCTACACAGTATATTTTATTCTCAGCCCTTTCTGGTTTCAGTTCCTTGGTCTGCTTGGTTTCCCAAACATCTGAGCATCATAGCCATGTTTGCACATGCAACAAACCACAGGGTTAATCATTTAAAAAACGGATTAACGGACTCTGATGATCACATTAATCATTGCATATTAACCGCACCTGCAACATAAATGTCATGTTCAGAAGATAAGACATATGCATCTGAATTCCAGATGTGCCATGTAGATGACTTATATTCCAGAGTTTCATCATCATACTGACCTTTGGCTATGACCTGGGAACAGGTCATACGTGAAACAAGTGCTTCTAGTAATTACAGTCTTCTGGATAATATCCAAAGTATCAATTCTATGCCAGACTTTGTACTACAGCAGATGCTTTATAGTGAAACTATAAAGAATGTGTGTATTTTGGATTTTCATAATGAAACTGCTTTCGGCCAATTTATCCACTTTCTTAATTTGAAACCAGAATCAAAATATAGGTCTTGTATGAGTCAAGTGACTCTTATATAAAAGATGATTTCATAACTGCATTTAAAATATTTTCTATTTGAATCTTAGGCACTAAGGATGATATTCACAAAAGTCTAAAAAGTCTGTAGATGATGTAGACAATCATCTAAATTGTCTGCTTAGTGACCGGTGATTTAATTGTCTTCTTCCTCAGTGTCTCTTTTAAAAGGAAAGTTTCTTTTTTTTTTTAAGATTTTATTTATTTATTCATGAGAGACACAGAAAGAGAGAGGCAGAGACACAGGCAGAGGGAGAAGCAGGCTCCCTGTGGGGAGCCCGATGCAGGACTCAATTCCAGGACCCCGGGGTCACGCCCTGGGTCAAAGGCAGACACTCCACTGCTGAGCCAGCCACCCAGATATCCCAAAAGGAGAGTTTCTCACTAGGTCCCTAAACTGAATTACAGCTGCATTAACTTTATGGTCTTTAATTATAAATATCTTCTTTATTATAGAAGTTTATGAGCAATTAATATACTTAGACATATGGGCGTATGGCTAGATGTATCACTTAAAGGAAAACATATAAACAAATTACCTCTTTATGATGTCTTCAGTTCTCACATTAGATTAGAGATTTTAGGAAGATTTGTCAAAAGAATTGCAGAGTTGAAAGTCATTATTTATTTACTTTCTCTTATCTTAAATATTTGTTGAATGATGAACTAAATTGTCATATTAAGAAACGAAAACATAACTAAACTTTTTACTCTAACATTACCCGGCCTATTGACTAACATATATGGATCTTTCATGAAGGTAAACATTTTTAATAGACTTCACAATATAAATGTTCAAGATGTGTAATTTCATACATATAATGTGAATAGCTGAGATGAAACAGCTAGCTGTTCATGCCTGAATTTAAGAGATCAGAAAACCAACCACTGGTGTAATAAATAGTATTTTGTGCATGCAAACTTAGAAAATATAATTTACAGGCATGAAATAGAATTTGTAACAATGGCAACAGAAACTAAACAACCAAACTACAGTCACATGATATGGTTCCTTGAAGCGCATTAGCCCACCAGTCAGGAAGCCTTAATTTTATTTTTCTTATTGTCGTGACTATTCTTGGCTTATTGTTGATCTTTTGAAAGCTGCACATCAAATTAGGAATTTGTGAAACAGAAATGCAAAAGCAAGATTCATGTCTGTCCTATTCGAGATTGTATGTGAGAAGGAGGAGGCTGAAAAAGATTTGTTTTGTGAATAAATATAATCAAGTGGTAGCTTTATTTATAAGGCTAATATTTAGGTCATATGAGTATCTTCCTTCAATATCTTAAAAATGAACATTTTCCGTCTAATTACATGAAAAATTATTTACATTGCCTCAAATGATGAAATTCTTGAGAATAATTTTATAAACACAGAAATAGGTCTATCGATTATGAAAAATCTCAATTACATAATATTTAAAAATTAGTATCATGAGTTTTTCATTTAAGTGCTGTCATTCACCCTCTCATATGAAAAAAGTCTAACTGCAAACAAACTCCGTTACTCTTAAGAGGCACTCGGTCATTTCTTCATTTACATCCATAGCATGTAGTCCATGAAAGAATAGAATTTGAAGTCCACAGTAAACATTGAGGGTAGGAAGCATGTTGATCTTATTCACTGCTGTATCTCTAGCACAGTATCTAGTAGGGGTAGGACTGGCAGTGAGAGCTGAATTAATATGTTTTATTCCTACATTTTGAATAAATGAAGGAACAAAAACTAAATTCAGGAAAACTAAACATGATAAAATCATTTGCGGTTTTAATGCAGAGGAACAAAGATTCCTACCCAGGCGTTCTTCCCTATAATGTCCTACTACACAGGGCTTTACATTTCCTGGGAAAACTAAGTGAATTTTCATCAATTTATTTATTATAAATTTTCATCAATTTATTTATTATAAATTTTCATCAATTTATTTCATCCAGGAATTTGTAAAACTTCATAACTCTGAGAATTAAGCTACTTCTCTCTGCTGATAGGAAAATGGAGAATTGATTTACCAAGTCGTAAGGTCTGGATACAAAAAAGTTGGATGATACTGGGCAAATAAAAACCCTAATGCGTAAAGGTCTGGATCCGGGGCAAACTCCGATTCATCCTGAAGGTATCCTGTCACCTTGGGTCTTTCTCCTCTATTTCCAAGTTATCCCATAACTTTTCATTTGTGCTTCTGTTAAACATATTGGAGGATGAGGTGCCAGTTTTTGCAGTGACTCTGGGGACAAGAGTCACTCTGGGGCACCTGTTTTATTATGTAACCCAAGGATTCCCAAACACAGATCAATGTACTCTGAAGTCTATGATAACTAGTTTAGTTATCATGGAGGCAAAATTAAACAATATGAACAGTGAAGTCAGCTTTTCACTAAAATAGTTTTGTGATTTTAAGATCTGCCCTTTATTACAAAATGTTATGTCTCATAAAATAATGGTGATATTAAATTGTTTTTCCTAATGAAAAATAAAGCTGCTAAACTTTACTGTCACCAAATACTTCAAAACATGTAGACAGGTGGTAATAGGAAAACACATTCTGAGACTGAATGAAAAGAAGAAAATGGAAATTGTTGCATGGCTTCATGCAAGAAGAAAACAAGGTTAAAGGAGTAGATTTCAGTATCTTTATTTACAACTGGTTAACTGATAAAGACAGAAAGTCAAGGAGTGGTGTGAATGGGATTTCATCCTCTTTCATTCATCATTTCTGAAAGAGTCCGGCTACCTCTGATACTTCTGTGAAGAATAGCATTCAACTATATTAAGAATGAAGAACTATCTTTTTTTTCTTATGGAATGAAGTGACCCTTTTTTTCCCTCATTCTTTTTTTTTCATTAATTTATTATGACCTAACCAATGAAATGACAGCTGGAAGTCTTGCAACACACTATATATGTTGTACTAGATGATAAGCAAAAGAAAAATGTCACTATTCAAAAATAAATCATCTTCTACTTAACAAATGGCTTATCATCATGTTACATTGGATTTGAAACAACCAAGAACTGATGTGTCTGAGTTTAAGAGAACTCTTAGAAGAATAGTTTTAATTAAGACATTAATGTCAAAGTTTAGAGATACATGAAGACCAATATTTGCATTTATAGAATTTTTTTAAGAGAGGGAGCCTGATGCTACTTCAAAATAGATATGTAAGGTTTTCTGTGAGTCAGGGAATGGAAGTCTTTACCCAAAGATTACTGACCAAGGATTATTAAGTAATTCAAATAATTAATAATAAAAAATCCACACAAAGTTATTATATATACAGTCTCATCGTTGCTGTGAATAAGTAAATAGATGCATAAAACATATCCTAACCTCCCACCGTATTCTGGGATTTATAGCAGATTCATGGGAGACTCATCCAAATGCCATTATTTTATTCTCTCGGGTTTTTTTTTAAAGACTTTATTTATTTATTCATGAGAGACACACACAGAGAGAGGCAGAGACACAGGCAGAGGGAGAAGCAGGCTCCCTGCTGGGAGCCCTATAGGGGACTTGATCTCTGGGATCACTCCCTGAGCCAAAGGCAAAGGTTCAGCCAACCACTGAGCCATTCAAGTGTCCCTATTCTTTCAGGCTTTAAAATAACTCTACCTCTTCTTAACAGACACACAGTCTAGACCTCCTTCCTTTACATCTAGTAATCTGGGGGTAAACCAAGCCAGTATATGTCCTACATTACCAAAATTGAAAAAAAATTCTCCTTAGGAGAATTGTTAATTTTCAAACATCAATGAAATACCCAGTACCTTCAATCAGCTCTATCGGAGAATCGAAGAAGCATAAAAAAGATTTAAAAGTCTTTGCAATCAAGTTTGAGAGAAATAACATATTCAATTGAAAAGGTAATGTAAGAGTAATGATATAATAAGCATATACGGGGAAATGTCAAAAAAAATTTTAAAAAAACAGAGAAAATAGAAGCGGATCCAAATCCTGACCAGGACAAAAGCTGGCTTGTATAACACCTTTTGAACCCTTATTTTTTTTTTTATTTTTTTTTAAGATTTATTTATTTATTTATGATAGACATAGGAGAGAGAGAGCAGAGACACAGGCAGAGGGAGAAGCAGGCTCCATGCAGGGAGCCTGATGCAGGACTCGATCCCAGGTCTCCAGGATCACGCCCTGGGCTGAGGGCGGGCACTTTAACTGCTGAGCCACCCAGGCATCCCTCAACCCTTATTTTTAAATGAACCCTCTTACGAAATGAGAATGCTAAAAACTATGTAACATGTCACTATGGAGATGAGAAGCAGGGGATGTTAAAAGCCAAGCATTGGACCAAGTACAGACACCAGAATCAGCAAATGAGTATTATTATTAATAGGGCATCAGGGCATCAGTACTATATTTGGTTGTGATCTTTTCTCCCTTTCACATCACCATGCCCTGGAAACTGTGCTTCTCTCCTGACCCCTACTTTCACTCTGCCCTCATTATTTAATGCTCTGCTATTAGTAAACTGTATGAGGTCAAGTATTGTGATTTGCTCGTGTGTGTGTCCCCCAGAGCAGTGCTTCTCTACGTTGGATTGCCGAGGGATCTCGTTACCATAGTGAGTCTGTCCTGCCTTGGAGGTCTGGCTCCTCTGACCAAGGCCCTACAGCACGTCTACGTTGTCTTGCATGTGGAAGACATTCAACAATATTTCTTGCATTTAAAAGGTAACATGAAATACAAGATGTGGATGGTCAAATTAATTACAAAAAAAAAAACAATCTTTTTTAATGATGTTCAGAGGAAGGGGCTACAGACAACTTTATGGAGCAGATGAGAATTCACTCGGGTCCCAAAGAATTACGAAAACCTGAATGGTCACAGTGGACGACAAGCAATCCTGAACTTGTAGGACATGAGGCACATTGTGGGAGGAGCAAAGCATAAGGAATGTTGGGGGGATTTGAACAACTGAGTTGTGCCCAAAGCCTAGGATTTAAGTGAGGTTGAAAGTAAGTTGGAAACTATTGATTGACGCATATGTTTGTCTAATGAGCAATGAAAAAGTGGAGAATTTTTGAGCAATCTGAGAAGTGATCACTATGTTTTTAGAAAAGTTATTCTGGGTGGTGGTACGTAAAATGATTGATAGTGAAGAGAACGCGGGAGATTCAATAAGCTCTTAACTTTAGCTTCTAACCATATATTTGATTAAGCTTCCAAGATTTTAATTTGACATCAAATATAAAACAAACTTACATATCATTCCCGTTGCTATGTCAAGTCATATCCTAACTAAGCCTGAAAGCAATTAGACAGGGGGATATTTTGGTCTCAAGATAAATTTGTTTCACGGATTCTTCTACCAATAGAACACATTAATTATGGTGCAGCTTTTCTGAATTTGAGCATCTCCAGACTTTTAAGATCCCCAACAACTTTACCACCAGGAAAAAAAAAAAAAAAAAACAATTCAAGAATAACTTCCTGCATTCTACTGGGAGACTCACATCTAGCACATTTGTCATTATTTCCTCCTATTTATAATATTGCTATTAAACAGTTAATGCATGAAAGTATTAATAACCCATGAGGCGAGAAATAGGCCAGATATTTCTCCAAAAAGATTAAAATATAAAAAGAGTATGACATTGTCTAATAATATATTTAATGATAGAAGGAGTCAACAGTCATGTTTTTAGAAAGCAATTTTGATTATATTGTAAAAGAATCAACACAAGTTTTGATCAAATTTATGAAGTTCACAGCTGAGAAAATCACTCACTAATGTATATCTGAAAGCATCTAATTGCAATTTTGCCTATTATGTGATTCATTTCCGGGGGGAGAATAGAATGAGAGTTATCCCATCTTGTATGGTATTAACATCTAACTATAGTCTACAGCTGCCATAAAATTAACCGAAGAGTAGCCCTCATAAGTGATGTCTAAGATCAAGTGATTTAGTGTATTGTATCACTTAGAACCAATGAAGCAGAGTAAGTAATTGGCAGAAAAAAATAAAAAACACAGTAAAATAGCAAGGCAAGGCAACTGCCATTAACAGAAAAATGTAATGATCTCATTAAAGACATTGCGTAGTTTCCATTCCAATTTTCACATCTCTGGATTTTTCTCTAGGCTCTGCAAAAATATTATCTACTATCACATAATTTTAACTGTAATTCAAACGTAAAATAGGAATATGGTTTAGACCTTTATTATAGGTTTCATACTTACGTTGCAGTGTTCCATATGCAATATCGATATTTCAGCTGATTACTTCTTTTCCCTCCCTTTTCTAAACTGAGATAAAGTAATTTATTTAATTCCAAAAGAAATGTCCTAAGGTAAGGCCCGTTAATTCAAACTGTATGTGAGGTAGAAAAATTTATTTTACCTGTGGAAGACTCGATAGGAATCATGAAGAAATCCAAAGATCATCGTAATAAAGCATATTCAGAAGCATATGTAAGTTCTTCAAACTGTGAAACATGACTGAAAAAATTCAGGAGAATAACTTTCTCCTAAGAAAGTTGAGAGAATCATGGTTTCAGGCAAAAATTTATGGATTCATTGGTGATTCCGGTTTTAGAGTTTACTCTCACTGATTATAAAATCATCAATATTTTGTCCTAGCTCTGCAAATTGAAAAAAATTGTTTGTTTCTTAAAGATTGTA
Source organism: Canis aureus (assembly GCF_053574225.1). Lineage (NCBI taxonomy): Eukaryota > Metazoa > Chordata > Mammalia > Carnivora > Canidae > Canis > Canis aureus. The sequence goes on along the minus strand of NC_135628.1, from coordinate 2,173,791 downwards.
TTTATTTATTCATGAGAGACCCAGAGAGAGGCACAGACACAGGCAGAGGGAGAAGCAGGCTCCATGCAGGGATCCTGACGTGGGACTCGATCCCGGGTCTCCAGGGTCACGACCTGAGCCAAAGGCAGACGCTCTACCACTGAGCCCCCCAGGTGTCCCAAAAAAGGAGAAGTTTTAATTATAAGGGATCCCTGGGTGGCTCAACGGTCTAGCGCCTGCCTTCGGCTCAGGGCGTGACCCCGGGGTCCTGGGATCGAGTCCCACATCGGACCCCCCACAGGGAGCCTGCTTCTCCCTCTGCCTGTGTCTCTGCCTCTCTCTCCATGTCTCTCATGAATAAATAAATAAAATCTTAAAAAATAAATTATTTTTATAAAGTTGCTTTGGGAGAATGTAATTTTAAATATGTCGGTAAGGTTGCTCTAAATTTTGCAACATTTTACAGTCTAAACAGGATCCTGTTTTCAATTATTCTAACAATGTTTATACTCCTTATAGCTTTTATTTTTGGTTTAATATCACTATTAAGAATGTGTGGTCCGCATTAATATTTAATCATTTACTTTTCTTGCATTTTCTTTTTTTATTGCTTCATAAATAAATAGTTTATAAATTTGCCTAATCCATTTTTGTTTCTGCATAGAAAACTGGACTCTAAGAAGAGTAAGTTAGTATTCTAGATATATAATAAAAAATTTATTGGAAACCCATTTTGTTATTAAGCATTATAGCAGAGAATACATCAAAGACAGGGCATGGCCTCTTCTTTCAAGTATCATGAAATCATTTTGAGACATAATACGGATTCATAAAAGTAAATGCCAATTATCATTGTGTATATTAGTGTATATAGTTCTAAGGAAATGTGAGTTAAAAAGCAATCATAGTTAGGTGGTACTAACCAAGGTGATTCCCGAGGTTAACGAGTTTTGCATAGAGTCGTGGATGGGTGGCTTTAGTAGAAGTCCATCATCAATCAACACTGTTTGATTCCACCAACAGTAACCAAAAATTTGGCACATGCTTAAATCAGTCCGTAATTAATGGCCCTAATCTGTTCCGGAATACTGGAACTTATTTGAAAATAAATGTTAAAGAAGCCTGCACTCTACATTAAGATGCACCTGTATTCAAGATTTGAAAGCTGGTTTATTTGGGCAAATCACCGCCCTTCTGTTGGTAAGATTTTCTTCCTGTTTTTAAGAGGAAGAGATTTTGGTTTCTGTCCTATGTAGTGTTGTTTGGAATGTCATAATGTTGTTTGGAAGTTCAAATGAAGCTCCCAGTAAATTTGCTCAGACAAGTATAGCGCACTAAAGAAATACGTCCTTACAAAAAACTCCCAAAGAAAACATCCCGCGTGCTTTCTCACGATCCCTGCGTTCCCCTCCAGTGCTGTGATGTGCCCCCGACGAAGTTTCCATCTCCTTGAGTTTGGAGAATGTTTTATCTAGAGTTGGTCAACATTGACTCCAATTTGTGCCCAGGACGATCTTCATCAGACGACACGCTTATATTCCAGTCTAAGTTCAAGTGAGTACTCAGCACTGCCGGAACCTGGGCAGAACTGGAATCGAATTCACATTTTCCGCAAACTCTCATTAAGCACCTGCAGTGTGTCCAGCACCGTGCTTATCCTGGGAGCACCGAGAAGACGGCTCCTACCCTTCAAGGGAGGTTCTCGTGGCTGAAGAGGAAGGCAGATGAACACACCACAGTGCCCTACTTTCAGGGGGATTGTCTTTCTATTGAATTCAAGTGATGTTTTGAATCATTCCACGGCCGAGAGTGGGAAGACTATGGTATCACCCATGTAGTCTAATCAAAGATCTTCATGCCTATGGAATTGAATGTAGCCACTGTGCAGACGCATTTATGACAGATCACGCACAATATTAAAAACGACATTTAGGGCAGCCCAGGTGGCTCAGCGGTTTAATGCCGCCTTTGGCCCAAGGCCTGATCGTGGAGTCCCAGGATCGAGTCCCACGTCGGGCTCCCTGCATGGGGCATGCTTCTTCCTCTGCCTGGGTCTCTGCCTCTCTCTCTCTCTCTTTCTCCCTCTGTGTATCTCTCATGAATAAATAAATAAAATCTTTAAAAAACAAATACATAAATAAATAAAAATAAAAACTACATGTTAATGTGTTACAAATAACTGAGGGAAGCATCTAATTATTTGCAGACACACCAAAGTTGCCGTTTTTATCACCTTCGCTAGGGAGGCCTTAAAGAGCCCAAAGTTACGACTTCAATTAATGTGTAATAATTAGTAACCTGAGAAATTAAAGGGGGAAAAAAAAGTAAGTTGACCCAAGAAGTTTGACATGAAAATTGCACAGGCTGGTTCCAGGAAGCCTTGGCACTGAGGAAATACCACAGCGTGTGTGTGTGTGTGTGTGTGTGTGTGTGTGTAGCCTCTCGTCACTGTTGCTTCTTATTTTTACTTGTCTTGCATTGTCCTGTATTTATCACAGTTCCTGTTGAACAGCTTTTAAGTATTTGGGGAGTTTATCTCTCCGTCCTCCCTTTCTGGTTCTCTGCCCCGACCTGTCCCGCTGCAGTTCCTTCCGTGTTCTGTGGCTTTAAGAGAGGAGGGGGGAGGGGTCTCGGATTTTATTTGTTCGTTTGTTTCTTTCTCCTTAGCAGTAGGACTTGATATTTTCAATTTTGGAAGAACTAAAAAAGATAAATATACTGTATTTTCTTTTGTTAAAAAAAATATATATATGTTTTTATATATACACACATATATAAATATATACACACATATATAAATATATACACACACATATAAATATATACACACGTATATAAATATATACACATGTATATATATAGACACACACACATAAATATATACACACATATAAATATATACACACACACATAAATATATAGACACACACATATATAAATATATATATAGACACGCACACACATAAATATATAGACACGCACACTTATATAAATATATAGACACGCACACGTATATAAATATATACACACGTATAAATATATATATATACACACACACAAATATATATAGACACACACACATAAATATATATATATGGACACACACGTAAAATATATAGACACACACGCATATATAAATATATATACACGTATATATATACACATAAATATATATATAGACACACACACATAAATATATAGACATGCACACACATAAATATATACACACGCACACGTATAAATATATATAGAGACACACAAATATATAGACACACACACACATAAATATATACACACACATATAAATATACACACACATAAATATATAGACACACACATATATAAAAATATATACACACGTATATAAATATAGACACACACACACATATACACACATCCACATGTATATCTATGTATATATATATTTTTTGATCTAAGAAGCGCTGATGGTAGCAAAATACATGAAGATACCGAAAGGAGAAACACCGGACTGATTGATGATCAGTCAGCTGATCATCCGCTGATAAGCCGATGATTGATGATCAAGAAGTAAACGGGCCCCAAACACTCCCACCGCCGTCGGGCTGTTCCCTCTGCTCCTCCGGGGCCGGGACCGGGGCGGGAGGCCGCGCGCAAGGCCCGCCAGGCCCCGGGCTGCTGGCGCCCCACGAGCCCGCGCGCTTTCTGGGAGGCAGGGCCGCCAACGCCCTTCTGGGGGTCCCAGGCCGGGAAGGGGCGAGCGACTGGCGCCCCCGCCCTGACCCCGCCCTGGCCCCGCCCTGGCCCTGACCTGGCCCCGCCCTGGCCCTGACCTGGCCCCGCCCTGGCCCCGACCTGGCCCCGCCCTGGCACCGCCCTGGCCCTGACCTGACCCCGCCCTGGCCCCGCCCTGGCCCTGACCCTGAGGCAGAACCGCAGGCGGGGAGGCGCGGCGGCGGCCTGACCCCGGGTCACCGGGCTGCAGGCGCCTCAGGGCCGCGGCGCAGCAGGGGGAGGCAGGCCCTTGCCCTTGCCCGAGGGACCGCCCCGCGGGGGCTTCCACGAGCAGAAAGACCCCAAACTACCCGGGGCTGGAAGTGGCCGCTGCCGGCCCAAGTCTGGCCTTGCAGACCCCGGTGGCAACGACCAAGGGCCCGGGTCTTTTTGGTTCATCGCAACTTGTGAATATCGTTTCTATATTTCTGTGTTTCTGTGTTTTCACTCTTCAGAAAACAGTGTCAGCCACCCCCACCCCCACCCCGACACCCCCGACGAGAGCCCCCGCACTGCTCGGGCCGCTTGGGAATTCCCAGGCCCCGAAACCCTCGCTGCGGCACCGCCCTTAGGAGCTGTTGAGTCTTACGTGCGTTTTGCCGTATGGTTTTCCGAGTTTTAAAGCTTCCGAGTTAAGGTTTGCCTTTTCATTCGTCGTCGCGCTCATGCGGGAATCCTTCCTGCCACAGGCGGACCACAACAACATTTTAAGGAAGAAATTGAAATGAGGTGTGTGTGCCCGCTGTTAGGAGGGCCGCTAACTACATCTGCTAAGTAAATCTGTAAATTAGAAGATCTTTGGTTTCGTGATCACGTCAGCCTTAAGGAGCCGCAGTTTAAGAGATTAGATGTGTTTCTACAAATGCTTCCCAAGATATTGATAGAAAAGGAAATGAACACCTATTATCTTGAGAAATGTCGGGAAATTTTATCAGGGTAATATTTTGATCCTTTTTTTCATTCCGATGGCATTAAATGAAACATAGGGTTTCATAAAACACTGCTTTTGCAAGTTTAAATGATAGTCTTGCAATCTTTATCTACTGAGTCATTACCTATCTGACTTTTTTTCCTGAGATGCTGCTGTATTTGTCTCAAAATTAAAAAATGAACCTACCGTGTGAAGTAGCCCAGGATCAGATAGACACGGCATTTCCATTTGAGGCCCAGTGATTTTTGAAAAATCACAACTAGTGCCTAAAGTTATTAAAACTCAACTACTTTGCTTAAGATAATGTAAAACGATTAAACAATGTAAAGACAATGTAAAAGGCAACATTAAAAATGCAAGCTTTTATATGTAGGAGGATAAGCAGAGACATCAACATTAGAATGTTTTCCTGGCAGGAAATAAAATTGCATATTTTACTTGATGTAGTGCCTTCTAAGTTAGCATATTTTACCAGTTTATGGAGTTAGAATGTTGAACAATATAGGAAAGGAATGACTATTGTTTGGACTACTACATACTACATTGCATAGATTGGCTTTTATTTCCATAAATAGAAACTTTGGGGACGCCCCAGTGGCTCAGCGGCTGAGCATCTGCCTTTGTCTCCAGTCGTGATCCTGGGGTCCCGGGATCGAGTCCCAGGCACCTCACGGGGAGCCTGCTTCTCCCTCTGCCTGTGTCTCTGCCAATCTCTCTGTGTCTCTCATGAACAAATAAAATAAATTAAAAAAAATAAATAGAAACTATGGAAAAGTGACTTTATATATATGCATAATTTATTTCATCAGTATTAAGAGTATCAAGTACAAGTAGTTCATTATTCTCAATTTAGCCTAGAAATGGGAACATTAAACTCTTCATTATACAAATATACAAACTCTAGTTTGAGAAATTCTTACTAGGGAATAACAGAGGAAGATTAAAATGATTAGTATCCTTATGTGGTAAGCACTGTCCTCATTTTATTCATGTATTCAGTATGTTGTGGCTTCACAAAATGAAATCATTAGGACACTGTCTCGATTCATGATGTCAGGGCTCCCAGCTCGATTTCAGGTTTGTGTCATTACTCTAACTGAGACCCCAATTTTCTTGGGGGAATAAATGGATTTCTATATATTTTTATAACCTTTCAGGGATATAACATGGTTCCTGTATGATTAGAGAAGAGCAATTCCAGTAAATTGTATTCATAATACAGCACCTGCTATTAAAGTCTTTCAGTTTTCTATTTCTTAAAAAAAGAAAAAAAGTGGTACAAAATATCTCATAATTCTGCAATTTGCTATCATTAGGACGCAATTTCAGCAGTGCATATGCACACATGCTGAACATTGGAAAACAAGGGCATACTTCCAGAAAATAAATAATTCTGTCTTGCATTTGTATACACCTTGCATCTAAGAAATTGAAAGTAGTCAAAAGAAAAGAAATTTTAAAGCCAGAGACAACAACCTATAAATGGCGGTTGGTCCTCTCTTTGGAGACGTGTGGTACACAACGTACAAAAAAGAGAAGGGCGCTCTCTGGGATTCTTTGCCATGTGTGAATGTGTGAAGAACACTCAGAATATGCCTTTTATTACCGACATATGAAGGTCCTTCCTTTTCTTTACAAGACAAGAAAACATATACTGGACTATGTTTGTTTTATTTCATGCGTGCGATTTTACTAAATAAAAACTGTGATTTATGCCAAATAATGTACACGTGGCATAGATCAACCCACTACAGCCTTAAAACATCACGAGGTGTTGTTTAGGATTTCACAGGTGAGGAAATGGGTGTGGGAGTGAGCCAGCGTGCCCCCAGGCCGCAGAGTGAAGAGCCGGGGTTACGCCTCGCTCTGCTGTCTGTGGAGGTCGTCTCCGAACTGAGGACTCCGTGTTGGACAGGCCAACATCCACCTGGCTGGCCACAGCCTATTTGCAAAGAGACACCTAGAGTCTAGATGAGGGTGGAATCCCCAGTCTTGGCGTAAGGAGAGACTTTAGAACCTGCAGCAGCAGTGTCCGCAGGAGCCAAACTGGGGAAAGAGCGGAGATGTCCATCGACAGATGAAGGGATAAAGAGGATGTTTTAGATACAGACAGATGGAGATGGAGATATACGGAGATACACACACTGGAATATTACTGAGCCATCAGAAAGGATGAACACTTCCATTCACATCCACGCATGGAGCTGGAGGGTATTATGCTGAGCGAAATAAGTCAATCACAAAAAAATTTAAAAAATAAAAATAAAATAAAATAAAATAAAAAAAGAAATAAGTCAATCAGATCAAGACAATTATCATGGCTTCACTCCTATGTGGAATATAAGACACAGTGCGGATCATGGGGGAAGGGGGGAAACTGAATGGGAAGTCATCAGAGAGGGAGACAAACCATGAGAGACTCTAGGGAGCAAACTGAGGGTCGCTGGAGGGGAAGCAGGGGGATGGGGGTCACTGGGTGGCGGGCAGGAAGGAGGGCACGTGGTGTGATGAGCACAAGTGTTATACACAACTGATAAATTATTGAACGCCACATCAGAAACAAATGATGTACCGTATCTTGGCTAATTGAATTTGAATAAAGTAAAATCTGCAACAATTCTTATTACACTGTCAGTCACACTACAAGAAAAATAATTCCCTTGGTAACACCACAGTTGTAGGCTTTATTATTCATTGTAAATCACCCAAATACAACTTTGATTTATTGTCATTTCAACTATTGAGAGAAACGTCTCTCTTCCTTCTCAGAGGAAAGAGGAATTGAGAGGAGGTAGGGTTAAGGGTGTCTGTCTTTCGTTTTAAATTAATTGCCTATTTGTTCACAGTTGCTCTTATAACTGGTTGCGGTTTCATGAGAACTGCTTAAAAAAGGACAATGTTGCTGGTTATAAAGTTTCCATTAGGGCAAACTTGGCAGGTTGGTCCAAAGAGATTAGTCCATTCAGGGTAGCTATTTATCAATGCAGAGAAAATCACTTTTCAAATGCGGACCATGATGGTGAGGCACAGCCTGAATCTACAATGGAATTAGAGAGAGAGAAAACAAGCCTAATGCTGGCATGTGATGGATGGTCAAGAAAGAGCAATACGTTTGGAAGAAGAGGACGTGCTGTTTCCTACGGCGATGCCGACCCATCCAGACTGTGATGAGGGCCAAATTAAGCACTTGCTTATCAAGATTATATCATTCAATTCTCCCTAAAAACAAACAAGAAAACCCTCATGAGTGTTATTATTTCCTATTTTACAGATGAGGAAACTGGAGTTAAGTTTAGGTGATTTATCAAAATGACTTGCAAACTGTGGACCCAACATTAGAACTCGGCGAATTCATTTTCATAGCCCATGTTCTCAACCATTTTGATCCTCTGAATTCGTCACATGGCACAAAATGAGAAAAATTTGTAGTTTCTTACAAAATAGCGACATTTGCATTTAGGTTAAGTAAACATATAAGCCTGACCTATGTCATATAGAGAATACATCATTTTAAATCAGATAAAATAGCAAGGATTTCAAATTTGAGCATCTTGCAAGTATTTTGAAGCTATCTGAGTGTAAGGAAAATAAATTTTGTTAAATGCATGAAAGATCTGGTCATAAAGATAAAGTCAGCTTTCGAAGGACTCTAATATCACCACGGTCATTGACGTTTGTAAAATCTTCTCATTTTAGACAATGTAATATTGATCTCATGGATAGTCTATAAAACTTGAGGCTACAGAGTCTAGGCTTGTATTCCAACCTTGAACAAAGAGTCTAGGCTTGTATTCCAACCTTGAACAAAAACAGCTCAAAATTCTCTGAGCTTTGGTTGCTTTATTCATAAAATGGGGATATTTAACAAGCAACCAATAGTTACTGAATAACAATACTTAACATAATACCTTCTTACATCAAAATTTTCTTTATAGTGTTAAGTCGGAACACGTGCGGCGAACACACTAAAATTCTGTCCCGGGATTGGATGGTATTATGTGACAACTCCACAGATTGCTTCCCGTCATCTCTCTACACATGTTTCAAACACTTACCCTATTCAGTAAGACCAGCACTAGCTCCTCCATTCACCGTGTTCCCTAGTACAGGAGTTGGTACCATCATATGCTTGGTATTCAACCCAGACACCTGGGTGTTATACTCGTGGCCTCCCTCAACTCACCTGTCACATCCTGGCCATGAGCAAGTCTGTTGATTGTGCCCCAGCTAGCTCTCAGAGTCACCCATTTCTCAGCTCAGCTGCTGCCACTGTCCCCTCTCCCCTGGCAGTGGCAGTAACTCCTAGGAAACCCTTCACGTTTTCTCTTGCCCGCCACCTTTGTATTCTCCGTGCTGTGGCCAAAGTAAAAATTTTAAAGTCCAAAAGTGACAATGTTACCTCCTCACCTAACACCCTGTAGTCACTTCTCACTGGCCTTAAGGTGATGTCCAAAGTCATGATGAGACCCCGCCTGGCTCTGCCTACGGCCTAATCCATCCTCACCTCAGGCTCTTCTCCTACGTCACGGGACGAGACATGAGCAATTTTGGAGTTGTGCAGAACTACCTCATATCACATCTCGGCCACATTAGCTGCTCCCTTTTTCTGGAATACTCTTACCCCTTCCTCACTGGGATGGTTCCTATTGATCCTCCAAATCTACTTGTCGACACCACTTCCTAAGTAAGACCTTTCCCAGTTCCTCTCACCAAGTTAGATGCCCCTGGTAGGGAGACTCTAACACTTCTCACTTTCCTTCTGAAAATAGTCATGACACTTCAGTTTCTTATTTTACAAGCTTATTTTACAGGCTTGTTCACAGCTGTCATCACCCTAGAGTCTAGAGCAGGTCATTGTACATATATAGTGTTCAAAAATTGCCTGATGTAATAGGTAAATGAATGAATAAACTAACGGTACTAACCATTCAGTTGACTGGGATGGGAATCGGTCTATTTCGTCTTGAGACCTCTTGGCAGGACCAAACATTGGCTGTGGTTTATACTGGAACTTGTCAAGTGTATTAGTGTTTCATGTAAAGTTTGAGAGCAGGGACAATACCTTACTTCCTTTTCTCTACTTGGAGACCCGGTAAAATGCTGAGAGCATCATAAGAACTACACAAATATTTAGTAGTGACGAGGGAAGGACTAAGATTTGTTTGCTAGAATGTGAAAGATTGAAAATACAACAGAGATCATCAGATGAAATATTTGTTACTTGTTTCAGAACAGACTCCCTGGAGCACATATATTTATTCTATTTATTATTTTATTTATTTTTTATTTATTTTTTTTTGGAGCACATATATTTATTCCAGGAATGCTTCCATCTTTCATGATACGTGATAATCTTTTTCTAAAAAAAATATATTCAGAGTCATAAAAACCTTTCCTTGGAATACCTTCACCAGTTGCAAATATTTGATCCCCAAGTGTATTTTTGAATCTTTTAAACCATCCAAATGTAAGAGCTACATACACTAAGGATAATTGCAGGGACAAAATATTGTTTTTGAGCTTGAGGGGGGAAAGTAGGAAAATAATGGAACCAAATTTCTTGGATGAGTTTTAAACTCTCCAGGAAAAATTCTTAAAGAACTTCAAAAACATTTAAAATAATGAAATAGGAAGACTTCACATGATAGTATTAATTTGCTTGTTTAGGGGTAGGTTTGTGTTTTATTTTTGTTGTTTTGTTTTGTTTTGTTTTGTTTTTAAATCAATCCCTGGACCAGGGATGATATTGCTAAACTCTAAAACACAGCTGTGGCCTTCCTGCTCTAGAAGCTACTATCCTGTGTCTGAGTAACTGTTTCCTGGGCTTCCACTCTAATTTCAGGGCTATTCTCTTGATTGATTGGTTTATTTCTTCACTGATTGATATACTGGCGTATTCATTTATTCTTTTACTTAACAAATACATAGGGACCAGAAAATTAGGTGCTGGAGAAATGATATATAACAACATCTTTTAAAAAAAAATCTTATTTTGTGAATTGGAGTCAGAGAAAGATCCAAAATCATAACCACAGATAGCAGAAGTCATAATGCATAAGAGTATTTCAAGCTTATTGAAAGGAAGAACTTACGTTAGCTGCAAATTTCGTATTACTGTTAGATAATAAGCACTCTTCCTTATTATAAAATATTTATGTTTGCACTAAAGCGTCTAGAGCATGTTTCTTTGTATTTTAATAATGCTTCATGGACTATGTTTGCTGTGGATGTTATTATTTTTTGCATAATTAAGTAATGAAGCAATTAGCACAGCAGGCACATGTCAACTAGATAGTGGTTAAAATTTGTGATTAACTAGGATTTTTTCTGTGTTTGCTAATATTCTCCTTCTTGCTAAATGAAGCTGTATTTTTTTTTCACTGTGAAGAAATAGAGTTCCCTTCATATCTGAAGTTTTGCCCACATAATAATACTGTTAAGACGAGAGAAGTCTTAACAAAATGTCTTGGTGGCATGAAAGCATGCACAGAGGAACTGGCTGTGAAGATCTGTGAGGTAAACTATTAAGAATGCCACTTAGGTCTAAAAAAACGTGTAGAGTAATAAGCATTTTTCCAAGCTCCCTAAATTGGCAGCTTCTTCCTCTCCAACCCACCGAGTATATCCGAGCTCAGCTCCTCTACACTAAGCCTGTGTACCCACTCACAGATCAGCCACCGGATACCCTACAGTTAGGGACTTGCAGAACCCTAAGCAGGAAAACTGGGGCTTATAAATTCCACCTTTGTGGCTCCATTATGTAAATTAAGCAGAGAGAGAAGGTAATTCATCCAGACTCAAGGTCCACTATGTAATTGTATTCACCAGCAATCACTGTGTATCATTTCATGCCAGCACTTCACTCTCTGAGCCAAAGATGAGTAAGATGTGGTGTCTGCCCTTGAGGAACATGCAGTCTAGACTAAGTGAGTAACTGACTTTGATTCATAGTCACATCACATTCCAAGACACGTAATAAGTGCCACTAAATGTTTGCTAAATTTTATGTCTCAGGAGTCCTCAAATTGAATCTCTATAACTGGAATCTAGCTTTTTTCCCCCATAGACTTCTAAAGAAGAGTAGAATGAAATAAATTGGCAAACATAGTAAAAAGAGTGTAGGCATTAAGTCTGAAGACCAAGTTCATCCTCTGTTTCATACTTGCCAGATAAATCCAAAACTTCTTTGAGTCCAAAATATGTGGATTTTAACAATACCTGTCCTGCCAAGGCATAGGATTGTAACCAGACTCAAAATAGATGATGGGTTGGGAAATTATTCTTTTTTTTCTTTAAAATTTTTACATTTCTTACCTATTTCAAAGCAATTGTCCACATGAAGAATAAAAACAATTGTAGTGTACTAGTTTTGTACACAGAAAAGATCCCATTTCTGTCCATTTGTGATATAAGCATTAGCCTAAGGCCACAATTTCTCTCACCATTCCAGTGTGTATTTTGTACATGGAGAAGTAGTTTAAGTTGATTTTATCACTGTTTAGGTGAAGAAGAAATCCATCCATGGTGAATTTTTACCAAGTCAGAATTGGGAAATATATTTTTCAAGTTTCTGAAGATGATTGGCTTGGCTTGAAGTGTCTTTATCCCTATCAACAGTCTGAGGAGTATGAGAGCCATCACAGAGTTCTCGGACCTAGTTTGAAGAGATTAGCTCCTGGATAGCTTTTGCTGAGAGTTTAAAAATGAAGACCCAGTAGAATGTTGCCTTGAAGCTAAAATAAAGGAAGTAGACACTGGAAGATAACCATTCTTCAAAAATGCAAACACAGCTCATAAGGGAAACAGTAAAGATACCCTCCCCCCGCCAAAAAAAAATTAAGTAAAGGATTACATTGGCTTGCATGGTAGAGGAGAAATAAAGTGGCTGCTGTCGAGTCAAGGTCAGAGTAAAAGTTTGGCAGGTATGTTTGGGATTAAGGTCTTCAGAATTTCTTAGATGTGTGCTGCTAACGAAGCTATTTCCTGCATACTCATGAGCTGTTCTTATCCTTCCCATTATTGCTTAAGCCCAAAGTACTGGACAGTTGTAACACAGCTGCAGGGCAGGCTTTCCACGGCCAGCACTCTTCAAGAGACTCGGCATCTGTGAGCCACACTGAACCACAAACTGACAGAGAGACACACGTATTCGGTATCCTACCTTTAAGAGGACCCATGAGTGCACCTCTAGGGACGGCCAGGACCGTAAGAGATGTTGCAGAACACTAAGCTGCAAAAGGGGTTAGGGTTTTCCCTAGCATGTGGGGAGGCATTTGGAAACCCTCCCTCATTTAAAACGAGATATTTAAGTTTATTCTCTTGAGGGTTAATTTTCATGCGGATCCTAAGAGAGTCCTGTGAACAGAATATGATATTACCCCATAGGAGAATTGTAGAGATGATGTATGTATGGTTCTCAGTTTGATGACAAGTAATTTTCTCTTTAAGATTTTGAGAATAAAAGGTCCTATTTGTAAATAGTGCCTTCCTACTGGGAAGGCTTACATACCTCCCTCTACTTCAAAATGGGAAGTTCTCTCTGGAAATCAAAAGTGTGTTTGCACCCAGCAGGTGCTTCATACATGCTTTGGGCTTGTATAGAAATAAAAGAGACCATTACAAGTGTTAAAGATAGTACCAATTATTTTAAAATCATTGGGAGACAGGGCTTGTGGTGTGTGTGTGTGTGTGTGTGTGTGTGTGTGTGTGTGTGTGTAGAGACAGAGAGAGGCCTTTAAAAGTGGAAAACAAAAATATACAGATTGTCACTTTGCCAGGTTCTTCTTTAGAGATATTGTGTGAAGAGTGGTTTTCAGCCCATTTTTCAAGGATGAATTTTAGAATGGTTTTCCTTTGGTGCTTCCTGTATACTTGAGAGCACGTCAAATGCTAGCACACACACGCACTTTGGTGTTACTGAATAAAGGCTGGAGAAGGCGCTACTGCAGCAACTTTGATAGTGTTGGAGAGATCATGGGGAAGAGATCTTCTTGGTATCAGAAGACAGAAAATTCTATCAATTTTTCTGACTTTATTCACAGAGCGCATGCGAGTGAAACAGAATAAAACTCTAGAAGGGAACAGAATCAGGAGGTCTCCTTTCACTGTAGGATTTTAGGGAACTTCTCTTTTCAATAGGCTATATTTTAAGTGAAGAGAACAAAACTTAAGAAATGGTAAAGCTGGTCTTTTTATTGTGGGTAAAATGGTACCTTCAGAAAGATCCGAGGGCTGCAGCCATAGGCCTCTGCCCCTCTGCTTGAGGATGTAGTGCTCGCAGCTCCAGCCGGGAGCAGTGGGACTCCACCCGGGGAGAGAAGCTGTATTTCTCCCATTCTTCCCGTTGCTGTGGGTCATCAACCACAGTTGATGGGCATCGTGGATTTTTATAGATTCGTGTCAGTCCTTGTCTATCACGCTGAGGTATTAGACCCTAAGTCAGTGCAGACTCAGGCTGCAGGAGATGTAAGCAGCAGATACAAGTAATGAACGGATCTGATCCATGTCTTCTGTTCTTAAAACTGAGGACTTGGTCTGCCTTGTCCTGTCCTGTCCCTGTCGGGTGGGCCGGGGAAGAGATCTGCGCCAGCTCGCCAGTGCAGGTGGCGGGAAACTCATAGACACGTCACACAAGGAGATTTTTCTACCCCGGGGGTGGGGTTTATGTCAAAGCCTTAGCATCACAAAATAAAAAACATTTGTCCCTAATAATCTTAATACTGAAAAATAGGAAGGCAGGTGTTTCATCCGACCCTCGTATCCACGCATATGCATCGCGGTACTTCCGACACATTCATTTTTTAGACTTATGGATAGTTTAAATGTAGCTTTTTTTAATAACATTGAATGCTTTCAAAGATTGATTATTCAGCAGTATTTCTTCTTTCCCTCTGTGGTTTAGGCCTACCCTGTGGCGTGTGTTGATGAAAAGTCTTGTAATATATTGAGCCTTCAGTGAAATTTATTGTCCTTTTTAGATGACACATATAAATATCCTAAATGAAATGTTGGCACCACCATCAAAGTACTAAAATATGTCATCATTCCTCTCCAGCAATTTCATATTTTACGTGTGTTTGATGTTAATGTGAATGTTATATTCGGGCCTAATAAATATATGGTAAGAAGAAAAGTAAATGTCAATAGGCTTTTTGAACCCTTTCATTAAATGGTTGTGTTGCATAAAAATACATCATAAACGTAAGAGGCATTGTAAATCTTGTTTATCAACATTATATGGCTCCATATATTTAAATGATTTATATTTGTATAAATGTATATTTCCTTTGAGAACAGCCTAAAGTTATAACGCAAATTCTTCAAAAATGTCTTATAAGAGGAAAATTTTTATGTTAGTTGTTTTGTGAATTTGGTTATTACGAATAGCTCATGGCATAAATTCTTCATTTGGTTTCTCATTCTGTAAGATACTGTTCAGCCATTGGAGAGATCTAGGTGAGGGCCAGGTTGGTGCCATGATTTGCATTTTTTCCTACATGAGATACATTTCTCATAGGAGGATTGTGGAAGGAAGACAGGGGAAAGAGAGATAGCTGAGGAATGCTATTTCTACAGCCCGGGTGGGCTGTCTGATTATCCAGAGAATTAAAATGGAATCTGATTGAAGTCCTCAGGGCTTCGGTTAGGCCAGCTGCTTAGTTAACCCAGCAGTTCCAATTACCTAGACTCTGGGTAGACCTGGCATCAGCTCATTCAGGGGCTGTCGTTTTGGCAGCTAATCCTGTAAGGCTGAACCTAAGAAGAACACATGGGGAAAAACAAAGGAGATCGTCTTTCTGGAATGGCTACTCGCAAAGGCCCTGTGCCCTCCAGAGTCCCTGGGGACAGGCAGGCCAGAAGATTTCCAGCCAAGCTTTCCCCCCACCGGCATGCTTTTAGAGAACAAAATAATCCATGACCTTGTGTCAATCACGTTGATAATGGACATTTTTTGGAAGTGCCTGCCTCTCTTTTCCTCTGGGTACCTGACTCCCACTGACTTTAATTGGACTTCTGTGTGGGCACCCCAGGAGAAATGCCCCCCAGATGCAATGGGCTGATGGATAAAACTTCAAAGTGTCTCTGCTTAATATCCATGCCATGCCATGAAATGAAATAAGACACTATTAATGTCATTATTACATCACTCAATTGGATATTCCTTTTAAAGTGAGAATCTTATTAAAACTTTTCTAAGCAGTTTCCTTTTTTTCTTTTTTTTTTCACACTTGATACTTAAAAATCCAATCACAAAAATTTCCTGGGAATAGTAACCAGTGTTCTGGGTTATGGTACATAAAGATAAAAGTTAATGAAAAGGAGAGAAAGAAAGAAAGAAAGAAAAGCACAGCACTCTCACATTCACCTACTAACATGTAGCCTGAAAAAAACAGCCATTGTCATTTCCGGACAAGATAAGAACCCTTGACCTCATGGTTGCTGGGATTTTGATACCTAGTTTAAGTTCATATAATAAAAATATTATTGAATCAGAATATAATTAAAATATTTTTGGATGCTTGCTGTCGAGATTCTCTTTGTAAGGTGCTTCGTTTTCCCTATATCTCTATGAGAGCTATCACCAGAGTGTTTTTTTTAATCTTTTCTCTATTTATATCACAAAATACATCTCAAGATCAAAGATACTGATCTTGCCCTCGAAGAGAAATCCACATCCAGATCTGCCCTTTTATACAATAGAAAATATAATGTTACTTAACATACATTTTTGTTATATATTTCATACATAAATCTTCTATGTGCATTTCTTATTCTATAAAATACACTACATAGATGTAATGAAATACTTTAAAGAGAAATAAAGATGGTACAGGAGAGTTTAATAGGCTTTTTTCTCTTTCGGTAGATATTCCACTTCTTTAAGGCAAGAACTATGGTTTCTCATGATAATGAACATATTTGTAAACTACCTCAGAGTTCACAAAACATCTTCACAGACTTTACCCATTTAAATCTAACTCTGTCTCTATGAAGTAGACATTGTATTTTTAAAAAAAAAAAAACAACCTGGTTTTTAAAGCAATTACACATCAAAAAACAAAATAACTAGGGCTTTAATCATGTTGTGTGATACCAAGTCACATGCTTTTTTCCACAATATGTATCAGAATTTCTCTAATGTTCCATTCTACAATACTAATAACGTCCATTGTATGGTGCTCTCCAGCTTCCAGAGCACGTTATTCTATAAAATCTATCACAAAAATTCTTCGAGGTGCAACTGCCCCTAGCTGTGCACATAAAAAACATGATAAAAAATGTTTGCCAATTAAATGAATGACAAATTCAGAGCAACATGCAGTGGAATCTCTGAGTGAGTAAGGTGCTATCTTCTGACACCCTTCTGTATTCCACATATAAATTTTTGTGTGCGTTTAAGTCAAGACATAAGAATATTAGCCATGGGAAATGCAGTTTTAATCTTGTGATTGACATTACCACAATATGAATAAAATTTATAAGTAGGCTTCTTTTGATAGGCTGCAGTCGCTGAATGTCAACACAGAATAAGAAATACTCTAATTTGTGAAGTTAACTTTATCATACAATATTGAAACTTCCATGTATTTCTCAAAATCAGTAACTTAGAAATACATAATCCTCACTTTTAAAAGCATGCTCTGTGCCACGAATGCATATGATTTGATCAAAGGTAGAGATATTTATGTCTCAAACCATATAGTGTTTCATTTTAAATTTCTATGAGGGGTTTTAGGAAAATAAATGACTCACATTATTTCAGGCTTTGGGGAAATCATCTCAACATTTTGGAAGCCACTGTCCTTTTAAAGATCAGTTATGCTTGGAAGACTGGCAAATAGGATGACAATAACCTTTTTCAAAAATTGATTTTGATGTTTACAATAAAACAATTTTATAGTTTTTAATATAATGTTATTTGCTTTACATGTTCTGCTATTATTACCTATTTTTAAGGCATATTTTCAGGAAAACTGAAAATAAGTTTATTTATTTATTTTACTTATTTGTAAGTCATCTAGACTTATTTCCTCATACTGTCTCACCAAAAACCATTGTCAAAATGAGCTTTTAGGTGAAAGTATATATGTTTTTAAAGTAAGATATGTTTAAAGATTAACAAATCCTAGTTCTTAAGAAACTGAATGAAATCTTTGTAGGGACACAACCTACCACATTTGAGAATTTAGGGTGATATTTAAAGACCAGGACAGGACTTTCAGAATATTCTATAAAGAGAAAGAAAATATAAGAGTGTCAAATAGTCATTACATCTGGGTGAGCCATCCATTTCGGGGCCATTCCTGTTTTTGAGTCTACTGGAAAATATATTAGTCACATACTTGAACTTAGTTCCATTTCTGAGGCCCAGAGATTCCAGCCTGACAATATTACCAAATAAAATCTGACGACTCCAGAAAGGTAAATACTATAAATGATAGACCTGTTAACTCTACCAAGGAAACTGCTCAGATAAATGATTTAAAAATCAATTTCCAAACCTCTAGAAAAGAATGAGTACCAGGAAATGGCCATATTTAATTTCTATAATACTAAATAACGTTAGCATAAAATATATCAAACTAAAGAAATCATCAGCAAAGATTTTATTTCTGGTCAAGATGACAGCATCTGATTTCATCTCAACTGGATTAAATGTTCCTTGTGGGCAGAAAATGTTGGTCTTTCACACAGAGCTGGGCATGTGCACATCACAAAAATCCACTTAATGACTTCGTGAAAGCTTTAGGTGGTGTTTATAGGTAGATGCTCATCATTATCAGAAACCAGGTCTTATCTTTGGAAGTTAATTAAGAGCAAGGCCTTCTACAGAAATTATGTGTATGTGTAATATTTCCCTTCTCCTAATTCTAGACTCCAAATAACCTTTGCTAGTAATTCTTCTAAACTCTTGTGGTTGTGTTTTCTGGTTGGGGTTAGGTCGAGTCTAAATGCATGGGCTGGAATCAGACTCTGCTTTCGCCAAGTTTGTATTTGTTCTATTTTTAATGTGTTGCTGGTTTTTTATTTTCTGTGAGGTTCTGCGTCTCTCCAAACTTTGTATATGTTCTGTATCTGCCTTCAATCTTCCTTTGTGCCCACTGCGGTGATCTCCGTTCAGCAGGGCGTTTGTTATACGTTGTTAAATGACTCAGGAAATTGGTTTAGTGAAACAGAGACAAGTTCAGAAGCAGTTCCAGTCCTCACAACTAAATGAAGAGATTGAACAAAACTGTAGCCCTGGGCCCCAGGGCGATAAACGTCTGCCGATCAGCTGGGCGTGCGACAAATGGCATGTTAACACAGGGGGCACTTGACGGGATGAGCACTGGGTGTTATTCTGTATGTTGGCAAATTGAACACCATTAAAAAATAAATTTATTATTAAAAAAAAAGATTAAAAAAACAAAACACAGGCTTACACGGCCAAGGGATGACCACATGACAAGCGGCATGCTAATAGGACATTATGGGTCCAATGGCCACGTATTTTAACATTCATTTTATAAAGCCATGAACTCAGTGGACACTTAGCCAGTTCCATTTTCTCTCTTAGGGAGAACTGGAAGCCTTCCCCTTTAGTGAAGTGAGAAAATAGATACCACCGTGTAAGCACCCAGCACCTGGCTGTAGCTCCGTTACGGTTTGTGCAGATCTAGACCATCCTGCACTTCAGAAGGATGAAAATGTGACATTAGGAAATTAAAAACAGATCTGCTGGAATTATTTGGTGATCCAGACGTTTCCCTAAGACAATCTGACCCTAGGTTTTCTTCCTGCAACCATATGTGACACATTTAACACAGGACAGTCAGTGACTCCCTCCTGAACGAGCAGTGAGAAGGAACTTAAAAAGCAGCCCTGCTGCAGCCTTGGCATCCTTGATGTCTCCGTGGCCTGACACCTGCCTGTTCCTCTCCTCCCACAACGATGGCTCCTTCGTTTCCCTTTCCACAGCTCAGACTTGTTCTACTCTTTGATATAATCGTGTCCAAAAACATTGAAAAAAATTTCTCTATTAGTGATTTTGTTGATTGCTACTTATCTAAACTTAGATCCATGTCTTTCAGTTTTGTTAACTGTGATTTGCTTTCTGTCTCAACTCTCACATTTACCTTTGTTTAATGTGGCCAGATCCCTCATCAACCTTCTTTCTGATTTCTAACCAAAGCAACATGCAGCGAAAGACCACTCCCACACCAAAATTACATGAATAGCCATATAGTTTTCACTTGATGGGGGCAAAAAAGGAAAAAGCCCTAGAGCTCAGTTTCTACACAAAGAAGCTATCTTAAGTAAAATGCAGGGGAATTTATAGATATCTTACTGTTGTGAAAATAATTAAATAATTTTGTTTTCATCTCAGCAAAGAGATTCAATACTGAATTAGGGCTAATCACATTCCTTTAATAAAGAGCGATAAGAAAAGTACATTTTCTGCTTACCAAAATACAAGCCTCACTTTGATTTTTGAACATTTCCTTTTGATTTTAGTTACTCGAGTGTGTTTGATCTTATGGAAAGACAACTCAGAGAGCCATTTCCTTTTGCTTAAGCTTCCAGTTGCATTTCTCAGATACACAGAGCTTTGAGGATCAGCCTAAATGATAAAGTATTCATTGAAAATAATATTAGATT
Organism: Canis aureus; assembly: GCF_053574225.1. NCBI lineage: Eukaryota > Metazoa > Chordata > Mammalia > Carnivora > Canidae > Canis > Canis aureus. The sequence goes on along the minus strand of NC_135628.1, from coordinate 2,153,489 downwards.
GAGAGTATTTATTTCATCTGAAACATCCTGAAGTCATAATCTCTATACAATTAGGCCTTGAACTTGGCTTCCAGTACGATTTAAGTTTTTTCTATTTTTAGCTCTACCCTTGTGTACTCTCCCCATCGGCCAAATATTTCTGAAATCAAAAACTTGGGGTCATCATTTGTCTTACGTTAAACATCGTATCAACCTGCAGGGTATAGACTTTGCTTTCACTGTACTGGCTCCAGGCTGCCCTTGAACCCTACTCTCTCTCTCTCTCTGGCTAGAGGTATGAGGATGCTACCTTCAAAGAGTTAAATGACAGCAACCATGGCTTTTAGGAGAGGTGGAGGATGTATCACCATGGACAGCCCCTGTCTGTATTCCCATTCTACAACAACCCACTGACCACAAGCCATTATTTTTATTTTGTGGCTGATAAAACTGTCTTCTGTGTATCCCACACTCTAAGATTCTTCTCACCTTCCCCTTTTCCCTTGCAAACACATTAATCTTTTTAAGAAAGTAAAAAATTTATTAGTTTATTGCCCCATTGAAAATAAGGGCTCCTTTTGTCTCAAGTTAAGAAGACAAGAATTGCTGATAGATCTGAGTATGGAAAAAAAGCTAAGCATTTTCATTTACAGGGCTAGCTGACCATTCATGTCTAATTGCTGTTCAGTATAATACTGATAACCTTCTTTATTAAATATTTGTAGGATTAATCTTGTTCAAAGTTGTCATTAGTTTTAATATTCATGTTTGTCTATGTGTGTGTATGGTATATGGTATTTATAGTTTTATGCTCATTTAACATGGAAATCTACTCCGAACTTTCATTGAGTTTAGTGATAACATTGATCAGAACACATAGATTTTATTCTCACATATATGGTATATTTACAGATTTAGCTATGCACATAGATATGGATACAGTTCTTTTGTGTGTTTATATATAGGTGCACACAAACATACTGCCTTGCTTATGAAGTCATGTCCAAGTTCCTTTGAATATTCAAAATATTGTAATATTAGCAATGGCAGTCACTTTTTATTTTTTACTGATAGTAAGTGGATGAATGGTTTCATACTTACAACAAAGGATATGAGTTTTTAAAATCCCCTTTTCTTCCCTCCTAAATACTTGTTTGTTCTCTAATATTTAGCCCTATGGAGAAAGACATAAAAGCCTAATGGCATTGAGCAAAGACCCAATAAGTGTTTGATTAAAAGAATGACCAAGTAAACATAACGATAATCACAGATGGGACGAATGAGTTTATACAGTGCAGATCAAAAAAGAAGACAAAAGAAACATGAAAAAAGATAATAATAGGAAAATACAGGCTCAACTCTGGGGTGCCATAGAAATAGAAGTGAAAAGTAAATGCAGAGTAACAAGTGGAAGAAAAAGAGAATAAAATGAAGGGATGTATGTTAATATGAGGACACCAAAATAGAGAAGAAGAGGAAGGTAAGAAGATGGACAAGGAGGTCAAAAGGAAGAGCACCGTCTTAGAAGAGGGATCCTGAAAGGAGCAGGGAAGACACCGCAGCGTAGGTGAGCAGACACAGGCAGACAGGGACCCCAACAGTGTGAAAACAGAAGGGACACCTCAGTGCAAGAGGACACGGGCTGGACCACTGTGTCAGCTTTGTGCCGCCGCGTGTGTTAGTGAACTGTGGTTGATTTTGAATTTCAAATTTAAAAATTTCCTTAAGGCTTTTGACATAACAAAAATCCATGTAGATTAGGAGACTTGAAAACCCTGAGGAGCTAGACCGCCATGCGCACCGTATACACAGTCCACTAGAGCAACCCCAAAACAGAACTCCCCCAGGATTCCAGCTGGATTAGCAGTTCTTATAAATGGTTATTTTGTTTCTTATGACTTAATTTATATCCCTTAGTAATACCACAAAGTCACCGTACACTGTATTTTAATTTCTCAGAAGTCAATTTATATTAGATGATATTAATGTAATTAAAAATTCGTAAGCCATCTAATCACATTAATGAAGGTTTTGCTTAGCGAATTGAAATGCACCAATTGTAAAAGCAAGTAGTTTGATAGACTCATTGACACGGGAAGTAAAGATCTTAAAGACAGACTAATCCTAACCTCTCATTTAAATGTTGAGGCAAGTGAACTTACCACTGTTAGGGGATTCTTTCAAGGACATAGAAGTCATTAGTGGCCGACTTATGGACTAGAATTCAAATAGCACTTCCTTTCCTGGTTATAATCAAGATATGTAATCTTGTGGGGTTTTTTTTCATGTAGGTCTATATTATTGTCTAAGAAATGCACCATTACTTGCACATTAGCACTGATAGGATTTTTTTAATCCTACGGCATTTTTTTTTGTAATATGGAGATAGTTAAAAATTGAAATTCATTACAGAGAAGAAAAAAAATCTTCTAATATAAGTAAGACAATAATGTTCCATGGATAAACAATAGAATATTTCAAGAATGTCTACTTTCAGTAAATAGAGCAGGAGGAGACAGAGACAGTAAGATACACGCACACAGAGAGGAAGATAAGGAGAGAGAAAGAGAGATAAGGACCTAATAAACTATCTTTTCTCCCAAAAGCAAAGATATTTCTTTGAGGAATAAAAGAAATTAAACAACACTGGACTTCAATTGAATTAAGTTTCATGTTTATGAGTTCATAAAAATCAAAATAAAGAAAAATGGATCACCAGAACTAGTACACCTAAAGGTTCATATATTTAATATGAATTGGAAAAGGAGTGATAAAAACCACCTGAATTTGGGGAGGGGGGAGTCATAAATATTTTAAAATTTTTCTTGATCTACAGAAATTATTCAAGATTTCTTCTAACTGATATTCTGGTCTACTCACCTGGCCACGTCACAGTTTTATGGGAGAAATGGGAATGCCAGTGTATTTCATGGCTTCTTGGTTATTTTGATGCTCATTCAACTAGACAGTTTGATCAAAATGGATTCCAGTGTGGGTAAGAATTCAGAATCAATAGTTGATGCAAATATCTAATAGTGCTATGATGTACAGACCCATAGTGAATAATACAAAATAAGTATCTTCTATTACTTTGGTACAACTTGATAGGCTTTATATGGTGCTTTCACATTCACTATTTTTATACAACGATGTGTAAGACAAGTAGAATAAAGCTCAGGTTTGAAAATTAGGTTAGACATAGGTGAAGTGATTTGCTTAAATTCATAGGGTGAGTCTGTCTTGAAGTTATGATTAGGATCCAGTTAACCTAATTCCTAGCTTAGATCTTCTTTCACTCAGGAGAAAAATACATCCCAAGATGACAGGAATTTTTGTCTGACTTGATTACTGCTATATCTCCACCAAACTCCTGGGCACATTGCAGGTATTTAAAAAGTCCATGTTGAATTAATGAGTGATAAATTTACATCATTCTGCTTCTCATTGATATCCCATTTCATTTTTCTAAATTTTAAATTTGAGTTCATAAATCATTTTAAAATAATCAATCATTCAGAGCACATTTTCCTCCACCTTAAAATAAATATCTTTGTTTATTTAAGTCTTCCTTAAAAGAAAACATTTGGGGGCACCTGGGTGGGTCAGTCAGTTGATCGTCTGCCTTTGGCTTGGGTCATGTTCCTGGACTCTTGGGATCACGCCCCACACCGAGCCTTGCATCAAGCTTCCCACACAGCAGGAGTCTGCTTCTCCCTCTGACCTTCCCACTTCTCGTGCGCTCTCTCTCTCTCTCTCTCTCAAATAAATAAATAAATAAATAAATTTTAAAAATGTTTAAAAATTAAAAAAGGAAAACATTTGGTCCCCATGAACACATTGTACATTTCTGACTTTACCAGTATATGAATGGTTCTACCTATTTTTGGCAAATAATGTGCTTCAATCCAGCTTGTCAAAGCTAATGGAAATCTGTTATTTTTAATGTAAGAGAAATTGCCTCTCTACCCCCAATTATCCAAAAGCCTTTCTATCAGAGACAGTGCAATATAATGGGACAGGGGTCAGAATAGAAAAAAGAAAGACTAAAAGGGTAGAAAGACAATGTGATTTTTCCTTAGATGCCTTCCTGCCTCTTGACTTCAGCTGTCTGTATTCCTCAGTGATTAAAAACAAACACAACTAAAAAACAGTGGAGGGACTCATTATTAACATAATGTAGAGACTGTGACAGCAGAGATAACTAATTAGAAGCTCAGGTTTTCTCTTGTAGACTGGGATCATGGCCCTTGAGAACTATGAAGACCTCTGAAAATGATCTTTTTTGTTTTTTGTTTTCAAAAGACTTATTTGAGAGAGAAAGTGCAAGCTGGTGAAGGACAAGAAGGGCAGAGGGAGAGGGAGAGAGAGCCTTAAGCTGACTCTGCTGATCATGGATCTTGGCACAGGGCTCAATCTCACGACCCTGAGATTATAACCCTGAGATCATGACCTAAGCCAAAACCAAGAGTGAACCGCTTAACTGATTATGCCACCCAGGTGCCCCTGAAAATGATCCTAATGGGATTACAGTTGCAGTAAAAGAAGATGAGCCTTCTCTCTGTGATTCTATGAGCTAGGTTAAAGTTGGTATTTGGAAGGTTCACAACTTCGAAACCATTGTCCATCTCAACTTTAATTTCGGTTCTTTCTGTTAGAGGAAACTTGGCATGGGTTTGGTTTGGAGAAAGAAAGGAACAGATATCTGGATACCACAAAAGAAAAAACAACTGTTAAGTCTTTCAGATCCTTTGTAATTTCCTTATTTTGTCATTACCTTGTTTACCCTGTCTTCTCTCTCTTAGTGATTAGCAGGAAAACTTTTAGTATATACAGGATGTATTTTTGATAACAGCAAGAACAGAGATGGCTGGAGAAACTCACCTTCTCTACAATCCTCTTTCATAGGAAAGAACCCACCAGAGACAGTGGAATGGTCAGAGCTCATTAGAAGGAAGCTTTGAGACCAAATCTCAGTGACTTTGCACAAGTTGAATAATGGGCCACTCAGTGATCTAAACTGAGCCTGAGAGATGCCTTCATTAATCTCTTCATTAATCCGTTTGTTCCCTAGCAGGCTGTATCCCACCTTTCATCCAAAGTCTGTGTTCAGTATCAGAAAGTCTTAAGACATATAAATTCTGCCTTTGTAACTACCTAATATGCAACATAGAAGAAGCCAGTCTTTAATAGATGTCAATTAGCTTATCTAAAACAATAATATTTATATCACAGATTTATTGTGAGAAAAAAAAGCTGTTGCTCAGCATCCGTGTGTTCATAAAACAAACAATATCTATACCCCTGCTATATAGTAAGGTTTATGCAAAATATTGAGAATAGGCAAAAATTCAAGTTCCTGACCTCAATGTCTCACAGTCTAGAAGGATTGCTGAGCAGTCAGTAGATAAATACAATACACAGTGAGAAGAGGAGGAATAGAAGTACTGCACTAGGGAAATGCAGAAGGGGAAGTCATTAACTTCACTTGGAGAAAGTTAACAAGCAATAGACTTTAAAAATAATGTTTTTGTATACATTCCATCTACCCACTTTAAATTGTGGCTTAAATGTACTCAGACCAAGCCCAATTCTGTTTTTTTTCTTCAGTATTTCCTACGTGGTTAGTGCTTCACAAATGTTTATCATTAGCAATTATTATAATGACTATTTCCATTAAGTTGTATCATTTTATTACAGAGAAGACTGGTGTGTTTGAAATCTCTTGCATGATTTTTTAGCTGGTTTCAATAGCCAGTTGTGCTTGATTGTTTCTTCACATCCTAGGATGACTACAAAAATTCAAAATATTTGATATTTTCAATAAGAAAGAAATTATTTTACAGATTGTGAAATATCACATCCATATTTAATTAGGCAGACATTTGACTGGAAATATTGCACTTCCAACATGAAACACTCTGTCAGTGAATCTGAAGAGCAAGAGACACTTCTATCTATTGCGGGTTGGCATGTTAAGTGATTACAATTTATACGGGGTGATTTGGAAATAGCAATCATGATTTAAAATTCAGAGAATCTTTGACTCAACAACACTAATTCCAGGAATGTATTCTACAGACATATTGGCCATTTGTGAAGTAACATATGTATAAGGGTATTAGCTATAGTAAAAAAATACTAGAAACCACACAAAATGTTCAACAAAGTAGGGGACTGGGCTATTGAATTATTAGATGAATATCAGATATTGCATGTAATGTATATCCAAACAGCTCCATATGATGAAATACAATGCAGTGGCTAAAAAGAATGAGACATGACAATATATTGATAAAATAAGCAGAACCACAATGTTCACTATTATAAGTGTGGTATAAAATCATCGGTGCAGAAAGATGTAGATATATCGACACAAATGCAGATGTTTGGATATAGACACAGATACACACACATTTATATAATCTCAAGTGTGAATAACTCTCCCTAAAAAGATACACAAGACATAGTCACAATGGTTGCCGAGGAAGGAAATGAAATAGAAATATTCACTTATTATTACATATATTTTTGTTCTTTTTGAACATGATATCATGTGCATGTATCACCTATTCAGAATGTATTAAATGAGACACATGAAAAGATGCTCAACATCCCTAATCATCTAGGAAATGCAAATCAAAACCACACTGAAACACCACCTTACTCATCAGAATGGTTAGTACCAAAAAAGGCAAGAGATAACAAGTATTGATGTGGATATGGAGAAATGTGAACCCTTATGCACTGTTGACGGGAATGTAGATTGGTGCAAACACTCTGGGAAACAGTATAGAGGTTCCTCAAAAAATTAAAAATAGAGATTAATAGATATGCCATACGCCCCAGTAATTCCACTGCCAAGTCATTTACTCAAAGACAATAAAATTGTAATTCGAAAAGATACATGCACACCTGTGTTACTACAGCATTATTTACAGTGGCTAAGATATGGAAGCAACCAAAATGTTCATCAGTATCATGTTAAGTGAAATAAATCAGAGGGAGAAAGACAAACCCACAAACCCCTTTTATTTCACTTATGTGTGGAATCTAAAAAAAAAAAAAAAAAAGCAAACCAATGAACAAACAAACAGAAACAATCATAAATACTGAGAATAAACTGGTGTTTCCCAGGGAGGGGGACGGGGGTTGCAAAATAGGGGGAGGGGATTAGGAAGTACAAACTTCCATTTGTAAAATAAATCACAGGGACACAGGGATGAGAAGTACAACATAGGGAATATAGTTAATAATATCATGATAATGTTGTACGGTGCGGGATTGTAGCTACACTTATTTGTGGTGAGCATAGAGTAGCGTAAAGAATTGATGAATCACTATGTTGTACACCTGAAACTAATATAACAATGTGTGTCAACTATACTTCAATTTTTTTTAATGCATTAAATGGGTTAACAAAAGAGATACCTAAAACACAGAATATCTTCCCAACCATATTTGAAATAGTTGTCATGTTGGAAAGTTTTTCTGTAAATTCACAAGGGTTATACTTGTTAGTCCATTTTTATACTTATGTAGAAGAAAGTTTGAATTTTTTCTAGAGGGAGAGTATTTTTTAAAATCTTTAAATTACTTTTCCCCCAGGAAGTCAATAAACTTCAATTACTTTACTCCAAAACAAGCAGCATCAGCTATAAAAAAAGGGATGAATCCTATATTTGATAGCATAAATGAGGCATAATAATCAAAGAAAAAACTTTTGAAAAGAAGAATGTGTGAGCTACTGGATCCTTGGGACACCAGCAGTAATTTACACACCATTACTTATTCAGGGTTGCATTCCTAATTACTCCTTGGGAAAAAAAAAGATAATTATTATACTATAGTGATTACTCCTTTCATCATACAAGAGAAACAATGCTGATATAGGCACATCTTAAAGAAATATAAGTTTAGTCTGTTGGTGAAATTGTTTATATACAAAATTTTAAGGGGAAGATATTAATAGCCAAACACATTTCTTAAAGGAGCACAGAGCTTTCCAGTAAACTCTTGTGCTCAAGTATTTCTAGAAAAGTGTACAGAAACAAAGTCAATTTAATACTAGATTCTAGATTGTTCATGACCTAACACCATTTGCTAAAACACCTTTATAAACTATGGAGATAACACTACTGAACTGTACACTTAAAAATGATCAAGATAGTAAATGTTATTTTTTTAACCACAGTATTAAAAAAAAAAAAACTAATGGGTTGAGAGAAAGGAAAAGAAGAAGAAAAATTTACCTCTTCAGAGCGAATCATTATTTACATCCTACTTACAAAAAGCAGAAAACGTAAGCATTATTATTTGCCTACAATTATAATTGAGGTTATCTATGTATCTCTGTCAATCTCATTTAATCAATCTAATTATGCAAAGCAAGATTAAAGAAGCAAGGCTATGCCTTGATGGCACGTGCTCAAAACCAGGAACTTTCTTGCTTAAAATTATATTTAGTTCATGCTTTTGTTAATAAAGGTGGAGAACTTTTAATATTTCATCAACTCTCTTCTATCTACTTACAGATTATCTGTATCCTGTATTGACCACTACATGGCATTCCATACTAACATATATCTCTTTTCATGGTCTGGGTTTCCTGGCCATCAGTTGGGGTATACTTATAAATATAAATTGTATTAATATCCCAAGCTAAACAAAATTCAGAAGGTGAACATGCAGAAAATACTTAAGGGTATATTCCAGAGGCAAACGTGTGTTCATGCTTTTTAGATTATACACATCACTGCTTCTTTACATTATTGTGGACTAGACTAGACTCATAGGTATTCAACCAAATGAACCATAGAAAACTATTTCCTTTCATAATTTGTCACTGTAAAGCAAATGTCTAAATCTGAAATGGTAGAAATGGATCTTTTATTACATTTCTAAATATACAGAGCATACTGAGATTAAGTATTTAGAATTCATATCCAAGTGTATCTATGATGTGTTTTAATAAGGTCATGAATAATGAAGTAATTTTATATAATGTGGAAAAGCTGTGAAGTGTAGCATTCAAGTGATATTTATCTATGAGGTGTATTCATTTTATAGTTCTCTTTTCATAAATTTCATTTCCACTTGTAGAGTGGTGTCACATGCAGACTAATTAATATGACTTATCCTGTGGCTAAGCGGGAATGTTTTTCACGTTTCCTTTATCCTTTCACCTTGTGGAGAATTATTATTCCCCTCAACACCTCATTTATCTCTCCCATCCACCCTAGGGAGTCTCTCGTGCAGAACAACTAGGAGGTGTATATAGAGGAACAACAATCTGGCAGCCTCATCATAAAATGTGATATGTTAGCTATTTCCCTTTCCAAGGGACCTATCCAGCTGAGACTGTACGAGGCCTCTGGGCCACACATGCAAATGCAGCAAACTCACATCCCAAGAAAACTTTTTGCTAAAAAGACGGAGGAAAATAGCTTTTTAACAGAGCTTGCACAGAGTGGGGGAAGAAAAAACCCCATTGCGTTTTCTGGGAGTTTATCTTGTAGGAGAAATAAAGCGCAGTGCTAATTCTGAGAAGACTATTCATCTCTGATACAAAAGCCCATTTTGAAAAATTGAGTACGCTGCCACCAAAAACAGTAAATAATTTGAGCAAATGTTATTAGAAACAGATTATTTTTACCCATAACAGATGTGAAACAGGTGTTGATAAACACATAGATCAACTTCCTCTGCTATTATGGTCCCGTCCCTCATTTGAGTCTATAGCTGATTGGTAGGTAGGAAGATTTTACTCTTAATTTATGTTCTTTAGGCATGTGTTTGCCTTGTGGCTGATTTTCAGTAGTGGACAGATTTATGTAGGCTTACATTACCTGGGTTTACTCTTAAGCAGTAAAACACATTCTGAAGGATTTTGCTAAAATTCATGCTTAAGCTTGTTTAGAACTGGGAAAGCTAATTGGCCTGGATACGGGTTAACCTCATCCCTCATCCATATTCCCACCAGAATTGGATCAATTCCCCCTAATCAACCTCAAACAAAGAAAACTGCACATGTGTTCTTGATATTTTAGAGAGGGATAACATTTTTTCAAGAGGAAGACTTACGAGTAGTGACAGCTGTGAGTTCCAGACAAGCAAGAAATGGAGTCTGCTCTGTTCCTGCTCTATTCCCCACATCTAGAATGTTTCCTGTATTTGCATCCTTTCATGGCTTAAATGCAACCACTATGCAGAATGGTCCCCAAAACCTGAAGCCAGATGAGTGACTTCATTATTTTCATCAAACAAATTTAATCTGTCAAACACTCATCACATACATAACATCTGCTGGCTAACATGGGACTTAGGCATAAGTCATAAGCAATTCATCACATGTGATTAAAATTAGCATTATTTTATACAAGCAAAACAGGTTTTTTTTTTTTATTAGTGTTATTTTCTCCTCATTTGACCTGTTTGGGGTGGCATTTATTTTCACCTTCAGCTTAATATAATGTGAAAATTAAGTCCTTGTCCATATCAGCAGCACCATCATACACCCCAACACTCAAACCTTAAAAGAAAGTCCCGATTCGTAACCTCTGAACGATTGACAGGGTCCTTGCCCCTACACACTGAGGACAGGTGTTTGCCCTAATAGTCACTAGTATTCACTCTTTTAATCATTATTATAATCCTGCTACTGCCTTACATTATAATACTGTGTAATGAGTCACTGACACGTTGTGCTCCTCACACACATTCGTTCCACAGTTGTGGAGCATGTGATGGGCATTTTGGGATGGGTCTGTAAGAGCAAGAATGTGTTGAGGACTGGAAAAATACAAAGATGTACTTTTCCTTTAAACCCAATACCAGTAAGAGAGGTAAAAGATATACAGGGATCAAAACCTTCCTGACTTTATATAGAAAAAAACCTTACAAATGTGACTAATGGAATGAGTAATGTCTTAGTCTACTTGGGCTACCATCAAAAAAAATACAGTAAACTGGATGGCTTATAAACAATAGAGATTTATTTCTCGCAGTTCTAGAAGTGGAGAAGTCCAAGATCAAGGAACCAGCAGATTCAGTGTCTGGGAAGAGCTCCTTTCCGTTTCATAGATAACTATGCCTTGTGTGTCCACACATTGCAGAAGAGGAAAGGGAGCTGTCTGGGGTCTCTTCCGAGATGACACTAATTCATTTCATGAGGGTTCCACCCATATGACCCCATCGAGGTCCCACTTCCAAATACCATCACATGGGGTATTAGGTTTCAACATATAAGTTTTGGAGGGACGTAAGTATTCAGTCCATAGCAGTAATTTTTGCCCAGATCGGATTTTTTTTATAAAACAGGAAAGCCTAAAATTCAGAGAGGATGAATTTAAATGGTGGAAATGGAGAAAAAAATATGCCACCTGGAAGGAAGGGGAACAAAGATCATTTAAATTTGAGAGACTTCAGAGTTTCCCTCTGGCCTTGCCGTGTCTTAATCTGTGCAAAAGTATGTAGATGGTATGTCTTCGGACTATGGATCTAGGCTGAGTGGATCTGAGCTACCACACATCCTATAATAGAGCCAATAGGGCCGGCTTCCTCTTTGAAACTCTTTACTACCTTCAATCTGAGGCACGACTACTGATATAGATGACACAGCCACGTGGTTTCTGTGATCAGAGACCTTAGTCCAACGAACATGGCAGTAATACCAAAAGACACCACCTGCAAAGAAGTATTTGTGTGTGGAATTATGTGACATATGTAAATTCTATATATACAATGGTGGAAAATGACTGGCAAATGCATCGTTGCCTCAGATATTTAAATTGCAATTGTGAAACATTCCTGTGATTAAGATGTTGTAGTTTTGATTGCATACCATGAGGAGAAAATTGTCAGTAAATTTGCAACTGTCCTTACACGTCAATCCAATGAGTCATTTATATTTAAACAGAAAACTAATTTCCACAAGGCAAATATAGCAAGAAAGACTACTTTAGGATTTTCTGGTTGCTTCAGAGATCAGTGGAAAAATTACCACCCTTCAGAAATTCTGTAGGTTTACATGTAGGTGAGATATTATGGGTGATCATGGTTGATATATTATGTTAGAAGGAACATATCTTGTTATAGACATTTTCCCCTGTTGCAACATATGGACATGACATGCCTTTAATTATATTGTTCAGATTCAACCAACTTTTTAAAAAACTTGGTAACCGGTGTCCAAGAGGAAAACAAGTTTTGATTCTTACCAGTTCTGAAGTCTTTCTTCCAGCTAAAAGCAGTGACCGTTATACATTCAGTCTTCTGACTAAAATGTTTATATCCTTTCTTGTGTAATTTTCAAAAGAGAAACGATGAGTGGTCATGTGAAGAAAGCTCCTAATCAAGAAAAATGTCTTTTCCCTAAATAACAGTAAATGTAAAAAGGAATCTTCAATTAAGAATGGGTCATTTCTTTTCCCTGTACATACTGACCTCCTATTTCTTTCCAGTTGGTTGGATTTCAGTGGAAATAACTTTTATGTTACGTTTGTTTAGCTATGAAAACATAAACTGTGCCATTATTATTGATTAAGAAAGGGCTGCCTGCATGCATGGCCTTGGAAAACCATGAAAACCATTATATGCAAATGTGCAAGCAGATATCATTATAATATGAACTGAGGCTTGCTCGAGTACAAAAGTATCAAGGGTATTAGTGTAGCCATTAAAGATTATTAGGAAGAATGTATTGTAACAGTCTCATAGATCCAATGAAGAACTTATGGTGCCCTTGAGTTTGATATAATGATGTATCTGTAAAAAAAAAATGTATTCATATCATATAGCTCTTTTCCACCCAACATCTTAAAAGGTACCATCCCAAAGGCCTTTTTTCTAGAAACTAAGAGGGGTAGGAGAAGGAGGGTTGAGTATCATTTTCTTTAAATCTTTTTATTTTTTTTTATTTTTTAAAAAAATAATAATAATAATAAATCTTTTTAAATGGGAAACTTTCTCAAATGATCTTTCAATAAGGTGTTTTTAACCTTAACACAGCTTTTAAAGGCAAGTGGGCTTGCAATACTGAACCTAAATGGTAAGAATGGGAGCTGCTGGGTAGGAGAGAGGATTGACTCTTCTAAATCCCAAAATGGATCATCTATTGCTGCTCCCAGAAGCTGAGGCATAAACCTCTATGTGTCTAAACATTGGCTGTCAAGAAGCAGTTTGTTATTCTTTTGAACATAAAATATTCAAAGGTGCTATTAGTAACGATCCTCATAGCCACAGGCCGCTGAGGCTTTGAATGAGGAACAGAAAGCAGTAAAAGAAAGGAGGGCACCAGGGCTATGGATCCACATTAGCTTCTGGTGGATGGGGCTTCCAATTATTATAATGAATGATACCTGAGAAAGTAAAATAATATGATGAAAGCCTTCTTAATGCCAACCTATCCCATGACGGGACTTGAAGCTTTTGACTAATGTTTGAACACTTTTTGTAGAGTGTTTATTCTATGATACTACAGTGTTTGCCATAGAGAGAATTGGTAGATACTTTATACATTTTCTTTCATTAAAGTTAGTTGAATAATCATTATGACCTTCTTCAGAAAAACCTCTAAGCATTTGGAATAGTGTTGCTTTTAGTCAGGTAAAAGTCTCGTTTTAACAATTAGCATTTGGGATATCAGAAAGTTCCATATAACTAAGCTATATCTATATCCCAGCATATCTCCCAAATAAGCAATGCTTCAGTGATCTGGTTCTATTCCTTTCCTTACAACACAATTTTGAGAGACTTTTTCTTTCTCTTCCCCCCCCTTTTTTTTAAATTATTGTGGGCTTCTTCTATTGCTTTTATCTTATAATAGACATGCTTTACCAAAAAAAACAAAACAAAACAATATGCTATTTATAATATGTCAGGGGAGGCAAACTGAGCTTACATATCAAATAGAAATATTTGTTCTTAAAAGAACAAAATTATGTTCTTAAATGAAAATGAAATTATCCTTCAAATTCTCTTAACCTTCCTACTAAATTCTCCACTAAAACAAAAGATCCACAAGAAAAGATGTCAGACCAGAAGATAAGGGTACAATAAAAATCTGGACCTGATCCTGATTTCTGATACCTATTCATTTTCTTCAATGGATTCCAAAGACTTTTAGCTTACAGTGACTGCCAGCACACTGACTGATTCATCTGAATACTTTGCAGGCAAGGAAGAACTTTTAACAGATGGCCCAACTTTGTTTATAAGAATGACTAACCAGGTATATAACTAGGACTGTTTCACTATTTATCAGAAATCCTTTGGAGCTCTCCAAACAACCTTGGCCTAACCTCAGTTTGTGAAAGAGCAGGTTCCTCTAGATGGTATCTAATTTAAGCTATGACTGAGAAGGACAAATTTGTGACATTTGATGGTACATGGTATGTTGGAAGTAATTTAATTTCTTCTTCTAATTTCTTAGACAACTTTCTAATTACTTGTCTTAAAGAAATAATTACTTATACTTTTTGTAGTATTGGAATTCACCTTCAGTCCACATTAACCACATTAACAAAAAAGAGGATACTAACAAAATCCGTTTATGATCCACATTTCACCAATCAACAATAAGAAGTACAAAATAACAATGTGATTTTTCATAAAGTAACTTTATGCCTCCCTTACATACTTGATATTTAAATACTTTTTTATTTTATAAAATAATGGGACAATTTAAAAATGACAAGTCCATGATAGTCTTCTAATTTCATGACAGTTTTGCCAATCTATGATAAATAAAACTTAAGAACAATTGGACATTTATGTAAACATTTGCTTTCTTAATTTACTAGATTTTTTTATTATAAGAAAAAAAAAAACAACTAGCTATAACAATAAAAATACAGTAAAGAATAAAGAAGAAAAATGTAATCATTTACCCCCAACAATGTCCAGTTTCATCTGCCTGCCTGAGGTAACCAATACTAACGTATGTATTATTTATATTTCCTCACTTTTTTCTATGCTCACGAAAATATGTTTTCATATGAAGGGGAGGAAAAAAATGTTTCTCTACCTTTTCAGGTTCTTTTGGCTGGTCTATTCATTAAACTGACATGAGACAGATTAACAAAGGAAAAACAAATTTAAGTCAGGCAATTGAAGCTTATATGCCAGTCTGGGCTAAGCAGAAGATAGGGGTCTGGAACATCAAAGGGAAGGAAGGTAAATCACAGGAATATGGGAAGAACAAATGTTTGGTAAACAAATGTTTGTCATGCCAGCCAGAGACAGCTGGGTACAGAGAGGAATTTGAATAAATAAGCTGAATGCCCCCAGCTTACCACAGCTGGCCCATACTCTTTGTAGCTGTCTCTGGTGATAGCTCTCGGGGAAAGGGCAATTTCTGTTCATAGTTAGTCCAAGTCAAAACTGGTAGAAAATTGGAAGTTTGGAGATTTGTAGCCAAATATTGGCAGGAACTAGAATTTTGGATCATGTTGATTTGCAGGTAGAGAACAAAACCTCAAAGATAAGTAACAATACTAGAATCTGATGTCCATAAAGGATATTTGTTAGGTAGGTCAACTTTGCCATCCTTTCAAAGCAAAGGGTAGCAGAATATTTGCTAAATTTTCATCTTACAGTCCCAGGCCTCATACCCAGAAAAAAAAAAAAAATAGAAGGATATCTGTCTACAGAGATACTGAATATCATCTTTAATTATAATTTGTTCTGGGTTATTGCTTTTTATTTTACAAGATCCATGAAGTCATGTTTTAATTAGCCAGATTTTAAAATCCAGGGACTTAAATAACGATACTCTTTCCAGAAAAGTTGAGTTTTGTGTGGATAGCAGTGGCACTCCAGTTCATAAATCTCATTACTTTTTGCCATTCAGGTTGGAATGCAAACAAATTGATATTTAAGAGGATGATAGGTGAAGAGAATTGATCTTTGTGTATCATCATTATAAAAAAAAACTATTGAGTAATTGCTGAAATAATCTGATTTTATGAGTTGATTCGTTCATGAGTTGATAATTATTTGTGTCTTTTTGTAGTTCTACTTCTTAAAAAACACACCAGATATTCAAGTTGAATGTGACACTTCTACTCTGTCCTAGGCAATCCTCAAGCTCAATGCGTTTTCCATGCACACCTTGGCTTGATATATCAGTGCACTTTTCATTATCTTAAATTGAGTAAATTCCTCATTAACTAGTTTTATTTTACTGAGTTGCAAGCCTGTATAGCACAAAAAGAGATTCAAGTTCTCTATTTTCTTCCAAATATTGTCAACAGCTTTAATTCCTTCAGGGTATGGAGGAGAGGTGTTGTGTATGCCTGTGGACTTGCTAGCAATAAAGCCAACATAAAATTAGTTAAGGAGGAAGAAGGGGAATTGGGAGGCTTTCTGTGCTGCTTTTACTAATCTAAAAGAAATCACGGGAGTCATTTACTTTCCATTCTCTTTACGATAATTGACTCACACAACCCATCTCTTTTTCTTCAAATAGTTCTGCAATGATCAAACTAGATTGGATCTTTCTGTGGTTGTGTCTTTTATTTTTCTAGCACAATTATTCAAATAACAAATGGGAAAATCATCCATAAGCATGCATACCCAGTCAAGGATATACAATTGCTCCATTAGTAATTACAAATAGTATTTCAAATATGGTCCATATTTTTGCAAATAAGTGAACATTTTATATATTAAGTTCTTAATTGGACAAAATTTCGAATCAACCAGAAGATAATATTGAAGGGGAGGACAGAATTATTAAGAAAACTATTATTGGGTATAAGTTTCTCAGATATTTGAAAAGATTTTATATTAAAAATTCAAACAGGTTTGATAATTATTGACAAGTGAGTGCATCATGCCATCCAGCATTATATTGTGAAATATATTTAATTGGACCTATTTGGTAAATTGTTAGCCATAATTCTAAATATGCCAGTTTTGGGGAAAGGGAAGAGATAATTGAGGTTTAAGAAACATTGTGATCTGTGACCTTGAAAATCAGGAATCAAGAGAAAGACCACAGTCAGCAAGGAAAAAGGAAAAAAGTGAATTCCCACCACATAGGATTAAGAAATGTAGTTAGCCAGTTTTGAATACCTACTATGTGCCAGGTATCCAACTAGTTTCTAAATATACTAAGGAAAAAGATGCAGTTATCTCACTTAAAGAACTTACAGTCTAGTATATACTAGAACAGTGCAATTCTGATAAAACAGGACTACAAAATGTGAATGATATCTTAAGTTACTCTTAGGAACTCCAAATTAGAGTTTTGCATCCCTGTTTATTCAAGAATAAAATAACATATGTGCAAGTGAGAATGTCTCCATTGCCTTATACGTTGTCCAATTGCTAGATACGTGTAAGCTCTTGCAGAAACATCCCCCATATCTACCATCTTAGCCTAACTCTTAACCACTAGGTCCCTCCTCCACTACATTCAAAAACAAACTCCATCAAAGGACAATACTTCAACTTGTCCCTTTTTACCTACTGCTTATATGTAGTGCTCTAGATAATTGGGTGGGGGGTATTCCTCAATGGTTAAGGCATTAACCATAAAGAAATTTTAGGGCCAAATTTATGCAATAGGTCTCAGTACTTTGAGTTTGTTCTTTTTAGCTACACAGAGGGAGAGACAAAGGACAACCGAGGAAAGAGTGGGAGGAGAGGGAGGAAGAAACAGAGAAAAAGACAGAAGATTATGTAAGCACTACAAAAGACATTTAAGAGGGGCACCTGGGTGGCACAGTTAAGCATCCAACTCTTGGTTTCTATTCAGGTCATGATCTCAGGGTGGTGAGACCAAGCTCCACATAGTCCTCGCAATGGGTTCTATGTCACCCCTGCTCCAGTGCTCAGTGCAGAGTCTGTTTAGAGTCTGTTTAGAACTCTCTCTCCCTTTCCCTCTGCCCCTCCTCCACCCCTGCACACACACACACACACACACACACACACACACACACACACACATGCATTTGGGTGCGTGCATTCTCTCTCTCTCTCTCTCTCTAAGTAAATCATTATTTATTTTTCTTTTTTTTTTTTGAGATTTTATTTATTTATTCATGAGAGACACAGAGAGAGAGAGAGAGAGGCAAAGACACAGGCAGAGGGAGAAGCAGGCTCCATGCAGGGAGCCCAACGTGGGACTCGATCCTGAGCCTCCAGGATCACGCCCTGGGCTGAAGGTGGTGCTAAACCACTGAGCCACCAGGGCTGCCCTAAGTAAATCTTTAAAAAAAAATTAAAAAAAATAAAAAACTTTGTAAGGAAAAAGTACATCACAAACTGGATTTTAATCCATGATCTATGATTTAGGCAGAAAGTACCAGACTAATTACAAGGTTAGTCTCTTTTCACTAGTAGAACAAGACTTATTACAGCAAAGAGGATAGGCAATGCTTTCTCTTTCTAAACTTGATAAGGAATACCTGGTATAATCGTTAGAGAAATATGGTCCATTTACAAAGACTCTTAACTTTGGGGGACATGTAAGTAGACTCCATGCCCAACATTGAGTCCAAGGTGGAGCTGGAACTCACAACCCTGAGATCAAGACCTTAGCTGAGATCAAGATTTGAACACTTAACCAACTGAATCACCCAGATGCCCCCTTTGGGGGACGTTTAAAATTCTAGTAAAGGCTGAGGACCTCCCCCAGAAAAGAGTAGATGTGCATATACATATACAAGTCTTTAGCCACAGCTTCAAGGTGGTCCCAGAATCCATGAGCCATCCATGGATCCAAGTTTGGGTTAGCATGTTGTTTGTCTTAGTTGCATTTCCAGTTAGTTATAATAATGAGAAAGAAGAAAAATATGAATTCTATGGTGTATGCATACAAAAACCTAAGGAGCAGCACACTGAGTGGTCAGAGTAATGCATGTATGTACTAGGGAGGTAAGAAACAGCACACTGAGTAAGACTAATGGGCCTCCAGCCCCATATTCAGTTTTGAAGAGTGGTCGTAAGGAAAATTGGAGATCATGAGAAATACCTCATGATTCTCATTTTATCTAAAAATATTAGAGTTCTTCAACTAAATATATCTAACCTTCTCTTAGTAATCCAGTTTTTGTCTCTACTCAGCAAACATGAATGAATATACCCAAACTTGCCTCTTTCTTGAACTTCAGAAAAAGCAGAAAGAAAGAACAAGTGAACAAAGAGACACCTGGGCCGGACACATCCCTCCACTTTGACCTCAGCTTCTTTCCCTTAGAAGTAACACAAACCATCTTCTCGAATATGAGAAGGTAGAGAGGACAGGTAATACCAGAGTAAACTGGTTGCACACAGACAGCCCCAGTGGGAGCACAAAGCACCTTTAAATGTCTCAGCAGCGAAAAAGTTTATGCCTGTGTCTGAGAGACCAAGAGGAAGAATATACACATTAAAATATGTGTGTCTCATATCCTCCAAATAAAATCAAAATTCACTGAACCACTCTCAAATAATAGCTTACTATAGGAAAAAACTGTTAAGCATAAATTTTTCATGGGACAAAGTTTGCGTTTAACCAGTGTGCCTCTTATCCAAATGAATGGATTTTCTTCCTTGAAAAATTTCACAGATCAGTGGTAACATAAAGTTCAGTAATTATCTTCTATCTTCTCTATTTCTAACATTGTGTGATGCAGTAATTCTCCTATGTCAAAATGTAAGACAGCCGGGAATTGAACAGAATTAACACACGCATTTCACATGGGTCATGATCTGAGACTACGTCTTTTGCCCAAAGTGAAAAGCACTGGGGGGGGGGGGGGGGGGGGAGGGCTTTCCTGAGAAAGGAAAGTTATTATAACAAAAGGCCTTTAAAATAATTATCCCTGCACTAAAAATGCCAAAAAATAAAATTATAATAAATTTGAATAGCCCTTTTAAAAAGTGTTTCTAAAATAAATAAATAAATAAATAAATATAAATAAATATGTTTCTGATTTTTAAAATGTTTCATATATAAAACAATCAAGATGGCTGCATGAATAGTAAAATTACATTGTATGAGTTTCAGGGTATTAGTTCAAGTCTAATAAAATTTTAATAGAAATATGTTTGATGATTTTAGCTTACTGCTGAATGAATAGTATTCTGCAGGATTTGATAGTATATGACTCGAGAAAAGATTATTAAGAAGACATATAATGCACCTTTATAAGATACTTGCAGGAAACCATTAGCTGATACAGAAAATCAATAATGCCCTAGTGCCAATTTCAGTAACATTAAAATTACAGTGCTCATTGGTATTTACAATGATAGAGCTACCGAATCATTTCATTTTTTTCTTCCACTACATTGGCATTTTTCTTTGTTATCCAGGACCAGTTGCAAATTTTGATTAGTTTCTTTTAAAAGTACTTTATGATGATCTTGTTCCTAAACAGCTCTTCTCAGGGAACTTTAACGGTCCATTCTTCCTAATTCAGTGTATAAATGGATTGGTAAACTTCTGTCCTTTTAGGGAAGCCATAATAATTGTAAAATATTAAGACATTCGAAATGGATCTTAACAGACCCAAGTAAATAGGATTTAATAAGTGGAGTTACCCAGCTTCCTTTATTTCCATGAGGACAAAAAAATAACGATGGTCTAGCCTCATTATCTCACGTGTATTGACCTGAGGTCCAAATAGCAATGAATTACCCATGAGTAGAGTTCTATATAGGGTGCAAACAGATGTCTTGAGTTTCAGCCACGTCCTTCTCCAAGGCCACCCAAATTATCATATCACACAAAGGGGAATATACAGCTTACATTTATTTAGCTTCTGAAGTATCTCTAGGGTTTTTTCCTAATCTGCTAGAATGTCATTGCCAGTGGAATTTAGATAAATTCAGAGAACTAGAAGAGAAAATAATGGGTATGGTGAAAATACTGTTTCTACAATTTGCTAACTTGATCCTCTGGATGGAAGAAAACAGAAGCTATCTGACTACATCCCTCGGTTACTGGGCTTCTCCACGGGTAAGGAGATGCAACGAGACACCCCACTGGAACGCTGTCTAGGGTCGCTGTCTCCTACTTGAAACGGACAAGAAACATGTCAGTGACTTCCCAAACCCTGGACCTCTCTAGTTGTACAATATAGAAATAGCAACTGCCAGAGGCAAAGTCTTTTCACTGGTGGCTAGTTAGGAAGTCTGCAGCGCTGCTAAGAAGCCAGGAGGAAGCTTTCCGACCTTATCCCATACTAAATCTCCTGCAAGTCATCCTTTTTCCGTAGTAACCAGCCCCGTGTACACTAACACATGTAATAATAGCAGCAGTGATGGAAGGCAAAGGGAAAAGTTCCCATACACTCTTAATGAAATTTGTTTCCAAAGGTGACGCCACTGCTGATAAAAATGAAGCTACGTCAATAATATATAAGGATTTCCGTAGAGCCATAGTCTTCTGGAGCTTTGAAAGTCACGGGTAATATTGCACTTTGGCATATAAATTTTCCGATTTGCTGTTCCATCCAGACTATTCTAATCACTTTCCCAAATCTAGAGCTCCCTGGACTTCATCTTCCAGGTCAGTCGTGAGAGCCAGATAGTAATTTTTACATTCTCCCTGGGTGATCCCATCTATTGTTATGCTTCTCAAACTAGCAACTGTAGTCAGTAAGGCCCAAACGTCTCTGTAGATCAGATCTGTTATGGGCTGAATCAGCCTCAGAAGAAACCAAATCTGCCAATACCTTGATCTTGGCCTCCACACTATGAGAAATAAACCTACGTTGTTTAAATTACCCACTCTGTGGCATTTTGTTACGGTAGCCCTGGCAAACTAGTACAAGATTCTTCTCTTCAGCTCCAGATCCATAAATATAACAGCATTCTAGTTATCTCAGATTGTATGTTTCATAACTTCCCCAAACCTAACATGTTTAAAATTAAATCCACTTTATTTCTTTCAAAATCTGCTTCTCTTCTTTTAGTCCCACACTGATGGTAAGCATTACATCTAACCAGTTGCTGAACCAAAAATCTGGGAGTCTTCACTGGTACCTTCTGTTTCTTCAGCCCCCATTCCTATTCGGTTACCAGCTAGTGTTAATCCTACAGATCTCAAGCCCATCCATCCTCCTTCGCCATGTCATTATTTCCCACCTAAATGCTTCACCAGACTCTAGTTTAACTAGTCTCCTGTCTCAGCTTGCCCTGCTCTCATCCGTCGTTTGCACCGCAGCCAAATGAGCTTACTATAATGCAAATCTTATTATATCATGGCCTTGCTATAAACCTTCTAATGCTTCCTCATAGCCTACAAAATAAAATCCAAGTTCTCATTATGCCGTAAAATGCCCTCCTTGACCCAGGGATGCATCCAGTGTCATCTGCCTTCCCCCATCTGCACTCCAGGCTTCCCAAACAACACGGAGTGTGTGCACGCCAACTGCTCCCCCTTCCATGCCTTTGTCCTGCCTTCTCTTCTTCACCTACCTAACTCTAATTTTTCCTTCAAAAGTCAACACAGATGACACTTGTAAAAAGCCTTACTTGAATGGCTTGGCACCGGCCTGCCCTTCTAATGAGATCCAGTAGCATTTTATATACATTAGTCCAATAATAGACACTTTACCTATGAATCTAGGGCATTAGATTTAATGCCTTTCAAACACCTAATCTTTGCATCCTGAGGGTCTTGTATGAGTTCAATAAATGTAAATTGATAGAAGAATAAATAGAGAGATGAATACATGAGTGCAGGTTTAGACGTGTTAAATTGTATCTAGAATTTCCTGAGGGAAAGTCATTAGTAGACCTGGTTATATTCTATGTGTCTGAGAATTTTTGCAGATAAATATTTTTGGATAAATACCCTAATCCCTCCAGTTATTAAATTTTCCCTTCTCCTATTAAAAAATTATAGCCACATCCTAAAGGTAATGTATTGATACGTCTTCCCAGTTCTACAGTTTCATAAACTTCTGCTAGCTTCATAGTCAATCACATATGTCTACAAGGCCCAAGGACCTCAAATTAATATTATTGCATTTTCCGTGTATTGCACCTGTAGTGTGTATTTGCGGGGAGGGTTCTTTTCTCAAAAAAGTTGAATAGCAAAGTATACCTTTAAAACAAAATTGACAAAAAAAATAAAATAAGAAATTTAAAAAAATAAAACAAAATTGACTTCACAATAAATATGCCTTCAGTGTACTCCTTTTTATAAAGTCATTCCTTGATTTTTTACAGAATTTTTATATTGACTACTAAAACTTCATCTTATCCTAGCCTTGATTAAAAGTTAAAAACAAAACAAAACAAAACAAAACTTTTCCTACCTGCAGCTTTTTTTTTTTTTTTTTTTTTGGAAAAAAAAATTTTCTTTACCTGTGTCATCTTACAAGTCTTTCGTCAAATGACAGCTTATTCATCTATCTAGTTACTTAGAATCAGTATAAATTGTTCAACTCTGCTCAAACTTCTGAAGCTTGCTGACTTTTTGGGTTTTTAACTTTGTGATTCTGTATTGAATTTCCCCTGTTTTTCCATGGCGAATGCATGCTTATGTGCAGCATATGTCTGAGTTTCTGGAATACGTATACGAATGAATCGTGGAGAGACTACCCATCTGCCACATACCTATTTCCATCTCAAGCCTATATACATTCAGCTGGAACGTAGATGTCAGGAATGAGAATGACCCCAAATGTTATTGTGCTTTCGTAACACTTTGCTTATTCTTCAAAGATCTCACTTATCATAGTATTATAATGAGCTATATATCTGTTGACTCTTCGGATAAATTATCTGAATGTGGTCCACTGACTCGTTTTCTATTCCAGCACTAAAACAACCTAGCACTTAGAGGTGCTCAAAAAGTGGTAGTTGTATTGAATTGTTTTGGCTAGATACTTTTCAGTGAAAATGTGGAAAGATTTTTTTCCATTTCTTTTCTTCTTCTTTTCTTTTCTTCCTCTTCTTTTACTTCTCCTTCTTCTTCTTTTTGATGGAGTCTTTTTAAAACTGCTCCACTTTCGTTTTTGCAATTAAACAGAATTTTGTCATTAACTGAAAATGCATTTTGAGTGTATTTCACTTGGTTTAATTGCAGTTCAGGCACCACTTAGCCTCACTGTGCTCAGTTCAGCATCATTGAATTCAACTGCACTGACTTTAGTTGCTAGATGTCTTTAAATTGTATGGATTGTTACCCTTTCTAGGTGGTAGCATTACCTGTAAGATTTTCTGTCTCCAGCTTAAACCTACTTCATTCATGCCTTGAAGAATACAGGGATTCTATATTGGCTACAAACTCATATTTTTTAAATAATGTGTTGAATATTATAATCTGATTCACTTGAAGAGAGATCTCCTTCAAGATATCAAAGATGAGTTAGGAAGTGAGTAAAATTCCTGATCAATGATTTACATTTCTCTTGAGAAATACTGTACATATATTTGCCATGATAACCAGGCTTATTTTCCACTTTTCTTACAATATTTCTTCCCCTCATGTCTCTGACTACTTCAAACTACAATGACTAAGATACTTACAAATCCAATTGTTTGGTGATTCATAATAGAAAGGAAAAAAGAGGAATCTGGACCACAATCTATATCTATATAAGAACTAAGAACAGTATCCTTTTTTAAAGACTTATATGGAGATGTCTGGGTGGCTCAGGGCATGACCCCGGGGTCCTGGAATCGAGTCCTGCATCGGGCTCCCCACAGGGAGCCTGCTTCTCCTTCTGCCTATGTCTCTGCCTCTCTATGTGTCTGTCATGAATAAATAAATAAAATCTTTTAAAAAATAAAAGACTTATATGAAGTAATCATGTTTGCTCTGTTGTTGAAAGATAGAAACATAAGATCATAAAATCATCGTTAGTGAATTTGGGTCCTGATTAAAGAAGTATTTTGTTGATTCAATGGGTAATCACTATGGAAAAATCAAGCAAGTGCATGATCACAGTAAGTTGAAACCTGCTATATATATCTTGGACACTCTGGCAGTGATCAGGCTGTCAGGATTTAAGATCAGAGGGTGACTATAACAAAGTCTTTGGAACTGAATAAAGGCAGAAACCACAGGTGCTGGGCCTGGTGGAAATTTTGCTTTAAAAAAAAAAAAATTGGTATCAGTGGCGATAGAAACAGAGCTACCAAAAATTATCTGTAAGTGGAAATACACAACATTTCCATGAGTGATATCAGAGGTCACTTTGGAATGAGTCAGTTCTAGGCTAGAGTAAGCCAATAAGCCAAGAAATTCATAAGATCCGGGAAAGAGTGAGGGAGATAAGGTGGAGAGATCACGTGTAAGTCCCCCAAACTCCCTATCCAGCTCCAGCTAGTCCTGAAATAGTTAAGGACTGAGGTGCGTCTGCTATTGAGTTGACTTTCCATGACTGTCTATAACTGGTGGTGAGAATGCAAGTAGATATAAAAGATCCAATGCTGGTCTAAATGTTACAGAAATGTGAATATCCAGAAGATAGAACGTTAGAATACTTACTTTCCAGAGACATCAAGAGCATAAATTAGATGAGGTCCATTAGTCTTCGGAGCATCATCTCCGATTATTATATGTGATGTTAGTACTTTCACTTTTGCTTTCAAAATGCTAAGATATTCCAGAGGCTAGTTTTGGTAGAAAAAAGATTGTGATATGAATGAATGCTTTAATTCCTAGGTTGACTTATGTTGGCTTACGTTTTAAAAGGAGATTAAAGTGTATTTCTAGGTCAGTAAGAATATATATAGCAAGTGCTATTTTAGGGTTCATGAAACTAATCAACAATCCATATAGCTTAATCGGTGTTCCATCTATATATATTTTATTGGAAATATAATCATTAATTTATGAGCCATTTTTGTTGAATTGTTAGTGCAATAGATGGCTTTATGAATTGAGACTGAGGCGGATCCTTCATGCCATTTATTGAAAATAAGCCTTATCTGAACAGAACACACGCAGCGTGTTAGCATGGGTTACATTTAAACTTCATTATGATTTCTGAATATTAACTCTAAGATAGGGGAATCTGACCTTAGCAAGAACATCACCTACATTTATACCAGAAGCTAAATAAGAATTGTGAATTTCCAGTTGTGTGTTGCACTCAATTCCATAGGACTTAGCATCACCACAAAAATATCTATTTTTTTATTCCCTAGAATTCTTTTTTTTTTAAGATTTTTATTTATTTATTCATGAGAGATAGAGAGAGAGAGAGACAGAGACACAGGCAGAGGGAGAAGCAGGCTCCATGCAGGGAGCCCGATGTGGGACTTGATCCTGGGTCTCCAGGATCATGCCCTGGGCCGAAGGCAGGCACTAAACCGCTGAGCTACCCAGGGATCCCAAGTCCCTAGAATTCTTACAACACACACACACAAACACATGTATGTATGTTTGTTTACATACATATATATTATTTTCTCTTATGCTTATTTTATACATTTTACATATATTTACATTTCATCTCAACAAGGACATACTGTGATACAAAAGTCCAGTTTCCGGCGTGTGTGTATGTTTCTTTCAGTTCACAGCCTAAAAACTTCTGAAACTTGACCCAATTGTACTTGACTTTAGAGTTACATTTCTAAGGTAAGAGTCCTTTCTAAAAAATGTGTATTGTTGTTAAACAGTAAGCCCTTAGAAAGCACTAAATGTGGTAGGGAATATATACAGAAAACACGCTTAGGCAGTTACATAGCTTACATAAGCAGTGAAGTTTCCATATTTGTATATATTTCCCTCCTGTATATATTATTCCATCTGGTAGCCTACCCTGAGGCTTCGTTTTATCACCCTACTTGTCCTGTAAAGTTTCTTGAGATTTTTATTGAAAGAAACAATGAAAATGCAAATTAGCTATATTTTTCATCATAATCTTTTTTTATACTGAAGGATCCTTCTCCCTTTCCTGTTCCTGCTTCTGTACTCTACTTCCAATGAGTTTCATTGCCCCAAAGCTATCATTTTTAGGCTTCTAATATTGTTTTCTGTTCACAGGGCTTAATAACTACTTTTTAATGGATTCTGTTTACCTTAGAGGCAGGCATTTTGGAGAATTCAGCTTATATTAGGGCAGGATTAAAAACTTCTATGTGGCTTTGGGGGCTTCTTCCCTCAGAAAATTATAACGGTTTAATCTTTTGATTGAAAAAGGAACCGAAATGATTCCTTCTAAAATGAGACACTTGGGATTTAAAGGGATCACAAAAGAGACAGTCCTGTATATACTTAAATTCATAGGCAGCATGTTTTATGCACAGAATTATTTAACTTCTTTTAATTATTATTATTATTATCTGCTTTAAAAAAATGGCGGCCTAACCCAGCTCTAAAGGTAGTCATTCTGTTGCTCCAATGAAAGTAACCATGGAGTCCAAGTTGTACAGTCCTTTAAAAGCTTTTTTTTAGACTTAAAATTTTCTCTATTTCTCTGCTCCCTTCAGTCATGAAAGTCCATTTCATAAGTGATTTAAGTAATGCCAAAGTTAATTCCCAAAAAGATGTCCTTTCATTTAGTCAGCTGCTCGCTTATACGTATGTTGCTTATGTGTCAACAGGGGACATAGAGCCTACTAACAGATTAAGACAGGGACATGTCAGGAGATGGTTTAAATGTGGGTGGACACAGATAAGAGAATTAAAAGAAAAAGCCACCTTTGTTTGAGACGTGGTTCATTTACATGTGATTACTTGACCTCTCCAGGACAATTTGAAGGAGAAAAGTCGCTCCCTGAGAGAAGAAATGATAGAGAAAGAACAATAGGCACCACCTATAACAAACTACTTTCCTTCAAACAAGGTACACGCAGGGAAGGCTCTTTACTACAAAGTGGAGGCGCAAAGTTGTAAAATATATCATCCCCACCTCCTTAATGTATGGCCGGGAAGACAAGATTAAGACAAATAAGCACCCTCTTCATTTTCTTTCCATTTTCTAAACTCCCTGCCACTTTACCAATATTGATCCTCTACGTTTTCCATAATTTGCCTTGTTTGTTATTCCTACATATACATGTTTTACCTCTGATTCCAGACTGTGAGCCCTGTGAGTCCAACAACCTTGTGCCTACCTCATCCATATGGGGCAGCATGCCTCACAGCAGAGGCCGCATAACAGTACCTAGTGAACGAATAAAAACAAATTACAAGACAAAATAACACATGTCAAGTGCCACATACATAGGATCTTCAATTAAATGTTGTGTTAGAGGGTGCCTGGGTGGCTCAGTTGGTTAAGTGTCTGCCTTTGGCTCATGTTGTGATCTTGGGGTCCTGGGGTGGAGTCCCACATTGGGCTTCCTGCCCTGGGGAAGCCTGATTCACCCTCTCCCTCTCTGTCTCCTCTCATGAATAAATAAGTAAAAAAAAAAAAAAAAAAAATTTAGTGTCATGAGAGAGGCCTTCTCTGGCCACCCAGTCCGTATTTTTCCCTAGCCCACCACCTCCCTAACCACTTGCATGGCTTCACTTGCAAAGTTTTTAGGGCTGCCTTTTATCATATTAACTATGGATGTATTGTCAGTCCAGTCCAAAACTATGTAAGCTCCATGGGAAAAGGGAAAGGAGATTTGTCTGTTTTATCGAGTGCTATGAAAACCCCTCCATTTTAGAGCATGACCTGACACAAAGAAGTACTCCATAAATATTTGTTGAATAAAGAAATGAAGAAATAGATTTGTGGGAAAGGATGATGAGTTTAATTTTAGATAAAACGGATTTAAGGCACTAACAAGTCCTCCACACAGAGTTAATAAATACCTCAACACTAGATCAAAAGGAGCAGGCCCCCGTGGTCCTGAGGGCCCAGACTGACGTGCTAACATGGTGCTCCACGTTGGTGTAGCCATTGGACTATCAGTAATCCCATGCTAATTAGTGATTTAAGGTGAAATCTCAGAAATCTCACGCCCCAGCACTGAATTGTTTTGAACAACTTCTTCATACATAGTGTAGCTCAAGCCACCTAAATAAGCAGTTTTCTCCAAAGAGACATTTCAAACTGGTATCTGAATGGGATACAGGGCCCGTGAATTGTTGAGGCCACTCAGGAATGTTCATTGCAGAGAACTGGACTGTAATCAGGAGTTCAGGACCTCTGCCGCTACCAAATCATTAAGGCGATTAGGATTCCTGTGTCTCAGAACCACCCGCCGCCCAACAAAGGTATGGGGGGGGGCATAGTGGTAGCGTATTTGGATGATAAAATCCCATCCCACTATAATGTTTCAAGATTCTATTATCATCAGTGAAGAAGGTTTTGGTAATCAGAGGGATGGGGAAGATGCAGGAAACAGCACGACAATCATGTTCTGACTAAACATATTCATCCTGCAAGTACCATTCTTCACCTGTGCCGACATCTGGTGACATTTCTGTTAGAAATATTTAAAATGCATCAGTAACAAATAATTCCTATATCCACCTCTATAAAATGAAGGAGTTAGCATCATGATTTTAGTGGAAAGGCACTAACCTTCTTTCTACTCAATTTTCATCAAACCAGAGTAGATACATAAAAGACTTCTGGGCTTTATAATTTCTGTTTATCTTTTGGTCATAATTATTCAAATTTTCATTGTTGAATATCAAAAAGCCTATTTTTCAACAGTATTCTTAGAAAAAAACAGAGTATGTGAATGCTCGTTTTATATTGGAGATTGAGAGTTATTTCTAATAACATCCATGGAATTATCCTTTACTGAATATCCAAATAGGAGCATTTTATTTATCACATAATAACATAATTAGGCTAACTAAGCAGCTAATACTAACTTAGAAATAATTAAATGAGACTCCCAAAAAGGCACAGTTAAACTTTAAGCAGATAATAGTACAAAAGAAAAGACACCGTTTAAAAGCAAATGATAAAATCCGACATAATGTAATGAATATAAATTACTTTAATTGTAGTTTATTGTCTCATTTTCAAAAACACAATCTCCCACTCTGCTAGAACATAAGTTGTCATAACTTCATGCAATTCATTTCATCAGTGCAATAGTAACCTTTCCTGGTTTTCCTTTTTCCAAATTAAGGAACATAAACATAACTTCACAAGATTTTTGTCTGTTTTCTCTAAGTGAAGGTTGTTTTCATTATATCAGTTATTTCTCTCAGAGGTATGTGGAGGAATAAAAGATAATATTAACAAATATTAGAGCAATAATACACCTGTTAATATATACAGCAAATTATATTATCAGGGCATTTAAAAATTAAAAATCGGAAAATAAATAAATTAATTAAAAATTAAAAATCGGCAATCTTTTGGCTACATTTTCAGTAATGGTCACTTTTCCTAATTGATAGACTACAGAATAATTAAAATTGAGGACGTGAATTAAACCAGAATGTAAAATGAGTTAAGATTCACAGGCTCTGCTGTTCTTTCCATAAGACAACATTATAGGGACACCTGGGTGGCTCAGCAGTTGAGTGTCTGCCTTTGGCCCAGGGCACGATCCTGGGATCCGGGATCGAGTCCCGCATCAGGCTCCTTTCAGGGAGCCTGCTTCTCCCTCAGCCTAAGTCTCTACGTCTCTGTGTGTGTGTGTGTGTGTGTGTGTGTGTGTGTGTGTGTGTGTGTGTGTCTCAGGAATAAATAAGTAAAATTATATATATATTTTTAAAAAAAGGATACTGGTATAAGCAAAAAGCACAAAAACTCCATGGAACCACCCAAAAAATTACCCCATCTCTCCACTGATAGTAATAAACTGGCCCTCCTGATCAACCATTTTAATGGTTACTGAAAGACACAGCATCCTCTCTTTTATAACAACATTACGCAACTAAAGCTGTGGGAAGGCACCAAAGGGAAGCACTGAGTCAGGGTTGCTGAGGGAGTCAGTATGGAGAACGTGGTGGTAACATTTACCAGGGAAGGTTCTTCAGCTACGTGTGACACGATGCTCAGCTAAAGGTACCTTGAGAAACATTTATTGTCTCTCTTAACAAGAACTCTGGGGTTAGGCAGTTTCATGATTGATTCAATAGCTTCATAATGTTTGCTCCATTTGTCTACGATGTCTTCATTGGGTGTGTTGGTACTGTCCCCGCTTAGGGCTTCAGGATGACTACAGCAGCCATCAGTAAAATAACTTCATGGAACAACTTCTAAGAAAGGTCAGCCGTCCCATGTGTCAGGGACTTCCAGCAAACCTCCCCACCTCCCATCTAGCCTCTTGGCCTAAACTGCTTTACATGGCCAGTCTCTAGTCATTGGAAAACCAATCACTGGCAAAGACAAATGGGGTCACCATGACTGACTTGGACAATGTACTGGATTATCTCACAAAACGCTGGCTGGATGCCGTTCTTCCAGAGGAAGAGATGAGTACATACCTGAGCAACACTGGACTTCTTTCAGGAAAGAAGAAAGGGGTATGACTGCGGAAAAAGGAAACACCAGTAACTGCCGCAAAAGCTGATTATGAGTGTAATTATTCACCTGAAAAAAATCTGATTGAGTTCTGACTTCTAACCAACCCTGATGGCAGAGAAGGTGAGGACGCTGCCTCATCCCCCGGGCAATCTGAGCCAAGTTCTATACCAAGCACCAAGCCTACTGCCTGTCATTCGGTGCATGTTTAATGAAAATGCAGAAGTCCTACACTTGTTGATTTGCCTTCTCTGATGGTGACCCTGCAGGTAGAGGTGGAGGAGGAACTGGAGTCCATAGTGATGTACTGGTTGGCATTTCTTTTTTTTTTTTTTTTTGATTTTTTATTCTTTTATGATAGTCACAGAGAGAGAGAGAGAGAGGGGCAGAGACATAGGCAGAGGGAGAAGCAGGCTCCATGCACCGGGAGCCTGATGTGGGATTCGATCCCAGATCTCCAGGATCGCGCCCTGGGCCAAAGGCAGGCGCCAAACCGCTGCGCCACCCAGGGATCCCTGGTTGGCATTTCTTAAAACAAGTCAGAAAGAGGACACACTGATAATGAGCATCCTGGAGATTCTGAAGGGCACAGTGTTGCAAGTTGTCAGTGGAACTCAGAAGTGCTTTCTCCTCTGTGGAAAGGGATATAATATCAAAGGAACTAATTGGAAAGAAATTGGTCGTGTTTTTATAGTCACTGCGCGGGGCAGACACCCGAAACAAATGTGAGAGGTTCTGTTCTCTAAGAGACTTCGCAAAAGGAATGATTATTTAGAGACTATCTTAACCAGCAGTCCATATACGTACAACTTGAATATGTGGAGCACAAGGAGGACATTCCACGCTCAGAGACGAAGGACAGTGAAGGAGCAGAAGAGCTGGAGGACAGCACTGGCGTCAATGACCAGGTCACTGACATCGTAACGACAAAAGCAAGTTCTAGGTCAGAGCCTTAGGTCGAATAGAGGGTAAGGATTCTGAATAATCAGAAGGTTAAATCCCTTTCATTTCTTTTTAAGAAGAAAAATCGTAAGTGGAAATCACACGTCAGAGACTCAGCAGACGTGAGGTCCGAGAGCTTACACGGGGATGGAGCGGTGGTGGGCATGGGAGTGTGCACGCAGGTGATTCCCCCGCAGCTCCGTAAGGTCATCTTGTTCTCTCTCTCTCTCTCTCTCTCTCTCTTTTTTTTTTTTTTTTTTTAGTGTTTTTCTGGCTTCCTACGTGAGCCATTGGGATAATAGGGGCCATCTCCAATAGAGCCTTTAGGTAGTAAAATAGTTGCAATAAGAAAATGGAATACTTCATCATCACCTAAAAGCACAGGGGATAGTGCTGATTAACTAGAAAGCCTCTGTCAAGACAAGGCCTAATTTTGTAGGATTGAAGTCTGTGCGCGCGCCAGCGTGGAGGAGCCCTGCACCCGGGGCCCTGGAATACACAGCAAGTTCATCTCTGCTAAAACACGTCGTGAAGCTCAAGTTAGCTCACTGCACCCCGGTGCGCGGGCCTCGTGGCATTAGCAACTACACGCAAGTGGACGTTGTGCTCAAGGAGGCGAGGAGGAATAATAATAAAAAAAAATTTACGAGAAGCACTTCTGGAATATGATGACAGGCTGTGCGGATTTCCTCTTCGATAATAAGGACTGTGGCGGACTCGTTAATATTTTTCACCTTGTTCCCCCCGGCTGGCATTTTAAATCAGAGAGCTGTTGCACCCCAAGCCCAATTTTCTGCCACAAAGGAAGTTACACGGCCTGGGTGGACCAAGTGTCCCTGGGTGGGTCCTCGGGCAGGGTGACAGGCCTCAGCGCTCCGCACACCCGCACGTTGCAGCCAGGCCCGCAGGTGGCACCTCAGGTGAGCGCTGCCAGAGGGGGTCTCGGTGCGCGTGGACACCCACGGAGCAGGAGAAGGAGGCGACCCTCCTCCTCCCCGCACAGGGAAGAGCCCTCTACAGACCCGGTAGCTGCCTAAGCGCGGAGGTTAGAGCAGCCCCGAGCACTCGGCAGACTCGGTAGACACCCGGAGGCAGGACCTGCCCAGGTTCTGGCAGGTGCATCCTTCTCCGATCACCTGCCCTGGGACCGGCCCTGGTGGGACGTGGGGAGCGTGGTGCTAGCAGGAGCTCGGGACGGTGGGATCAGATGCCTCGGTGGCGGGTGGCGGAGCGTGGACCTTGAGTAAGTGGGTGCTCTCACAGCCCAAGCCCCAAGAGCCCGAGTCCAGGCCTGGCCAGCACCTGCCCCGGGAGCCGACTGTCGCTGCCGGCCCGGTCTCCACTCAGCTTTGCGGTGGCGACTCCATACCTGCTGTCACAAAGGCACTTGGGTTTCTACTGCGCGGCTTTATTTGAATCCTGACAAAATACGTCTGGTGGGGCCTAGGGGGACAGCTCCTCCGCGAGGCGATTTCGAAGGACCATCTGACCACGCTAATTTGTAAAGTCTCCCTCACGAAGAAAGAGTAAAAACTGGCACCGTTCTGATGGGGAGGAAACCTCATTCCTTCCCACGCCCCTGGGGCCCCTGGTGCCCCTGGTGATCAGAATCTGTTTCTGCTTCTCCTCGGAATCTTTTATAGGGGAGAGAAACAAGAATTCCTAGACCTTCCTACGGAGCGTATTCAGGAGACTGAGATGCATCGGTCCCCCCTCTCCACGCGCTCTTCTGAACGTTAAGCAGGAGGCAATTTGAGAATTTTCTCTCTAGCAGATGTCAAGACATTAGTCCCCGAGGGATATATGGGGGATCTTTACATCAGACTTGTTGGCATTTCCGGAGCCCCACATTAAAATACCTTGATTCTAAATTAAGACTGAACAGTAAATTGCTATTAGCAATATTCCAGTCCAAGGTGTTTCCAAGACATTAGGGGTGCATAGATACATAATCCTTACAGGTAGTGAAATATGGATTGAAATTTACCTTTTAGTTTTTATTTTATTTTATTTTATTAGGATTTTATTTATTTATTCATGGGAGACACACAGAGAGGCAGAGACACAGGTAGAGGGAGATGCAGGCTCCCTGCAGGGAGCCCGATGCGGGGCTCGATCCCGGGACCCCAGGGTCATGCCCTGAGCTAAAGGCAGACGCTTAACCGCTGAGCCACCCAGGTGTCCCTGAAATTTACCTTTTAAAACGTTTCTCCTTTTAAAAACAGTTACTTCTGTCAAAAATATCTCTTTTGTTATTGAGGTTCAGCTGTGTCATTGTACTTTTAAAATAAGGACAGACAAAGCAATATTGCAACAGGTATGGAACACACGAAGCATCCAGTGTGAGCTGTGAGCCTGAATCTCTACCGTAGCCTGGAGAACACTTTCCTGAAACTTCGATTCCATCAAGTACATGGATGAATGTGGCTCTCTTAACAGTCAAGGCTGCAAAAACTAAAGCTATATACTATGTGACAGATACACCTATCCCTGAATTTTTTTAAAAAACATTTTATTTATTTATTCATGAGAGACGGAGAGAGAGGCAGAGACCCAGGCAGAGGTAGAAGCAGGCTCCATGCAGGGAGCCCGACGCAGGACTCGATCCTGGGTCTCCAGGATCAGGCCCTGGGCCAAAGGCAGGCGCTAAACCACTGAGCCACCTAGGGATCCCCCCATCCCTGAATTTATATGTAATACAGAAAATTGCAAATGACCTACGTGTCAGTTTAAGGAAGAGTTGTATAAGTTGTACCAGGAGTCCACAAGCTTTTTCCGTAAAGCGCCACACAACAGATATTTCCAGCTTTGCAGGCCATACACTCTCTGTCAGAAGTACTCAGCTCTGCTGTTGTACAATGAAAACAAGCACAGAAAATAGACCAACAAATGAACATGTGTGAGTTCCAATAAAACTTTCTTTATAGGCACTGAACGTTGAATTTCATACCGTTTTTATGTATCATAAAATATCCTTTCGATTTTGTCAGCCATTTAAAAACGTGAGAATCATTCGTAGCTTTCAAAGCATGCAAGACCCTGGGACAGGCCAAATTCGCCCAGGGGCCACAATTTGCAAAACCCCGCTCTCGCCAGGCCTTGGAGATGCTGCGCGTAGCAATGAGCAATTAATTCATCGTCCTCATCTTTGAGCTTCTGAAAACCATATTTGTCATCCTTAGTCTTTGTTTCAAGACTCCATCTTGATTCCATCACCTAACCCTTGAAGAAAAAAAATCTGAAAGCCTAAGACTCAAGCCTGTTACACAGATTTTAAAATAAAGCTACCTGCACCATTCTGAAAATACTTTTGTCTGTATCTCCCGGTGTTAACTAGTCTCAAAAAAGATTTTTTTTTTTTTTAATAAGACTGAGCACAGGAAGGGAAGTCTTACCTCCTGTATGCCAATAGCTAGATCCTGAATATGAAGGGAAAAAGGGGTTTTTTTGCAGATGGGATAACTCCGCGATGGATCCAAAAGCAGACTCCGCATAGTCAATCCTCTCTTCCAACTGGTGCCCCTCTGTTCCACCATCTCTCCAGATGCTTTAGGGAACTTGCCACGCTTGTAATCCGCACGCAGTGTCGCCGTGTTACAGCCTCATCTTATGAGGATGGGACAGCGGACTGAAAAATGCCCACTAGTGGGTCTAACTCAGATATTCACTGGCCGTATCACATTGCATTTTCACTCTCTGGACAAGAAAAATGCCACACAGGATGCAAAATTAAAACATTGAACAAGCACTGTGCAGAACACCAGGAAACACTAGGTTTGGGTTTTTTTTTTTTTTTTTTTTTTTTTTGCTTTGTTTCTCATCACCAGTTTTGAATTGGAGTGAATAATACTGCAAATTTTTTAAAAAATGTTTATGCCTTGGGTACATGTTGAAATAGGTGTTTGATTTTGTCTTTGAACTAAAATGTTTCCAGCTCAATAATCTGATTTTGTAGTTTGCTATATTTTTCTTTATAAAGAATGAGTTTAAAAAAAAAAAAAAGTGCGAGTTAAAGTCACCATCTGTAGCATTTGGACATGATATTTACTTGAAATTTATGTAATAAATCCCAAATCATAAAATTTACGATGCAGGTTGTCCCTCATTTTACTTTTGGATCAATACTCTGGTTTAGTAATTATGATTTATATGAAAACTTGGTCATAAATCATCACTATGCTTCTTTCGAAAACAACTTGGATGATGTACTTGAAAATTGCAGTAATGTGCCCCTTTGTAGCATGGAGTTTGTGTAGATCGACTTCATCTTGCAATCCCCCTTTTTTCCTCCTTCAAGACAAATAAAATGAGGGTAGGCGACTAAACAACTTCTACCTTGGGACTCTTCTCCCTTACGTAATTCCCTAGAGCAGCCTCTGGCTAAGCACAGGATCCCTGGTCCTCTGTAGGAGAGCGGGGGAGGTGGAGGGTATTTACTAGGGCCCATCTCTTACACCCATTTCACCATCTGCCAAGGGGTGTGTAGCTCTAGTCAAACCAACAATACTGCTCCATACTCCCTCGTCTTCTCGTTGGCGCCTTGTAAATTCCAGGACAAGTCTTTCCGTGTGATCTTGACATTAAAGAATGTTTCTTTTTCCAATGATAATTTTTCAATAAAAAATGAAAATATTATTTCAGTGACTCAACAAACAAGTACGTGCCCTGGGACTTGCCCATGAAGAACTAATATATTATGCAGGTATAGGCATGCAGAAAAATCCCTTCTTTACAAGGACTTTGACATTCGTTTTTTCTTCTTTTTAGAGTAAGTACACACCAAGATAGTTCGATTACCTTTCCACGTAATCCTTCTTACAGAGGAAAAGAATCCTCAAATAACTTCCAGAGAGGTCTTGACACTCAGCATTCATTTATTTATTTTTATCTGAGTATAGCTGACCCACGGTGTTTTAGGTGTACACCTTCGTGACTTGACAAATGGTGCACTATGTCATATTCACAAGCGTAGCTACCCCTTACACCACCATTACGGGGTCATTGACTTTATTCCTTATGCTGTGGCTTTGACTCCCATATTGTATTCACTCCGTAACTGAAAGTCTGTATCTCCCTCTCCTCTTCACCCTTTTTGCCCACCCCCATCCCCTCTCTGGCAACCATTAGTTTGTTCTTTGTATGTATAGGTCTGCTTTTTGTTTATTAGTGTTTTGTAACTCCACTTATGAGTGAAATCAAATGATACTTGTGTTTCTCGGTCTGACTTCTTTCACATACAATAATACCCTCCAGGCCCATCCATGTTCTGACAAATGACATGATCTCATCCTTTCTTAGGGCTGTGTAATAGTCTTATTATATGTTGTATTTATTACATATATATATGTACATATATATCTACACCACATTTTTCTTATCATTCATCTACTGATGGACACTTAGGCTGTTTCCATATCTTGGCTATTGTACACAATACTACAATAAACATAGGGGTACATGTATCTTTTCAAATTAGTGACATTCAACACTTAGTCGTTTCCAGGTATCATTGCAGGGGTGGCCTCAGGGCAGCAGGGAGAACCATGTGCTTGCACAGACATGCAGAGACACCAGAGCTACAACCTGGTATAGCGGCATGATCCTGCTTGTATCATCCATACCATCACTTTTGCCTCCCCTCTGCCCCCATCCAGTGAGGATGCAGACACTGGAACAATCCCTGAGAAGCAGATAAGACTGGGAAAGTGGAAATACATTAAACTGGGTGAGGATGCATTTTAGAGTCACAAATAATAAATTCTGTTTCTGACAATCACATGTGTCCAATTGAAAACTATTTATTGACTACTTGTATGGGCCAAGCACTGTTCTAAGCCATGGGAATATAGCAGGGAATAAAAAAAAAAAAAGATATTTGGCTTTCATGGAGCTTACTTTTTTAGTGGGGGGAGGAGTGGGAAAGGCAGATCTAGGCAAAATATGTAAAATACGTGGTAATTTAGAGGGTAATGCAAGCTACAGAGAGGAAGAAGACAGATGTGAATATAAAGAGTGTTAGAAAGAAGTGTGGAAGCTGAGATTTTAAGTAGTGGTGTCAGGAAAATCCACACTGAGAAGATGACATTGAAGGCAAGACCTGTAGGTCTTGGATATCTTGGGAAAGAGAACTCCAGACAAGTACAAAAGCACAGAGCAGGAGCTTGTCTGAGATCTGTGAAGAGCACCAAGGAGGCCTGTGAGTGGTGCTGATATGGAATAAGGTGAGGGAGTTAACTGGCTATCGGATTGTGTAGTCTTGTAGACCATTTCAATGACTGGGGTCAGGGGGGGCATTTTTTTTTAATTTTTATTTACTGGACACAGACAGAGAGAGAGAGAGAGTGCACAAGTAGGTAGAGAGAGAGAAGGAAAAGCAGACTCCTCCCCAACCAGGGAGCCTGACACATGGGGCTCGATTCTAGGATGCCAGGGTCATGACCTGAGCCAAAGATAGATGCTCAACCGACTGAGCCACCCAGGTGTCCCTCAATGACTGGTTTTGTCCACAATGATATTAGAAGCCAATGTAGGGTTTTAAGCAAAGAAGGAACAGCTATAAGACATTTCTAACATCTACTTTCCCAGGATCTCTGTGGCTACTAGGCTAAACTGGTCTTTGCAGGGCAAAGCACAAGCAGGGAGACCAGTCAGGAGGCTATTACAATAATCCAAGAGGAGAAGATAAGACGGTGGCTGGTCCCAGGGTGTTGGCGGAGGAAATGTAGAGAAGAGATTGGACAAATGGTCTATTTCAGATGTTGAGCTGACCTGGTTTCCTGACAAATTGAGTGGTGAATGTCAGAGAAAGAGATCTAGGATGGCTCTGAGTTTTTTTGGCCTGAACAACCTGAGGAATGATGTTACCTTTAAGTAAGCTGGGTGAATCTTCCCATAGATTCCCATAGGGAATCTCCCATAGAGAGCCATAGAGCTGGAGGGATGGATTAGAGGGGAGTTTCGGTCATGTTATTGCTCAGATACTTACTAGACATCAAATGGACGTGACAACATGGGCAGTTGGATATGTGAATCTGAAATCCAAGGAAAGATCTAGCTTAGAGGTATGCATTTGGGCATGACATGAGTAGAATGTTAGAAAGCCGGTCACCAGATACGATCACCAGGGGACTGAGTACGAACATAAGAAATGTGGGGCTGGAGCTGAGAGCTGGGTGGCTGCAGTGCAAAGGGCGCGATGTAGCCTGAGAAGCAGGCTGGGGGACTGAGAAGCAGAGGCTGGGCAGGTAGGAGGAACCGCCAGTGGAAGGGGGACCGTAAAGCCAAGTCAAGAACCTGTGCAGAGGAGGAGCTTGTTGCCCGCTGGGTCAAATGGCCAAGTAACATAAATACTGTGAATTGACCTTTAGACACAGCAATTTAGAGGACCTCAAAGGAGTTTTGGTGAAGTGTCTAACTGGAACACAATAGAGACACAATGAAAGGAGGTGATCAACAGGGCAGTGCTTTCAAGCAATGTTGCTGTGAAGGGAAAAGAAATGAGGCAGTCGCTACAGATTGAAATGGAGTCAAGAGTCTTTCTTCAGTGACGGGTAGGGGGAGGAGGAGTAGGAAGCGTGCATGTGTGTTGTGTGTGCGGTATATTACATGAAGGCCAATTCCAAGTGCAACAATCACCCTAGCAGATTGGCCCCTAGAGTGACTTCTGAAATGACGGTCCTCGACTGTGGTGCTTTGTGAATCACTTAGCTCCAAATTCTCTCTTACAGATTTTTGGTCATCTGTCTTTTATGTTTCTCTTCCAGTTTTATCCATAAAACAGTCACTTACTATAATGACAGGAAAAGTTACACTAGATTATATCTATGTGACATGAACACACTGACAAGACCCAAATTCTGCAGCTTTGGCAGGCGGGTCAAGAGAGGAAAAGACATTTCCCAGGCAAAGTCCTTTAATAAAAAGTTAATTTTATCCCAGACTCCAAGGCCGCCTGCGAAGACCCCATCCCTCCCAGGATTAACAAGAAGAGAATTATTATCCAATAAGAGAGTGTCTTGCTGTTTGTGACTGCTGACTTTTGTCGCTTCGTGGCAAGAGTTCTTATGTAGATGGGGACTTTGAGTTCTCTATTCTGTCCAAGCCACGGGGCTTGGGAGAGGCTTCGGCCCCCACAGGGCATTCCGTACTGTGAAGCTGCCTCAGCTCTATTCATTACGATGAAACTCCTATGAGGAAAGAAGCTTTATTTTCT
Organism: Canis aureus; assembly: GCF_053574225.1. NCBI lineage: Eukaryota > Metazoa > Chordata > Mammalia > Carnivora > Canidae > Canis > Canis aureus. The sequence continues at coordinate 2,113,031 of NC_135628.1, read as the reverse complement.
ATTGAGTGGTTGTAACGTGATTGAACATAGAGTTTTTGGGCAACCCACTGCTTTGAATTCCAGAGTACATTTTTCCCCCAAAGGAACAAAGGAATTCCTATTCATTTAATCAAAAGAAGAGAAAAACCTATAGAAGTCCTCTAAAACAACTATTTATCAAAAAAAAAAAAAAAAGAAAGAAAGAAAAGAAAAAGAAGGAGTAAAAGAAGCATAAAATACAAACATGACATAGAAATATTTTAGATTGTGATGTCTTTTATTCAACTTCCTGGTTCTAGAATGTCAAAATACGAAAGTACCAACAGTCCCACATTTTCAAGATCAATCCATCAACACACGTAAATATTTACGTTGCCTATTAATTTTCTGGGTTCAATTCTTCCCTAATAGGAGGAGAAAAGGAAAAGGTATGGATAGTACAATTATTCATCTCATAGCACCATATACTTCTGATTTATACAGTTACAATATTTCATGAATATGACTTACTTTGATTAATGTTTGTCTCTCTTATTAGATTGTGAGCTGATGAGAGGAGGGACGATTTTGCCTCTTCGAGGCACCAATTTATCCTCCATGCCAGACAACATCCTTAGCAAATGCGAAGTGGTTAAAAATAATTTTTCAATAGATAATCAATAAAGAATGAGAGGAAGGAAGCAAAGAAAGGAGGGATGGGGAGACGGAGAGAGAAAGTAGGGCAAGAGGGAATGCAAGAGAGAAGTAGGGAAGTAACAGAGCTTCCAAGAGGTGATTATTGCATGGCTAGGTCTGTGTTACCTACTTCGTATTCACTATTTCCATTAGTCCTCACTCAAAAACTTACTATTATCATTCTATCTAATAAAGGGAAAAAATGAAAGCTCGGAAAGGTTAAGGTCACACGACTGGCAGCTGGCAGCTAGAGCACCGTCCTGTCTGAATCTCCAGTGCCTCTGGATCATTCCCTGCTACCAGGCCGGGACAACTGGAGTAGCCATGTGGGAGAGAAAGGCCAGAAAGGAGAGGCAAAATGTAAACATTTTAAATATAAGAAAGATTCTTTTTTTTCTGTCAATTTTCTGGGATGTAGACTCAGGACCAGCTCTTGGCAATCCAGGCTGATGCCTCCTTTCCCAAGCCCATTGGTGCGAGGGCCTCCAGCTTGATGCAGTTATGGTCAACATTTCCCAAAACTTTAAAAACAGCGTCTCCATTTCCTATCTCCACCGACGGGCGGAGTGGGCCCATCCCAGCTGGTATTTTCAGGAACAGCTCCTCGTGTTGGACACGTCTACCTAGGTGGTCTGTACAAAGTGTCCATGGGCTACACTGTCTGGTGCCTACAGATAAGGAACTCAGGCACAATCTACACACAAATAATTATGACTTTGAAATCCTTTCTTCTACTGCAAATGGCCAGCGACAGATCTAATTTGGAGGACAACTATCTCAATGACAAATTCTCTCACCAGTGACAAGTTCAAATTCAGCTGCCCTCTGTTCCAGTAGAACTATGGATAATTTTTCCATGACAATGTGCGGCCTCCAATTAAAAAAAAATACTAAATCTAAGCTGAGTTAAAGAGACCACTGCGAAGCTATGTCATGTCGACATTACTGTCCACCATGACGGCTACAGTGCTCTGAGATACTTGCTCTTGCCCTGTGCTGTTAATGGACGACATGAAGTTAATCCTCAACACTGGGCATGCCCAGGGGTCACACGACTCACTGCTCCAATGTAAAATAACCGCCTTAATACATGACCTAGATTGCCGATGCTCCCCAAACCACCTGCCTCTGCAGTTATATCACCTGGCCTGGGTCCTCCTGTGTCTCCCTACCATTGTTCAAGGGTTTCCTACAGGGTGAAATACCACTGAGTATCCCTGTCATCGTTCTCAAGCTCTGCTCAACCTTCAAGGCCTAGTTTGTTTGTTTATTTATTTATTTATTTATTTATTTATTTATTTATTTATTTTTATTTATTTTCAAGGCCTAGTTTAAATCTGATCTCTTCCCGCGGATTTTCTATGGGCACTTTTGGTCTCCCCGTCACATTTTAGCACTTGTTGTAAACCGGCTTGTTGACTGGATTCTTGCTTCCCAACAAAGTTTACAAATTCTTCAGGGATTTAGTTCTTAACCTATTATTGAGTCCTGTGATGCTGAATACATGATAAAGCATAATTATGTTTTATCACAATAAAAACAGAAAAAAAAATCCGTTCAAACTATACATATCCCGTAAGTCTTCTGTGTTATTGCTTCTCTTTCATTTTAAGAAACAGCAAGCATATGCAGAAAAAAGTATGTCTCACTCTAATTATAAAGACAAGAACATCTCACAATAGAAAACATGCTAAATTTAATGTTTTGTATTTTCTTTGTTGATGAGACAATGAGATTTCCCACTTTATGTCACATCTTTTGTGAGAGAGTGACAGTGTCGTCTATCACATTATCTGCTGCTTTTTTAGCAGGAGAGAAATCAGGCTTCATTTAAATTAGAACTTTTTTTTTTACAGTGAAGATTGTTTACTTAAAATTTGCTGCTTAGAAATCCATATCTCTCAGAAACTTGTATCTGGATGATGTCAGAGTGAGAAAAAATGGTAAAGAAAGTACATATTCGTTTATAGGTAGAATTAACTGAGAAGGGGTGAAATACAATTCTCTTGAATACTTACATTTAAAATTATTATTTAAAATAAACAGAATAAAAAATAAAATAAAATAGGCTATTTCTTTTTCCAGTGCTATTGAGATATAATTGACATATGACCTTGTATACATTTAGGTGTACAATATAATGATTTGATATATGTGTATGTGGTGAAATAGTTGCCAAAGTAAGTTTAGTTAACATCTATCTCCTCACAATGACAAAAAAATTTTTTTTGTGATAAGAACTTTTTTTAAAGATTTATTTATTTATTTATTTATTTATTTATTTATTTGGGGGTGGGGAAGAGGGGCAGAGGGAGAGGAAGAGAGTCCCAAGCAGACTCTGTAGTGAGTGCAGAGCCCAATCTGGGGCTCGAGCCCACAACCCTGAGATCACGACCCAAGCAGAAACCAAGAGTCGGATGCCCATCCCACTGTGCCACCCCGGTGCCTCTATGATAAGAACTTTTAAGATCTGCTCTCTTAGCAACTTTCAAATATATAATACGGTATTGTTAACTATAATTATCGTGCTGTGCATTATATCCTTGAACTTACTTATCTTATAACTGGAAGGCTGTACCTTTTGGCCACCTTCACCCAGTCACACTCTGGTTCTTGCAACCACCAATCTGATCTCTGCTTCTAAGAGTTTTGAGTTTTTTTAGATGTCACATATAATGAGATAAATCCAACATTTGTCTTTCTCTCTCTGACTCGTTTCCTTTACCATGACTCCTTCAAGGTTCATCTGTGTTGTCACAAATGGCAGGGTTTTCTTCTTTGTTATGGCTGAACAGTACTCACTTATGGATATAGATAACACTATATATATTATAACATTAGACATGATATATATTTTTTATCCATTTAACCATCAATAGATAATTAGGTTATTTCCATACCTTGGCTTCTGCAAATAATGCTATAGTGAACATGAGGGTGCAGATATCTCTTGGACATAGCGAGTTCACTTTCTTTGGATATATACCCAGATCCATATGGTAGATCATATGATGGGATGATTTTGACTTTTCGAGGACCCTCTATGCCATTTTCCATAGTGGCTGTACCAATCTACATTCTTACCAAGAGTGTACAGGGATTGCCTTTTCCCCACATCTTTATCACCACTTGTCATCTTGTCTTTTTGATGATCACCATTCTAACAGTTGTGAAGAGATAGCTTGTGGTTTTGATTTGATTTCCCTAGTGATGAATGATGTTGGACATCTTTTTTATATACCTGTCAGCCATTTGACTGTCTTTTTTTGGAAAATGGCTATTCAGGTCCTTTGTTCATTTTTAATTGGATTATTTGGTTTTTTGCTATTGAGTTGCATGACTTCCTTATATATTCTGGATATCAACCCCATATTAGATGTGTGGTTTGCAAATATTTTCTCCCATCCCATAGGTTGCTTTTCACTTTGGTAACCAATTATTTTGCTATGCAGAAGCTTTTTAGTGTGATGTAGTCCCACTCATTTATTTTTTATTTTCTGACTTGTGCCTTAGGTATCATATCTGAAAAGATCATTGCCAAGACCCATGTCAAGGAGCTTTTTCCCTGTTTTCTTCTAGGAGTCTTGTGGTTTGGGTCTCTCCTTTAAGTCTTTAACCCATTTTGAGTTAATTTTTGTGAGTGGTATAAGTTAGAGGTCTTGTTTCATTCTTCTGCGTGTGAATATCCTTTTATCCCAGTACCATTTATCGATGAGACCATCTAAGTTAGCATGTTTTAATAATTCGCAAATGTGTATGCCTTCAAGTGAAACTATAATAAAGAAAAAGCAGGGATCCCTGGGTGGCGCAGCGGTTTGGCGCCTGCCTTTGGCCCAGGGCGCGATCCTGGAGACCCGGGATCGAATCCCACATCGGGCTCCCGGTGCATGGAGCCTGCTTCTCCCTCTGCCTGTGTCTCTGCCTCTCTCTCTCTCACTGTGTGCCTATCATAAATAAATAAAAAAAAAAAAAAATTTTTAAAAAAAAAAAAAAAGAAAAAGCAGAAAGTGGCAAATGCATTGTGAACTTAATACATTTATTGATGATGATGACGATGATGACAACAGTAGAATTGGAAATTTCATTTTCTTCTTCTTACTCACAGCCCTCTACTTTTTTCGTTCTGCATTTAAAGCCCTTGATTCATTTATTTTTAGTAAAGTTTGATATGATCTAAGACTAATCAGAATACATATAAATATAAAGTATCTTGAAGTAAAAGTACACCGAGTAGTTTATAGATGGAAGTTGATTGATTGGCCACACTACCATGAGTTGATTTCAAAAGAGGTGTAAAATGAAATGCCAAAATAAATCAAAGAGTCAACTAATCCTCATACAAGGGGCACCACTGACTGGAGTTCCATATCACATCAATCCTTTTATTTAATAGTCTCAATGGAAACCACTTCTGGGAGCATCAAACAAGGCAACCAGCCAGAAATGTCATTATCCCAAGCAACATTTCTGTTGCATAAAGCTCCCTAACTCTAGCTGTAATTTACTTTGAGACAATCTGGTTTTACTTTTCCTGGATAATCCAGTATGATGTTATTTTACATATAGATTGCAGACATTCTTTGTTGGTACTGAATGGGTAAAAGGAAATCATTTCGCTATATATATTTTTTTTCTCAACAGAAAAACATTTTTGCTGAACCAAAGGCCAAGTTAGCATTTTGTAAGAGTGCCAGAGCAAAGTTTAATTTAGCCATTCCCATTGCTAATTAGAAGTGACCTGCACAGACCCCACCCAACATGTATTACTTTGAGGGAAGTATATTGTGACCTCTTGGGTCATTTTTCCTTATTAAAGTGGTCATATAACAAAACTGTGTGGATTGAACTTAAACCCTAAATTATCTTGCTTGCCCGAGTAAGTAAAATGCTTATAGATGATCAAGCAAATATAATTACTTAAATGTTTGAAAAACTTAGAGTTACGTACATTTGCAATTAATAACATTATCCTTTTTTGTTTTAATCTTGAAGACGTTCCGTTTTATACAGCTTTGAGCTGCTAAGTCAGAAAAAGTGTTACCATTTGTACATAAGAAGAGAGTGTGTTGGGGATCAGTCTTCCCTAAGCACTGGTAAATTAGTGAGTTTGCATTCTAATTACAGATATGGTTTATGTGTTTTCTCCTTTCAAACGAGATTACTGTGAGGTAAAGTCATCAGCGGATAACTTTTTATACTTGCAATCAATAATTTTCACATGACTTAACTGAGCATCTTTCTAGTGCTGATTTTTACAATGCCAACCCTTAAAAAGTTAATATTTTCTCTGCCTATATGGGTAAAATAATTCTCTTTTAGATTTATCTGGGTATGAGAGGAATGAATTTTTTATTATGATTATTTGTTTTTGAAGCTAAAGAAGAGCTTGAGGATATTTTAAAAGAACACCAAGATAGCTCGTAATAAAGAGGAGTCTCTAGTCTGCTGTGCTGAGCAGGTTTGAACAGCTTTTGCAGAGTATTAATTTTCCCTCTATACTCACATGGAAGTCATGCATGCAGTGATACACAGATTATCCTTTGGAAGGTTTCATAAAAACATGAGAGCATGTACAATTCAAAAGAGTCAGGAAACGGTAGATTTACCCCAGTGGACCAACCGCAAGACAGTGAGAACGAGAAGCTGAGAGGCTAATGACAGGATAATGGTAAGAACAACAATCAACAAAGGTGAGAGCCACGGTTAGCGGGAGCGCAGCCGGCCACGGAACAATGAAGTACACTCGGCAGGGCCCGAGATTGCAGAAACAGGTTCAACATCCCGCATCCGCTGTTCGCACATGAAATTGCTGGACGTTTTAGAAAATAATAGGGAGCCTTTATTTATTGTTCACCCAATTGTAGTTGTGGATTTTTAAATATCATTATATTTATGCCCTGAAAAAAAATGGCAAGAACTAATTATTTAGATCACCCACAATCCTCATATTTTAGGGAAGCGTATTTGGCCGTATAAATTTACTTTTATAAATATAATCGGAGCCCCTTTGTCTCTTGCAGCATACTTAAGAGCAGGCAGGCAGGAGCCACACTGCTGGGCTTAGTTTTGGTTCTACTGTTTGCTAGTGGTGATATTCTAGACAATTGACTGAACCTCTCTGTGGCTCAGTTTCCCAATCTGTTAAATTGGGAAGGATATTGTTAAAGGACAACAATAATTATAAATCTATCTTATAAGGTTGTATGAGGATTAAATGGGATAATACATATAAAATGGTAACAAACAGTGCCTGGCACATATTGTGTCCTCAGTAAATGTCCATGATTCATAATTCCTGAGAGTTATGAACTAACGTACATATCAGTCTCAACTTGAAAAGTGGATGAAGTCATTTGTGCATAAAATCATTCACCAAATATTGGTGAGTACATACTGGTACCAGGCTAGAGATTAGAGAACCAGAGTTCAGAGTGAATCCCACTGTCAGACCCCATAAGGAGGCTAGGGGATTTTGTTGTTGTTGTTGTTGTTGTTTTTTAAAGATTGTATTTATTCATGAGCTACTTTTATGAAGTAGAGCTCATTTTAAAAATAGAGCTACTTTTATAAACAGTCTTAGGTTTCTGAGTATGTGGAAGGAGAGGAATAATCAGATTTTTTTTTAAGATTTTATTTATTTATTCATGAGAGACACAGAGAGACAGAGAGGCAGAGACACAGGCAGAGGGAGAAGCAGGCTCCCTGCGGGGAGCCTGAATTGGGACTCGATCTCGGGACCCCGGGGTCACGCCCTGGGGCCGAAGGCAGATGCTCAACCACTGAGTCACCGAGGCATCCCAGGAGGCTAGGTTTCTAACCACATTTACCCTATAAGAGGAATTTAGGATCGGAATCTGACATGTACTTCTCCCTCACCAAGAAAATGCCCATGTTCTCTGGGTTCAAAAGATCAGGAAGCAAGAAAATACAACTGTGATTCTTTTGCAGTTCCTATACACATAGGTATTATTTTTATGCAATAAAGTCTCTAAATTAACAGGATTTAACTTATGAAAAAGAGGACTAGTTGAGATGGGAGATGATTAAAGTCTAACAAATGAAAAATGGGATGGAATAATAATGTGTCCAAACCATGACTCTATTTGCAAAGGTTGAGGAAACATTCATTTATTTACTAAAAGGACCTTTTGAGCTCATTTATGTGAATCACTACCGTAGACCCTGAAGACACAGATATAAACAACCCAAAGCTCAGCTCAAAAGGAACTAACAATGGAGTGAGGTTGATCTACGAGTCACTTAATAATGACAATTCAGGGTGAGACTATTAAACAAAAGTGAGACCTTGGTGTTATCGGGGCAAAAAGCAGGAGCACAGAGGAGGGGAAATTCCCATTAAAGTCAGAAACATTTCCAAGCAGAGATGAGACTTGAAATTAATTGTAGAGGATGAATGAATTTTCCAAGGCAAAGAGAGATAGGACAAGGAAACCGATGATGCCATAGCCCGAAAGAGAATACTGTTGGATGAGAAGGTGGAGGCAAGAGCTTGACATTTAAGATGGGAGAATTCAGCCTTAGATTTGTGGATTTCTTTTTAACGATTACAGAAATACAACTCTAAATTTCAGGAAATAAAATGTACAGTCATGAGTCATCAGAAAATAGGTGGTATTTGAAGTGAGAAAGAAAGAACTCAAGATAGAATCCTAAAAAAAACAAAAACAAAAACAAAGAACACACAATATTTTAGGCATGATAGAAGAAAGGACACAAGTGAATGAGAATGAGGGATGACTACTAAATTGGGAGATCTAGGACAAGAACCCTCATGGCAGCTGAGAATCAAGGCAGCTTTAGTGATGATGTTTAGAACAGTGGCAAATGCCAAAGGTTGGTCAAGAAGAAAATAGGTCAGAAAAGCTTCATGAAAGTGAGGGTATAGAGTGAGTTTAGACTAATCTTTCATGAAGGTTTTCTCTAAATAAAAAGGGATAAAGAGGATGGTAAGGAGGATGGGCATTGACTACTAAGAAGAGGTTTTTTTTTTTTTTTAATGGAAATATTTTGATCATGTGTATTTCCTGCAAACAATGAGCTTGTAGAAAGGGAGAAGCTTCATATGGTTTATCCATAGAAGGGCAATTACACTTTAGAAAAGAACACTTGCAAAGGTATCTGTGTCCGTATTAAGTTTCCACAGAGTAACCCTGTGCCTTCCTGAAACTATATGAGACATTATCCCAAAATGAGTGATAGCCTATTCAACTTACAAAGCCACGTTTTTATTTGTGGCCATCAAATGAGACTATGGCATGATAAATAGTCTGTCTCTTACTTTTTTCTTCGTTTCAGGTCACTATTCCATTTAGATATGACCTTACAACCATGACATAAATCATAATTAACACATTATGGCGCCTGTTAACACACAAACTTTTGAGCACTTTAAAATAGAAAAATTTATGTTTTAGAAGTTAAGACAACAATTTTAATCAGTTTGGCAAAGCCCTCAATGAAGCCAATAAAATTCTTTTTTTAAGATTTTATTGATTTATTTGAGGAAGAGAGAGTGAGAGACAGAGGATGAGAGCAGGGAGAGGGACAGAGGGGGAACAAGAGGGACAAGCAGACTCCACACTGAGCGCGGGCCTGACGCAGGGCTCGATGTCACCACCCTGAGATCATGACCTGAGCCAAAATCAAGGCTTGGATGTTTAACTGACTGAGCCACCCAGGCACCACTGAAGCCAACAAATTTTTTTTTAATTAATTAATTTATTTATTTTTTGCCAACAAATTTTTAAATGAACTTTCTCAGTTATGTAGACGTAGCACAAAACTGCCCGAGGATGGTTAAGATTCACGTGCTCATTAAATATTTACCGAATGCAAAAATACGCAGGTTTCTGCTGAATCATGAACGAGAAGACAACAGCTAATAAATTCAATGTTAGAAACTTCCACAAAGTCCAGTATGATCTCTTATGATTCGTTTTATTATATAATTTAAACACGGTAGAAGTCTATTTAATCCTTGCATAAAAGAAGAATAAAGATAGGAAGTACAAGGCTGATGCAGAGATCTCGTAAGGTCTTGAGGGACCTAGACTCCTTCCAGATCACTGCTGGCGCATCCTTAGAATGTGGCCCTTCTCCTCATGATGAAAGAGGGCCGACAGGCTTCCCTCCACCTACTACATTCATGTTCCAGGCAATGGATGGTAGAAAGGGGAAAAAATAACGGGGCTCACTTTCCTTCTTAAGGAAAGTTCTCATGTTCTTGCCAACATTTCTGGGTACGTTTCACTGGCCAGAGCTTAGTCCATAGTGCTACTACCTAGCTGAGTTAATACCTAGGTGGATGGCTACAACGCATAACCAAAAATCAGGGTTCTAGTTCTATCCTAAGGGAAATCTATGTTAGCTACATCGGCTGTATAGCAATTTCTGAGACAGGGTAGCAATTTCAGCCACATGGTTCCACTCAACGTAAAGATGTCAAGTTTCCCAAACTCCCTTTCTGCCTAGTAGGGAATGAATAAATAAGTGAAATAGGCACTAGCTGAATTTAGGATGGAAATTAGGATGGATTATTGATCGTGTTCTAAAGGAGTGTTTGTGGGGCACCTGGGCAGCTCAGTCTGTTAAGCATCTGCCTTTGGCTCAGGCCATGGTCTCAGGGTCCTGGGATGGAGCCCCACGTTGGGCTCCCTGCTCAGTGGGGAGCCTGCTTCTCCCTCTCCCTCTGCTGCTCCCCCCTGCTTATTGGTCATGTTCTAAAGGAGTGGTCATGGGGCGCCTGGGGTGGCTCAGTCTGTTAAGCATCTGGCTTCAGCACAGGTCATGATCCCACGGTTCTGGGATCAAACCCCACATCAGGCTCTCTGCTCAGCGGGGAGCCTACTCCTCCCACCTACTTGCGCACTCTCTCTCTCTCTCTTTCTCTAAAATAAATAAATAATTAAAATCTTTTATGGATAAATAAACAAAGGAGTGTTTGTGTTCATCTTCCTAAATCAGTTGCCTAGGAAGTTACATTAGTTCACTCTGTGATTGTTCGTTGTCTTGGCTCTGTTTACCCAATTCCACTATGCCCATGAAAAGAACAGAAAACTTAACCTCAAATGTGGAATACGGAATCTAGATGTCCTTGTTTGTCCAGTGATATGGGGGCTAAACTGACATTATTGGAAACTCTTAAATGGCTGCTGTCAAAAGACAGAAAGTATCTGAACGTGAGTCAAATATTCATTCATGCCAATTTTCACATGAGTTGGATACAACCATTGCTGCAACCAACTGCCTATTAAATTAACAGCAAAATCCTAGCTGCTCCTACCCTTCATTAGCAACTTCCTTCAGGAATCATCCAAGGTCAGTTCTCTTCCATTCTTACTTCTCATGACAGGAGTCAGCATTTAGCCACCACCCTCCAGATGGTGATATTCAAGACCTTGGCAGACTGCCTTTCAAAGGTTGTGAGCCTTAGAAGAGAATAATTACCTGGATACTGACCTGATTTTTTTCACCCTTCATAGTTAAAATAATTGGGAGCAATGTCGCTGTTGACAGGGGGTTTGGCTGCCAGTCTCTCCTTTTAGATACCTACATGTGGAAAATGACATGAGCCCACTCATCTGCTGTAACATTCAGTAGAACAGTTGTCACACTAGAACCTAAATGGGGGCCCTATGCTCAAGAAGAGGAGACAGGAAAGTGCATCCCAGAGTGAGGAATTGGGTATTTATTAGAGGCATGTGGCACTTTGTGGACGAAAATTGCTGACGCCTCGCAGGTGGCACCGTGGTGTCAGCAATGTCACATCAGCGGGTCAGATCAAACTTCCACAGTCATCGACAAGGGCTCTGACGTGGCTGGCACGAAGCCAGGTGTGAACCAGGTCCCATCTTGCAGCCACGCAAAGCCCTTTCTTTCACCACTGGCCTAGCACACGCGGATGTCTAGTGAAACACTGGACAACATGTCTCTGTGCCATGTTCAAAGTTTTTAGGAAGTCATCCACGTCTCTGATGGTTTCCCTGGCATCTTTCTATAGCAACAATAAAAATAGCAATAGCTAGCACTTATTGAGCTCTTACTATATGCCAGGCACTATGCTAAATTTAAATTCGTTTCCTCTCACTAAATAATGGCTACTGGCCAAACACTATCCAGTCCTATCTGCGTTCCTTCTAATAGAATCCTGAGTGAAAATGTCTAGATAGAGAATATTACCTTTCATAACCTCTATCTGCTTATTCAAGAAAAACAAAAATCAATATCAGTGTAATCAACCATGAAGCAAATTTTAGAGAGAGACATTTCTAAAATATCAGAATTTAGTAATAAATTCTGATTTATTTTTGGATGATGCATTATGCAGGATGAAAGAATTCCCAAGATATTTGCTTTTTCTGGGGGCTTAAGTAAATCTTCTAAATCCTTGAACTTCAGTTTAAAATACAGAAGTGATTCTTAAATCTTCAAGCTCTGGTCAGATAAGTTGTTTTTTTAATAATGTATCTTTTTTTTCAAAGGCTATTCCTGCTCAGTGAGAGAATTCACAGCCCTGAATATTGATGTGCCAGGGTTTCTGTTGAAGGAATATTTAAAAACTCTTGACTAGGTCGTTAATTTCAATGGCAAGCCATAATCATGTCACAGACAGTAGGAAAAGAAACACAAAATAATAAGGTCATAATGTAAGCAAAGTCTAGATGCCCATGTTTTTAATCTTATATATGTTAAACTTTAACAAAATTGATAAAAAATTTGCTATTTGTAGTCAAACAAGATCTGGGTTAAATCCGATTTTGCCTTTTACCATTTGGGCGGCCCTGCATAAGTTAGTTAATTTATCTAAGTTTCATTGTATATATAATGGACTACATTGTGGAGTATTGATACAGCAGGTGCTATTGACTGTCACTTTTATAGTTTTTAAATAAACTAGATGACGCATAGAGCAAATCTTTTAATATGAATAACCATGAGGAATTAAATTTGAACCCCTGTTTAAAGGAATTAATATTTCATTTTCCTTTAATATTGCCTGTTAGCGTTCTCTTTTGAAATTCAAAAAAAAAAGTGAACTATTAGACTTGAATTTACTAGAGGCAAATAAATTCAAGCAGAAACAGTATTAGACAGTGTCTGGGAGTCGCACACATTGTCAGGATGGGTGACCCGTAACGGAAGGACCCACGAGGCTTCTGCTTTTGAGGGTCTGGCTCGTCCCCCGGAACATGAGCAGCATCTCTCGTAAGACCATAGCGACCCCGGTGTAAGAGCGAGGGGCTGGGTTCGGTTACCTGTTCGGCTTCTAACATCAGCCAGCAGGTGTTCAAAACCACGTGTGGAAGTCGCTCCCCGGAAGGGAAGCCCGGGGCTTAGACACCGCGGGCAGGGTCGGGTCGGGCCCCACGCGCCCTTGGAGTCCGCCGGAGCTGAGCGCCAGGCCACACGGGCCACCCGCTTACGAGGCCGTCCCCTCCCTGGAGGAAGGCCGATGTGAAGGCCAGAGGTGGGCCAGGTGTCCAGGGATCGGCTGGCACTCAATTCATCATAGCTCTTATTTTCCAGAATCATTTGGGAAAATGCAAATTGGTTGGGAAGGGTGACTTTTGAGAACCTTTTGGTTGCTGCAGACAGAGAGCCACTCGAATCACGGTATATCTGCAAGGTGTGAAGCAGTGGTGTTACAAGGCTCTAGATGGTTCCATGGGACTCGGGACAGAAGGGCTGGAGCCCGTCACTGAACAGAAATAAAGTTTTCTCTGCCCGCGTCCGGCGTAGTCTCCTATCAGTCACCTGTGCCATTTCTGTCGGGGAGGTGGCTGCTGGCCGGCCTGGGGGGCTGCTGTGGCTGGGGGCCGTTGCCATTCACGGTGCCAGGCCAGAAAGCTGTGTCCTTTCTTGCACGGCTCCCTTTCGCTTGCCGTATGCTTTTATTTGCCACTGAATGTGGTTCTAAGCAAAGAAAACTTTTTTTTTAATATTTTATTTATTTATTCATGAGAGGCACAGACCCGAGAGACAGAGAGAGGCAGAGACACAGGCAGAGGGAGAAGCAGGCTCCATGCAGGGAGCCCGACATGCGACTCGATCCCGGGACCCGGGGGTCACGCCCTGGACCGAAGGCAAGCGCTAAACCGCTGAGCCACCCAGGGATCCCGTAAACTTGAAATCATCACCATCCATTTCACTGTTTCCTTTACAGGGAGCCATCCCAGCTTCAAATGCAAATAGGACATGAGAGACTCCTAACTCTGGGAAACGAACTAGGGGTGGTGGAAGGGGAGGAGGGCGGGGGGTGAGGGTGACTGGGTGACGGGCACTGAGGGGGGCACTTGACGGGATGAGCACTGGGCGTTATTCTGTATGTTGGCAAATTAAACACCTATAAAAAATAAACTTATTAAAAAATAACAAATAAATAAATGAATGCAAATAGGAACATTGGCCGTGTGTGCAGAGGCCTCACGCGTGGGGCGTCCCCCCGGATTCTGTGCTCCGGAGCCACGCCGAGGGCCACGCGCAGGGCAGCAGCAAAGGGCTGTCGCTGTGCACCTCCTGGGCTCCCACGCGTGCACCGTGGTCCCACGGGATTTCACTTGCAAAACAAAGTCAAAGAGTTCTGGAGCCTTCGGGGGCCGAGCGTGGCACCCCGCAGGGGCCCGGGTGGGCCCGTCCTGCCTCCCGCCTTCCTCCTCTGCGCCCGACGGCGCCGTATGCAGGCCCCACGCTCGCAGGGATGAACCCCATCCTGGTGAGGCACAGACACCTCAAGTTCCAGGACACCGTGAGGGCGACGGAGGATGACAGATAGCTCCCAAGTCTCCTCGCAGACTTCAGTCGTAACCAGTAAAGGAGGCAGATACATATGTTTGCACACCAGGAATAAGGAGTTATTTTTATTTGCAGACATTTATAATTGCTTTGCCGTTGACTGAGCTATTAAATATTCAAATCTGAGCAGGGAGCAGGTAATTTAGTGCAGCAATATTTTCTCCTCTGCTTCATTATTAAAATTGAATAAAAGTTAAATTATACAATAATGGAACGGCAAATATTTTAGCCAGGAGGGCATCGCGCCCGCTTCCTCTTTGAAGAGCGCCGGTTACCAGCGGGGCCAGCCTTGCTGGCGCTTGGCGGGGCCTGGGCTGCCTTGGGGTTGCTCTGCAGGTTCCCTGCCGCGCCCCGCCCCGGCCTGAGGGCGCCCGCTCCCGCGACCACAACAGAGCCACGTTTTCCTTACTTGCCTCCAAGCTGGAGGCTGTCCCGGCTGCAGCCACCGCTGGGACGGTGCCAACAAGATGGGCCAAATGAGGCTTTCCCATCTGTTGACCTGATGAGACCATCGAGCTCCCCAAAGGCCGGGTACCCCACGCCGCGGGGCCACGGTAGCCTCCGGCCGCCTTCCCGGGCTTGCAGAGGGCGCCCTGCATGCTCCCAGGCCATGCTCCGGGGCCACTGCAGCCGCGACACAGCCACGACCCCGGCTGTGCGTGCCCAGGTAGCCCCGGCTGTGCTCACGCCCTAGGGCGCGCCCTTTGGGTCTGTCTACACTGTTTCTCACCTTTACATACGTATTTTTTGACTTTCCTGCCACTGTGTGTCTGAAGATATAAACACACAGCGAGTCTCCTTAAACTACGCGGCCTGCCCTTGGCTCCGGTCACAACGGGATCGAGCCCCAGCTCAGGTGCCGTGCTCAGCCTGAGGCCTGCTTAGCCCTCTCCTCCCAGCGCGTGCTCTCTCTTGCTGTCTTCCTCTCTCAGATAAATAAATAAAATCTTTTTTTTAATAAATAAAATCTTAAAAAAAAAAGAAAGAAAATATTTACTGTTGGGCCCTTTATAGAAAATGTTTGCTTGCCTCTGTTCCAAAAGTTTTTTGTTTTGTTTTGTTTTGTTTTTATCACTTTAGGTTATACATGTAGGTCTGTGATCCATCCTGAGTTAACTTCTGTAGGTGTGAAGCATGGTTTGGGGTTCATCCTCTGTTTTGTTTTGTTTTGTTTTACACATGGATGACAAATTGATTTAGTGCCATTTATTGAAAAGACTTAATCTCCTATTGAAATTGCCTTTGCCACTTTGTCAAAAATCAAATTGTTTATTTCTGTTCTCTTCAAATTGTGTATTTCAATTAGAAACGTCTGTCCTAGACTTTTTCCTTGGTCTCCATATAAAAAACATACATACGTATTCATACAAAAATATAAAATGTAGATTATATACTAGATCTTATATACCTTGACACATATATGATTTTTACAAATGATTGAATAAAATGACAGAGTTCTCAATTGTCTGAGAGACGTCGTAGCCTATCGTCAAAAATATTGATCGAAGAGTCAAAGACACCGATTTCATCATTAAGGTGCAGGGGTACCTCTAGGTCTCTAAGTTTATGTTCCACATCCTGCCCGTAACATTTATAATTTACTCAATACAACTGAAGGTTTAGTTTATGCAAAGCAGTGAATTCAACATTATATTTGAATGACTCGCATTCACTTCACTGGATGCATAACACAGTTCCGTGTCCGATGGCTACGAAGATATCCTTTGTCAAACTTAATTTATAAAATACCAAATGGGGGCTCCAGGGTGGCTCCGTTGCTTAAGTGTCTGACTCTGATTTCGGCTCAGGTCATGGTCTCAGGGTCAGGAGATGGAGCCCAGCCTCGGGCCCCAAGCCAGGTGTGTGTGGAGCCTGCTTAGGACTTTTCCCCTCCCTCTCCGTCTGTCCCTCCCCCCGCCCCACCCCACACACACTTGCACCTGTGCTCACTCTCTCTCTCTGTTAAAAAAAAGGACCAAGTAAAAAAATAAATAAATAAAATAAATAAAAAATAAAATAAAAACCAAGTGCCCACACTGAAAGAAGTCATGTTCTCTTACAAAAACAACTCAGGCCAGATAGGCCATGGAGAGGGTCATGCCAGGAAAGGGAACCCAGTTAGATCCCATTAAGGAAATGGTCATTTTTGTCACTGCAGATTTGATAGGAATTCTTTGTATTTCTTTAGGA
Source organism: Canis aureus (assembly GCF_053574225.1). NCBI lineage: Eukaryota > Metazoa > Chordata > Mammalia > Carnivora > Canidae > Canis > Canis aureus. Next base: position 2,096,375 of record NC_135628.1, on the reverse strand, counting down.
CTAAGTAAAATGCTTTCAATGGTTCTTGCGTTTTGTACAAACCCTGTTCAGAGTTAGCTCAGAGAATATTCTAGGTCTAGTCCTTGAGGTTTTGGTTTCTCGACAAAAGCAGTTTGGTACAGGTTTGTAGGTGTGAGTCTGTCTTTTATTTTTGGTTCATCTTAATATGAGGGCTCACCCAGAGTCTGTGTTTATGGTGAGGATCATTATTTATTCTACTTAAATACCAGGTTGTAACCAGGTAACTCAGTAAATGAACAAATCAAAATATACAAGTGGACAGTAAAGGAACTTACCGTGTAACAAAGACCCTAAAGTACAGTTAAGGAAAATGAAGAAGGTGGAGTATTTACGCTCTGAGTGATGGTTGATGTCTCAGGTGCCTCCTCCCAGTTGAAAAGATAAAGAGTTGATGCTGATGCTTCCTGCTCTCCTCTTTGTCAACATGAACCCTAAAAGGACCGAGATAAGAAAGCTGTAACTTTTCGATCTGGTAGGTCTAGTTTGTACTTGTATCTGTGGAGCCTCTGTATTTTTTTAAGACTTCAGTTTTATGGTTTTCTTTTCAATTTTGGATTTCTGAAATGTATTTTTTTTAACTTAGCTTTTTAATCTAGGAAGAATATCAATGAATAAAAGAGTATCAGATAAGGAGAGCAAACAGAAGTCTGTAATGAAAAGCGGAAAGCATTTCCATCTGAAAAAAAAAATAAATTTAATTTGATTTTAAAACAGAAGGAAACTAAAAGAAATAGTAATCTTAAATCGAGAGCTCAAAAACCAGCTACAGGTCCCTGAGGCGATAGCTGAGCCTAAATTTCCTGAACAGATTCAGGATTGATCCCAGTTTGCTTCTGGAAAGACTTTTGATTTCATCTGCAAGGCCCGGAAGGCCTGGGCTCCGAGTTCGGCTCTGCCATTAAGAAGCAGGCAGAGCTGGGATCCCTGGGTGGCGCAGTGGTTTGGCGCCTGCCTTTGGCCCAGGGCGCGATCCTGGAGACCCGGGATCGAATCCCACATCGGGCTCCCGGTGCATGGAGCCTGCTTCTCCCTCTGCCTGTGTCTCTGCCTCTCTCTCTCTCTCTCTGTGACTATCATAAGTAAATAAAAATAAAAAAAAAAAAAAGGAGCATCTGTCTGCACCATGTGGTTGGTAAACCTTTTGCCTACACGTGAGCCCTTTGAAGAAGGCGAGGCCAGGCCCCCCTCGTCCCTCTCGCCTCTCCCGTGATTGGCCTCGTAGACACCTCATCCCACGAAGCCTCCTTTCTCTTATTAGTCTCTAGTTAGTTCTCTTATCTCCTTTCTCTTATTACTGTTACTCTTAGAGTAACAGTACCTACCTCATGGCGGGGCTATGAACTTATCATCAGTGTCTTTTCCATATAAGATTCTCACCATAATGTCTAAGAAGTGTGCTTACTACTTTAGCCAGGGAAGACGAGAAAGGCCCAGCGTCACGGACATTCAGCCCTGAGTAAAGGAAGCTCCTGGAGAGTCTACGGGGACCCCAGACCCCGCGTCACCTCAAAGGCAAGGCGTCCACCTGGATAAGACGGGAGTCCTAACCTCCGCACAAACTGGGAATTAGAAAGAGTGCATATGCTCGTCCCCACACTATAGATAAGCAAACGGTTTCGGGTTAGATTATTTCCTCAACGTCTCAAGGCTGGTAGGAGACTGAACGGAACTCGACTGCAGGTGCTCTGACTTCGTGTCTCGTCAGAATTAAAACGAAATGACTCACAATCATGTTGCTTCGGATAAAATGTTATCAACTGGCAAACCGCAACGAGGGGCATACTACAGCGTCTGATAATCAGTAACGGTAGCTTTTTTTTTTTAAGCAGGTCATAAATCTGGGCAAATATGCCATCAAAGATGGACATGAATAGTGACAAGTGCCTCCATGTAAAGCCCTCATTCAAATGATGCTGTCATCTCTTGCTAATCCGAAATGTAGTTGCATCAGTTTTTTTTCTAAAACGCACTAATGTGCCAACTGGGACTTTCAGACGTCGCTGTCATTGGGAGGTTTTGCTGTCATGCTACTAATTTAGTGAACTGCACTGTTCTAAATGTGAGGGTGAGGAGGACCTCAGAAGGTCTGGACTGTGGTGACATCCTATTGTTGGTTAGGTTTGGTTTGGTTTAGTGTTTCTGGAGCAGCAGAAGCAAATCCCAACATAGTAGTGATAATAGTGGCTTGACGGCCAGCATTTTCCTCTGTGCAATAGCTTATTCCAGGACAGGCATAGAGTAAAAAGAGGTTTGTGCTCATATCTAGGGGATAGTACCTCTTTTATAGAGTTCTCTTGAGCACATCAATTATTATTGAATCTCAAATGCTAATAGGTAGGATCATACTATGCAACTAAAACAAGAAAATCAAACATTTGATGTGTAATTCTGAGCCCTACCGTCCTTCGGTTTCCCTAAGCAAGCTCACTTGTTTTCTTCATAGAACAGCAACAACAAAAACGAAAAGGAAAACCCGCGTCATTTCCTTCTTACATGCTTCCATTGAGAATGGTACTAACATGTTCAATCATTGAGAATTTTAATTTGCCATTTAAGTTGATCAGATAAAGCTTTCTTTAGATGATAAGGAAGTTCTGACAAAGAAAACAAATTACTGTTTTTATCTGATTATGTAAGTAAAAACATGTGTTGGTGCTAGAACACAATGTAATTAACATATAAAAAGTGTTCCTAGGTTTGTTTGTACTACAGCACGGGATAAGCCAACGCTGTGCTGGCAAATAATTATCAGTAGATACAACTGATCACACAGATGTCGTTTACCAGTTGTTATTTCTGATCTTTGAACTCTTGTTCCCAGAATCGTATATTAATTTGGTATCATAAGAATTTAGCGATGTTCAGATCCATTTCGTCTGTTCTTTCTGTATCATCCTGTTTGCTCACATTTAATATTTATGGCATTTACCTTCCCATGGGGGGCAATACGGCATAATGAAATAGAGCGTAAAAATGGAAAATCTCATTATAGTAGTCATCCCTAGCCTTTGGGAGTTGAGACGTCCTTCTTTTCATGTTTTGATTTTATAACAATGCACCCATTTTTAATTAGAGGGGAGAATTCCACATACATACTTTTCAAGTGAATTAAATGTAAATTAGATGACAAAAAAAAACTTTCTTGGAAATAGTCAATAGCCCTTGAGATAATTAAAGACTTATTGGAATACCAGCAATTGATGGTTGTGAATCAAGAGCTAAGAGCCTCAAAATAGTGCAGACCAAGTATCCCCAGTATAGCTCCACGCATTTCTCTGGCTTTCCTTGGTGTTCGTCCTCTGAGGCATTAGAGAGAGAGAGAGAGCACTGATATTGCTGATCAAACTTGACTGATTAAAAAGGATCTTGCCTGGTAGAGGCAGTTGCTGTGGGTGACTCAGATCTCTGCTTAAAATAAGATTGTCTCTGATGTCCCCCAAGAGTTGTTTTGTTTTATTTTGTTTTAGAGATGTTCTAAGATGGGTCTTGGGAAAAAAAAAAAAAAAGAAAGAAAAATGATAGTTGCATAAAGGGTAAGGTAAGAAATTGTTCAAGGGTGATTTTGCTCCTTTAAAACTACTTGGACTTGGGGGATCCCTGGGTGGCTCAGCGGTTTGGCGCCTGCCTTTGGCCCAGGGCGCGATCCTGGAGTCCCAGGATCGAGTCCCGCGTTGGGCTCCCTGCATGGAGCCTGCTTCTCTCTCTTCCTCTCTCTCTCTCTCTCCCCTCTGTCTATCATAAATAAATAAATAAATCTTTAAAAAAATAAATAAAATAAAACTACTTGGACTTGACATATCTAATTTATGAAAGCGTGGAAAATATTTCCATACTTCTTTCTTTGCTTCCAGTTAATAACCCTTAGCTACTGGCTGCTCTTCTTATCTGAACCCATTCCTCTCTGAGAGTGAGATGTTCCTGCTCTCAGAAGATGTGAAGGGTGGATGTTCTATATATACACAGGTGTGAAAACAACTAAAGCAAACTCTTCTAAATTATCCTCGAAGTCACTTACTATGTTAGTACCCTAGAATTATAATTAGTGCAAGATTACTTTTGGTTTTGAGTAGGAAAACTGAGACATTAAGACAGCACATCATACATCATGAGAAAGATCATTGGGCTTGAAATGAACACATATCATCACGGTCCCACTTCCTCTTTAAGCAATGGCACCCTTTTTCACTAAGTGTATAGTGGCAACTCTTTAGAGGAGCCAAAAAATTCTCTCACTTTATATTAAATCCAACAGGTAACTTTCCATCTAAGTTCTTTCTTGCTGTCTTTCCTAGAAACCACTTGTGGGTTCATTGGACTTTTGTCATTAATCAATAATGAGGGAGTTAAACTTGTATCCATACCTAACCAGTCTGGTAAAAAAAAAAAAAGAAAGAAAGAAAAAGAAAAAGACCTACTTTTCTCAAATGTGCAATGCGTTTGAGATCATTCAGACAAATAATCAGCTAAGAGAACTCTCCTACTTTCTTACTGTGGTAAGTCTGAGCAAAATTCCACTCAAAATTCACATGTTTCTAGGATAGCAAGAGCTCATAATCAGAAATGATTCACTCATTTCAAATCTAGAATAATCTTTTGGGGTCTTTCAACAAGAAAGCCTCACAAAGGGGATCCCTGGGTGGCGCAGCGGTTTAGCGCCTGCCTTTGGCCCAGGGCGTGATCCTGGAGACCCGGGATCGAATCCCACGTCGGGCTCCCGGTGCATGGAGCCTGCTTCTCCCTCTGCCTATGTCTCTGCCTCTCTCTCTCTCTCTCTCTGTGACTATCATAAATAAATCAAAAAAAATTTTAAAAAAAGAAAGCCTCACAAAGTCAAAAAAAAATTTTTGTTTACAGTTTATTGATTCTAAAATATAAAATAATCAGCACCATACAAAAATAATTAGCATCAGGCTAGGCATAGGCAGTAAATCAAAAAGACTTTGAGTAAAGTTAGGAAATTATATAAAACCTTGTTTGTCTTCTGGTGTCATTCAATAGAGTTTTAATATATGGAAAAGAAAACCTGTTGGCCACATTCCCCTTTTGACTCCCCTACACTAATTTGTTTATTAGCTCCTGGGCTCCCGCCTTACACAGAGGGCGGCTTCATAAATGCACATTGACGCGGCCACTGCAGGCTGATGTGGAAAGGAGAATTAAGCCCCCGCCGTGCAGCAGTCGAGTCCCGTTTAGGGCTCCGTCTGCGGCGATCAATACAGCGTCCGGCCTCCCCTGCTACGCAAGCCAAGGCCCTTTTAAAAGTCAGTTCACGAAGAAAAGCTTTTTCTAGGCACAACCTCGCCCCGAGTAAAACTTTTTAAACCGTCCAGGTTTGCGTCTCAGGGCTGCGGGCTGCGTTCCTGGGCCCTCTGGCCCGCTCTGGACGTGACCTCGCCAACCTCTCCCCATTAAAACCTGCCTTCGAGAAAATAATCTGCCGTAGGAAGTCAATCCCAACGAGAGACTGCAGAGTTCAGAGGCCTGCGGGGTTAGGGCTCCGGGGGCTGTGCCTCAGCAGGGGCGAGGACTCTCAGGCAGGGTCGGTCTCCAGTCGGGGAGAGGGTCACCAGGCAGTGGCTTGGGGGAGCCGCCCCACCCCAGGCGACCAGGCACCGCCACAGGGGCCCCGAAGGCCTCCTTCTTCTCGCTGCGGCCACGTCCCTTGTAGCCTCCCGGGGTCCCTTCAGATCTTGCCTCCTGGTGGAGCCGTTGTCCACGTGCGCTCAGCCCGCAGCGGCCCCACGAGCACTGCCGTCCCGGAGCCAGTGCTCCCACTGTCCCCTGCTGCATCCCTGTCCCTTCCTGCCGGCAGTGGCCCCGAGAGGAGGGCCACCGAGCTGGGCACATAACCCATCCCTCCCCTAGCCCCGAACCAAAGTCACACGGCTAGGGGCCCGGCCTGGGTGACCCGCGCCCTCCCGGCTCCCCTACCCCTACCATGTGCCCCCTCTGCAGGCCTGGTCACGGCAGGAGGGCCCTGGTGGAGGTGGGTGGTGGGTGGTGGGTGGGGGCAGGGGCTCCCCAGCCCGCCTTCTCCCCCAGGATGTGTGGCTCCTGCAGTGAACACCTAGCACTGAGCAACGGTCCTGAGCCAGGCTTTGCCGGAAGGCCTCGAAGGCTCCCGCAGGAGGGCAGCTCTCAGGCTTTCCCAAGGGGGTTGATTATCCCCAGAATGAGCCCCCTTAGTCGGAGGTGGGGAACCTGGGAGCCCCAGATCAAAGACAGCCCGTCTCCTGCTCTAACACAGCTGGAGATCGCAGGAGACCATTCCCGTGTGCAAATGGTCAGGAAAAAAACCCCAGAAGAATGTTTCTTGACACATAACACCATATGAAATTCAAATTTCAGTGTCCACAGTTTTTTTATTTATTTATGCACACTGAAATGTTTACTGGGTTGTAATCCCCCTCGCTCATTTATGGATTATCCAGGGCTATTTTTGCGTTGTAACGACAAAGCAGAGTAGTTGTCGCAGAGGCCCTCGGTCCTGCGACCAAGCCTAAAGGATTCCCATCTTGCCCTTCACCCAAAAAAAGAAAGTGCTCTAACTGAGCTTATCAGGAACAACAAAGGCAACCTATGACTTTGTTCACCTCTCTTTTAAAAAACAGTCCGGATAGAACTGGGCCCGAGGAGAGGAGATTCGCTCAGGGTGGAAGAGAGTAGGCCTGTAGGTGCGCTCCTCCTTCCTGCGGATCCCAGCCCCGAAAACGAGATAATTAATTATTTCTAGTAGAAGTGGGATCATAGAGAGCACAATGCAAGCAATAACCTTGGGCACCTGGGAGAGAGGAGGAAAAAAGCCATAAATATATAGAAACCTGAGATCCTGAGAGTTCAATTATTTATTACTCTACCGACCTCCCTTCACTGGGAGACCTTTTCAGGGGGGAGAGGGGGGAAAGAACCAAGTATTAGATCTCTTATCAGTGTGGAAGTACCTCACTCCTTATTAGAACCAGATGCAATTTTGAGGAAAGAAAGAAGGGAAGGAGAAAAGAAGGAAGGAAGATATATTTCAGAGGAATATACTTGCTTTAAGCCTTAGGCTCCTTTCTTTTTTTCTGTGTGGAAGTTCACCACTTTCAGGGCTTTCATTCCAGCAGGCAACCGTATGTGTATTTATAAAACCAGCCAATGTTCTGAGGAATGTCTCAGGATGTTTCTTCTGCTGTTTCAACGTTAAGCCTTGAGGCTTCACCCCACAGCCACCAACATCCCGGGTCACACGCTCCCATTAGTGGGAGAAACATCAAGTTGTGAAACACATTTTCGAAGAGAATCCCAGGGACACCTGGGTGGCTCAACATCTGGGTGGTTGAGCGGCTACCTTGGGCCCAGGCTGTGACCCTGGGTCCCGGGATCGAGTCCCGCATCGGGGTCCCCGCAGGGAGCCTGCTTCTCCCTCTGCCTGGGTCTCTGCCTCTCTCTGTGTGTGTCTCAGGAATAAATAAATAAAATCTTAAAAAAAAAAAAAAAAAAAAGAAAGAAAGAAAAGAGAATCCCAGCCACACCTGTGAATGGCATCCACGGTGGAGCCACAAGGTCCCTCCTTGTGTTTAATTTATTTTTTTTAAGATGTTATTTATTTATTCATGAGAGAGACACAGAGAGACAGAGAGACGGGCAGAGGGAGCTGAGCCCCGTGCGGGACCCGATGCCACGACCCGGGGTCAGGCCCTGGGCCCAAGGCAGCCGCCCACCCTGGAGGCCCGGGCACCCGGGGACTCGGATTCTGGCCACATGTGGTTCTCCGCTCCGGGGGTGGGGGGGTGCTGGAGCCCAGTGCCAGCCCTTGAAGGAGAAGGCCCCGGGGCTGAGCTGCGCCAGGTGGGCAGGCCGGCCCGGGAGCCCTGGGTGCCCTCCGCGTCACCTCTGGGCGCCCCGACCCACTGGGACGGCAGGAGCAGTGGCTGGTGGGGGGCACAGGCAGGCCAAGGGCCGGGCTATTGGGCCTCCTTGGCTTCTTCTAAGGCAGCAGCCGACCCCTCCCAGGCTTCCCCAAGGCAGGCGTCCGCCACGGGCTCCCAGGGCCATGTCCTCCGTCGCCCCCCAGCCTGGAGGGGGAGGTCCTGGGCCTTCTGCCGCAGCTCCGGTGGTGGCCACCGCTTCTCAGCCACCCCAGCCCCTCGGCCTCCTCGCAGGGCCCCGCTGCTGGGAACCCTTGCGGTGGCTCCACGCCCAGACCCTGGGTACACACAGTCCCATGACCTCAGTGACCTTAGAAGTAAGCTATCGTGTCTATGCTCTAACCTCATTTCCAGAAAAATGAAGTGTCGATAGGAACATACAAGGAGATGTAAGAAATTAGGCCTTTTATGTGCTGGAAGGTGCTATGTGTTCTGGAATGGTTCACCTTCAGCGTCCGATTTCAGCTTATTTGCACTTCCTTTGTTTCCTTTTTTTTTTTCCTTAAAATTGAAACATCAGGAAACTAATGTGTTTTAAGGCTTTATTTTTAAGTGATCTCACACCCGAAGTGGGGCTCAAACTTACAACCCCAAGATCAAGAGTTGCAGTCAGGCACCCGGAAAATGACTTGCTTTATAGAAGGTTCTCTTTAGTCCATTTATGTTTAGGCAGGTGTACTTTTTTGTTTCATTTTTACTTATTTTATCTTATTATTACCATTTTTTTACCTAGCTAAAATCAGAATGCAAACGCAGGAGCATTTTCATATAGGAATCTGACCACTTAGACCTGTCGAAGTAGAGATATGAATTTACTCACGACCCTCTTCATTTATGCTTATTTGGGATACACCCTAACTTACATAATTAATAGAAAGAATGGCCATTCAATCAATGCTTTAATTGCCTAAGAAGAAGAGGCAAAAGAATCTAAACACGAAATGCATGCAATATCTTCATTTAATTTTCGGGAATAACCTTGTCTCACATTGAACAGAATAGAATTGTTCTCCAAAAGCATCTCTAATGTAAATACAGGCCATTGAATTCTCATCAAAAACAGTTTGTTTAAGGATATAGACAGTTTCTAGGTTAAACTGAAGACTTGAATTATAGTAGAAGTACCTGGCTGTCTTCGGGAGGTTAAATCACAGCTTCTCTGTTCTGCTTTCCTTTTGTATTTAAACAGCTGTGACTCTCTACACGAAGCGTAGTCATACTAAATTATTTACGCCTAAAGAATTTTGGGATTTTTAGCAGGGAAGAAGTCCAGAGTGAGTGAGGAGGCGGAGCCATGCACAAGTGAAGAAGGAGCAAGGCAGGCCTACCACCACCTGGCTGTATGACTTGTGAGAAATGGCCTTGGATGGTGAGCTACAGACCCGATCCTCACCTCTGCCACAAGATAGATAACAGGAGCCTAGATCGTGCCCAGGGTGGTCAGCTGAGTGACGGGCACCAGGACATTCATGGGGTTGCGATTAGATCGTGCTATCGACTGAATGTTTGGGTCCCCCCAGATTCATATGTTGAATCCTACCAGTGTAGTGATCTTAGGAAATGGAGCCTTGGGGGTGGGGCAGTGATCAGGTCATGAGGTGGAGCCTTCATGAGTGGGATTAATGCCCAGAGAGCTCCCTTGCCCCTGCACCGTGTGAGAACATAGCGAAAGGACAGTCCCCTATGAACTAGGAAGAGGGTTCTCGGTAGACACTAACCCCACAGTGCCTTGACCTTGGATCTCCCAGCGCCCAGCTCTACAGGACGGACACAACCTGCATTTGGGTCTCGGCCAGACACTGCTACTGTCAAAACAGAGCCTAATTCCCTGCCCTCAAAGAGGGCAGATCTTCCCTCCAGGGCAGCAGAATCTTCCGCATTCTCTTCTGTAAAGCTCCACTAGGCAAGAGGTGGCAAAACTATCAGGCCTTCCTGGGCAGAATTAGAAACAAGAGATGTGTTAGGCCATTACTAGATAATCTATAAGTAATTTAAAAAGTACAGTCCGAAATAAAATAGGTAAATACTTAAAGACATCTTAAAGGCGTCATGAGGCCTATAATGTGCTAATAGGTTTGAGACTGTGTAAACTCAGGTGGAAAGAAATGAAAACTTTCAGGATAAACATCTCCACTTCATGCTCTTCTGCTGCCTAACTGACTTCCTCCATAAGACCGGCACTGCAGGCATGACTCTGGGGACCTTCTCCTCCTTCTTCCCATGGCAAAGGCGCTTAGTAGTCATAGGATGGATTGTAGGCGATTAATAATGTTGATGGTATCAGCAAGCACCATAGGTGGCTGGTTATAAGAAAACAAACTTATGAACAGAACTGTGGAAATGGCCCTGGGTCACCCTGGCTCCTTGGATGACCGCCTGCAGGGCAGCAGCAGTGACTTGGACTCACACAGCGCAGGGAGCTTCCTCCCACAAGTAACCTTTCAAAGGACAGGAAGGGAGGAAGTGACCGTGGTGGGTAAGAGAGGCCTCAGTGTGGGAGCAGCTCTGGTAGGGTCGAAGATGAAACCCCCTGAGATGCAAAGCCACGACAGGCATCCTCTGGAAGCTGGTGTCATGGGCTCCAAGCCGAAACAACCAGCCATTCACCAGCACGTTGAGGTGCCTGATGGATTAACTTTCATCTGAGGGAAGACAAGCAGACCTCCTCCAATATACTCCCGGGGCATAACTGCAAAGGATCAAGTTAAGAAAAATGGACACCAAACAGTGGAATTCTCAGAGAATTGATAGTGTTCACTATCTAAGATTAGCAGCATCTTCGAGATTAGAGAGATATGGGAAGACCCGGCTATTTCCCAGGATGATATGTGAGATTGAGGGAACCATAAGTCCTGTTCATTCACATCGCTGGGCATTTGAGGATTGCAAAATCTGTCAAATTTGGGAGGTATTTTGAAATTGTAGCAGGGTACGTGTTGGTCAAGCATGTGATGATGGAAAACAAGTAGGAATTGGAAAATTGTCAGTTCTCTCGCCTTCTCTGTTCATTTAAAATCATGTTAAGTTAAATAAAAATGATTTCTCTGGGTGTAAAAGGTGAGATTAATTGACAGTGTAGAACTAGGTTATTCTGGGCATATCATCTAAGTATCCAAGGAGGAATTTAGACACACTGAGGAAAAGAGATGGTGCCAGGTTTAGAGAAAGAAAGGAAATCCGTGAGAAGGGCAAGAGCAGGGGAAGCGTATTCCCCTTCACTCCCTCCCGTACGTATGGTTTACCATCAGACCTCTCCCTGGAGGATTTATTAAAGCAGTAAACATTTACTGGGTCTCCACTGTTTGCTCAGCTCTGGGCAAGGTCTGTGCTAGACTAGGGCTCATAACGATGACATGATCCTTGACCTCGTGGACCTCCTCATTTAGAGAGAGAACACAGACCTTGAAAAAAAAACTAATTTTCCTTCATTAGTTGCAAAAGCAGCATTGGAGGCAGCAGGGAGGGAAGACAGGACTCTGATTGGACAAAGATAAAGCGGGTCAAGAAGTTCTTCAAATAAGAACCGATCCTTGAGCTCTATCAATGTACCTTGGGAGGCCACCCAGAGGATGTATGCCGAGAGGGATATTCTAGAAAGGACAGTCTATACAAAGGCATGGAGGAATGGGAGGACATAACACACTGCAGCAACTGGAAGTGGTTTGTTCTCATTGGAACACGGGGTGGGGTGTGCTGGGTGAGCAGAGCAGGAGGAGATGGCCAAGGCGTGAAGAGCCGTGTGTGTCATGCTAAGGAGCTGGAGCTTTTTCCTGCAGGTGATAGAGCAACAACGAAGGCTTTTATGCGGGAGGATGACAGGAGCAGACGCTAAGCTATGTAAGGGTGAAAGGATCGCTCCAGGCAGCAAAGACTCAAAAACCCAAAGCGGGAGAAAGCACTTCCGGTGGTCCTACAGCTGGGACAGTCAGCTCCCAGGGTTTTTATAATGCTGCGCCTCACAATAACCAATTGTTCCTGCATTTTTAAAACTTTAGTGAAAATGAAGAGGAAGTAAATGTCGCAAATGTAGGCCCTGATTAGCATACTTTGAAAATAAGAAAACACTCTTTTTAAAGGAGAGTATAAAGCCTTTCACTGATGAGACTCACTTAGAAAAAAAAGAAAAAAAGCACTTTATTAGGATATTAGGTCCTAGTCTCCTAGTCGTATGTTGCATTTATAACCTGTAAAACCTCATCGGATCATATAATAGGCACAAAACAACAACCAAAAAAAAAAAAAAAAAAAAACAAGAGAAGAAACATGAGTCAGAAAAGAATTTGTTTTAGAAAAAGGCACAAGCTGGAGGCAGACAGTAAGGAAGCCAGACTCAACTCTAATGTTGAGAGGTTGGCGTAGAAATGTGAGCCGATGTGCTAAAAGCATTTTGGCCCTTTCCTCAGTTTTCCACTTCTCTAGATGCAAACCCCGTCCGTTCGTTCATTTCCCTTAATTTTCACACGAAGGGTCTTGGCTAAAGGGCTTCTTGTTCAAAACTATGCTTTAGTGATATCTCCTGTTACACAAATGTACCTCATCTCTCTGAAAGAAATAGAAAATGCTGTCAGAATTATTTTGCATCCTTTCTGGAAACACCATGAAAATAGATAATCTATGAAATGGGTGAGGTTTTGTCCTGTTCGACTATTTCCAGAGAAATAAGATGCCCAAAATATATCCTAAATATTGGATGTGTGTGGGCAAAGATAAGGAGTTGGTACAGGCGACTTACTGGAAATACTTTTCTCTCAGCTTACAAAACCCAAAAAAGATCCTGGTTGGTTTCCAAAGTTTCATTTAGGTTTTTATGCCCCCTAGTGGGTATTTGGGATTTCTGCAGTTGTAAAATGATGGTGATGTTTACAGCGTCTGCGTTGTGCTGTGTGTGTTCAAACATCTCTATCAACAACAGGTGACGTTGATTGACATACCCTTACCTACGCAAGCCAAAGCGTTTGACATTAGTTGAACCGAAACCTTTTTATAATTTAATAAAAGCTCCGAAAACGTTTAGGAAAATGCCTAGGAAGACGCGCTATCATGGGATTCTCTGACCCACTTGAATTTTATCCATGAATTCCTTAAGAACCCGTCGGTTCCTGGTTAAGATCCTCCAACTCAGGTGGGACATCCTCTGGCCGCTCCTTTCTTCTAGCAGATGCTAAAATCATTGAAGTTGAGAAGAGTAGAAAAAGGGAAAAGGAAGCATACACTTTTAAAAGAAGAGTAGCAAACAGTTTGGCTTAGACTTAACAAAACAAGAGAGAACACAGAATACTTTAAATAACTATACATGTGAGATAATCCCCCCAAAAAAATTCTCAAGCTTTCCACACAGCTAGGATCGTGTAGGATTAATCCTACAGGCCAGAGAGGCAGAAGGAAAATCAAAGCAGCTTTTTAGGCAAACATTGATTTTAAAATGTCAAAGAGAAATCTTCCTACTGTTGAAGTAATCCGAGGGCCCCTCTGGCAAACAAGGTGTGAGCCACGAGCAGGTGTTTCAGAGCAGCACTTAAAAAAAGAAAAAGTCATTTGCTGTTTGTTAGCGTTGCAGCTACTATAACAATCAGCCATCAAGCTGTGATCCTTCCAGAACGCCAAACCGATAGCAGAAAATCCATGAATGACTAGCTCCTGAGACCCTACGGGGTAGACTCATGAGCTGAGGGGTGACCCAGCCTTCGGGTCAGAAGAAAGGATTTTGCAGACCTCTCTGGCCAGTAGGTGTGTCTAGGAGAAAATTCAAGCACAAAATCAGTGATTCAAATACACACACACACACACACACACACACGTGCATCAGTTAATAGCTTTTACCAGGTTATTCTTGCACATTCCACTTTCATTTAATTTTTTTAAGGATACTGTCTCAGTCCAGTCAGGCTGCTATAACAAGCTACCACAGCCTCGGTAGTTTATATATATTTAAAAAAATGTATTTCTCACCGTCCTGGAGGCTGAGACGTTCAGGGTCACGTTACCAACAGGTTCGGTGAGGGTCTCTTCCCGGGCCATACGCTGCCCTGCGGGCCGTGAACCCACCTGGGGAAGGGCCTGTAGGATCTCCTGTAGGATCTCCTTTTATAAGAGCACCAGTCCCGTTCCTGAGCGCTCTGCTCTCCTGACCGAATCGCCTCCCAAAGCCTCCACCTCCTATTAAGCATTAGGATTTCAGGGTAAGAATCTGGGGGGAGACGCGTTCAGACACATCATAGCCATTTACTTACGTTTTTTTTCAAATACTTCTGTTCCCAAATACAGATTAATGTACCATGTGAAGGCGCAGGGTTTTGGGGTGTGTGTGTGTGTGCGTGTGTGTGTGTGTGTGTGTTTTAACCTACTGTGCCGGGCTTATTGAACCAGCACCTGCCCTGTGCAATGGACAGGATGCTCCCGGAGTTCCACGCAGCTGCATGGGATCCCTCCACTCGATTCCTTATACGTAGCAATTTAAGACGTTTTCACTGAGAAGAGGAAAAAAGGGAGAGCGAGAGCTTGAGCTACAGTAGGCACTGTTTATATTTAAATCAGCCTTTCCTTCCTGCCATATGAAGATCTTTTCCACCTTCCAGGAGTGTTTATAAAATACATGGCTTTGTTTTCTTTCTGAGTATCCATGGGAAATAGTTTCACAGATGAAAAGTCATCCCTTAGCTGGGGAGGTTTGCTTATATAACATCTCTCCTTTATAAAACGAGGCTACATTTATACTCTTCAAATAAAAAAGAAGAAAAAAAATAGAAATGATATGAATAGGACTAGGAAGCTAACAGTATTGTGTTTGAACACTGCATAAGAAAATTCCAGGAAATATTTCTCCGTGTGAGACCTGAAGACAACTGCACTTTAGGCATTTTGGTTTTTGGGGAAAAAGGGGAAAATGGAGTGGATGTTAATAAAACTTGGTTTACATTGTATTGTGTCTAAAAATCGCACATACTTTCTAAACTATTTTCATATTACTCGATAAACTAAGATGGAGAGGTGGATGGATGATTTAAGCATGCTACTTGTTTGTCTGAATTAACCAGATTTAGCCAGTTTTCTGTCACTCGGGCCATGCCACCATTTAAGTACTTTGCAGAAGCTTTGGGTTGACATTTGAGATCAAAATCTTCAAGAACCAATCATTGAATTTCTTCTGGGGAATTGATCTTCCGTTCAATATGACCTTTAACATGTGGCGAAAGATGTCATTTTAGCCAAGTGTTTTGGGCAGTATGTGCAAATTTAGGATTAATATCTTTTATGTGAATGATACCTCCACGTCGTACCTTTTTAACTGACGGGAGGAGGGAAAGAGGCAATAAACGTAAGGTTTGGCAGATGTCCAGGGTGGAAAAAAAAAAAAAAAAAACTGCAGAAAGAAACGGGACTGATTCCGCAGGTGAACATGGGCCAAAGTGAGAAAGGTGAGAAGCAGTGGGGGGGGGGGGGCTTCCTGCCGGCAGCACCGTCCAGGTGGGCCTGCTTCTGGAGAGGGATGCTCTGTCCTGCTGGCCTTCCTCCTGCTTCCTCCTATCTTTCAGGAATTCAGTATTGATCCTAGTAGATGGTACAAGTCCTTATAATCTTTTAACAAATTTTCTTTAAATAAAGAAAAAAATATCTCTCAAAACAAAGCCACATCTATATAATGTTTCTGGGTCAATCTTTTGGGGAAATGGATTTTGGGGTTTGGGGGGGCTTTTTAGGAAGATTTTATGTATTTATTCAGGAGAGGCCCAGGCAGAGGGAGGAGCAGGCTCCCTGGGGTTCCCGACGCGGGACTCGATCCCGGGACCCGGGGTCACGGCCTGGGCCCAAGGGGGCCCCTGGGAACCGCTTTTTAAAGACTGGGGACATAATGCGACATCCTGAAGAAAACAGAGACTAGAGTATGTGCCCCGGGCTTAGCGTCAATTTAAGGACCGGGAGGCAGGAGAGATGAGGCGCGTCTTTCACTTGGAATAAAAGCAGCACGACCCGGAGCAGCCCGCAGCCCGGGAGGCACAGTCCGCGCGGTGTAGACAGCGGGTCGGTGGGCCTCGGCCGCGCCCCCTGCCCCGGGCACACCCGCCTACCCGGGCGCCGCCTCCTGCTGCGAACCCCCAGGGTGCCCCCAGGGGAGGGGTGCAAGGGGGCGGGGACCCCAAGGGGCAGGGGGCGGGGGACCCCACGGAGCAGGGGGGAGGGAGCGGGGGGACCCCACGGAGCAGGGGGAGGGGGCCCCCAAGGCGCAAGGGGTGGGGCCCCCAAGGGGCAGGGGGGAGGGGGGCGGGGGACTCCACGGAGCAGGGGGTGGGGGGGCCCCAAGGAGCGGGGGGCAGGGGGACCCCAAGGGGCAGGGGGAGGGGGCGGGGGACCCCAAGGGGCAGGGGAGACGGGGCAGGGGACCCCACGGAGCAGGGGGTGGGGGGACCCCAAGGAGCGGGGGGCAGGGGGCCCCCAAGGGGCAGGGGGGAGGGGGCGGGGACGCCACAGAGCAGAGGGGTGGAGGGCAGGGGGGAGGGCGGACCCCAAGGAGCAGTGGGTACAGGCGGGGGCGTGCCCCCGGGGTACCCTGAGGCGCCCACGGAGCATCCTGGGCACCCGGTGGCAGCCTCTGCCCCCCAGCCCCCTGCCCCCCCCCGGCCCCCGCAGCCCTGGGTCCGGCCCCCTCTCCACACATCCCTTAGGAACCTTCTAGAACTGCCAACTTCTGCCCTTCCGCAAGCTGGCGCATCTCCTTCCTTTGTGCCCTTTTGTCACCAAAGGAACACGAAAGTCCGCTTTCCCGGTTTCCGCCCCCTGAGCAACAAGCAGCAGGTCCCCCGTCCGCCGGCGATGCCCGCCTGCCCCGCGATGCCACCTGCCCGCTGTCCACATGCAGAAAGGGGCAGCGCTGATGCCCCAGCGAGCGGCCCCCCAGCACAGCCTGCTTCACCCGCTGGCTCACAGCCCCCGGAGGCTTCTTTTAGGGGCGGCTTTCTGAGCAGCTGCTGCCCCCCACCCTGCGGCACCTGCCCCCTCAGCCCCCCTGAGCTCTGGGTCCCAGCCGCACAGTCTCACCCTCAATTTTCACTCAACTCCAAGAGCGCAGGCCGCGGCCGCTGTGTGATGCAACGGGCCCCCGATACCAAAAGTAGCAGATAAATAATAATTTTTAAAAATCTCTGAGAGAGACGGGGGCAGGAAAGTATTCTGGATTCATTCCTCTATCTCGTTTGTTTTATTTTACGTATTTATATCCCACAAAGTTTATTTGAGTTGCACGGACCCAGGGCTCATCTATTCTGGCCAGCACAAATATAGTTGGGTTTTATTTATTTTCCCCCCTTTGGGAAACACTTTCTGGATCCTGACGGGTAGACATTAAAATCAAATCGCTTTCTGGAAAAGCAGCTCGTACGTGTGTGAGTTTTAGACTTTTCCAGGACCTTCTGCATCATGAGTGAAAAGAGGCCTATAAGATGTGGCTGGGGACAGCGTGAGCCGCGGCGGCCGGACTGGCTCGCGGGCACACGGCATGGTCCACGGGGTCCGTCCTCCAATCCGTGGACAGATCCTATAGTAAGAAAGTCCCCAAGACTTTTTGGTCCACCTTATAAATTCTTTGATGTGTGGCTGTTTCCTTACTAACATAAACCTCAGATTATGATTTAACCTCCCTGACGGACCCTGTTTCATCTGGACACGGCATTCCAATTCCTGGGTTTTTTTCTAATGTTTTCTTTTGTTTGTTGGTTTTACTATAAATTAATCCTGTCGTCCCGATGCCAGAATCTTGTGGGAATTTTACTTGCAGGGAATTAGCTCAACTGCTGACCCCCGCCAACACTGACAGGAGTGAACAACTGAGCCTTCGAAGCAAGGCCCAGAGCCTGGACCCGGGTCGCCACATGTGCCAGTCAGTGGGGCCTGCTGTCGCTCTCGCCTTTCCCGGGCCTGTCCCTCCACAACTTGCCTTTCCGTACTGACACACAAATGTTTTCCTACAAAACAGCGTTATTCAGAGTGATCATTTCCTAGGCCACCCTTCAAGATATCATGCAACGCCAAGTCCTCCTAAACCTCCCGGAGTCTGGATTCCAACCCCTGAGCTCCTCTCAGAGTGGGGAGCCCCCCCCCCCAGCGAGCCCCAAACTGAGCATGGAGTAGCTGGGGCTCCATAGGCATAGCTGGGTCACTTCTGCAGTCATGTGATCAAAAGACCTTCTTTCCCCCTCCCCAAAAGTGGATCCTAGAAGATCTCTGTATCGGTGTGGTAGGGAGAACGGATTCTCCAACTCCTCTTTAGTAGGAGCCTGCTGTGTGCTGGTGAGACGCTAGTTGGAGCAGATCCTGCTCAGTCAGGGTTATATTCTGATGCCAGCAGGGCAGGTGGGTAGTCAAAAAATAAATCTGCTAATCATAAAATATCATGTGTTCCTAGTACTGTGAGTTCACCCAAAGGGGAAATGTTACAGAGAATGACTAGGGGAGAGAAGATCAATATGGTTAAGGTGGCCAGGAAAGTACTTATGGAATGGACACATTTAAGTCTCAACCTGCGCAATGACAATCTGGTGGCCGCACATGTGGGCAGGAAGCCAGGTGGCCAGTGTGGCCGGAGGACAGCGCCCTGGGTGGGAGGGGGCGTGAAATACAGGCAGTAATTAAACAAGACGGGCCCTCGGAGATGAAAGTGGGCACTTTGGATTTATTTTAGCTCCAGGCCTATTAGAAGGTTTAAGCAAAGTAGTAGCAGTGCGATCTCCATTCTAAAACCGCTTCGATGTGGATGGACCTGGAGGGTACGATGCTGAGTGAACTAAGTCAATCGGAGAAGGACAAACATTATATGGTCTCATTCATTTGGGGAATATAAAAAATAGTGACAGGGAATAAAGGGGAAAGGCGAAAAAATGAGTGGGAAATATCAGAAAGGGAGACAGACCATGAGAGACTCCTAACTCTGGGAAACGAACTAGGGGTGGTGGAAGAGGAGGAGGGCGGGGGGTGGGGGTGACAGGGTAACGGGCACTGAGGGGGGCACTTGATGGGATGAGCACTGGGTGTTATTCTATATGTTGGCAAATTGAACACCAATAAAAAATAAATGTATAAAAAATAAAATAATAAAATAAAATAAAATAATAATAAAATAAAATAAAATAAAAACAAAAACCACAACTTGGCTGCCGTGTTGGCATGAATTGTAAGGGGGTGAATATGAAAGAGGTAAGAAGCTATAAGGAGGTAAGAAGGTGAGAAGCTGTGTCTACCCACAGCTCAGGCAGGGGATGCTGACAAGTTGGGTTGTTGTGGTAAAATGGAGGTTGAGGAAAGAGACCTGAACAGGATATAATTTGGTTGGGTCAATGATAATGGGACTGGCTCAGAAACGAGACGCAGGGACTGAGGATTGGGGGAAACTCTTTTGATTTTGGTGTGAGCACCTGGGTGGTTTGCAGTTCTGTACAATCGGACGTGATAGACCGTGGGAGGAACAGACTTGGGGATGGCAGAAATAAGAGTTCCTATTTGGCTAATTTGTCTTAGTTGGCTCTTAATCAGTTCTTCAAAATCCAGGGGTAGGACCAAGCAGACCAGACCACTGAAGATATGAGTCTGATTTCCAATATAGACATCAGGGCTGTCAATATAAATTGAGGTATCAGCAGCATATAGGTGACCGCCAGCTGGGAGACTGGCTGAAATCATGTAGGAAAGGGTTTCAATGGAGACAGTGAGAGTCTGCGACCTGGGGCACCCCAAGGTCTAGTAATCAGAAAAGAGGGGAGAAGCCAGAAAAGAAGATGGAGAAGCAGCCAATGAGGTAGGAGGACCACAAGGGGAATTTTCCAACACTGAAGCCAACAGCAAGTGTTCCAGAGAGAGAGAAAACTAATTAAATACAAATGAGAGACGGAATAAGATCATCAGGGAGAGATGGCCATTGGATTTAACAAGCGAAGGTTAATGAGACCTTGGAAAGTTTGTTTTTTAAGTGATTACATCTGATAAAAGGAATGCGCCATACCACTTTTTCTACTTGAATTTCATAACCAATCTAATGCTGAAAGAATTAAGTGGGAAAGGATGTTATCTAGATTACAAAATTCAGCTTGGAAGTACGGGCTATAAATAAATATAAAGAACTTTGTCATATTATTTGAAGGACACATGGAAGAACTATCATTACGTCATGTGGCTTGACATATTTTCCAGTCAAGAGATCTCTAAATGTTAGAATCAATTCCTGCAAGAGTGAGAGGCAATTTTAATGATTTCTGCTTTATTACAGTCTTAACCCATGTCTATTGTTGTCATGAAGTAGATCGACTGGTCCCATTCATTTGAGTTAAGGGAGAAAGCTACTTGCAGCAGGCAGAAACCACATTCCGTGACTTACAACTATGTGTTTTGTTTTGTTTTGTTTTCCCCTCTAACCCAGGTATGGTGACATGGTACCAAAAACCATAGCGGGGAAGATTTTTGGCTCCATCTGTTCGCTGAGCGGGGTCTTGGTCATTGCTCTGCCGGTTCCGGTGATTGTATCTAACTTCAGTCGAATCTACCACCAAAATCAACGAGCAGACAAACGGAGGGCACAGAAGGTGTGTATTCAGCTCTTGCAACCATGATTTAGCATCTCCCACTTTTTAGAGTGAGCTTGAAAATCCTTTACAGGCTCAAATCCAGGGGTTATACTACAGTTAAAAAAAAAGGGGGGGGGGAAGGAAGGAAGGGAGGAAGGGAAGGAGGGAGGGAAGAAAGAAAAAGGAAGGAAGGAAGGAAGGAAGGAAGGAAGGAAGGAAGGAAGGAAGGATGGAAGGAAGGAAGGAAGGAAGGAAAGGAGGGAGGGAGGAAGAAAGAAAAGGAAAGAAAGAAAGAAAGAAAGAAAGAAAGAAAGAAAGAAAGAAAGAAAGAAAGAAAGAAAGAAAGAAAGAAAGAAAGAAAGAAAGAAAGAAAGAAAGAAAAAGAAAGAACCTTAATATCTCAGTGTCTTAAAACAAGAAGGAATATTTCTCAGTCATGCTGCAGGTCCACGACTGGGACGGCCGTGGGGACTCCCATCTTGACGAGGTGCCTCTGCAATCACTGAAGCAGGGGTAGCAGGACATGATGAATCACAATGAGTCCTAAAACCTCCTCCGGGAAGTAGGCCAGGCCCCCTTCCACTTGTACCGCGCTAGCCAAAGTAAGCACACAGCCATGTGTGACTTCAAAGTGGGCAGGGAAATATAATCCTACTGTGCAATCGGAGCAGAGAGAAGGAATCATGGAGTAAACAGCGCTAATGATGGTAGTAAAATCAAAGATAGACTCCTGGCAAATTTTATCAGAGTCAGATTTCTAGACCCGATTCATTTAGTCTCTCGATCCGTCAGGGGTCAAGCTGGTTCCAGTAGACAAGGACTATTAAAAGGAACTAAGATACGTCTCAGATATTTTCAATAGCTGACCCAGGAAGTAGGAGAAATCTGATCATTGGTAGCGGAGTTTTATTCCTGGCCCAGCAGTTGACTGATTCTCTGAACTTCGTGCCAGGTATTAATCCCTCTACAAGGAAGCAGGATGCATACACCACTGTACAAGGGGAAGACATACCTACCTCACAGGGAGGTGAAGAACATACGCACATGTATAGAAATCGATATAATGCTAACGATAGGTAACATTTATTGCTGGTTTACTATGTCCCAGGTACTGGTTTGGTGTCTTTGAAAAATGATTCATGTTGTCTTCATGGGTCTGGGAGTGAGTCGTCATAATTATTCTTATTTTTCAAATGAGGATGCTAAGGTATCCAGAAGTTGAGAAGTTCTAGGGGCACATACTCCATAAATTTAAGAACCACCATTCAATCCAAGCCCACGAGGCTCCCAGGTTCATACCCTCAAACACTATAGGAGACTGCTTCTCAGAAAAACTAAATGTCAGTACACTTCCCTTCCTCGATTTTGTCAAAATAGTCACCTTTAGAGTCAGGGCCCTTGCTTCTTAGAAATAATTTTGTAAATCTCTTTTTTTTTTAATTTTTTATTTATTTGTGATAGTCACACGGAGAGAGAGAGAGAGGCAGAGACACAGGCAGAGGGAGAAGCAGGCTCCCTGCAGGGAGCCCGACGTGGGACTCGATCCCGGGTCTCCAAGATCGCACCCTGGGCCAAAGGCAGGCGCTAAACCACTGCGCCACCCAGGGATCCCTGTAAATCTCTTTTATAGTTTCCTCAGGACTGTGGTGCTGGATCCCCAGTACTCCTCGTGGACACCGTCTCATGGTCCTTTATGGATAATTTTATTTTAGTTAATTTCCAAAAACTATTCATAACCATGACTGTGGATGCCCAATCCTGTAGTATGACTATAAAATATCATGAGAGGTTTGGGTGCCGTTTATAACTGGCTTTGTAGGTAATTCTGGAACAGGCTTTTAAGTAAGCTTTTGAACAATGTTAGTCTTTTAGTAGGGTATAAAAATCTCATAAGGTAACTCTTGGGAAAGTTTAAGCTAATCAGTATAGTCACAGAGCATATTGTCCTGAGAACACGGTCGTGTCCACCAGCACAGATCCGTTTGCAAAGAACCACTTTGTCAGCCGTGTCTTTCGTAGCTTCAGAGAATCCCCCATTTTTGGACAGGTACCTACCCTTTAACTAGTTATTGTAGAGAGTAGGATAGTCCGGTTAATATGAATCTATGAAACTGATAATTCGATAAACAGAGGTTAGACAAAGGCACCCTCTGACCAGGTGTAGTCTCATGTAGGGCACACATTTGGCAAGTAGAAAGGGAGAAATTTTAGCCACAGTTGGCCGCCTCACCAGCGACTTCCGTGCACACGACTGTGTCTCTGCCCGCACGTTACAATATTTCTCCTGGGCTTACGTGTACACTGTTCAAAATAACAAAAATCCTACAAAAAGCCTAGTTCCCCAGGACCCATCCATCTCCATTCTAGAAATGCCTTCTTTGATATAAGAGCTACCTGTGATTCATTTTCTCAATGCAAAAACAAAAACAAAAGCCCCACCCATATGGAAACTGTAGGAAGAATAAATCTGATTTTCAAAAAGGCCGAACCCCAAAATATCTGCATTTTCTTCAGACTTTGTCATCTGCAACAAGCGAATCAGTAAGGAAAATCTTAGAATAATTTAGAAGCCTTTTTGCATAAATAAATTCAGAATGCAAAAAATAAACGAATAAGTATTTTTTAAGTACACTAAATTGAAAAGCGTGCTTTAGGAATGATTTTCGGTATCTTTAAAATATTTCCTCTCTTCTAAGTTTCTGCCGTAGTGTGGTGAATTTTGTGTGGCTGCTAGAGAAATTAATCAAGCCAAATATAATAACCTAATGTGATATGTCCAGTAAAGAGTCTGTGATCAATAAACCGACCCGAGTTATCTATGAAAGAATAATGCGTATGGAAGTAAGTAAGGAATATTTCCTATTTTCCTTCCCAGAAGATTCAAAAAAAGAAACGGAATAAACGTTCCTTAAAAGTGTGTGGTTAAGGGAGTTTGGGTTTATCTGGAACCGGATGATTTGACAAATATCAAAGTCACGAAAAAATAGCCAGTTAATTCAGTCAAGCAAACATTCCATTCAGTAAAAATAAGAGTCAGGCTAAAAATAAGAAGTATTACAAACTGTTTTTCAGATCATATTTTTTGGTGTTTGGTCCCATCTTCAACTCCAAGCTCAAGCGAGAGCATGAAATATATACAAGTTTGAGAACATTCCCCTGGGCACTTAGGGATACTTTCCTTCTTCTAGGTTCTCCCCTCAGCAAGGATCCTTTCTACTTTCACTCCCTCTCCCCACTCTTAAAAGGATTGCATCATTTACCTGTTTCTAGCAATCCTTGATCATTTCTTGACCAAACACTAACCCGTGGGTGAGTCTAGACGAACTGTGACATCTCTCCTTCACTCTCACCACAGGTAATTCTATTTTAATAGATTTATTTAATCACTCGGTTGTTCAAAAAGTATTTGTGGAGTAGAAGGTGTTTGTTAAAATAAAGCCAGGTTGATGCAATGACATTTGGAACCTACCCTGCTTCAATACAAATCACACCGGTCGATCTACAAGACTAACTTGTAAGTAATTATCATGTATAATAGTAATAGTAATTATAAAATTTAATAGGCTAATAGCAAAAACAACAACTCTCTCTAGATTTTCTAGTATATCCCAGGTGCTTTATATCTGTTATTTATATTTTCACAATCAATTTGCAAAAGAAGTGTTATTATTTCCATTTTACAGATGACTTGCTTATGCTTATACACTTATTGATTAAAGTCCAAGAGGAGAAAATTCTGTCATCGTTAAAGCCGTGTATCTTTAGGGATTTTCCTATAGATAATTCTAAATGCAGTGAGAAGTTTTGAATCAATGGGCCGATGTACAGCCAATGTGCAATGGAAGTAAATGTTTTACTTGTCGCGTAAAGATGCTGACATTGATACAGAAAGAAGTTACCAGTGCTCATTGATCGTGCTTTGGTGATTCTCAAACTTCAGACACATTGGAATCATCTAAAGAGCTTGTTAAAACACAGATGGTTAGACCCACCCCCGAAGCATTTGATTCCGTCGCGTGGGATTACAGTCTGCAAATCTGCATTTCTAATGAGTTCCCAAGTGAGAGGAGCGATACCGCTGGCCTGAGAACCATACTCTAGAGCCATTTGTCTAGGACATTCATTGATGATCAAATTGGATTATTTCTATAGCATTCTAGAATAATTAAAATAAATAACACCCTGCTAAAGCCTGAGTATGATCTCTCTTAGATTATTAGCCAATATTAAAACCTATCACTCAGGCCCTACGCCAGGCGTCTGTGGATAACCAGATTTTTTGGTCTGTAGTTTAAGAAGCCCCATCACGAACACACGTAAGAATCTGGAGGTTTCATACTTCTTGAAATCCACTCTGTTTCAGCCCTTATGGAATTAACTACTTCTGCCCTTAAGTCTCCGTTCCATCCCCACACCACCTAATGTACCCACCCCGCTCAGGGCGAGGTACTCAGCTCCCATATCACCCACTTAGTGAAAATGTTCCTAACGGATGTGGACGCCATTAATTGCTCCATCCTCTCTTCCCCCACAATATCATGCACGCTCTGTTACCGTGTATCACACTGTATTCTCCTTCTCTGCTGTTCTGAGTTCAGTGCCGGGCATACGATAGGCTCTTGACACTTGGGTAGGAAGTGAAAGAATGAACAATGAGGTGTCGTTCACCTTGACAATGTCCTCCATCCCCGGCGTAGGATGGATATTCCTAGAACCAGTTGGAAACAATATTGGGAAGCACGATTCTCATCTCTAGTACCTGCCTGTATCTTCTTTCCGTTCTTACCTCTTCCTACTTAGAGAACTTTCACTACTCTTGGGGCCACGGGTCTGGTGTCCCTTCCACTGACCCCAATGCCGGCACCGTCTCTATCCAGCCCTGCCATCACCACGATTCATCAAACTCCAGAGCTGGCTGGGAATCCTAGACTATCTCCCACTGACTTCCCCCCACCCGCCCCCCTCTCTCTTTATTAGTATTTGGCACTAACTTGTCTCATTTCTAAGAGAATATTTACCTTAACCAATGGAAAGATGCCAATAAATTCCTTAAATTTGTAAAAGCTGATAAAGCTTAATGTGCTACCCCGACATGAGACATTTTACTAAACTTTAAGTGAAGGTAACAAGTCGAAGGAAGGATTTCCAGAATAAATGGCATATGCTGCATGTGGGCTGATGTTTGAGGAGTGAGGAATTGCCTCACACTGCAAAGGAGGAAGGCCTTCGATGCCTCACTTTTAAAGCTGCCTAGGATGCCCTTGTTCTTCAAAAGTATTGAAAACATTTTGTGATTTGCCAGTAACGTGGTCCAGTAACTTCCCACAATCTACCTCAGACCTCATTTAGAAGATCGATGGCATTTAAGAACATTGCCGTCTCAATGGTTTTTGGCTTATCCTGTATATCTTTCTCCAACTGGGTCCCCGGCCTCTGTTCCAGAGGATACATTGTAAAGTTTATGTAATGTCACTTGGTGCAATTAAAAGACAATCTGCATGTGGAAACCACTGCATACTGGGCCTCTGACTACTCCACAGTAAAAGGGTTCTGGTCAGATGAGTATGAGAAAAAATTATATACTTGTATCCCCCCTTTTGTCTTCACAATGAACATCTACAATACATGGTAAGGAATCCAACGGCAAAGAAACCCTTTTAACCTCTCAGCATTTCCCAAACTTTTCTTGACCACAGAACCCGTCGTTGGTTTCATTTGGTTGGTTTGGATTCTACCCATAACACTTACTAGTTCCTTGGAACCCAACTTTGAGAAATCCTGCTGAGGATTGAAATTTGTCTTAATTTAGAGAATTAAGAAGAAAGCTGAATTTATGAAGAATTGAGATGCACGGGGGAAATGTGCTTATGGGACAATTTATTTTTTCCAACACCATCGGTGTTTCTCAAGACAGATAAAGACTATCAAAAATAACTTCAAAGCTCTTTCTTTTTTTTTTTTTTTTACAAAGACAATATAAACCTTTTTTTTGTCTAATTAAAAATTTGGAAGCCTCCTCTTTTCCAAATAGGCTTAAGTATTTACTGAAGCTTTATTCTCATTCCATAATATTTGCTGGTACTTGGCCATGCCAAGAAGTTGTATTTCCTACAAAACTGAGGGTGGGGGCCGCAAGGAATACACTTCCTCTTACCGGTGGATGGTTTTTGTTTGACCTCCCATTTGCACGGCCACCGTTGCCAAGATTGTCATACTGACTGGGTCAGAAGTAAAGTGATTTTTCTAAAATATCTTTGTAAAAGAAATTTCCTCAATTACCTACTGAAAGCAAAGATGTAATCACAGGTCATAAAAGCTAGCACTATCCAACAGACATTTGGTGTGGCGCTCCACAAGACCAATTAAACCAATTAACTCATAGGATATCGTTGTAAAATGAAAGAAAAGTCGTGATTGAAATTGAGATGGGAGGTTTTTTTTCTAATCATAGTACTTGGCTTAGCAAAATGGCTATTCTGTGTCTAAAACAACTGCTTCTTTTTCCCTGAAGCGTAGAGCCACTTCTCTTGTACTGGTTGCCACCACATGTAGGCTTTCCACGGCGGGAAAGACATGTCATTTTCCTTTGCTGGACAGTGGTTTTGGTTAATGTAAATAAGTGTCTCATTTATGGAAAAAAAAATAATGTTTTCTGATACAGCTGCTAAGTGCTTGGAGAATGACACAGGTGAGGCTAGTAACCGTGACAAAAACCATGTGACTACGTGCAGTAGTTGACAGAGGAAGGAAAGGAGGAAGGAAGGCGGGAGGGAAGGAAGGAGGGGAGATGGAAGAAAGGAAAGAAGGGGGGAATGGAGAGAGGGAGGGTGGGAGGAAGGGGTAGGGTGGGATCGGAGTGAGACCAGAAAAGGCATTAAGTGTTTCAGGAGACCAATGAGACGTTAGGACTCAAATTTCAGCAATAATCCTTTTCTGGAAACCAAACATATACTTAGGTTACTTATTTCTGAATTATTACATCAATTCAAAGTCATTTCCAAAAGTGCTTGTCACGTCCCATTGTTTTATCAAGTCCTGAAATCCTGGCTGCGCAGCACAGCTTTTGAAGTTAAAAATTTCCTACCTCCCAACCTCATTCTCTAGCATTGTCTCAGTACTTTGAGCGATCTAAACAGTATACCGCCAACCAAGAGTGACATTTGTCTATTTTTTTCCCATCATTTATGAATATGATCTTCATACAAAGTATTATTTTAACCTGGAATCAGCAAACAGGAAGAGTAAATTCACAGAGGAAGGGAGAAGGGGTGGAGTTGAAGCCGGATGATATCTCAATGCTATTTTGAGAGCTTCAGCGTCCCAGTGCTACCCTCAGACCCTGGGCGTGAAAGGGCATCTTGGTACAGCCTTGGAGGGAAGTCTGGTAAAACCTATCCAACGTGCACCCTTTGATCTAGGAATAGTTCTCCTTCTGGAAATCTGTCTTGCAGATAAGTTCGTCCTGATGTCCAAGGCAGGCACCATTGCTTGTAGCAGCAAAAGGTGCCTTAAAAATTAGTGGTAGCCGGCTGGCTGCGTAAGCGATGCTTTATTCATTGGCCTATTAGGTATTTATAAAGAATGAGGTGGATCTATATATGTAGATACGGAGGGAGTTCCGATCTGTTAAATGAGAACAGCTGAGTGCAAAGGAGTGGGAGGCATATTGTCCCAAATGAGTAAAAATATGTGTATATTGATGTATGACGTATTGATGTGATCACACGTCAATATACACATGTATATGTAATTACACACACACACACTCTTAATTTATATGCCTAGAAAATTTCTGGCAAGATTCTTTAGAAATATGACCAGTGGTTCCTCTGAAGCATAAAAATAGGGCAGCTCCAAGGTCCAGAGAGACTTACTTATTTTTGATGCACTTTTGTATGAATAGAATTTTTGGTCATATGTGTATATTCATTTTCCATTAAAAAAAATCTAGATGATTTTTAGATTTTTTTATTAAAAAGAACATCCCGGGGCTGGAGACCACAGATAGGATTTATCTGGGTTGTTTAGAAAGGGAAAAGAAGGGATCTTTAGGGAGTCGTTCTATAGGAACTGCACCACGCCGTTCCAGTCGCTTTCCTGTATACGCTTGCTAGATACACATCGTGCAAACAGCACGTTCACCCAAATAATGTCCTCCAGGAGGTGAAAACCAGACTCGTTCCATGGCTCATTCCAGATACAACAGCAGTTCCAAAGGAGAGCGGAATATCAGAAATCTGGCTAAGCAGTCAGTTTGCCCAGCAATATCGCTTTGGTGATCTCTCTGTAAGTGTGAACACTTGAAGGAACCACCCCAAAGCCCTCTAAATCGAAGAACACTCTCTATGCCTGAATATTTTAAAATTAAAAAGTAATGTCATAAATCTCCTTGGAGTGGCTCACTGTGTTCTCGTTTCAACAAATTCAGGAGAGAAACAGAAATCAGATAAGTGTGCTCTAGTGTGGACCAGTGTCAGTAGAAAAGATGGGTGGATTAGGGATTTTTTTTTTTCTTGAGACTCCATGTTACTCGGCACGAGGTCAACATTGCCGGATTTAACAAAATAATCGCAAGAAAATGTTTAATAGTTGAGAGTGCAGGGTTTTGTTTTTTTTTTTTTTTAGAAAAAAACCTTTAAAAAGGCAAGAAGGCAAAAAGGAGGGAAGCAAGGACGGCAGGCGGGCGGGCAGGCGGTTGGTTCCTGGAACGTGTTTGCTATTTTTAAAAGGGGGCGAGTGTAGATGAAGGTGAGTTGGAAGCTGCTTTGCAATGTCTTCACCTCGTTGAGCTACTCCGCCTGGGGTAAGTGGGAACATAAGTGAAGCAATACTGGCATTTTTCTCCGAACGCGAGGGACGGAGACAACAATGCGAGAACCTGATCTTACCTTGGAGACTCAGGGCCCCGAGTGGAGGGGGTGACCCAGCGGCCGGGGGGACTGCGTGGCCCTGGAGAAGTGCAGGGAACAAAGCGTGCCGGTGTCATTCTCAGCCCCGCGCGGGGACAGCTCGCCGGGCCTCACCGCCCGGGTGCCCACGTGCGTGTGACCCCAGGGCGCGCTGACTGCGGTAAGGAAACAGCTCCTGGCTATTAACCCGCCACTTCTTTCTCTTCCGGCTTCTAGAAAGCCAGGCTGGCCAGGATCCGGGCGGCCAAGAGCGGGAGCGCCAACGCCTACATGCAGAGCAAGCGCAACGGCTTACTCACCAACCAGCTGCAGGTACGGGCCGCGTGTCACTTGCTCGTGGCCACTTTCCTCGCGTGATGGGGATTTACTCGTGTCCGGCCTTCC
Source organism: Canis aureus (assembly GCF_053574225.1). Lineage (NCBI taxonomy): Eukaryota > Metazoa > Chordata > Mammalia > Carnivora > Canidae > Canis > Canis aureus. The sequence goes on along the minus strand of NC_135628.1, from coordinate 2,066,606 downwards.
ATGGCCTGGGGGGACTCGGACGCTGGCTCCTCCAGCCACCCAAGCGCCCTCTGTAAATGCCCCCTCTGGCTGGGGACATTTTTTTTTTTTTAACAAAATTTCCAATTATTTTTTAATTTAAAGGGAGAACTTGGTTACTCATTTTAGGGCTGTTTTGCCTCTGGATTCATTCAAATAGCCGCTTAAGAAGAGCTTAAAATGTTTACACCGTATTTACAAAGAATACTGTTAGCCAGCAGCGACCCCTGGGCCCTGCCCCGGGGCTGCTGACCCCGTGTCGCCCGAGAATCAGCACCTCGGCTGGTGACCTGCTTTGCTGGCTTATGTGCACAAGGGGAAGGTCAGGAATCCTCGGCTCGAATACCCATTTTTGTTTCAAAACGACTTATTTCCTTAAAATTCCTCTGAGTGCGGTCAGGAGGGCTCATCTGGCTCCTGATGGGGGGAGCGCCCTCCGGGGTCCACGGGCCCCAGGCCTCTGGCCATCAGAATAGCTTCGCTGTAGGCGAGCGGGTCCTGAGGGCCTGGATCCCGCTTCACCAGCCACAGAGAAGGGCTCGCAGGCTTCCCAAGGTAGGTGGCAGGTGAGTAAGACGATTCCGATTTGCAATTCAGGGAGGCAGGTGGACAAAGACCGCAGCGCTAATTCGGCTCACACGTACACGCTCGTTACCGAAATGACAAGCAACTGCGCATTTGTCCCTTTTTAGTTAAAAAAAGAAATTAAAATGCTGCCATTGAATCTCAGGAGATAGGCTAGCTCTCCCGGGGGAAATGTGTGGCTGAGGTTCTCATTGTTTGCAAATAAAATAGGAAGCGCTTCTGTCTTCTGTGTGTTGACAGTCCTCCGAGGAAGAGCAGGCCTTTGTTAGCAAATCCGGCTCCAGCTTTGAAACCCAGCACCACCACCTGCTTCACTGCCTGGAGAAAACCACGGTAAGGAAAAGGCGCGACCGGCCGCCCTGTGCTGGGACACGAACCCCGGTCGCCTTTGTGCAGACTCCGTGCTTCCAAGGATGAGTTCACTCTCTACGGTACTGGAAAATACATAAAAGATGAAGAAAAAAAAAAAAAAAACCCCAACCCACAATATTTGAAATGGCTTTGAAAGACTATAGTGACATTTCAACTTGGAAAGTATTTCGGAGAGTTATTTAAAGTGTGTGCGTCTTTCGTGGTTATCTTTAGTCTGAAATGCCGGTTTACCGCAGGTGGAAAGCTGCTTCCCGACGGCCGACTGCAGGCCCTATAAAATACCATTTTCTCCCTGATTATTGGAATGCTGATTAATCAAAAAACACTGTCGTTCAGGCGATCCTGACATCGAGGTAAGGGCCATTCCGATAGCCGGAGCAGGAAAAAGTGGAGAGTAACCAGGTAGAAGCGTGTCTTTCATTAACAGATTGTAATGAACAAGAAAGGTAACAAAAAACTGTGTGTCCCCATAGGGCAATGACACCTTTAATCCGGGGCGGCCCCTTGGCGCGGAGGGGGTCTGCTAGGAAGCTCCGCACCCCTTCCCTCGCTGGCTTGTCGGGGGGTCACGGTCTGTGAGCACAGAGCTGATGGAAACTGCCCCCTCGGGTCCGCTCCCCGGCTCCCCAGATGCCCGCACCTGTCCTCGCACCTCGGGCACCGGCCGGACGCTGGCCCGGGTCCCCGGATGGTCAATCGACGAATTCACATCGCTCGCCTCCCGCGTGGTGGCCGGCGGGGCGCAGCCTGGGTGGCCCCCATCCCGCCTCCGCAGCGGGGACAAACCCGGGGTTCCTGGAGGAGCGTCAGCACCTGCCAAAGGGAAATGGGGGCCACAGTGAGAGGTGCAAAGCCGGAGGAGCCTTGACGGGACAGGGCAGCGAGGCTTCCCGGGGTACTTGCATGCACACCTGCGGGGACGACCAGGAGCTGGCTAGGCAAGGAAGGGAGAGGGCCCCAAGGTGACGCAGGCCGCAGAGGCAGGCTGCAGGTGGCCCCAGAGGAGCCCAGAGAGCGCGGGGGCCATCGGAAGGCAGGGCCTAGGCAGACCCAGCGGGAGGCAGAGGAAGTCTAGGGACTGGCGAGACCCAGGAGGCCTGTGGAGACTCCCGATCCCTGTCTCTTTATAAATGGGGAATTATTTGAGGGCTTAAAACACGGTAGTTACCGGATGGTATTTGCATTTGTAACTAAAGATCCATAACTTACAGGAGAAGGTCTGTAGCTGAGGATAACTCTTTGAAAGGTAAATGGTGACATTAATAGATCTATTTATTTCCAGGATTTTTCTCTTTTCATTTTTCACTATCTTAACTTCTATTTTTACCGTTTTACCTCTTAAATAAATAAAATAAAAAAACTAACACCGATTCATATCATTCAAATAAAGCTGCCCACAACAATAACCAGCAGCCAGAGGACTTGACCTCACTTCCGTCACCGAGGTGACAACGTAGGACCTCACGCATTGGGTGCTTGTAGCACGTGTGTGGGATGCGCACGGTGAAGGAAGAAAACAGACTGCACATCCCTCATGAGCTCTGCTTTTCCCCAGAAAATTTGATACTGAAATTCATTTCTTCATGAAATCCTGTCCTATCCGGTCATATTATTCTCTGGACCTTAAACAGTGGAGTCCTGAGATTTCATTCACTTCAACACGCTTGTCTCAGCAAAGAAATGACAAAATGGGTAACGAAAACAATCTATTTGCTGTTGGCCACTGAGTTGCTTCGATTGTTTCACTAATATTTTAGGATGAGAGATGGTTCTGCGGAACCTGGCATGAGCGGAGCCTCCCGGTACAGGATCATTCCCACCTACACAAAGACAAGAAGAAAATACTCATCGAAGTCATTCCCCCGGCCGTTCAGACCCAGATGTTTTCCCTTATAGCTCGGAAGCGAAATTCTTACATAGGCATGTTAGGAAGTGATTCTGCATTAAGTACTCTAAAAAAGCAAAATTTGCGCTGTGGTTTTTCTAAATTGTGGTGTGTGAGTGATGCCCATCACTGTGTGCCCCGTGGCTAGGGCCGCTCTGCATCCGGGCGGAGGCGATGCGTGCAGCCGGGGACGCGTCACCGGGTAAGGAAGGAGCTCAGAGGGCAGGCTGTCCCCTTCTGGGTCACAGAGTGGCCCGTTTGGCAGTATTTTACCGACTTACCTAACAAGTCACTTGTCCGTACGCTGGGAGTTTTAGAGGAGCATCGCAAGAAATAGAAAGTATCTCCAAGATCTCCCTTTCTGATTAAAAAATGTTTTCAATCCCACGTGAAAATATTTGCTGACATCCAACAGGCCGTCTAATATGAGGCATCCTATCGGAATTGTGTCTTTTCCATAATTCCAATCTGTTCAAAAAAGAAAAGTCGGTGTGAACTTACACATTCGCCGTGACCGCTGTCTTACAGCGTTTTCAAGAGGGTTTTTTTTTCTCTTTGTTTCTTCCGTTCCAGAAGTGATGTTTAAAATCACAAGTGATATTTCTTTTTTTTACTTGTTTTTTTTTTTAAAAAGATGTTACTTATTTATTCATGAGAGACCCAGAGAGAGAGAGAGGCAGAGACCCATGCAGAGGGAGAAGCAGGCTCCCTGAAGGGAGCTCCACACGGAACTCGATCCCGGGACCTTGGCCTGGGCCCAAGGAGACACCCCCCCCCCGTCGAGCCCCCCGGGCGCCCCTAACAAGTGATATCTGAGGATACAGGTAGTCCCTAGAGAGACCCTCGGTGAGCCTGCAGGTGCCCGTGTGCAGGGCCAACCCGGAGCCCGGCGGCCAGGTTCCCGTCTCTAGGGACGTGGCATCAGTTGCCACCCGGGGGTCTCAGGGTAGGAGCGCGTTTGAGTCTTAAAAAGCAAAGCCAAAAATAAAAAAGAAAAAAAAAAAAAAAAAAAGCAAAGCCAGCCGTTGCCTTTCCTAAAGTGATGACGTGTTTCTGTGCCCCCTTCTCTCGCCCTCGTGACCGCGGAGCAGAATCATGAGTTTGTGGATGAGCAGGTCTTCGAGGAGAGCTGCATGGAAGTGGCGCCTGGCAACCGGCCTTCCAGTCACAGCCCCTCTCTGTCTTCACAACACGGAGTCACCAGCACTTGCTGTTCACGACGACACAAGAAAACCTTCCGCATCCCAAATGCCAACGTGTCAGGAAGCCACCGAGGCAGTGTGCAAGAGCTCAGCACGATCCAGATCAGATGCGTGGAGAGGACCCCGCTGTCGAACAGGTACCCAGGGTGATCCTGCAGGCCCCCTGCTGCTGGGCGTGCTGGGCAATCTTTGGGGCGGTGGGTGGGGGGCGAAGGGTATTTATTTATTTATTTATTTATTTATTTATTTATTTAAACAAATACACCTGAGAAGCACCGTGGCATCTAAATCCTGGTTCCTAGGGTTTAAAATGAGACAGAAACTAATAGGGTAACAAGTAGGAAAGTGGACCTGCTGCGACCATCCCAGGCTTGGAAGTAGCAGGTGTACAGTATGAAGAGTAGAAAGAAGCTGCGGTGGCCAGGCATGCACGCAGCGCGGCTCCCGCCTCTCTACCTCCACCACGTTGGCTAAGGGGAGCAGATACCTTTCTACTCGGGAGCCCCAAAGAGCCTGAGACGATAGCGAGGCAACACCACTAGCAGAGATGAATTAGACTGATGCTGACATCATTGGAAAGTGCTCAGCGCCACCTACACAGACACCTTCCATGTAAGAGTGAAAAATAAAACCATGTGTACACGAGTGTCTCGAGTCAACATATGATTTTGATCATAAAGATATTTGGGGCCACAATGAACACAGAAATCAATCCGTTACAAAAAAAATATATAAGTGAAATGCTAAAATTGTTCACCTCTGGTTCCTTCGTGGACAATTTAAGTGGAATTTTCCTACTGGGATTTCCCTTTGCTTCTCTTTATTGGTTACTTGTTTTTACCACAAACATGTATGTGTAATAAAAGGTAACCCATTTAAACGATACAACTGATTAAGAACGACCAGTTTCTGCCAACATAATTTTGCTTTGTCCTTCAAATTAAATAGCTGTGTTTTTATATTAACAGTCTATTAGTCCAGGGCTGCTCCTTTGTTCTCATTCAACAATCTTTGTGAAAAAGCTGGATGAGATTCTGAATTCGGGCTGTGTTGATTTACATAAATCAGATGTCTCTGGGACCAGAATATTAAATTTTGGAATGATGGAAGATTTCCGTCTCTCACATTTTCTACCTCCGCATTGTTCTCCATCCGTTCCAAAATTAAGTAGAAGGCGGAGAAGTGATCAGAAAGAAAATTTTAGGACATACACATGTTGAGTGAGATTTCCATGAAAATAAGGTAATTAGGTTTGAGTAATTAGCATCCTAGGTGCACCCTCCTTGTTCCTCTCCCCTTTTCCCTCCAGCCAGATGGAGTATACAGCTCGTGCGAGAATACCACGGGGGAAAATCTTGAATTTCTGGTAATGGCTAACTTGGAGAGGGGACGGGGTTCTTAGAACTACTTGTCACTAAGTTGAGAGCTTTAAGGGCATCTTTACCCCTGTGGCCAAAAGAACTGAGACACGTTCTCGGGTCGTTGAGGTACATCCCTTCCGTGAGCATCGCAAAGCTCTCAGGGGTCCCGTCTGAAAACGATCTTACTTTGCCCAACCCAGACTTTCCAAAACCGACCCGAGTCTCTTCCTTGCACTTTTGTAGAACACACTTTGAGACACACTTGATGGAACCAGCTCGAGGTGCCTTCTAGACACTTACTTAATGCCAGTGACCTGGCTGACGTTCACCTCCACATATACTAGGCTTGGTCCTTCGTTGTTTTAAAAAAAATCACGGTGACTGTTCTAGAGATACTTAAAACGTGACGGACAAACGTGAAAACACATTCCTCGGTGGTAGGGAAAACAGGGTTTCCGTTAACAGCTTACCTTTAAAAAAATCTCTCTCTTCCTCATCAGCCGGTCCAGTTTAAACGCCAAGATGGAAGAATGTGTTAAACTAAACTGTGAACAACCATATGTGACTACAGCAATAATAAGCATCCCAACACCTCCAGTGACCACCCCAGAAGGAGACGACAGGCCAGAGTCTCCAGAGTACTCAGGAGGCAATATTGTCAGAGTGTCTGCTTTGTAAGACAATTGGAATCAGGTCTAAGAGAACTGGAGCTCTGGCTGGGCAAAGAATCCCATGCGAAAGAAGAAGAAACAATACACGTTTTGCAGATGAGAACAGCAAAGCGAGAAGGTTGGCAGTGAAGTGAAAAAAACAAAGCTTCCAAACTTGAGGATGGAAAGGAAACCACCAAATGGCATTTCTGGGCAGAGTTTGACCTGTCATGCAGAGGAAGAGTCTGTGACCCTTTGACTTTGTGAATGAGCACAATGAAATGCCGCCTATCGATGCTTCTTATGATCTGAACTCTTTTTTAATAAAAATAAATAAAACAAATCTTTGAACATAATGTTCCAGTTGAATGCAAAACAAAAAAAAATATGGAAAACATTTTGATAAAAATTTTTCCTGTTAAAACCATGAACATTGGCTATGATGAAGATTATTACGTATTTAAAAAAAAAGAAAAGAAACTCCTACGACACATTTGTATTGACTGAAGGAAACCATCATAATGCATGCTAGAATTCTTTGGAGCAGTGATTTCAGTGTCCTTCTGTTGTCTTCAGAATAGGCATGATAAACTATAATTGTAGAAAGGGGGAATTTCTGTGCACTTACAACAAGCTGATTGTTCATGTTCCATGGTGGGCTGTGCAAATAAACTCCTTTTAGAGCTGCGGTATTTCTCATGGGGATGCTCATTAGTAAATCTAACGTGTTCAGATAGTTCAGTATTAATTATCGTTTGACCTTGCACCTAGATACTGTTACAACCGCAATAATTCATTGTACACCTGTTGTATCAGGAATCAGGATTTTTTTTGTTGTTGTTGTTGTACCTTCCAGATCTTCATAGATACAGTAAGAGCCACGCTCGTAGAGAAACTTGCGGTGTGGCCGGGTTTTAGAGAACTTTTTAATCCAAAACTATTGTGCCATAAATGTCTTTCGGTAACATTCTCTGGTCCACTGTACCCCCCCGTGACGGTGCATTATCTGTTCTTGGACTTCTATAGCGCCTTTCTATTGGGTTTGTCGTCATCAACCGGACTGACGTTTTGTAGTTCAAATGACTTTCCTACTTTTGTAGTCCCCAGCATATTACCTTGTAAGTAGATCGCTATCGTCAATCCCCTTGTCAAAAATTAGGAGAAAGGAGTTGACATCCGTGAATGATCTCTCTAACCTCTTTGCTGTTAGGGAAAAAGCCCAGACACTGGACGTATCGCTATGGGTTTCAGGCAAAGAGTAGGCTGGGATTGATGTCACAAAACCCGTAATCCCAGAACTTCGCTTGATGTATTATTTATTTTACTTTAGATCTTGAATACACTTTGAGAACAACCGATGTGAATTGGAAGGCAGAGATAAACTAGAGTGCTTTACGTAGCAGTATTTGACGAGAGCACGCTTTCTACACCCGTGGAGAAGGCGGCACAAATGTATCTGAGACAGGTTCCTGTGTCCTGCGAGGAGCGATTTTCTCCACTAAATCAGGACAGGAGTTTGATGATGCAACGTCGATCTCTGTGTACATTTAAGTGAAAAGTCTCTACAGCTTTTCACCTTTGAGATATATCAGCAGACGTGTCTGCGCGTGACAGTGTAAAAAAGTTTTGCGTCGAATGAAAAGTTTTGTTCATTCCAAACCACCACTGTAAGAAATAAAGTTTAGCCTCCGTACACGGAAAGAATTAATAATTATCCCTCTACTATAGAAGATTTTAAAAATGCTTATCATAATTTATCATAAAAAGGAATTAATCCAACCATTTTCAAGTAAAGCCAGAGATCCTTGCTTCCCATTTCTAGAATAGCTTCTAGAACAGTGCTGTGCACATGGTAGATCTTAATAAATAATTCGCTGAATAAAAGTAAGATCCGCTCTACTATCTCTAGGGAAGAACTGGCTTCATTTCTAGTACGTCTTTTAAAAAGTTACTAATCTTCCTGGAGCGTGAATATTAACAATTATATTAACACCTGCCTCATATCACTTTATGCTTCTAGAGCAAATATAGTGAAACTTCTGTGATGGCATTTGTTGAAAAACTTTTTAAAAAGTAGACTAAGGAAACCGCAGTCGGGAATACTTAGGTCTTCTGATTCCCAATGAAAAGTTCTATTTTCATGTTCTTAATACTACATTAAAAAAAAAAAAAAAGCAGTTAGGCTATTTTAGTTGACAGTTCTGCCTCCTTTTCGACTTCTCATTTATCCCAAACTCTTAATTTCTTTAGATTTTTGGAAAATTAAAAAAAAAACTTTTTGGTGTTTTAGGTGATTTAAAAAATATACTGTGTTGGTGGTGAATGACTATTGATGACTGTGTTAAGTGCATCTGTATTGTAAGTGAAATGTAATTATTTCTGTGTACCATATGGAGTAACCGAGGTCATTGTTTTTGACAATTTTGTTTGAAATTCATATATCTTATTTCAAAGGATAGCATAATATCTGCATTATGCTGGAAAAAAAATAGACCTTTGGAGAATACTTAAATAAAACATGTGCATGCTTGAACAGGACCACGTGGTTGACCGTTGCTCTTTTTTTCCTGGGCTTCCTTCCTTTCCAAGATCTAGGACGTGCCGCACCCGTACTTGGGAGAACCTTGTAACGTGTAGGAACTCAAAGAACCCGTTGATTGTCAGTTACACCTAAATCTTGTCTAAATCGGTAGAGGCAGTAGATTGCTGCCCACAAAGGGGATTTAGGAGGAGACGTTTTAAAGGAACTGTTTAATACTGTTTAACGATAAAAGAGTGCCCACTGCTTCAGATGATCCTTTTTGGAGATACCTTGGTACCTACAACTCTGTAGCTACTGCCTAATTCAAGTAACAAGGTCTTGTTGGTCACCACCCCCCCCCCCCAAAAAAAGGTAGGATGGTTACAATCAGTTGTTTTTGTATGTGCAATACTTTTAGGTGGGATGCTCTCTGCAGTGTGTCTAGACCCGGTCAATGAGCCGGAACCCCACCTGCCGCGTGCCTCTTGGACGGCGTGGGCAGAGAGAGTAAGGCTGGCGCGTGAGCCTCATATACTTCCCGTCCAGCAAACGAGCTCCTAGGTGAGGACTTTGGTCAGAACTCCGTCAGAATCTCAAAGATTCTTTTCTAGTTGGGGAAACAAGGTGGTTTATTTCTCTAGCTCTAGGTATGTGTATATATGTACATTTACATGTATTTATTCTGAGACACATACCTAGATTTTTATTCTTTAAAAAAAAAAAAAAACGTTCATTTGATGGTTTCTCTTTAGTAGGAAATAAAAAGCCAGGAAAAGTTTAAAGCTTATTAGAAAAGGGAGAAACACAGAGTAAATCATTTAGTTCCAAGAGAGATTTCAAAGAGCGATCACTAGTGTTCTTCTTTGTGAACAGTCTCCTTTTTTTTTTTTTTCCTTGTTAATTCTTTTCCTTTAGAGTCCTTGATTTATTGAGATACCCATCCTGTGTTAAAAAGGTCTAACACATCTCCCTATTCCTTCAGCCGAGTGACACCATTGGCTTGGAAATAGCCTCCAGGGAGTTCTATCACCGGCTGCTGGCACCATTACTCAACAGAATAGAAAGGATTCTTGATATCAAATACATGACTCCTCAGAGTTTCATAAGAAAGGCATCTCCTCTTCCCCGGAGTGCTATTAGGTGTTTGTTTTATTAACTCACAGGTACAAAAATGGTTATTGCTCTGCACTGCGTAGATTTCATCAGCATTTTCAACACGCCTGCATAGACACACTGCATTTCCTGAGAAAAGAAGAGCTTACGTTGGCTGTACGTCACCTGGTCGTGTTTGGGGCAGTAAAACATTCTTGAAAGAGTCAGGTATTTTACTTTTCAGAAATTATTACTTTTCAACAGCGCATTTGCTTAAGACGATTATAAAATATATTTATTACAAAAAGCTTTTAGTGGGAATGATATTACATCCATACTTTCTAATTCTCTGTTCTTTACTGTCCACTTTACCTTTTCCCAGCTTTCTCTTCAAACACTAATCATTCCTTTACTAGATCATTCTCTCCCTTTCCCTAATCACCTTTCCCTCTTTTTTTTAAACTTTTATTTGTTTTGTTTTTTTTTAATATTTTATTTATTTATTTATTTATTTATTTATTTATTTATTTATTTATGATAGACATAGAGAGAGAGAGAGAGAGGCAGAGACACAGGCAGAGGGAGAAACAGGCTCCATGCCGGGAGCCCGATGTGGGACTCGATCCCGGGACTCCAGGATCACACCCTGGGCCAAAGGCAGGCGCCAAACCGCTGAGCCACCCAGGGATCCCCTCTTTCCCTCTTTTTTACACGGAAATCCACTAGGTAACTACTGTCCATTCTACATATAATTCAAATTCTTGAGTGCATTGAATGGGCCAGACACTGTGATAGGTGTCGGAGAGACGGAGCTCAAACATCCAAACCAAATCCTCCTCAAGGAGTTACATGCTGGAAAATAGCTTGGCCTTCTCTCTGCTGTACAGTGTTATTCATAATCTTACACTACAAGTATTTTTCTTTCTGCCACATTAACAGTCATTTTTCTACTTCAATCTCCTGAAACGTGTTTTCAACAGAGGCTACATCGAGGTGGTATTCTTAAAAGGACTTTCTAAAACCCTCGCATCATATGATTAAAGTCCTTTTTCCGTAGGCCAGGGTCTTCTCTCTGGGGGTGTAAGGGAAGGGCAGATGAATCCCTACCTCCCTGCTTGGAAAAAGATCAGGTAACAAGACAAGGCAAGATAAAACAGGGAAGGAAGCAGAAACTTGACATTTACATTTTGAATGTGGTAAAAAACTAGGCTTCCCCAAGTTTCCACTCTGTCCTTCCCACCATGGTTTCAGGGGATAGAAAGGAAGCCGCTAAAATAGTTTTGCAGAAAGAGTATACATGAGCCTGCTGTGAATCCTGTCGCTCCACGTCAAAGCTAGTCATCTGATTGATCGCATTGAAATATCTGAAAGATTCTCAGACGGCAGAGCAGTAAGTGTAGAAAGAAGGGTGAGTGCGTAGTCAGCAGCACTCACCAGAAGTGCGGGCCCACGTGGTCTGCGTCCTTTCCAAGGGATGGGGCTGGCCAGCCAAGGGTATTGAAAGGTGGGTACCAACGACGTGGAGAGAGACACGGAGAAACCCCAGAGCAAAGACGGAGGGTGTTGACAGGGCTGCCGGGTGCTCAAGCGTCATCCTTGGGCTCTGATTCTACGTTCGACCCTTTTGACTTTGATCAAGTTGGCATAGTACTGGACCTTGGGTAGACGACTTTCCCATAACAGAGTGAATTATGTGCCAGAACATCCATTATCGGGGCACCTGGGTGGCATGGTAGGCTAAGCGTCTGACTCTTGGTTTCGGCTCAGGTCGTGATCTTGGGGTCATGAGACCGAGCCCCACATCAGGCTCTGTGCTCAGCACAGCGTCTGCTTGAGATTCCCTCTCCCTCGGCCTCTGCCCCTCCCACTTGTGCTCTTTCTCTCTCTCTCTCTCTCTAATAAATAAATAAATATTTTTCAAAAACAGCAGAACATCCATTATCTCCTGCTTGCTCCCCTTTTTGAACAAAGCCTGTGAATATTTTCATGGTTGCTGCTCAGGGCTGTAGTGCTCGTAATGGAACAGAGATATTCTGGAATTAATGTCAATAACTGCAGTTCCCATCCTTCATTTCTGCGTCTTCCTCAGATTCTTGCAAAACTTCCAGGGGGTGGCAGTGGGGTGCCTATTGACATTTAATGCCATGTGCAAACTAAGGTGCAGAGAGACTTGGGTAGGCAAAGTAACTGCACGAGTCAGTATCCCAAATTAATATGAGACAAGTTAAAATATCCTTGGAGTTCCACATTCTCTCAAAGAATTCCAAAAATTTTCTCTAGGTCCTTGATATTTTTTTTTATTTGCTCCTAATAAAATAGAGAGCTTCAATAAAGGTGTAAACACCGACATTTGATTTATATAGAACTGTAGAAAATTTAATGTACCTTTTAAAATGGTACTTGGGATATAACTACTTGTCATAAAACTTCTTCTTTGGGCTTCATCGTTTGCTTGTTTTATGCTCCAAAATAACACCGTGCTATTAATAATATCTCCTTACCTTCCACCTCCATCTTTCCTTTCCTACTTCTCAACAGGTGAATGTGTTAGTCATCATAAGTATTAACATTGTGTCCAAAACTCCTTTTCCGTGGAAACTTAGTTTGGAACTATGATTAAAAAGAAATGTATAGAAAATTTAATATTACGAAGGCTTATCACTGTCAAATCCTACTGAAGATGATAATGAAGGGTCGAAATTCTCACGTCTGCTTGTTTGTTTTTTTTTCCAAAGTAGGAATATGCAGCAGGTAAACCCTAATATTAAAAAGCCAGACTATATTTTGGAAAAGGAGACACCTAGATATACTATGAGATGGCTCCAGTAGTATCTAAAATGAAAAGCTTTATCCATCCAAGGGTGGGGGGACCCACTAACGAGAGGCTAAAAGATACGGAGCCATTTGTGACTAGAGGAATTTGAAACCACATGCTGTTTGGAAGATGCAGAGTTTGAAAAGACCAGGTACGTCAGACACCACGTCTGCTTCCTTGGCTGCTCACCGAGTGTTCCCTTCCCTGGTCAACATTGTGAGAAGGCAGTTTGATTAGTCCGCATTTATTTTCTATTAGACGTAGATTAGGAATTTTGTAGGCCTATCTGAAATTAATCCACGTGACTTCCCTCATCACCTGTAGCCTCAAATTATAATAAGTATCTGAACGTACATTTAGACTGAATGCTAGAATAATTGCAATAAACTCAAAGTCCGTTAAAAAGTGAGAATATATATAAAAAAAAAGTGAGAATATAAATGCCCCTAGTGTACGTGTCTGAGTATCTCTGATTCCAATTAAATATATTTCCGTAATAATTCCTGACTCTAGGCAAGATTTAAAGACAAATGAACCTTAAAATTATGATTGTTGATTTGTAACGGCCTGGGTTGCCCTTCCTCGTATCAGAGACTAGGTCTGATGCCCAACCCGTATATAGGAGCAGAGCCGCCCAACGGGCTCCTGCGGGAGAAAAGAGCCAAACAGATAGCTGCATGTAAGCATCTGGGGCATCTTTCCTGATAGACATATGTACAGCATGTAAGAGGTGACTGTAAAAAGAGAAGTTCTGAAGAAATGTCTTGCGTGTGCATTTCTATGTTTAATCATAGATCGCCGTGTAATTTATGTAGTGGTTCTGTTATGAAATCTCTTTTATGTCTCAGATAAAAGTCAGGACAGAGGTGTGAGAGGGCAGGGCCCACACTCGCGCTGGAACAGGCACAATGTACAATTCGTTTCTTTCCCTACCGGATGAAATAATAGTATTTTAAGGAAATTTTGGAAAGCATTCTTTCTTGCCAGTAATCATTGTATCTTGGGTGCATTGTTGTTGTTATTTTCCTCTGTGGATGGTAGAAAATCATCATGTAGCTATGTCTAGGCTTTTAAATGAATCTTCCTGAAAAGGTGGATCAAAAATAGTATTCTCGGGATTACCGAACAGCAACAGCTTCGCTTTGAAGTTGGGGTGTGAGCGCCCGGAGGTGCCTGATAGCACAGGGATGGGCAGGGCCCAGGAACCTGCGGACCATGGGGGGTCGTGCCCTGGGGTCCCTTGTACCTAAAGTGGTGGATGGCCTTCCGGAAAATGTGCTCCATTTCTTCTCCAAATCTCCTTTAAATTGGGAGGTGATTGTATCTGTTAGTGGAAACGTGGAAAACCATCTGGTTTTATTGCCTGAAGGTAAAAGGGCAGCGGGGGGAACCTGGAGTTCTGGGGGTGCCCTGGGCTGCTAGGGACCGACCCCGCCTTGCCGGCCACCCAGGCCCCTCCCTGCGCTTGGGGACCCTCCGCCCTCAGGGGACCCTGAGCCCTCCGTGGGCACCGCACCGTCCAGGGGAGGCCAGTCCGGTCCCAGGCCCCGGCTCCACCCCGGCGAGGTGCGGCTGCCCAGGTGCTGCGAGCCCGTGACCCCCAGGTCAAGGCCGCTACTGCAGACCGCGCAGACCGGGGGCGCCCGGCACCAGGTGGGGCCTCGTGGCTCCCCCGGACCAAGCAGCTCCGTCTGCCCTTCACAGCTCTCAGCTCAGCGCCGGGTGAGGACGCACGGAGGGCGAGGGGGAGACGTGCCCGTGCACATCCACACCCCACATGCTCATGTACACCCACCCCCACATGCTCGTGCATATCTACACCCCACACGCCTGTGCGCATATACACCCCACGCGCCTGTGCACGTCCACACCCCACGCACCCATGCACATCCACACCCCACATGCTCGTGCACATCTACACCCCACATGTCTGTGCATTTCTGCCTCCAACATCCCGTTTGTCGACACTAATATGCACTCGGACCCCATCTGAGCGCGGCCCACCGCCCTGCACTTCACTTACAGGCGAGACGTTGAGGAACATCGAGTGACTGGCTTATATTTCTCTTACTGCGTTTTCATCACTGAAGTGACAAATCCGACCGCTGTCGTCATAGCTTTTGGATCTCTTTGAAAAGTGGAGCGTGAGGCTAGCCAGGACCCAGCTGGCACACCAGGCACAAGGGCCCTGTGGGAACGGGGGGTGCTCCTGAAGGGGTCACGCGCAGGTCCTGGGACAGACCCAAGTTCAGAAAAGGTCTGTGCGAGGAAGGGGCACCTCTGGGGGCCAAGGGAGAGGGGGCATTACCCAAGGGGGAGACCAACCTCCCTAGACGCTGCGCCTCCGTCCACAAGCTAGAGGAGCTCTCGTGGGCCTTTTAAGCCCCACAGGCAGGCATGGGGGCGCGATGGGCACAAATGGGGCGACCCCACGTCCTCGCTCCAGCCCGAGCCCACGAAGACTTCTGGGCAGAGCGTGCTTTTTAGAGATCACCGCAGTTGCTTGATGCGGGAGGATGCGACGGAGAAAAGGCAGGAAAGGAAGCCCGGAGCCTTATGAGCAAACCCTCTGGGTGACTCAAGGGAGTGACGAGGGATGGCCGGATGGGGAGGGCGGCGTTAGGGGCCTGGGAGGAGGGGTAACTTAGGGAGCGTGCTGGAGCTGAGGCCTAGGAGGCCGGGGTCACTGAGCGTGGCATGAGCAGATCCTAGGAACGCAGTCGACTTCTGATTCGGGAAGGTGAGCCGAGGACAGTGTCATCTGCCAAGATGGTCAGGAGCTCTGCTCCACGTGCCCGTGAATCGTCTGAGAGGAGTGGGAGAAAAATAACAAAATGAAGAAGAATTAGTAAATATTTATTAAATGCTGACTACAGGCCAGATGCAGTTTTTGAGTGCTTTAAGTGTATTACTTCATTTATCACCGGAAAAACCCTGTGGGCTCTATACGTGGCTTCTCTGGTTTATAAAGAAGCAGAGGCCTGTGAAATGTGGCACAATGTACACAGGGTCACCTGGCAAATGAGTTGCAAAATTGGCATTGAACCCCAGAAATCGATGCCAAAGCCTGGAAGCTTAAGGGACCAAGCTTAAGCTTGGAAGCCAAGGATGCCAAAGCTCCAGGGACCTCCGGCTCAGGGAAGCTGTTTGGCCCCATCTGCTTCTCAATCACGGTGGCCCTGCTTGTGCAGACACCCACCTGCTGTGCAGAGACCCACCTGCCTGTGCAGACACCTACCTGCCTATGCAGATACTTACCTGCCTGTGCAGAGACCTACCTGCCTATGCAGAGACCCATCTGCTTGTGCAGACACCTACCTGCCTATGCAGACACTTACCTCCCTGTGCAGAGACCTGCCTGCCTATGCAGAGACCCATCTGCTTGTGCAGACACCTACCTGCCTGTGCAGACACCTACCTGCCTGTGCAGAGACCCATCTGCCTGTGCAGAGACCCGCCTGCTTGTGCAGAGACCCACTTGCCCGTGCAGACACCTACATGCTTATGCAGAGACCCACCTGCCCGTGCAGAGACCTATTTGCCTGTGCAGAGACCCACCTGCCTGTGCAGACACCTACCTGCTTATGCAGAGACCCACCTGCCTGTGCAGAGACCCATATGCTTGTGCAGAGACCCACCTGCTCGTGTAGAAACCCACCACAGCAGGTAGCCAAGCTCCCCGCCTGCAGACATGCGTGTGCGTAGACTCAGGCTCACAGTAACACGATGAGACACATGTACATCAGACTAGCCCACGCAGCGTGCACATCCACACGCACACAGTGCAGATACACCTGTGCACACACACAACGCAGATGCACCTGTGCACATGGTATGTATTAAGTAGCAGGCATTTTCTTTCCAGGGAATAGATCTTTATTAATAGCACTCATAGGCCATCTCTTTCAGCTTGGCATTCACTAACTTAGAGCTCCTGACGCACTGGTGTGCCCACTTAGTGATCCCAATCCTCCTCATTATGTTTTGTTGTGGGGGGCGGGGGGACTTTTTCTATAGAATGTGCACAAATGGCGAGTCTCCGTCACTTCTATAGTGATACTTCTGACCCCGGGTGTTCTGTTCAATTGTTTCCCATCATTACTACTCAAACTAAACGTTCTAATTTTTTAGTGACAATTGAAATAAGATTTAAATTCCAGTTAGCCCTCCCCCGCCCCAATGGTGTAGATGGTAGGTGTGAGAGCACGTGATCGGTGTGGCTGGCCCGTGGGCACGGACAATTCCAAGTCAGAGCAAAGAGTTGGGGTCCATTATTCTCGGGGAATAGAAAGCAAATAGATTCATTCTTCTGCACGTGGCTGTCCAATGTTCCCAGCACCATTTATTGAAGAGACTGTCTTTCTTCCAATGGATAGTCTTTCCTCCTTTATCGAATATTAGTTGACCATAAAGTTCAGGGTCCACTTCTGGGTTCTCTATTCTGTTCCATTGATCTATGCGTCTGCTTTTGTGCCAGTACCACACTGTCTTGATGACCACAGCTTTGTAGGACAACCTGAAATCTGGCATTGTGATGCCCCCAGATATGGTTTTCTTTTTCAATATTCCCCTGGCTATTCGGGGTCTTTTCTGCTTCTACACAAATCTTAAGATGATTTGTTCCAACTCTCTGAAGAAAGTCCATGGTATTTTGATAGGGATTGCACTGAACGTGTACATTGCCCTGGGTAACATTGACAGTTTCACTATGTTAATTCTTCCAATCCATGAGCATGGAATATTTTTCCATCTCTTTGTGTCTTCCTCAATTTCTTTCAGAGTGTTCTGTAGTTTTTAGGGTATAGATCCTTTACTTCTTTGGTTAGGTTTATTCCTAAGTATCTTATGCTTTTGGGTGCAATTGTACATGGGATTGACTCCTTAATTTCTCTTTCTTCAGTCTCATTGTTCATGTATAGAAATGCCACTGATTTCTGGGCATTGATTTTGTATCCTGCCATGCTGCCGAATTGCTGTATGAGTTCTAGCAATCTTGGGGTGGAGGCTTTTGGGTTTTCTATGTAGAGTATCATGTCATCGGCGAAGAGGGAGAGTTTGACTTCTTCTTTGCCAGTTTGAAAGATCTAAATGTGAGATCCAAGAGTCCATCAAAATCCTAGAGGAGAACACAGGCAACACCCTTTTTGAACTCGGCCACAGTAACTTCTTGCAAGATACATCCATGAAGGCAAAAGAAACAAAAGCAAAAATGAACTATTGGGACTTCATCAAGATAAGAAGCTTCTGCACAGCAAAGGATACAGTCAACAAAACTCAAAGACAACCTACAGAATGGGAGAGGATATTTGCAAATGATGTATCAGATAAAGGGCTAGTTTCCAAGATCTATGAAAAACTTATTAAACTCAACACCAAAGAAACAAACAATCCAATCATGAAATGGGCAAAAGACATGAACAGAAATCTCACAGAAGAAGACATGGACATGGCCAATAAGCACAAGAAAAAATGCTCTGCATCACTTGCCATCAGGGAAATACAAATCAAAACTACGTTGAGATACCATCTTACACTAGTGAGAATGGGGAAAATTAACAAGGCAGGAAACCACAAATGTTGGAGAGGATGTGGAGAAAGGGGACCCTCCTGCACTGTTGGTGGGAATGTGACCTGGTGCAGCCACTCTGGAAAACTGTGTGGAGGTTCCTCAAAGAGTAAAAAATAGACCTGCCCTACGACCCAGCAATTGCACTGTTGGGGATTTACCCCAAAGATACAGATGCAGTGAAACGCCGGGACACCTGCACCCCGATGTTTCTAGCAGCAATGGCCACAATAGCCAAACTGTGGAAGGAGCCTCGGTGTCCTCAGACAGATGAATGGATAAAGAAGCTGTGGTTTATGTATACAATGGAATATTTCTCAGCCATTAGAAACGACAAATACCGACCATTTGCTTCGAGGTGGATGGACCTGGAGGGTATGATGCTGAGTGAAGTGAGTCAACCGGAGAAGGACAAACATCATATGGTCTCATTCATTTGGGGAATATAAATAACAGTGAAAGGGAATAAAGGGGAAAGGAGGGAAAATGAGTGGGAAATATCAGAAAGGGAGACAGAACATAAAGACTCCTAACTCTGGGAAACGAACTAGGGGTGGTGGAAGGGGAGGAGGGCGGAGGGTGGGGGTGAATGGGTGACGGGCACTGAGGGGGGAACTTGACAGGATGAGCACTGGGTGTTATTCTGTATGTTGGCAAATTGAACACCAATAAAAAATAAATTTAAAATAAAATAAAAATGCTCAGGAAAAAAAAAAGCGAATAGAAACAAAGAGGTTTAAACGGAGGAGTAACAGGAACTGATTTTGCTCCAACTGCCCCCCTCCCCGGTGTTCAGCGGAGAAGACTCACCAGGACCAAAGAACTGAGAGCAGACACACCCCACACAACAAACCATTAAGGGGCGAGTGGAGTGGGCCGGCGAGGACGTCGGGGAGCTGCACTGGAGCAGGAACAGCGGGACCAAGAAAGTCCGAGAGGTGCAGGAAAGGTGACAAGGGAAGTGCCGGCAGGACCTGCTGGGGGACGACACGGAAGCCACGGAGGAGCTTAGACAACGGGGGGACTTCCTGAGAAAGGGAGGCCGGGAGAGAAGTGGGGGCTCCAGCTCCCCCGGCCAGCAAACATTTCAGTGCATGTGACCTCCATGGGGTGCCCAGGGGCAGCGAGGTGCCCAGGAGGAGCAGTGGGGTGCCCAAGAGCAGCGGTACAGTGCCCAGGAGGAGGAATGGGGTACCCAGAAATGGCAAGGTGCCCAGGGGAGGCAGCGTGCCCAGGAGGAGCGAGGTGCCCAGGAGGAGCAGGATGCCCAGGAGAGGCAGGGTGCCAGTGGAGGCGGGGTGCTCCAGAGGAGTGGGTGCCCAGGGGAGGCGGGGTGCCCAGAGGAGGCAGGGTGCCCAGGAGGAGCAAGGTGCCCAGGAGAGGAGGGGTGCCCAGGGAAGGCAGGATCCCAGGGAAGGCAGGTGCCCAAGGGAGGCAGGGTGCCCAGGAGGAGCGAGGTGCCCAGGAGAGGAGGGGTGCCAAGGGGAGGCGGGTGCCCAGGGGAGGCGGGGTGCACAGGGGTGGCGACTAAGAACCCTAGGTAGTGGGGAGGGTCAAGGCCTCACACAAGTATAAGAGGTGCAAAGATAAAGAGGGTGCACAAAGCTCGACAGCATGGGACGTCAGCAGGCGGGTGTGCACACGGAGAAGCAGCATCTACAGGGACCTGGCGGGTGAGCGTGCACACGGAGAAGCAGCGTCCACGGGAACGGGGGCAGGTGAGTGTGCACATGAAGAAGCAGTGTCCGTGGAGACCTGGCGGGTGAGTGTGCACACGGAGAACAGCGTCTGCGGGGACCTGGGGGGTGAGCGTGCACACGGAGAAGCAGCCCCCAGGGGTACCTGGTGGGTGGGTGTGCACACGAAGCGCCCTCCCTGGGGACCCGGGCCCCCGCCACCTGGGCCGAGAGGAGGGGCAGGAAGGAGGGAGAACTCGGCCGAAGGCTGAGCCCAGGGGCGCCGGGCCCCCAGCTGCCGTCGGGACCCGGGAGAGAATCCGAGGTGTTTGGAGGCGCCGAGCTTTGGGGTCACAGGTGCCGCAGCAGCGGGCGACCAATCCCTGGCCCGGTGGCGACAAGTGCTGTGGAACCGTGTCTATTAAGTTTCCCCTCTGATGTTTTCTCATTTTATCTCTAAGGAAAAAAAAAAAAAAACCCAACCTGCTCGTGTGTTTGGAGAGACCAGAACCGGTGTCCTCACTTCTGCACCAAGGAGCGAGGGCGTGTGGCACGAACCCTCGGGTGGGGAACGTCGTCCGAATTTGGCCGTTTTGGCCAAAGAACCGCCAACTCCGTCGGGCTCCCGGGGATGAACCGTGGTCTCTGGGGGCCAGTGTCAACGTGCCGTGGATTTTGCAAAGTGCCCCCCAAAGAATCACTTTGGAGCCTCCTCGGCGCCCCACCGTTGCAAGGCCGAGCCCAGGACACACAGAGGGTCCGGGGCGGGGGGTGGTGACGAGTGGCCGGGGCGTGCAGGAAGGCGCAGCTCGGCCTCGCCATGCACCTGCACCTGCACCTGCACCTGTCGGCGGGGCCGCGGAGGTGTAGCCAGGCCTTTTGGTTTGGTTTTAATTTATTTGAGAGAAAGAGCACGAGCGGGGCGGGGTGGGGAGGTGGCGAGGGAGACGCAGAGTCCCTGTGAGCAGGGGCCCGGGGGGCCTGGCCCGGGGACCGAGCAGAAGGCAGGTGCCCACGGACAAGGCACCAGGCGCCCCTGACCCGGGCCTCGAGCCTCACCGTCTGCGTCTCTGAAAGGAACTGCTGCCGCCTCACGGGATGGTCGGGGCAGTGACACTCGTGCAAGGGCGCCCCTTTAACGCCGAGGCTTGAGGTTGACCGCAGGCCAGCCCTGTCCACTCCCCACTCGTGGGGGTTCCCGGAACAGCTGGAGAGAGGTCCCGGGCTCGCGGGGACCCTGCGTGCTCCCGCCTGCGGGTGGGCGTGCCCTGTGGAGCTCGGCCCTCCTCCCGGGCAGCCTTAGGACCTGTTCCTTGCCCTCTTCCATCATTCTTGGCGGGAGCCTTTTACGCACATTAAAGACCCGGGACATCTCAGGGAATAGATTCCAAGTGAGCGTGGCTGACCCCCTGGGCCTCGGGCTCTACGCTCTGTCCCTGCGTTGAGACCCTTGAAGAGAACCGAGCTGCTCGCGGCGGCCGGCGGCAGGTGACCCGGGCCCACCGTCAGCAGACCCGCGCTTCCACGAGTCCCTACAGGTGAAACGTGGGTGCTCAGAACATCCGGGCTCCTGGCTGGGTATTAAGAGGAGTGTGCACCGGACTTCACTGCTCCTCCTCCTCCTCCTCCTTCTTTCTTCTTCTTCTCCTCCTCCTCCTCCTCCTCCTCCTCCTCCTTCTTCTACTTCTTCTTCTTCTTCTTCTTCTTCTTCTTCTTCTTCTTCTTCTTCTTCTTCTTCTTCTTCTTCTTCTTCTTCTTCTTCTTCTTCTTCTTCTCCTCCTTCTCCTCCCCGTCCTTCTCCTCCTCCTCCCCTCCTTCTCCTCCTCTTCCTCCTCCTCCTCCTTCTTCTTTCTTCTTCTTCTCCTCCTCCTCCTCCTCCTCTTCCTTCTTCTTCTTCTTCTTCTCCTCCTCCTCCTCCTCCCCCTCCTTCTCCTCCTCCTCCCCCTCCTCCTCCTCCTCCTCCCCCTCCTTCTCCTCCTCCTCCCCCTCCTCCTCCTCCTCCTCCTTCCTCTTTCTTCTTCTCCTTCTTCTCCTCTTCCTCTTCCTCCTCTTCCTCCTCCTCCCCCTCCTTCTCCTCTTCCTCCTCCTTCTTCTTCTTTCTTTTTCTTCTTCTCCTCCTTCTCCTCCTCCTCCTCCTCCTCCTCCTCCTTCTTCTTCTTCTTCTTCTTCTTCTTCTTCTTCTTCTTCTTCTTCTTCTTCTCCTCCTCCTCCTCCTCCTCCTCCTCCTCCTCCTCCTCCTTCTTCTTCTTCTTCTTCTTCTTCTTCTTCTTCTTCTTCTTCTTCTTCTTCTTTTTCTTCACTTTCTCCTTTTCTCCTTTCCTAACGTTTAACATAAAGGAGAAGGGCATTCATAGGGGAAACTGCTGGTCTCCAGGAATAAATGAATAAAACCACCATAATGATGGATGGATCTACCTAACTAGTCAAAGAAAAATGCAGAATTGGCATCTCTTCAAAAAAAAAAATTTCAAGTTAGAACATAAGTTTCATCTATTTTTGTTTCTATCTTCTTAGAAGTTAATCTTTTTTAAAGATTTTATTTATTTATTCATGAGAGACACAGAGAGAAAGAGAGGCAGAGACACAGACAGAGAGAGAAGCAGGCTCCATGCAGGGAGCCAGATGTGGGACTCGATCCCAGGACCCCAGGATCACGTCCTGAGCCCAAGGTGGACACTCAACCACTGACAAACTTCTGTTGCTTCTGGGTGCCCCAGAAGCTAAATTTTTGTAGTCAATTCTTCTAAAGATGCTTTATTGTAAGAATCACTTTTCTGAACTTTAGCAAATGTTCTGCAATGCGATCTGTACTACAAAACATACTTGCTCACCACCGTTGGCTTCATCTCCATTGTTTGAGATGCTAAAATCTTTATTACGAAATATTTTGAGGATGCTAAAAAGTAGGAAAAATAAGCAAACGCTACATTCTCACCACCGAGACCCAACAAACGTGAATATTTTGACTTGTTTGTTTCAGATATTTCTATTATTTTTAAGAAAACAAGAGTTAAGATGGCAGGCGAAGCTGTCCAGGTTCTAACCCCCTTCCGGCCCCTCCGTGCACAAAGCCGACAGCCTTAGGTTTGTACGTTACCTTGTCCATTCATGTTCTGGTGATTATTCTATATATGTGCGCACGCTCGCTAAGTGGAGCGGAGATTCCAGATCCCAGAAAGTCTTCGGTTTATCATAGACGAAGGGGTTGTAAGGTGGGGACAGGAATTAGGAATGCTTTTACCAGGTGCGACCCCTCACCCGGCCGATAACTCTGTCTTAAGGAAGTTCCCGGAAAACACTACGGTGACCCAGGCACTGAGCCTACGCGGGTAACGAAGGGACCTACACCCTGGGAGGCCCGGGGGCTTCAAGGCCACGGTGACCCTGAGCGACGCCGCACGGGCAGCAGCAGCACGAGGGCCGCGAGCAAGGCTTTCGGCCCGGCGATCTGTGCCCGAGCCAACGGTCACCAAGGCCCTCTGGGAAGTGTGTGCGCAGAGTTGGCGCACCAAGAAATAACGATCGTCGTCTTTAATTCTCGTGACCAGTCTTGACTTTAGTTGACTCTGGGGTCCCGACGTGTCACCCAGCACCCATGCTTGAGCCGGGTTGTAGTCAGGCGCCCTTTAGGTGAGGAGGACCAGCACCCCGGGACGATGCTCCTGCCAGAAGCTCACGCTGACCGGCGCGGCCACGTGCTGGGCAGTTGCCCTCGGACGTTGTGGGGATTGGGGGGCCAGGCAGGAGCTCACGCGGGTTCAGGAGTCAGAGCGGGGGCCCGGGAGGTTGCTGAGCTGCGCTCCAGGGTGCCCGGAGGCCGCAGGCCCGCCGCAGGAAGCAGGGCTGGCCACGTGGGGCCGTTGCGGTGGCCCAGGCGGGCCTGCCGCTCACTTGGGTCTCGGCCACAGCTTCTGGGGGCAACTGGGTCCCCCCACAACGGGCCGTGTCCCCATGTCAGCTCTTTGGCCTCTAGACTGAGGACAACACGGCGGGAGGGGTCAAAGGAAGTTGGCTGTGATGGCCGTCCCTTCGAAAATAGAGAAATCCCCCAGTTTCAGATACGGGGTGGGTGTCTTGTCACTTGTCCTGGCTGGTTCACCTGCTGGGTCTGCGCCAGGGACAGGTGATCTCGTGCAACTAAGCAGGCTATCGTAGAAGCCACTCAGTGGTGTCACCTCAGCGCATGTGGTCACGGGAGGGTCCCCAGCCGACCCCCGGGACTGGCAGGTGCTTTTCCTCTGGCCGGTTGGCCAGGCCACCCGGGCCACGTGCCTCCCTGTCCCCTGCATCAGCCGGCTGCTTTGGAGCCTGTGCCCCCGCAGGGTCCCCCCGGCAGGGGCCTGGACCGTCTCGCTGTCCCGGCCCCCAGGCGATGCTGGCCGCCCCGGGGGTGACACGTATGGGGTACGGTGGCCATGCGTGACACCTTGTCCTCAGCCTGAGCTCTCACGCTCCGGGCTCATCCCTTTACCCCATAAAGAGAAGGAAAGTGACACCCCAACTTCCCCCTAAATCACTTCTCCTACAGGGCGTGCTCGCTGTCCCCCGACTCCTCTGGCCGTTCCCGGCCTGTCAGCTCCCCGGCCCTGCCTCTGACACGCGCACCACCGAAGCTGCACGCACTCATCGGGCCCCGTCGTGCAACGCACAACCACTCTGCGCCGGGCCGCGCGAGCCAAGCGGTGGGTGTGCACGCTGACACACGGGGTTGCGGGCCCGGGCTGCGGCAGCACACGAAGGCTCCCGCCGGGCCCACGGGGCAGCTCCCACAGGGACTCCAGAAGCGCTGCGGGGACGCGGGACACCGCCAGCCTCAGACCTCTACGCCGGGTCGGAGCTTGTCCTTCAGATCCCCGCAGTGTCCCCTCTGGGCCGTGACACGCGCGCCCTCGGATCCAGAGCCACAGCTTCCTTACAGCATCTCTGCTCTGCAGGCGCCTCTTTGGCCCCTGGCACCGCGCTTCTGCCAATCTGCCTAGGAAACCGGGGGCTCAGCCTTCCCGCCCTGTGCACGCGCCTGAGCTGCCCCTGCCTCCCGGGTGCCCCTCACCCACGTGCTGCCCCACAGCGCCTGCTGCTGTCGCCGGGCCTGCCCTCGCCACCTTCCTCCCCTGTGCCTCAAGCCCTTCTCCACCTGGTGCCAACGTAGACTTCAGGAGTAGGGCCCTACTGCTGCTGCAGACCCCGTGGGGGCAGGGGGCAGGGCCCTGCTGGTGCAGACCCCGTGATGGAGGCAGGGCCCTGCTGGTGCAGACCCACGGGGTGGGGCCAGGGCACTACTGGTGCAGACCCCATGGGGAGGGGGGACTAGGGCTCTGCTGGTGCAGACCCACAGGGTGTGGGGTTTTAGGGCCCTGCTGCTGCAGACTCAAGGGGTGGGGGTGGAGGGCCTAGGGCCCTGCTGGTGCAGACTCAAGGGGTGGGGGCCAGGGCCCTGCTGGTGCAGACCCACGGTGGGGGTCAGGGCCCTGCTGGCGCAGACCCACGGAGGGGGGGTGCTAGGGCCCTGCTGGTACAGATCCACGGTGGGGTGGTGCAGGGCCCTGCTGGTGCAGACCCATGGGGTGGGGGGGGCCAGGACCCTGCTGGTGCAGACCCACAGGGGGCTCTCATGGCCTCCGCATCAGGTCCCAGATTCCTGCGAGGCCCTCCCCTACCTGCCCCCACCCTGCTTCTGCAGGCCCAGGGGCTCCTTCCTGCGGTGGGCGCACCCCGCCAAGGCCCATCCCTTCACCTTCTTTACAAGGACCCTCACCGGAAATATGCTTCGTGTTTTTTTCTCATTAAAAATCTGCCCCACAGTGTTCCCAGGATGGGCCAAACCCTCAGCCTGCTTTGACATCTTGCTTCTCTGATATCCTCAGCCTGCGCCAGGCACTTGTGCGGACCAGAGTGTCAGTGTCGAGGCACTTGCCACCCTGATGAGTACCTGTGGCTGGCAGAGGTTGCACCAGGCGCTGGCTAAGTGCTCCCCGTCCGTTTGTCTCATTTCTCCAATTACATTGTGAGTTTCCTGAAGTAGGGATTCTAGTTGGGATTTTTGTGGGTTTTTTTTTTTTTTTCTGATTTTCCTGGTGTCCAGCCCAACCTATTCCACAGTAGATGTTCAGTGAATCTTACTAAATTGAATTGAATTGGTCTCAAACTTGGCAAGACAAAACAAGATGAATTCCAAGGAAAACTCAGAAAAATAGGAGGGAATTAGAAAGCTGAGTGTCAGACTGATTCATATGGAAACTTAAGCACCGTGATCGCACGTCAGACCTTCATCACAGCAAATTTCTTCTCCCATTTTGCTGCAGCACAGCTTTCCAGAGAGAAATAGATTTTTAAGCTATGCATGTGTGAAGAACTTAGCAACACAAGGGCAGTTAAAATCCCACATGCTTGGTCCATAATATATAAAAGGTAATCGTCCAAAGCTTAGTTTTTAATTCTGGAAAATACAACTCTTTTTCCCCTCCTCCTTCACTGGTCGAGCTTCAGGATCCTGCCCTTTTGACAAGCATTTGAGCAATGAATTATAAAACAAAGAGGACTTTCTCCTGCTCCGGTAGGAACAGATGCCTGCCATCTTTCTTACTAGATCAATCAAAGGTCATTATTTCTAGGCCTATTTTGTTAAAATCTTCTTTTAGGAAGAAGAGAAAAAAAAAAAAAAAAAACGTCCCAGAAGCACAGTGGAGATGCCGTGGGCTGGAGTAATGAACTGAAAGAGGTGTTGCGTCCGGTTGCCCGGCTCGTGGGGTCCTTGCAAGGCTCTAACAGGTCAGTTTTTGTTGTTTTGTTTTGTTTTGTTTTGTTTTGTTTTGTTTTGTTTTGTTTTAACAGGTCAGTTGTAAGAGCAGGCTCAGCGTTCGATGCGCTCGGCTCTGTTGGGGTGAGATTTCCTTACACCAAACAGAAGAACTTTAGTCAAGTCCTAATGAACAAAGTATTAACCACTAGACCGTGAGGTTAGGAAATTGCTCAAATGGTTAATGAAGAACCGAGATCAGCAGAGCTCGAGCCAGGGCTGAGAACACCCAGGTCGAGTAGAAGCAAGGCAAGACGTGACCATGGTCCAAACAGGCAAGGAGGGACCTACCCAAGCGGCGCCGGGGTCAGAGTTCGAGACAGACCTTCAATTACCTGTCATCCCCACGATCGTTTTCACGTTTCCTGCCCCCCTTTCCTTCTTGACGCAACCACTGATCTGCTTTCGTCACTATCGATTCATTTGAATCTTCTAGAGTTTTACATAAATGGAATTACGCAATATGCATTATTTATTGTTTGGCTTTTCTCGCTCGACATAACTACTTTGCTTTCCACCCATGTTGCTGTACGTATCAGTAGGTCATTCCTTTTGTTGATAAGCTGCTTTCTCTAGGCATGATTATTTTGAGACTTACCCATGTTGTTGCAGGCGTCAATAAGCCATTCTTTTTTTTTTCCTTGTTGAGTAATATTCCACGATACGGGTATAATGCAATTTGCCTGTTCACTTGTTCGTGGACGTTTTTGCCGTGTTGCCAGCTTGGGGCTATTGCTAACGAAGCTGCCATAAACATTGGTGCATAAGACTCGGTACAGAAATATGTACAAAGAGCTTTGCTCTCTCCTTAGTAAATAAAATACCTAGGAGAGGAACAGGGAATCAGAGGTTAGGTGTACGTTTAGGAATTTAAGGAACTGTCGAACTGATTTCTGAAGTGATTGAGCCATTTGACGTTTGCACCTGCAGCGTATGCGAGTTCCAGTTCCTCCACGTCCCCATCAACACCTAGTATTGTCAGACTTTTCAACTTTAGCCTTTATAGTAAATGACACATTGTGGTCTTATCTAACACTTTTCTGATGAATGTTGGGATTTAACATTTCTTTCATGTGCTTATTCTTCATCTGAACGTCTTCTTTGTGAGTCAGTTGTCCATATATGTAAGGTTTTTTTTTTTCCTGGACTCTCTCGTGTTTTGTTCCTTATTTGTCTATCTTGACATCAGTAACACACGATCTTGAAATCCAGTAGTATTAGCGCTCCAACTTTGTGCTTACTTTTCAACTTCTTAAATATACTTTCAGTCTTTGACATTTTCATATGAATTTTGGAATTAGCCTGCCATTTTCTAAAAAAACACCTGCTGGGATTTTGATTGGAATTGGAACCCAAAGACCGATTTGGGGTAAATCATCATCTTCATATTAAGCATTTTGATCCATGAACATGCTATAATCTTCATTTCTTAGTAAGTATTCTTTAATTTCTCTCAGTCATATTTCATGATTTTCAATGTACACGTCTTACATATCTTTTTTTTCCAAGATACATTCCTAGGTATTTAGTATTTTTTTTTAAGATTTTATTTTTTTATTTGACAGAGAGCGAGAACACAAGTAGGCAGAGTGGCAGGTGGAGGAAAAGGGAGAAGCCGGACCCCGCTGAGCAGGGAGTCCAATGTGGGGCTCGATCCCAGGACCCCAAGATCATGACCTAAGCTGAAGGCAGATGCTCAACTGACTGAGCCACCCAGAGAGCCCAGGTATTTAGTATTTTTAATGTAGCTGTAAATTGTGCTGTTTAATTTCAATTTCTGATTGTCAGTTGCTAGTGTATAGAAAACAATTTATCTTTTGCTTTTGACTTTGTATTTTTCATTTTTACTAAAAATCACTAGTCCTAGTAGTGCTTTTGTAAATTCTATTGCATTTTCTGCATAGACAATAATATGGTCTACAAATAAAGACAGACTGGGTGTTTTTTTATTTCATTCTCTTACTTTGTATAATGAGGAAAAAAGTAGTATATATTTACCCAAGTGGTAGGCCCTCCATTATCCTTTAACATTTCTTGTCATATAATCTGCTGGTGATGAATGCTTTTCAGCTTTTGTGTGTTTGAACAATCTTTGTATTACCTTCATTGGAAGATATTTTCACTGGATAGAAAATTCAAATTTGACACTTTTTTTCCCTTTCTGTGCAGGTAGTACATGCATCGCTTTTTCCAGGACATTGGTTGTTATCTTGATGCTTGTTCCTCTGTACAATATGACTTTTCTCCTCTGACTGCTTTATTTATTTATTTATTTATTCCTCTGACTGCTTTAAAGATTTCCTACATATCACTGGTTTTGAGCAAAGTGATTATACTGTGCCATGGTGTAGTTTTCTTCATGTGTTTGTGGTTGAGGCCCTATTATATTCCTGGACCTTTTACATTCAAGGTTGGAAAATTTTCTAATGTGATTTCTTCAAATCTTTCTTTTGCTCCTATCGCTTGAGAACCCTAATTACCTGTGTATTAGTCCACTTGATTTGTCACAGCTCAGTGATGCTTTCTCCACTGGTTCTAATTTATTTTTCTGTCTCAGGTTTCTTTTGTAGAATTCATGTTGCTGTGTCTCGAGACTCGTTAATCTTTTCTTCCTCAATGGCTTATTTGCTATTTATTCCATGCAGCGTATTCTTCATGTCATGCTTTGTAGTTTTTATCCCTAAAAGTTTGATTTCATTGTTTTAAAAATATCTTTCCTGTCCCCACTTAATTTTTTTTTAATGTGGAATACCACTATAATTACAAAGATAATCTTTGCTAATGTATCTGTGCCAGTTCTGGATCTATTCCAAGCGATGTATTTTTTCACTCTGAAAAATTTTCATATTTTCTTGCTTTTCAGCATGACTGGTAATCTTTGATTGGATGTTAGACACTGCAAATTTTCCCTTGTTGAGGGCTGGTTACTTTGTCTTGCATTAAATATTCTTGAGCTTTGTTCTGGATGCATTTATATTACACAGAAAGAGTAGGATAATCTAGGGTCTTGCTTTAATGATTTGCTTGGATGCCTGTAGAGCCATATTTATTCTATGGCTAATTATCTCTCACTACTGAGATGGGACTTTCTGTACTCCACCCACTGCCCTATAAATTATGGGGTTTCTAGTCTGGCTGGTGAGAACAGCACTATTTCCAGCCTGTTGTGGGTACTAGATATCGTTTGCTCTAATTCTTTTGAGTGGGTTACTCAGAACTTTTCTGAACACTCAAAGAGGATATCTTATATATCTGTTGAGCTCTTTATGCATTTCTCTTCTCCATTTCAAACTCAACACTCCGTTTTCTGAGCTTCATCTCTTCTAAATATGGAATCCAGGCTCTACTTAGATTGTGTCCGTTCACCACATTCTGGTAGCTCTCTCAAGGAAATAAGCTGGGGAACCCACAGGGCTCACTTCATTTGTTATCAGCCTCTTGAAGACCACTGTCTTTATTGCCTAATATCCGGTGTCTTAAAAAAAAAAATCATTGTTTCAAACACTTTGCTGTTATTGCATATTTCAAGCAGAAGGATACATTCCAACTCCATTATTTCAACTTGGCTGGAAGTAGAAACCCTATTTTGCATTTTTACTGTTGATAATAAACACATAGATTGACAATTTTTTTCTCATGGAATTAAAGACAAGACCTTCTAAGTTCTTAGACTAAAATGAAATTGAAAATAAATATATTTGTAAGACTCTAGCCTGTCCTCAATACAATATCTATCAAAGATAAATGAGTTCACACACAAAATAAATTAATATAACTTTTGAATATATACCAAAAAGATTACTAAAGAAATAACTGATTAGAGAAATTCAGCAATATATTAAAATAACATGTCATGACAAAGAAATTAAGAATAGTTTAGGAAATCTGTTAATATAGCAGCTTTCTTATAAAGTAGTTAAGAGCATGGACTTTGAATTTAGACAAACCTTGTTAAAATCACACTTACTTGCTGTGTAATTTGGGGTATGTTTCTTAAGATCTCTGATGCATAGGTACCTTTTCTTTTTGATGAAACTTCCCTCATTGGTACTATGAGAAGAGCAAAGGAAATATTGTATTTGATACACTCAGCAAAGAAGTTTTGGGTGCCACAGATTCTCTTTTTTTAGTTACTTTCTAGAATTGCATGAGAATTGCAAAATTAATGATCAGCTACCATCCTTAACTCTCCACGGAGATTTTTTTCGGTGATGTGAACTCAGCTTTGACTCTGTACACTCCCAGTTTAACAAATGTGGATTCAAAGTTAAAAGGTTAAGGGTCAGGCATAAAAGCATTTTATAAATCTAACACACTATTATATTATTACACCACAAGTACAATTTGATAGTTCACTCAGACATTTATAAGACCTGAGCTCTAACTGCAATCTGCAGATTCAATCTATATCCACTTAGAGCTAAATGAGTACTTAGCCCATGATAATCCAGTGTCCTCCATCCCAGTCAAGAACAGATGGCCTCCTTTAGAGTAGTTTCTCCTTATTGGAATCATTTCGGACAATAGTTTTTGACTCATTTAACTAACTCATAATCCATGCATGTGTTAACTCACACATAGAGTGAATAGATACGCACTGACACCTAAGGAAACACTACCCAGCTGTATGCAAAGTGTTGAGTGGGATACAAAATAGCATATTTGTTCTCAAGAAAAAATGGACGTACAAAGAGAAAAAAAAAACAATAAAATAAATGAAAAATAGTGTTATAAAATAGAAAACACAAGAATCAAAGTAGGTATCATGACAAATAAATGCTGGGCTCAGACGAGGGAGGTCTGCCGTGGGCCAGTGTGGTCAGGGGAAGCTGCACAGGGGAGGTGATTGCTGAGCTGGGGTTTCCAGACTGAGTGTAGGACCACCTGGATGGCTCCACTGGGTTAGGCGTCCAACTCTTGATTTTGGCTCAGGTCATGATCTCAGGGTCCAGGGATGGAGCCTTGTCTTGGGCTCCTCACTGAGCAGGGAGTCTGCTTAAGGATTCTCTCTCCCTCTCCCTCTGCACCTCCCCTCATTTGTTCTCTCTTTCTCTCTCTCTCTCTCTCTCTTTCTCTCTGAAAAAAATAAATAAATCTTTTAAAAAATAAAACAAAAAAGGCCGAGTGCAAGGTGAGCCTATGGGACATGAAGATATGTCAGAGGAGCACTATGATGTGAGCAAAATCAAGGATGCCTGAGATTCATGCCACTACATTAGCGGCAATGAGTGGATGGTGGTCGGCCCACATGGCTAGTATAGATTAACCTGTGGGAGAGTAAATGGGGATAGGTCTGGAAAAATAAGTTCAAATTCAGTATTTTATTCTGCAAGCACTGAGGAATGTGGACAAGATTGCTAGCTGACACCTCTCTTGATTTCCCCTTCTCCTATGGTCATAGAATCTCCTGCTTTAACTAGATACTTGGGTTTCTGGAACAAGAACTCTCTCCCCTCCCTCTCATAGCTGTGAGACGTGAGTGGCAGTGACGTGTGTTTCTGGGTAAGCCCTTAAAGGGGAGAAGTGTGCCCGCCCCCCTTCTACTTCCCCCTTTCTTCAGCCCATATGAGGAATAGAGTGAGCCACTTGGGACCACATGAGCGAGGGACATGCCGTAGCACAGCAGTCGCAGGAGACAAGGGCTT
This sequence comes from Canis aureus, assembly GCF_053574225.1. Lineage (NCBI taxonomy): Eukaryota > Metazoa > Chordata > Mammalia > Carnivora > Canidae > Canis > Canis aureus. Next base: position 2,034,422 of record NC_135628.1, on the reverse strand, counting down.
GACTCCTTGGGCTACTCACACAGATATGTTTTATGAAACACAAACTCGCTTCTATTTTGCTTAAACCCTGTATTGCAGCCACACCTGGGCGCTGAGCTGTTGCTTCCCCACAGTCCACACTTAGACAAGGTCTGGGATGGCTACTCACTTCCGACCTTCATTTAGCCCAACGTGCCACATCCATGACAATACACGTGTGAGCTGGAAAGCTCTGCCTTAAGAGAGCTGCTGCAGGGTTTGGATAAGGAAGTGGCATGATAGGAATTGTGTTTTATAGGACGTGAGTGATGCAGAGCGAGTCAGTGCTGTCCGGGGCTGGAGTGGGGATTGTAGGGATCTACAGTAAAGGCACACGTTGAAACTTTTAGAAATGATGAAATGCTCTGTATCTCAGCTGTGGTTGTAGTTATAGGTGTATATATATTTGTCAAAACTAGTACTTAAAATATGTGAGATACATGTGTCGATGAAAGAGACTGGGCAGCTCAGTTGGCTACGTACCTGACTCTTGGTTTTGGCTCAGGTCATGGTCTCGGGCTCAGGAGACGGAGCCCTGTGTTGGGCTCCCCACGGAGCCCAGAGTCTGCTTGAGATTCGCTCTCTCCTTCTCCTTCTGCCCCTCCCTCTGCTCTCTCCCGCTCCAAAACAAATAAATAGATAAATAAATAATAAAATCTTTTAAAAAAATGAATTTGGCTGTGTGTGTGCAAGATAGGCCAATGAGAGGGAACAAGAGGTGGGGAAAGACAGAAATGTATGACTTCAATCAAAGTTTCTGATTATTTGGACTTGTTCTGGGAAATAGTAGGAAGAACAAAATTAGATAGAAAAAATACTCATTTTGAAGGGAAAAAATAACAGGATTTGGAGGCAGATTGGGCCTGGAGCTACTGAGTGATGGAGGAGGATTTGGGTTTTCCCTGTAAGGTCGCAGCTGAGGTGCCCTGTCCCCGGGGTTGGAGGGGTTAGAGCCCCGCCACCTGCTGGTTCGATGCATCTCCTACACTTCTCTGAATTACTCTTCTGTCGTGAGATGGGGTCACGACGCACACAGGGTGCAAAGAAGTTGCAAAGAGCCGAGGAAATCGCCGTAGGACCCCATGGACCCCGTGGCCCGGCACCCAGCGGGCGCCCGTGAATGCACGAGATGGAGAAGGATGCGGTAACGTGCCCTAAGAGAAAGTAAGTGAGTTTTCAAGACGGGCCGACAGCCTCTGCCAGACGTGTTCCTGGGAGGCACGTGGAGGCAGCAAATGGGAGCTCAGTAGCTCACGGGTCCGGTCGGAGGAGCCTGCTTGGAAGTGACAGGCGGAGGACGGGCAGGAGGCTGGGTCGACTCACTGGCGGAGGGGGGGGTTCAGACAAAGGGGAGCTCTGCGTGCGCTTCTCCTCCTCCTGGCTTCGGCCTCAGCCCGATCCCGTGAGGCTCCCTGGGCCGCAGGCCATGCTGCGGAATCCGGAGCCTGTGGGCCCGCGAGCCCCTTGGGATCCCTGCCACCCCAATGCCTTGGTGTGCACGGCCGGCCCGGCCTGGGCTGCCCCAGCCGCTGCCCTGCAGCAGGTCTCCAGGTAGGGCCCCCCCACCTGCCCCAGCCGCTGCCCTGTGGCAGGTCTCCAGGGAGGGCCCCCCACCTGCTGCCCCACCCGCTGCCCTGCAGCAGGTCTCCAGGTATGGCTCCCCCACCTGCCCCAGCCGCTCCCCTGCGGCCGCTCTCTGGGGAGGGCCCCCCACTTGCCCCAGCCAGCCTTCACCTCTGCTGCCTCTCGCTCCCCCATCTGCTGCCAGTTCTTGTGGATTCGCCCTGTTGTCATCGGGCACATGCATCCCCCTTTTCTCACTTCTCTCTTCCTGGTGAGGATCCTCTCTCCGGGCCCAGCCACAGCAGCCCAGCCGCCCTGCCACAGCCTGGAGGGTTCTAGAACTGCGCGGTGCCCGGTACCTACCCAAGGTAAGGAGTGGCCGCCCGTGGAGGTGGCGTCGTCGCCGCGCCCCCCTCACCGGCACGGCCTCATCACTGGTTCATCCGGTTAGATTTCTGAGATGCGCATCACTCCACCTTCTGAAGCTGCCTGCAGGACTCCCCAGTTGCCTTACGAAATGAAGTCGGAAAACCTGAAGTTCCATTTCTGTTGCCCTGGTTCCTCCCCAGCACCCCGTGCCGTCCCACCACATCAGGGGGCCAGCTCCGCCCCGGGTGACACCCAGTTTGAACTGCAGAGTCACGGAGGGCTCTCCAGGCCACGTCTTCGGTGCAGTGGCCCTAAGCCCCCACCCCTTCTTGTCTCCTGCCCGCACCGTGACCATGACCCCGCTCACTGCATCTTCTCTTCCTCGTTCTACGTGTGGCTAGCTCAGTGTCCCTCAAGCAGGGCTTGAAAACAGACACCATCCCCTAGCGTCATTTCTTTTCCTTTTTTTTTTTTTTTAAAGATTTTATTCATGAGAGAGAGAGAGAGGCAGAGGGAGAAGCAGGCTCCATGCAGGGAGCCTGACATGGGACTTGATCCCAGGTCTCCAGGATCATACCCCAGGCTGAAGGCAGGTGCTAAACCACTGAGCCACCCAGGTGTCCCCACCTAGTGCCATTTCTGAACCTTCCAGGCATTCTGAATGGGCTGTTAACTAGACTGAAAATCATCTTCAATGTTGACTTCCAAAAGTGGGGACTTCTAGAAAAGAAAGCTTTTGAAAACTCCCAAATACTTAGCAATTTTGTTTGCAGCTCACCCGAACAGTGAGCTCCCTCAGCCCTCCCAGCTTAAAGACACGCTTTCAGGTCTCTTGCAGTCTTACTATTCCAAGTGCACTGCACCACAAGAGGCGTGTGTAGACCTCGCTGTAAATGTCATTTGTTCCCATTAGCCAGTGTAGTGTAGAGAAGATGACGGCCTCTGTTTATGTTGGCTATTTTAGGGTACTAAATCAGGTCATATATCAAAGCAGCCAAGTCTAAAAATGTAGAAATTGACTTTTATTTATAATTTGAGGATTTCTTTTAACTGAGGTCAACACAATATATGCTTGTTCTTTCTGTGACTGAGACACATTAACGAAAAAGCAGGCATTGGGATAATTTGATCATTATCCAAATAACTCAAATAACACTCATAGCTGTCTCAAATTTAGGTGAAATTACAGGGAGGTGGGTGTTCAGATTATAAAAAGGGATGCTTCTGGTTTCGATTGAGCAAAGGATTTACTCAGTTTTCCATCGACTCGATGGAAGAGATAAAATTGGGCAGTTGATTTCAAACATTGCATTTCTTAGATTCATTTTCTCCTAAAAAATTACGTTAAGAAATGGGGACGTGAAAGCGCACTGAAAAGACAAAGCACGAATGTACATATTTTATATTATAACGAACAACCATGTTATTTCTCATTTAGCTGAGAAACAAACCTGAAAGGTCCACGGGCATCTTTTTGTCTTTCCTCCCATCCTCTTACACATTAGGTCCAGAGTTTGGAAATTATTATTGTTAATGATTTTTTCTCATATTTCTCTTTTTGCTCAACATGTTGAGTGGTAAAAGTGCTTATAATGTATAGAAATTAGACACAGACTAATTATTACTCTCTAGAAAATATTTATTGACACATTTTAATTTTCTTTCCATTTCTGAGAGATAAACGTAACACACAAAATACAGTAAAATGCACGCTCCCCATTTCAAATAAATATATTTTACTCTTGTAAAAAATTTAATAATCTGTGTCATTCACCACAGTATCTTAATCAGTGAAATAAAACAAAGAAAATCTCTAGTTAAATTGTCACTTATTTTAATGATTCTCATGGCATTTTGCTGGAGAAAAGGAACACTGTTCTCTGTAGAATTATATTCAGACTCGCGGACTATTGCCTCTTGTTTGGAGAAGACAAAAAAAGTAAGCTCATTTTAAAAAGTGTCGAGCCTCAAAAGAGCCTTAGTTTGGGAGAAAGGTAGCAACCGAGATTTTGCTGAATGAGCGACATTATGTGCAAGCGTTCTTGTTAATACTTCCTAGAGACCAGACGACTATTCTGAATTACAACGATTCCAACGCATCACACAGGCAATTTTTCAAAATTAGTGGTTAAGTATTTAAATTAACGGTTATGTACGTAATATGAGCCCGAAACGGAATTTTAAAGCTCTATCAACAGGAAAGGTTAAAAATAATGGTGCTATACAGGACAAATTTATCCTTTTCACTCACAATGATTATTCTTAACGTTATAGGAACTGAAATCTACTGAATTACACAGACTCAGCACAGACTCTTATATACACATAGATCCCTGATCAGTTTAAGACAACGTGGTAATTTGCTCTTATAAGTAGTAAGAATATTTCAGTAACCAGAAAAAAATCACATTTAGGTAGTCACCCAGCTGCAGGGTTTTCATATGTAAAATCTACCCACTTTCAAAAGAACAGGCCACCAAGTAATACGACTCACTACATAACCCTGCCTAGTTTCCTGCGTCAGGAGTCCACTGGTACCTGATACACTAGCAAGCTTATGGAGGCCAGCGGAGCGTCCAGCTCGACTGCAGCCCCCGCGCCGTCATAGCACGGCATGTTTACGTGGATGCAGAGATGCTGGTCACGCTGTGCCACAGCATAAGCCTCGGAGCATAACTGTGTTCAGGAAACATCTCATGCAGGCTATAAAGTGGGTATGACATCTGCCCTCAGCATCATAAAGGGCGCCAACCACTGCCCAGGTGGCGACTTACAAAATGAAACTTGTCCCTCTTCACTTGAAAGGGTAGAAAACTACACGCTCCGGCATTCCTTGATGGCGACATCTTTATCTCTACGCTTTTCTGAAACAGATAAGTGTGCACTCAAAAATTCACAAGTCCAATAAAACAACTCTGCGGTCTCCTCCGTTGACATTCTTCTATAATTCCTCCATCTCAAAGTGTGTGGTAAAGCTGTTTGCCATTGACGTGTGTTCAAAGATCCTCGACAGGCTCGGTTTCAGCAGTTCCACTGAGTGACAGGACAGATGCTGAGACGTGTCATTCTTCAGGGACATCATTTGGTCTGTCCCGGGCTCCCTTCTATCATAGTAGAGAGCCCAGAGTAGAGTGATGGTGAGAATCATGGCCAAGATCTGTGTCACTCCAATGGAAATTCCCAGAAACCTCAGCACCTGCAGTTGCTTGGTTCCTCTCAGAAAGGAATACATTTTCTTCCCGCAACCCTGTAAAAGGAATAGCGCGGCATTAGGTTGGATGTGTTACAGAGGGTCCAAAGTAATGAAAACAAGTGACGTGTATGAGTTAATGGAACCAAACAACTCGAATCCTAGAAGCTGAATACGGTGATTCTCAGCAGGGAGCACCGATGAGAAACCAAAGGGCAGATGGAAGTGAGCACTTTGTGAAAAGCCTGCCCAGGTGATTCTGATGAGCTTTCCCCTTCTTCCGTCTTCCTCACAACCTGAAATTGAGAGCCACTGGTATAAAACACAACTAGAGCAGGGGGTTGGTGATTTTATTTTATTTTATTTTTTTTTGGAAAGGGCCAGACAGTAAATCTTTTAGGCTTTGCTGGCCATATTGTCTCCGTGGCAACCGCTGATCTCTGCCAGTGTTAACCAGAAAGCCACCACAGACAGGAGGTACACGAACACACGTGGCTGCATTCCAATGAGACCTTGTGAACAACAAAAAAGCAGCAGGCCAGATTCGGGGCATGGGCCATAGATTGCTGACCCCTGGTAGAGACCAATCCAAATTTTTCAAAAGTAATGTTTCCTTATTATTATTTGTATTCGCTGTTCAATGATAGCTCATTTGGTGAGAGATTCCGCCCCCCCACCCCAAAGATCAGAGATGCTTGCCCAGTCCACTGCTGAAATATGCTGGTGGGTGGAAGTCCCCTGCACGCACGCGCTTCTGCCCACTGCCAAGAAATACACGTGGAGGACTATCTGGCCTGACATCAGGTTCTACTTCTACTGGGTAAGGGTCGGAAAGAGTCTTCAGCGCCCCTATGTGCCAAAGACACCCGACTTCAAAAGATAAGCAAGGTTTTTGTTTGTGTTTAGTGTTACACATAAAAGGCTAAGGGGTGCCTGTGAAAGAACAGAATTCTAGAAGGAGAGAAGGGGAAAGAAAGATAAACAATAACCAAGGATAATGGAAGGGATGGGACAGGGGAAAGGAGGGAGAATGGGAGTAACTGCTGGCATAAGTCACGTCTCCGGTGAGCAAAGCACAGAGAACAGGCCGTGTCTCTGCTGCCTCCACAACATGGAAATGGTAATTCACTCTTCTAAAAGGAAGCTTATTCTAAAGGAAAGTCTAGGAAATAATTTTTTAATAATAGATTTCAAGAACTTTGAAGATTCTACGATTTCCCTCTATTTGGGAACAAACAAATCAGCCTGCCACAGTTTTATGGGCTTCTGGCAGAGGACGGAGACCAAGGCCTCTATTACTCATAGCGACAGCAATGGCCAGAGCATGTGCCAGCTCCTGGAGACCGAAGGGCAACGCAGAGTCAGACAGCCAGACGCCGCCTGTGCACACAGTGGGTGCCATTATCAAAGAGAAACCTCAAGCTGAGGCAACCCGAATCTTTCATGATGGGCGGTACGCATACTTGCCCTTTGCTTTGGAGAAAGACATTATCTTTATTAGACTGGAGAGTAAATACACCCACCCTTTGCTCTAGAGGGAGACACTATCTCTACCGTCAAGGCTGTTTTGTGTGCAAAAACCCTTGAAAAGAGGGGGGCCTGAGTGCCTCAGTCAGTTAGGCGTCTGACTCTTGATTTTGGCTCAGGTCATGATCTCAGGGTTCTGGGATCGAGTTCTGAGCCGGGCTCCAAGCTCAGCACGGAGTCTACTTGTCCCTCTCCCTCTGCTCCTCCCCGCTGCTCATACTCTCTCCCTCAAATAAACAAACAAAATCTTAAAAAAAAAAAAAAAAAGGCAACACCTTGAAAAGATAGTCCAGAACAAAAGCATCCAGTGCTTCTATGCACAAGACATGCAGAAATGCAAGAGACCCATGGGAAATTTATCTCCCAGTGAAGAACCCAACTTTTCAAAGCTTTTCTTCGGAGTTTGTGTTAACAGTCACTCAGTCCGCTTACCCTGTGGAGGCAGCTACTTGAATAAAAATGAATTGATAATAAACTTAGAAAATTGCCTCCTTGTTTTCTTTTCCAGATTCCACAGAGAACTCAACTAAATCAAGGAGAGCAAGACTAACTGAGTCAGTTGTTAATTGGCACATGATATTGGAGGAGAAGAATGAACAATACATAATTCTTAGACTTCCAAAGACACTGATCAGTGACTTTACTCCAGTAAATCATTATTCTCAGAAACAAAAGATTATGTAAAACCCGTCATAGACCTATTTCAAGAGCTTTTTATGGTAAATCATGTAATGCAAATTGACAGCAAGAGATTAGCAAAATATCATCAATTTTACCAAAAATGAGATTAAAATATTTATAATTTAATACTAATTAACACTGGTTCATTAAAATCACTTCTCTGGCCATATTTTTTAATACTTACACAAATGTGCAGGTGCATCATGAACACACCCCACATACACACACGTTCTGTGTGTCACAAAGAAAATTCACCAAAGTTCAAATACTTTCTAAGGAGTCCATTAGGCTAGTCTATCAGAGCCAACTCATTGTTAGGTTTATGTGTAATTCCAACAAACATTTTTGTATGACACTGGATAGAATAATGGTTAAGATCATGGACCACAGAACCAGAATTCTGAATTTCAGGTCCCTGCTCTCCTACTTGTAAGCTACATGACTTTGGGCAAGTTACTTACTCTTTCTCCGCTTCGGTTTTGCCATCTGAAAAAGATAATAATAGTGTTGACCTACTTGGGTAATTGGGGAAATTAAATGAATAAACACACTACTTAGAGTGGGGTCTAGTACATGGTAAGAGTGGTGTCAGCTCGGATCTGGTGCGTCTGCCCACAGAAGATTAGAAAGCTCAAATTGAAATAGAAACTCTATGAAAATCAAGTATGGATGAGCAAGTGCAAGGTACTACACTTTTCAAAAGAGTATGAAAATACCCAAATCGCAGCATTGTGCCACCCCTGAGTCATGATACAACAACCCTTGCTCATAAGAGCCTTGGTGGCTGACACTGTTTTTGAAGATAGTGAAGTAAGTATCTAAAATGACTATGTGCCACGAGACATTCAATCACCACCTTCTTATGAAGCAGAGAAGTGTTTAATATAGTTTGGAAAGGGTCACATCAAAGACAGTTAAATTTAAAAGGTTTAGCTTCAAACATCTGGAAAATTAACTTATATGGATACAGTATTTAACATCATTGCCAGTTCCAGATCACCGTATCCATCTATAGAGAAAAGAAACTGACATAAAATGGCTGTGGATTATATGTAGTTAGCTCCTTACCTACAGTCTCAGTACTTATAAAATGCAAATAAATGATTCGTTAGAATGGATATATCAATAACTCGGTAATAATAATTAAAACGAACTTCAGAATTAAATATGAACCATTCAAGAAACGCATATGGTGATGCCTCAATCCCATGAAAAGCTTTAAGTCAATTAGCATTTGATTTTTACCTTTTCGGGAGTCACTGCTACTTAAATTCTACCTCGATAGTTGTTCTTTTTCTGTGGGACCACGTGATGAATGAGGCAGCTTTATCATGATGTACACTTCTTTTTTTTAAATTTTTTTTTTATTTTATTTATTTATGATAGGCACACAGTGAGAGAGAGAGGCAGAGACACAGGCAGAGGGAGAAGCAGGCTCCATGCACCGGGAGCCTGACGTGGGATTCGATCCGGGTCTCCAGGATCACGCCCTGGGCCAAAGGCAGGCGCCAAACCGCTGCGCCACCCAGGGATCCCATGATGGACACTTCTTATTGGCATAAGGTCTCCTACCCTTTTGACTAATTCATTCCAAACTTAAAAAAACTGCAGGAAAGGTAATGTTTCTTTTTCAAATACGTGAGTAAAAGCAAGCAGAGACTGAAAACTAAAGTCTGCTGTATTTCATATTTCAGTTTCAGGGAAAGTCTGCTCTAATTATATTTCAAACAACCACACCTATTAAGGTGCTACGGTACATCACATCATCCAGGATGGTCTGGGGCATGTGATACCCTAGTTGACATTGAATACGCTTGAGTGGGAGGGGACTTTGGAAATTAATGAGTTCAACTTCTTAACCTTTAAAAATAGGGCTAAAAAGCACTTCCAGCACAACATCAGCAAAACTGGCAGGGAAAGGACCTCTCACTATTCTCTCTTCCATATAAGCAATGAAAGAACTAGCAAAAATAGTCACAATCGACTTTTTTAGACTCTGAAAATCAACCAAACCTTGTAGCAATCTGCGGAGCCTTATTCAAGAAAAGTACCAGAGGCCCAGTCAGAACAGCAAGCTCTGTCACATTTTAATTAGCCCTACCGCATCTCCTCTCCCCAGCTCTGCAGTAGCCTTGAAAATCAACAGCCCATAATTACAGGGAAACCGGTGGCCTGGAAGCCAGAGGCAACAAACAGCATTGGAGTGCCTTCAAAGCGCCATTCTCAGAGAGCTGTCACTATTTGTCCTATCTGCTGGTGCCCTGGAAGACCTCACTGGCAAGGCTGTTTTTCTTTGAACCTGATTTGGAGCTCTGCCGGGGCAACAGCCTTTTCCCTGAGGGTGTTTGTCAGAAGCAACCAGACAAACACTGAGGCTGCCCGAGGCAGTGCATAATAATTGCACACACTGAGCTAGTCAAAAAGCCGAAGAGGAAAATCTGGGGGCATGAGTAGCCCACAGGGACCTTGGCCAAGCTCTGGGAGATCTGGAGATCTCACAAGTGACACGCACGGGAGTAGGGCAGTGCTGCCCAGGGCTGTGGACATGCTAAGGGAAGAAAGGAAGGCAGTCAGGTCTTACCTCTGGCTAACTTGGAGCTCTGGGAACCCATGACAGGGACTGGGAGGCTTTCTGGTTTCAGGCCTCTAATGGAAATCTTTGTTGATTCATTAACTGATCCCTGAATTAACTGAGCAGACCTCAGTGGCCACACATGACAAAGAATACAGGCTTCACAGAATTCGTTCAGGAAGTTATTAATGAGCAAGCAAACAAAAGACTTTGCGAGGGGGAGGAGAGTCTGGTTTCCAGAGTTGCCACATTATATGGTTTAAAATGTCTAGTTCTCAACAACAATAACAAAAGTTATAAGACGTGCAGAGAAAGAAAAAAAGATGGCTCATATACACACACAAAGAGCCTTCAAGAAAATGCCCTTCTAATGAAAGGAATTCCCTCACTAGACAATCCTGTCCACCCTTGAATAACACTAATTCTTCAACTTTTCCTTCTTGGAACCTGTCTTCTTAAATGAGATGTGTTGGTCCTGGTTCTGCTCTCAGATGATCTCTTTTCCATAAGGTAGACAGCCGGATCTGAAGAGCCATCACTTTCTCTGGAACTATTCTCCAAGCTAAATACTCCTAATTCCCTCAAGTTTTCTAAATACATACACTTCCTCAGATCTATTGAGCTCTTTCTGGATTGTGCTGATTTGGTCAATCTTTCTCTGAAAATAACACTGATTTTTAACTTTAAGAAACTAGAAAATGCAGGAAAAGTATTAAGACAACCAAGGCTGTTGTGAATGTTTGGATCCTGGGCAAACAGTTTTTCAAGGTTCCCTAGAAGTGTGGACATGGGATTGTATCACATGATACAGGGTCAGGACCTGGCCTCCTTCCGGATCTCGGGGATGATCTGACACTGTGTCCAGGTGGGCAAGGGTTGCTTATTCAAAGCAAAGGCCGAGATCCCTCAGTTTTTATACCAATATGGCAGCCCTAACGCTACCTTGTTTAGTTTACAAAGTACGTAGGTAACCCCTCAAACAAGACAGAATTTTAAGACTTTCTTTTTCAGAATTTTAAGACTTAAGTTTGTTATCAGAGTTCATTAAATACAGGGGTGCCTGGGTGGGTCGGTCAGCCTTGGCCTTAGGCTCGGGTCGAGGATAGAGCCCTGCTTCCAGGACCCCCAGGTCAGGCTCCCTGCTCAGCGAAGAGCCTGCTTCCCCCTCTCCTTCTGCACTGCGACCCCCGTCCCTCCTGCTGGTGCTCTCTTGCTCCCTCTCTCTCTAAATAAATAAATAAAAAATCTTAAAAAAAAAAGAGAATTCATTAACAACAAATCTCTCTGTATTGTACATAATTTAATTTTGTTTGATGATGACCCAGATGGTTCTGTAGCAACTTGCAGCATATCCAGCGTCACTCTGAATATTCGTGCATCACTTACACAATTACTTAAAAGTGAGGGATTAACTTTCCAAAAGAACATCCCTCTTCCTGAGGATGGTATTTTTCAGATCCCTGTGCAAGCACTGTCCTCTTCAGCCACTCTCAACTCTTCACAGAAACAGCTCAGGGCTGATGGCCCATGCTCCATGGCCCTCAGTGAAGTAATTCACTCTGAACGCAAGTTGTGAGCTTATTTTCAGCCACTCAGATAATCATGCGTGAGGTTTACACTTTTCAGTGTAAATGTGGACTTTTATTGAAAAACAAGACCCTAAGTCTAGGGAAGGAAAAAAAATACAGATGTATCTCTATATCCTCTATTGTACTATTCATAGAGACTTAGTTGCATAAACAAACATTTCTGTTGAGTGAGTCAAAGAGGAAACAGAAATGTTAGAGTTCAAAACTGCATTCCATTTCACAGAGGGTGTTTGATTCAGAATTGGAAAGAACTGAATTACACATGAAATACTCTTATAGTTGATTTACGTTGAATATTTTTTCTTCTTAAATAAAGCTATGTTAGTCCTACATTAATAACTTCAGAAAATTCAGAGGTATGATTAAGTATATTGGCTCACCTACTTTGCTCGCCGCAGGATTAAAATTCTGCTCAACTATTAACTGCAAATAATAACACGATTTTTATCAGAGAAAAAAAAATCACTAATCCCTACATCTCGTAGGATCTATTGGAAGGCATGTCAGGATGCCTGATGTCACTTGAGGAAATGATATACTTGAAATTATGCTCTGATCTAGCTCCAGAATGATTTTCTAAAATTAGAAGAACCCCTTGGTCTTTTAGTACTCACTATTCACAGGCCACATAAAAAATTAGGCAGACTTCTAATCAGCTTATGAAGATGAAGTATAAATAAAATCTTGGTGCCAATCCATGTGAGTATTGATATTTTTCTAATGGATGTTTGGTAATAAACATGGCTCTCCAAGTTTGAAATGACTGCGTTAATTATCAGTTACACAGATAAAATCTTCAGCCTTATTTCTTCAAAAATTAAAAAACTGAATGCAGTTCATGAGTCCACGAGCTTTACACAGGTGGAACAGACGTTCCCCACTGATAAACCTACGTTGCTGTGAGGTAAGAAATGCTTCCTTAAAAAAAAAAAAAAGAAATTTAAATAGCAAGTAATAAAATTCACCATAGGACTCCCTGTTCTCTTAGGAGTAAGGCTAACCAAACCCATGCATAGGAAATGCAGTAGAGAAAGTCTTCCTATTTCTTTTTTAAAATTTTATTTATTTTTATTTTCTTATTTTGAGAGAAAGAGCAGAGAGAGAGAGAGAGAGCTCACAAGAGCAGTGGGGAGGGACAAAAGGAGAGGGTGAAGCAGGCTCCCCGCCGAGCAGGGCGCCTAGTGCCAGGCTCCAACCATCCACCCAGGACGCCGCGATCATGACCCGCACTGAAGGCACTTAACCGACGGGGCCACCCAGGGCCCCAAGCCCTATTTCTTAATGCCAGTCCCTCATATCTCATCCGGTTCTCTCAATATCCTCACTGGGTAGACAATCACCAAATTCAAAAGATTGCATCTATGGGACATTTTTCACCTTTACAGAAAGATGTGGTTGAAAAGAGACCCTAGTCAGGAGCCCAGACAATGCGGTCCTCCCTTGCCAGGTCAGCTCCAGCAGGAGGCATTCCATGGCCGAGGGGGCAGTAGTACACACAAGCTGCTCCTTCACACGCTCTCGTTGGGCCCCTGGCCACCTCCATTTCGTCCCTGAAACCCTGACCTGAACATCTCCTTTCAGCAGCACAGATACAGAACACCAGCAAATGCATACTTTCTTGTGTTTACGACCAAGACTGGGCACGCTTTGGCTAGTTAAAAATCCAATCAATCCTAGATCGTTAATTGTTCTATTTCCTTTAATAAATATGTTAATAAATTACAATTATTACTGTCATTCCTGTCATTAGCAACCACCACATACAGAACATTTGTGTTTATTACGTGCCGCGTGGTTGGCAAAGGGTTTCTCATTAGGAAGCTCGACTCGTCTGTGTAATAGTAGAATGAGGTAGGTACTGTCATTTTCTCATTATACAAATAAAGACGTGGAGGTTCACAAGTGAAAAAAAATCTACAAACACGCGGCTTGCTCCTCACCATGTGCTCCACATCTCAAAATTTTAGTGTCTGAAACCATGGGCTTTGGAATCAAAGAGATCCACCAGGTTAGGTCATGCGCAGCCCCCTTGCGCCTCACTTTTCTTATCTGGAGAATGGAGATAATAATATATGCCTTCATGGAAATATTTTAGGGCTTAAACAAGGTCATGTGTGTTCACGGAGCTTTATACTTGTGTATCTTATTTGAAAAACTTCCCAGGTATACTCACCAATCCCTAATTTACTTGACGTCTCCACTATGGTAGTATTTGCTGTAAGCAGGTACTGTTACAGATGTGAATTCACTCTCCAGACAAGCCTGATGGGGCTTCTTTGGTCACCCGCATTCTCCAGGTGAGAAAAATGAAGCCCAGAGACAGGAAAACCTTGCCCGAAGTCACACAGCAGGTAAAGGGCGGAGCAAAGATGTAACCTCCCGAGTCCCGCTAACTTCTGGATCATGCTTCTTCCCTCTATAGAAAACACATTCCTGGGCCCCTGTCCTTCCCTGAGACTTCCAGGACACTGCTTTCCATTTCTCCTCGGGCTCCAACAGGTGGGTCTCATCCTCTGAACTCCATGGTGCCATTCCCCGATTTCTGTCCCCTGCCGCGTAATCACCCCATCTCTTCATGAGATCTCGTCTCCCGCCACGCGCTCACTGCCTCCCCTCACGGACAGCACCTGTAGACCGCAGTGCCCCCACCTGCTCCAGGCTGTTCTCCATTTCTGCACCTGCTCCCAGCCAGAGACCACGCTGCCCAGCCTCCTTTGCAGCTAAGCAGGGCGGATGTGAGCCGGTGGTGCGTGCAGGGTGGAAGGCGCTGGGTGTTCCCCTGCCCGTGCCCTCCTTCCTCCCACTGCTTAGAACTGGAGAGAAAACAGGAGCAACCTATGAAGCCCCGGTGTCTCGCAGCCTGAGCCCCCCGACGGGTTCATCGGAGATAGAGGGGCTCCCACCTCACCCAGTCCTTGCGTGCAGCATCAGCGCCTCCCCGTGCAGGCCTCACTGAATCCGCATCTCTGCCTGCATCAGGTCTACTGAGCGCAGCCACATGGTGCCCCATGGGCTCCCCAACAGCAGCTTCCTCCCCGTGCTCCCCGCCTCGAGGCCCGAGGCCCGGTCCTCACCTCCACGCCTCCTCCTCGTGCCAACATAATGACCTTGAAGCCCGAATCCAAAACTGTTGCCCTCCTTTCAGGTCAAAATATTCTAATGGCTCTCCTGGGAGTAACGCCCTAAAGGCCAAGTGTGCAAGGCTTCCTTAACAAAGCACGGGAAGGGGAGCTGAACAGTGAACAGGTAACAGGGAACCACACCTGAGCTGCGTCGGAGAGAGGGAAGGAAAAGAGGGACACATGTGCGGGCCTGAGGCCAATCCCGCTGGGCAGCTGGAAGCTCCGTCAGCTCAAGCAGCCTGACGATCGCAGGGGTGCTGGGCCCACACAGCAGACTGGTCCCACGGGCCGGGGGAGGCACAGGGACCACCGCGGGTTGTGGGCCAGGCGCTGCCAGCTGCTGCAGAGGAGGTAAAGTGTCAGCGGAGAGGGGGGAGCATCTCCGACTCGCAGACAGAACCTCCTGGGGACATTCCAACCAAGTGACCACTGGGCCTGGGAGCTACCTACGGCCCAGGGTCTGGGCAGGCGGCTCTGGGCTCATGTCCCTGAGAGCAGGCTCCTTACTCGCGAAGCCTTCTGTTCATTGCAATACCTCAAGCCATAGACATGTTGGCCTGTCTGGCGAACTGCTCACAGGCCTCTGCGTGACACGCATGACACGCGTGCAGCAGCAGGGCAGACAGGGCCCTTCGTTCCGCACCCGCCCGCCCTGCCAGCACCTCCGCCTGCCATGCCCCTGCCCACACGCTGTCGTGTTGCTGCCACCGGAGAACCACTAGGCCAACACTTAGGCCTTGACAGTGCTGTGCGAGCAAATTACAAAGTCAAAGTCGTGTCAATTTGTCAACACAGAAATACGGCCTCGACTTGCCTAAGTGGCGACAGGACAAGAATGTGAGGGCAGAGATGCCCCCCGACAAGAAGGGTGTAGATCATAAAGCAAATGCCACCTGCCGATAACAAGGGGCACAGAGGAGGCGAGGAGGACGGGCCCCCCATCTGTGAGGGACGACAGCACGAGCTCACGACTCTCAGCTCACACGGCAGTCAACACACAACATGGAGAACAAACACTTCAGATGAACCGTGGTTAAGGGTATCGCCTCGGCTCTTGATCTTGGGGTCGTGGGATGGAGCCCCACGTAGGGCTCTGCACTCAGTGTGGAGTCCGCTGGAGATTCCCTCTCCCTCTGCCCCTCCCCCTTGTGCCTTCACGCTCACTCGCTTGCTCGTCCTCTAAAATAAATAAGTAAATCTTAAACAAGGTACAAGAGCCACCCCACATAGTTCACTGTGGGCTACCCCCACCTTTTACTGGGAGGATACCGGGGGGAGCCTCCCAATGTGCCTGGTGCTTTCCGTTAGCACTACAGACCCGCACGCACTTGTCACTATCGGGGCTATTCGTCTGGTCAACGGGGGCTTAGGGAGACCACATCCCGCCACTTCCACGCTCCCTGCCCCGCCTCCCATCATCCTGTTTGTAGATGTTTTCTGTTACTCAGAGAAGAAATTTTAAAAAAACACTCAAAGAGGCAGAAATGGTTTGGGGCTAAATTACTTGTCCCAAAGGGAATCATAAAGAATATTTGCTATTCAAACCCAACATAGCATGAACAGACACAGACGGAAGGTCTGAGAGGAAAGGGTTCCAAAGGCCGTGTGGAAACCATCTCTCTGTCCGGCCCTCCTATAATCTGCCGTGAAGGCCATTTCTCTGAAGCAGCAGCCAATCTCTTTTCATAGTGCTGTTTCTTCTAACTACAGAAGGAAGAAAGGGGTCTTTGGGGTGCATCTTACTGTGTCCTCTGTTCCTCTTTGTCTTTACGTTTTGAGTTGGTCCATCTGCAGCAGGGCCTGCTGTCAACCTACTGGCTTCCATGCACTTTTCTTGAGGTGGCAAACGGAGGAGAAAAATGGCATTTCAGTCCCCTTGAGATTTGGTATCTGGGGTAGCGAACCCTGCAGCCATCTCCACAACCGTGGTTCTTCACACTTCCCAAGCAAAGCTGATGACACCTATGGATCCTAGTCACTGAAAAACATGCCTATCAAACACTGGAAACCATTTGAGCAGAGTCACGTTTCTCTTGAAGCCACCCAAGAAGAGCACAGGTTCAGGGCAAGAGGTTGGGGGTCCCTCGCCATGAAGCCCTTTCCTCTGCCAGCCTTCTTTGTTTTTCTGTCTCTCTGGTTTTTCTCTTCCAGGTCAGGTGTAGACAGAGAACTTCAGTAATGGTACGGTAGAGAGCTCAGCAAGTAAGAGAGGGAAGAGACGCAGCCCAGTCCTGCATCCCGTCAACTTACACTCTGAGTCTGAAATCTGGCTGTGGCCATGTCTCACACCTTGTGTTTGGAGATTGTGTTTACACCAACGACCCCATGAGATTAAGCAGTCAGTACTCACTGGACTAGGCCACCTCTGGGTGAGCTTTGCCACTTGTAGTTTCTTAGGTTAAAAAAAAAATTCTTCAGCGGATCTTTGCATGGCCACCTCCTTCTCGTCGACTGTTCTCTGCTCAAATGTCCTTCCTCCAAGAACAGGTTCCCAGCCATCCTAAGCAGCTCCCTCACCAGGAAAGCCGTTCTCTAGCACATGACCCTATTCAGAGTCTTCAAAATGCTTTCACCACCACCTGAAATTATTTGTTATTGCTGTTTTGATCTCGCTAAATGTCTGCATTCCCAACTGGAATAGGAGCTATACGGGAGAGGTTTTGGTCTGTGACATTCTCTGCTGTGTCCCCGGCCTTCACAATAGCACCCGGAGCCTGGGAGGCACTCACAAAACACGGTGCATTAACCAACGTGATGGAACTGAACCGATGACGACAGACACCTGCACCCGTGATGTTTATGCCTACACTTTTACACAAGTGTGTAGCTCACTACAGGCACTGGAGGACCTGTGTACCAAACCTGACAATACCTCTGATGGGGTATTGTGCAATTGTTGCTATCTTTCTGCTCTGTCCTTTTTCACAGATTTCAAATGTGTCATAAAATATTACTGGGTCAGGGACCATGCAGGCCACCAGATGGTTGAGAATGATTTATTTCCTTGATTTCAGACTACTGAAGAAAGACTGCAGGAAAAAAAAAAAGGCAGTTCTTATCTCTGAGCTTACAGAATATGAAAGATAAAAGGGACCTTGAAGTTCATCTAGTCCAGATCCACTCTTAATTTAAAAACCTATTCTACCCACCAATGACATGGTTATCTGACCTTGGCTTTAATATTTTTAGTGATGAGACACTCATTATTTTACAAAAGAAGCTGTGTCACAATTGGACGGATTTTGATGAGCAAGGTCTTCCTTCTATTGATTCAAAATTTCCTTCCTGTAACGTCTGGCCCTTGGAGCAACAATGAGTAAGTCTAGTTCCTGCTCTGAATGATGAACTTTGAAATATTTGAAGACATCTGCAATATCTCCCCCTACTATCTGCTGCTTCAGAATAAGCAACATAAATAACTCTAGCTGTCCCTCACTTGTTCCTCCCTGTAAGACCCCTCGTCTTCCAGGTGGATGGTCTCTGGGCACTCTTCAATTAGGAAACATATGTTCTCCAGGGCAAAGTGGAATTAAGTCTTATTTTTAATGATGGATTTAATTGTGCTTGTGCCATAAAGCTACTAAGTGATCCACTTTTGTAAGTCAACTATGCATATAATTATACAGTATATCATTACCAATACCAGCATCTGTTATTAATTATAAAATGTAAAAGCAGATTCACTCTGATATAATGAGCCTCCATCTCCATGGGAAGTCTAAAGAACATCTCATAAGTGACAATGCCAGCTTGCTCCTGAAAGTCTTTTGATGAAAATATGAAAAAGCCTTTAAAATAATCTGGCTCCTCAACTTGCACACGCACAGTCAGGTGGCTTCTTTCGATCTCAAAATTCATGGAATAAGCAATTATAGGCAGCCCGAACGTCAGGCATTCATTCCGCTATAAACACCACTAGTGGAAATAATCTAAGACAAAGTAGTAAACACGAATTGCATTTTTATAGCAAGAAAATTTTATCAAATGCTTACTGAATGCTTTCCAGGTAAGCAAAGCACAACTGAAGTGACTCTGTCCATATTCAGACTTTATGGGAAGATCTGGTAAGTGGATTCCTGTTTTGCCATTCTTAGAATCAATATGGTTGGTTATGATCATACTGTCACAGTATCAATGGCTATGATCATACTATCAGTACCAATCACTAATGAAGGTAGAGATCATTATACACAGTGTTGCAGCCCAATGTTTTCCCATATTGACCTGCTACTCCTAAAAACTAACAAATGGATTAAGTTCCCACGAGGAGAGTTGATGGGTTTCAATCCACATCTACACTTACAATCTACACTGTAATCATCTGTGTCTTCAAAAACTAGTGGTGAGCTATAACATACTGGAATATCCATGATGATGTCTGATTGAATAATATCTCGGAAATATTAAGCACTGTTTTCTGTTTCATGGAACGAACAGGGCTTTAACTGTTGAACTTGGTGGTTGACCATCCTTATTTCAGACTTTCCCCCGGGGGTTGGGGGGGGGGGGGAGATGTAGCATCATCACGGAGAACGCAGAGACATTGACCCAGTAATTCTTTGATTATCTTTTCAAATAAACAACCAGAGTAATTCAGTTGTTTCGACAATTTGTGTTATGAGTTGTGTTCCTTCCAAATGCATATGTTGAGGTCCCAAGCCCCAGAATCTCAGAATGTGATCTTATTTGGAAATAGACTCATCGCCAATATAATTAGGTAAGGTAAAGTCATACTGAAGAAGGGTGGGCCTCTAAAGCAGTATGACTGGTGCCTTTATGAACAAGGTGGTATCTGGGGATATACACACACAGGGACAACGCTATGTGAAGACGAAGCCAGAGATGGGGTGATGCTTCCACAACCAGCAAACACCAAAGATTGCCATCAAGCCACCAGAAGCTGCATGACGGGCACGGAACAGATTTTGTCCTAACACTCCTGGAAGGAACCACACTTGCTGACACCTTGATCTCAAGCTCTCCAGCCTTCAGCACTATGGAGCAATACGCATCTGCGGCTTAAGCTGCTCCTTTTGTGGTGCTTTGTTACAGCAGCCCTAATACTAATACTGTTCTGAATCTCTTAAAACATACTTGGCACGTTTCTTTGTGGAACATCTTCCAAAGCACTTTGCTCTGGATGTGCTTAATGTGGCATAGTCTTGACCTCTGAGATGAAATTTTTAACAGCCAAAAGCTATTCATGTCTCAGATATAAATATGATGGATCATTTGCATAGGCAATCCACCATCGTTTTCAAATAGGCTAATTTACAACCATAAATTAATGAAACTGATTTTTGTGCATCTCTACAACGGACTTTGGCAGCCTAAAGGATGTTCTGAACAGTAACAGTATTTCTAGGGAAAAAAAGGTATAACCTCCTAAGGTAACTATCTTGAAATACATATAAAAATGCATGTTTTATAAATCAGGATATTCCGTTTTAAAGTTTCACTTTATAGCTACACTATACACATGTGTAATATGTTATGAATAGCATGAGTTGTTACTTTATGATAAGCCAGAGGTTTTTAATAGTGCTTTCGATGCCCAGACGCTTGACTGAAGATATTTCTGGGAAATGAGCCCAGCCCTTCAGCCTAGGCAGCCTCCCTTCCATCTGATTTACATTTTGAGCTTCCATTGTAGATCAAGACTACAATAAAATTTTCTGTAATGTGGAAATGTCTTATATCTGCATTGTCTAATACAGAAGCTGCTAGTCTCAAGTGGAAATGCAGCTATTTCAACAAAGGAAATGACATTTTTATTTTTATTTAATTTTTATTTAAATGGCCACATGTAGCTATTGGCTACTATACTGGATGGCATAGTTCTAGATTTTATTTTGAATTTAGATTCTGCTAACAAAGTTTGAAAATCACTGCTAAAAACTAGCAGAGTAGGAAACTTCTGCTAATAAAGGAATAATTGATGATTCGGATAAATTCTCCCAGAAAACACAGACGTGCAACTTTCTGGGGCATGTGACGAATGATCTTAAACCCAGCGAGTATGTAGCTCCATTAAATCTGCCAACTAGAACTAACATCGCTGATCATTAGCCAGTAGGGGGAACTGAAGAGTAGAAGACAGCATTTTCCCTGGAGAGTGGGATTTATTACTTTTTTTCCTACACATGTTTTTAGTCTATGTCGGGGCCCTAAAATAAATATTCATGTTCGGGAACTCCAAACCTTGCCTTCTCGAACATCCAGAGGTCTTTACACACACTGCATGCACCTGTTATCAAAGAATCCCTAGGAGGCAATAGAAATTGGTTCTAGAAGATACAGTTGAAAATCCAACTGATTCTACACCTAGTCTTTCCCAATTTCCTTTGTTAACATGTGATAAGGTTGATTTCCATATTGATTTTTAGCTTTACCTTACTTCTCCACATACCAGAGAAAAATCTTAAGGGCCTTTATATTTAGACAGAAGAGGAAAATTTCATTGGTATGTCGTTGATTCTTTACTTGAAAAGCATTATGAGAAAACTTGTATGCATGTTAAGTTAACCACACAGGGCCTTACCTCTTGGTAAAGGTCACTGAGATCTTCCTGGTGGGCCTGTTTGGAACATCCTGGGAATTCCCTAACACAACAGGAATCTGGGGGCCAGTCCATCTCTGTCATCTCCAGCCAGTCAGTGAAGTACACCACTCCACAGCATTTAAACTGAAAAAAAAAAAAAAGAAGAAGAAGAAGAAGAAAGAAAGAAAGAAAGAAAGAAAGAAAGAAAGAAAGAAAGAAAGAAAGAAAGAAAAAGAAAAAGAAAAAGAAAAAGAAAAAGAAAAAGAAAAAAAGAAAAAAAAAAAAGACTGGTCAGGCTCAGAAACTACAAAAATATTTTCTTAACTTACAGAAGACTAAACGTTAGATTTCTTACATTTTTGTGCCCAGAGCTACACTCATTCCTGTCATCACCTAATGCTATATGTACATTCTAAGCTGACGACAGAAATGTAGTGAAGGACTCCACAGTGGAACAATTCTGAACAGTAATGCTTATAACACAAGCAGTCAGATCAGGCATGGCTGAGTCTTTCCCCAGCTCTAGATCTTCTACAGGTGATCACGTAGCAATAAATCCAAAATGCACAGTAACCAAACTACTAGCTGGAATCTTATAGCCATCATTTAACCTCTAGCCACTACAGAACAGTTGATCAGTCTATTCGTGTATCACCTAATACCAATTTAACTGCTTAACAAATCCAAATATTAAAGTAAAAGTTTCCATAATCTTGGTAGAAAGAGTTGACCAAAAGCGCACATCACAAAAATCACCCGACTTGAATTCATTAGCCAGTAGATTTTCAAAAAGTTTTTGAGATATAAACTCAGGTTGGGCCAACAAATGTTTATGTAAATGAACTAGAGTCTTGAAATAAAGTATCGTATTCTAGCACCATCAATGCAGAAGAAATGATGTGCCTGCAGCTTGAAAAAAATTGGATTTAAGAAAAGCTACGTTGTCTTTTGGTCTTTTTTTGTCTCATTTCACCAGGGATTAGCAAAAACTTTCTCTGCTCAAAGTTTAGAAATACTGCTTAAGGGACATATGTAGATTAGGTTAAGAATAATTAGCTATGATAATTTTCTGCCCTTGGGTAGAAGGAGTTCCTCTTCCCTATAGTCAAAAACAAGGACTCTGGGCAATCACTGAGAAGAATTTTGCCAAGAGTGACTGGCTCTGCAAATTATGTAGCACAACAGACCAATCTGTGCCCAGGATTAACACCATATCACAATCTACCATTTCAAAATCCGACAAAAATCTAACTATGAAGATTTCTGAACTTCTCATGTAAAAAGAAACAAGGAAAATACTAAAAATGATTTTGCATTCTTCATTTGCCTACATATCTAACTTTAAAAAAATCATCCTAAATGAGGAATTGCTCATGTTACAATTAATATACTACAATTTTCTGAGAAACATTTCTTAAATATCTTTTGTAAACTTGTTGTAAAAGCTACAGAGGTACCACAAACATCACAAATTAAGTCAAACATAATTTGACATCATGTATTCTACATAAGTCAATGAATCCATTGAAAACATATGTAGTAAAAAGATTTCACCTTCTAAAAATCATAAAGTACTACATTTCGAAGTCAGGCTTTTTAAATCCTTGCACTCAGAGAAAACCTACTTCTCTCATTTCCTAAGGACATGTGTTTTTCTACATTGAGGACAAAAGTACAGTTCTTGGAACTCAAACTCCATCCACAATAGAACAGCCCATTTATCTGGCCTTGTCAGGAAATGAGGTGCTCCATAGAAATGACTTTTCCAAATAACTTGAGCATACCATGTTCAGTGCCAGATGTATTTTTTTAATTTTAATAAGTCACTGAGATATTTTTTTTCTTTTTACATAGTTGTTTCTCTGTGTCAACAGAAGATACTAAATTGGAACTGAATGTTTTCCTGGAAACTCCCCTACGTCATTATGGCATGCACATGACTAGATCTACATCTCCTTGCAGTTTCCCACCATTAAAATCACAGTGTGAGATAAAGCCACTTTTGCCTGCATCCAGTCAAACTGAAAAATACCACCACTATTTTACATAAGTGGAAGGTGAGGTTCTCACAGGTTGAATGACTTGTGGAGACCACAGACCAGTGTGTTGCACAGCCTACTTATTCCAAAGCCTGTTTCCCAACCATTAAGTTAAAATAAGTAAGTACATGCATTTTTAAGAATCAGTTTTATGGGGCACCTGGGTGGCTCAGCGGCTGAGCGTCTGCCTTCGGCTCAGGTCGTGACCCCAGGGTCCCAGGATCAAATCCCACATCGGGCTCCCCATAAGGAGCCTGCTTCTCCCTCTGCCTGTGTCTCTGCCTCTCTTCTGGTGTCTCTCATGAATAAATAAATAAAATATTTTTTTAAAAATCACTTTTTAAAAAGATATTAAATAAAGATCTCTAGGGCTTAAGTGAGAGCCCACTACAGTGAGGTACATACATGCACAGAACTGCACTGAACGGGTCGTCAGGACAACTGGGGCCTGACGAGGTCACTCTTAGCTCCACAATTTATTTGGGGGGTGGGGTGTTATGGGCTGATCTGTGTTTCCCCCCTTCCAAAGTTCATGTTGAAATTCTAACCCCCATATTTGGAGATAGGATCTTTACAGAGGGAATTAAATGAAAACAAGGTCACCAGGGTCACTAGGGTGGGTTCTAGTCCCATATAAGGGATGTCCTCCTTATAAGAAGAAGAAATTTGAACACAGAAACATATAAAAGGAAGATGACGTGAAGACACAGGGTTGAGACTTGTCTACAAGCCCAGGAGAAGAGCCTCCAAAGAAATCAACCCTGCTCACCTTGATCTCAGACTTGCAGTTTCCCAAATTATGAGACGATACACTTCTATTGTTTCAGCCACCCAGTCTGTGATCATTTATTACCGTCACAGCCCTAACAGACTGACACAAGGGGTTTTAAAAAAGACTCTTTCAGGGTGACCAGAGGTCTCCACCCTCCTTTTGTATGAAACAGGCCTGTGATATGGAGGAGGGAACTTAACTATGCAACAAAGCTAAAAAATATGTGGTATTGTTTGCTGTTCTGTACGCTGTCCATCTGGATGGAACCCCTCTTCATACCACTGGGGAAAAACTTGCTTTGTTTTTTTAACCTGGATTATCATGGTCCACATCAGAAATCCCAGAAAATAAAGAGCTCTGGGCAGCTTCAACCCAGGCCAGTAGCTGAACACAGCTTACTATAAATTCCCTAACGTCTCACCTATTTTCCCTCTATGTTGTTTTTAGTACAAATGAATGGTAAACAAACAAAGCCAGGAAGCATTTAAATAAATAGGAAATCTGTGTTACAATGATAATTTTCACCATCTAACACAAAGAGCCAGATTTGGAGATTATCCTGGACTTAAATTTCTGCCCGCATCCCAGACAGAGTAACTGCGCAGAGAGCTGGACATCCATCAGGTGAGACACTGATTCTCACAGGCTTCGCGGCCAGCTCGAAAAGAAATGAAACGGGTATACTTGGTCACCCGGGAATCTCTGACCACAGGAAATAGCTTGGAAGAAGAGCGTGGTGTGAAGCAAGACCAGTGGTGACCTTCAAATCACCAGGTTTTAAACATGTACTTATAGTCTGTGTTTGAGAAGACAACTGGACGTGGGGCTATGTGGACATCAGGTAAGAAAAGCTAAAAGCACCTGTGCTTTGTAATAACCAGGAGCTAACTGAGCTCAAACTCATGATCCCATTTAATCTGCTCAACAACCCAAGGAGGCAGGGTACTTTTATTATGCCTATTTTACAGGTCAGGAGACTGAGGCTGAAAGAGGCTAAGTAAATTATAGAAGCTCATGTAATAGCAAGTAGCAGACCCAGAATTTGAACCAAGATCCTTCTGACTAGAAAGCTCATAATGATACACTGACGCTTCATTCCCACAAGAGAGCCATTAATAAAAAAAAAGAAAAAAAAACTGTTTAAAACAAAGACAGCTCTAGAAGTCATGAAAAATTATCTATTCAAGTAAGAGTTGGTGATTTATCAAGAAACACTCATAAAAAGGAAATCTCACAGTAGTTTAGCAAAATGGCTTTTAAGAAATTCTTAAAATATACGTGAACCATGCGAAATGTAGGGGAAATGGTAGACACAGGAGGAAAAGCAGGGCATGGAGTCACTCAGGGAATTTCTCAATAAAGAATTACACCAGTGCTAACCGAATCACAGGCTTACCTTTTCAGCACAGAGAAAATGACCAACGCCAAAGCTCTGAACATTTGTTTTGAGAGTGCGCCATTTATTCCATCCCCTCTACCTCAGAAATTGTAGCACTTACCTCTCTCTGGAAAAAATT
Organism: Canis aureus; assembly: GCF_053574225.1. NCBI lineage: Eukaryota > Metazoa > Chordata > Mammalia > Carnivora > Canidae > Canis > Canis aureus. The sequence goes on along the minus strand of NC_135628.1, from coordinate 2,008,922 downwards.
CCAAGCGTGAGTAAGCCACCGGTATCGAGGTAAGCCATAATTTGTCATTCTGGCTTTCAAGGTGACCATGTCGGACCACTGCACTGGCACCTGGAGACAACCAACGAAACATCAACAACTGGAACCCACCAACACACAAACGTCAACGGCGCACACGCTCATACACCTACTGGGAATGTACCGCAATTAGCAAATACTATTCTAAATTTATATTTGTGTGTGGCCTAATTAAGCTTCAAGGTTATTAGCTACTGATTAGCCAATCTCTGTGTGCAGATGTTTACAGTAAAGGAGGAAGTTCTTTACATGAAGCAAAAAAAAAAAGCAACATCAGTGAATGCCAAGATCCAGCTGAAGGAACCCACAAAACAAGCAGTTTACTGTGCATCCTGCAGATCCAGCTGACGGGCTCCTCGTAACACACGATCCCCGCCCAGAAATGCCCTTGGATTTGATTTCATAACGCTATGGAGCTGGTCTTTGAATTGACTGCAGACAGTAGGACTAAGATAAAGGGATGAGACTTAAGAAGGGAAAGAACTCAACTCAGGTCAAGCCTTGCTCCAGAATATGTAACTATCTTCCCCCAAATTGGACCCTGGACGCATGCTGGAATTTTAGGAGGAATACCTCTCGAATTAAAGCACATTTTGTGCTTCCGGTCTCAAGTCACCTAGCACGGTGTCCCTTAATCATGACAGAGCTTCAGGTACATGACACAACAGCCGGCCCGAAACCCCGTCATCCTATTGAGCAGCTTCATCTATGGTGCCCGGGGGAGCTGACGCACATGTGGAACCAGGTTCAGGGCGTGTAACCTCTGACCTGCGCAGTAACACAGACACTCTTAGCCAAGCAAGCTGGCACCAACTCAAGATCAGGACTATTCTGTGAGCTTATTTTAAAAACTGCAGTATTGGGGCATTCCCGGTGACTCAGCGGTTTAGTGCCACCTTTAATCCAGGGTGTGATACTGGAGACCCGGGATCGAGTCCCACATCGAGGTCCCTGCATGGAGCCTGCTTCTCCCTCTGCCTGTGTGTGTCTCTCTCTCTGTGCCTCTCATGAATAAATGAAATCTTTAAGAAAAAAAAAAAAACTGCAGTATCGGGGCGTCTGGGGGGCTCCGCAGTGCAGCCTTGGCCTTCAGCTCAGGGTGTGGCCCCGGGGTCCCGGGATCAAGTGCCACGCTGGGCGCCCCACAGGGAGCCTGCTTCTCCCTCTACCTGTGTCTCTGCCTCTCTCTCTGGGTCTCTCATGAATAAATAAATAAAAATCCTTAAAAAAATAGTATCAATAGAAGTAGTTTAAAAATTTGAGCACACAAGGTCTTCGTTGTTTTCGGTTGTTCATTTTCTTCTCTACTACTTGGAAATGTACCTACAAAAGAAAACATGCCATGCCGACCCTTGGGCACCCAACTTTGTTGCCCTCAAAATGGTTGTGTTCACATAGTTTCAATCAAGTTCTGGGAACTAAATCAAAACTCAAGCTACTCACTATAAATTATCACTCATATTCTTTTGAGTATGAAATAAATAGAAACAAAGTAAATCTCTAGAAATTTATCATCCAGAACAGCTAACATTACTGGCAAATTTTTCTAAAGAAGGAATAATGAACAGGAGGTGAGGATGTATAAACGACAGAAGTAAGGGGGAAACAGACTAATGTCCAATCTCCTGATTTGGTTATTAGAACAGTCTGATTTCAGATTGTATTTTACAAAACAAATATGAGTTGTTTCCCTCTTGTAACCACAATCCATGGGAGACCAAATATGGCAAGACACAGAGGAGATGGTTGAGGTTCTGGCACAAAATCCTGTGATTTGGCCATAAGGGAAAACACACTTACTGGCTTCTTGCATGGAACAGCTAAGAACACAAAGCCCATTCTATGCAAAGGCTGGGTTCTGCAAAATTTGGCAGCTAATAAACTTTAATGGCACTTTTCATTCACACTGCTATTAGTGCAAAAGCAATAAAAAAAAAAAAAAAAAATCCCTGACCAACTTTTTTTCCAAAGGACCATTTTCCACATTTCACTCTCGAAACAGCTCCAACAGCTCTCGCATTATCCTGGTGACTTAATGGGGGAAGATTTACATCAGTATCCTAGGTTACTAGGTTCCTACGCCTACAGTGGCCTAGGCACCCACTCCAAAGGGCTGGCACCGTGCACCCACTTAGTACCACCGTGTGACCAGGAAGACGTTTGCAGACTGCCCCTAACGGAATAGAAGTATCTTCTGGATTTATGTTTATATGAGAATCAAGGCATTTCCTTTCAATACCTTAAATTAATTCATCTACTTGTTATAACTTAGGAGATTCATCAGAGAACAGGATGGCATAAAAACTATACAAACCGTTTTAAAACCCACAGAAAATAAACTCATTCCTAAACCCTTTTATTTATCAAAAGGAACATGATCAAAGGTCATTAATTAGGGCGGCCGGATGGCTCAGCGGTTTCGCGCCGCCTTTGGCCCGGGGCGTGACCCTGGGACCTGGGATCGAGTCCCGCATCGGGCTCCCTGCGTGGAGGCTGCCGCTCCCTCTGCCTGGGTCTCTGCCTCTCTCTCTCTCTCACTGTGTGCCTATCATAAATAAATAAAAATTTAAAAAAAAAAGTCATCAATTAAATGCCTACGATCTATTGCTTGAATGTCAAGGAGATACATGTATTTTCTGGAAACAGGAAAAAATCAGAAGCGTCCACCTCTTTATCAATAAAACACAGCAGCCGAGTGTGGAACCAACTCCTCTTCACCCCCCGGAGTGTACCATGTTCCTAGGGATGGATGGACCCGGGATTCTCGGAGACAGCAACGTGCATCACCCCTTGAACAGGAGACTTCCCAAGTCTCCGACTTTTTTGTGAAGCGAGTCAGACAGAGCTCGCCCTGACTTTCCAGCTTGTGGGAGAAGGAAATCGCCGTCAATTCTCTCTGGCTCGCGGAGCGTGGACCGGCAGAGCGCGCAGCCCCCGGCGGTCTGTCCTCTCCGCCCAGAATTCAGACCCGGCCCGACGGCGGCGGACTCCCCAGCCCTTCCAGAACCTTCCCGCCCCCAGCGACCCCCCCCCGACGGACGCGGGCTGACTGAGCGCTCCTCGGGCCCCTGGAGTCCGCGCGCGGGGCCTGCGCTGAGCGGACGCCGCGGCCCAGGCGCGACCCCGGGTCCCCTCCCTCCGCCTGGGTCTCGGCCTCTGGGTCTCTCATGAACGAATAAAGTCTTTTATAAATAAATAAATAAATAATAAATAAATAAATAAAATAAATAAAGATCCCCGGTGGCTCAGAACAAATAAAGTCTAAAAAAATAAATAAACAAATAAATAAATTAAATAAATAAATAAATAATAAAATAAATAAAAAATAAAATAAAATAAAATAAAATAAATGAAATAAAATAAAATAAAATAAAATAAAATAAAATAAAATAAAATAAAATAGGGATCCCCGGTGGCTCAGCGGTTAAGCGCCGCCTCGGGCCAGGCCGCGACCTCGGGTCCCGGATCCAGCAGGGAGCCCGCTCCTGCTCCTCCGTCTGCCGGGGTCTCGGCCTCTGGGTCCCTCTGTCTCTGGGTCTCTCATGAATAAATAAATAAAATCTTAAAAAAAGAAAAAAAAAAAGAAAGAAAGCTCCTAGACTCACCTCTTCGAAGCTCCTACGTGTTCAAGTACCCGGGACACTGGGCGGGCGGCGGAGGCCCAGGCCCGCCCCTCACGGCCGCCCGAACCCCACCCCCCACCCCCCCGACCCTATCCCGGCCGCGCCAGCGTCCCCCGCAGCCCGGGCCCAGGAGGCGGCGGCGGCCAGGACGGCGGGCGTGACGCGGACGGAGGCCCCGCGTGGGCGACCCCGGGGAGCACGTGCAGCCGCCGCGCGACGGCGACCCTCCAGGCGGGAAGCCTCGGCCCCACGCGGCCCCACGCGCCCACCCCCAGTCGTGAGGCGCAGGCCGGCCGAGCGCGGAGGAGCCGTCCCGGGCCGAGCCTCCGCCCCGGGCGCCGCCGGCTGAGGTAAGCGCGCAGCAGCGGTGCAGCCGCGCCCAAGGGACGGCCCCGCTGCCCTGGGCTCCCCGCCAGGCCCCAGGCTCCGCCCCTCTCCGGGCCCTAGGCCCCAGGCTCCGCCCCCCGCCCCGCCAGGCTCCGCCCCCCCGCCCCGCCAGGCTCCGCCCCCCGCCCCGCCAGGCCCCAGGCTCCGCCCCCTCCAGGCCCAAGGCCTCAGGCCCTGCCCCCCCAGGCCCCAGGCTCCGCCCTCCGCCGGGCCCCAGGCTCCGCCCCCCGCCAGGCCCCAGGCTCCGCCCCCCCGCCAGGCCCTAGGCCCCAGGCCCCTCCCCGCCAGGCCCCAGGCTCCGCCCCCCGCCCCCGCCAGGCCGCAGGTCCGCCCCCCGCCTGGCCCCGCCCCCCGCCAGGCCCCGCCCCCCGCCCCGCCAGGCCGCAGGCTCCGCCCCCCGCCAGGCCCCCCTCCCCCCGCCGCCTCAGGCCGCAGGGCGCCGCCAGGCGAGGAGCCCTGCTGTGGGCCGCCCGCCGCCCCGGGGACCGGACCGGACCGGGTGCAGCGCGCAGAACGCCGCAGTCGCCGCGGCCACCGGCGCTCCTCACGCAGGAAGCACATGTCGGCGCTCGAGGTAAGGGGCGGCGGCTGGGGGGCGCCGGGCGGCGGGCCCTGACCAGGCCCGGGTCTGCCCCTGCCCCGCCCGAGCCGCAGCCCCACTCGGTGCGACCGCGCACACGGCCCAGGGACCCCATTCGGGTGAGTGGCCGCGTGCCCCGATGACCCAAAGTCCCCGTCCCACAGGCCGAGCCCGACGTGGCCCCGGGTCGGACTCCGGCCCCTTGAGCTCACCATGATCTCCTGCTCGTAGGTCCAAACGCCACACGCCAGTTCCACACAGAAGATGACCAGCAAACTTCCGAAGTACTGCGGGGAACAGAGCAACGGGCTGTTAGAGAGTGGAGAGAAGGGGTCACCGTGACGCGGCCGCCAGGAGCCAGAGGCACTACCCAGGAGGCGCCCCCGGCCGCGTGGCAAGCGGCGGCAACCTGAGAGCCGTGTGCAGACGGCACCTGCCGGTCCCCCAGAGGCCCGCGGCCCCCCAGACGCCACGGGACCGGCGGTCCCCCAAAGGCTACGGGACAGACGGTCCCCCAGAGGCCACGGGATGGACAGTGCCCTAGAGGCCCACGGGACCGGCGGTCCCCCAAAGGCTACAGGACAGACGGTCTCCCCAGAGGCCCACGGGACGGGCGGTCCCCCAAAGGCTACGGGACAGACGGTCTCCCCAGAGGCCCACGGGACAGGCAGTCCCACAGAGGCCACGGGACTGACGGTGCCCCAGAGGCCCACAGGACGGGCGGTCCCCTAGAGGCCCACAGGACGGACAGTGCCCCAGAGGCCCACAGGACGGGCGGTCCCCTAGAGGCCCACAGGACAGACAGTGCCCCAGAGGCCCACGGGACGGGCAGTCCCCCAGAGGCCCACGGGACGGACAGTGCCCCAGAGGCCCACGGGACGGACAGTGCCCCAGAGGCCCACGGAACGGGCGGTCCCCCAGAGGCCACGGGACTGACGGTGCCCCAGAGGCCACGGGACTGACGGTGCCCCAGAGGCCCACAGGACGGGCGGTCCCCCAGAGGCCCACGGGACCGGCAGTACCCCAAAGGCCACAGGACAGACGGTCTCCCCAGAGGCCACGGGACAGACGGTGCCCCAGAGGCCCACAGGACGGGCGGTCCCCCAGAGGCCCACGGGACGGACGGTGCCCCAGAGGCCCACGGGACGGGCGGTCCCCCAGAGGCTACGGGATGGATGGTCCCCCAGAGGCCCACGGGACAGACGGTCCCCCAGAGGCCCATGGGACCGGTGGTCCCCCAGAGGCTACCAGTGGTCCCCCAGAGGCCCATGGGACCGGCGGTCCCCCAGAGGCTACCAGCGGTCCCCCAGAGGCTACGGGACGGACGGTCCCTTAGAGGCCCATGGGACTGATGACTCGCCAGCTCGTCCAGGGCCTCGCGAAGGGATGGGGCACCTCCTCTTACAGGTGACAAGGTGAGCGCAGACCACGTGAGCTGCTCAAGACCGTGCACTGTGCATGGGTGGGGGGCTGGGGGGGGCGCTGTACCCTGGGCCCGTCCTGAGGCGCATGTGCCTCTGCAGAAGGCAAAGTGTGAGAGGCACGGGCTCTGCACTAATTCCAGCAGAAACAAGCCCCTGCTTTCAGGTTCCTCGCTTCTCGGGGGTCGCTGGGTCAGCGTGGGGGCCCTGGGCTCAAGCTCCCTGACCAAACCCTTCTGCCAGAGGGGCCGCTCCCCAAGGGCAGCAGCTGACTGTGCCCCTCCGTACCTAGCAGGTGCTCCACACACACCTGGCCCAGAAAACAACAGCCGAAAGCAGAGCGGAGTGATGCCACAGGGAGAGGCTGGGCGCCAGGGGCTGCCTTGGGCGGGCCACCTTCACCAAGGTCATTTTTAGGGTGAGTCAATAATGCCAGGTGCAAGGCTGCCTTCCCGGGAAGCCAGGAGCGTGGGAGGGGGTGCGCTGGGCACGGGCAGCATATGTGGGCGAGGACCACAGTATGACGAGCCAGCTCTCCAGGGGTGGCAGAAAGGATTTCGGGTTTCATTCTAAGTGTGATAAAAATCCAGCAGCATGCCACACGGTCTGACAACATTATAAAAACACGATTCTGGCTGTTTTATTAAAAACAAACAAACAAAAAAAACCTGTAGGCGAGCAAAGATGTGATCGGGCATCTAAATAAAAAATTGGTCTAGGACTAGGGTGGCAGCAGGGAAATGGGGGGGCGGGGAAATGGATTGATGGAGGCTGGTGAGCCATCAAAACGTGAACGCTGAGCTGCTCTGCTCCTGACGTTTGCCAAGAAAGGAGAGGAGGAAATAAAAGATGTAGAAAATTGGGCTCTTTTTCCACTACTTCCAGGCTCTATCCCTATGACTTAAAAGTATAAATCACTGCTATTAGTGTTAATTGGATTCCTTCATATAAAAAAATTAATAATATATATAGCTACACAATGTCTCGGATAATAACACAGTTTGACAATAAAAATTGGATCAGAAGATAAAGTAATATTTTCTTAAGGGAAGCACATTTGACAAGCGCTTTTATTTTCAATATGTGCAGTACTCCTGGTCAGTTTCAGTCTACTCAAATCTCATTGCCTTAAAGATCTTAGGCCTAAAATGATGACCAGAAGAAATATTGTGAACACAGTACTCCAGGTCAGGTTTTCTGCAAACTCTCTTTAGTGGCTTGTTGAAGAGATTTCTAGACATGAGCAATACTATACAAAGAGACCAAACAATCAATCATCATAAGCTGGATCAATGTTTTCCTACCTTTGATAAGATCCTACGAGAGAGTAAAGCTCCCAAGAAACATTACACTGTGGGATATTTTTGTTTTCTCAAATCCCTAACCTAAGTTACTTCCAACACTGACGTCTGGTTACGATGAACACCAAAGCAGACCTGAAAAGGCAAGACATCCCAAAGTAAAACATAGATGTGGCCGCTGGGGCTGGTCAGAAGGTAACTTTCCGTGGCCTTGGGGATCACCAGGCAGGTGTTCTGGGTTGATTCCATATCCCTGTAAGTCCCACTTGAGTCACCTCTCTTGTTTCGTGCCTCCTGGAGTCACTGTCCAGTTAATGATGTCTGTGCTGCAGCAGCAGAAAGGCCCCAAGCACAGAGCCAAGGGCAAAGTGCCCAGATGTGAGCAGTACTCGCAACACCTGAGTAACCGCCAGGCCTATGGATCCAAGAGGTGCAGTAGCCAATGCGTGAGAGCCCCTCCGACTTCTTACAGCCAGATTTGCAACGGGTCAGTGACACCAGAGCTTAGGCAACCCCAGGAATGCATAAAATACATGGAACTAAAGCAATCTCTCATTAAAAACTCAAAACTGGGGATCCCTGGGTGGCGCAGAGGTTTAGCGCCTGCGTTTGGCCCAGGGCGCGATCCTGGAGACCCGGGATCGAATCCCACATCGGGCTCCCGGTGCATGGAGCCTGCTTCTCCCTCTGCCTGTGTCTCTGCCTCTCTCTCTCTCTCTGTGTGTGACTATCATAAATAAATAAAAATTTAAAAAAAAAAAAAAACCTCAAAACTGAGGGGCACCTGAGTGGCACAGTCAGGTGAGCATCCGACTCTTGACTTCAGCTCAGCGTCGTGAGATCACGTCGTGCGCGTAAGACTCCGTGCCCAGGGTGGAGTCTGCTGGAGATTCTCTCTCTCCATCCCTCCTCCCTCTCTTCCTCTCTCTCTCTCTCTCTCTCTCTCTAATAAATCAACCTAAAACAAAGAAAACTCCAAAAAACCAGAAACTCAAAACTGAGATGATCCATTTTGGGAAGGAGGGTGTCCATATATGTTGGACACTCTTTTTAACTCTGGGGAAAGGCTAAAATGTTTTTTTTTATCTGCAGATGTCCAGTGATGTCGTTTGAGGCATGTCCTTCCATATAAAATGGTTCTTCTGTCTTTATCCTACTTATACTCAAGAGCACAGATTTTATTTGACCTTTGAATTGAAAATAAAGTTTCATCAACATTCTAAAACTTTCTTGGGTCAAAGTAAGTCTGGAATTTATATTCTCGCAAACAATGCAGCAGCTTCGTGGTCAGCTGCCATGGCTTTGTTACCATGGTGTGGGCTTCATGCATCCAGTCTTCCAATTCCAGGGAAGACACAAAATGCCAAAATGCATTGTTAACACAACACACGGAGATCATTTACCCCTACTTTTTCTTTTCCGGCGAGCTCCAAGTCCTCAATGGTCATCCTCGTATTGACTATTGTCCAGGGAATCACTCTACCACTATTTCGCTTAAGGGCTGGACCTGCGTGAAGGCATCTGCTAATGAGTAGTTTCAACAGGACAAAGCTGGCAAAGAATAAGAAACAGGTGCCACCGACATCTGCTATGACAAAGTGCATGCACGCGTCCTGCTGCAGCGGGAGGCCATGGGGGGGTGGAGAGCCTGGGAGCACAGGAACAGGTGTGCAAATGGCCCTGCCGCGCAGCCCGCACACCCCCGCTGGGGAGAGGTGTGTGCCCACCCGACATGCACACATGCAGCCCGCCTCCTCGGTGCCGTCCTCCCTGACGAAGAGCTCAGACTCTGAGGACTGAAGTCAGACCCCCTCGTGAAGGCAATCTGTGACCTCTGGCAAATCGCTCCCCGTCTGTCTGCTCCTCTGAACGGGAGACACAAAGAGCCTTCTTCGCTGTCACCATCAAGGCTCAGGTGATACGTGGGGAAGCGGTCTGAACGCTCTTTGAATTTCAAGTTCGTATGACACACACGAAAGTTGTTCCGAACCATCAGCAACAGTGTCTCCCGCCGCCGGCCGGCGGTCTCCCCCGGCAGGGCCCGTGAGCTGCATCCTTATCACAGTCCTGCAGCCCTTCCTCCCTCCTTCCCCCCTCCTTCCCCCTCCTTCCTCCTCCTTCCTCCCACCTTCCCTCTTCCTTCCTCCAACCTTCCCCCTTCTTCCCTCCTTCCCCCCTTCTTCTTTCCCCCTCTTTTCCCCCTCCCCTTTCCCCCCTCATTCACCCTCCTTCTTCCTCCTTCCTCCTGCCTTCCCCCTTCCTTCCCCCTCCTTCTCCCTCCTTCTCCCTTCCTTCCTCCATCTTTCCCCCTTCTTCCTCCCTCCTTCCCCTCTCCTTCTCCCTCCTTCCTCCTCCTTCCTCCTGCCTTCCCCCTTCCTTCCCCCCTCCTTTCCCCTCCTTCCCCCTTCTTTCCTCCTTCCTCCCTCCTTCCCCCTTCTTTCTCCTCCTTCCTCCTGCCTTCCCCCCCTTTCCTCCATCCTTCCCCCATTCTTCTCCCCTCCTTCCCCCTCCTTCCCCACTCCTTCCTTCTGCGGGCAGCCAGGTGCCCCCGCCTGCTGTGCACCGGGCCTCCGAGACTCTGGCCTTGCACCCCGCTCGCTGGCTGCCTCACACACTGCCAGACCACCGGTTCTGGCTGCCTGGGATCCTGTCCATAAACATTATTTTATCCCCAGGAAGTACCCATCCCTAGGCGGGACAGATCGCACAGCAAGCCAGCAATAAATGTCTGGTGGATATAACGACCAGTTTACCAACTAAAAAGACCCATTTCAAATTTCCTTGAGATTCTCAAATTTGAGCTGACTTTCTAACACTTGACTCCCTCTGACTTCTGCTTATATATTTAAAGAAATTTAAACACTGTGTTTTACTATTGTCTTCCTCGTGGATCATTCTATGATAATTCAGTGTGTCTTTAAACACTTGGGACAACCTAACCAAGCTAAAGAAAAGGAGCAATGCAGACTCCCCCTACCCTGCCTTTCCCTGGCTACTAACGACTAAACATTTCAAACAAATGAAGAATGAGAAACTGTGTGTTTATACAAGGAAATGAGAATGTGATCATTTGCATGATGAACTATTTTATTTGCTTTAAAAATTGTTCAATACTCAGTTCCTTAAAATAGCTAAGTTCCTCTACTGTAGTTAAACTAAAATTTGTGTCCTACAAATCCATGTTATCTTTAAGCACACAGTCATGAAAAAAAACTGCGTCAAATAAAGCAAGGAGACAATAGGACACACCTCCCAAGCGATGCAATTAATTAGTGATTTTTTTTTCCACCAAATCTCTCAAGCTGAGAGTAATTACCTTCAGTTAAAAAAATGAGAGCCCTCACTGGGTTGGATAAAAGATCAGATAAAATGCTGTATGTAGGGCAGCCTGGGTGGCTCAGCGGTTTAGCACCGCCTTCAGCCCAGGGCCTGATCTTGGAGACCTGGAATTGAGTCCCACATTGGGTTCCCTGCATGGAGCCTGCTTCTCCCTCTCCCTCTGCCTCTGCCTCTGCCTGTGTCTGTGTCTCCGCCTCTTTCTCTCTCTCCATCTCCCATTAATAAACAAATAAAAAAAATCTTAAAAAAAAAAAAAAAGCTGTATGTGAAATTGGCTCTTTTTAAACCAGACAGATGAGGGGCCCCTGGGGGGCTCAGCGGTGGAGCATCTGCCTTTGGCTCAGGCCATGACCCCGGGGTCCTGGGATCGAGTCCCTCATCGGGCTCCCTGCACCAAGCCTGCTTCTCCCTCTGCCTGGGTCTCTGCCTCTCTCTGTGTCTCTCATGAATAAACAAATAAAATCTTAAAAAAAGAAATAAACTGGACAGATGAGAAGAACATGGGCTCTGAAACAAAGCAGCCGTGGCTTACAGATTCTGGCTCCCGTACATATCAGTTGGATGAACTCGGGCAAACATTAGGAGCCTCAGGCTCCTAATCTGTAACATGGGAATGTTAAAAATCACCTTGCAGTGCGGTGCTAAGGATTCAATCAGGAGGAGTGCTGCTGTGGAGTAAGCACTAGTAGGAACTATGTTGTAGCATCTGTCGGAATAAAGTCACCGAGGACGAGAGGCATCCTTGTGGCCTAAACACTCACCATGCTGACAGGCATGGGCCACGTACCTGAGGCCAAGTTCTAGAATAGGTGTGCCGCGCCCAGAGGATGAGGCAAGAACCGCTGTGTGTCTCCTTCAGCCAGTGGCACTCCCGCTAAGGACATCCAGTCCCACCAGCTATTTGATAAAAGCCTCACTATCCCTACCCAGTCAGGATATGGCTGGTATCTTTCCAAACATCTTTATTAGGAAGCGAAGCAGGAAGTGGTGGGTGGGGAGCCCAACTTCTTTTTCAAAAGAAGATCAGTGTGTTATTTTACGCTAAGACTGGCCACAAAATGGTAAGAAGGCGTCGGTTAACCACTCCCTGTGTCCGCTGGAAAGTATTTGAGGAGGAAGAGGGGGACATGGAATCCCACCTTCCTATTCAAGACCTTGGAGACTTGGAGGTAAATGCATCCCCCCCCACCCCCGGAGACACGGCGGGAGGGGGGGTAGTCCCCACTAGTAAAGGGAATTGCGTCTCGTGATATGTATACAGACCAAACAGTAAAATCTCAAGGAAGGCTTTTCCTAAAGAGACATTTATTTATAAAAGTGAGTTGGTTCCCTGATACTACCCACCCCAGGATTTCCTCCTAAAGAAAGCAGATTAATAAACATATGCCCCTATCCCTTTTCCCTCCTGAAATTTCGCTAAAACAAAAATAAAGGGTTTTTGTTTGTTTGTTTGTTTGTGTTTTTTAAAGGCCTCAGCCTCGGGGTAAAGGAAAAGGAGACAAGTATAGTTTGGAAGGCGCGAATTTCTCCACAGTCCCTCAAAAGCTGAAGGCTTAAGCAGTCGTGGGAAAAGTGGCAAACCCCAGAACGCCCCAGACGCTCGGGCCCTGGCAGCTGGGATACCTCCGGACGAGGACGAGCGAGGGCTGAAAACAGAAGCACCTGCCCCCAGCCAGGGGCCCCTCCCGGGCCACCGATACGCAAGTCAGGCATCTGTCCTCTGGAGACAGGAAAACGGAGTCTCGGGACTGGGGACGCTAGAAACGGTAAAGGACGTCCCGGGAAACCAAGTCAGAGGTCAGATGTACAGAGCTTTGCCACAAAGATTCAAAACTCCAGCCGAAACAAAATAAGCACTGGATTTCTAGCCGAATCCTAGAAGCTAAAGGCCAGGGAGGAATGTCTTCAATATTTGGAGGGAAAAAATGATTTCTAACCTAAGATTCCATAGCAATTAAAATCCCCATGGAAAGGCCAACAAAGCCACGTTTAGCCACATGGGCTTTTAAGGATCCATCCCCGCCGTACACTTCTTCAGAGAACTACCGGAAGACGGGCTCCCTAGAGTGTGAGACCCAACAGAAAAGGACGATGACTTGGGATCCAGAAAACAAGGAATCTAAAACAAGAGAGAGGCAAGAGGAAACCCCAGAATGGTAGCAATGGGATAGCTCGTGATGGCAAGGGCTTCAGCCAGCCTGGACTGGAGTGGGTCTAGAATGTTCTGAGACATATTTCTTAAAAAAAAAAAAAAAATCAATAGAATGCCCCAAACATTTGAATTTATAAAGAGAACACCAGAGTGAGTGTAGAGTTGAATCAGACAGAAATACATAGAAAATAGTTACTGATTCCAAGAAAAATAAAGTATTATTCCAGAAAGAAAAATCAAACCCAGTACTTTCCCTGGCCCAGCTGTGAATAGTATTTACATAGTTATAATCTTAAAGACCGATCTCTCCAGAATGAGGACATTTCCGTATTGAGGTGTGATGGGAAGCCTGCACCCGAGGAGGGGGCATGGAAGCAGGAAAGGGTCCAATTTCCTAAGTTCTTCATCACAAGAAGTCAACGGACAGCGCTTAAAACTCAACCCGAAAAGAATGAGAAGAGTTACATAAATATGAGACTTCGAGATGGGGAAGCAAATTCCAAGGGAATCGGCTAAAACAAAATTGAAAGCGCTGCCTCTCAGAGTGGAAAATGGGAGGGTGAGGGACTACTGTTTCTCCTAAGAAGGCTTCAAGAATTAAATTAGCTGTGAATTATGAGGCACTCTGGTAAAAGTAAAAGCAAAATTAGAACAAGCAACAGTCCCCCTGACGCCTTGACACCAAAGAGAAGGAGGCTGGAGGTGGAAGGATTATCTATATTTCATACAGAAAAGGTTATTCAAAAGGCTGAAAATTATAAGCAGCCCAATTATACTTCGTGGTTACTGGAATTAAGAGGGGTGGGTGGCAACTGGAAACATCGTGCTCAGGTGCTGTCGTCCTTTGCTAGAGGCACCTCCAGTAGCTGGAATCGGAGTGCTACGGCGAAATACCGAAGGTGTATCCTGAAACGGGACTGACGGGCCCAGCCAGGGGCCTCATTTTTCACTAGGCCCCGTTTGGCAATTTAGATCTCTCCTGCGGCGCTGCTCATTAGAACCACGCATACGGTCCGCCTAAATCCGTTTAGGTTGCATTATTTTCCATGACAGTTCATTTCAGTCACAAAATTACGAAGCTTAGAATTGTTTCGGACAATTTCATTCACAACGGGGGCCTGGGTCTCGTTCCCTTTGCGGAGAGATATATACGTTGGTACATTCAGGTCTGGTGAGTATATGACATCAGAGCATATAAAAGTGTACTGAGGGCGGCCCGGGGGGGGGGCTCAGCGGTTTAGCGCTGCCTTCGGCTGGGGGCCAGGATCCTAGAGACCCAGGATGGAGTCCCACGTCGGGCTCCCCGCAGGGAGCCTGCTTCTCCCTCTGCCGTGTCTTTGCCTCTCTCTCTCTCTCTCTGTCTCTCAGGAATAAATAAATAAAATCTTTTAAAAAAAAAGTGTATTGAAAGTGTGTAAAAGACCTGGTACACTCATATAACTATATATGCAAATACGTGTATGTGAGTGCATACACGCACAGATATGCTCGCACAGGTAATTTACTGTGGCAGAGATTTACGTGCACTATATAATTTACTCCTTAAAAAAATATTACAAAAGTTGGGGCGCCCGGGTGGCTCAGGGGTTGAGCATCTGCCTTAGGGCTCCCTGACGGGGTCCTGGGATCGAGTCCCATGTCAGGCTCCCTGCAGGGAGCCTGCTTCTCCCTCTGCCTGTGTCTCTGCCTCCCTCTGTGTCTCTCACGAATAATTAATAAAATATTTTTTAAAATATTACAAAAGCATCATTAACTCTACTTTTTAGAAAGAGAAAATGGAGCTACAGGTACATTCACGCACAGCTGACAGGCAGCAGACCAGTATGTTTTCCAGAGCGCAGGCTCTGAAGCCACACATCCTGGATTCGGCCCCAGCTTTACGCCTCTCACCACCACTTAACTTTTCTGCATTTCAATGTCCTCCTCTGTCAAATGAGGATGACCGCAGTGCCCGCCCCCCCCACCCCCCCCCCCATAGCGTGGTTCGCAGAATTTAACGAGTCAGGACAATGTGAAACACATGCCAGTGGCCGGCATGTGGTACGCGCTCTCTCAGGGATGGTGCTGCTGGTGTTCGCGTTACCTCATCTACTATCCTTGGGTCCCCAGCTTCTGAACACACTCACATGTGTGTACACAAAACCTTTCTTATCTTCGAGCTGATGGGGAATGACTTAAAACCTTATGTTCCTATCTTTGATCTTTCCTAGTTGGGAGAAAAGATAAAAAAGACCACCAATAATATAAAAACTTCAAGGATGGCAAAAAAAAATGTCTTCCCACCTAGGATGGCTGGTTAAAGGCACAAATACTGCTTCAATTGCTACCTAAAATCCTTGACAGGTTATATTAAAAATTCCATCTTTTCTTTTTATGTTTTGAATTTCCCTTAAGTCAGTAAGATCAGCTTCTTTCCAGTAGTGAAATTAATTTTTCTCCTTATTCACATTTTACAATTTTATAATGAAGTCTGGTGTCATGCAGCCAATGAGTACTTAACTGTTCATTAAACAGAACTTAGACAAAAGCTCTTATAAATGAAAGTGCTCTATTTTCCTGTTACATCTCTAACGCTTTGCTCTTCATAACCAAAAGGAATAAGATTTCTGAGAAAGTGATATTTGTTTTTGTATAAAAGATCGAATGATCTTCACTTTTGGGAAAACAGATTAATTCTAAATTTTTCATTTCTAACATTTATCAGCCTAATAAAAACATAAAAGCAATCTGTCCTGACAAAGCCTGTCAATGTACTGAGTGCTTAAATTTGGAGAGTGTTAAATTTTATAAATAGTTGAGAAATATATGAAAAAATCTTTTTTATTATATGAAATTATGAAAATAAGAGCATTTTTATAGAAAATATATTATCTGAATACAAAACTTCCATCTTCATTTTATCCAGCTTTACAGAGAGAGGACTCAGATACGTAGCATGTAAAAGAAACAAAAAACCCTAAAACCCAACCTACCACAAATAGACCAGGTACTTATTTTCCAACCTGCTTTTCTATGTACACTCCAACTGGAAAATAATTTTTACACTGAAACAAAACTGTGATGTTTTTATGTAACTTTCTCCGTAGAAGCAAGCAAACAGTCACACAAGCATCACAGAATACTTTTAGTAAAAATATATTTCAACAAGAGAAAAGTAAAAATCATAAACACTGTGGAAGTTAGTTTAACCTGCTGCTCTCTTAATTTATAACTAAAAACCCAGGTCGTTCTATCATAAGGAACAGTCAAAATAATTTGAGGCCAGAAAAGTCATATTCGCTTATCTTGGAAAATTAGTACAACCTGAGATTCACCTCCCTCCAAATAAAAATGATTTCAAGATGTAACATACTTTATGGGACGTTTTAATGTTTTTTTAAAACACGGTGCCTTCTGACTCCCATCTACGTGCTACATACTCAGCACTTTTAATAAACAAAAAGTCTGATTAAAAGCCTGCATTCGTGAAATGATAGATGATAAACTCCAGTCTCTACCCTGTCAAATACTAAACTCTGCAAGCCTTCAGTGCTAAGTGTCTCTATGTCAGTTGTTTATTTTTCCTTTCCTGGTGATTGGAGGTTTAAAAATATTATATTACTTATAGTTAGTAAATAAGAGAATTCCAGTGCCAAATATTTGTACAAGATAATGGAACAGCCGACATTCTGTTAAGAATCCACTGGGACTAAACGACCAACAGTCCAAGAGTACTTGCTGCTTAAAATACACCCCCGCACAAAGCGGCTCTTTCAGCCTGGGCCCGGCACCGCGTCACGGGCCCGGTACTTTCTGACGGCCCATTCATTATTCGCCGTGTCCCGCGTCTTTCTACAAATCCTTCAAAGAAAAGGCAACGCTAAATATCCTTTTCAGAATCACAAATGGAACGAGATCGGTCTACCTTGGGAAGAAGCCAGAACCACAAACCAGTCTTTAAAGAAACACAGGCCAGTAACTCCTGAGCCCGAGCAGAGATTCCAGGCAAGGTCTGAAGACACGGGCACGCTAATGGCCCCTGTTCGTGTTTATGTTTGAATAAATAGAGAAGAACGTCTCTAATCACACATCTTGATTCACGCTCCCCTTCGATTTTGCCGACGCCGCAAGCTCGGGCCGGTGTCTCCATCAAGGATGTGGCCGAAGTGCCAGTCTGTACGTGTGGCCTCAGGCCCTGTCCGAGGTGCCGGAGAAGGAGAAGGGGCCCCTCCGGAGTGGGAGCCAGCGCCGGGGCCCACGGCTACACCTCCGCAGGGGAGGCGCTAAGGGGCAGGCGGCGAAGGGTCAGCCGGGGGACGCAGGCCCGGCTGTCTCCCAACGTGCGCGGGGGTACCGGCCTGACCAGGCCTTGTACGTAGCACGGGGCCCATCCCCTGAATTCGAGACAGCGGGTCCCATCACCAGACCCCCGGCTGCAAAGTGCAACTAGGAAGGAGCCTTGGGGGCAGCTCAGCGGTTAGGGCCGCCTTCAGCCCGAGCTGTGACCCCGGGGTCCTGGGATCGAGTCCCACGTCGGGCTCCTTGCATGGAGCCTGCTTCTCCCTCTGCCTGGGTCTCTGCCTCTCTCCCTCTCTCTGTGTCTCTCATGGATAAATAAATGAAATCTTAAAAAAAAAAAAAAAAAAAAACAAAAAACGGAAGGAGCCTTGGAAATACCCTAAGCAACAAGAGCCAAAAGAACACCAACCTCCATTCTCACCCAGGCTGTGCCTCTCACTCAGACCCGACCAAATGCAGCCGGATGCCTCCCCAAAACAAGAGGGGCAGGGGTTCATTATAGCAGACACCTGTATGACAACGTCGTTTACAAGACAACAGGTTAGGAAACTGGAGATTTTAAGAGACGATGTTTTATTGGTTGGGAAGAGAATTTATACATCAACATCACCCAGTAACTTTCGGACCTAACTTTAACTCTAACGTCTGCAAAAGTATCTCCTTCTAAATCCCAGTCTTTCAATCATTTGACCCTTATTTTCAGATAGGCGCTGTAACTTATTTTTGTAGGTTCTCCAGAATAACCACAAATGCTATTTGATAAAAAGAATGAAAATAAAGTGTTTCCTTGAAATGGTAGGTTCTCCAGAATAACCACAAACCCTATTTGTTAAAAAGAGAATGAAAATAAAGTGTTTCCTTGAAAGGGTACAAATCCATGTATAAAAATATTTATTACAAGTACAGAGGTTTGTTGCTGTTTTTTTTCTCCTGTTTTGATAAATCTATTCAAGTAAAAGCACTTTCTTCTTGAGCGAAAAATATATCTTCTTCCTTAAAAGAAGAAAGTAGATGAACATACCTCCATTCACAGCCACGCTCAATGTTCAGGGAAAGAAAACCCTGTGAAACATGATAAAATCTTTCCGCTCTCACCAAAGTCGTTCGAACATCCATAGTTCAGTCTGATAGAAGGAATAGTTTGGATTCAATAGCATGAATCACGAACGATTTTAAACAAGAACTATCTGAGCTGTAGCGGCGCTGGAGAGTAGAGATCCCCCAAGACCTGCTTTATCAACAGACCGATGATTATGGGAAGGGAGCACATCCATTATCGGTGGGTAGATGCTTCATAGGCTTGAAAAGTTTGTTCTCGACCAAGTTAATGACTCAGTCGTTCATGGAACCTCCCCACACCCCCCCCCACCCCCGAGGCTGGAAAACTGGGGCTGCCCGTCCTCCGCAGAACTACCTTCTATCCTTTTGGCTCAGGGATCCTTGAACCTGGCCTGTCCCCCTGGGGGCACCTTCGCCCAGCACCCTGCTTCCCCGGTGCCCACGTCAGCGTGATCACCGTATTTTTGCTGTGACACCTCAACCACCAAACATTGTCCACATTAACAAACATTTTCCTTTTTTTTTTAATGATAGACACCTGAAAAAAATTCTAAGACCTAAGATAAGACTTCCCCACCTGAGCACCTTTATTTATTCATCAGTGAAAAACACACTATTAGAATCAAGCATGTCCTATACTGTCTCATATCATTTAAAAGAGGTTCTCCGAGGGGCCCTTAGGGTGGCTCAGTCGGTTAGGCATCAGACTCCTGATTTCTGCTCAGGTCGTGATGTCAGAGTCGTGAGATCGAGCCCCATGTCGGGCTCCTCGCTCAGGGTGGAGTCTGCTTGAGATTCTCTCTCTCTCTCTCTCTCTCTCTCTCTTCCCCCCACCCCTGCGCATGTGCTCTAAATAAATAAATAAATAAAATCTTTAAAACAAACAAACAAACAAAACGTTTCTGTAAATGTGAAGCTGCTTGAGCCCAGAGTGGTGACACCAGGCAGCGATTTTCTCCCAGGTAAATGGGCAGGAGGCTCAGCAACTGGCAAGGACAGATGTGCCACCAGCGTTAGGGAGCAAAAGACAGACCCCGTGACTCTTAGGCTCACAGTGTGCACGACACGCTCACACAGACAGTGCCCAGCCCGCGTGCCCCGCTCCAAACACATCGGGGGCTTCCGAGTCTTGGCACGGTTGCCCTCTCCACCAGCCTTCCAGCCTTTAAAATACTTTCATAGCACAAAAAGAAAACTTTTAGAATTAAGATATTCTAATTATGAAGGCAAACCTTTCACGGTTTCACTAAATGCTCCATCCACAGGGTCCACTCAGGTGTAAACCCTGCACAGAACTGGCAATCTTAAAATATTTTGAATGCTTGCTTCCCAGAAGAGCCACGGAAAAAAAGTCATATTTTCACTTAATGAGAAACAATTCCTACGCTGGTAAGTATCATCTAAGAACAATCTTACCTTTGTTAAGGACAGTATTTCAAAAATGTCTTTATAGTGGTCATCATTTTGAGGAAATTTGTAGTTTTGAAATTCTAAAGTTTGAAAACTAAAACAGCGGTGATCTGAAGAAAATGCAGCGATAACCACTTATTTTAGAATGACTCAGATACGTTGCTCAACGGAGGTACTAAGTGATACGACGACCGTGTTTCTACATTTCAAATAAAATTTAAATTAGCGTTTCTGTCCTGTGAGCTGAGGAGATTCGTTTTAACCCGAGCACATCACCAGGGCCTGTTATCACCCTTTATCTGAAAAAAGGGAAAAATATATGGATCGCGATCCTGAAAAAGTGTTTTGAATTTATGCGATTTCATGAAATACGCCGTAACTTTGATTCACAGACTATTATTTCATCGTGGACTTCACGAGACACTGCATATAAAGTATCAAACATCATTTTTTCTAGAAAGTGTCTCTAAAAGCTACTTCCCTCATTGGCCGAAATGACAACTCTCTCACTTTGTACCCGTGTTCCTCTGCCCTCCTGCTTTATCCCTGTACTCGCGGAGGCCTAGACGGCTATGCGGCTTAAATGAACATCGGCTGTTTCACGTTTGCCAGAGGAAGCCAACCAATGGGGGGGGGGTGACGAGGCCCACCCCTTGGCTTCGCCTCCGAGGTGCACCTGCTGCGCCGGCCGCGGGCTCGCACGGCGTTCGGTGAAGCAGCGCATCGACATGTCTACGGAGGAAACACCAGACGACAGAGCTTAGGAACGCTACGGTCAGCAGTACAAAGGCTCGGACTCTTCCGCTTCGAACCGCGAAGCACAGAGTCCAGGACACTCAGCATCCCGTCCCGAGGGCCCCGACTCGGACGCGCTTCGGTTCCAGAAAGACAAGACACCTGCCGGGCGCCAAGGCACCGGGACCGGGAAACCGACGGGGCCCTGGGACCCGGCCCGGCCCGCCGCGCACACGGGAGCGGCTGTGGAACCCGGCCTCTGGGGCCAGGGAGGTCCCCATCGCCTTCCGTTCCCTCTGCCGGACACCTCTGCGAATTCGAGGACTAAATGTGAAACCGGAGCTTCCAAAGAATTCTGGGTCTCGTGGCACGAGAACCCGCGTGGATCGGAGAGCTGCGACCCGAGCACAGGAAAGGTGCCTCCCCCTAGAATAAGCCCTCACGGCTGATGTCAAGTACTGCGAGCGCTACTCCGCGTGCAGTCACGTTTGTCCAGACCTCCCGTCCAGCAGGGCCTCCGGATCAGCCACCTTGAGCCGGTCCCCACAGTCTGGGTCGGGACCCCAGCCGGGGCTCCGAGGACCACTGAGTGGCCCCCAGCGGGGCTCACGGCCCCCAGCCCCCCACCCCCGTGCTAGACCAGCCCATCGGCTGTTCGCAGCCCGAGGACCCCGCAGGCTCTCCCACAAACGCCTTCACAACCGCGCTACATCGTGCCCGTCTCACCCGCCGGGACACCACAGCACCCAGCTCTCGGGGCCCTCCCTGTGTCGCTGCACGCGCTTCGTGTTGTTCGAAAGCCCCTGGCTGCCCTTCTCCGCCACAGCCTCGGACACATTTTCAACACCTTTTCAAAACAGCTCATACGGACCCTCCTTCGAAACCTGCCAGAAGTTTCCAACCGCTCCTTATTCTGTGTCCCCACACTTTTTTTACGTATAACTTCAATACTGCAGTTCGCTTTATTTGTCTGGCTCCTTCCCTTTCCTCTTCGTATGTCCCGTGGCTAGCACTGATGGGCACGTGGCTTCGGCGGGGGGGGCGATGGGGATGGGAAGGGGGGAAAGGGAGAAAGGAATGGGAACCGGTTTCGGTTCTTTGGCAAAAGAAGAGGGAACTAAGGCAGAATTTTTAGAGTTCCCTTTACGATAAGGACATTAAAAGATTATATTTTTCAGGGTTAAATGACGAGCGAATGCCTTGCAATGACAAATGGAGCATATTTAAGTCTCACGGAGATACTCCTGGTGATGAGTCAAATGCGCTGGAGCAGGAGTGTGGTGGAGGGACAGGGACACAGGCCCGGGCTCCGGCAAGGACGGTACCGGCACGCTGGCGACGGCAACGGGCCGCCGCGTATCTCGGGGCGCCCTCGCCTCTCCGTACAGTACGGCCAACCACAGAAAGTCGCCGTATCTTCTGAGAAAACGGGGTAAACCGGTGAGCAGAGGCTGAAACCGCGATCAACCACATGCTGGACCTTGACCGAGAAACACAGTTGCTAGGCTATCGACCAAAATCATAAGCAGAAAAAAATAAAAATATTCAATGTAATAGTTTAACGTTAACTGAGTCGCTCATGACTAGCTATATAGTCATAAAACGTACAACTCCTCGGAAGAAGGCCTTAAGAGAGTCTGTAGAAAATCACTATTTAAAGATATTCCCGCTTTGCATTATGATTTCAACCCACAGAAAAAGCCCGAGGATGGTTAATTTCTTCATGGCTATTAAAAATTTACTTGATTTCCATTAAGAGAATCATTTCACATCTGATTCAATCACTGCATATTTTAAGAAAGCTTTACCAGTACCTCCGTATAATCGTTAACCATATGCAAATGTTCTGGAATAATGAAAATGGGAGGGAAAAAAAAAACCTTCCCTCTGAAACACATAGTCCTTGGTCCTAAGCATGTGCAGTGCTTCCAGGTAAGTTGTGACCAGTGCTTGACTGCGGCGGTTTGCGGGAGGTAGAATGAGGTCTATTAGCATCGGGCTCTGAGGAGTGCGGGTCTCCTGATGGTGACATGGGGGGCTGTGGGCTGTCGATACTGTAAACACGCCTGCTGATGTTTACATTCCCGAGCCGGCCCTGCTTTCCTAATGCCTATGTTAATAGCAAAGTAGAATTGCAATAACAAATGAATTTCATTTAGTCTACAGCTAAAAGCCTCGGGAGTACCCACCTAAGGCTTAAAACCAATTTCCATTTAGCTTCAATTTCTCTTTTAAAAAAAAGAGAAGGAATCTCTGCTACTAAAATCACTTTGAAAGTCATGGCATATTCACGTTTATTTTCCTAGTCGTTTTTGGCTTGTTTCCCTAATACAGTTAGGATTTAACTATTCTTATAGATATAAAAAAATATATTCCTATAAATACACAAATGTTTCTGTGCCATGACGATTTCACCTTTATTAAGAACAAATCTCATTAGAGTAGGGTTGACAGATTAAGCCAACAAGACGCCTGGATGCCCATTTACATCTGAGTTTCAGACAAACAGTGCATGATGTTTTGTAGATATGCATCCTAAATACTGCAGGGGACATACTTCTACTAAAATATTATGTGTTGCTTATCTGAAATCCAAATTTAATTGGATGTCCTGCATCCAACATGGGTACCTTAAATGGGAACTTAAATTAAGGTATTTTAACAACTTGCAGCTATAATTCCATAGAAAGGTCAAAGTTCATGACCAAAGTTCACCAGAAATGTTTTCCTATGGGTGGCCTCTTAGCCTGCCCAGTTGTGGTATTTTGGGGGAGTGGTGTGAGGGGAGCACAAGTTGGGTTAGAAAGATCTGTTTTAAGAGTCTCCCACTTTTTCCCACACCCAGAATGGGTGTTCTGACTTTTGCTTGAGCAGCACAGAGCCCAATGGCCAGCTCTTTTTTTTTTTTTTTTTTTTTTCTGGTAATCATGCAAAAGATATGGCAACTATCAGTGGTTGTCTTTTTTTTATATACTGGTTGTCTTCACAAAACAAAAAAAAAAAAAAAAAAAACAAAGCCGCTTCCTGCCAATCTCATTTACAGGTCTTAAAAGTGAAACAAGACTTCAAATACAGGGAAACGAATCAGTTGAATTGAATGCATTGAACTTCTTTAAATATTAATTAGGATAAAAAGCTAAAAAGGTGCACAAAGGAAGAAAACATGAGAGTTGCATCGCAAATATTCACCAAAGACCTAACATCCTGTCTTATTTTGCATCAATGCCCCTCTGCTCCTTTTAAGAAGCCATTTCCCCCATAAGGACAGAGAACAAATGGAGGGTTGAGGGAGGGAGGTGGTTGGGGGATGGGCTAAAGGGGTGATGGGGAGTAAGGAGGGTCCCTGTTATGAGGAGTACTGGGTTTTATATGTAAATGAATCACAAAATTCTGCTCCTGAAAGCAATATTACACTATATGTTAACTAACTAGAATTTATATAAAAATTTGGGGGAAAAAAAAAAGAAGCCATTCTCCTTGTAGTGGAATCCTATCTAATAGTCAGGCTCATATTTTATTTCATTTCATTTCATTTCATTTCTCTTTTTTTTTTTCATTTTATTTCTCTTAAAGATGATCATTTTCATTTGGGATTCTAACAATTTCAAATATAAATTCAAACAATAAACCTACTTGGAATCAACCCTGGTGTTCAAATAACATCCAAGATATGGTGGTGAGGATGGTAGTTTATTTCTTGTGCCGAAATGAAGATCTGCTTCAACTCCAGTTTGATTAAAGCTATAGGTGAGGTGAATAGTTCATACTATCAAGTTGTTTGTAGGCTGCTGGTTGGAACTGGTTACAAAAAAAAATTATATTTAGGGAAATATGCTGGACTTCAAAGGTTGAGAAGCATCTACTAGAGATGTCAGTAAAGGCCCAATGAGAATGGGCTTGGCAGTCAGGAACACTGAGGTCTGAGTCAAAACTCCAACCCATTATTGCTGAGTGACTTTGGACAAATCCCTGAACCTCTGTGAACCTCATTCATAATTATCTACTTTAGATGATTGTTATCAGGTTGAAAAAAAGAAAGACCCTAGGGAAAATGTTTTATATCACGTGAGAAACATTTATGAGCACGCAAGAAAAGTCAGCAGCTATAGAGTAAAATAGGGAAGCTGTTAAGATATATTGTAGTGGGCTGCCATGGTCTGAAGAGCAGATTCTCCACTTCCTAGCCATGCAGACTCAGGCGTATCAGCCAATCTGTGCCTCATTTCCTCATCTATATTATGGGGATAAAATATCTATCTCATTAGCATGGTGGAGGACACAAAATTAATTAATTCATATAAAAGTCTTCATATCAACTACTTTATCATCATCTTTGTCATTATGATTTCATTCCCCCATGTCATCTTTACATCATACGGTTCTTTCCAGCTTCACAGATTAGCCTCTCATCACAGGTCTCAGTGACTCTTCCTGCCTCAAGCAGAGACCAAATTGCTTGGTTCTTCACCAGCTTGCTTTACTAGCATTCAAGCAGCCCTAATGGAATGTATAAATGGTTCTCAAAACATGTTCCTAAGTCTTTGAGGTTCCATGAAATATGCTATCCCATTCCACCCAAACCCACAGTCCAGGCACCGTCCAGAGTCACACAAGTTGGGGAGAGGGGGAAGGCTAGTTATTGTTAAATTGCTGTGTAAATGGGACAGCATTCTAAGATTGTCACCTTTTTTTAAGATTTTATTTATCAAATGGTGACTTCAAGGTCATGGGATGGAGCCCCGAGTCAGGTTCCACACTGAGTGCAGAGTGTGCTTGGGATTCTCTCCCTCTTCCTCTGCCCCTCTCCCCACCCCACCCCACCCCCACTCATGCACTTGCGCACACACTGTCTCTCACCCTGTCTGTCTCCAATAAATAAATAAAATCTTAAGAAAAACAAGGATTCCGGGGTTTCTTTTTAAGTTCAAAATACCTTCTCTGTCCTGTAAACTCTAAGTTTCATATAAAGTAAGTCCTTGAGTTTATGTTTAAATCATTGTCCACATATCTTAAATGGCAAAATAAGATTCCAAACCCTTCTACCATCTTCCTCACTGTACACCAAGGTGGAGAGAAGCAAGGTAATGGGCATGGTCCGCCTTCTGTGAGTGTAGTCTACTTCCTGCCTCCCAATCATAGACCTGAAGAGTCCATGAAGCCAACAGTCCTCCAAAAAGCCAATTAATACATTAACACAGGTCATTCCTGTGAAAGTCAAAGCTGTAGTTCAGTTTCACACCAAGATTCTGTTTTAATTGGCTTGGGCTGGGAGTCAGTCAAGCACCGGTGTGCAGGAGTTGACTCCTGAGAGCCAATTTGTGCTCATCTCTCCCCAACTCTGCGTTCAGTGATACCACTTTGGTAGCCTGAAGTCGACCATGCTGCAAATATTTACCCCATGGAAATCTTCAAATGCTACAAAGCAGGATTTTTTCTTCTGCTCAGATATTCAGCATATTAGCACCCCATTCATTTTTTTACATTCCCTACAAGAAATTAATGCATAGCTAGCATTGAGAACTGCTGCAAAGAAAGGAATATATCCAATGAATTAATTCTTACAGAATCTGAGATGTCTGCAATTACGGTAGCAGCCTCACTATCTGCTGCCACTAATAGGCAATACTTTAAACACTCAGTGTGCTAAAAAAACATATATATATATATATATATATATATATATATGTTATAATTTAAATTGACTCAGATTTTTAATGTTAAGAGAGTTTGCTAATTTTTGAGTTAGAAGTCAAGTCATATATTTTAGAATCATAGAACTTAAGAAGCAATCTAGTTCAACACTTTCAGAATCAAAACAAAACACAACAAAAACCACTAAGATTATGGAAGCCAAGACTCACTTTTACCCACTAACCTGTGTAAACCCAGTGCTGGGATTTTAGTATCTATTTGCTTCTTCACCACCTGAATTTCCACATAGGTTTTATGGCAAGTTTGTTTATAAAAGAAGAGAGAGAACCAGAATTCTGTTACAACTTCTTTGTTCCAGTACCAAGGGGTCCGTTTGGGTGGTAATAAGGCCCATGACACGAAGAAACAGCTCATACTTTCAAATGAAAATGCCAACACCTAGCCTGAGTGAAATAATTAAAGGCCGCACATATTTCCATACCTCATCATTTGAGCACAACAAATACTTGTGCTGAAATCATCTCTCATGGAAAGAACGCTTCCCTTCTCACAGGATGTTGAACAATTACCACAGATTACAGACCTGCTATCACGGGTCCCTAAGCACGTAATCTTGTGCACTGATGAAAAAAAATAACACAGTGCCAGTTGGTCTTTTTAGCCATAATAAAGAGAAGATGTAAACACCATACCCATGCAAGAAGCAACAGATTCCTTTTCACTGTTCCACAGTATCCTAACATCCCCACAATGATGAGGAAACAGCAAACAGCGATCATGACTGGATGAACCACAGGAAAGTAAGTCAAGATGACAGCCTCCTCCACCCTGAAAGAAGAACAATGATGTCATATTATACATAAAATATAACCAAAATGCACCTCAGACATAGTACAAGACACAACTGAGGTTCATGTTAATAATCCTTTAAAGCATCATGCCTCAACCCGATGACTGTGTAGCTCTTTACAAAATCACTGCGCTATCAGCAACTTGCTTGCTGGTCTTATTTTTGTTTTGTCATGTTTAGTTTTTGTTTTTATATGCAAGTGGTAGCATTTCTACCTCAACTCATTTAAAATATCTTATAAGATGGGGGTCCTCAATAAGACGTCCATCTACTATTAGCTTTGTAGCCTCGGCCTGAGGAAAAGAAACAGGTCCTGCTGTTGCCCAGCTGAGAAGAGTCTTCCTCCTTTTCTCTGGTCTGGGACTCCATAGGTAGCACTCTTTCTGCCCACCCGACTGACCCTTCCCCCAAATGCAAAAGATCGCTCTATAAAAGGAAATTGGTCTATGTTAAAAGAAAGAGGAAGGGAGATGATTTTTGCTGAAATACTATATGAAAAAATCATTAACTAGAACCATACTAGTAACAATAATAATAATAATAATAATAATAATAATAATAATAATAAATTAGCCATTACTGTTTACTGAGCTCTACTGTATCGAGGACTTTACAAACATGTACCTCAGTCAACCCTTCAGACATCTCGAGGAGTCTATGTGACAGTCCCCATTCAGAGATGCAGAAATTGAGGCTGTGAGAAGTTAAGTAATTTTGCCCCTCGTGATATTAGTGGATCAGCCTTCTGAAATTTGAGAAGAACATGGCAATGTGGACTTTGGTTTTCTTTAGCAGGGGAATATGAAGATAAGAAGTCACTTTCTTATAGAAAAGTAGCTACGGTGTCCTTTATGCACAAATATGACACAGCTGACACACTGTCCAGAGGACAGGCAACTTGGTGTTACCATTCCCGGAAACGTTCTCCAGGGCAAGTGCCGTACATGCAAGTGTCTGCAACAAAGGTTATTGATTGTGGAAGAGCATTATCATCTAAACGGCTGAGGGCAAAGTTACTTAGAAAGTAGGGTCTAAGGAAACCTAATGAAAGAAATCAATCATTAGTTACAAAGCCTACCTTGTTTCCGCAGTTAAAGTCAGAACATTATTTAGGTAGTCCCTCAGCCAAGCAGAAACTGCCAACACACTGATGGACATTAACTGGAAAGAAAAAAAAATACAAATTGGTGATCAAAGATTTATGCAACATTTTCCGTGGGATTAATCATTAAAACAATTAAAGATTTCTTCTGTTACATAATCATTATGCTTTTTCCCAATAACTGTGTAGAAATTCACTATTCCTAGGAATATCTGCCATTTCGTTTTGTAATCCCATCATAGCCACTAAATAGAATGTCACCAAATAGGACACAGAGAGCTAAACTGTTAAGTGACTGATTTCAGGTTCAAGACAGGAATTATGCAAAAAAAAAAAAAAAAAAAAAAAAGACAGGAATTGAAGAAGATGAAGAGGCCACAGAACGACGAAATTATCAGTTGTACAAGATGAGCCTAAAACATGTCATATATAACAGCAAAGAAGCAGTCAAATCTATTCTACTGATGTTCCCACGAAAGTCACAGGAGCTAACTTGAAAGTGCTTCCATTGGCTAAAGGTCAATTACAGCATCAGAGTAATGATGATGATGATGATGATGATGATAAAATGCAATGGTCTGAAATATCAAATATTCTAAAATCTATGAATTTACAATGATACTTAAAACTCACTTGTCAACCCTTTGTAGGACAGTGGATATTCAACTCATTATTCAGAAAACTGGTAGGAATCCAATTTTTATCCTACCTTTCCTATGCAAACTAAAGAAAGAACCAATGGCTTCATGAAAGTTTTTATAGAATTTGTGCTAATACATGCAGGAAGCATGAGAGTATCACTATCTCACAAGCCCTTCTGAAATAACGGATCTCTAGGCAAAGATCCTCAGCGACTGTCCAGATTACTAGGTCAGTAGTTCCCAGTCCTGTCTGTGCATCAAAATCATGTAGGACTCTTTAATTTAAAAAAAAAAAAAAAAAGTTATTGAGCCCAGATTCACCCTGGATGAATTCTTGAAAGTAGGGCTGAGATGGGGCGCCTGGGGGCTCAGTCAGTTCAGCATCTGCCTTTGGCTCAGGTAATGATCCAGGGACCCAGATGGAGATCTGGGGGGAGCCTGCTAGTCGGCTTCACCCTCTCCCTCCACCCCCAGCCCTGCTCATGCTCTCTTTCCCTTTCTCTCTCTCTCAAATAAATAAATAAAATCTTAAGGAGAAAGAAAAAGAAGAAAAGAAGAAAGGAAGAAAGGAAGAAAGGAAGAAAGAAAGAAAGAAAAAAAAAGAAAGAAAGAAAGAAAGAAAGAAAGAAAGAAAGAAAGAAAAAGAAAGAAAAGAAAAAAGAAAAGAAAAGAAAAGAAAAGAAAAGAAAAGAAAAGAAAAGAAAAGAAAAGAAAAGAAAGAGGGAGGGAGGGAAAGAGAGAGAGAGAAAGAAAGGAAGAAAGAAGGAAAGAAAAAAGAAAGAAAGAAGAAAGAAAGAAAGAAAGAAAGAAAGAAAGAAAGAAAGAAAGAAAAAGAAAAACAGAAAGAAAGAAAGAAAGAAAGAAAGAAAGAAAGAAAGAAAGAAAGAAAGAAAGAAAAAAGAAAGAAAAGAAAAGAAAAAAGAAAAGAAAGAAAGAGGGAGGGAGGGAGGGAGGGAAAGAGAGAGAGAGAGAAAGGAGAAAGAAAGAAAGAAAGAAAGAAAGAAAGAAAGAAAGAAAGAAAGAAAAAAGAAAGAAAAAGAGAGAAAGACTGAGGCATGAGAAATATGTAAAGGCTCCGCAGATGTTCTAATGTGTAGTCAGGGCCAACAAATGCGGGACGTGCAAGACTAACTCCCAGGGTGGAGACACCAGGCTGAAGGGAAATACCAGACCCCTCTGATTAGCTTTAGTATCACAAGAAGAGATAATGTGTCCCCCATGGTGATGCAATCAGAAGTACCCAGAGATACCTTTGAAGTATTTTTACCAAAAAGTCAAACCTGAATCTCACCAAGCCTCCAGCTCTACTTTTCAGTGTCTAGGAAATACAGGGAAGACATTGGAACTCATTAAATGCCACCATGGGGTGGGGCTGCAATCAGCAGAATTGAGAATATGAGAAATTTCACAGGACAAATGATCTGGTTTCCTTTAAAAAAAAAAAAAAAAAAAAAAAAACCACAACTGGCTAATGTGGAAAAAAAAAGAGGGAGGAAGAAGAAACTACTATAAGTTAAAAAAAATTTTAAGAGACAACCCAGTGCAATATGGTGACCTGATTTGGATGCTGATTCAATCAAAAACAAACAGATATTTATGAGATGACAGGGAATAGTTTCACATGACTGGATACTTGAAAATGTTAAGAAATTATTGTTTGAGGTATGACAATAGTATGAAGGGTTTTTTTTAAGGATCCTTATATATATGTTTTACATTGTCCATAATTTCTTTAAAAACTTTTGTTAAAAAAAAAACTTTTGTTGGGATCCCTGGGTGGCGCAGCGATTTGGCGCCTGCCTTTGGCCCAGGGCGTGATCCTGGAGACCCGGGATCGAATCCCACGTCGGGCTCCCGGTGCATGGAGCCTGCTTCTCCCTCTGCCTGTGTCTCTGCCTCTCTCTCTCTGTGACTATCATGAATAAATAAAATCTTTAAAAAAAAAAAAAAAAAAAACTTTTGTTAAAGCAAACATATAGATATAGAACAAGTCTTCCTGAGAGCTCTTCAAATATTTGAAAGTTAACCCCTAGGTTCTGAGGGTCCTTCCTATTTAGATGGAGATTTCCCTAAAGTGTGCCTTATGCTCAAGGACATCATTTACCTTGAATTTGTCTTTTAGTAATTTCTGGCAGCTTTTTTTTTTTTTTTAATTTCTGGCATCTTAATGGACGGACCTCACTCACCATTGTACATTAGAGATTCAGCTTTAAATACAGAAATAATGAATATACCAGATCGGAATGAGTCCGTACCGACCCAGACAGTGGTCATGAAAATGCTTTCTGGATGAAGGCTCCAAGGCAAACAGAAGAGGCCGCGCTCTGGGACCTCTTGGGTAGTGGAGTAGGGCTACCTGCTTGGAAAACCCGCCAGTGGATTTGCTCCTTCCTCATTCAGTTGCAAATATTTTTCCGACACCTCATAGTGTCTGTGCTAGATTTGGAGACCCGACAATGAGTAAGAGATGCTAGATCCCAGCCTCTGTGAGCCTTTTGTGGGGCACAAGAAAAAAATAGATAAGGCAGGTAATTACAGACCTCAGAAAGTCCCATAAAGCACAGAAAAATGAGGGAATCTGTTCACGGTCTCGGAGACTGTAAATGGCAGAGCAGGGATTCAAATCCAAGCCTGGTCTTTGGAGCTTTAGGCTTAGTCACTAACCGCCTTCCGAGCTTAGAGAGAAGCATATTAATTTCCCCAGTGAGGAGCCGGCCGCGCAGCAGCACAGCACGCGGGGTTCTTATTTTAAAAGGGGCGGGCTGGCGGGGGGGGCGGTCTGTAGGGGCCCCCTAGGGCGGTCTTGGGTGAGCAGAGTCTCAGGGGGCCCGGCCGGCAGCACAGTAAGGACCCGGAGACCACGGTTCAGAGAAGGGTAAGGCCCGTTTTTCCTCTCCTCATTTCTTGTGGGAATAAAAACAGCGTGGAAACCTAATAAAAGCGCCCCCGTGGGTCAGCCACGGTTTATTAATCACGCTTCTGGCTTCTGTGACTCTGAGGCTTTAACATCTGTTCCACATGGTCACGCCGGACACACCCTAACACACGGACACGGAGCCCGAGCCACCCTGCCTCGGCTGCCCGCCCTCATCACCCTTGGGAGGGGTCCTTCTTCCAGGTTCACACTTTTCGTTTGCAAATACCAACCAACGGACCCAGAGCCCACACCCCGACCGCCTGTCCCACTGCACACCCTCACTCTGGGCCACTCTACACCTGCCGCCGCCCCCCCAAGCTCCGGGTCCCAGACAACAGGGACAGCCCCGTACTCCAGAGGCTGCTGCAGGCACTGAAGCCAGCCGATGCCGAGCCTCCTTACTTGTCTCGCCTGTTCCTCGCTGATGCAGCGGCCACGCTACGAGTGTGCGCCCGCCCTCTCCCTCCCCGCCTCGCCACCGACCCCAGGGCTTCCCCTCCTGGGCCTCGTGATGATGCTCATGCTCTCTCTCTCTCTCTCTCTCTCTCTCGTGATCCGTGAGTATAATAAACCATCCCTTCGACGGCAGTCGTCTCATCTGTTGGCTTCCTCACACCTGAATAACAACAGAACCTGTTTGAGCACGCAGGGCTGGCAGGGGACCCCGGACCACCTGGTTAGATCTGAGCCTACGCCCGCTCTCCCTCGCCTGGGCTGTACGTGGACCTTCCAATACCTGTACGCTCCACGGGGTTCAGGGAAGTCTATTAACGTGACGTTGTATCTCATTACCTCAAATTCTTGGGCAATTATAAATGAGTCTCTCCTTTCCTTATCATTCTTTGAAGTTGTAATAACTGATCTTGGTTTCTCCATCTCTAATTTCTTACAGGCTGTCTTAGCCAGTTTGCAGTACCATGGCTCTGAGACAGGGTACCAGTAAGTCGTCAGATGCCTCACTTCGGTATAGCAGGCTATCAGTGGTCGTCACACGCTGTTCTTCCGTCTATGACAAAAAATGCACGATTGCAAGACATTTCCAATAGTGTAGAATGGCTAAGTGCATGGGGTTTTTTTTAATTTTATTTATTTATTCATGAGAGACACAGAGAGAGACAGAGAGAGGCAGAGACCCGGGCAGAGGGAGAAGCAGGCTCCATGCAGGGAGCCCGACGCGGGACTCGATCCCGGGACTCCGGGGTCACGACCTGGGCCCAAGGTGGCGCTAAACCGCGGAGCCACCCGGGCTGCCCTAAGTGCATGGTTTTGAAATAATTCTTTCATTCAAAAAATATACAGTGGTCGACGGCTGTGAGGCCGGGTGCCTCGTGGGGTGCAGAGGCCGCGCCAGGCCCTGTCTCGATTCTGCCGCGGACTCGACCAGGGGACAGGTGGAGGCCACCGTCGAAGGTATGAATGTGTGAGTCCAAACTGTAGCAAGTGCTGGGGCTGCGTCAGGCTGCTCCAAGGACCCCTCTGTGTGCTGGGCCCGTTCCACGGGGTCAGAGGGACCTCTCTCAAGTCGGTGGGGCAGCAGGCCCGCCGGCCACCCGAGAGGCCCAGCAGCTAGTCGGCGGTGACCCGGAGGATCAGTGCTTCAAAGGGAACCGATCTCAACTTGCCGGATGGGCTCGACGGGAAGGCTGGCAAAATCAGGAGCCGCTTTAGGGACCGCTAAGCTTTGTACCCCTGGAAGTTTTCCAGGGGAGAGAGATGCCTGCTGAATCACAGGATCAAAGATTTATATATCGGGTCAGAAGCTGCTTCAAGTGTTCTCAAGTGTCCTTTAAACCACAGACTCCTACTTGACTCTACCGTGCTCTTGCACACCAGTTGCCCAAGCATCGTAGCCATGCCCAGGACGTCCGTCAAAATACACACGATCACCACAAAGCTTTATCTAACGGCGCACAAGCGACTCTCAGACTAAGCTGGTTTTTATTATGACATTATTTCCAGCTGCATTAAATGTCTGGGAACAGTTTCATTCTCGAGGAGTGATGCTCCTCACCGGGGTTGAGAGAATCGGAGCAGCAACAACACACAGAGTGCATGCTAAGCAAGAAACTCAGCTAAAAGGAGATGAGGTCGCTTCGGTGCCAGCCCTGATGCTATTAAATCTAGAAGCACAAATCATGCAAGCCATTCAGGACTCCTTACTCGTAATGGCATTTTCTACTGATTTTCCAGATTAAAATAAAATAATTCTTTAACTGTCACTCGTCATGATTAAACTTCTAGGAACACTGTGATTATCATAGGCAACTAGGCATGTGACTCCTTACATTTCCTGCAGTCTTGCAAAATATTGCTTGTAGTTCAAGAAAATGTTTAGAAAGTAACGCAAATAGTAGAGAAATATACTTCATGTACTACTTAGCAGGACGTTTGCCACATTCTGTCTTGCAAAAAATTCAGAATATGCTAGCTCTCGACAAATATTCACACGTATGAAATTTGCTGCATGGGAGACATAATCTGGTTTTGCTCAAATCTAATTATGTAAAAATAAGGATCGAATCAAGTTGTTTTCTAAATCAGGGTTCTTTGTGTGTGCACAGTCCCTAAACTACTTTGAAACGTATGCCTACAGTTTCCGCCAAAGAAGAAGAGCAAAGTCACAAAACAGACTTTTAAGTCCTTCAACTGTCTGCCATCCATAATATATAGTCTCACATAAGGTAACAGTGACACCAATAATTTATATTCAAGGCTGACAGATGTTTAAAAATACCTACTCGAACTTTCCTTTTTATGTCAAATCTAGTAGCAAAGAGCAGAATGCAGAAGAGAGATGGGGAGCGTAGTTACGGTTCTCTCTCTCCAGGTAATCGGGCAAGTAATCCAAACTTCTGCAACCTCTGCTCCTCCTGAAAACGGAGAATTGGACTAGGTACTCTTAAAATTCCTTTTTGTCTTAAAAAAAAAAAAAAAAGGATTAGAATTGTGATTTATTGAAATATAAAAATAAGTCAAGTCTTAATTATTTGGAGGCTGGCAGCTCAGCGTCAGAAACGCTCGGGCCTGCAGCAAGGATGTGCCCCAAAGCACCCCTCGTGCCCTTCTCCAAAGGGCGGTGGTCCTGATGAACCCTGTGAGGACTACCTTTGCTCAGCTGGGGCCACATCGTATAAAAAAAAAACCAGGGCAGCCCCGGTGGCTCAGCGGTTTAGCACAGCCTTCGGCCTAGGGTGTGATCCTGGAGTCCTGGGATGGAGTCCCACATCAGGCTCCCAGCGTGGAGCCTGCTTCTCCCTCTGCCTGTGTCTCTGCCTCTCTCTCAATCTCTGTGTCTCTGAATAAATAAATAAAAATCTTTAAAAAAAAAAAAAAAAGCACCGATCAGCTTTATCTCTGAGACTAAAGTTTCTTTAAAGTTTCTTTTTAAAAAGCACGAAGATTTGGGGCGCCTGGGGGGTGCAGTTGGTTGAGCATCTGATTCTTGGTTTCGGCTCAGGTTGTGATCTCAGGGTCCTGGGATTGAGCTCCGAGGTGGGCTCCACGCTCAGTGTGGAGTCTGCTTGGGAGTCTCTCTCCCTCTCCCTCTGCCCCTCCCACTTGTACTCACGTGCACATGCCCTCTCTCTCTCAATAAAATAAGTAAATCTTTAAAAAAAAATAATAGATCTTAGGAAAAAAGCACTAACATCTGTTGGAAGGCTCTCCTCTACTCCTTAGAATTAAAGTAAACTTCAGGGATGCCTGGGTGGCTCAGTGGTTGAGCATCTTCTGCCTTTGGCTCAGGGCGTGATCCCAGATCCTGGGATCGAGTCCCCCATCGGGCTCCCTGCATGGAGCCTGCTTCTCCCTCTGCCTGTGTCTCTGTCTCTCTCTCTCTATGTCTCTCATGAATAAATAAATTAATTCTTTAAAAAAATAATAATAAAGCAAACTTCAGTGGCCTTCAGAGTATAAAGTTAGGGGCTTCAATTTAAAAAATTGTGGGATCCCTGGGTGGCTCAGCGGTTTGGCGCCTGCCTTTGGCCCAGGGCACGATCCTGGAGACCCGGGATCGAATCCCACATCAGGCTCCCGGTGCATGGAGCCTGCTTCTCCCTCTGCCTGTGTCTCTGCCTCTCTCTCTCTCTCTCTCTGTGACTATCATAAATAAATAAAAATTTTAAAAAAAATCGTATCTTTATAAGACTATATAAAAGTGAATACAAATGTCCACTTGCCATGAATCTCTTTGGGGTGTGCCATGAGTCAAACAGCTAAGGTTCACTAATATGGCCAAAGAAAAAGAAATGGAACATTGACCTTCTGCTGTTTCATGTGCCCTGCATTAATCCCAAAAGTGAACTAGATTCCCTGCCCACTTCTTAGGTTTTCTTTTCTACGTTTCTTTCCCTAGCTCATTAGAGGAGTGTGTCTCTATCGCTATTCTTGTTAGCAATGGTAGGTGAAAGCAATGGCTCTTACCTGCTGGAGGGTAATAGGACTTGAAAATTAACGATGGGATATTAGATCTTTAAAAATAATAAACAAACATTTGATAAACGTCAGGTGTTCATCAACTTCAGAAACTTCCAGAAACAACCATATTTATCCATATTTGTAATAGCAGAAAATTACCATCTATGAATGGCAAGCATTCATATCATAAAGCCACAGAAGTTGTGTTTAAAATGGAGGAAAGCTTTCATTTACTTAAATAATATGCCATTTAAATGGTAAAAGTGGGATCAATTCGAAGTAAAAATAACTCATTCCTTGCTTCTTTGTGGGCAGAATGTGAATCATGGCTTCAAAAGAGTTCTCTGGGCGGTACACTCACGTGCACCATGTCCCAAGTGACTTCTCCCATTACAAACCCACAACACTCATGACAAACCTAGAAGGTTCAATATCTGCGTGCTAACTCCAGGATAGCTGTACTGGGATCATGCTTCTTCAAAACATGGAAGAGCCACTCAACAGATGGCAAATCAAGAGGGCTGGATCCATGGCAAGGGAGAAAAAGCAGTACGTTTGTGATCTAATTGTTTCCTCGTAGGTCTATGCCTCATATTTTGAAATATACTCAAGAAAAAAACCAAAAAGCCCACTTTGTTCGATTTTCAACTCTCAGAACAGCCGAACAAAAATGTATAGGTACCCAGTTAAGATTTAGTTTTCTTTTCCCTAAAATCCTTTTGGGTAGAGAACGGGAGATGGTACTGATACAGTAGAAAATGCATAGGGGAAAAAAACTGTTCAAAATGCCAAGCGGAGAGTAAAAGGCTATAGCGTTTGACCCCCGAGGTCACGAGGGCAGGTTGCCCAGTCTTGCAAAACAAGAGGCGAGGCCCATCCCTCTCCAGGCTCAGAAGGCGAAGTCTGAGTTAAGAAGTCGGGCTCACCTGCTACGCCGGCTCGCTCTGCGCCGAGTTCCAGGGAGAACTAAAAGCAAGGACGGCAGCCTGGGCCCCGGACACGTGGCACAAAGACCAACGACGTCACGGACGGGCTTTTTTAGAAAAGCAGATTTCCAGGCCCCACGCGCCCAAGATACTGAACGAGGATCTGCCAGGTGACTCGTCTGAGAAGCAGCACTCCAGGGGCTGGGGGTGAGGGGGTGGACAGCTGAGCCCTCCCTGCGGATGGACGGACGGACGCACCGGGGGAAGGGGGCCCGCTTCTCCACCGCACCACCCACCTGGCCCGCAGTGCGACTCCTAGAAAACGTGGGAGGAAAAAAAAAATCTGGACTTTGAGTCCCTGTCCTGCCACTTACTAGCAAGTTATAGCAAGTTACTGCACTTCTCCGAGTAACCTCTCGTTACCCGACAAACAAACAGTTTTCCAGAGCTGTTAGGAGAATTAGACGAGCGGGTGTAAGAAAGCCCAGGAATGTGCCTGGCACAAGGCTCAAAACTATGTCTGACTCAGCAAGGAAATACAGCATCTGCAAACATTGTTTTACCACCAAAAGAATAATGCCAATTCTTCCAAAGTTGGATATACATTTCATACAATTCAACAAAAATCCCAGCAGATATTTTTAATTATATAAAATAAGCTCACAGCCCATAGCGGAAAAGAAACGCTAACGAAAACAAGAAAGGCGGGTGCTTCGAAAGAACAGAAGACTATGAGAGAAGAGCTAAAATCCTAGAGAAAAATTCTAATACTGGGATCCCTGGGTGGCTCAGTGGTTTAGCGTCTGTCTGCCTTTGGCCCAGGGCATGATCCTGGAGTCCCGGGATCGAGTCCCATATCGGGCTCCCTGCATGGAGCCTGCTTCTCCCTCTGCCTGGGTCTCTGCCTCTCTCTCTCTGTGTGTCTTTCATGAATAAATAAATAAAATCTTAAAAATAATAATTAAAAAAAAGAAAAATTCTAATAAAAACAGCATATGAAAATCTGTTTATTGTATAGCAACAGCATCAATGACGTCAACGGACAAACAACAAGGCAAGCCTCTATGGTAAATATGAAATAGTTCATGAATATGAATTATAAAATGAAATAATATATAAGAAACATCTCCCGGTCTAAAGAAAATTATGCTCAAGCTCAACTGGGAGGGGAGGAAACAGAAGCACAGCAGCAGTGGAATGACACGTTGAGCCTTTCCAACTGACCCAAATTAAAAAGTGCCGTAACACCCGCAAGACGGCAACAAATATTTGTGTGCATATAATGGGGGGTGTTGGCGTATCTTCTTTCTAGGGCCTAGACGCCCAAGGCAGGATTTCTGGGTCAAAGAAATCTAGTAGCAGTAACGGTATTAATCACAACACTAACACTGCTAGGACGACCGCAGCGGTTCCCTGGACCGAGCAATCCACCCCCGAGCATCTGCTTGAGCATCGAGACCGTGGGAAGACGGTAATGACCGCAAATACTTCTCTCCACTGTTCCTCCCACCACATAGACGCGGCTACGTGCAACTGCACAGGCCCCTGCAGATACTGACGCTGATCCTCACAGCAACTCTAAGCCAGGAGGACGTTCATCCCCATTTCACAGACTGAAGCACCGAATGTGCCAGGCCAATGCAAGAACTAGGTGAGGACGCGCTGTTTTGTTATTGCCCCTATCAGGTGTCTCCCAGGTAGCACCCCTACTCCTGCGACTAAACGAGGAAACCAAAATTTAACAAAAAAAAAAAAAAAACAAAAAACAACATTGTGAATGTACATAGAAAGGTGCGTGAGTGGGTGTATGTGGACAGGTAGGAGTAAACACATCTTTGTATGACATAAAGAAAAACAGAGAGGGATCCATACCAGGCAGTTCACACGGATTATTTTGTTGGAGGGGAAGCTAGTGGAAGAGGGCTGGAGAAAGGGAGGAGGGATCTCAATAAATAAATATATCAGAACGTGCCCACAGAACGTGCCCACAGAACGTGAGAAAGTTAAATTACAGGATAACAGCCAAGACACATTTTATATTCTTTAGGGACAGAACAAGCCCTGGAGGAATTTAAGGAATAAGTTTTTTTTTAAGCAAATTCATTACTCAGAAGAGCAATATCATTTTTTTTTAAATGACTGGGGTCTTCCCCCATAATACAGATTATTAGGAAAATTCAAATTGCTATTCTTTGGACAGCTACACCAAAAATCCTAGTAATTCCAAGACTGAGAACTCCGTAATCATCCAAGTAAAGGCATTATGCAGGAACAAGAAAACTGAGTGGGGGCTACTGATACTGTCGCCATTATTGGGCCATTTGACCGCTGGCCAGTCACCAACCTACACTTGGTTTTCCCATTCACAAAGTAAGGAAGTTCAATCAAGTCATCTTTAAATCCCCTTTCAGTTATAAGCATGTGATGATTCTATAATTCAAAAGCATAAAGTAGAAAAATGGAAAACGAGTAAATAGAAGTGGTATTATTATAGTTTTTTAAACAGTTCAAGATCTTAACAACAATTTTGTTAGGATCTGTTTGTTTTTACAAACAATTATGTTTGTTAGCCACCTGTTCATGGCTAAGCAGGTGATTGAAGGACTCCTTGAAAAATGTACGTATTTAGAATTAAGAAGTGCAATAAGATCAATTAGTGATTTTACCTTTCCAAGTGGTCAGTTTAACTCAGTGAGGCTTTTTCATTTTCATAAATAGAGAAAAATGCTGCCAGTTTAGACATCTTCTGGATGACTCGCTGAAGTAAGGCTTAATTTGTCATTTTAAAATGGAGCCACCCATAGGGACTAATTCAAACCAAAATGTCATCCTCTAGAGACCACATCTACTAACTAGCCTTATGAAAAGAGGCTGGCAAATGCCATCGAGTCAGCCAGATAAATAAATCTCACATTAAAATTTCTAACTGAAAATGCTGGAATATAATTATCAATAGAATACAAAACTGGCAAGAAAAACTATCTGTGTCAGCACGTCAGCTTCTCCAAGCAACAAAGTTTAAATTTTTATATTTTCCTCGTAAGTTTTATGCACAATAATGTGATTATTAAATAACACTTAATGAAAATTTATGCCTGGGTGCAAAGCATAGAAAGTCACTAGCTCATACGGCATAAAGATTTCCATGAGCTTGTTAAATTTTATGTATTTTATTTCCTTAAATGGTTATGGGATTTTCCAACAGCACACACAAAATTCCTTAAAACTTTGCCAACTTAGAAATAGTTACATGAAAACCACCTTTTCAGGCTGTATGGAATCTCCCAGAAAAGCGTACCCCAGTCTTTTGATAGGATTACCTGTGTGTGAACTCCTACAACAACGCAGTGAGACTGCCTGCCCCCACCGGGTGTCATAGGCTAGTGCCAGGTGAGGAAGCAATTCTCAGCGTGGACAGTTATCTGAAATTCCTGAAAACAAGCAGTTCCCTGAGTTGTCTGTCACGACTTTCTTATCTACAAGCACAAGCACGTGCATTTATTTATATCCCTAGATTCACTTCCAGTCTAATTTTACTGCCAGCAGCATGCAGGCGTAGAGGTCTGTTTTTCTTTTTCTTTCTCTTTCTTTTCTTTCTTTCTCTCTTTCTTTTTTCCTTCTTTCTCTTTCTTTCTGTTTCTTTTTCCTTCCTTCCTTCTTTCCCCTCCCTCTCTTCTTTCTTTCTTTCCTTCTCTATCTTCCTTCCTTCCTTCTTTCTTTTTTCTTCCTCTTTCTTTCTTTTCTTTTTTCCTTCCTTCTCTCCCTCCCTCCTTTCTCTTTTTCTTTCTTTCTTTTCTTTTCTTTCTTTCTTTTTCTTTCTTTCTCTTTCTTTCTCTCTTTTCTGTCTCTCTTTTCTTTTTCCTTCCTTCCTTCCCTCTTTTCTCTCTCTCTCTCTTTCCTTTCTTTCTTTTTCTTCCTTCCTTTTTCTCTTCCTAGTTGCAAATAGCACTGGAGCTAGGTCAAAGGCATGTTAAGGTCAAAACTTAGTCCTGCGAAGAACAGAGGGTGCGGCGCTCCGCAGCCGGGCCCTGGGCGCCAGGTGCACCTGCGGGAAGCCCGGGCCGGCCGTGCCCACCTGTCGGCGCCGCGGAGCCCCCGACTCACCCAGAAGAGCAGATTGAGGGCGTAGAGAAGGCAGCGCAGGCACTTCACCGAGTCTTCTCTGGCCATCGTGAGCCCGGGCAGGGGGAAGCCCCATCCATCCTCTCACCACATCCTGGCCCCGCGGGCCACGGGGCAGCCACCTGCGGGGCAGCGAGCGCAGCGGCCTGACCGCCCCGCCCCGCCCCGCCCCGCCCCCCTCCGCGGTCCTCCCGGGGCCCCGCGTAACCCAGCCCCAGCCTCCGGGCGGCTGCGCCGAGCACCTGCCGGGAGAGGACGCGGCGGCGGCTCCGGCTCCGGCTCCGGCCCCCGCTCCCCGCCTCCCGCCTCCCGAGGGCCCCCGCGGCGGCTCCACCGACTGCTCGGCCCCGGGGGTCCCGACGCCACCCGACCCGGGACGCCGCGGGACAGCGCGGGACAGCGCGGGGGGGTCAGCACCGGCCGGAGCCCGCGCCCGCACCCGCAGCCCAGCTCGAGCCCCGCACCCGCACCCGCACCCGCAGCCGCAGCCGGAGTGTGAACGCCCGGGGCCCGCTGAGCAGGGATCCCGCCCGGCCCTGGGGTTGGTCTGGGGGGGGCGCCGCGGCCGCAGGGATGGGTCAGCCCGCGGCGGGCGGGCGGGCGGGGAGGGGCGGGGCGGGGCGGGGCGGGGAGGGCGCAGGGGGCGGGCGCAGGGGGCCGGGCCGCAGCTGCGGTGCACACGCCGGGTCGCCACTGCTGTCCCCTCCCCCGGCCCCGCCGCCGCCGCGACCCGCGCTCCCGGCCCGAGCAGCACAAAGCCCAGCGCGCCCCCTCCCGGGGCGCCCCCCCTCGCCCCTCCCCGCCTCCCCCTCCCGGACACCCCGCCGCCCCCCCTCCTGCCGCTCCTCTCCCGGGACACCCCCCCCGCCGCCCCCCTCCCGGGGCACCCCCCCTGCCGCCCCCCTCCCGGGGCACCCCCCTCCCGCCCCCCTCCCGGGGCACCCTCCCGGGGCGCCGCCCCCCCCGCCTCCCCCCTCCCGGTGCACCCCCCCGCCTCCCCCCTCCCGGTGCACCCCCCCGCCTCCCCCCTCCCGGGGCACCCCCCGCCTCCCCCCTCCCGGGGCACCCCCCGCCTGCCCGCTCCCGGTGCACCGGCCCCCGCCTCCCCCTCCCGGTGCAACCCCCGCCTCCCCCCTCCCGGGGCGCCGCCCCCCCCGCCTCCCCCCTCCCGGGGCGCCGCCCCCCCCGCCTCCCCCCTCCCGGGGCACCCCCCGCCTGCCCCCTCCCGGTGCACCGCCCCCCGCCTCCCCCCCCCCGGGGCGCCGCCCCCCCCCGCCTCCCCCCTCCCGGGGCGCGCTGCCCTTGACTCACGGTCGGGCGGCGGCGGGGGCTCCTCGGGCCGGGACGCTCCTCCCGGGGACCGCGGGGCCGCGCCGCTTCCTCCGCCCCCGCCCGCCGCCCCCCCCCCCCCCGCCTTCCTCCCCGCCGCCCCCCGCCCCGCCGTCCCTCCGAGCCCCGGCCAGTCCCGACGCGGCGGCGGCCCGGCCCGGCCCCGGCCCCGGCCCGGCCCCGGCACAGCGCAGGGCGGGCGGCGCATGCTCGGGCCGCGGCCGCCCCGCAGGACCCCGGGGTGTCGCCGCCCCCGCCCCCCCCCCCCGCGGGAGCCCGGGCCGCGCCGAGCAGGGGCGGGGCGGGGCGGGGCGGGGCCGCACCGGGAGGGGCCTTCGCTCTAGGAGGACGTGCGTGCCTGGGGGGGGCGGGGGGGTCTGCGACCTCCTGCAGCCGCCGCCTGGGCCGGCCGGGACCCTCCTGATTCAAATAGTAATCTGAAAACAGCACAGTTGGTTCCCACTTCCGTGGTGCACGGACAGCGCTTGTGCCAACCCCGGGGGAGCCGCAGGAGAGCGCCCGCTCCGAGCCCACCTAGAAAGAACAGGTTCGCTCTGTTTTGTCCTGTTTCCTGACACTTTCACGAGTCCCCTAAAGTCTCCAAGATTTTCTCCGCTTCTGCGTTTTAACCGGATAACTTGACTTCAACGGTGGGCAGCCCGATGCGTCTTCGAATGTGTTTTTAGACTAGAAATTCAGGAAGTATTAAAGGGATCCCAGGAGGCTGTCCTTGCAAAAAGGCCTTCCCTTTTGGAGGTAAGAAGTTTCACATTAAAAAAAAAAAAAAAAAATCACTCGATCACAGTCAGTCCCCGTATAAAATGTTGATGATGTTTAGTCCACATTTCTAGGACTACGTCTGTGCACCTCGTGTGGCAAATAAAACTATGCTAACAAATACAGGCTCCATGAAATACAAGGAACGTCTTCAAGAAAACCCAATAAGGGAAGTCCTGCCTACATTTCTTTAGGGGAAAAATGAAAATTAGAGTTCGGGGTCTATGGTCGCCTGCGTGGAGTCAGTCGCCCCCAGTTGCCGCATGACCCCCAGGGTGACAGTGAAACACGCACTCTCGTCTGGGCAGAAGCAAAATCAAGACTAAAAGAGAACCTGAGGGCTCAGGGTTGGCATTAGGAAAAATCTTGGAAAGCAAGTCAGTAAGCTGAATGGAGAGTAGAGAGGTCAGCCACCCACACGAAAGACCAAGAGAAACCTGCAGCAATCC
The DNA here is from genome assembly GCF_053574225.1 of Canis aureus. Classification (NCBI taxonomy): domain Eukaryota; kingdom Metazoa; phylum Chordata; class Mammalia; order Carnivora; family Canidae; genus Canis; species Canis aureus. Next base: position 1,965,399 of record NC_135628.1, on the reverse strand, counting down.
ATCAGTTGGGGCTAACTCTGACCCTGAAGGATCTTCCCGAATCCTAGGAAAGAGCAAAGAAACCTGCTGTTTATCCTCTGTCACTTTCGGCTCCCGTCAGCCTATACACAGGTCCCAGGGGAGGACGCCTAAGAAAGCTGCATCTGAACACTGCTGGCGCCACATGTTCCTCCAAGAGGCGGAACCGTCCCCATTCGAGGAGAGTCTATGACCATTTTGTTGGCCATTAACACCAACAAAGTGCAAATAATCCCGTCACTGAACAGAGATCTTCCCCTACTGTGAGAAAGGAGTGAAGTTGCCTTTTCATGACTCATAATTTTTTACAAATATTGTAGTTATTCATTTGAGAGAGAGAGTGTGTGTGTGTGACTGGGGTGAGGGCCAACGGGGGAGGAGAGAATCTCAAGCAGACCAGATGCTGAGCTCAGAGCCGGATCTCATGACCCCGAGATTATGACCTGAGCCGAGATTAAGAGTTGGTCACTCAACCGACTGGGCCACCAGGTGCCCCGTAATTCATAAACTTGTAAGGATCCTAGAATAATAAGATTTTTGGAGAACGGTGCTTTACAAGTATGAATATTTCACCTCCTTTTAATAAATAGAACCAAGAGAAGTTCAAGAAAGTGCTCAATGTTGCATCTCTGATTATATCCGATTCCAAACTAAAATCGGGAATCCTAATTCTCCAGCACGCTAGCCCAGTGATTCTCGAGTGTCCTGTACATTTGAATCCCTGGAAAGCTTTGGAAAAAATCTTAATACTTAAGCCACACGCCCATGTCAACTGAATCAGAATCTCTGCAGATTCAGATGTGGCCTAGGCACCCAGATATTTCCAATCCCAAGTTAATTTTACTCCACAGGGAAGTTTGGAAACTATTGCAACCGGCGCTTTACAGATGCCTGAAAACCAGCAGAGGAGTCTCCTCGGGTTTCACTGGCTCAGATCCCTCCCCCTGGGGGCTGATAAATTGGGATTGATATTTCCATTTTACGAGTTAAGAAGAAAACAGAGCTGCTGTAATATTCCTGATAAATGGCCATCAGAGTCTGTGTCAACACTCCAGTAGAGGAGGGGTCCTCACCATCTTGGAGGCCTTGCCCTCCTGAGCAGTGCTGATGGTTTCACGGGCCGCACCTCCGCTTACCTGCTACCCTTCAACTCCTAACCCCACCTTTTGGAGCGCACAGCATGAGCAATGCTCCCATTGGGCACCCAACTCCTTAAGGGTAGCTGCTCTGCCCCCCTCCGGGCCTTCTTCAGCACGATCATAGGAGCACGTAAGACTGTGAGAATGACTTCTTCCGTGCACAAAGGGAAGATGGAGAAAACTACCAAAATGGGCATGACAGTGTGAATACAGAATAGCACGTTAGAAAGGTGGTGTGGCCTATGCGTTGCCCATGAGGTCGGAGCCCAATTCTGTGGTCGCATGTGCCACAGCATGGACCCTCTGAGTGTGTGGCACCTACTGTGCCACGTGCTGAAGATACTGAGAACGAGACGGGTCTCTCTCCTCCAGGACAGGGAAAAAACTTTTCAGTTTATGTACTACTAACAGTTACTCTTGATGGGCAGTCTTATATGTGCCAGTGCCAAAGTCGGGAGGAGAACTCAGCCGTGCAAATAAACAAACAAGTACACACGTAAGTAAAGCTCAGCTATGCAGTAAATAGTACAAGGTTCTCACCCCACAAAGCAACTCATCAGACTACGTCTTTCGCACTCGCTCTGCTCAGATTGTGCAGAGGGAAGGAGCAGTGCAGGCCCTTGATCGGGAGAACAAACTTTTTTTATATATATAAATTTATTTTTTTATTGGTGTTCAATTTGCCAACATACAGAATAACACCCAGTGCTCATCCCGTCAAGTGCCCCCTCTCAGTGCCCGTCACCCAGTCACCCCCACCCCCCACCCTCCTCCCCTTCTACCACCCCCAGTTCGTTTCCTAGAGTTAGGAGTCTCTCATGTTCTGGGGAGAACTAACTTCTGTTGCTTCTTGGTATATGAGGTTCTCACAAGTGCACCTGAGAGAGCGCTTTGCGATCAGTACGAGAGGGAGACCAGTGTGCTGCAAGGCTTGTGCGCCTGACGTGGAGGGTGCCCGAGTGTGTCTTACTGATTCCTCAAAGCGACAGGGTGAGATACTGAGACTCAGAGAGGTGACTCCTCCAGCCCCCTACAGGTGGTAAGTAGAGAGGCTGGGATCGTAGGATCTGACTCTTTCCACACTTAATCTGCATGACGATACTATTTCACATTGGGGGAAGGATTCACTGACAAGTCTCGTGAAGAAAAATACCTTAGACATTTTTATTAGTTCTTGGGAATAGGATGCTGAACTCCATAAATACGTGTACCCAAATGCAATTGGTGACTCTACGTTCCAAGAGCATACCCCACAGGACTTGAGGAAAGCCTTTAGGTAAACTCAGCATTAGACAAATTACCCTCAACTACAAGCCTCATGTTGGCAAATAAAGTACAAGGTGCCCAGTTAGATTAGAATTTCAGAGAAATGACAAAGACTGTGTTGGCGTAGGGGTGTCCCAAATACTGCATGGGACAGACACTGCACCGAGCACACACATCCTAACAAATTGCTCATAGTTTATCCGAAATTCACGTGCAGCCGGGCATCCTACGTCTTTCCTGGCTAACTCCGGCCGCCCCGTGCAAACCAGGAAATTCAACCGCAAGGACCACAGCAGGGAGAATTAAGTAAGTATATTATTTCCCATCACGATTAAGTCCAGAGATAGCGACTCATCCAGGGGACAACGACATCAGGGCTCCAGTTCCTTCTCCACCTTACTCCTCGGAGGTCCGCGGGGTCCAGGCCACCGTCCTTGGGCTTCCTCTCCCCATGATTGCAGGACGGCTGCGCACATCCAGGCATTGTTTGCAGTTACTACTTCTTGTAGAGGAGGAGGAAACTAGTCCCTTCCGTGGGTCTCCCTTAGGACCAAGGAAAGTTCTCCCCGAAGCTCTGTAGCAGGTCATCCCTGGTGACTCATTCGCACGAGCCCTGCCTCACACTCAGGTAAGGGTCACTTACCGGCAGGGAGCGGGAGTCTGCGTGGACTCTGAGGCCGAGCAGGCCGCGCGGAACAGGAGATGCTCAGCAAAGGCCCCAGTTGCTGCGAGAACCCCCGGGCAGGAGCCTGCCGGCAACAGCAAAGCACCTAAGACAACCCCATCCCATCCCGGCCATCTCACGACCGAAGCTGCGTCTCCCCCCGTTGGCCCGTGTGCACCCTCAGCTGAGCGAGGGGTGCCCGAATCAGCAGCCTCGAAAGACCCCCCGCAACATGTCCCTCTGGAGCTTTCCCCAAGCCCAGCCCCGGCACAGAGGCACAGGGCCCGAGATCTGAACGACTCCGTCGGGGCCCCTGGGACAAACGGTCCAGGCTTATCTGATAGATATCTACTGAGGGACTGAGGGGTCGCTACAAGCTCACAACCGCGATGGGAGAGACCAAAAGCTCTAGCATCACGGGGCTCTCCAAGAATTCGTGACATCATTAGCACACTTCCTCTTCAGTAAGCAAAATCGACAGAGTTTCAGAACACGTTCCCTCTGTGCGACGTCTTCATGGACGGTTCTTCCAAGCAAGCCGTCGAGCTTCCGTTCACAGAGGGCCGCCAAAGCCATCCTGTGACTGCGCCTTGGCCGCTCCTGCTGTGCCCACAACGTGAGGACCGGGAGGAGGACAGTTGCCACGAACCTCAGACATTGGTCTTCGTCAGTGCTTCTGGGTTTCTCCAAATGTTCATTAATAAAACGCTCGTTTGTCTACATTGGATAAAAATATCTGATTTTAGAAACATGTTCTGTGAGCTCATCCAGACTCACTAACATCCTCATCTCATGAGACTGTGGACCAACTATTTATTTATTTATTTATTTATTTATTTATTTATTTTGAAGATTTTACTTATTTATCCATGAGAGACCCAGAGAGAGAGGCAGAGACCCAGGCAGAGGGAGGAGCAGGCTCCCTGCGGGGACCCTGATGCAGGACTCGATCCCGGGACCTGGGGTCACGGCCTGGGCCCAAGGGAGGCGCTCAATGCAGAGCCACCCAGGCGACCCCCAACCAGCGGTTTTATGTCACGAGAACAGTTGTGATTTCGCGGCGTTTCTGCAGAATTCTGACCGATGAACCCGAGGCCGTCCCTTCCCACGTCCCTGCGGCTGCGGGAGCTCCGAGCTGCGGCTGCGGGCAAGCTGGGGAGTGGGGGGGGGGGGGCGCACCTCTGCCTCCGCCTCCAGGCCGCCTCCCTGGGTTTGCGCCGCCGGTGCTGTTCCTCGGGAAGCCGTGGTGAGGGGCCTCTGCCCCGTGTGCTGCGGGAGGAGGCGCCGCGGGGCCGGGGCCTTGGGTCGTGCGCTCGCCCCCGGGGCTCGGGCGTCGCGAGGGAGCGGGAGGGCGCCTCGGGGGCCGCTGCGTCCGCCCAGCGAGCCCGTCCGCCTTCCCCAAGGGCCGGTGGGGGTGCAGCCAGGCGGGCTTGGGCGGAGCTCCACGCCCATGGCTTCGGGGCCACGGTGGCGCTGGGGCACGGGAGGGGTGCTGGGTGTGTGTGGAAGGGGTGGGGGTGGAGGGGGCGGGCGGTGGAAGGGGTAGGGGGGCTGGGGATGGAAGGGGTGGGGGTGGAGGGGGCAGGGGGGTGGAAGGGGTGGGGGTGGAGGGGACGGGTGGGTGGAAGGGGTGGGGGTGGAGGGGGCAGGGGGTGGAAGGGGTGGGGGTGGAGGGGGCAGGGGGTGGAAGGGGTAGGGGTGGAGGGGGTGGCGTGGAGCGGGCGGAGGGGTGGTGGAAGGGGTAGGGGTGGAGGGGGCGGGTGGGTGGAAGGGGTGGGGGTGGAGGGGGCGGAGGGGGCAGGCTCTCGGAGCCCGCCAGCGGGGGTGGGGTGGGGCGGGGCACGCTCCTGCCTGGGCCCGGAGCCGAGGGAAACGGGGGCCTGGACCTGGGCGCAGCCCCATCGAGCCTCAGGCCGCCGAGCGGGAGCGAGCACGCGGGGAAGGCGCCGGCAGGGCTGAGCGGGAAACGTCGCCGGAAGCCAGACGGCAGCGTCGGGGAGGCCCGGAGGCTGGGCCCGCGCAGGTGGCACAGGGGCTGGGGCCGCAGGGCGCCCGGCAAGGTTCGCAGGCTCCGGGTCCAGGTGATGCGCCTCCGCGTGCAGGTGATGCGGCCCTGCCCTGCCCTACCCTGCCCGGCCGGGGCCCCGGGGCGCGGGGGCGGGGCTGTGCGGGACCCTGCAAGGTTCGCAGGCCCCGCGGAGCAGGCTCGCGTGCAGGTGATGCGCCTCCGCGTGCAGGTGAGGCGGCCCCGCCCTGCCGAGGCCGGTGCGCGCGGATGCAGCAGGCGGGGCCGTGGAGAGCAGGAGGGTTCCAGAGCCCGCGCCACGTGCCCCCGAAGTTCCTGCGGCCTCGGGTTGTCAGATCACGACCTTCAGCTCAGGAGAGACGGCGGGTGCGAGGTTCAGGAAGGCGGCTCGGAGCAGGGGGCTGGGCGGCTCCTTCGGAAGCGGGGACAGCCCCGGGGTCCTCCTGCCCGAGCGCAAGCGAGCCGGAGAGCGGGGCGGGGGCTTGAGGTGCGGCTGGATGTGAGGCCGGATGCGAGGGGACCCCCCCAGGCCCGGGCTTCCCCGCTGTGTCCCTCCCGCCCAGGCCGCCCGGCCGCAGCTGTGGGTGCGCCCGCCCCTGCCGCCCCGGGGTCGCCCGGACGGGAAGCAGGGGGAGCCGGGGTCACCCCGGGGGTCGTCCGCTCGTGCCCCGCAGGCGGTTCTCAGCTCTGAAGGGTGGCGGCCCCCGCCCCGCACGGTCCCCCAAGGCGCGGCCGGCGCAGCAGGCCCCGTACCCCGGGAACCACGGCGAGGTTCCCTGGCTCCTCTAGTACCTCTTCCTCTTTTTTTTTTTTTTTAATATTTTATTTATTTATCCGTGAGAGACCCAGAGAGAGTTAGCGACCCAGGCAGGGGCAGAAGCGGCTCCCTGCGGGGAGCCCGACGCCAGACCCGATCCCGTGACCCCGGGTCACGGCCTGGGCCCAAGGCAGCCGCTGCGCCCCCGCGCCCCGCCAGGCGCCCCGCTCTACTCTCCTCCTTGTGGCCTTTCCTGAAGTTTCTGTGCAGACTGAGCCTCCTCCTGTCACCGCGCATCCTCCGGCCTCCAATTCCTGGTGCCTTCTCATGCGGACCACGTAGCCGAGGTGTGGGCTATCACACGGCTGTCCCCTGGGCCACTCCGCGGTGCAGGCCGCAGACCCCCAGCTTGCAGAGGAGAGCCGAGGTCAGGCGGTTGGGGTCGCGGGCAGGGGTGGAAACAGCACACACTGGCCGGGGGGAAGTGTTTCTCCCAAGAAGCAGCCTTTGGCCTGGATGACTTTGCAGAGGACGCGATGGCCAGGGGCACTGCTGACAACAATACCAGGGCTGGCGGCAATGACTGGGATCTGCCAGCTGGCTGCGGTCAGGGAAGGCGTGGAAGAGAGCCCCACGAGGACCCCGGTCACCCCAGGGTGGCTGTGACCCGCCCCACGCTGGGTCCCTGCAGAGCAAGGCCAGAGGCTTCACTCCAAGGGCAGAGGAACAGACCGCACTAAAATCCACCCCCCCCTCCATCCCTAAACAAATAAACAAGCAAATAGCAGCACCAAGGCCCAGAGGCGGAGCGGCCAGCACCTAGAGTGGCTACCATATATTCTCTGCAATGTCTGGCTTCCAACAACAACAAAAATGAGGCCTGAAGAGAAACAGGAAAGTATGACTCATATACCAGAAAAAAAGCAGACAACAGACACTGCCCGTGACAGTGACCTGATGGGGGACCCAATAGACAGGGATTTCTCAGTAGCCGTGACTGGTGTGCGCTCCCCAGGGGGGGAAAGGAAGGTCCCGTCTTTTCTCCAGTGACCCAGAGAATGTCACTGACAGCGATTATAATGTTACCGTGTGGTCTGGACCCAAGAGTACACTTTATAAGAACATTTTATATAAATAACTGTGTGCGTGTGTGTGCACGTGTGCACAGTACACTACGTGGAGGTGTATGCATGTGGTTGGGCCTGCAGCACCTGGAAAGTCACCTAACACACCTGCACTTAAGGTCCTAAGATCACCGGCCTTTAATCAGAAAGTATGACTAAATTAACCTTTTGAAAAAAGACTCTGAGAAAATATTTGAAGGGAATCTTACTTTTAGGGGATCATAATATTTCCAAGTCTAATTCTGTGTCTGAGCCACTTCACACCCATGGAGTGTGTGAAATGACCACTGAACTGGGAAGCAGAAGACTGAGGTTCTAATCCAGATTTTTCCTGAGCGGGGATCCCTATCATCATCTAATGGCTCTCCACCTGGAGGGACAAGAAAGAATTTAACTTAGTTAATTTTAATATCATGGTTCCAACTTTGAACAATTCAATCACATTTAAAGCTCTGTCCTTCGCAGTTCTGACGAAAGTTATTACCCATAGTAATTTTTTCAGAGGCAAAGCATTCATGACTTCACATCCTTTTCTTAAGTCTAAACACTAAGTGCTGATACTGGGTGGGGCTGGGGGGTGTTCTTCAATTGTATTGATAACAATAGTTCAGTGATTTGATATTATTATAACTAATCACATCCTAATTATTAAGGTTCAAAGTTAGGTTTACAATATTAGTTTACATATGGTCTTTATTATTTTTTTAAAGATTCTATTTATTCATGAGAGACATAGAGACAGGCAGGGGCCCAGGCAGAGGGAGAAGCAGGCTCCCTACAGGGAGCCCGACGTGGGACTTGATCCCAGGACCCCGGGGTCACACCCTGAGTCAAAGGCAGACGCTCAACCGCTGAGCCTCCCGGACGTCCCTACATAATGTCTTTAATTTAAAAAAACAAAAACAATCTCCTATTTCTAAGAGACCTTTAGAAATGGTCCTTGTGTTATATAAACCAAATACTCAAATCTGCTTAGGCATGATAGATGTTAAATTTGGCTTCTTCCTTACTCTCCTTTGGTCTTTCAACTTGGAGATGGCTGTGGTTGAACCATACGGTGCTGTCACGCATCCACATTCATACTTGGTCCTGTAATTTTTTGTTCGTCAGACATTCATAGTAGGCATAATTTGTACTTTATAAATCCGTACTAATTGGTACCTACTAATTTCCTCTGTTAATTCAGATTCAAGACCATAAATCACGATGCATTTAACCTACCATTCTTTCATTTACAGGATAAAAACGACAATGTGATATGATTTTTATGACTTTACAGTCATCACAAAATAATCAGTACGTTAGTAATCAGTAATAGCTCCGTACGAGTACATTTGAGGTTCTCAATTGAATAGAATGGGGGAAAGGTGGTTTTCCAAAGACATGTTTTCGGCTGAAACTAACAGTAGTGCCAAATGTTTTAGAAATTTTTTGCAATGCAGATAATAAAACTGCAGTGAATTGGACTAGAAATATCAAACTCATTTCAAATAACTGGCTCATTCTTAAGTCTAACTCCCCACTTCGCACTAAGCATCCTCTGCATGAATACTGAAAAAGAAACACTTAACTCGCCCTGATGAATGCAACAATTATAACACAAAAGAAATCATTAATGCACCAGAACAGAAGAGTATGGTCTGCTAGCATCTAATTAGGCTCTCACTGTAATTATCCTCCATTTGAGAAATTTTCTTAATGTAAAAATGATAAAACAAATCGTAAGTATTCACTTAGTTTAATTAGTTAGCAGCACTAAGGCACATTTAGTTTCATCTGTATCCTTTTTACATACTTTGTTCTAGTGATCTTAACTGTAGAAAAGCTGAATCTTTTACCACTTCAAACTTTTTACAATACCCACATCATGACATCTCTTTTATATACCTTTGTCGCCCCACAGAACTTCCCCAGACGGATTTCCAACATTGCGCCAGGTTGTTTGTGCTGAGGTGCTAGCGGAGGAGAAAGCATTGTGTGGCTAGAGTTCCCACAGAAAGGGAAGGAGGGAGGGAAGGGATGAGGAAAGGGGAGACGTATGGAGAGAGGAAGAAAGAGAAGGAGGGGCAAGAGAAGGAGAAGACTGAAATAAAGAAGGAAGGGTGAATCAAAAAAGGAAGAGTTAACAAGATGACTGAGATAGACACAAGAACACAAAGATTGTGCTCATCACTCACTGGTGATCCAGGTGTGATTTTTTAAAAATTACCTCTTTAGGGATCCCTGGGTGGCTCAGCGGTTTGGCGCCTGCCTTTGGCCCAGGGCGCGATCCTGGAGACCCGGGATCGAGTCCCACATCGGGCTCCCGGTGCATGGAGCCTGCTTCTCCCTCTGCCTGTGTCTCTGCCTCTCTCTCTCTCACTGTGTGCCTATCATGAATAAATAAAAATTTAAAAAAAAAAATTACCTCTTTAGGGGCGCCTGGATGGCTCAGGTGATTGAGTGTCCAGCTCTTGATTTCAGCTCAGGTCATGATCTCAGGGTCCTGGGATCGAGCCCCATGTTACGCTCCTAGCTCAGCATTGAGTTTGCTTGAGATTCACCTCTTCTCCCTCTCCACCCACCCCCGTTCATGCTCTATCTCTTTCTTTCTTCCTCTAAAATAAATAAAATCTCTTAAGGATACAAATCATATTTATCTATCTTTTTAAAATATTTTATTTTTAGATAATCTCTACACCCAATGTGGGGCTCAAACCCACAAGCCTAGGATCAAGAGTTGCATGCTCTACCAAATGAGTCAGCCAGGGCCCCTGTTTACCTGTCTATCCACCTATTCATCTATCTATCTATCTATCTATCTATCTATCTAATCTATCTATCCATCCATCTATCCATGTATCTATCCATCTATCCAAGTATCTATCTATCATTTATCTATTCATCTATCCATCTATCTATCGATATAGCCATGTATCTACCCATCTATCCAAGTATCCATCCATCCATCCATCCATCCATCCATCCATCCATCTACCCATCTATCCATCTATCTCCATCTATCTACTTGGCAATGGATTTTTTAAAAAGTCATCCTTCTTTCTCTGGGAATAAACACAGGAAGAGAAGACTAAACTCTGCCTACGATTCTCAAAAAAAAAAAAAAATCTCCAAGTTCCCTTATAATGCTTTTTGCATTTTTTCCATAATTAAGAAAACTTTCAGCCACCCAACTGGACCAAGTCAGTCTCGTTTCTTGGGATCACGAGTTCTTACTCCCTCCTGAAATATATGGCCCTTAATCAACAGAGGGCTCTTATGAAGGTAGGAACAACTTTCGTGTCAGCGCTGGAACGCAACTTAATGCGTCTGCTCTATTTTGGATAGGCAGGACAGCGGTCCATCTACACCCGCCGGCAGAAGTGAGCTGTAGCTAAATCAGTCTCTTCCCCTGTTTGCATCAGTGGAAGAAACTTGGTTGTGCAGACACTGGTGCCAGTGTCGTGGCTTGATTTCCACTGAGCTCCATTTCAGTGCCCTGCGGTGGCTCCTGGGGATGGAGGCAGATCATGGCATGACTGCGTTGTCATCACGCCTTCCTTCCCGCCGTCTTTTCCACTCTTCCTTGGGTGGCGAGGGACAAGGATACGTATGTGGAGGAACGAGCGGGTCCTTTTCCAGCAGTGTCACAGGTTCTTTTAATCGGTTCGTGATCAGAGTGGTTTGGGACCGTGGTGTTTTCCCATCCAAACTGTTCAATGTGAGTTCTTGATTTCTCTTCCCGGAGCAAGCTTCCTCTGGAGCTGCGCTGTGGTGCCTCAAGCAACAGAAATCAGCACTTCTCACTAATCATTACATTCACAGGTTCTAAAAGGAAACACCTTTACTTTCTCCTCTTCAAATTGAGCTCCCCGGGACTAGGCCCACGCTTGAGAGAAATCCCTCTCTGCCCGCAGGCTCATCCTCCAAAGCCTGTCTCAGCTCTGGCATGTCCAGACATCACATCTCTTCCAGGTGGTGAATAAAACCTTCCGGGCACCATCTAGGTGTGAGGTGAGGTTCCAAAGAAAATGCTCTCTGGGTCTCCCCTACGTGCCATACCCACAATGCAGTGGGCTCCGAGGATGTGCTCCGAGGATGTGCTTCTTCTCCCTCACTACGTTTAGCATCTCCTTTTAGTTATCATCCTTAATTGTTCCATCCTAGTCAAAGACATATCCAAAATAATTGTGCGAGTTTCTACATCACATGAAAAAAGTACAGAGGTGCCGGATAAAATAGCACCATCTCCTTTCTGCATTTTGTGAGAGGAAAATATTTTGCTGATGTAAACCCTCCTCATTTCAGTTTCATTATTTTGTTTGCTTGCTTTTCTCTGAGTTAAAAGGGTCTCAGGTGAGAAGTGATGGAACATTGATGTGTCACATGAAACTTTCTCTTTTCCACTCAGCACTAATGAAAATATTTGCCCTCTACTTAACTAACAGGCCTTTTCTTTAAAACTTGCTGAACTTGTTTTTTAACTGAGTAACTTCAGCACAGACCATAACAGGGATGCTTTAGATTTTCATCTCTTTCATTCCTCAGGAAAAGAAAAAGAAAGGGGGGGGGGAAGTCCCCAATTCCACGAGCTGAATAAGAAAAACAAAGAAAAGCTTCTTAGTATGTGAAATAATTTCAAACTCTCATTGGTTTATTAAATTATTGCTTTTCATTCAATACCATTGAAAAATCACTTATTGTCGCCAACATAATATTTGTAAGTTGCCAATATATTTTAATTTTATGTAATTATAATGTGGAAAACACAAATAGAAATGAGCATTCAGGACACCTGGATGGCTCAGCAGTGGAGCATCTGCCTTCGGCCCAGGTCGTGACCCCGGGGTCCTGGGATCAAGTCCTGCATTGGGCTCCTACAGGGAGCCTCCTTCTCCCTCTGCCTGTGTCTCTGCCTCCTTCTCTGTGTCTCTCATGAATAAATAAATAAAATCTTTAAAAAAGGAAGAAATGAGCATTCGTCATTAATAGACATATAGTGCTTCAGAATTTTAACGATAATATTTGCTTTTTGGGCAGACTCAAACTCAACACGTGGCATATGTAAGTGTTTTATGCGCTACTGACATCTCAATTCCACCTAGAAATGTCCTCCTGTAAATCCGCCCATACAATTAAAACAATCAGTAGACATAAGGGTACATACAATCAGCATGAGAATATTTTAAACTGTTTTATCTTCTCAACAAAATTATTTCACTAAAGCTAAATAAATAGTCATCAAATTACTACCCAGCAGACTCAGCAGCTGCTTCTATCTCAGGCTTCCATAGAGGTCTTGCGGGTCCCCTCCCCACTCCGCTGAATTGACCCGAGAGACACAGGGGGATTAGTCTCGAGAGCTGTTTCCCTGCAGGGCACTGCAGATGATGGAGTGGGGAGCAGCTGCAGGGCCGAGCCTCCCATCCCTTCTGCAGGCTCCCCGAGTTCCGTTGGGAAGGCCCGAGGGTGCCCCGCTGCAGAGCCCCCAGAGATGCCGCCGCAGGGCCAGCACCCGTGGGCCTCCCCACCACAGGCCTATAGTTTATCCTCCATTCGAATTTCTCTCTGAGCCCTCGACTGACTTAATTCACTCTGATGGAAAGTTCTATTCATTCTACAGCCAAATACACCTCAAATCCATCTCCTTCTCTGTCTCCATTGCCAACAAAGTAGGCCAAGAAAATGGCAAGCTGTCAATTGGACCACTTGATCAGCTTTTGTCACAGCAAAACTCGCTCTTCTCAATTCATTCTCCATAAAATATGGGAGTTATTGTCCTATTGTTACAAATAACAAAACCGGGCTTCCTGAGGGTAAATAAACTTGCCCAAGTTTATGTCAGAGTAAAAGGTCGCAGGAGAATTTTAAGCCAGGGAAACCAGCTCAAGGTTCAACAATTTATTCAATTTCATGTAACTATAAAATGGATCTAGCTAGCTCAATTTTTGTATATATTATTTATTCATTCATGAGAGACCCAGAGAGAGGAAGAGACACAGGCAGAGGGAAAAGCAGGCTCCATGCAGGGAGCCTGACGTGGGACTTAATCCCGGAACCCCAGGGTCACGCCTTGAGCCGAGGACAGTTGCTCAACCACTGAGCCACCCAGGCATCTCCAGCTAGTTAAATTTTGAGTTCTTTTTACTAAACTATTCTGCCTCTCGATTTAAAAGAATAATGGCCAGAGGAATACTTTTTATGTCTCTTAAAATGGACCAGGGAACTCACTGCCTATGTGTGTGTATATATACATACATGTATTGTAGAAAATATCAAAATGTTAAGAGATATTAAGAAGGGAGCAAGAGAGGTAAAATTATGATTAATTTATTTTCTTCATAATATTCTATTTCTACATTTTCATGAATTTTCTACTAGTAACATAGACTAGTTATAATCAGAAAAGGAAGTTTTAAATAGATCTGGATGTAACTAAGTATATATATTTTAAGCTAACTAAATTAAACTGAAACATTTGACCTTTTTATATTAAATTAATTAATTTTCATTACTTTCATAATTTTGTGACTTAATACATTTTTATTGATTTTATGGATTGTGTTACAGGGATTAGTCAAAAGGGTCTTTGCAATTGATGCCAGAAATCATGCTTTTTTTTAGACTGTGCTCCCTTTCTCTATTTTCCTGACCAAATCTACCATCAAAAGTGTTTGTTAATTTGTCAGCCACTGTAAACAATACTTAAAAGGCATTTTCATGTACACTTGAAAGTAATCATGAGAAATAGCATAGCATTTACATATGAGTGAAAAATGTTCTTAGAGGCCTTTGGTGTTTTTCATGATTGTGAAGAGTCCCTGGAGTTCCATCTGTAAATTTGCTCGCTTCAGAACTGCGACACCACACTTCCGGTTTCTATTGACGACTCGCTCACATTTTCAACACAGTCCACCTAAAACTGAACTGAACTGAACTCTTGGATAGCCCCAGGCTGAATCAAATGGCCCTCGTTGACGCTGCCATAACACCCCATGTAACCTCTTTCAGCACACAAATTGTGTGTCAAAATCACCTGTTGGTCTATATTCTCCACTAGATTGCAACCTCCTTAAGAGCAATCTCTATCATTTCCTCAGTGTCTAAAAATCGTCTAGAGAATCGTCTAGATTCTGTAAACATATTTTTTCAAATTAAAAAATTAACTTCTCTAAAATAGTTTAATAAAAAATAGTTCTGCTCAATCAAAATCTACATCATGACAAGAAGCATAATGAACTCTTCAAGGCAATTTAAAGTTAGTCAATCAACATATATTTCAATGCCTAAAAGATTCAGTTACCTCAAGGCCAGACTGGGAAGGGTCCAAGGAAACAGTTTATCAGCTGGAAAATTTTGGCTTTTGGCACACTAAAGAGAAGATGTCAACAAAGTGTATTTGGGACCATGGGAAAGTATTTGGTTTCAATGTTCTTTAGTTCACAGAATTGGTCCTTAGTCTTCCTCTGTATTTCGTTAGATCCCATCTCTGTTATTCCATTTGGTGTCTTTAGATGTACAAAGACTTCATTGAAGAATAATGAATTTCAGTAAGGCTGAAATGGAAGGGCTTGTTTCCCTTTCAGACAGCTCTCTACAAAACCTCACTCTTTGTTATCCAAATATCGTCAATATCTTTGCAAGCTTGCTCGCTGGCGCTCTAATTCTAGGTCACTGTATTAGATTCTTTTAATGTTTGGCGTTGGCACCTGCCACAAAGTGCCGCTTTCAGAATTTCATCAACCACAACAGTGTGTAGAAGACAATCATTTCTCACAGTTTCTACGAGAGTTTCAAAGTCTTGTATTTTGCATCAAATAATAATGTTTTTTTAAAAAAGAAAAAAGAGTCCAAACATTTACTGGCTATATGAACAAAACTAACACCAGGGCATTTGGCTGGTGAATGAAGGAGACCTTACGGAATTAAGTAGGGCAGCCTCAAATCCTGTATATGGTAATTGCTGGGCCTACGGATTCTTCTCACTCCAATGGATAGAGGATATGTGATCTCTGAGAGATTGTATGAGGCCAGAGTTTCAACCCCATGAAGTCTGAGGTTAGAGTTCTTGCAGGGTATCATTTACACTGTGCAGATCATTGCCTAACATTGTGCAAGGGTCTTTGGAGCCTCTGTTTGGCAGCCAGCCATGATTCACTGCTGCAGCATATTGTCAAAGCAGCTGGTCCTCTGTGTACACACACGCACGCACACGCACACACACACACACACACGACCCACTGCAGAAATTAACCCTTTCTCACCCTACAACACATTCAAACCCTTGACTTCACACTGTCCGTAAGAATCACGTCTTATGGGACGCCTGCGTGGCTCAGTGGTCTGCCTTTGCCTCAGGGTGTGATCCCAGGGCCCTGGGATCGAGTCCTGCGTCGGGCTCCCTGCATGGAGCCTGCTTTCCCTCTGCCTGTGTCTCTGCCTCTCTCTCTCTAGGTCTCATGAATAAAAAAATAAAATCTTTAAAAAAAAGAGAGAGAATCACATCTTACTCACTGAGGGCCAATTGTGTGCCAACTCTTTTCGCATAATTTCTCTAAACTTTACAACCCTATGAGGTAGGTAGTACAGTCCCCAATGTACAGATGAGAAACTTAAGAGGTTGAAACTCTGCCCAGGTTTTTCAGAAACTAGTTTTCAGAAACTAATTTTCGGAACTAGTATAAGGCTTAACTGATTTCAAACCAAGATCTTTCTGGTTCCTGAACTCTGTTTCCATTAAAAACTAGTGACCTATTCATACATCACAACAGGACCTAGAGAAGAGGCCAAAGCTCTTTTGAAGTGCAAACTCATGAAAAGCCATTAGGAAGTTAGGTAAATTCTATTATCAAAATTACAGGCCTACCTTCATTATGACCAGAGCTGACTTGCTTGAGAACCGTAAGAAATGCTGATTACTTAAGGCTTGTGCTTTAATCTCAATGGTATATTTTAAGTAGTCATTATTCTAAAGAAATAACTTATTTTTAATAAAGCACTGAAGAAGTTGTAGAAGTTCCAAAAAGAAAAGAGAATTGCCAATAATGCGGTCAGATTGCAGTATGGTAAAGGTTGTTGCCGTCTCCCAAAGGGCCATCAGAGGTTGGCATTCTCTAGTGAACTGACCATGGCCTAACTGACTGAGCCCCTGGCTTCAACTTTATAAGATCAGGAGCTTGATTTGTGTCTGATACTAAAAGTTATTTCTATTAAATGAGAGTTTTGGTTCCTCCAGACTGGTTTTTATGTGGGGAAAAAATCATTAATAGGTTGTTAGTTTTTGAAATATTCCATTTATTATAGTTATAAGGAAAAAGGGATCGGTTCTTCTTTACAATTGTCAGTTCATTTTATAAACCTTATTATCCCACGTAGAAGGCTAGCAATTGCTCACACTTCAAAGGAGGCCTTTAATTACTATCTAAAATGAGTTATAAACCTTGTTAATTAAACTACTTTTAACATTTTAAACTGCATTAATACATTTCACATACTCCATTTCTTTCAATACATCCATAAATCATCTAACAAACTTTCTCGAGTATTTAAGCAATACTTCTAAAATTAACAATGAAACTTTAAAAATGGTTTCCCGTAAGCTTTCTTAAATGTTCAAATACTGTATAGATAATTAATTATATTCAGTCTTGATGCACAATTATAAATCCATTTTTAAATGGTGTACAGATTAAAGTCTCCTATACATTACAGGTATATAATGTCACAAGTACGTACACATTAATTAATGTAAAAATATTAATCTCAGGTTTGAGATCTCTAAAACATTTCTACAATTAATTCTAAATCTTTCTACATAAATAACATTCTTTTCTGCAAAGGAAACATATCATCTCGCAAAACTTTAGGGGTTATATCCCTAAGTAAGTTTTGGAGCTGCCTTCTCCCCTTCTCAGTGAACTGAGGCTGGGCCTGTGCGAAGACTGGATCCTGTCTGTGACAGGGATGGAACATACTGAACCCTGACGAATATAGCAGACTATGATAAGGGCTTTAAAAGTGAAAGAAGAAAACTTCATGTAGCTCATAACCATTAGAAGTGAACCACAGCTTTATCTAATTTTCAAGGCAGGTTAGAGTCTATAACTCCCACCCAGGTGGCCATGCCTCTTAATTGGATTTTGCTTTCCTTAGTTCTTAAGGTAAGTAAATGTATTCACATCTACATCTCGGTATAAAGACATTTGAATGTAAGGCATTTCTGCATTTTCTCGCATTAATCAAACCATCCAACTCTTCCTGGAATTAAAATCATAGTGGATTGAATTCTGAAATGTCATGGAGCTTTGTTTATTTGGCTCACAACTTCCAACCAAGGTTATCCTGTAGACAGGGGCATCTCTTAAGGGCAGATGCACATTAACCCAGCTCACAAAAGTTAAGTATCAAAACAAAATGCCAATGTATTCATTTACAAGGAGAAGTAGGACTGGTAAGGAAGCCAGGCACTTAAAATCTTCTGGTGCACACATTGTCTTCCTTTGATCAGGCCTCATAAAGAGGCGAGTTATTATCTGAAGGTCGCCTGGTGAGCATGAATCAGAACAAGAGAAATTAAATATATGATTTGGGTGGTTAACGACATCAGCATGAGACAATCTTATCTACGTCCCAGGGTTCAGAGGAGCCTAATAGATAGCATCCCTTCTTACCCCAAAAGTCTGGTACCAACTGTAAGGCAAACATGGAGTCAACAGATGGGGCTCAAAATGCAAGCTTTATTACTGGTGAGGCCTAGAGACACAGCTTCAGCTGTGCAACTAAGTGCACTTGGTGAGATTTCTTCACTGAATTAGACCAATGACCCTGTTACTAGTACAACGGTTCAATCCCAGTTTCCCCCATAGCCAGGCCCCTGACGACAAGGAAGCAGAGGGACCAGAATGCATCCATCCTGTGGGAAGGCTAGTTTCCAATCCAAAGAGGGGAGAAAGAGAGAGGGAGAGAGAGAGAAAGAGAGAGAGAGAGAGAGAGAGAGAGAAAATGGCAGAGTCCCATCTCTCTCTTCCACATTTCACTCATCAGACAAGACATTTCTTCCGCCGGAAGCGGTAAACAGGGGAAAGATGAGCCAGGAGTGCTTCTCTTAGGGAATCCTTCCATAAAGATTGGGGATTAAGTGCTCCTCCAGCCTTGGTGCCATCCGTCCCCCCAGGAAGGAGTGGTCTGAAATGCCACAGGTCCAGGAAAGAATTGTACGTGTGCCCGGGCCAGGACTCCATCAGCCCCTGATGGAATCAGGAGAAGTACTGCCGGCACGCACACCTCTGAAATCCTCATCTGCCCATGCTTCTCCTGCAGGTCATTCCCTTCTCTCATTTGCTGGTCATGGGTTTTGTTTTTGCTTTGTTTGTTTTGTTTTTCCTCTTAATATATTAAATTAGGTTGATGTCAAGTTTCACGGGCCTAGGAACTAGTCTGCTTTTCTAAACATTCTGTGTATATGTCTCTGCTGTGATCATTATAACTCAATCTTAATCCTCTCAATTCCAAATTCATGAAGGATGACCAGTCCCCAGAAAAATCATAATAGAATCCATGGAGCTAAAACTCCTCTGTGAGACAGAGAGATTCTTCTCTGTTTACATCCTCCTGGGTACTTGCATTTAATGGCAGTAATTGCTTTCTTTTCACAGCTATGTCTGATCTGCTGCTCAGTTTTTCAAAATTGAAAAATAATTGCTTAGAAATAAATACATAGGTGCCGAATCTATTTTGTTAAGCAAGGGGAGATTAGTATAAATGTAAAAAATGTGGTTACTACTGGGAGAAGAAGGGGGGAAACACAGTTGGAAAGGGGTCCAGAGGACTTCCTGAATACTGTGGACATTGTATCCCTTAATGTAAGTGGTGGGTACACAGATGTTTATTATTGTCACATATACATAAGGTATGTGTCTTAATATTCTTGTATATAAGTGATACATTTCAAAGAAAAGATCTTTTATGCATGATAAAAATGGCAAGTGTAATGATTCTATTTATATAAAATTTTATGTATCTGTATGTACGTATGAACGTAGAGATGTGCAAAATGACAACGATTAAAATGTTAATGGAGGATTTCTTCAGATAATGAGATTTCAGATGGTTTTTGGTTTGTGTGTGTTTGTTTTTCCACCTTAATGTTCTTAGGCTATGAATATAATTAGAAAAATCAATAAAGCTACTTTCATTGAGAACCAAAAAGAAACAAACAGAACTGCTGTTCACAAAAACTTATTAAATGAAGTTGTATATGAAGCTTTGTTATTTGAATTCATTATTTAATTGCATTTCTAGGCATTTATTTTTCTCTAATTAATGAAAAGGTGATACTTGCCTGGTATATTGTGTGCTGTGTGGACTCAAACCTCACTCTTGGTCCCAAAATCTGTATTATTTTTCCGTTGTTGCTGTAACAAATTACCACAAACTAAGTGACCTAAAATGGCCCAAATTTATTACAGTTCTGGAGCCCAGAAGTCCAACATAAGTCTCACTAGGTTGAAATCAAGATATTCGCAGGGCGGCTTTCCTTTCTGCAGTCTCTGGGGATGGTGTATTTCTTTGTCTTTCATTAGTTCTAGAGACCATCCGTAGTTGTTGGCTTATGGCCCCTTCTTCGATCCCTCTACCCATTCTTCTGATTCTCTCCCCAGCCTGGTACGTTCTTATAAGGACTCATGTAATTAGGCTGTGCCACCTATATAATCCAGGATAATTTCCCCATTTCAGGGTTTTAAGATTAGTCATATTTTCAAAGTCTCTTTATTCATGTAATGTAATACATTCATAGATTCTAGGGATTAGAACCAAAACGTCTTTGGGTGGCTATTATTCTATCTACCATATCTGTCTTATAGATACAGAAATATAATTTTGTGTTTATCTATATGCAATTTTTCCCTAATTAAAAAATAGGGAGAGAAATGTATTTTAATCTTCAAGAAACACGTTGTCAAATATGGACAAACATTAATGTATTCAAAATAGATTCTAAACAAAAAATGGAGAACATCGTTTAAGATAATGGCTCAGTTGAAAAATAGGTACGTTTTTAAATTGTCAAATTAAAATCCAGTCATACAAATACTGAAAGCCCAAATCTTATAAATAATTTAGGGTTGCAAAAAATAAGGTTTCTTCAAAAAACTTTTAAAAAAGACTATAAAATCAGACTGCCACAAAGCAGGAGTAGGAAATATCCTACATATTATGTATATCCCTCAACCAGGGTCATCTTCCCAAACAGTGTCAAGAATACCAGGGGAAGGGCACCTGACTGGTTCAGTCTGTAGAGCATGTGACTCTTGATCTAAGGGTTGTGAGTTCAAGCCCCACATTGGGCATAGAGATCAGCTAAAAAAAAAAAAAAAATGCTGGTGGGAACCACTTGCTGCACTCGATTCAGGCCTCTTTTTGCACCCCGTCTATTAGCTGTGTTGAAAGTTCTTCCAATAAGGATTTATCCCTTTGGGTTCAAATTCTCTATTATAATGCTGGTTCTCAGAATATAAGCTAAATATTGGCAAGAACCCTGGCCTGAATTTATTAAAAACTAGAATAAAACTTGACATTTGAGGAGGAAAGTGCATCAGAAGAAATCTACCTGAGGCTAGGAATGGGTCATTGAAATGGAAACTACACAGTCTAACTTTTCCTATTTTCTGTTTTTTAAATGCACCATCTTGTACCAATAATGACAAGTCATGTCAACCAGCCGGGGGAAGATAAAATATAAGGATATAGAGGCATTTTTATTAAATTTAAAAAATTTGATGCCCTGGCCGGAGAGGACAGTGACAAGGGATTCTTGATGAAATAATATGAAAGGTAGATGTAACTTTCAAGAAATGGAGACAGATACATGCAGCCCGTCATAAATCATTGATCATATTTATGCCTAATATTTTATAACATTTCCCCGCAGTGCCCATTGTTGATTCATCTTAATCAAAAATAACCTAAAATTAATGCCGAACGCCCTAGGAAAATATTGCAAAGAAAGGACATTACTTACAAGATTACTTCTGCTTCTGCTCAAAAGAGTTGGAAAGCTTTATATCACTCGGTGGCATATTTCATTTTAAGCAGGCTTGTCTACTTTCATCTCGGTGCTATGTATAGCATGCTGAACTCTCTTCCTAAGATCAAAGGGAAACGCACTGTACTCTATTTACAAAGGCAAATTTAATGGGTAACCAAGGTACTTATTTTACTAACCTGACTAGTCCCTTTGAACTAATATCTTCACTGATCCACGGACCATGCTCAAATGTGGAGAAGGCTTCCTCAAATATGGAAAATATCCTTAGCCGAATGGTGCTCTTCCTTTGAACTGCCTGCCATGGGTTTCACTAGGCTGTAAGCAGACCGGAGAGGTTTCTCCAGGACACCTGAGTGCTAAGATCCTTTAGACAACAAAACACAAAACAACTAAACAATGCACTAACACTGCAACGTTGACAATATTTTATCTTGTTATCAACGGGTAAAGAGCTCACTTCAAAGTATACAAGGATGATATTAGGAGTTTTTATAATACTGAAGGCTGTTACGTGCAGGCAGGCAGCTCTGGAATAGCTTACAATGCTCGCTTCTGCATCGATGTAAGGGGGAAATGTGTTCTGTGCATCGCATGAATACAAATATGAAAGTGAATGTGTGTGAAGCAAAGTCACACAATGGAAAGAGGTTAGATTTCGGGGTCTGACATTCCAACACTGTCGTTCTATCTAAAAATAGAGTGGTTTTGCCAAAGTTGCTAAGATCGCTGAATCTCAAATTCTCATTTTCAAAACGAGAAATATGCCTTTTTTGATAGACATCAATGTGCCTCACCAGCATTTCTGGCTCCTGTGCTTTGGGCCCATGAGGGAATTTCATTCTCGTGCCCGTTGAGGTTATGTCTGCTGTTGTAACTGGCCTTGGCCACACAAGTATGAGGGGAAACAATACATTACTTCTGGGAAAAAGTATGAATTGGCATTATGAAATGTTACAGAAGTATCTTTCTTTTCTGGGACAACCTTGGAAACACTATTGAGGCGATATGGAGTCCCAAGCCTGAGTCACCACATGGAGACGAGCTGCTGTGGAGAACTACTTGGATCTAAAATCTCACTGTTTGAAGGCACTGGGAGTTGGTACCACGGGGTAATTTACCCTACTCTGACTGAACATCCCTGTGGGATTAATAAAAGGATTAAGTAAAATTAAAAAAAAAATGAGACACCTAGCTGAGTGCTTAGCAGTTGATTAGTGCTTAACTAGTGCTTAGTTGATTCACAAGTGCTGGTTCTTTTCTTTATCTTTTTTCCCTAATCTTGTCCACATTTTTAACCAAGCATACCTGCTTTCATAAGCTTACAATAATAGAGTGAATAAAATTCTCCCCTTACCCTTTCCATCTTTTCCTATTATCTCTTCACCTCTCCTGCCTCTTTCCCTGTCTCACAGCAACCAGCTATTACAGGCAGAAGTAAGAAACAACTTTATAACCATTTCCACACTCCTCATAGTGGCAATCTTAAGAAAGAGAATGTAAAGATTGGTTAAAATCACCTGAAATTGCTATTTTTGTCCTGCAAAGTCTCCTCTGGATTATCCTCCTCTGATGCTAACACCTTTGCCCACTTTCCAAGCACCACAGCAGTTCTGAAGAGTATTTTCCATTACATTTTCTTTGATGCCACAGTGTCCCTTGGTCTAATTGGCCTGAGAATTAGCTATGTTTCTGCTTAGCTTATCTTGGTCTTATACCGAGCATTTGTTTGTTATTTATTTTTAATTTACTGCAGAACCTGGAAAATGGAAGCATACACAAGTCCAACAAAACAATTTTTCTAGATCAGTGAGTGCAAAAAATGGTCCAGGATGTAATATCATCAATGGCTAACATCCAAATCACAGACCACAGACTATGTGCCCGGCACTTTGCACAGCACTTGGCAAACAACCCTTTATGCAATAACCTTCATGATCCTATGAAGCAGGCAATGCAATCAAGAATAATGAAGCTGAGTTTACAGAAACGAAATCACCAACATCCTTAGCTACTGATAAGTGGAGCAGGACAAGTTGTCCAAGTGGTTTGACTGCAAAATCCATCATGGCCTCAACCTGTTCCCACTACCCGTATCATAACATCGGTGTTGCTCATAAAATCCTTCTGTAATTTACTAAGTTATATAATGATAGAGGCACATAAATGGATCATTCTAAACTGATTTCTTACATATCAAGCATTATCCTTCCATCCCCACTAAATAATTGACCACATCCCACTTTCCTCCACAATAAATGGATTGCCCACATGTACGTAAGAATATAACATAGAGGAAGTATTTGTATCTGTAGATTTCCTGGAAATCAGAGGGAGGAAGAAGAGGGAGATGCTTTTTTTTTTTCTTATTATCAATCAGAACTCAAGTAGTAGTTATTTATTTATTACACTCTTGGATTATTTACAGAAAACATTTACAAGGAAGTATTTTAATCCTTATTTATTTACTTATTGAATATGGTTGTGTAGAAGACACCATACTAGGAATGCTCATGGAATGCAGAGATCTGATCCTCGCCTTCCCAAACTCAGTTCTGGAAGGGGAAAGTTTGAAAGGTTCGCTAGATTTTTGTTGTTCTGGTGTAGCTGTGGTCACCTGGTGTGATGGGGAAGAGAATAACAGAGTTCTAGTTTTCTTTATGTAATTTTTAGATTTCATTCCATATTTAAGTTAATTAAACTATTAGGGAAAATGATCTCTAGTGCCTTCTGTTCTCATTTCTCTCTGAGGAGAAAGAAAGAGAAGGCATTCGTTACTCTACCCATTAATTTCCTCAATGTGAATTTTTCAGCATAAGGAGGCTGCTTAGAATCCTTTAGAAGTTCTGAGGTAGAAAGGAAATATTACATATAATACCTGAAAGAACAAAGGGAAAAAACTAAGGAGCAATTGAGCAGTTATAAATATGGTTTGCCAGGTCGGTAAAGAATACTGCTTTAAAATGGTAACTAGCTGCATTACTTTCTCACATCACCTGTATTTCTCTCTCAATTTGTACATATATGTTTCTGCCATCTGCACATATATGTACGAGGAATGAAGGATTCTCTGTGCATATAGATTAATTAATGAGAGTCTTGTAGTTGAAGCTTCTTGGAAGTCCTCCATTCACTTGACCCCATTATAAAACATTTTCTAATTCTACAGAGAGTTATAGGGGAGAATAATATTCGAGGCAAAAATGTGTCCTATAGTTTCACATAACTTAATATGGATGAATAAATACATGAATAGAAGTACATGTGCAGAGTCAAAAAGAAAGGGAGAGGTCACCTCATGCATACTGTGCCTCTAGGTAGGGGAGTCTTTACATTATCAAAGGCAGACAGTTCTTAAGAACCTTTGCTTGATTAACTGTGATTTTGCTATTGGGAGAAGAGCTACAGATGGAGGGATGAGTAAACTGATGTTTCCTCAGACAGTAATTTAAAAATCTCAATTTTGATAAGTGCCTATACATGATAACACTAACACATGCTAATTATAGCAACTGCATGTAGCAAAAGTTACACAGAGATAAAGGAAGATACGCTGCCCCGTGCTTTAAATCCCCTCTGCCCACTCAACAGAAATGACCCGCATCTCCATGAGGTCATGCAAATCAAGGCACACACACATACCCCCTCTCCTTTCCTTCCTCAATCTCTCTCGCGTTCTCTCGCTCTCTCTCTCATGCAGACCTTCACCAGTTTTATCATTTTACAAAAATGAAGTAATATATTCATCGATATGCAATATCTTTCTCCCCTTAAAAATAAATCATATATATCCTTTTGAGTCAATAAATACAGAATTCACACTTTTGAATTGAGTCAATAAATACAGAATTCATACTTTTGAATTATGAATTGAATTAAATTCATAATTTTGAATTGCTATATGGAAATTATTTACCTATTCTTCTACTAATAACATTCAAACCTTTGGAGCTTTTAATCCTTAAAAAGCTTCAACAAATATTCTTATGTGCAAATACTTACAAGCTATCTTTATATTTATTTGTTTCTATACAATGAGTTTTTTTAGGTGATTTCAGCCTGATAACAATTTTGTATAATACATAATCCCAATATTAATCACAGCTCTGAGAGACCGTGGTACTCGAAGGGGTTCACCGATAGCTAGCTCGCCTATCAGTATTTCCCTTAATGATCAATTTGTCTAAAACAAAGTCAGAATGAGGTACATGGTTTGTCATGCAAGCTCACCACTTGTTCCCCCTTCTTTAAATATTTGTTCAGTATTAACTTTGTGGGAGAAAATAATTTTCAGCTAATGAAAGTTAAATGCCAACTTTAGGTTCAAAAGAAAGATTGAGTACACATCCTACATATCACAAAACATCTTAATTTTTTGTCAGTGTCTTTCATTTCCAAATTCCTTTCCCATTTTTTTTCTTTCTCTGTGAAAGAATTTCTCCAAATAATCAACTTCTCAGGAGGCATTGTAAAGCTTTTTAAGTGTACATAATAGAATAAATCACTTGTTCCTGAGCATATTATGTGTCTGAAGAATTAGGGCATGGAGGATTAAAATAGAAAGAAGACAGAAAAATATTCAGTAAGTAAAAGAACGTGACTTATTAATGCGGGAAATGAGCCATTATATGGTACACTGATGTTTCCTCCTTGGGCCCTTGCTGTCTGTGCATATATACAAATACACGCATACATACGCATATTGATGCATTACTTTTTATTTTTAAAATTTTTCATCATGATAAGTATATGATGTATCATTAAAAAATTTATAAAACCATTATGCGTGGAGCACTGTTCTCAATGATATCAAGTGCTATGTAGCTTAGAAGACACAGACTCATTCTCACATTTGCATTACGCATCTAGGCCGAACTTTCTGCCATTGCCTCACATAACACCGATCTATTCTCATCTTGGTCAGCTACTCTGGGGAAAAGGATACACTAGGCTTCCTTTATGCATCTCTCACCGCTTTACCGTTAAATGCTATTCCTCCTAGGTAAGGGTCTTCTGGCTCCTATCATGTTTGATTGTTTTCAAAGAGCAAACATGGAATTATCTTAATAGTTTATATTCGTGTTATGTTATCTAAGGACAACCAGCCCCAAATGGATGAGGATTACACTCTGGGCCTGAACCTCAGTGGTTAAGAATTCCTAGATGACAAAGATATCAGACAAGAAAGACTTACCCATGCCTTGATCATAGGTAATGTCTTGCTGTGTCAGGAAAATACCTCCCAAAAACCTACCTTGTAATGCTTCGATAGGAGTGAACCGTCACAGCCATTCCTATTTGCATGAATTCATCCTCCCTCCTCATGGAGATTTAAGAATACAGTGGGAATAAACTCAATGTTTATGGCACTTTAATCTAATTGCCAACAATTGGAAGCTAGCTGTATGACCTTCAGCTGCACATCCATCAGTGGAACACTACTTAGCCATTCAAAGGAATACACTTCTGATAACGCGCAGAAACATGAGGGAATCTCAAATGCATTACACTAAGTAAAAAGAGTTTGCTTAGCTGACTCAAAGGGTCATGTAGTGTCTGATTCTGTTTATATGATGCTCTGAGAGCGGCAAACTACAGGGATGGAAAACAATTCAGTGAAGGGTTTGATAGTCAGGGACGGAGTATGGGGAGCAAGGATAATGACAAGAGGGATATAATCGAGTTTGGGAGAATGTTAGAACTGTATTCTATCTTGATTGTGGTACATACTACAAAATGCAAGAATAGTGACTTGCATTCTATGTAAATTATACCTCAATAAAAGACAAATACCACCAGCAACAAAAAGGTACATGTTTTCTAGTAACTACAAAACATACTATCATTAAATGAAACATATCACTCTAATGAAACCCGATGTATTCGTTTCTACGGATTTCCCTAAGGTGAAGGAGGTAACTGTAGTTTGGGATAGAACTTTTTTTTTGGCATTTAATTCACAAATGCCTATGTATACATGATATAAAGCCCATATGTCTGCCTCTTTAAAAATGTATGTTTTGTGCGGCATAAGCGGAAACTTGATGGCTTTGCAGCTGTTAGCATTTGTTCAGAAGTCCTTGTTTGATGTACATGGGAAACAAATCGATTCTTTTGTCAGAAGTAGCAAAGTTCCCGGTTTCATTAAATGAATAGTTTAAATAATATTTTTCAAACTGGAAAGACCAAGGAAAGTTGCATCATGGTTTTTTTTTAAATAAGAGAATCAAGAAAAAAAATAAGAGAATCATTAAACACTGTCTTTAAACTAAGCACACATGTCAATTTTAGTGACATAAAAATTGAGTATTTCATGAGAAATTATTATAAAATACAAATAATCACTACAAGATACAAAAGATATATACATAAAAGGCACTTGTTTGAAAAATCTGTTGGGGAAAATAGAAGGATCACTTTGGAAAGAAGAGATAATGTAGAAAGAGGCTGTCAAGACATTCATGGGGCACCTGGGGGCTCAGTGGGTTCAGTGTCTGACTCTTGATTTCAGCTCAGGCCATGATCTCAGCATCCTGAGATGGAGCCCCAACCGGACTGCGTACTCACTGAGAGGTCTGCTTAAGATTCTCTCTCTCCCTCTCCTGCTGCCCCCCTGCTCCCTGTGCATGTGAATGCTCTCTTTCTCTCTAAAATAAGTAAACACATCTTTAAAAATAAAACAAAGAATAGACATTCATCAGATTTCTGGAATTTCTGACCCATTTCTCTCCTTCGTGAACTGATTGTGTGATCCATGGCTAGCCAGGATCAATCTGTACGAATAAAGAGAAGTTAGTATCAAACCCTACCCTGCATAATTTTTTTCTAGCAAAGAACCCTTAAAAGTACTTTAATGGCTTCTCACAGTGGTGTTCAGAATTATACCTAGGGATGCATTTACTTTTTTTTCTGAGTATGTTCTTAAGAATTTATAAGTGAATTAACTTGGTTGAATGAAATAAAATATTGCTAGCATGTAGCTCTATTTATTATTTATTTCCAATTTGATTTTCAAAAATTTTAAAATCTATTTCAAATAAATATAGATCAGATTAAATTATTACGGATCTGTCTACTAGCAAGTTGATTCCAAGGGAACCGCACCAAACCCCAAGGTATATGATAAAATGAAATTTCTTATGTAAATGGAGCTAATCCATGAGATTTTCAGTTTCTCTAAGAAATTCATAATGAATATTAATTCTCATTTTATGACTTCTACAGCCTACATTTAGTTGCCTTTGTTTAGTACTAATCTTTTCGGAAAAGAGAGGACAGTATATAAAATACAAGGAAATAAAAAATAAAAAATAAATAAATAAAATAAATAAATAAATAAAATAAAATAAAATAAAATACAAGGAAATGATTCCTAAGGAGACAGTGGAGAATGTGCTGACCCAGATATCCTTTTCTGTGCTACTGTTTAAAGTTGAACAACATAGTGAAAACAGGATATATGTAAGTGACTCATCAATGCTACGTTAATCACAGAAAAAAATGGTCAGTCTCTTATTCAGTGGTGACTGAAGTTTAGACCAGAGTAAGTCACGGCTCACTAAAGGAGGGAGAGCCTGAGGAATGTCTCAGTCTCTCCATGTGTGCAAGTCCTTAAAGAGTGGAGCAAATCTGAAGGCCTTAGCCCCAACGCAGGGGGTGTGAGGAAGATGCCCACGTGGCAGGTCTGGCCCTCATACGTCGGTCCCACTCCACTAAGTAGAGTGTCACGGCCTCAGATCCTTGTACGAGTGGGAAAATACTGATGTTGGCCAGCAAGATTCGGTGTAAGATAACACTACGAACTTCTGAGTGGCGTGGCTCCCAACTGGATGGTGGTACAGAAGCCACAGTTAGATGTCACGGTGGCATTTTCGTCTCTTCCCAGAAATAGCACATACACAAGGAAGTGAGAGATGAGGGACAACGAGAAGGCTGATGGGAAGGTGAAGTGGCCTGGGAAGCAAAGCTAGACACACACATTCGTTAGAAGAGCAACCAAAGAATCAGAGATGATGCTTCTAGGTCAGCTGACCAAGGTGCCCACAGTCCAACAGGCGCTTTTTGGGAGAAACTAAAGCCTCTGGGATTTGAACTGTATGTATACTCTGAGGAGGGAAGGAGAGGATCTTTTGTGACACCATCTCTCTCTCTTATCAAAGGTTTCAAAAGCTGTGGCCTTGCAGGAGTGGTACCCTAAGCACAATACATGGTCAGCTTCTGCCTAAGGCCGAGAAAAAAAAAAAAAAAAAAAAAAAACAAAACAACAAAACGAGAACCCTATCTAAAGCTATTTCACTAACCCTTAATTCTCAAGATAGAAAATGATCTTCCTGAAAGTCATTTTTAATTACAATTAAGGCTGAAGCAAAAGATTGTAGTTTTGAGGGTGTGTGATGAGTAAAATTGAGCTGAACTTGTAGAGTTTCCTCAAGGAGGTTCCGATCGAGGCCACTACAGGACTTCCCGGGGAGAAGTAGGAATTCGTAAAGAAAAGCTCTTGTTGGGGAGAGTAAAGAATTCATCTTGATTGACTAGTTTTCACTTGTGGAAAAGCAAAAATGTGGGGGAATAGATTTTCTTAGTATTTCTCATAGTGCAGATCGATGCGTCTCACTATCTTCAGGAAGCTTCCATTGCCTTAGAGGATGGGAGAAAGCAAAAATCTCTAAATCATATGTTCATAAAATACATCAGAGTTGGAAACTGAGCTATGTCTTATATCTATTATCAAAAGCTAAAAAAACGAAAACCTTCGTAGCAGTTGACATTATATTTGGGACTAATGGAAAGGGAAGATTTGAAGCTGCCCTTGACATTGACCCCTTTTGAACCACACACTTGAGTCACAGGACACGGATGCAGATGCCGGTGACTCAGCCCGTCTATACTGACAAAGATTCTGTCCATGTCTAAACTTCAATCAAGCTCTTCTGAGCCCTTTTCCAACTAAACCTTGACCTTGGGGTTTCCGTGTTCATGTCTGCAATGCCGAAATTTAGCAAGATTCTTAAGTTGGTTGACCCAGAATCCCCCATCTTTGACATTTGGTCACCTTCAGCAGCTAGTCAGGCTCCTCGTCCTCCCCTATCCTCCCAAGCGATGTCCCATCACCCTGGCCTGCCGACACCGAGAGTCCCACTAGGGCGGTTTGGCCAGAATTCCCTCTTACTCCTGATATCTCCCCTCAGTGATTTCCCACCCACCAAACCCCAGGCTGCCCCTCGGGTAGAAATCCCCACTTTCTCTCGTTCTATTCAGAACTGAGCCCAGGTCTATCCTGAGGTCCCTTTCTCCTATTGCAATACTTTCCCTGAATAAAATCTGTTTTTGCTGCTCTAAGTTCTGTCCAGCTCTGGTTTATCTTTGACAATATTACCCCTGATAAGACCCCCAGGTTAATGAGAGGCTGCTCCACCTGAGGTGCTGCTGGTGTAGAGCAGACCTTGGAGATAACTCGGGGCTGAAGCTGGTCAGGCTCCTCCAAGCCGTTGCTCCTCCGGCAGTGCTCAGCCGATGCTAGGTCCGTGCCATGGTCCCCCGCAGGGTCTTACGAATTTGAGCCTCGAGTAACCAGAAATAGAGCCATGGGAAGCGAGGCTCTGGAGCCATAGCGAGGTCTCTTATCAAATTTACTCAACTCAGATAGCAGCAATATTCAAGTTGTATCTTGCCAGGATATCTAGGCCTTCACTAATTAGATTTTAAACCACAGGATCCTTTCTATAATGGCTAAAACTGTGAGGCTCACAAAACTGCTGTTAATTATTTGACTTTGGCCAAGGGACATGCATTATTAATCTTTCTTATTGCCCTCTTTTTAGCTGTGCCAACAAATAAGTAAAGTGTGTGTGTGTGTGTGTGTGTGTGTGTGTTAGAGAAAAAAACAGAGACATAGACAGAAGGGGAGAGGAAGAGGGAGACACTGGGGGTGAAGGCACACCTGTATGTATGTCTATTCGTGTGCTGATGACGTGTCTGAAATTTATGTGCGGAAGGAGAGACAAAACTGTATGGTTGGGTGAGCAATAAAATTTATGGAAAATAAAAGTTTTGCAACTATAATAGCAGCTCCCTAGCTATAGAGGTCAGGTCTTTGAAAATTCCTGTGTAGGAGAATTTAGTTGAGAAAAATAGAATAGAGTAACTGATGTCAGGAATTAACCAATTAAAGCTGTCACATTTATGCGTCCACTACACAAAGCAGAAAATAAACTCTTACCGCTAAGGATAAGATCAATAACGATTAATGGAAGCAAGTCATAATTTGTTCCCTACTATTATTTTTGATTTACCACCTAAATCACTACCACGACTCCCTCTTTTCACTGCAGCTTCCACAAGATATATGCACAGCTGTGCCATGTTTATAGAGTCATAGCCCATGAGGTCCAGGCTCAGATCAGCAATGCAGTCAGAAGGCAGCCGAAGAGATAATTTTCAAATAATTTAAGCCCTTCACATGTATTTCTTAAAGTCCACGAAGGAGGCATATTTCTAATGCAATATTTAATATTCTCCCCTCACTCATCAGCTCCTCTCTTGTATTCTGTGCTACTCTCTTCAAAATTCCTCTGAAAAACTTCCATGAGAGTTTTAATCCTCATACCATTTTATACTCAAATTCAGCCCGCATTCCTTCCTCTAAGAGTTCATCATGAAAGCCCCCAAAGACCAGGGGAACAAGGCAGGACCTTTTTTGGAGATCAGTGCGGGTGGGGGTGAGGGGCGAGCAACTGACTCGATGAAGCCAGAATTTATTTTAGAAGATAAGAGGGAGGAGAGAGGCCAGCATCATTCATTGCTTAATAAATTTGCCATCTCACTCAGAGAAGACGTGTTTTTTCTTACAGCCCTCCTGATTTAATGACTTAGAGATGCTGACATCTACACGCCAGCCGCTGCCCCGCTCCCAGGCCCCGGAGCCCCAGTTCATCTCCACCAGCTCCTCGGGCTCCCTCTCAGGACCACAGTTCTCTTCCTTTCACAGTCTTTATGTTTTTTAAGCCTTAACTGAGAAAGCAAGCGGTCTCCCCATTGCTTGATTTAGTTCCCTTTTCTACTCCTCATCTTTGTTCTTTCTTCTTAAATCAACAAGAGCGATTTGAAAAATCACATACGCTAAAATCCCGAGCTGGGTACTTGACACAAATGTACACATACCTGAATGAACAACTTCTCTTATTTTACCAAAGGAGAAGCTTTTATCGGGAAATGGCCGCTGTATTTCCAGGGCTGCTTTGGCTTACTCAAGGCAACTCTTAACAAAGAAATCATGTGTTTTTGTTCAAGGCGTTATTGCATGACTTGAACTTGGTTTGTACAATTTGCTGCTCAATGATTGCAAAGACCCCCTTGCAGCTTAGGGTGACAGCTGCTTCCACATCCTGTTCACAGTGGTGTTGGGTTGCACGGACGATCCTTGAAATGCCAGAAGACTGGCTATGGTCCAGGATCTTGGTAGTGGTTATATTATCTGGTTGTGGTGATATTATCTGGTCATTTTAGATAAAGTATGGCTTCAATTGATGGTGATGAAATATATTAAGAATAAGATAGAGTAATTATGACAGATGAGATCCCACAAATATGCCACAGGCCACGATTGGCCACTGTTCTTTAAACCTGTAGTACGATTAGGCATCTGAAGCCAGTATCATGTATATATATATATGGTACTGCCTTTCCGCCCCGTGGATTTTGACTATTTCAGTTAGGGCATCATTTCACGATTTGTGCCTACGTATGTATGTAGTGATAGCCTTAATTTTACTGTGGCTAATACAAATGTCCCATGCATGCAATGTATCTGTGTATCTGATGCGTGCTGCCCTGACTCTTCCAAGTGGTTGTTCGATGCTCAGTGATAAAGCATGCATTGCATGCCCTTGGAAACCTGGCCAAAGCATATTGGATGGTGAATAGATCATTGCCTGACCCGAAGAAGACTTGGCCCAGCAACTTCTAAGAGCTCTGCTAATTAGAGAAACTGTGATTTGGATGGGGACTGTGATCATATGACTCCCTTTTTGAGAATACAAATGCAATGAAGAGGCTGCATTTAGAAAACAAAAACAAAAACAAAAACAAAAACACCAAAACAGATAGAAGCAGACATCTATGTGACAGAACTAATGGAGACATGAAGCCACGCAGCCAAAGTTCAAATAAAGACCTTGCCATTTAGTAAGGCTACAAGTAGGAAGGAATGAGGAGGCAGCCAGAAACTCAAGTTCCTTGGCTGGCTTTCCTAGGGATTATGATTTATATCCATCAAAAAGGTGCTGGATTTTATGTCATAAAGCATGTTGATCATGGCACCATCTGTGATGTCGACATATGAAAAGGTTTTTTTCCAAAAATATAAGAAACTTTGGAAAACCTCTAAAACTTTTCTAAATGACATATTTACATGCTAACTATGAATTTTTGTAGTAAACATACATAACCTAAAATTTACCATTTTAAACCACTTTGTTTTTTTTTTAAACAGGGAGAGAAAGAAAGAGACAGAGGGAGAAAGAGGGGCAAGGCGGGGAAGTGGAGAGAATCTTAAGCAGCCTCTACCACCAGCACAGAGCCCAGTGGGGCTCCACCTCAGGACCCTGAGATCATGACCTGAGCTGAAACCAAGAGTCACTTAACCAACTGAGCCACACAGGTGCCCCCCCCCATTTTAACCATTTTTATGTGTATAATTCAGGAGCATTAAGTGCGTTCAAAATGTTGTGTAAAATAAAGAGGAGTAGGATGGAGAGGTGTAAGGTTGGTTTGAATAACCTGGTGCTCATGATTTTTATTGTTTCATATCCAGGGCTTTTGCTATTATGCAAGATTTAAAACTGACACCTTTAAAAAAAAAATACTTGTGTTGTTTAAGCTATTTATTTATTATTTAGCCTGTTGGCCTGTTTTTATCAGTCCAAACATTAAATTTAGTTTTGAAGTAAGACTGTGCTGGAAGTTTTGATCAAAACTGCTTAATTCATATATATTTTAACTAAATATGAATATATACATATAGTCATTTAGGAGAAACAATTTAAACTCAAGTTTTTATATTTTTACAAGTAGATATTTCATTTTTTAAAGGTTTATTTATTTGAGAGAGAAAGAGAGAAAAAGAGAGAGAAAGAGAGAGAGAGAAGCAGACTTCCTGCTAAGCAGGGAGCCCAACATGGTGCCCAATCCCAGGACCCTGAGATCAGGACCTGAGCTGAAGGTAGATGCTCTAGTCACTAAGCCACCCAGGTGATGCAGAAGGTGTTGCATTTTTAAAAATCAAGGACTTTTTCATTGTTTGATTGGAGGACAAACCATCACAATTGTAGAACTTGAGATTTCTGAACAACATTTTAATTTTAAAAACTATGTTTTCATAAATCATAGTGCTAGGGGACTCTTTTGAGAGGCTAAGTGCTGCATCTGTAAAATAAAGAGCTTCCTGTTAAAACAGAATCGCTAACCTTTATACATAGTCAAATTTCAGTGTCTATTCAATGCCCTTAGACTAATTGGGGTGGCACACACGGTTTGGAGGCCCCCTTTAAGAAAAAGAATAGAAATATAAAATTCAATACAAAAATCAATATTTCTATATGATGTGTAACCACACACGTACACCAACTGCTTATAGTACTACTAAAATTGGGTGCCCTAAACGCAAAGGAATTCTAGTAGGTAAAATTTAGCTTAATTTCCATATTGAACAAACACACATTGTGTGTTTATAATTCTATATGTTGTATTATTAAATATATTCCTGGTAAGAGATATTTTTTTTTGACAAGACATTGATGAGAACTAAATCTTTTGTTCACAATTTTATACACTCAGTGATTGGAAGAAGTTTCCATATATCAACCTCTTGTTTCACAAATTTAAGCCCTCACCTCTTTTATTTATAAGACTTAAATACTTTCAGTGCTGGTTGCTGGTAGACGCCATCAGAGGATGATATACTTCTGACCTTGCATCATTGCACTATGTGAGTCTTACTGTGGCACAAAAGGATTCCTACAAGCCATCCATCCCTACTCTGGATGCCAGCAAAAACTAAGCTGTACTTGTAAGTGACTACAAATACATAAATATATCCTTCTAGATTCACATCAGATATTTGTTCAACTCCATTCCCATCAGATCCTCAAATTGCTTACAACGCCAAAGCAAGAAAAAAATATGACACAAGAAAAAATATGTCAAGAAAAAATATGACAAAGAAAACACTGAAGTGGAAAGAGACATAAGTCTTAACCAAATGCTTTTGAAACATCTTTTTTTTTTTTTTTTTGCAAACTTTGCAAAAAACGTATGACCATGTGCAGTGGCCCCCAAAAGATATAGCCATGTTCTAACTCCCAAACCTGTGACTATGACCTCATCTGGGGAACAGATTCTTTGCAGATGTAATTAAGTTAGAGATCTTGAGATGAGATCATCCTGGATTACCCGAGTGGGCCCTAAAACAAATGACAAGCATCCTCAGAAGAGAAGAGAAGAGAAGACACAGACACTGAGAAGAAGACCACGTGAAGGCAGAGACAGAGACCGGAATGATGCAGCCACAATAGATGCTGCCGGCCACCAGAAGCCAGAGAAGTGAGGAAGGATTCTCACCTAGAGGCTCCAGAGGGAGTGTTGTCCCACCAACACCTAGATTTCAGACTTCGGGCCTCCAGAACTGTGAGACAATAAATCTCTCTTGTTTTACGTTACCAGAATGTTGGTAATTTGTTCTGGCGCACCATGTCATCACCGGAGCCCTTCCTGGGCCTTAGAAGAGGTCCCAAAAGACAGTAGATTTCCTACGCCTTGAAAAAAAAAATAGGACAGTTGAACTTCTTGTGTATAACTTTATATTTTGAAATAATTTCAAGTTTGTCCTTCACTCCGATTCCCCAACTGTTAATATTTGATGACATCTTACCGTATATGCATATATTACCACATCTGCGTGTGTGTGTGTGTACTTTTTGAACAATTTAAGAGTAGCTCAGACATGAATCCTCTGCCCCAAATACTTCAGCATGTATTTATTTCCTAAGGAAAAATCACTCTTTCATGTCTACAGTATAATTAGGAAAATCAGAAAATTAACGATTCAATATCATTATCTGAAAATCTTTTTCATTTTTTCCAATTGCCCTAACAAATATCTTTAAGATAAAAAATCCAGTGCAGAATGTAATCAAAGATCATAGGTTGCACGTGGCTCTCATGTACTAGTCTCTTTTAATCCAGAACAGTTTCTCTGCCATTTTTCTTTTGTCTGGCATCATCCTGAAATATTTGAGGATTATGTGTCAGTTATTTTGTAGAGTATTCTTAATTTGGACTTACCTGATATTCCCCCATGATTACATTTAGGTTCTGCATTTTGGGCAAGAATATTACAAAAATAATTTTGAGTTCTTCCAAAGCATCATGTCAGGAGACACATGATATTGGTTTGCCCCATTTCTGCAGATATTAACATTAATCACTTGTATTTAGGTAATGCCTGCAAGATTTCTCCATTGTGAAATTATATTTTTCCTTTTAGCTAATAAGTACTCTGGGAGAGATACTTGAGACCACTTAAATATCTTAGTTCTCATCACACTCATACTCACTTGTTCTAGCATCATTGATGATTGTAGCTTGAACTGATCGTTGTCAAATGGTTACTTTCAAACTCCATCCTTACTTCAACATTTAATAGTTGACAGTCTACTGAAGAGTTTTGCCCCCCTCTGCCATTTATCTTTCCTAGCTTTGGCTAGGAAACTTTAGATTGGTTCCTGAAGACACTTAAAACTTTTTTTATGGTGTCTAGTAGGAAAGACATGGGATTGGTAGGTTGGTATAATAAAAATATATATTTGGTCTTTGTCCATGCTTCCTGACACAGAGGTCCTAAAACTCTTGGATTTCCTGAATGAAAGGAGTTTCTTTTGTTGTTCGTAACAAGCCCTTTTTAACAATACCTGACTTTTACTAATGAGATGACTGGGCAGGCCCCTAGCCAGCTTCAGGGTGAGGCTGATCACAGGAAAAATCAACCAGGTAATTAGAGGGTTAGGACTTTTAGCATCACCCGTCAACTCCTGGGCAGGGGAGACAGGCTGGAGATAGAGTTCAATCACCAAGGCCAATGATTTCATCAGCCAAATCTACGCAAGGAAATCTCAAAAAAAAAAAAAAAGAAAGAAAAGAAAAGAAAAGAAAAGAAAAGAAAAGAAAAGAAAAGAAAAGAAAAGAAAAGAAAAGAAAAGAAAAGAAAACAACTATAAAAAGCTAAACAATAAGGCAATCAAAGTGCTGGGAGGGTGATATGCCCTCAGGAAGTGTTGAAGCTCCCTGCCCCTCCAACGCTTATGTTCCCAGAGCTCTACCACGTGGATGTCCTTGGGTTCCATCACTTACAACAAACTTGCAAGCAGAAGTGAAGGGTTTTCCTTTTTTATTGGAAAATAAGATGGTAGATTCCAATTTTACAGCTGGACCTTGTCAACGACA
Source organism: Canis aureus (assembly GCF_053574225.1). Taxonomy (NCBI): domain Eukaryota; kingdom Metazoa; phylum Chordata; class Mammalia; order Carnivora; family Canidae; genus Canis; species Canis aureus. The sequence goes on along the minus strand of NC_135628.1, from coordinate 1,927,885 downwards.
TGGATGCCAGAAGGAGAGAGAGGCGCCTGGTCCGATGTGACTCTGGGCGAACCCCCGTGGCTTCCTCAGGCTGGGGCTAGATGTGCAGTTTATGTGCAAAAAGGAACCAGAGGATGCTCTTTAGGTCCATCAAATCATAAAGCAGACTGGCCACGGCATTTATGCTGACTTCCAACGGGTTGGCCAACGTGGAGAGTTCCCGAAGAGTGGTTGATGAGCGCTGACAGTGCATTTTTAAAGTGGCCACAGTACCTTTGTCCAGGAAAAGTAAAACACATGATCGTATCAGTTTGTTGAGCTCATAGCTACATACGTGATGATGCAGTTTGTACTATTAGGAGATTGATTTCTTCTTCTAGAGAAAAGAGGGGAGGTTGCGTCTCAGAAGGAATAAGTTATTACATAAAACAGAGCAGATTCTAAGGGTAAAACTACGATGGTTGTTATTAGGACTAATGTCCTCTAGGGAAAGTGTCCTGGAATAATGGGGACAAGAGTTTTCCTGATAATGCCCAAATCTCCTGCTCTCAGAGTAACAGCCACTAATTTTACCAAAGTAGAAACTTCTAATTTGTTCAAGTCTCTAAAGGGTTCATAATTTGTTACTAATAGTAACTCATTAATATGATTTATTTTCTAAATAAAAGATTTAATTCTCTAAATTAAACCAACTCTTCCTTGGTTATAGGTTTCTAATAAGCCTATTGGGTCAGCGTAAGATTAAACGATGCCACTTTGGCTGATCAAGTTTAAGGATATTTTAATTGGTTGATGTACCCTCTTTCTTTCTACGTTATTTCACTCCTACCAGGCCACTTGCTGTTGCTATAACACACCAGGCATGCTCCTCTTTCAGGGCTTTTTAGTATTTTTTCCCTCTGCCTAGAACATTCTTTCCTGAGAGCTCTGCTTATATTAGTCAGTTGGGGCTGTTATAAGAAAAATATCATAGCCTGGGGTCTTAAACCACAGATATTTATTTCTCACAGTTCTGGGGTCTGGGAAGTCCAAGACCAGGTGCCTAGAGTCGGGATCTAGTGAGAGCCCCGCTCGTAATATTCAGAAGGCTGCCTTCTGGCCGTGCCCTCCTCTGGTGGACAGAGAGAGGGCTCTGGTGTCCTCTTCTTATAAGGGCACTAATCCTGTCATGGAATCCCATTCTCATCACTTCATCTAAACCTAAGTGCCTCCCCAAGCCCCACCTCCAAACACTGTCACACTGGGGAATAAATGTCAACATACGAATTTTGAGGGGACTCCAACATCTTCTAAGCCCACAGCACAGCTTCTAAGCAGGTCCTAATTGCTCTAAGTGAGCTTCTTGCCTTCTCCTTCTTTACTTCCTTCTGTCGTTCTCCTTTTTATATGGTTTTGTTGTTGTTTTTCTCTTCCTAACTGGAAAGGGCAAGTGGGTAAAAGAGCAGCAGGATGCAGACCCAAAACTTCGGACTAGTGGAAACGAAGAGTAAGTATTTCAGTTCCTTCCCCCCAGCATTTTCAATTTTTAATTCTATGAGCTTCAAGAATACTTTCTAGAAATTACCAGAAATTAACTCATAGAGCTTTGCTCAATGAGCTGTTTCAGGAATTTTTAATGGGAAATGCTATGTCTTGTGAATTTCATGGAGTCACTGATACATAGTTTAATAATATCTTCTAAGGATTCCAACTTTAAAGCAAGGGCCTACTTCTTAAAGAGATTTGTTTTGCTATTTTTTAATATGTGTTAATAAATTTTAGTTGAAATCCAGTAAATAAAATTAATTATAAGAATCAATTAATTTATACTAGCTATCACACATTTATTCTAAAATACACATTTAGAAAAATTTTAGGCCATTAATTGCTATTCGGCCAGGTTTTAAAATTTAATGTCTGCTCAATAAATCTACAGATCTAAATCCAATATAATTAATTTACATAATCTGCCTCGCATTGTAATTTTTGTTTTTAGAGAACTAAACGAAATGAAGCAATGGTTTGTTGTAAAGATAGTGTGTGAGCTACCATATTCTCTGCATAAATATCTTGTTTGTAGAATTCTATGTCATTAACAATGACACTGGTTGCTTAAATCAGTCACTGAATTATCATTTTGCCACATTCTTGTATAATACTTTGACTTCTAGAGCTACGGCCATTAATCCTTCCGTGGTTAGGTAAAATTGCTTCTTATCAAGGAAAACTTCTACTTGAATCGATGAGTACCAAAAAACCTAAACTTAGCAAAAGCAAACAATAACTAACCTCCATGAAAAGCTTGTTCTCTAGAGTAAACCTGGGATAGAGAGTCAAAACCTATAACCTAAACAAATAATAATTTTAAGGAAAGTAAGTGCAGTAGTACGATGTGGAAAAACAGAAAGTACCATATTTATGGTCACACACAATGTACATTTCAATGAAGTTCACATCCTTTCTCCCATTTCTATAAATATTTTATCCAAGCCAAGGGAATTGTGTAAAACCCCAGCTGACAAAAACAAAAACAAAAACAAAACGGCTTGCCCTGACTGGTTTAATAAAGCTTGAGAAGGGTAAAAGATACCCAAAGTTTTTAAGCTGATGGTTCACTGGGAGTCAAAATGGTCACTAATTCCTGGATAATTTAATGGAGAAGTGTATAGGTCGTAGGACTTGGATTTCTTGCATCCCCATGTAGTGGAATCGTGAAGACTGAGTTAGGTCATAAAAGGCTCTGTAGCTTCTGCTTGGCTCTCTCGGATGGCTTGTGCGGAGGGAAGCCAGCCACTGTGCGGGCTGGACACTCGAGCAGCCCTCGGGAAAGATCTATGTGGAGAGGAATGGCACCCATTTGCCATCCTCAAGGGAGGGCCACCTGGGAAGCACATATTCCGGTCCCACTCAAGCCTTCGGATGACTACCATCCTGGCAAGGACAGACAGAGGTTGACTGCAACCCTTTGAGAGACTGTGAGCCAGAAGGGCTCCCCAGCCATCCCTGATTTTGACATGGAAACTGTGAGAGATAATAAATGTTTCCTGGTGTTCCAAGTCACTAAATTGTAATTTGCTGCGACACAATAGATAAATAATGCATATTGCAGTCATTATTAAGACAATAAAGAGGCAAGTGGAACGATAGCAATAAATCAGGAACATTCAATATTCAGAGCACCAGGGTAATCAGGACAATGACTCAGACCCTGTGGCACAGGGTCAGAGTTCCATCAGCAGCAAGGACTTTGAGAAAGAAATGCCTAAATGTATCTTAGGTAAAATTCGCTGCAGCAAAGGCACCAGAGAGGAGGGGAGTATACAGTTCAGAGGCTATTGAGCCAATTTGTGGAGAGAGAAGCCTAACGCTCTGAGTCAGTCTGAATTCATCTAACACGTGCATAGTGTACGTATAAATACAAATTATTCCTCTTGCCTTTTCAGATGGAACGTTAATGTGATTTCTGTGAGTCATGGTCCTATTTGGACTGACCTCTAGTTCTGAATTCAGGCTTTTTTGTTTTCCCCAAGAGATTATTATTAGCCATTGTAAAACGGGAACTATTTTAAAGTTATGATTTCTTGATCTACAATTAACACAAATTTACAATAATTCTAAAAGTCTGTTTAATGATTTTTTTGCTGTGTTCACAAAATATAAGTATTTATAAAAACAGTAATTTTGTTTGGTATTTTAAATTTAAGGAAAATCACACTTAATATTCTTCAAAGGTTGTTACTTTCTGAGCTTCCCCGGGCCCTGCTAAACAGATCACACCCTCCAGAAAATCAATTAGATTTTTAAAATACTCTTCATCATGTACCTCATTCAAACTTTATTCTATAGTGCCCTGCTCCACACTTAGCTTGCTTTCTTTCTTTCTTTCTTTCTTTCTTTCTTTCTTTCTTTCTTTTTCTTTCTTTTTCTTTTCCTTCCTTCCTTCCTTCCTTCCTTCCTTCCTTCCTTCCTTCTCTCTTTCCTTTTTTTTTCAACATTCAATAAATATTTATTAAATGAATAAGGGACACTGGAATTCCATAGCTTTAATAGAAAAGACAAGTTATTAAAATCAGCTTGTAACTAGAATTCAAAATATACAAAGAAATAATTTATAAAGAGCCAAGGTACAGAAGAATAAAATATTTCTGTAAAAGTATATCTAACCAAATATTTCAAGCTATAGTCAATACAATAAAATTCAACTATAACAGTTTGATAGCCAATACCATGAAATTTAAATATAACAGTATGTTCTCAGAAGATCTAATAATAAATAAAACATTTTTAATTGAAATTCTAACAGAATGTAGTTGAATCTATTGCATTTTGTTCATCCTATTCTTCAATCTTCTTTAATTAATTCATATTCTGAGTTTAGAGAAGAGAGAATCAGTCTGGTATATTTAATAGCCATGTCTCTGGATTTTGGATACCAGTATTAGTTTGGATTTTTACAGCTATGTCTCTTCTTAGTCAATTTGCTTTTCTTATGACACTTAAATTTCCTCTACTCTCAAGTTAACTCATTATTTCTTCCCAATAAATTTAATGTCTCTTTTTTCTATTCTTTTTTTATAATAAATTTATTTTTTATTGGTGTTCAATTTACCAACATACAGAATAACACCCAGTGCTCATCCTGTCAAGTGCCCCCCTCAGTGCCCTGCCCTTCCCTTCCTCTTTCTTTCTTTTCCTTCCTTCCTTTCTCTTTTCCTCTCCTTCTCTTTCTCTGCCCCCTTCCTTTCTGTTCTCTTTGGCCTCTCTTTATGTCAACATTAAAAGTTGCTCTTTGGTTCTCGTTAAAAAGAAATATTTAAAAGACTCAGGGCACCTGAGTGGCTCAGTTGGTTAAGCATCCCACTCTTGGTTTGGGCCCAAGTCCTGTTCTCAAGAGCTGTGGAATCTGGCTTTGTGATCAGTGGGGAGTCTGCTTAAGAGTCTCCCACCCTCTGCCCCTCCTACCCCTTGAATAAATAAATACATCTTTAAAAGATATTTAAAAGACTTTCTAAAACATATTGGGAGTTTCTGGGCCATTAATTGAGTGCTTATTGCACAGTAGGTATCATGCTAAGGTTTTCTTCTAATGTGGCAAGTATGTATTATGACCCTTACTTACAGAGAGGGTAGTTTCGAGCTTGAAGGAGCGAGCAAATAAATGTCTTGCCCGTGCCATGCTGACATGTGGTAGAACTGGGATTTGTCCCCAGGGTTGCCCAGCTCCAGTGTCCATGATTTTAATTACTACACTATATATTGAGGGAAAAAAGTACAACTGACATTATTTTGGCACTTATAAATATCAGGCCTTCTTTTAAGAACTTTATATGTATCTTTTAATCTTTACAACAACCCTGTGAAGTAGGAATTGTTCATATCCTCATTTTTACAGATAAATAAACTGAGGTAAGGAGAGTTTAAGTAATGCTCAGTGAGTCTTGAAGACATTTAATTCCATGCCATCCAACTCCTAAGCACATGCTACTAATCAATACACCAACAATTTATTTTTTTAAAAGCACAGCATATTTTGAAGACAATGCGACATAGTCTTTTTTTTTTACATAAAAAGTTTTAAGAGAAGTTAAAGTCAAATGTATTTCTAATATTGCCATAGCATTAAAAGCAATAAACCATCTCGAATTGACAACTTTGAATAAGAGTCCATCTTTGGAGACATTTCACTATTTTAATGATCTAAAAGCAGCCTTTAAAAATTACAGCATACCTTAATTCATATAAAACAATGGCAAACATGGGTTTTCAGAACTTGTAGTTTTTACTGCACACACAAATAAAATGTTAGATTGAAGTAGATTTTTTTTTAAAACTTTCATTTGTCTAAGGATTAATCACTTTTCAAGATGTGAGATTTTTATGCTAACAGGAGTAGATCATGAAGACAAATTAATGCAAGCAAAGTTTTGATAAAATGGAAATAAAATGGTTAATAGCTGCTGATGTTTTTGCAGACTGTGAGGAAATGATGACTAATTCAGCTGTAAATGAAATGAACTAAAAAGAGAAGGTGTGTATTTGTCCAAATCTGGGCTAAAAGTCAAGTTTGAAGATACACGGAAATTCCATTTTCCTGTTGATGAATCAAGTAATTAATCATCCTGATCTTGAAATAGATAAGTTACCATCCAAAATTTATGTCTTCAGTTGAAAATATGCACTGGTTTAAAGGAAATATTTTTCTTACGAATGACATGTTCATGCTAAAGCACTGTTTCTTCAATCTTCACCATCATCAAATCACATTTACTGACATCACTATCTCTAAGAGTTTACAATGAAGATGGATAACATTCATGCTTACTACTGAGAAAAGAATGTATGATTGCATAATCCTAAAAACCCAGTTGTGTATGAGTGTGTTTTTGTAATGTAGACTGGAAAGGGAATGAGGGAGGAGAAAAAGGAATCACAGTTCTTAGTGGAGGTAAGTTTATGTAAGTGGTAAGACTTAAAATGAGGATTTTCCTTTTTTTTTAAGATTTTATTTATTTATTCATGAGACACAGAGAGAAAGAGAGAGAGGGAGAGAGAGAGAGAGAGGCAGAGATGCACAGGCAGAGGGAGAAGCAGGCTCCATGCAGGGAGCCCGATGCGGGACTCGATCCCAGGACCCCGGAGTCACGCCCTGGGCTGAAGGCGGCACTAACCTGCTGAGCCACGTGGACTGCAAAATGAGGATTTTCCTAAATAATTCGATAAACCTTGACTTTAGAGCGCTGAGTGTTAAAGAAATGGGAGAGAAGATCCATTTGAACAAGTAACTCTAAGAAAACAAAAACAAGACAGCTTGAGATAGCTCTAAAAATTAGGGACGCACACAGATCTTCATGAACTCCTTTTCTACCAGATTATACTACATGGTCTTAAAATAGAAAACACTGCAAGTGGGAGAGAGAAAGAAAGTAGTGTCTTCCAAGCAGGAAAGTTAGTTGGGAACACTCACAAGGAACATCATGCCTTATAATTGATATGTCAGCAGAAAGATACCTAAGGTGTTAAGTCAAAAGGGAGAGCTGGGAAGCCGGGGAAATTGTATATGGCTGGGGAGTTGACACTAAGAAAGACTCACGGTGAGTGTCTGCCTTAACATAGAAGAGAAAGCCAGGGTAGTAATTATTGCAACTGATGACTAGGGAGAGAACAACTTTTCAGTATTTTCATCTTTTAAATTATCTTCTAAATCACTCTTTCTTGGCAAATCATAGAAAACAAAGGAAACAAAACAATATGCAATTAGAACTAGATCTCAATATATTTGTCATATCATGAGTGTATTAGATTGGCTGTGAAAGAATAACCGAGATGTGAGAGACTTACTTAAAATAAAGTGAGATTGAGAGCAAAAGTGCAAACAAATCCTAATTGTGTTGGGAGAAGCAGGATTTGCAATATTAGTATTAGACAATTATTAAGGCAAAGCAAAAGGCATTAAAAATTGAACACTTTTTTAAAACAATACAGAGTGCAATCCATAGTAAGTATCTCTCAAGGATTTTTATGCACCAAATAACAAATAACGGCTTCAAAAATCCAAACACCGAAAGCTGCAGAAAGCCAAGTAGACATAGAAAGACAACAGTACCTCACTCAGCACGTGATAGATCAAGTAGATAGAAGACCAAGTGAGTCTAAAACAACTTACCGGCAGATGTTGAATGCAATATCCTCAAAACAAAGACAACTTTTCAAAAATCCCTTTAAGCATTTACAAAAATGTATCATATATTAAGCCACAAAAATTTGGTAAATTCTAAAATAGAAAAACAACATAGAACACATTATTTGATCACAAGGGAGTCAAGTAAGAAGTCAACAAAAATACAAAACGATGACGTAAAAAAAGCCAGGGTTTGAGATAAGCCACTTTTTGATATTCAATGCTATTATTCTTCCCCTTGGTGATAATAACAATAATATTATTATTAAGAATAATAGAATAATAATAAGAATCAATAACACAATTATTATTATTATTATTATTATTATTATTATTATTATATTGATAATAAATACAAATCCATGGCAAGTAAGCCAGGAAAAGCAGTTCTAAATATTGTGGACACGCACAGATCTCTTTCTACCAGGTAACACTACATGGCTTTGAATAGAAGTCGCTGTAAATTGGAAAGAGAAAATCCTCACAACCACCTAGAAAGCAGCTTCTTCCACGCAGAAGAGTTAGTTGAGAACACTTACAAGGAACATTACATCTTGTATTTGATATATTTGATATATTATATTTGATATATTGGCGGAAAGATATCCTAAATGCTAAATCAAAACTTAGAGCTACTGCTTGAGCACCTTGGTCTGTGGAGCTATCTTATCTCATAGCAGCCCTAGCAAATGGATATGGACAATTTTACTGCTTCTTTTCTAGTTTGTACTCAATTACCCCAAGTAGAACCTCTAAAATAACATCGAAAAGTGGCAGCAAGGAAAAAGTTCCTGTTTTATTCCCAGTCATAGGGAGAAAGTGTTCAGAAGTTCATCATTAAATGCGGCGATAGCTGTAGATTGTTGAAGACAGCATTTATCCCATTGAGGAAGGTCCCTTTTGTTCTGGTTTGTGGAAAATTGTTTTCCAAAGTCGTGAATTGGTGTTGAACTTTATGGAATGGTTTATCCAAATCTAGTGATACTTACATGTGATTTTTTTCTCTTTTATTCCGATAAGGTGGTGAATTTCACTGACTGGTTTCTGAAGATGACACCAATTTTGCATTCCGGGGACGAACCTCACCTGGTTATACTATAGTGGTAATTTCTATATATTGGTGGATGTGACTTACTAATGTTTTGAGGGCTCTTTGTGTTCATGAGGATTATTGGCCTGTGGTTTTCTTTTTCTTTTCTTTTTGAGGTGTAATTGACATATAACATTATATTAGTTACAGGTGTACAACATAATGATTCAATATTTGTATATATTGCCAAATGATCACCACCATAAGTCTAGTTAACGTCTGTCACCACACATAGTTACAGATTTTTGTCTTGTGATGAGACCTTTAAGGTCTACTCTCATAGCAACTTTCAAATATGCAATACAGTATTATTAACCATAGTCACCACGCCGTACATGATATCCCATGACTAATTATTTAATTTGGAAAAAGGCTAAGAATATATTTTAAAAGTTCCCTCAGCACGTAGAGTTTGATGTAAGGACAATAAGTGTCTCTGAGTTTCATTAAATCAACTATAAAAGAGCATATATCTGTAGTAAAGACTGTTGGCTTTGGCAATTCCCCAAAATGAGAGTTATTAAATACTGGAATAGTCGACCAAAAGAGTATGATCATTTATATATCGTTATTAGGTGACATATTTTATTTTACTAATATTTAGACGTGACTGGTACTTTTCTTTAAGTGAGTAAAAAGTTGCAGATTGAGTGTTCAGGGTATTCACGAAGATAATTTAAAAGTCTGGTTCCTGTATCTCTGGAGCTTCTATCTCAGAATTTTTAATACATCTTTGCATAAGATATGGTGTGTTCTTTTCCCCAAAAGAGATATGGAATTATTTTCTTTTGCTTTATTCTGCTTCTATTATTATTTTTGTTTTGGAGATGAAAGAAGTAGAAAAAGAAGAAAACTATTAGAGGACAAGTGATAACATAATACAAAAATTTGTTTATCACCGCCCTCTGCTGTACGATTTTCCTAAGTCGCCACTCGGCTAAGAGGGGCAGTGTCACTAACAGGTGTGGAACATCGACCCAAGGACGTTGGGGTACGTTTCAACCACAACGTCCGTCTGCAGCGGACGTTCTCAACCTTGGCACTGTTGATAATTTGCACCCAGTAACTATTTGCTGCAGGGGTTCTGGCCTGTGTGTTGCAGGATGTTTAGCAGTCGCCCTGGCTTCCACCCACGAGACACCAGTAGTACTTCCCCAAGTAAAATGTCTCCAGACATTTCCAAATGTCCCCCAGGGGGGCCAATGCTCTCCCAGTTGAGAAGCCCCGGCCTATAGGTTATCAATCACATCTGTAACGTGGTCTCATTAGGAATCGAGGCCCTTGGTAGCAAATGATAAATGGTACCCGTCACCAAGGCCCCGCTCATCATCTGTCTGAATGACATATGGACTCACTGCTGTACCCCATTGTCTCCGTCCTGCAAACACAGTCGCATGTTGAGCTAGCTGAGAGAGGAACTCAAGTGACACCATGACCCTGGCGGTCCTTTTCCTGTCTCGTTGTGCCCTCCAGCCATCAGCACGGAGTGAATAGGTGCAGAAGCAGGACTTACGCTGTCATTCGGGACAGATTCTTTTCTCCATTATTAATTAGCTCCAAAATATGAATTATGTCCTTTCCACCGCCTCAGCTGACCTCAACTTAGCATTTTGCATGTTGCCTTGTGCTCCGGGATTTAACTTGGCAAATAATTCTTTCTTCCTTGTATTCTTGACCTCATTTCCTATTTGTGTATCTGCTTCCCCCAGATCCTGACCTTTATGTGTCTGACCCTCGGCCGGTAATGGGACTAGGTAATGAGACTCGAAATCCTGCATGCTGCTTTTGCTTAATGACTTGGCATTTTGAAACTTGGACACTGCTCTGATCCTGATAGCAATATTAACTTAGCATGAGTTAACAAAGAAACAAACAAAATTGATTGTTCTAAGAAGAGTTAAGAGATATTTGCTCAGTTTTACAAAACTTAGAAAAATTGAGGGGCACAGACACAATTCACTGCATAAGTCATCAATCTGATTGCTTTCATTTCTCATTCTCTCTTTTTCTGTCTCTCCATATATACATGTCTGATTATAAAACAGTTTTAAAGCTTGAGAAAGATAGAAATTTGTAAAGAAAATATAATCACCTATAAATCCTCTACTGCTCAGAAATAACTATTGTTAACTTTCTTTTTTTTAAATTTTTATTTATTTATGATAGTCACAGAGAGAGAGAGAGAGAGAGGCAGAGACACAGGCAGAGGGAGAAGCAGGCTCCATGCACCGGGAGCCCGACGTGGGATTCGATCCCGGGTCTCCAGGATTGTGCCCTGGGCCAAAGGCAGGCGCCAAACTGCTGCGCCACCCAGGGATCCCTGTTGTTAACTTTCTAACATAGATTCCAGTCTAAGTAGAAATGCATCTGTGTGTACCTATCCACATACACATTTTTTACAAAGTGCCATAATATTTCACACAGTATCTGTAATCAGATTTTTACTTTATAATGTATCCAGGAGTGATAACAAATAATTAATAACCCATAGTGGAGACTGACAGTACTGGGGCAGGGGCCTGGTGCTACGTGTCAGCTCTACATCAGCTACAGGAGAGAGCCCCAAAGAGTCCCATAGAAAGAGCCAAGGAAGTCAGGGTGGCATGGGACTCTTTGTTACTTGGAGAAGAGACTGAACACCAACCAGTAGACATATCTCGGCTTTTAGTTTTATTTTTTTATTAAGACTTTATTGTTTGAGCAGTTGTAAGTTCACAGCCAAATTGAGAGGAAGGTCAGAGAGTCCCCATAATCCCACACACACACGCAGCCTCTCCCATTGCCAATACCCTCCACCGATAGGCACTTGTGTCTCAGTAGATGAACCTACATTGACACATCATAATCACCCAAAGTCCATAGTTAAAATACGGTTCATTTTTGGTAATGAACATTCTGTGGATTTGGCTAAATATATAATGATAGGTATCCACCATTGTAACATCAGAGTATTTTCACTGCTCTGAAATAGTTCCGTCCCCCTCTCTTTACCCCTGGCAACCACTGGTCTTTTTACTGCCTCCATAGTTTTGCCTTTTCCAGAATGTCATATGGTTGGAATTAACTATGTAGCCTTTTCCGATTGACTTCTTTCACTTCATAATATGCATTTAAAGTCCTTCCATGTCTTTTTATGCCTTCAGAGCTCATTTCTTTTTAAGCGCACTGAATAATATTCCATCGTCCAAAGTGGTTGTGCCTTTTTGCATTCCCACCAACGATGAATGCGAGTTCTTGTCCCACACGCTCACCAGCATTCGGTGTTCTCAGTGTTCCAGATTATGGCTGTTCCAACAGGTGTGTAGTGCCTTCTCCTTTCAATCTGCATTTTCCTGATGACGTATGATATAGAATGTCTTATCTAAATTCTTTGACAACTGGTTAGGGTTGTATCAGTGTAAGTCAGCTGAGTAGCATTCTGAATATATTTTGTTTTAATATCTAGAGAGTAATAAAAAAAAAAACCCTAATATTCAATGGCTACAAACTTTGTAAAGATGTGGGTATTTTATCCATTCCATCTTTTTTTTTTAAATCATCTTTTTTTTTAATTTTTATTTATTTATGATAGTCACAGAGAGAGAGAGAGAAAGAGAGGCAGAGACACAGGCAGAGGGAGAAGCAGGCTCCATGCACCGGGAGCCTGATGTGGGATTCGATCCCGGGTCTCCAGGATCGCGCCCTGGGCCGAAGGCAGGCGCCAAACCGCTGCGCCACCCAGGGATCCCCATTCCATCTTTATATTGGTCTCCAGCACTTTATCTTTTTTGCTGAATCTATATGTTCACTATTCATCCAAGAAGCCATCATTTCTTAATTAAACTGATACAAATCCCTGTTAGTTCCTTCCTCAAAGTCTGACCATATTAGAGCACCTACCATGTAGTACTTAAATGATATCCCTAACCTTCTGCTTCTCTTACCAAGCGGTGTGACCTGCAAGAACAGGGATTGTGTCTTGGTCATGTTTGTATTGGTGGTATTTGCTGTTCAATGAGTGTTTACTGCAATGGACTGAAGTAATATTCCTTCTCATGTTCCCTAGGAGCCTTATTTATTGGCCTCAATTAACATCTCGCTTTCAATGGATTTTTTAAAAACATAAACCATCATGAATTACCACATTACTTTCATTTTCCCTCTGCTTACTCCTCTAGGCAAGCCTAATTAAAAACCACTTTGGAAGTCGGTCTACTCTAGTACTTGAGAATTTTTTTAAAGCCTCCTGTTCAGGAAATTCTTCTCAGCATTCCAGTCCAGTTATTCTAATAATCAGTGAAATCCTGTTTCGTTCACGGAGCCCAGTAGTGGGCGATCATGATAACTTCATCTTGCCCCCTCTGATCGGAACTTGGAAACTTAGGAACGCGTGCTTGATGTCCATGCATTCGTTCATTCAATAATTCATTATATCTTTATTGAACTCGTATTGCCTGCCAGATCTGGGGATCAACAGATAAATAAAACATAGTTTCTACCTTTGAGGAATTCCAAATTAGTAGGGGAGGCAAGTTCTATACCAAAATGCAGTAAGTCTCATAAGATATTTATGCAATGTGTAAAAATGCACGGTATTGTCACATTTTCACACTCTATTTCCTCAATAGGAGGACTACCCTAGCCACCTTTAGAAAAACACTGTACCCCTACTCACAAAATAAGGCTTCCCAAATCCTTCAGTATTTGGATTTATTTGTAAATAAATACAATATTTATTTGTAAATAAATTCATTTGTATTAAAAAAGAGGTTTTGAATAAAAACTTTTTAAAAGCTTGAATTTTCCAAACACCACTTCTTGTCACTATCAGGGAGCACCTGACTGACAAAGGAGAAAAGAAAAAGTAGAATCTTTAAACGTCTTCCAGCAATGTTAAAAATCCTCCCAGTCACTGAAATATTTTTGTATCGCGTCGCAAAGAGAAGATGCTTGACCATTTATCTTTACATTACCTGTCTCATGAAAATGAATGTTGGAGAGCCTGGAGCTTTCAAAAAGTCAAACACGGGAAATAGTTACAGTGATACCACTGTGTATGAATAAACTTACACTTGCCTTCTGTGAGAAGCCTTAAATAAGCACACCTAACATATCAGACACGTGGAGCGAATCATTTTCTTAATATACCCCTTGTCTTTACAAGAAAATAACTTTCAAAAAAATAAAAAAATAAAAATAATAAAAAATAAAAAAATAAAAAGAAAATAACTTTCAAAACTAATCATTAGATGAAATAAATAATGATAATGGCCAGAAAAAAAAAAAAAACTCAGGCAGTATAAAATTTCTTTTATTAAACTTTATTACATAATCATGTTTGTAATGAATAGTTAATTAATTTTACAGTGAAAAGGAAACAATAGATTAATTCCTTTTAATTATATTTAAGAATTTTTTTTTTTTTGGAAAAGGGAGCAATGTATAGGCTTGTTGCACTAATAACTACTAATAACTACATTAAAATGTAAGAGCAGTTAAATACCAATTAAACAAGAAGAACAATTTTAAGAGAATGCATTTTTTCAGGATACTGTTGAAATTCAGCAATATGTCCCATGTAATGAACTAAAATTTGCATTTGATGAGCAAAAATATTAACCTACTAGCTTATAGTCAGTTTCACTGTTACAAATTTTATTTAAAAAAATAGATTTTATTTATTCATGAGACACACACAGAGAGAAAGAGAGAGAGAGAGAGAGAGGCAGAGACACAAGCAGAGGGAGAAGCAGGCTCCCCATTGGGAGCCCGATGTGGGACTTGATCCTAGGACCCCAGGATCAGGCCCTGGGCCGAAGGCAGAGGCTCAGCCGCTGAGCCACCCAGGTGTCCCTCACAAATTTTAAATACAAAGAGAACCTCCAAGTGATCATATAGCACTGAATAACTGAAATAACTCAGGTTCTGTGTCTTTGTCTTGCTAATCACTGTGTATTAAATGCTCACCGGTTTTCAATGTTTAATCCCGAGCCACTATTAACAGGAATATGTAATGGCACTTCTTAAAATCAAGTGAATTCCATGACTTCAGAGATGGTTTAGAACTTAGACCCACAAAATATATTTTTCAGGGAGAAATATTTTATCACTGACATTATTTAGAATTGCTGGCATGTAGTAAGATAAAAAGTAGACCGCTAAAGTCAGTTTTATTATTGTTTTTAAATCCTAAAGACCATAATTTCCCTCATTTGCCTGCTCTGGGGCCAACGTTCCCATTGCAAGGCCCTCGGAGTGGCACATACTAGACCACGTGGTACTGTCACTTGTATAAATAATATTGTTTCCCGATTACATTTCTGCACAGGCCGCGGTGCTGGGTGCTCTCACACGTCACTCCCTTCCAGCCTCCCCACACTCTGCCAGCGCAAGGTGCCTCCTTCCTTTCATGGGTGAGGAAACACTCTTCGGGACGTTGAGTGGCTTGGCTCGGGTCGCATGAACCATAACGGAGACCCGGTTCAAGGTCAGGTCTGTCTGATTTGAGAGCCCTAATCCAGCCAATCCGGCTTCCACCTGCTCACGCAACAAGTAGGAATCGAACACCTTCTGCAAGCTCTTGCTCCCGGAGTGCACCAGACACACTGCTTGGCAGCAAGCGTCTGTCATGAGTCGAGGACCCACTGTCCCCAGAAGTGGCCACGCTCCTAGGTCTGCTACCACGGATTGATTGGTATTTTCTATTAATTTTCTATTCAGAACCTTCACCTCAACGTCATCATAGAGCGTAGAGTCCTTAGGGTCGCCATTTTTTTTTTTTTTTTCTGTCTCTCCTCCTGGAACTCCTTATTCATCAGGTATTGGGACTTCTATCTCGAAGACTGATCCTCCAATCTGGATATCTTTCCTATCTTCTCTCTTCTTGTTTGTTCTACTTTCTGGACTGATTCCATCAATCATGACTTCTAATGCTTGCAGTTTTAGATTCCCCTGTTTAGTCTGTCTGGTAACGGTCTCTCAAGAGTCTTCATTTCCGTGATTTGCAACATTTGAATGTGAGCTCACTTCCAACAGCAAGTTGTTCTTCGTGTCCTGGCTCGAGGCACAATCCTAAGGAGTGTTGCTGTGTTTGTCCCCTAGGTGGGCTCCCTTGCGTTTCACTGGGCCAGGCCAGTGTTCGCTGTCTTGGTAATGGGTCCTTGCACCTCGTGAGGAGTAGGGATTTGGGCCGCACACTCAAGCACGGTGCAGGTCTGAGGCCTAAATTCCTCTGGGCTGCCTTCTCTCCCCCGATTTTGGGTGACTGGATGGCTTTTTTGATGTTTCCCCAGTTTCACAGAAGCCGTCCTCTGAGATTGCTCTTTGCAAGATGGTTATCTTCAGTCCCCTACAAGTATACGACCTGAGGCTTGTGTTTAAAAAAGTATTAAAGAAGACAATTTAGAGGACACACAAAAAAACTTCAACACTTCATGAAATGGACAGTCTCCATTCAGCGAACTGCAAAAAGGGGCCCAAGGCAGGAAGCTTTTATAAGATAAAGAATAAAGAACAAGGAAGAAAAACATAGAAAGTATCTCAGTAGCTGGAGCCACACAGTCGACTTTCTTTGGCATGAGAGGGAATAAAGAAATAAATACCGAGCCCGGAGTTAACCCGGCCCCTGGGCATTGGCTGACTGGGAGATACTGCATTTCTGGTCGAGCGGAACATGAAGATTGTGATTTAAGTTTCAGTTTGCTACCATGGCACCGCAGCTCCATCCTGGGCCTGGGGGTTCATTTCATACTGTAGAATCTTCACTAAGTCAGGACGCCAAGACCCAACAGGTTAGGCCTCTAAACCCTCTAGTCCTTCAGCTCCAACGCTTGTTCGCCACTGTGACTTGGAGTAGACTTTTCACTTCTGGCACCTGAAGTTTTCATTCTCTTCGTTTAAAGCTTTTTTTTCCTGTATTTTATCTAGAATTTCCCCCTTTGTGTTGAGGGAATGGTTCTGTAACAGCTTCATATCCATCTCTCCATCACCCCCTCTCCCTCATACCAAACGCCCACTCTCCTCCTATTAATCCCCTGTTGTCTTCTCCAGATTCTCCATGGCAAACACCCAGAAATGAGGTCAAGAAAACTAGAACCTTCCTTAGAAGGGTCTTTTTTGTGGCTATTTGGGGTAGAAAAGGCTGGAAACAGCCATAGATGTGTAGAGTGAACGCTATTATTGTGCTGCTTATAACTGATCCAGGGAGTGGCTCAATGGATTTTAGAAGATGTAAAATTAGAGTTGTTGGTGTAGAGACAGAACTTTAGCTTTCTTTCCATGTTTTGGAAGTCTTTTGGGGAGGATACACTACTTGGCACAAAGTTAGGACAATATCTCATTTCAAAGTTTTACTAGCAAGGTTTCAGGATGGTGGTTTTCTTTGTAAGATAGGGAAGTGTCAGAGTCTTAAGACAAAAGGCAAAAATTTGCCTGAAAACACACTATATGAAGGATTTGAATTTTCCTTTTTCTTAGACCCCTGGTGACAGCCATATTGTGCATCCATTTTTGGCCTTTTCCCTACTTTCGAGTTGCTTCTACTGAGCCAGTGCAGTGCTCTTACACAGCCTCCCCTGCATCGCTTCTCCTCTGAATTGCACAGGGCAGGGGAGTACAACAGTTGGCGGTGAGAGAATCCTAGAGTTCTCGGTGGTGTCCAGCCGCAAAATAAGCGGGTGCACAAGGCAAACCTGAAGAGAAACCCAAAGAAGCGTCTGCAGTAGGAATAACTTAGGAGCTGACTTAACGGTATTAATGATGATGGTAATGGGAGCTGGCACTTATTGCATTCTATCACTTGCCAGGCATTAACCTAAGTGCTTTGCACGGACGATAACATCCTCTCGATCTCCTACACGGGCTACTATTGCTATTTCCGGTTTCTGAATCAGGAAATAGAGACAGAGCATTAAAATAACTTTCTCCAGGCCCTACAACTAGTGACTGGTGAGAAAGCGACAGGGCTCCCAGCAGCGGGAGCCTGTGGACCGTGTACTACTGTGCTACAGATCTGCCATGAGGCCTTCCGTCTCCGGGTGTCTTCTTCCCAATTTCAAATCCCCAAAGAGTGCACCTACTAGGCCCAGCTTTGGTTGGTCCCTGGTGAAGAGCTAGGGTCAGAGAGCACAGTCCTGCCCTCAAATACAGACACCCCTGTGTATCAGCCACGCCGCCCGACAAGTGGTAGCGGTGGTAAAGGGGCAGCCGCCCCAAGTAGCCACGACCATACAACCTAATGACGTAAGAAACTATCATATGTGTGCACGCGTACACATATGTGTACTGCAGCTGAAACATGGTTCAAGAGTAAGAACTGCATTCACTTAAATATACAGTGTGTACAATGAGTTTTTATTAATTTTTGGTTTCTCGAAAGTATGTATATTTATTAAGCAAACTGGGATCCATGTATTATTTCGTTTTCCTTAATATGGAAAACTCCATGAAGAAAGTCAGTTTTCACTGAAATGATAGACTTTAATTTCTTTTACTCTGATTTCTCACGGCATGGTATTTTTCGCTGCTCTGAATAACCACCTGCTGAAAACAATGAAAACTGCTAGGTTAAAAAAAAAAAGAAAGAAATACATTGATGAACTGGTAGGAAATGAATAAATTCTCTGACAGGAACAAAAGAGAGAAAGGAAGAAAAATGAGACTATCCTGAGAAATAAGTGAGAGCCAAAGTGGGATGTTGCTAAGAGATTATCTGTCAAATTCTGGACACCTACAGCTCCCGCTTTGGTAGCTGGGCAGCATGCAGAGGTCAGGAAACGAAGCCAAGAACCCATCTAAAAGGATGCATCTAATAGGGACCAAAAGTTTGAGGCTCCAAAAGGCCACATTCCTGGTGTAAGGGTGAATGAGGAAAAAATCTGATGCATAAGTCAGTAAAGAAACATGGCGGACTTGACCTTGGAATCCAGGAAATGGAAGGAAAAGTGTCTCTGAGAATGCCCACTGAGATTCGAATCCAAGCCACTTGGATCTGAGGCCAAATGAAATCTATCTGTGCAGCTACACATATTAAGCAGAAACTTTAACCTTGTCGTAGGGTTAATGTTGCCTCCATGCAACTTGTAGAAGTAAATTCTCATACTGTCTAGGAAAACTCAATTTTAACTCTGGCCTCAGAGCATCCTGACAAGCACAGCCCCAGAAACTTGAGTGCAGAATCCAAAAATCACAACCCACAAGGAAACAGGCACCATGAGCAAAAGCTAGAAGAAACAGCACACAGCATAAAAGACCCATAAAGCTTTCAGTTTTGGATGTAACAGACAGAACATAGACTGTTTAATGTTTATGTTATGTTTAGTTTTTTTTTTTTAAGATTTTATTTATTTATTTGAGAGAGAGAGAGAAGTAGGAAGAGCAGAGGGAGAAACAGACTGCTGAGCAGACACCTGACGAGCCACAGCTCAGTCTCCGGACCCTGAGATCACGACCCGAGCCCAAGGCAGAGGTGAAACAGACTGAGCCACCCAGGCGCCCCTGTTCAGTTTAATTTGTATAAGACATTAGAAAATGGCTCAAAAAGAACCACATGGAATTTGTAAGAGTGAAAAGTTGAAAATATTGAGATGGGCCATATAAAAGTAAGACCAAAAAAAAAAAAAAAAAAAGGTAGATAAAGTGAGAAAATCTCAGAGATGTCCCATGGACATTCTAAGAGATAATGGAGAAAACAGAAAACAAGCAACACAGAAGAGGCAATGGTTGAGAATTTTCTACATTCACCGCAGGACACTAGTGCTGAGAGTCAGCACTCCTTTCAAATCCTAAGCATGGTTTGAACTTTTTTTTTTTGAATGGTAAGAAGGAAGGAAACAAAGAAATGACTATGGACCTAGATTCACCACTGAGAAACCACAGAAATATCCAAGAGATCTTAAAGGCAGCCGGAAGGAAGGAAGGAAGGAAGGAAGGAACGAAGAAGGGAGTGTAGGAGGGAGGAAACCCGAAAATCCTAGATTTTAGATAAAAGTACAGAAAGTAAACTAGGTAATCATTAGAATTGAGGTGGGTTTCCCTTGACATTCACCAACACGACAGGTGAGCATCCTGACCATGAGCGGTGGAAAAAGTCTTGGGTAGAAGAGGGCGGAAGGGAGGAAACTCAAAAATGCATCAAATGTCTCGACTCCAATTTGAAAAAAAAAAGAAAAAAGAAAAAAAAAAGTGAAAATAGAACACTGAATGGCGAACTGAAGACACATTTCCCAGGAAAACGAACAGAGAGCTAAGGCAGGTGGGAGAGAACGATGCTCTCGACCTGTGCTGCGTGCAGATGTTCTTAGGAAAAAGAAAACTGAGCCGTGAAGGACCGAATCCATCACGGGGCGGGGAAGGGGTCCCAGGGTAGAAGATGACCCCTCCCGCGGGTGTAGACAGCTGGGGGCGGGCTGCTTACTCAACACCGCCTGAAGTCATCCTTAGAACAGCTCATTCGACAGCAGCAAGTCTCCATCCGTTATTTCTGCTTGTTCTCTAGTTCTGCGTTTTTTTTTTTTTTTTTTTTTTTTTTTTTGGTGGGTGCACTTTGTGCGTTCAGCTCGATGACATCACGGTGACGACGAGCCGGACCGCGGAATAAAAGCAGGTAAAGAGCGCGTGGAGGGCGGCCACCCGTCCAGGTGCAGGAAAGCCAAGCAGGCGCCTCGTGGGTATTTTGAGCAGTCGGAGACTAAGGATGCGTTCCAGCCAGGAGTTCTGTCTTACACAATGCGGATCGCCCGAACTCCGCTGGCCGTTCCGGCGCTGGAACACCTTCCACCTGCCCCGCCCGCCTGGAAACCCGCGACTCCCAGCCGCCGGGGCCACCGAGGCACGCCGGCCGGGAACAGGTGGAAAGTTGCTCCTACTTGGGTTCCGCGGGCGCCTACAACTCCCGTCATGCCCCGCGCCGGCATCAACAAATAAACAGAGGCACCGCATTTCGGATTCCGCGGCGCACGGGGCGCAAGGCCGCCTGGTCTTCGTAGTTGCCACGCCGGTAACCGCCGGGCGCGCCGATCCTCGCCGTGGGGGGGAACCGGACTACACTTCCCACAAAGCCGCGCGGGCGGACTCCGGCCGGCTGACGTCATCGCCCCAGCCGGCCAATGACGGCTCCGGGCGGCAGTGAGGCAAGCGCCGTCAGGCGCCAAAGTGGTTTTTTTTTTTCTTTTTTTTTTTTTTTTTTTTTTTTTTCCGCCGAAGCCGAGCGGGTGCTGCTAGCGGAGGCGCCATATTGGAAGGGACAAAACTCCGGCGACAGCGAGTGACACAAATAAACCCCTGGACCCCCTCGTTGCCCCAGCTCTAAGGGCCGCGATGTTGTACCTAGAGGACTATCTGGAAAGTGAGTGGGCGGCGCTGGCGGGGGCCGCCTGGGGGACCCGCGGGCGGGCGGGCGCGCGAGCGGCCGGGCGGGCGGGATGGCGGGAGGGAGGGGGAGGCGGGGGATGTTTCTTTCTCACGGTAACTGGCAGCCGGGCTGTGGGCTGCCGGCTCCTTCGCCCCCCCACGCACGCACGCACGCACGCACGCAGTGACGTCAGCGCGCCCTTCGCCGTTGGCCCCGCCCCGCTGACGGCCTCTCCCTTTGACAGTGATTGAGCAGCTGCCCATGGACCTGCGGGACCGCTTCACGGAGATGCGCGAGATGGACCTGCAGGTGCAGAGTAAGTCGGCGGTTCGCCCGCCCGGCCGCGCGCGGTCGGGGCCAGACCTTCCACCGACGTCGTCGCCTCTGCTCTCTGACTCTCCTCCGGCTCACGGGCTAGTGCATAAGGAGTCGTTTAAAAAAAAAAAAAAAAAACAAACGCCAAAAAAACCCCCCCAAAACCATAAAACCACACACACACATACACAAGGCAGTGCCGCATCTTGCCTCTTGCTGTCCACGCCGCTTCCCCCTTTGCTTTTACCCGAGGAGGAGGCGCTGGGGCCCGCGTGTGTGTTTCTTTCCCGAATTCAAGACTGGGATAAAAGTTTCTGTGCCTCCGGGGAGGACTTAGACACATGCTTTTAACTAAGCACGTCGGTGTAGGTGTGGAGAAGATGGTGGTTTCTGGCCCGAGCCCTTGCGTCCGGAACGTAGATTTCGGCATTTAGACTTCTGCTGAAGTTGGTTCTGCTCAGAATTTTCTGCAGAGCGGAAAACCCAGCAGCCTGGGTGTTGGTGTGGCTCTTTAGTGACCCCGCTGAACTTGAAATGTCGAGTCTTGCAAAGCCGCACCTTGCAGGATGCATTCCCACCCGCCAGCAGGATGATGCTATTCCCCCCCCACCCCCCCATGAAAACGAGTGAGGAAAATAGACCTTCCTGTAAAGCTGCTTATCTGTTGCAATAAAAGTGATGACTTCTCATCGATCAGTGGTAGCTTGGTAGTCTGGTTCCTTCCCCCTACCCACCCACCCCCCCCAAAAAAATTAACCGTTGTTCTTTCATAGAGCAGTATTTGGTTTATCCGATTGTTTTGTTTTGTTTTGTTTTTGTGAAGGATTTGACTCAAAGCAAGGAAAGAGTCAGTGCCTTGGAAACGAGGAGGTCAACACTTGGAGCAAAATCACAGTTAAAACGAGTACGAATTTACGCCTGTCGTGCTCTGAAAGAACCTCACAGGCCTTCTCCCCCTTTTATGAAATGAATGTAATACAGCCGTTCCGGTTCTCTTGCAGGGATACCATACTGTGAACTACGAGTGCGGAATGAATTACACGTTACACGATTATTTTATTTTATTTTTTTTTTTACGTTACATGATTAAAATGTACAATGGGGTGTGTGCTTAAGCCCGGATGTCACCCTCTCTGTAGATGTAGGCTTGGCTGCCAGCAGCGCATCTCGTCTAAATTGATCTAATGTTTTTCTAATACTGTGGATGACATGAGCTAATGCAAATAGCCCGTTGACCTAGGTCCTGAAGACCGTCCAACAGATGGTCTTGGAGGCTGTTGGAGCCTGGCTCCAACAGAGCAGGGGCTGCCATGGTTACTGACCTGCACTGAGTAGTTTTTATCCAGAAATCAATTAAAGTTGCATTTGTTACTTTAAACAAAACAAAACAAAACAAAAAAACTTGTGCAGTTGATATTAATGGCTTGCCTTCATGCGGTCTGTCCTCAAGAAAATACGTGCCTTGATCCCATTTATTCTAGCTGTGGTTAGGCTATCTACGTAAAATGTTTCTCATGCCACTAGGTTTTTTTTTTTTTTGTCCTCGAAAAGTAGCGGTGGAGGAGGATCTGGGTTTGGGGGTATGACTGGGGGGAAAAGGGTATCATGGAAAGAAATCAGAGACCCAGCATCCCTGAGGATCCTGCAGCTCCTGAGGGCCTGTCCTTTCCCCCGTGCTTCCCCACCCCACACTCGCACCCCACGCTTTCATACCCACGGGTGATGAATATAGGTTCCTGAGCCTCTGGTGTGTTCCATGTGGCCATGCGGCATACAAGGTGATGGGCTACGGAAGCCTTCTTTATGTTCAGTGGGTAATAGTGTAGGAGTCTGAACTGTGTGTTTCTTTAGCTTGCCCACAAAATTCATTTTGACTGTCATGTAGTTGAAATGCTAAAGTAGCGTTTTCTATGGGACTGAGCACAGATCTTGATGTCAGATAGATCCGAGTTCGTATTAGAGTTTTGCTGACTTACTCTTTGACCTTGACCACATTACCACTTCTGAGGGGTTTTCCTTGTCTATAGAATGGAGATCATCTGAGGATTTAAAATAACACAGTTAAACTAGAATTTATAGTATCTGATACAAAGCAGAAGTTCACGAAAAGGTGACTTATTTTTGCTTCGTTATCATTACAAATTTTAAATTCTCTTGTGATTTGTAATTGGATTATACAAATGAGAGGTTTTATTTTTTTATGTTTTTTAAAGATTTTCTTTAAAATCTTTGAGAGAGAGCGCACGTGGGTGTAGGCACACGAGCAGGGGAGGGGCAGAGGGAGAGAGAGAAGCAGCCTCCCCCGCTGAGCAGGGAGCCGACTGGGGTTGGGGGCACCCAGTCCCAGGACCCTGAGGTCATGACCTGAGCCAAAGGCAGGTGCTTAACCAGCTGAGCCACTCAGGCGCCCCAGATGAGAGGTTTTATACACTTGCATTTTATAACAACTAGAATTTTCTAAAGTTAATAGATCCTATAGATTGATAAAAGAGACTTCTTTGTAAAACAAGTTAGAAATTGCTTATTTAAACAAAGGAAAAATTTTTTTAAAAAGTAACTAAGACTTCTTAGGATCTTGAAAAACCTATTGTATTATTGCCCTGAAAAATCTCCAGACGGTTTTCCTTCACTTATATAGCAACAGAATCATTTTTTTTCACTTTTCTTTTTTTAGCAGACATGGAATTAGATGGAATTAGATGATTATTCTTGGCACACACTTGGGAAAAACTTATCTAGAATAAATAATACAGTGTATTAAGTGAATAAATGTACCTTCTACTTTCAGTCATGATAGGAGATGATGGAGAGCTTAATGCCATATAGGAAAAGGTTAAAATCTTTTTATTACTTTTTCTTATTGAAAGAAACGTGACGATTATCTAGTGTTAGTTTTAATAGGAAATTGTGCTTTGTCACGTTTGGCTGATTTAATACCATTAGCTTTTGACCTGAAGGCTGTACCATTGAAATACTATGGTATAGAACCTATCTACGTTGTTGACTAGACTACACTGACTACTGGAAAAATTTTAAATAACAACAAATATAAATTGTCAGAGAAAACTGTTAACTTTTTTTTTTTTACTAGAATAATTAAAGCATTTCCATAATCAAAGCATGACATATTTACGTTACTGGGCAAGTGAGTGTGTGTTGTCAGATATTTTTTTCTTTCTCCAAATCAAAGCATGTATATTCAGTGTATGAATTTGGTCATCTAAATATGAAATGTTTTTATTATGTCATAGATGCAATGGATCAACTAGAACAAAGAGTCAGTGAATTCTTTATGAATGCTAAGAAAAATAAGCCGGAGTGGAGAGAAGAACAAATGGCATCCATCAAAAAAGTATGTTCAACACTAGATGATGTATCGGTAAACATTGGGACCCTCTGAGAAAGATATTTTAAAATGAAGTAGTTTTCTGGATATCAAAGTGAAGGAAAGTTATTAACAGCTCTCTATAATTTAAATAATTTGTTATATTTATAGAATCCTTAAAAAGTACAATTTTTTCCTTTATTTTGGTTATAGCTAATTAAAGTTGCCTTGTCTTTACAGATATAACACTGTCTTCCAATTATGGCCACAAACTGGGGTGAAAATTAGCTGGCCTTGAAGCATTTTTTATATATTGCTAGGTAACTAAGTTGATGGAATCACAGAGGAATAGAATCTTAACAGTTGAAAGCATCCTTAAAAGGTCTTTTAGCTTAAAACGCTACATTTATATGAATTGAGCCTAGAAATACAGAGTTCTTGGAGTTTTGGTTAGTTGTGTAGTACTTATAGGTCTCTTCCATACTAGAATAAGTATCAGATCTCCTCCCAAGGTTTGCTTTAAATGTGTGACCTAGGGTATTTGGGATACATTGGAAGAACTACATAAGAGGCCTGGGTTTGGGTGTGACTGCCATTTAGCTGTGTGACATTGGACAGGTTCTCTTAGTATCTCTGAGTAGTAATGATTCCTTCATCCACAACCTTCACAGAATTGTTCAAAGATCAACTGAGAAAGAAATTTGAAAACTACAAATTTAGTGTATTGTGTAATTTATTTTGCCACATGGGGGGAAGATTATTTCTGTTAGGGGAAAAAAATTTAGAGTGTATAACAGAGTTAGTCCTGGCTTGGAGGATACCTGGAGGCCCAATGTGTATGAGTATAGATATCCATCTGTACAAGTGACCCTTGAAAACATGGGTTTGTAGTGCACAGGTCCACTTATATGTGGATTTTTGTTTTTGATAAATACAGTACAGTGCTGTAAATATATTTTCGCAAATAACATTTTTTTCTCCAGCTTACTTTATCCTAAGAATACAGAGCATAATACACAAAATATGCATTAACCTGCTGTTTATGTTATCTGTAAAGGCTTTGGGTCAACAGTTGGCTATTAGTAGTTAAGCTTTTAGTCAGAAGCTTATATGTGGATTTCAGCTGCACGGAAGTTGACATCCCAACCCCTGCCGTGTTCAAGGGTCAACTCTAAAACCCTAAGTCAGTCATCATCCCTTTAGCCTGTTAAGTTTTTGGTGTAGTACCACTTCGCTGTATACCCTGAAGAGTCTAGTTCTCCATGGAAATTGATAGAATCCTGTTTTTGTTTTTAAATGATTTGCTTTATACTGAGGAGAAATCTAAAGTATAGGTTGAATTGTATGAATTAATACCTAACTTAAAATGAGAGCTACAGAACACTGGAAAGGAGGGACATGCAGGTCAGAATCTTTTCATTAGTTATACTTTTATTAAAAAGTTTTAAAAATGGAGAGTGCAAATGTTTTATAAATTAGATAAATCGTAACATTTTCTTTGAAAGGAGAAGAGCTATATCATTAGTTCACATAACTTTTACTAGTTTAGAGGCTAGATTTGGACTCATTTATAAATTTCACTTACATCTTTTTTAGGAGTGTTGAACATCCTCCTTTAATTCTTGGCCATTGTACATATAATTTCTAAGCCTACCCCATCCCCATCCCATCCTTAACTGGGTTTTTATTGCTATTGTAGGATGACTGGCATTGAATACAAGGTATGATAATGAAAATGCAGTTGTATGTGCTGAATACACATATTAAAATTATTTATTTTTGAAATGAAAATGTTTTTATTCAGGATTACTATAAAGCTTTGGAAGATGCAGATGAGAAGGTACAATTGGCAAACCAGATATATGACTTGGTAAGTAAAATTAACGTGCATGCTCTGCCATAAGTATTTAAATTGTGCATGTTTTAAGTTTGATTGACTTACATATTAATAAGAAGAACAGAATAAATTTGAAGTATGGCTTTCTTGATCCCATTTAATTTGTTGAGGCTTCAGTATTTTTTTTGGTTTCATTGTGGAAAAGAGTCAGAGTCCACAATTTTAGTCAACAGGTCAAGAACCTTACATTTAGCCAATTTACATTGTTAAAGGATTTTAGCTGATGTTAGATTTTTTTTTTTTTTTTAACAAGAATCGGTGTTTAAATTTATTTTAGTAATCCTTATCTTAAGGTAGTGTGTTTACTTACCGGATAAATCACCTTGAGTTTGTTTCTGTGGTTAAAAAAAAAAAAAAAAAAAAAAAAAAAAAAACACATAAAACTACTATGTTGACAAGACTTATTGGTTACCTGATTAAATGAAGAAGAAAATCATTTGAGTCCGTGTTAAGAGGTAGTACTCAACTATCTACTAAGTGATGTCAATAGATAGCACTCAACAACTGGTTCCGGTGGTAAAAATGGGAAACACTTAATTAAACTTTAAAAAAAACGATTTCCTTTTTGCAGCGGCAACACTTGCAAAAGATTGAAATCACTCTAAGACAGAGGCAGTATTTCTCAAACGGGTATAATTAATGATGCTCTCTTTTATGTAAAGCATCTTCTAAAATATATTTCTTAGGAAATACTCCTTTCTGGTTCTGCCTCAAAGCAGGTTAAAGCCAGAAACAAATGGACACTTATCACCGACTTTAGCATATAGATTTCATATCTTATTTTTGTAATCTTATCTGGATACAGTCTCATTACTGAGCAGTAAATTACAGTAAGTATAAATGTTACAGTAAATATAAATGTTACTGATAATACACAAGATAAAAGATGCAAACGGCATATGGTATACATTGTAGAAGCTTATAGAAAACTAGAGAACATTCATCCTGTGAAGCCATAGAAAATGTTGCCTTGTTCTCATATAGTGGACGTTTTTAATGGCTGTAATAGCTTCTGTAATGCAGTTATTCTGAAAACAATTTCATAAAAGATATACTACCTTAAGAAAGGTAGAGTGAACTATAGCTTGATTTATTGTGGAACTGGAAAAAAAGTTCTTAAATGTTTTGATCTTGAATTATGTCTGTAAACACAGAAGGAGACATTTATATTTGAATCCAAGAGGCATTTGTTTAGTAACGTTGCTCCTCGTAGTTAATGATTACATGTGTCAGTCTTTATTTAGAGACTACCTGCTTTTTAAATCATACAGCTCTTTGGCTGTGCTCTTTGTTTATATTTTGTTACTTTGCTACTTTTTGTATGTTTAAAAACTGTACATTTAGAAAAATATGTCTACTATGAATATGTCCTTTTTAAATATGTGTGGGGATTTTGTGTCTATATATCTATTATTTATGAATCACATTGTTTATTCACTCTTGTGCTCCCTATAATGGAGTTTTATCTGCACATAATGCAGGAATAAAAAGTAAACAGTGTAAATGGCTTCTGTTCTCCAGGTGTTGGTAAATTAGTGGGGAAGACATGCCCCCAAACCGAAGTGAAAAGCCTGCGTAGAAACATGTAACAAATAAAGATTAACGCAGTTAAATATTCAGTATCCGGTAAAAGACTGGACTAAGTGGGGTAGAGTGTGGTTGATTTCTTAGAGGCTATCAGATGAGTCTTGAACAGAATTTATTCAGAAGCTCAGGGGCCTGAATTAGGTGTTGTAGCGACGGTGAAGCAGTTCACTCAGGGATAATGGATAAACATAGAATGAGACTAAAGTTTAATAAATTCTTTGAGGGGGGTAGGTGGTTTAGGCTCGGGAGTGAGGCAGTAGAAGGGAATGTGACGAATTGAGCGGGACACACTGAAAAGCAGGTGCGCATAATGAGCCCATTCGGGGGAGAGGTCGGCCCCTTCCCCCTTCCCCGACAGCAGGGCTCTGGGAGGTGCCCAGTCCCAGAACCTCAGTTTCCTTATCTGTGGACAGCAGTCGGGATTCGTGCCCTGCCGGGGGATTCCCCCCCGGTCTGTCAAGCCATCTTGGCCCGTGAGAGGGCCCGTGAGAGGGCCGCAGAGCAGACGCTCCTTCTTTAAAGATTCTCTGGGATCGTCCACCCTCCTGCAGCCGCTGCCTCCCTCCCCGCTCTCCCCGCGCACCCGCTTTCTTCCCGGGCCCCCAGTAGTTGCAGGCCTTCTGTCTTGCCCTTTTCTTTTTGTGGCTTCCCCTTCCCTCCCCGCCCCGCCCTTCCCTTCCTCCCTATTCTAGCCCGCCGTGTGACACTGCTATTTCAGGCCCTCACGACACCCCTAACACAGAAGTCCTTCTTCCCTGAGACGAAAGAGCCTACGTCCCCCGCATCTTGGTTGCCGCCCTCGCTTGGTTGCTGTTCTCAGGGCTCAGCCCTTGACCTGCCTTGTCTCCCCACACCCAGTCCCGCCTGAGGACCACACGCCACGTGGGGAAGAGCTGCCGGTCAAATGGCAGGTCCTCCCCCCCCTCCCCACACACGCACACTCCACACACACGCACACTCCACACACAGCCCAAGCTGAGAAACATTCCTCCATCCATTTCCCACGTGTCCTCTCGGGTTTAGCAATCACACTTAGTGATTCCTCGAGCTCACGCTTCTCCCCGGAGCCTCTCCATCTTACCTGAGATTCCCCAGGCCCCGGGACTCAGTGTATTAATATTCAGGCTGACCTCTTAGTCTCCTCTTTTCCTTCTCTGCGAAGAACCACTGATGTTCCAGTCATTCGCCGTGGAATACCGGAAGTCATCGAGCCGGACTCCTGCTTGGAGGAGCCTCCCCACACGGAGTTAATCAACGTGTCTTACTCCTTTCATCTTCTAAGTACCTCGCCTTACCTGCTCCTCTCCACTTCCGCAGCCTGTCGCAGTGCAGGGACTTAAAAAAGTGACTGCCATGCTTTTCTTTCCACCTTTGCTTGGGAAACTCTCCATCTTTCATAATCCTGCACATGCCGTCTCTTTACTAAAATCACCTGAATAATCTTAATATTTATGTCACTTATATCTAGCAGAAGAGATTCGATCACTTAGAAAAGTCACACAAGAATGATCTGAACAGAAGCCCTGGCTTTCCCCTCATGTATAATACCTGTTGGTGGAGGCAGATCGGGCTTGTCTGGCGACCCTGACATCCTCAGCGCCCCCGGCTGCTTCTAATCCGTTTCTCCTCTTTTCTGGACGTGTAGAAGAATTGCAGTAGGAAAAGACTCAAAAGGGCATGTTTTGTACTCAGCTCCTTGAAAAGTGCCTTTCTGGAAATCTTACCTGCTGATTCTACTCACATCGTCTTGGCTCCCTGTAGCTGCCTCTAGAAATGCTGCTTCACAGGGCACGTTGCCACCCCAGGTGTGTGGGGCCCTGTCATTAAGGAAGGAGGCTAGTGAGTACGTAGTTAGCACTTTGGACCTTACCCTACCCCTCCACAGAATCATACCAGTGGCCAAATCATGGTTATTGCCATGATTTTATTATTGCTTGAATTAAATGGTGATTATTTATTTACCTTTTGCTTTATATTTGCCTCCCCTATTATAAATGTCAAGAAGTATGTTTTTTTTTTTAATGTTAGAGTCTTTAGACTCCAGTGTAGTTACGTCTCAGTAAATATTTGTTCAACAAAATCGCCTAAGTAGGTTAATACAAAAGGCACTAGCATGACTCCCAAGTTACGAGTCTTAGAGATGGAGTTTAGTGGTGTCACTCTTTGTGTGAGATACTGTAGTTGAGTGACATTTTCTCAAAAGTTTAGCTTGCTAAGATTGGTTTTAATAAACAAACAAGGGTAGGCTGCAGTGCAAACACCCCCGTCTTTTCAAAGTATGACTTTCAACCAAGAGAAGTGAAAGTAAATATAATTCAAATGAGGGGATCCTGGGTGGCGCAGCGGTTTGGCGCCTGCCTTTGGCCCAGGGCGCGATCCTGGAGACCCGGAATCGAGTCCCACATCGGGCTCCCGGTGCATGGAGCCTGCTTCTCCCTCTGCCTGTGTCTCTGCCTCTCTCTCTCTCTCTGTGACTATCATAAATAAATTTAAAAAAATTAAAAAAAAAATAATTCAAATGGGTTTAGTTTCCTTTATAGAATCTCTTTAGGAGGCCAACCAATCTTATGATGATCTATGTCTTTGCTCAGATCTTTTCTGTATCCCTGTCTTTAAATTGTTCTCAGTTTCTTTTAGTTTCTTCAGTTTTGATAGATTTTTCTTTGATACATAAGCTCATTTTGGAAGTGCTAAAACAGGATTTATAGATGTGCCTTCAGGAAAAGGGGCATTTTTTTTTAAAGGGGCATTTTTTAAAGTATTAAAACTTATTGTGAGGTACATGTTTTATTTAAATGCCTTTTTTATTTAAATACTTTTCACTTCATAATTCCACAATGGTTTCTGTCTCTTTTCAGTTCCTTTGCTTTTGAAGAGATTCCTGTTAAATTGTGAAAACATTTGTTAAACACAATTAGACCTTATTATACAAAGTAAAGACAATGTTATTTTCATAAAATAAAAAATATTAGATCTTGTAATCAGGGCCCTTGAGGGTATGTGAGGTTCGTAATCATTCTGTACCTACAGACCCTGGCACAGCAGATTAGTTGAGCAGTGAACAGAAGGAAAAAGTAAGACTTTTGAGGCAATCTGATCCAGTGTTTCCCCGACCTTAATATTTGGTTTTCAGATTATCTGTACCATCTGTATATCTATATACTAAGTAAATTTTTAAATGAAATTTATTTAAGAGGAAAATTTATTTACAAATCTGATGCTATTAACCTAAATGAAAAACTAGTATTACTTATTTGTCACAAATAAGTAATTATAAGATGTTGAAAAAACAACATACAGCCTCCTTGGAATGCTTGCACTTTGTGTGCTGCACCGTATTGCCAGGGTGGCTTGTGGTATTTGAACACTTTATGCTGGAGGGTAAGAAATTTACTTTGACAAATCATTGCAAGAGAACAGAAGGGAATTATTGCCTTGTTCATAGGGAGGTTACTAAATGGATGTACCATCTCATATTAGTTATATATTAAATATCAACAGTAAATATCCAAGTGAAAATCCTTATAAATAGGAAAGAGGAATTCCTGTAACATTTAATATTTGAGAGCACAGAAAGCTAAGTGCTTCAAAAGTGAGTCGGTGAGATGTAGTATAAATGTAAACCTACAGTAATTTTTATTCATAGATCATTTATCTAATCAACATGTGGTACTTCTATTTATATACTTCTACATAGTGGGAGAGTATAACTTTCATTCATTCAGCAAATATTTCTAGAGCTCCAGCTATGAGCAGTCAGTCACTGGTGCTAAGTGGGCAGTAACGACACAGAGAAGGAATGAATATAGGCAAACTATGAAGCAAAGATGAGTTCAGATTTTGGTAAGTGCTCTGAAGGAAATAAACATTGTGGAGAGAGGGATAAAGAAGGAGTTACTGGGGGAGGCAGTTAAGAATGTAGTCAGGATGAGTGGTGTGTTCTCAGTAGGTGACATTTGAGGTGGTGCTTGGGAAATGGGAAAGAGCCAGCCATGCGGAGAGAGCTTCAGGAAGGACATTTCAGGAAGATGATGGACCAAGTGCCAAGTCCAAGGTGGAAAAGCGCTTGGCAGGTTGAGTCAGAGAGGAGGCCAGTGTGGTCGGTGCACAGTAAGAAAGAAGAGTGTACTGAGGGGGGCCGCAGGAGCCCCCGCGTGCAGGGTCTTATAAGCCCGTGGAAGCAGTGTGGTTTTCCTTCTGGAAGTAGTAGGACGCCACCTCAAAGAGAGGACTGTACCTTAGACGAAGTCGTCTTTATGCCTTTGCTTAAACATGGTGTTATTACGGTAATTTCAGGTAATGAGCATGTGTTGTTTTTACAGCTCTTAATGTACAATAATTTAGTATGTAATTGTGTTTGATTTTGCACCTCAGTGTTTTTACATAGCATGGTATTTCATCATATTATTTTTATTGAAATGCTTTATTTACTTTTAAAATCAGTAGTAAACTTTTTAAAGCTATGGCTAGCATTGTACCGATTACTTCATTTATTAAGGAAAGAAACCAGACTGCATGAATATCCACAAATGAAGAGATTGGTGGCATTAGGGATTCACTGGAACAAACTGAAAATTTATTTTAGTAGTTGTTTTGGTGGAAATGAACAACGAAAAAGCTATCCTATTAAAATAATTTCCTTCTAGAATCCTGATAGTCATAGTCATTAAACACTTATTTGTGTTTCTTAGCCAGATGTCACTGTCATCAGGCTGCATTAGATTACAATACCTAATGAAGTTGATTTATGTGTACTCTGATAAAATTTGCTTTTAGTTAATGCTTGAATGATTTTTAGCAGTCTTTTACATTGCTCGGTACCCTTGAACTTGCTTCTTTTTTATATCCTGGCCTCTTCCTGAGATGATTATATTTCAGGTATATATTTACCTATAACTTTGAGAATTCTTCATCTGATACTCTGATTAAAAAAAAACATGTTATGTAGATTTGACCTTTTGACTTGTATCCTTACCTTATTGTCTCTTAGGAAGATTAGATATGTAGTTGATGTGCTAAGGCCTCAAATACTTGATTCAGCCTCAAGAGGGATCAGATTTTTACCTTTTTCAAATATAATTCAGAGATGTGAAGAATCATTTTCATGACTTATCAGAGAAGTAATTTGCCATCACGATTCCTTTTTCTTCTCCAATTTACCCTCTTTCTGCACTATTACCAGATCTTTTGCAGTTAGGAATTTATCTCTCATTGCCATGGATTTCAACTTAGAACTTTTTATACTAACTTGTGCTCATTCTGAAAGAGCGAGATATTTAAATTTAGAATTTGATGGTATTGAAAACCATAAATCATGTAGAACCTTTTTTTAAAAAGCTGTATTTAGTTCCATTTGGGTCCATCAATGACACATCTTAAAATTTGGATATTGGAAACCAGGAGTCAAAGGAGAAAGAATAAAGGATTACAACTCTATGCCAAAGTGTTAAAGTATGAGGATTTTTTGTTTCATGCTGAGGAGCCAGGGGTGACTTACTTATCTTTGTGATCATCAAGATGTTAAAAATAATGTTGACAGAATTTCCTTTGGTTCTGAAGAGGTCAGAAAAAAAGAGAATTGATTTAAAACTAAAGCAGTTATATTTGGGGCTATCAGATACGATTGGGGGCTGCAGAAGTAACGAAGTTTTTGTGGCTAGTACTCATTGACATTAAGTGGGGAACAAATCAATAATTAGACTCTGTGGTCAGCCTTGTGTTAGGAGCCTGTGGTTAATGGAAAATCTCTCAACTGGAGTAGCACCCTCTTCACTACTATAAATCAATCGTATGAGGTCAGGTATGTATGGAGGAGTGGGGTAATTTAGGTTGTTGTTTTGTCTGATACCTGTGGGGTCATTAGGGTGATCTGCTAGTGGAGATACTTTCCCCATTCAGAATCATGGGGGTAGAGGAGATGCACCCTACAGGTTTCAGGCAAGTTCAGTTCAGCTCTTGCTGCGGCTGTTTAATACTATTTAAGTACGCTGTTTCTTTATAGCTTGAGTTAAATCTTGTGATCAACTTTCTAACTTCTGATTTGATTTCGTACAGTAGCAATGACTAAGAAAAACCATTCTCATTGCCTAATAATTGCTTCTAATAGTTATCAGTTCATGATCTTTTTTCTTACCTACCAGGAGGTAGGAATGATTGGAAGCTGTCTCACAAAGCTGCCTACCACAACCTGGTTTAGGCTTTTCTGTTTATTTTAATTATGTATTTGTTTTTAGAATTGTAACATCTTTGGGTTCTATTCCTTTCTCCTAGCTACTGGTATTGGAAATCCCATCATTATTTTCCATGCTCTCATATGTAATAACCCTCATCAGTACTGCCTTTAATCCACTGAGGCAGTTCTTACGTGCAGGGATGTGAGGAGTTAGGGGAGGATACACGATGTCTTTGTCTCACTCCAGCCCCATCCTCCCAACAAAGATTCTAACATTCTACCTGTCTATACTGTATACACCTGTTACAGGCCACACCATACATCACTTTTTCTTTTTCCTCTGAGAATCTTGTTGGTCTTTCTGTCTCTATTCATTCCTTAATTATTAATTTTTCTTTCCACTTATTTGGAAACATACATTTTTCACCCTCTAACTCATAACTACTTTGTGTCTACCACAGCCAGTGTTACATACGTATTTTTTTTTATTCTAACACTTTTCCAACTGTAGCTTATTTGCTACATTTAGGGCATATGCATTTTAAAGACATTTATCATGTTTGTCAGCCAAATTGTAATTCCTATGAAGGCAGGGACTCTCTCCCATTTTTTTCGTATCTTCCATTTAACCCAGCGCCAAGCACAAAACTCAACATTTATTAGTAGAATGATCCGTAGGTAATAAAAGTGGTGGAGTATTTTCATTGCATTAAGTGTTTTAGAATTTAAATATGAGTGTTTTTTTTCTGACTTCCCTTGAGATTAAATTTTGACAATGTGAGAGATATTCTTGAATAACTAAGGTCTGTGTTCACACTTTATTATTGGAAGGGAGGTTCCAGTAAAGGATGCTCAATTACCTGCATGTTCTTTGAATAGGAGCATTTATGTACTATTATAGGATTTTAAATATTGTAATTATAGTTTCTACCAGGCTCTGAAAAATAACTTGTGTGTAAAGGTGGAGGGAAAACTAGGCTTTAAATTATTGACAAGTCACTAACCAATACCCCAGTGGGTGCTGTTAATATATAAAATATAAATAACAAGAAAATATTCTTGTTTTTCAATTTGAATTGTATTCTGAGTTAAAAACCGGTTGGGTGCCACATGAAGAAGTTCAGCGGGCAATGTTAGGTATAACTGGTGAAGCACAACTTATTACAAATTGATCAGAGTTAAATCCTTTCTCCATAATGCATTATCTACTGCCTTTGGGCAGCTTTTGTTTCTTCACATATGAAATGAAGACAGTAATAACCTATGTCAAAAGATTAGCACAAGGGTTAGAAAAGATAGAAGAGCTTCTAATGCACCAAGCACATTACATGGCGTCTAACACAGACAGATTGTCTTCTGCTATTTTTCTGCCCATCTCCTTCATTTTAGGCACACATTATTTCATTCTTATTTAATGTTTTTTGGCCTCCATAGTGTATCATAGATACTTTATATTTGTAAGAAAGTCACTTTTAATTATTTAGCTGTGATCCTTTGGGAATCTAGGGTTTGAAAAAAGTTGTCAGTAATGTAACAATATTATCCAAAAATTGTGTTTCACTTCAAAGTGGTAAAGTTGAAAAAGTATTGAAAAGATATTTAATATTAACCTTAAAAACATTAAGACTTGAAATCCGTCAAAAGATCTCTAGTTGAATGAGAAAATAAAATTTGCCACGTTAACAAGGGCATTAGTATTAGCAATAAAACCATTTTAACCAGGCTCTTCGGGGAATGGAGTTTCCTGGCTAAAAACCCCTTTTGTTTCAACCCTTTACATAAATGTTTACAAGTATAATGGTTTACTTTTCTGCCTTAGAGAAATATATGTGTAGAATATAGTAGCCTCTTTGTTTATAGACTAAGGATCTTTCATTCTAAATAACAGTTATTATACTATGGCAGTGTGGTAGATGGCCTTTTTATAAGTAGGAGGAGATTAGGTTGAAAGTAATCCCAGTGTATACTATAAAAAGTTAACCCACCCTCCTGCACTTCCTTCCCCTTCCGTCCCAAATATCAGTTTTATTTAGTTTCACATCCTGCTTCTTCTGAATGTTTTCTAACAAACTGTGATTCTGGTTTCTTAAAACTTCAAATTTATTAAGGGAGACTTGAGAGATTATTTCATATAGGACCTTCATTTATTTCATAGATTAAAAAACCGAGATGTAGGTTAATTGACTTGTTCAAGGATACTAAGCAGATACACTAAAAGAAATATTTAGTTTTCCTCACTAAACTGACACTTTAATAGTGTCCCAAATTTTGGTGGTTATCTTTGATCTTCTTTGAAACAGGTAGATCGACACTTGAGAAAGCTGGATCAGGAACTGGCTAAGTTTAAAATGGAGCTGGAAGCTGATAATGCTGGAATTACTGAAATATTAGAGAGGCGTAAGTAAAATTTACAGTTTTCCATCAATGTTGGACACGGTCCATGTGCAAATCACTGAGGAGACACTTGTCCCGTGGAGACTTCTCAGATCCTGCGCTTCTGTGGATGGTGGCAACCGGGCCGGACAGCTTGGACTCCAGCAGCTAGAACCATTTGGGTTATGGATACTGAGAGACATGATGCAGGATATCATACACTTGCTTTTTATTAAAATCACATATTAATATTTTTTAATATGTATATACGTTAGTAAGATAAGTGGAGAGAACAAAGATTTAAAGAAATATAACCATCTAGAAACAAGCTAACCATCTTCATTAAATGTATTGACTTTGCCCTGCCTGCTAGATACCCTTAAACTCTGAGGAAGGTTGTTATTTTTTTCATGAGAACTGCCTTAAGGCTTTTCCTCAACTGTGTTGGTAAGAAAGATTTTAATTGATTCCAAAGCATTTCCTCTTTTTCTCAAAAAAGTGAACTTTTTTTTTTTATTAATCAGAAGCAATTTTAATATTTCTTTGTAAGGTTCAACTTGATCACCTGCTGTAATTTACCTTGATTACTTTTTTTTTTTCTTGATGCATTTCATCAGCAAGAACATGTACCTATTTCTACACACTGATGAAGAATTTCTGTATGGTGTTGGGTCGTGTGTGTGTGTGTGTGTGTGTGTGTGTGTGTGTATGTATAGATACACACACTCCCTAGACTAGGAGAATAACCTAGTCAAGAGTCCATGTTGGTATCTATAGTTGCAATTTTGTATTCAAAAGTAGATCTATCACTTTAGATGATCATCTAATTTATTTGTGATACTTTTATTCCAAGGAAATCCTATCTGAGAATAGTGTTTGAGACAAAATAAAATGTTCTGTAGCTGTTGTAATTTTTTTTCGAGATGCTGATAATAGCTGTGAATAACAATAATTCATGCCTATTCAGTACTGCAGGAAGGTTAATGAAGCATCCTCTGTAAGGACACAGACACACTAAATGAAATCAAGTTATAAAATCTGCTCCACCCTGTGCCCTGCCATAATTTCATCTCAAGGGATCAAGATAAACCCAGAAAATTTCATTAAAAGTCTTTTAATGCTTGGCGGTAGAGATTCTGTGCCTAACTTCTTTTAGGAAGTCTTTACTATCATATGTCCTTTTAACAATCAAAGAATTTTATCTCATATGGTAATGTCCCATCACCTAATACTTTAGGATCTCCCGTAGAAAGGTCTTCAGCCCAGTATAACTAGTTTGAGTTTTTAGATCTTATCGGAAATGGAGTTATAGTATCCATTCATCCACTTATGCGGTACCTGCTGTCCTGAATTCCCCAATTAGACATTAGCATGCCTTGAGCTTTTTTGTACGTAAGGTGAATATTAAGAAGTGGATTACATACTGTTTAGAGAGAGGATGAAATTGCCTCAGGATAAAGTTGGCAGTGGTGGTTCTCTGACTAAAATGATACAGGTATGTGCATCAGGGCTCCCAGTCCTCTGGTAGGTGAGGGTACAGAGTGCCTGTAGTTGATTGACCTTTAAAGTTCTATGTTGACATGTACCTCTGTGCCTTTCATTCTTAGGATCTTTGGAACTAGATACTCCTTCACAGCCAGTGAACAATCACCATGCTCATTCACATACTCCAGTGGAAAGTAAGTTCGGTTTTGGGCAGCTACAATTTTCAGTATAATTAAAAATTCATTATATTACCTGTATATTCTTTTTTAATTGGCTCCATACAACCAATTGAGAAAAAAATATCTCTCCCTTATTTTATTTTATTATTTTATTTTATTTTATTTTATTTTATTTTATTATTTTTATTTTTATTTTTATTTTTATTTTTATTTTTATTTTTATTTTTATTTTTATTTTTCCTTACAGTTCCTGATAGACTTATTGCTGTCATTTGAGAAAAGCATATTTGATTTGGGAGTAGAGAGTTTGCTTTTCCTGGGATACATTGAGGATAAATATATGGTATTAATAGCAGCATATACTTCCTACATTACAGACACCTGATTCTCTCTAGAGAGTGTTATAATTCAAGTCAAACGATAAGCTACGTGATGGTAGGCTCTTTGGTTTTTTGCCATCCTTGCTTCTTCAGTGCCTAGTGTGCTGCTTGGCATATAAGAAGGCCCCAATGTTGGTGAGTTAGTGAGTAAATGAATGGTTGGTTGGATCTTAGCTAGTTAGAAGACTGTATCAGCGCATCTTGTGACAGATCAATCTGATATGAAAGAATGGTTGAGAGAACTATTCAAAATTGTAGATAGTGTTTTGAAAACAAAATTCCTATCATGCTATATGTGAAACCATGGTGCCTTGTGAGTTATTCGCAGTACTTTGCTGCTGAAGTTATTTTTAATGTGTGAGAAGGCTACTCTTAAAAAACCAGGTGCCACAGAGAGTTCTGCTTCTCCTGTCTTCCAAGAAAACATATTGTTCTGTATTCCATAAAGAACTCAGGACATAACTGTACCTGCTTGTAACTGAATGGAAGTATTATGTTTTGTCCACAGTTCTCTAAAATTTTAAAACACAAAATTTCTTTATTTATATTCAGAAAGGAAATATAATCCGACTTCTCACCATACAACGACAGATCATATTCCTGAAAAGAAGTTTAAATCTGAAGCTCTTCTATCTACGCTTACATCAGATGCCTCTAAGGAAAATACGCTAGGTAAGTTTATTATCTTAAACATGAATTTTTGATGTTTGTATATGTTAAAATAAGGAGAAATGAAAGCATTCAGGATTAACAAATCATACTGATTTTTTACTTGGTTTAAAGTCCACATTTGGGGAAAGAAGAAAAAGGAAAAATGGCGCATGAAAATTTTATAGTGACATGAAAATGTTAAATTTAATGATTATATCTGTACTGGGAAATAATGTATTTTAAGCTCCCTAACATTATATTCTCTCCAACCATTTTTATTTCTTCTTTAATTCTACATAGGGTGTCGAAATAATAATTCTACAACTTCTTCCAACAATGCTTACAATGTGAATTCCTCCCAACCTCTGGCATCCTATAATATTGGCTCATTATCTTCAGGAACTGGTGCAGGGGCAATTACCATGGCTGCAGCTCAAGCAGTTCAAGCCACAGCTCAGGTAAAAAGGAAGAGGTTTGGAAATAGCAGGTACATTTTGTCTGAATCATTGGCAAACTTTAATAGAAACAACGAGGTGTGAACAGAGTTTTCTTACATTATTGTATAGTTTCATTTTTAAACCGTGGTTTTATGATGCCTGATGTTTTATTTAATGAAATGGATGTGCATCAATTTACCTGATAATGAAAAGTAAAAAAAATGGATTCGTGCAATGTCATGCAGATCCCTTCATACAGTGATTGCTCATGATGTGCATGTTTTTGACAAGAAGCCATAGCACCTGCTAGGACAGTACTCCATTCTGTGTCGCAGCCCTGAACTGACTGCATTACACTTGTTCACTTCTGTATAGTTTATATTCCAAATTAAGTCACCAATTCTCTAGTTCCCTCCTAACTGTGTAAAAACTGATTTTAAATCTTTACATAAAATAGTTCAAATGACAGTGATGAAAATAATGGTTCAAGCAAAAGAATATTGGATAAACTGACATAATACTGCAACTAGTAGGACTGAAAAAGAAAATCTGCATATATATGTGTATTAATATTATCAATGAACGTCTGTTTAAGATGAAAGAGGGACGAAGAACATCAAGTCTAAAAGCCAGTTATGAAGCGTTTAAGAATAATGACTTTCAGCTGGGAAAAGAATTTTCAATGCCCAGAGAAACAGCTGGCTATTCATCATCTTCGGCACTCATGACTACATTAACACAGAACGCCAGCTCGTCAGCAGCCGACTCCCGGAGCGGGAGAAAGAGCAAGTAGGTTTCCCTGTTACAGTGGCCCTGTGCCCTTACTAAGTATGCAGTCGGCTTGGCATCCAGCTGGGCTTGGCCATGTGCGACAAAGGTAGGATGTAATGGATCAGGATCACGTGGGGGAGGCAGGAAGACACACTGTCATACTTGCGGGAGGAGGAAAGTCTCTAAA
This sequence comes from Canis aureus, assembly GCF_053574225.1. Lineage (NCBI taxonomy): Eukaryota > Metazoa > Chordata > Mammalia > Carnivora > Canidae > Canis > Canis aureus. The sequence goes on along the minus strand of NC_135628.1, from coordinate 1,887,072 downwards.
AGGTGTTAAAAGTCTTTAATCTTTCTAGAGTCTTAAATTAGGTATAAATGACTCCTGTTTACTTTCTTCTGTTCATTAGGATAAGCCATTTTATGGAAACTTTTTCCTTTATGGCCCCTTATTTTGTCACGTGTCCCAATGTAAATTAATGCATAAGATACAAATTTTATCCTGGGAATTTTTTTTAAACAAAATTCTTCATTTTTATTAAAAGGAAATTGTATTAATTCTTGGTCTTATGCCCCCCAAATTGAAAGTATGAAAATATCCCTATATTTTTGTATATAAGACTCTTAGGATGGTTGTCTGTCTTAAACACAAAACCTTAACAGGGTTTAGTACCATCTATCCCCAGTATCTGCATTTGCTAGATATTCAGACATAATGAAAGTTCAAATGGTAAACCAGAAGAAGAGCTGTTATCTAATAATTGCATCATAATGTATTTTTAAATGTACTATATTTCCTGTGAGTAAATCCCAGGAATGATCAATGTAGAATTACCACAAAAGTGTTAGGTACCTCAAAAAGTAATTCATCTTAATGACCCAAATTTATTACAAATGCTGATAATAAATTTTCCTATTTTAAAATTTAATTAGCATGTAAATATTGCTAAATTCCTTGCGAATTTGCACACTCTTTCCTGTCTTAACACAGGTAAGTATTCACATCTCAGTTGATGATCATGATCATTTTCATCAACTGCTTTTGTGTATTTGTGTTTTAGATTTTGATGAAGAGCATTCAATTTGCTTAAAAATACAAAGAATGTCTGGAAGATAGCCGTAGCGAACACTAATTCTTACAAGTATTACCTGTAATTTAAGTCAGCATTAAGTCGTAACAGATTTAAAAAATTATTACAAAAACATAGTTTGAAAGAAATTTTTATGGTATCTTTATTCTCTAGAAAACAAAAATAAACTGTTATGAAAAATGTTGCTCTTTGTTGCTCTCAATAACTGTGCTTTTAAACCTGTGTATCAGGTTAGTTTAACTTCATGTTTAACGTTAATTTACGTTTAATGTCATTTCATTTCATACCACTCATTTAGGAATTATTCTCCCATAACTTCTGGATGCTGAGCAAATAAAACTGATACTGTTTTTTTCAGAAACAACAACAAGTCTTCAAGTCAGCAGTCATCATCTTCCTCCTCTTCCTCTTCCTTGTCGTCATGTTCTTCTTCATCAACCGTCGTACAAGAAATCTCTCAGCAAACAACAGTAGTACCAGAGTCTGATTCAAACAGTCAGGTTGATTGGACTTACGACCCAAATGAACCACGATACTGCATTTGCAATCAGGTAAAAGTCTGATATGTCTACAAAAGCAGAATCTCAGTAAAATAGAAAACAGAGCTGTTTGATTTTTTTAAGCGCTTTTTTTTTTCCAGTTAAAATACTTTTGCTTCCTTGTATGATTTTCTTCTGATTCTTATAAAATCACATTTGCTGTAAATATAAAGAGTTATAAAGGACTGTGTAAGTCACCCATAATCTCAGCCCTCGGATTTAACCTAGAATTAGACATTTTGTTTTATCACTACTGTTTACCCGACATGCATGTTGTCTTATTCTGCTCAGGCTGCCACGACAAAGTACCGTAAGCTGTGTGGTTCAAACAGCAGAACTCTATTTTCTCCCAGTTCGGGAGGCGATGTAGTCCAGTACTAAAGTGCTGACTGATCCCATTCCTGGTGAGGGCTCTCTTCCTTCCCAGCAGAGGGCCACTTCCATGCTGTATCCTCATGGTGAAGAGAGCTCTGGTGTCTTTTCCTCTTCTTATGGGGCATCCAGCCTTATTGGGTTAAGATTCCATCCATCTGGCCTCAGTTAGCCTTTATCGCCTCACAGACCCTGTCTCTAAATACAGTCCCATTGGGGGCTAGGGCTGCAACACGGGACTCTGGGGGAGAGGCACGAACATTCAGTCTTTTACCCGTATGTACACACAGATGCTCACGTGTGTATGTGTGTCTGTGTGTGTGTATTTGACCAGTTGGGTCTCAGTATATTCTTCATGGAACACTTTTTCACAGTCATGTGTACCGCACATCATTTTTCTTGAAGTAGTTTTTTTTTTTTTTTTTTTTAATCTTCTCACAGTTAAATGTTATACTGTATATAACTTTGTAAGCCAATATTTAGGCACAGGTTTTATTTTTAGTGTTTTTGAAATTACAAATTATGGGACACCTGGGTGGCTCAGCAGTTGAGCGTCTGCCTTTGGCTCAAGATGTGATCCTGGAGACCCGGGATCGAGTCCCACGTCAGGCTCCCTGCATGGAGCCTGCTTCTCCCTCTGCCTGTGTCTCTGCCCCTCTCTCTCTGTCCGTCAGGAATAAATAAATACAGTTAAAAAAAAATTTACGATTATATTATGGTAGGCATTTTTTTATGTAATCCATTTTATACACTAATTTCTAAGATAATCTTTTTGAAATTTTAGAAATAAAATTAAGTTAGAATATTTGTTACAGCCTACCAAATTATCTTCTGAAGTTCATTACCAAAACCAAGTGAGCATGCTTGTTTCCTAAACCCTGTCCAATGATGGATACTATTTTGTATTAAAAACCACATACCAATTTGATAGTTTTTATGTCACACAATCATTTCAACTTATATTAGTAGCAAATTTGGACCCTTTTTTGACTTTTCATTTCCTCTTTTATGAATTGACTCAATGGTGTGGGCCGAGTTTTCTATCATTTTTGTCGTGTATGTTATAAATACTTTGCTTGGTTTAGATGTTTTTTTGTTTTGTTTTTTATTCTGAAATTCCAGTTTTATGGAGTAATGACTATGTCAGTCTTTTTCCTTATGAAGTCAGCCATGGGGTATATACTTAGGAAGACCTCCTTGCCTTTTTTCCCCCTATAAATACGTCTTGTATTTCTTATCATTTGCAAATGATTTTGTTTAGCTCTTGATATACTTCAGTTTCTTTATGTTTAAATCTTTAATCCATTCATCCATCTAAAAAAAAACTTTAATCCATCGCAATTTCTTGTGTTTCATGGTATAAGTCGGCAATCTAATTTTTGAGAATTTGCCATTTAAGAGTTGATTAGGTTTTCTACTATCACCCAACAAACATTTTTTTAATATCAATTATTAAGAAAAGAAAATTCTTTAAGGATCCTGGTGGTAAAAATAGATTACCTGTAAAAGAACAAAATCAGATTCACCCGAGATTTCCCATTTGTAACACTAAAAACTGGGTGAAATAAACTGTAGAGCTTTAAGGGAAAAACCTGAGTGCCTCCAAAGATTGTTAACCAGAGAAGTTGTTCATGTGTATAGACCCATATACAGATACTCTCCCTCGAGTGGAGACTCAGATAGTATAACATCTAGTTCTAACCCTGTCTGAAACATTTTTCAGTCCATTGAGAAAATAACTCAAGAATTAGAAAGTTGTGTTCTAAAGTACTGGTGATGACCAGCCAAAAGAAAAATGAGAAAGGGCAGATAGTAAATTGATAATAAATTTAGAAGTTACAGCTGTTCCTGTAAAAATATAAATGAGCTCACAGGACCCAGGAAAAAGTTAAAACCTTGAGTAAGTAAGTAAGTAATCAAGAAACTAAAAGTCTTTAGGAAAGAAACTATCCACAAAGGTAATTTGTCAAGGTTCTTTCAGATTTTCAAACAGAACATAATTTGTGTATTACCTCTGTGCCCCTGCCCCCAAAAAATCTTTTAATAAAAAGCTATAAATCTTTCTAAAAATCTTTGTTAAAAAGCTATATGTCCTATTTCTTAACGCAATTTTATATTCTCCTCTGTTTTCTAACAGTATCATAAGCAATTTGGTTTTAGAATTTAGATGCTTGTTGTATAGTCATAATAAATATTTACTTTTATTTTAACCAGGTATCCTATGGCGAGATGGTGGGATGTGATAACCAAGATGTAAGTATTAAACTTTTTAAATTAGGAATGAAAAAAATCACAGAGTATTATTACTTGAACATTTTCCTTATTTAGGGTGCCTCTCAGTTTAAGAAAACAGATTTGCAGTTACGTTAATTACATTATATTAATGCTAGAATATTTCTCTCCAAAACAGGATAGAGTCCCTTCATGTGTTCCCAATTTAACTTTTTTAAAGCCAGTTTTATGATTTCATGTGCAGATGATAAATCTCAAAAGGTGTTACGTGGTATGAGAATTAGAAACATCCTCCACCTGCTTTACTAAGTGTAATACTGTGTTTACTGGAATCCAGTTCACTTATCACGGTGAGGAACTGGAATTTCACAACAGTACCTTGTGTCAGGAAGCCTGCTGCTGGGGGGACGAGGCGGGGGCGAGGGAGCGATGGGAAACGTTGAGGCCACAACTGATTTTCCTCCTACCAGTGTAGTGTTTCCTATCGTACTCTGCAGCTGTCAGCCGATAAGAGCCACTTCTGATATAAAACTGAAAGAAAAGAATTCCTTTTTTTCTTTTAAGGAAGCTTAATTTTGGTTACATACGTATCTTTATTGGATGCTGAGAATATTTTTTTCTAGTAATTTCACTCCCTCCTTATTTTTCTCAGACTTCCCCTTTGGTCATCTTTCCCTGCAGAGGAGTAACAGAACCCTAAGTTCTAAAGAAGTCCTAGTCCATAATACCATAACCCTAAGGTTAATGATAACAGTTTAAAACTTTTAAGACAATGTGAAGATTGAACAGGGTTGGCTTGGTACATTACCGTTCGTGCCTTCCTGACCTGACGGGGTCCCAACACGTTCACGTAGATGGAGAAAGCCTGTCCTCCCGCTTCCCCTTTACAATCACTTGTGGGCTGTCTGAGATGATTGTAGAACAGTATTGCCCAGTCGTTCCAAGAACACCATTGTAAACTCCTGGGGCAGTTAGTAAAAATGATGCATTTCTGTGAATATCCCAGCATAGCCTCTGATCTCTCTCATTCCCAGTTGTACTCTTCCGAGTGCTGAGATTTTCTGCTGAAGGTGTAGGACTGCCTAATAAGTTACAGAGTAGAATCCCCTCCCCCCCTTTTTTTTTTCTTAGAGAAGCAGGCTCCCTGCAGGGAGCCTGATGTGGGACTTGATCCCGGGTCTCCAGGATCACACCCTGGGCCGAAGGCGGCGCTAAACCACTGAGCCGCCCGGGCTGCCCTAGAATCCCTTTGCTCTGTGTATCTAGGAACAGATCTACCCAGACAGGAAATCCAGGACATCCCTTTGTTTTTCATTGCAGCTAGCTTATTTTGCTTTTACGAGGGAGTGAATAAGGCCGAATGTTAAATAGAATCCGTAAAATGTGTTTACTTTGTGAGAGACCCATCTCACTGCTTGTCCTCGACCATTGGTATCCACTCACTCTCCAGCTTAACGAGAATTAGTGAGTCTTCCTTCATTGCTTGGGATCATGGAAATAGTTTACATGAACCTCCGAGTTAATAAAGATGCATACGTTTTTCTGCCTCCAGTTCCTTATCTCTGAAACTTACCAGTTGTGTTCAATGATCTGTAAATCAGCTCCTGGATCTAAGAGTTCTGTTTCCTTGCATCTTATTGTTGATATCCAGTCTAGTGGGCATATTATACTCTGTAATCTCTGGAGATGTTGAAAACTTTTGCTCTGCCGCTTTGCTTTCCAGTGCCCAATAGAATGGTTCCATTATGGATGTGTTGGGTTGACAGAAGCACCAAAAGGAAAATGGTACTGTCCACAGTGCACTGCTGCAATGAAGAGAAGAGGCAGTCGGCACAAATAAAGGTGGCCGTCTCCTTTGAGGAAGAGAATCTTCAACTAAACATTTTATATAGGACTTTAAAAAAAGAAGAGAAGGAAAGAAGACACAATGCATTTCCAGGCAACCACTTCAAGGATTTACAAAGACAATCCTGTAAGATCTTGAACTTGAATTTTATGGGTTGTATTTTAATAATGTAAGTAAATTATTTATGCACTCCTGGTGTGCTATGAATATTATTCCAGTTAGCCTTGGATTATTTCAGTGGCCAACATATGCAGACATTTGTACTCCTCAACCATTTTCTCTCAAAGTAATGGGCATTCTATAATTTAGACTTCAGAGAATTCCAACGATGAAGATTTTAAGAAAAGTATTTTATATTCAACAGGTACGTTCTGCTGCATGTACTGTACTCCAGAGCTGTTATGTCACACTGTATATAAATGGTTGCAAAAAAAAAAAAAAAAAAAAAGTCAGTGCTTCTAAAAAGAATTTAAGATAATGGTTTTTCAAATGCCTTTATAATAAGCTTTGTTTCTTTGTGAAACTAAATTCAGCAGGCTGAAGGAAATGGTTCATGTGATGAAGTGGGCTGGTGTCCTCTAGAGTACCTGGGTACATAAACAGAAACTCCTGTAGGTAAAAACGAATCTGTGCCATTAGTCTTTCTATGTTTCTGCATCCACATAGAGTGCAGTTCATGGGGGTGGGGGGGTGGGAAGGGGGGACCTGAAGGGGAAAGGGCGTTAAAGTGATACATTTTTATACCAAATGTGTTTATTTTTTTGTGCAAGTAATCCTTAAAATTGGAATTGTATTAGGTGTTAAAATAAAGTTTTTAAAAAATTACTTGTATTTATACTTTGCAGACTTAATAAGGGAAATTTCTTAATTCTAATTAACTTCCAGTTTTCATAATCTAAATAGGACAGAGGTCCAGGACACAGAATGCTGTGTCGTCTGTGATTTCTTTAACAGTGCTTGGATTTCACGACGTGAAAATAAGGGAAAGACATTTTTAATGTAAATTTGAAACGTAAATGTATTTTTCTAGAACGTCTCCCGGACTTTTCCTTCATCTAAGGGACATGAAAGACGTCTAATTACAGTAGATAAAATGAAAATGATGGTGACAGATGTTTTGACGTGAGGCAGTGTGGCCAACTTAAGTAAAGAGACCTCCTGGATTGGAGCTTAAAAGTGCAGTTCTATTTTGGATACTTACCACATACTGGTATGACAGTTAGTTCACATTTTGAATCACTCTGGGCCTTATTAAACCAGGGTGATGCTGGCTGCAGGATGTCTGTAAAGCACTCCAAAGGTTTTATTCTATAGGTGCTATTAAAATTATAAATTTTGCATAGTGGAGGTTTTATTTCAGGTATGCTATCAAGTCAGGTTGGTAGAGAAATCCTTAAAACTTTAGAAATACTTACTACATCATTTCTTTTATGTTGAAACTTATTGGGTCCATTAGATTTCCGCTTTAATCAAAACCACTTATGAGCCTCTCAGAACTTACTCAGAAGACTATAAAATCTATGCAGTGCTACCCAGAGGGTATGGATGAGATGGGGGCTTTCAGAGGTCTCTCCTAGCTTCACGAATCCTCAGTTCTGAGCTGTTGCAGACTGATTTTATAGCTGACAGCCCATAAAACAAAGCTGGTTCATTTGTGGGTGTTGATGATTTCGCAGTATCATGAGCATCACGATTCCGTAACACTCAGTATTCTCATGGAGATTTTTAGAAACCTTTAAGGAATAATATATAATGTAGCAAACAGTTCGTTTATTAGCATGTGGCCTGGAGATGCTCTGTGGTACCGTTTAACCTTCTAATTATATATAATGAATTTCCCAAATTCATTCATTTTCTAGGAATTGGTCAAAGGATAAAGCCTTATATGTACAGCCTTATTTTAAGAGAAAGTTCCTTCTCTGAGTCAGGAACATCCCTCTTTCCAGCTGCTGCAGCCCCTCTCAAGTGTGTGAATTCCACTACTTACCAAATCACTTAGAAAACATTTTGACAAAATTCAGCCTCAAGTATCAACCATCTTATGAAGCATCGATAAAGAAGCAAGCCAAAATTGTGTTTAGTTATTTAGTAATTGGTAAAACCTGTTAGTATCTGAGATATAGCCAAATATGGAACTACTTCCTCCTCAAAAAAAAAAAAAATGTGGCCAACTATTAATATTCTTTGAGACATTTACACCAAGGGGCGGGATAAGCATTTTTGCTCTTAGAAAATACGGATTCAGGGGCACCTGGGTGGCTCAGTGGTTGAACCTCTGCCTTTGGCTCAGGTCCTGATCCTGGGATCCTGGGATCAAGTCCCATATCAGGCTCCTCGCAGGAAACCTGCTTCTCCCTCTGTCTGTGTCTCTGTCTCTCTGTGTCTCTCATGAATGAATAATAAAATATTAGAAAAAAGAAAGAAAGAAAGAAAATACGGATTCAGAATCTTTGTTGTGTAAAACTTGTGTAACAATTGGTGACACAAAAAAAAGTCCAAAATGTGGGTTCACAGTTTATAGGTGGTGAAAACTGAGGCCTTACTGCAATGGAGTGTACGTTAAAATGTTCATGGTGACACATTTGAAGCAATAAATGGCTTAATTAAATGCCTAAATGAAGCTGAGTGTTTGATAAACATACAGTCATTCTTGTAAAGGGCAGTTCATTTTTTTGCTCTTTTCTCCTTTTAAAGCAAATTCCACACACTTCGGATTTTTGACTGCATTTGGTCCGTGCCTCTGTCCTTCCATCTCAGAAATGGGCTTGTTGATCCCATTAATGAATCTTAGAAATACAAATGTCTGATACGCTCGGGCTGCGGGAGGTGAGGCGCTCTGTGTAGACATTGCACTGTTTTCCTTTAACTCCCATCTTTAAAAGAAATCTTTAACGGGTGGGTCTTAAGAGTGAATACGCTCAGGAACCGTATTTTTCTTATCCTACAAACATTTTGCCCCTGGAGCTTGAGCACACACAGCCCACGGTATTGGGGCGTGGGCGTGGGGAGGACCCGCGTGCTAACAGGTAACTGCTGCACTGGGCAGGTGCGGGCAGCGATGGCAGCGGGAACACCCACACCCCCGAGGCTTCCCCGGGGGGGGGGGGTTTCTTTTGAGCCGATGCCTAAAGGCACATGAAGTCAGGAAGGTTTTCCACGGCAAGAGACTGTTTAAGGGCCACGTCCACCCCGGTAACTTAAGAGAACTCTGGGATGAGGGAGATGAAGGGTCAGCAAGCAAAGCCAGGAATCCGAGCGGGAGTCTATAAACACAAGTTTACACCGTGTCCCCAAATCCTTTGTTAAGGAGACCAGTGGGGCATCTACGTACTGTTGGCCGAACACGTTCAGATCGGTTTAAGTTTAATGAAACCAGAGCGCTTTTCTTAATGTAGGGGTGACACAACAAGTCTTTAACTTGGAAATTGCTCAAAAAAAAAAAAAAAAAAAATCCTACACTTAAGGTGGGTCTTTCCTCCTCATTTTTTTAATAATAAATTTATTTTTTATTGGTGTTCAATTTGCCAACATACAGAATAACACCCAGTGCTCATCCCGTCAAGTGCCCCCCTCAGTGCCCGTCACCCAGTCACCCCCACGCCCCGCCCTCCTCCCCTTCCACCACCCCTAGTTTGTTTCCCAGAGTTAGGAGTCTCTCATGTTCTGTCTCCCTTTCTGATATTTCCCACCCATTTCTTCTCCCTTCCCCTCTATTCCCTTTCACTATTATTTATATTCCCCAAATGAATGAGACCATATAATGTTTGTCCTCATTTTCGAAACCACGAATCAGAATTGCTAGTGAAGATTTGTTTCGTTTTGCTTTCCTCATTGAGATGGTAAAGTCTACGTCCCCCAGGCTGTGACTCCTGACACCCAGGATCTTAATATTCGTGATTTGATTCTGCTACGGAGAAATAAAGTTAAAAGTGTCATAAAGACGCACTGACTTAAGAATTGTTTTGTTTTTTTGATTGAAGCATGACAAAGAAGAGGTATGCCCCTTTCTGGCCATTTCCATTTTCGGGTAGTAAGTACATATACTTTATACGTCAGTATTTAACTAATAAGTTATCAGGCATTATTAAAATGAAAAAAAAAAGTAATTTCTTAATAAATTCTTCAGGGCCATATAATCCAGTTTTTGGTTAATCCGGAGCCACCTTTCACTTTCTTTGCTATTGACAGAAGAGACCGTGGAAGAGCATTATAACCCTTCATGTCTCCACTTCTTATTAAAAACTCGGAAGCCAACGTGGGAAACGAGGGTGGAGAATGCATGTGCTTGTGTATGGGTCACTAATTCCCGTCCCCCTTTTCTGCCCACCTATGTTACTGAATAGGAGTGGTTGTTCCTAGGAAAACGTATAACTGCTAGTCTTGAATGGTGAGCTAGCCGAAAACATTCACAAATTTAACATCAGTAATAAGGAAGAACAGTGGTCGTATTTGAATTCTGTTTGCATTGTTAAATCTAATCCAGTAGAGGGACCCTCCATGCTAATACATTAAAGTAAGAACGGTTGTAATAGGGTACTACGTACCACGTTACTTTAAACAGCTGCCCTTTTGTTAAATGTAATGTGAGAGTCCAGCCAGAAATATTTCTGAATAACCCTGAACATAAATAAATATGAGTTACTTGTTTGGAATTTTACTAATATCTTACTATTTTTACTAACATTATAACTAATAATTAGGTAGTAGGAAGTCTTAGTGTGACCTCTCCCCAGTATTTCTCATTAGAACTTTTAAAAATTTACATTCGTATCCTGGAAGCACTAACCTATTTATCTTTAATATGACAAATGGCTATTTTCTTGAGTAGCCAGGTTTCACAAATGTGCCAAAAGGTGTGTTCATTTTACCAGCGCTTGACATTTATAAGTCTGAAAAGGAGTCCAGTTTATCTGTTGAAAACAACCAAAAAAATAAGCTTCTATATTAGAGGCCTTATGGTTTAGATAGAGGAGTCATCTCTTGAATGTATGTGGTATATGTGACCAAGAACCCTACTGTATCGAGGAATGTGCCCTTCTGACCCACCTAGATTAGCTCAATGGTAACCAGCCTTCGCTGGAGTAGGAACATAAAACCCACCTTCCTTCCATCCCCTATCAGACAACATCAGTCTTTCAGACAGTAAATTCAATGCTGTAAAGATTTCAAAATACCTCTCATTTTCTGAAAATAAGAATGGATGATTGTAATTACATCTTACAAAAGAAACAAACTGAATTATGTGACTATCTTGGGACGATTTCTTGAATATGTTATGGTTTCCATGGAATATTATATTGCAGGTTTATAGAGGAGACAGATGAGATTTGTAATTTAAAGGACATGATTTGATTGTATTTCATAACAAATGGAATCTCAATTTATTCATGTTTTATAGAACGATAGATAAAAGCAGGAATTCTCGCTCTACACCAAGGTCTACGTTTGTGCCCTAAAAAAAGGCAAAATAAGTAGCGTAATTCATTGGATTAAATGTTTGCCAGTCTATCTGTGTGCTTACCGACTGAAGCGATTATTTTCCTTCCCTCCCTCCCTCCTTCCTTCCTTCCTTCTTTCTTTTCGGGAGTGTGCATATATGGGCATGTATATATGTATGTTTACATATATCTACATAGATGAATATATGGTCTTTTAGAAGATGCAAATCTTAAAAGCACATTTGAGAGGCCTAAAGGAAATTATATGGGCAAAGTTGGTTGCATTTATTGGAAGGAGTGGGATAATTACACATTCAGGAAGTAGTTAAAATCCCGATGTCATTGCCACCAGCCACGCAGGTACACACGGTTATTCTAACATAAGTAACAATCAGGAAGCCACATATAAAAACTATGCAGTAACTATTCTTTGATTAAATTTCAGTTTTCCAACAGCACTACTGACATCTGTACTGGATGGTGGTTTGTTGTGGAGGGCTGCCCTGCGCCTGGTGGGACGTTTCGCAGCATCACTGGACAGCAGCAGCATCCCGGGGCCCGCAGGTTGTGACAGCCTAGAGTGTCTTTAGACATTGTCACATGTCTCCTGGGGGACAGGATTGCCCCTGCTGGGTTGCGTGTTGCCAAGATGTGAAATATTTCCTGTGGGAAAAATGGAAATAGTCTGGAATACATTTAACTCGATTATGTATAAACCTCCACAAACAGGAATTTCTTTTTTTTTAATTATTTTTTTATTGGTGTTCAATTTGTCAACATACAGAATAACACCCAGTGCTCATCCCGTCAAGTGCCCCCCTCAGTGCCCGTCACCCAGTCACCCCCACCCTCCGCCCTCCTCCCCTTCCACCACCCCTAGTTTGTTTCCCAGAGTTAGGTGTTCTGTCTCCCTCTCTGATATTTCCCACTCATTTTCTCTCCTTTCCCCTTTATTCCCTTTCACTATTTTTTATATTCCCCAAATGAATGAGACCATATAATGTTTGTCCTTCTCTGATTGACTTATTTCACTCAGCATAATACCCTGCAGGTCCATCCACGTCGAAGCCAATGATGGGTATTTGTCGTTTCTAATGGCTGAGGAATATCCCATTGTATACAGAGACCACAGCTTCTCTATCCATCATCTTTGGATGGACACCGAGGCTCCCTCCACAGTTTGGCTACTGTGGACCTTGCTGCTGTGAACATCGGGGCGCAGGTGTCCCGGCATTTCACTGCATCTGTATCTTTGGGGTAAATCCCCAACAGTGCAATTGCTGGGTCGTAGGGCAGGTCTATTTTTAACTCTTTGAGGAGCCTCCACACAGTTTTCCAGAGTGGCTGCACCAGGTCACATTCCCACCAACAGTGTAAGAGGGTTCCCCTTTCTCCACATCCTCCCCAACATGTGTAGTTTCCTGCCTTGTTAATGTTCCCCATTCTCACTGGGGTGAGGTGGGATCTCATTGTGGTTTGATTTGTATTTCCCCAATGGCAAGGGATGCGGAGCATTTCCTCATGTGCGTGTTGGCCACGTCCATGTCTTCCTCTGTGACCTTTCTGTTCATGTCTTTTGCCCATTTCATGATTGGATTGTTTGTCTTTGCTGTTGAGTTTAATAAGTTCTTTATGGATCTTGGATCCTAGCCCTTGATCTGATACGTCATTTGCAACTATCTTCTCCCATCTGTAGGGTGTCTTTGACAAACAGGAATTTCTGACTCGTTTGCCGGAAGGCGCTACTAGATGCTGCGAGGATATGGTGATGAGTGAAATAGTTTCTGTCGCAGAGCAGATGAGACTGTAGAAGGATACAAGTACACTGTGTCACCAAAATACAGTACAGACTATGATACAGACCAGTAATCTTGGTTCTAGTGCAAGCAAATTCAGAGTGTTTACAACAGAAAGAAAGTGGTGAAAAGTAAGTAAAGCAACCAGCTGAGAACACCGGTCCCGTTTACAAGAGGCAGGGGCGAGTGTTGTCCGATGGGCCCTCGGGTGGTGGGCACGTCGGAGACGCTGACCTAGTGGGCAATTTAAAATGAAAAGCGTCAAAAATAAATAAATAAATAAATAAATAAATAAATAAATAAATAAATAAAAAGTGAAAAGCATCTAGTTCAGGGGATTTGGTCTGTCTGGACTGTTGACTCATCTAGAAGAAACCTGAGTCTAGTCTGAAAAATAAAATACATTGAGAAAATATCTTTTCAAACAACACCATCTCCCTACACCCCCACCCCACTACTCCCTACCAGAAACCCCAAATGGAACACACACGGAACGGAAGAGGGTATTTTGTGTTGGGGGAGCCTTGAGGGGGAAGAGCGCTCTGTTTGCGTCCACCCTTGAAATCGCAGGGCTCTAGAAGGCCCGTCACTCTATCGTCCCAGGTTGATGCTGCTTAGACACAGGCCCTGGAAACCGCAATCATCTAGCAGAAGGGGCGCTCTGTGAGATTGCACGCACACCGCAGTCAGTGTGACAGGCTGCGGGCCGCAGGTGCCGAGTCGTTGGGCACGTCGCCCTCCCCGTCCCCGCACCTGAGCAGCTTCCTCTGGCTTCACCGTTCCCTGGGCCCACGCCGCGCCCCAGGCTCCTGCTTAGCCTGGGCTCCCCGCCGGCCGGGCGCAAACACCCGCTACCCTGGTCTCCACCCGCCGCTCGCGCTCATCCCACTCTTGCTCTCCTTCTGCGCCCCAGCACCTGCCCCCCACCTGCGTGCCACGGGCTGGAGGAAAGGGAGCCCACCCAGTGCTCACGTTTACTTTGGAGGCTTCTGTGTTCCAGGAGGTCCGTTACCTGGTGAATCTCTGTTGGTGCGTGTGACCCCACTGAGCCCAGCTCAGCCCCGGCGCCCAGAACACCGCTGGCCCGCGCCTTCAGCCTCCGGACCTCGTGCCATCCCCCTGGCAGGCCACCAGCCCTTCAGAGAAGGCGTTAGTGACCTCATTTCACAAATCACCTGTTTAAAGAAAGTGAAGGCCATGATACCTGCCGGACTGGGTCAACTCTAATATCCATGTTGGCTGCGATCCCTCAGGTATTTGGTGCTAAGGCCTCCTGCACCTTTTCTACCTCTTCCTTCCACCTCCCACTCCCTTCTCTCCCTTCTGCCGTTTTTATTGATCTACTTACGCCATCCTCTCCTACACCCTCTGACTTGGTGGTTGAACCAGGGAATCTGGGTTTTTCCAGCCGCCGCCGGTATCACTTCTAGAACATTCCCTTCTGATTCCTGTTATTTGAAGTCTGGCTACAAAATTATCTGACCCTGTTCTCTTTTGTTTTTCCCGGCAGGAAGGCACTATGGTCTCAGCACCTTGTGTCTTGTGCTTCTTTTGTGTCTTGTACTCAACAATTTAATGATACGTGAAAGTGACGCATCAGATTCCTCAACTCTGTTTTTCCACACTTTTTGCCTGAATAGAAATGCGTGTCCATTCCTTTTCTCCCAGGAAAGAACTTTATCTCACCTGATCTCACCCCTGCAGTGTAAAGATCTGGTAATTCCTGGGATCCCTCGCGTCACCCTGCATCCACTAGAACTATATCGTCCCACGTCACTGTAGAGCTGTTTCTCCTAAAACTCCCTTGGCTTCTAAAAGTCAAGCCGGGTCAAGTGTCACTTCAGTTCTCTGTACTTCCTCCCGTGTCATGGGACTGAGGGCTGTAAATCTGTACCGGAGGGGACACATGGGGGCCCTGGGGCCGATCCAACTGGACGGGGACTACTTCTGCTGTAAAGCTTTAGTCAATCTGTTTTGTAAAGAATTAGTTTCTTGCAGGCCCGGGACCTCAGGTGCCCCTTTCCCCGCGTCCTGCTCGCAGGGCACCCCTAGGCGCCGCTCCATCTCACCCAGAGAAGCGGCAGCAGAGCAGGACCTGCGGAGGGGATCCTGGGGCGGGGGGGCACGGAGGGAAGGTCACGGAGGGACGGCCCGCTGCGGGGACTGGGCACACAGCCCGCGTGCCCAGGGCCTCTAAAGGCGCGCTCTGCTCCGGGGCCGCCGGGGGTCCCCAGGTCACAGGGCGGGCGCTGCAAGGGCTGAGCTGCCAGGGCTGAGCTGCAAGGGTGGGCGCTGCAAGGGCTGAGCTGCAAGGGCTGAGCTGCGAGGGCTGAGCTGCAAGTGCGGGCGCTGCAAGGGCTGAGCTGCAAGGGCTGAGCTGCGAGGGCAGGCGCTACAAGGGCTGAGCTGCAAGGGTGGGCGCTGCAAGGGCTGAGCTGCAAGGGTGGGCGCTGCAAGGGCTGACTGAGCTGCGAGGGCTGAGCTGCGAGGACTGAGCTGCAAGTGCGGGCGCTGCAAGGGCTGAGCTGCGAGGGCTGAGCTGCGAGGGCTGAGCTGCAAGTGCGGGCGTTACAAGGGCTGAGCTGCAAGGGTGGGCGCTGCGAGGGCTGAGCTGCGAGGGCTGAGCTGCAGGCCCCGGGCAGGCCGCCCCCTCCCGGCGCTCTCCCGGCCTGCTCACACCGGGGGACGCGGCGGGGGACGCGGGGGGTGGCGGGGGAGCAGGACAGGCCCCGCCGCCCCCGCAGGGCACGACAGCCGAGGCCGAGAGGCTGCGTCGTGGCCCCGGGAGCGAGCCCGGCAGCTCGGCGGGACGGTCCGCGCTCAGGCCCCGACCCGAGTGGGCGGGACACAGGGGCCGTGCGTCCAGCGGGTGCCCAGGACACGGGGCCACGCGGCGCCACACGTCGGACGCGTGGGTGAGACCCGGAGGCTCCCGGAAGGCAGCCACGTGCCCAGCGCGGCGGGAGACGCCGCTCCCCGGCTGCGGGCCCCGAGTGTCTGCGGGGAGCCGGCTGGAGCCCCGCCCGTAGCCCCGCCCGTAGCCCCGCCCCGGCCCCGCCCCACCCGTAGCCCCGCCCAGGCCCCCGCCCCCGGATGCCGGGCCCCGCCCCACCCGTAGCCCCGCCCAGGCCCCGCCCCTGGATGCCAGGCCCCGCCCCCTCCCCGCCCAGGCCCCGCCCCCGGATGCCGGGCCCCGCCCCACCCGTAGCCCCGCCCAGGCCCCGCCCCTGGATGCCAGGCCCCGCCCCCACCCACCCAGGCCCCGCCCCCTGGATGCCAGGCTCCGCCCCTCTCCCCGCCCCGGGCCTTGCAAGCGCCCCGGGTAGCCCCGCCCCCATAGTTCCTGGCCCCGCCCCCTGGTCCCGGGCCCCGCCCCCTCCCTGGCCCCCGCGCACTCGCCCCCGGGCCCCAGCCCCGTCCAGGACCCGCCCCCGGGTCCGCAGGGCCCGCTCCCCCGGCCCCACCCCGGCCCGGCCCCGCCCCCCGGCCCCTGGGCCCGCCCCACCCCCGACTCCGCCCCGCCCCGTCCCGCCGGCCGAGTCCCCGGGCCCAGCTCCCGCCGCGCGGGGAGGGCCGAGGGCGGGGGGCGGGGGGCGAGGGCGGGGGCGGGGCCGGGCCGGGGGCGGGGCGGGGCGTCGGCGGGGCGCGGAGCCGCGGGCCGGCCGCTGGGTGTTCCCTGCCCGGGACTGTGGGTCCGCCGTCCCCCACTTGCGGAGTCGCGGAAACTTTTCTTTCCGGCTAAAAGAATGAAAACCGAGTAAGGACCTGGCGCTCGGAGCCCGAGGCGGCACGAGGCGGACGGGGCCGCGCACCCACGGGCCGGGCGCTGTCGGCGGGCGCGAGCGCTCAGGGGCGGCCGCACCGACGCGGCGGAGACACGCGGGGCCGAGCCGGGCCGCGACCCCCGCCCCCGAGGACACGCAGGCCCGCGCCCCCGACCCGCGCCCCGCGACCCCCGCGCCCCCCGCGCCCCCCGCGCCCCCGACCCGCGGCTCCGCCGGCTCCGCGTGCGCCCGGCCGACCTCCCGGGGCCCCCGGGGCCCGCGGCACCTGCCCGCCCCCGCCCCCCCCGCCCCCGGCCGGCCGCTCCCGGCGCGCATGGACCCGCTGTCCCCGGCCGCCGCCCCGGGGGCCCCGTGACCCCCGTGCCCCCCGTGACCCCGGGCATCGCCCGCGGAGAGTGCGCAGGCGGGGCTGGCGCCGTCGTGACCCGGGCGCGCCGAGGAGCACCGATGGGCGCGCGAGCTCGGCCCGCGGACGGCAGAGCGGCGGCCCCGGCCCCCCCCGCGGCGCGGACGCGGCCCCGGTGCGGCTGAGCGGGCCATGCCGTGCCGTCCGGGGCCGCCCTGCCGCCGGCGCTGCCCCCGGCCCTTCCTGCTGGGCCTGCTGGTGGCCATCGGCCTCTGCTACCAGAGCCTGACCCTGCGACGGACCGGGAAGCCCCCGAGCGCCGCCCCGAGCGCGCCCCCCGAGCCCCAGGCCCGCAGGTGCGCCGCGGGCTCCCCGCCGGGCCGACGGTGCTGGCCTCTCCCCGGGGACGCACGGGAGGTCAGGAAGGTAAGGGCCGCAGCCTGACCCTGCCCTGCCCTGCCCTGCCCTGCCCTGCCCCAGGTCGCGCTCTGCCCGCCGCCTGCCTGCACCGAACCCCCGCCCCCCGCCCCCCAGGTCCGAAAGGGGCCCCGGGAGGGACCGCCGGGCAGCGAGGCCCGCGGGAGCTGCGGCTCCCTGCACGCGCTTGCACGAGCTCCCGGCCCTCACCCCGCCCCGCGCTCCCCCGTGGGGTCTCCCCAGCCCCGCGGGATGATGCTGGACGATGCGCACGTTTGGGGTCGCTTGGGGTCGGGCCCGGGTTAGGACTCTGGGAGGTCAGGCCCACTCAGACCTTGCTGCACCCCGAGTGTGTGCTGGGGGGACAGTCAGCAGAAGGGCCCAGGCCTGGCGGGCTCCGGGGCAGCCCCCAGTCCCCTTCTGTGACCCGCTGCGCCCCTTGTTCATCCGTGGGCAGATTTCCTTACCCCTGAACCACCTAAAGGAATAGTGTCCTCGCTTCCTCCCAAGCGCCGACAGCCTGCCTTCTGCGGGTCATGCAATTTGCCAGACACCGGTCATGCTGTCCTTACGCTATTCCAGTCAACTTCACTTAACTTTGTGAAGGGTTGGGAGGAACCCCAAACACACACACACACACACACACACACACACAACCGCACAGGATTTCTGTTTTAATCTCCGGCTCTGGTTCGTGCCTGTCGGTGACCTTTCAGGATGACCTTTCCAATGACCCCGCCTAAAACAGAAAGAGGGAAAAGAAAAGCACACAGGCAAACCTGCCTGGTAGCAGAGCTGCTGGCGTCTACACTCCACCAAGGGGTCCCGCAGGTTAGTGCAGGAAGCTGTTGGCCCCGTCTCGTCCCTGCAGTGGAGTCAGGTAGAGCCTGTGACTGTGGTCGCTGTGCGGAGCCGCGTGTCCATCACTGCTAATGCCTCCAGCACCACGGCCATCGTGTTTCAAAAACTGCTTCGTGCACGTCCCCTCCAGCCTCGTGAGCCCGTGAGGGAGACGGGGTAGGCATGGTTGTCCTCACTGCACGGGGGACGGCCATTGCTCTCATTGAGGCAGGCCACCCGGCCAGCAGGGAGCCCTGGTCCCCACCGGGTTCCTACCACTGCACTGGGGCTGAAATCAAAGCAAATTCAAAGCCCTAGTAACAGTCGGTGAAGAGACCACAATAGTAAGAACTTGTTGAAATACAATATAATACATTAGAACAACAACAAAAAAGTTTAAAAACTTTTGAGTGAGTGACTTAGTTTATCCACCGTGTCAAGAAACACGGCAAAGAATAGCAGATAATATAACCAGAAACACTTCCAGATGAATCTCCAATTGCAAGTGTGAATCAGTTATGAAATGTTCTAAAGTCACTGGAGAATTTGTATTTTTTCTTCATTTGTGCTAGCATTGATTTTTGTTTGCCTTTTTTAAATACATCAAATCTCTAATGGGTATAAACTGTGACTTTGAAAGTCACTTCTTGTTTCTATCCAGTATTAATAGATACAGTTTCTTTAAAAATAGTCAAAATGATTTTGCTCTTTTTTTTTGAGATGGTTTTGCTCTTTAAATACCTAAAATTTGTGCAAAGAATTTTTGACAAAAAGGTTTTTATTCATTACCTTACAGCTCTTCTTACTCCCTGCTTGACTTTACGTGACTCCTGTTTTTGTCTGTAACACAGGCATATGTTAACTGTTATTTGTAGGCTGTCACAGAAAATTCCATTTCAGCTTTGGATCTCCTGCTACTTATAAACCATCTGAAACTTATTGGCTGCTTGTGTAAAACGTTCACTCTAGAATTTTCTTTGCAAAAAAATGCCAGTCACATGATCTTTTCCCCCAAGTTATTCACAGTCTTTAATATCTTAATCATAAGCAAGATTCCAAGTTCACAATTATAATTCAGAATGGATATAAAAAGTCAATTTCCAAACATTTGCCATGTATATCTATTTTTAACTAACTTGTGTCAGCCATTGGTTTAGAGCCAGTTTTTCTAGAGATAGAAAGGAAACTAGAAGGAGTCATGTGGAAGTTAGTTAAAACCAGATATAACTTAGTTCTCCTTGTCATGTATGTTCCAAAAAGAAAAAAAGAATCAAATAATAATCCAGTTTTGAAGATTAAATATTCTGTAAGATAGCCAAAGTGAAGAAACAGATGTTTTGGGGATCAATAGATACATCAGTCTCAAAAAGAGCTACCTTATGAAGTTCATTTAAGAAAACCACTGATGAGATGCTTATGTAGATTTTTCTCAACGCCTAAACTATAGCTTTTATGGAAAAGGCATTGTTTGTATCTAGAAATTTTAGGTTTTGGTATTACTTTTATTTACAAACCAAAATGTTCATTTTTCCACGGCTTTTTTAGTGATTTTTTAAAGTTGCTTAAAGTAGCTGGTTTTGACCTAAGGTTCGCAGGTTCCAGGAAGTATTTGGATTTATAAGATAACTACCAAACTCAGGCATGTCGCACAAAATATTGTGTATGTCCATATGCACGTTTGTCTGGGAGGAATCCTGGTCCCCTGCAAATAGTCAGACCTAAAGGCATACCAGGAAACAAAAATGCTTAAAAAGCAATGCATTTAAACTTAAATTGCTCCTTCAGGAAGTACACATTGGGTGCAGATTTGTAAATCTGAAAAAAAAGGAAGAGAAAATCTTAACGAAAGAATCCCTGAGAGGAGGCTTGCAAAAGGGTTTCGGTGACTGCTGAAGTGTCTACAGGGATAAACATCCAGAAACTAAAATCCACTCCCAGAGTCTTGAATCCCAGGTTTCACACTTTGGTGAATCAGCAGCCAGGCCTGCCCCCACCCACCCGGGGCCTCGGTCTCGGCCCGATCGCCCTCCAGCAGCGCGCAGGGGGCTTCTGTGGCGCCCAGGCCCGAGGCCCGGAGGCCTGCGCCCTGCGGTTCGCCCCCTGACTCTGTTTCCCCCGCAGACCCGAGTCACGCCCTGGTATAGCCAACTTTCCACAGTTAGGGAGTGCTCTCCCTCTTCCGGCCAAATTTTAATTCTTTTTTCCATTTGAACTTTCCAAAGGACCTTGCTGAGCAGCTGCGCTTTGGTCATTTCTTCCGGGTTTGCTCCCAGCATCACTTGTTCGGATTTTGGCCGGTAACCTGGCATGTGTTAAAGCCATTTCACTTGAACGTGCACTGAGGACAGTTTCGTTTGCTCGGAGGCAGACTTCTTTGTTTTGCTCGGATCCAACCCCTGACCTCTCACAACATAGGAAGCCCGGTCTCCACAGGCGGTGGGCGAAATGTGCTGGTGCGCATCTGGGGGCATCTGCTCCTTGCTCGGGAACTCGGCGTTTGGAGAACAGGCCACCCCCACAGCCCCCGCCCCCGGGGGGCTCCCCAGGGAGCTGCGGTGCCCTGTGGCTTGCCGTCCTTCCTTCTCCACTTCTGCGGGCGTCTCCCGTGCGCGGTGACTCCCCGACACCTCCCTTCCCGGCCTGGGAGGAGCCGCGCCCCTCTGCAAGCCGGTGCTTTCATGCGCACCTGCCCTGGTTAGCCTGGTTTGTGGCTCTAATGACGCGTGATGTATTTAACATTGGAGAATTCCTAAGAAATTGCTTGAGTAGCCCAGGTTTTCTCGAGACAGAAGCTGAGGCGAGACTTCATTGGAGGCTGCAGCTGCAGGGATGCAAGAGTAGGGGTGGGGGGAGGGAGGGGGGAACAAACGGGTGCGTTTAGGGGAGACGCGCCCAGGGAGGCTGGTACAGGCCAGTCCTTGTGGGGAGGGGGCAGCACGGGCCGCGATCTGTCTCCTGGTTTGCCCTTCTTCTCTCTTCCATTGGTCAGAGTTGTCCTGTGCCACGGCCAGGTCGCGTTACCGGCCTGTCGAGGTGGCCTCAGTGGGTGCAGGCCCGCTGGGCCAAAGGTGGGGCCTCTTTTCCAGTCCTCGTTGTGCCAGGGCCCCCGGTCCGTGGTGGCCGCGGTGGGAGACACGGTGTCCGGGGCTCACCTCAAATGAGGAAGGTGATGTGGTGCCTGACGCGGTGGTCGTGCTAAGTTTGCCTCCTGAAAGCCACGGAAGATGTTGAAATGTGCTCTCGCTCTTGGGAAATGGCACCGCTCCCTTTGAGCGAAGTGTTTGGGATCAGCTCGCTGGGAGCTCTCCAACCGAAAAAGATAATCCTGACTTCATCTTTGCCCTTTGTCTCCCTGATTCAGCTCGTTCATCCGGTCTTCCGTCTGCTTCCTTCCCTCAGCGGCTGTCTGTGGAGCGGGTTGTGCTAAGCACTGTACGGGGCACCGTGGCACGGAAATAAAAGGCACCGTGATAAGTAGTTAAATGACTACGAGCGAATCCGTGACTCTAATAAGCGTTTTGAACGATGAGCAGGAGTTAGAAAGGGTGGACAAAGAGGGTGTATCAGAAGCAGAAAATGCCACATTTACAAAGAAGAAATTAAATGGCCTGATAGATTTGGAGCATTCAAAGTATTTGCTGTGTGTGTGTGTGTGTGTGTGTGTGTGTGATGTGTTGGGGGAGCAGCGCAGGGAGGCCTATAAATGGGGTAGACAGTTCAGCAGGGTCTAATGTGGAAATGTGGGCATGACATCCTATCCCGGAGGTGACAGGGAAGCCCTGAAGAGTGGTACGCAAAAAGCGGCACAAACAGGTTTATGTCATAGAGAACATTCCAGAAGACATACTGCAGAATGGACTTGGAGGGTGGGCGAGCGGGTAGAACTGAAGTAGGGCATCCGGTCGCAAGGCTGTTTCCCGAGGCCTCTTCTCCGCCCAGTCTTACTTTCCTCTCGTGTTCTCGAACGCCGTCTTTCAACTTTCTCCAGGACCCTTCCAGAGTTACTCTCCCGGAGCGGCAGTATTGCTGGTTCAGACCTTTCCCCTGGACCGTGCCTTCTGCGGGTCCGCGGACTCATCAGTGACCACAAGCAGCTTCCTTCGCAGGGGGCAATCCGCCTGACCCAGGGCGCCCCCTCGCTCTCTCCTTTCCCTCAGAGAAGCTGTGGCTGGGTCTCTTTGGATTTACTTCCCGGTCACCCCCGCCCAGGCCTTCCCCCTTTGCTTTGGGCTCTTCCACCGAAACTACTCTTCAGCGACCCCTTCCTTGTCTATCAGGTGAAGTGATTGATTTTCAGTTCACATCCTTCTGCTCTGAAGCGTCTTACACAATTGGTCAGCAACTCCTGAAATGTTGAATTCCGTGACACAGCGAGATTATTCTCTGACGTCTACCAATAACTGCTGGCCTCCTTTCAGGGTACATTTCCTCTGACGCTAAAAGTAGACATTGCCAAATTGAGTGTCATTGGGCCTTCGGTGGTCTTGGTTTATACTTTCCCTTGGTGATCATATCAACTTTGCATTCCGTTTATTTTCAACCTGTATAGACAGATGACCTGTTAGGTATATGTCTAGCTTGGATCTCACTCTTCAACCCCCAGATGGGCATCTCCAATTTCTTGCTATCTTTTATTGAGGAGTAATAAGAACTATGAAAACTCAAATATTTTCCTTTCAAAATTTCCACACCCAAATCAATGGCTCCGCTTGACCTATTTCCATGAAGAGGACTCCCCCGCTCCCCATTCTCCTGAATGAACAGGTTTTAACCCTTGGAGTTATATTTGATGCTACTTGCTCTTTCTCTCCATCTTGCCCCCATGGCCAGCTCCAAATTAGAAAGGCCACCACATTTTCCAGGCCTCTTCTTTTTCTCTTTTTAATTGTTACCTTTTAAAAAAATTTTAATTGTGGTAACAAATGTAAAATAAAAGATTTGTCCTTTTCATCAATTTGAAGTGTTCGACTAGTACACTTGTTGTTCTAGTACTAGTTATATTTGTACTGTTGCATACAGGCCACAGCATTCCTGCCTTGTCCACAGCCCTTTTTCAAAACCATTTGTTTCAACCCAGCTCAGCTCATATGTCGCTTCCCAGTGTGTTCTCCATGCCCCTGGCTTCTGGTTTATATAGTCTTGAAGACATACTCTTCCTTTTCCAGCTCTGACTTCTGGTTTCTCTCTGCGACCATGATGCTCATTTGGCCCTTTATTATGCTTAAGTAATTTTAGTTATCACCTTAGAACAAGCCTATATGACTGGTTTAAAGTGGGTTTTCTCCCAAATACCCCAAATGAACCCAGATAATAACTAATTAATGTTCCAGATTTTTAGAGTTTACCTTCATGATCTTGATGCTGTGTCCTCATTGCCACTAACCTAGACGATTTTCAGGGGCGTAACTAGTTCCTCTTCAACCTACTGCACGTTCTAAGCCATCTACATACAACTCTTATGTTCTATCTCCTAAACGGGCTGTGGTAGTTGTTATACGGAACCCACTGAATCGAATAGAATCCATCCCTCTCCCGCCAAGTATGTTCCAACAACTTTTTCGGCCTTACGTCCCACTCTGCCTTTATTTGTGATCCATATGCCAGCCGTACCCTTGTTTCCAAATGCCACCTCACCGTCTTTGCCTGGAGTCCCCTCCCGTAACTCTATCCAAGTCGATACCTCTAAGACATCTTTACAGACATTCTTAGAGCATTCTGGAAGCTGCAATTCCACTCTCTCTGGGTGGCGGCAGACCTCATCTCCATGACTTGATGTGTGCCTAAGCATCCCTAATAAGACTTGTTTTTCACTGTAATTATTTAGAAATGAAGAAACATGTGAATGTAGAACTAGAATTAGAAATAAGTTGAAGATGATCTGGTTCAAGACTTATTTTATAAGTGAGAAAAAATGAAGCTGATGGAAAGGAAGTCCCTTTGAGAGTGACTAATGGAGTTGATAATGATAAGATTAGACTAAGACCTCAGTTTTTTTAGCTGTCTCTGTTCTATTTCCCCTACTATCTCTATTCTATTTCCGTTTACTCCATTCTATCTCCATATACTGTCTCCATTCTATTTCCATATACTAAGTCTATTCTACTTTCATATACTCTCCATTCTATTTCCATATATTCTCTATTCTATTTTCATGTACTATATCCATTCTATTTCCATATACTATCTCCACTCTATTTCCGTATACTAAGTCCATTCAACAGTTCATATACTCTCCATTCTATTTCCATATATTCTCTATTCTATTTCCATGTACTATATCCATTCTATTTCCGTATTTCTCCTTTCTATTTCCATATACTATATCCATTCTGTTTCCATATGCCATCTCCATTCTATTTCCATATACTATGTCCATTCTACTTTCATATACCCTCCATTCTATTTCCGTATATTCTCTATTCTATTTCTATGTACTATATCCATTCTATTTCCGTATACTATCTCCACTCTATTTCCATATACTAAGTCCATTCTACTTTCATATACTCTCCATTCTATTTTCATATACTGTCTCCATTCATTGGCATTATGGATTGAATTGCATCCCCCTCAAAAAAGATATGTTGAAATCCTAACTCCAGTACCTCAGCATGTGACCTTACTTAGAAATATGGTTATCATAGATGTACTTAGTCAATATGAGGTTCACACCTGAGTACCGTGGGCCCCTAATCCAATATGACTGGCATTATAAGAAGACAGTCAAATGAAGACAGAGACATACAGGATGCACTGCGCTTAACGATGAAGACAGAGTTTGGAGTATGCAGCTGCAAGCCAGGGAACCCCAAAGATTTCTGGCAAACCAGCAGAAGCTAGAAAGAGGCAAGGTAGAAGTCCGCTACAGTTTTCAGAGGGAGCACCCCACTGCTGGCCCCTGGGGTTCAGGTACCTAGCCTCTAGAATTGTGGGGCAATACATTTCTGTTATTGTAAGCCATCCTTTTGTGGTACTTTGTTGTGGCAGCCCTAGGAAACTAATAAAATAGGGGAGGCGGAGTAGTTCAGCTCATGAGCTCTGGAGTCAGATTAATAACACTTGTTACCTTGCTACCTTGGACACACTTCTTGATCTCTTTAGGATTTCATCTTCTCACCTCGAAATGGATATATTTTCACCTACCTTACAAGGCTAACATGAGGCTTACATGAGATAAGTCTTGTGAAGCACTTAAAGTGGCTGACATATAGAAAGGGCTCAATAAATATTAACTATTATATAATTTTCTTGAGGACTTACTCATCCTCCCGACCCCTACAGACCCTAGCATGGGACCTTCACAAAGTAGGTGAGCAATAAATAATTGCTGCCGGGAACATGAGGAGCTGGGTAAGGAGCATCTGAGATGAAAGCCTTGTTGAGTTTGTCTCCCTGCCTCTAAGCTGTTGTGTTTTCACTAATGAACCTTGAGAATCAAAACAAAACTTGAGGAAGCTGCTGTGTCGATCGAGTCAGGCTTGCTTATCTGTAGGCAAGGTCTTCGGTTTGGGCTGAATCTTGTTTTCTCTTCTTTTTTCTTTTTTTTAAATTTCAGATGCTGGGATTAATTATATGCTATAGTTAAGGATGTGGAGGGATGAGTTGGATGGGGAGTAGAGGAAAGAGGTCAAGATTTTAGACTCTGCACAATTATATTTGTTTATTGTTTTTCTCCCTACACATAATTTAAGTTCCTTAAGAGCAAGTACTTGATTTAACTTGTTTACTGCTTCTGACCCTAGTGTCAAAACAGTCTCTGACACATAGTGAGCCCTGAATAAATATCTAGTCAATGAATGAATGAATGAATCATGACTTTGGAGATCAGAGAAAGTCTACTTTAAAACAAAGATGAAAAATGAGAGGAAGTCCTCCTTCCTTTTCTTTTTTATTTTTGTTGAGCTCTCAGACCCTAACCCCATCTTTTTCTTGTACCAATATCTCTTGAACCCCTTTCTGTACCGTCTCTTCTTATACTTGGGGCTAATGCTAATTGTCTGCCATTTTACTACATTGAATCTGCTTCAGTTATCATTCATTTCTCCTGTTCTCTTCAGCTCATTTGTCTCATTGGGATCTTTATCCTGTAAGAGATCTCAAGTATCTACCACATTTAAGGAAGAAGGAGTGGGTGCCTACATGGCTCAGTTAGTTAAGCGGCTGACTCTTGATTTCAGCTCAGGTCATGATCCCAGGGTTATGGGATCGAGCCCCATGTTGGGCTCTGTACTCAGTGTGGAGACTACTTGTCCCTCTCCCTCTGCCCCTCCCTCTGCTTGTGTGTGCTCTCTCTCTTATAAATAAAATACTTTAAAAAGAAGAAGAAGGAGGATGAGGAGGGAAAGGGGGGAGGAGGAGAAGGAGAACATCCTTTCCCAGCCAGTGTGACTTTCTAACTACTTCCCATCTCTCTTGGCTTCTCAGTCACCACGATCTTACCTCTCTTCCTATGAAGCAATTCCCATTTTTTTTTTTTTTTTACAAATTCTACTAAAAATCAAGCCTTCCCTTTTATGTGTTTTTATATGTTAACCATATTTGAAGATAAACATTTAAAGAGTATGCTGATGGGAAACTAAATCTGGGGCCTATGCACAGGAGGCTCTCAGGAGATGATGTCAGCATGCTAACAGGTATGTGACTTCCATAGAATTATTTGGGCTGCCCGATGAGCATTTAACGCCTGTGGATTTCTTTGAGATAGTTGATTAGAGCTATGCTAGATTTTTATAATGAAATATGCACATGGGTGAAAAATTGTTCATACTGAGAAAACTTTAAACAAATTCAAATTTGCTTACACTAGATAAATTTTAATGAAGTCTTGATGAAGCTGATATTTAAGCAAGTTATGTTAAATTTCCTATGAATCCAGGAATTAATCAGTTTATGGGTGTCATTCTCTCTTTTTTCAAAATAATGGCAATAACTTCTTTTTCCCTCTCAGCAATTTTGTTTCTTGTTCTAATAGAACTGGAAACTCACACAAACCCTCAGAAATGGAAACCACTAGATACACTCACATTATAAAAAGTGCTTCCTGTTATCAACTTTGAGTCTGTGGCCTTTTGGGGTGAAAGGAATGTTTGGTTTCATTTTTCCCTTTGGTTTCCTTTGGATCTTTTTCTAAGGAGCCATTCTCGCTAAAAGGATGAGCTCATGTTCTAAAACAGGATTTATGTTCTCTAACAGAAACTATACCAAAGTTGGAAATTTGTATGGTAAATAGTACTTTGTCAACGTTTGCACTTTCCAGAGACTTGTTCAAAGTGTAAAACTAAACATCTGGACTTACGTACAGGGTTAAAAAGAAATATAATAACAAATTATAAATTGAACCTTGGCCATATATAAGCATCTTAATGAAAAAAATGTATTTAAAGTTCAATTGAATTCACTAAGGAGAGCTGATTCACTTATGATCCAAAGTAATAGATGAAACAAAATATTCAGAAGAACACATGGACTTGAAAGAGCACAATGGGCCCAATCATGTGTTCGGAAATATAACTACATTTGGTATCTCTAATCCTTGCTTGGGGACTCTGAGTGGAACCCTTGCCAGTTCACTTATGGTGCATCCCCGTTGAGTCCCTTGCTAAAGGGAGGCTCCAGGATGCTGCGTGTTGGTGGGAATCGCCCTAAGTGTATCCACCAAGGCTTCTGACCCTAAACCTGTTGAGTATATTGAGTAAGAACATAGATATGTTGTGAAACAAACACGACCTTTGGCTCAGATTCCAACCGTGTCACTTATTAATGTAGGTCACAGCAGATCTTATGTAGATTTCTAAACTCTCAATTTTCTCACTGGAAGAATGGACCTAGCTAAGCCTGCTGCTTGAGAATTGAATACGTGTCTGAAAACACCAAGCATGGTGGCTGACCAGGGTTTGTGTCCAGTAAATGTTGGTGTTTTTCCTGCCCACAAGAAGCTGGACTTAAGCTTTGACCTCAAAAACAAGCACTATAAATGGCTTATATATTTTTTCAAGAATGTAGTTCCTGTGTTTGATCTTCCACCTCTGTGCTTTCTTCATTATATTCTGTTTGGGCAGATGTTTGAGGTAGCATGTTCTGTGCTAGCAGTCTTTGGAGTTCCTCTGACACCTCCAGATGAACCAAATGGAAGTACTTTCCACTAGTTTTCTCCGGATGAATGATACTTCCTTCCCCTCCTGCTCAAGAATGTGTTCAGCTACAAGAAGTAGCAATGAAGCACATCTTCCCTGATTTATAAAGTTCAGATTATTCACAAATTCTGATATTTTAATTCTTTTTATAGCCAATTCTTTTACGACACATCTCACAGTTGATTTTCACAAATCAAAGCTCATTGTCTGCTGTCCTGAGTATGTTCTGACTATGCCTAAGAGAGGGATCTGGGAAAAGTGACCGATTCAGAATGGGAGAGTCAGGCAGGGGAAAAGCCTCATGAGAGTAAACAATCTATGGGGAGAAAAGAGAATTTATTAAATAGGAATATTGTTCCTGGGTCCTGGTGTTTCTAGCTGGTTTTGACATAGGAAGAGAAGACCATGTTGGAGTGCTGGTACACCTGGTAAAGGTCAGTGTATCTGAGGCCGATCCCGCTGTGCCCCACTCACTCTCTCCAGGTGGAAGAGAAAAAGAACAAATGGGTGTACAGGAAGGTACTTGTGATGGGTACTGGGTGTTGTATGTAAGTGATGAATCACTAAAGTGAGTGTAATGCGGTGGCCTATGTAAGCAAACCGAACTCTAAGCCTGTAAATGCTTCAAGGTTAGCAAATCAAAACCTAAGGACAACTAATCGGAAACAGCCAAGTAGGAATGCCCGGGGGGCTCAGTGCTTGAGCATATGCCTTTGGTTCAGGTCGTGATCCGGGGTCCTGGGATCGAGTCCCACATCGAGTCCCACATCGGGCTCCCCACAGGGAACCTGCTTCTCCCTCTGCTTGTGTCTCTGCCTCTCTCTCTCAGCCTCTCATGAGTAAATAAATATAATCCTAAAAAAAAAGAAAGAAAGAAACAGCCAAGTAGACTTTAAGCGATAGCCAATGAA
Organism: Canis aureus; assembly: GCF_053574225.1. Lineage (NCBI taxonomy): Eukaryota > Metazoa > Chordata > Mammalia > Carnivora > Canidae > Canis > Canis aureus. Next base: position 1,857,657 of record NC_135628.1, on the reverse strand, counting down.
TAATTGCCTTACCTTGCCTGTGCCTTTTCTCGATTAAAGTCTCTCCCTGAGCTCCCGGTAGAGAAACATCCTAAGACCAATATTACCTTATATGTTCACTGACTAGAATTTACATAAAAAGTTGAAAGTAAAAAGAACTAATGGGGACCCCGTTCCAATCCCAAAGAGTTGAGTCACCATGCACAAGTGACTTCTTTTGTTTCTTCTTGTAGCCTATGGCATAAGGGTGGGAATATATGTTACAGAGATGTCATGGGGTCAAGGTAGACACTAGCCCAGGATGTCTTGGAAAACACTGAGGTTATAAGAGGGAGGGGAGTAAATATTATCACATCTGCTAAGAGAGAAGCCAAGGCATATTGGACATTTCAAGAGTTTACGTGAGCACAGATCGATTCTCATCAGGCAGCACCACACCGCAAGTGGGTAAGAGTGTTCCCCCAGTGGGAGCTCAGGGGGGACCTGCTTAGAGAAAAGGCACAGGTAAGTCAAGGCCGTTACTGATTGGCTGTTGCTTCAAGTCGACTTGGCTGTTTCTGACTGGTTGCCCTTAGGCTTCGGTCCGCTAACGTCGAGGCCCTTACAGGCTTGCACTTTGGCTGCCTTACGTTGGCCACCACCCGCTACACTCGCTTCGGCCTAAGAGCCTCCATGTTCAATTAATTTAACGCATCCTGAAGGATGAGGTCACGAAAATGTTCTCACTGCATTGGGTATCTCCTGAGGGAAAGGGATGCCTATAGGCAACAGAGATGTGAGACCCAGGAATACGCCTTTTTTCATGAAAAAGTGGTAGTGTGATGAGCTACCCAAACACAGTTATGTTCCAGAATGCTCCTGAAGTCCCAAATCGCACTGTTGCAACCGCGTTGCCTCTTGGCGCCCCACTGTTTCTTTAACAAGCCATAGGAAGCATAGTCGCCTTCCAGTAGTTTCAGCCCTAAGCCTGGCTCTTCCCTGGTGGCAAACCCAGCAGTCATCTAGCCGAAGTGCACAAATGCTTCGGGAAAAGTGGAACAGGAAATTAGCTTTTCTGTAGCAGGGCAGGGACTATCTGACCTTGGCCAGCGTCAACCAGAACGTGGACTTGCACACTGAGCAGCAGAGCCCCCATGAGGCGCACCCAGAGGGCAGGAGTGATTCCAAGTGGGTGTCCCTCACTCCTCCCGCTATGACGCGCTCTGTCTCCTTTGAGGAAACAGTGGAAACATTAATACCACATCTGAAGCTTCTTACACACGAGCGAAACCGACCTGTCCAAATATTTTAGTGCTACATAAGCTATTTTAAAAGCAGATGGTTTCAGGGCAGAGTTCATTTTCTTTCTTTTTTTTTTTTTTTGAGCAGAAGATAAAGATGAGGGAAAAGGAGATAAGCTGATTATTTTTCTTTTTAAGAACCAGTGGTTAAAGCAATAACACGTCTGCTTTAAACACACTTGTTTGCTGGAAAACAGAATAAAATGTATTTTTGAGAATATATTCTGTCAAAAATATAAACTTTAGGGAGCCAGAACTATCTCCTGTTTTTAATATAAAATAATGGCATTTTAGAAAGAAGCCCCCTAAAAAGAATAAAAAAATAAAAAGAAGCCCCATTCCTGTGATATAATTGGGAGGATGTCTCATCCCCCAATGATGTACACATAATCCTAAGCACAATTCTTAGGAAAACCCTGAAAAAGTAAGCAGGAATTTATAATATAAATAATATAACTATTTCCTATGGAGTCTAGCATTTATTTTTTTAAGATTTATTTATTTATTTGAGAGAGATAGAGCGAGTGCAAGAGCATTGGTGGGGAGGGACAGACCGAGAGAGAACCCTCAAGCCAGCTCCCCACTGAGTGTGGAGCCCCACATGGGGCTCAGTCCCAGGGCGTCGGGATCATGCCTGAGCTGACATCAAGAGCCAAACCGACTGAGCCACCCAGGGGCCCCAGTAAGGTCTAGAATTTAAACCAAGCCTTTCTAATAAATTACCGGCGGCTGGATCAGGGCAGGGATGGAGGCGAGACCAGGCCTGGCCCCATGAGCTGAGCGAGTGGATGAATGTGGTCTAGTGTCATTCAGGCTGTGTCCAGTGCAGGCCTTCCCACCGTGGCTCGTGGTCCTTATATTTTTCTTTTGTACTTTCAGTTGATTTTTAAAGTCTGGCCTCCCAGATAGACCATCCAGGTCTGTCTTCCTCAATCTATAAGATGCCCTCACTTTCCTAAAAAGACCAAAGCAATCTGTTACGTTAGAAGAGATGGTTTCTTCTTTAGGTCTGGCCTATGAGACCCTCTCCTGGACGCTTTAAGAATAAGCTGGACCTCTAGGAAGGGAAGTCAAATTTCTGGCCAGTCACAGAAGAAAGCCAAATGCTATCCTGCCACATAATCCATCCCCTAAGGGAAGAACTACAGAGTTTAGGGACCTGAAAATGTGATCGTCGTATTAGATGATGTCTTATTGTTTCCTCTAGAGATAGTGCTTATTTTGTGGTATTACTAGATACCGTCATTTCCTGCCAATTTTTGATTTTTAAAGCAGAAAGTTGGCCTCAAATACTTAAGCATTCTAGAGTGAGCGTGTCATTTGGAAGGCCCTAAAGTCGATTTTGAAGGGACCGTGCGAGATTGTGTTATGATGTGTTGGTGTAAGGGTGCAGCATGCGGCAACGCGAGCCGGATCGGGGTTGACTGGATGGAGGCTTCCGGAGGGGATGCCTGGGAAAGAGGTTCTTAGGACTCATCAGGTGTTACCCCGGGTAGCCCCCACGGAGAGCCAAGGCTGTATGTTAGTAGTGGCCCGTGGGCTGAAGGGACGAGATGAGGACACCACGGGGCGCGCACCACCCCAGGGGTTGGAGCAAGCAGACAGCTTGAGCGCCGAGGCGTAAATGTGTGCTTGAAGGAAACTGCGTATAAATTTGGTTGAAGGCAGGATGTTTTTGTCGTTTGAGCCGCGTGTGGTGCCTGAATACTTAACACTTGCTCCTCCATTCATCTTGACGGTTTGTCTTCCAGGTGGGTAGGCCGAGGCAGGGTTTCCCTGGGCTCCCGAGGTACGGGCCTCCATCCCGTGGCCTTCCACGCAGACAAGAGCCGCAGCTGACCTTTGCTGCAGGGGCACCTGCCCACAGCAGGTTGGGCTTCCATCCTTAACCATCTGTGCGGCTCACGGAGACGCTGGATTTCGGGGGAGACCCTGGACGAGTGGGCTGCCGCAGGGGTGTGAGGGCTGAGGCGGAAAGACGGGAGCCAGAGATTCTGCGTGCTGGGGCTGGCAGCATCAGGCGCTTACCCGAGGTGGGCTTAGCCACCTGTCCTCTCCTGGGGGGTCTGATATGGCGACTGGGCAGACAGTGGGTGGAGAACCTCATCCCCAACCTGGTGCCTCAACTCTACCCTTACATCTGCCAGACGTTTTTGTTTTTTTGTTTTTTTTTTTCAAGGCTGGACTCTGTGCAGAGGGGGGTCATGTTCACTCTGGTGCTGAAAGAGATTCTAGGCTCTTCAAGGGCTTTTTGTATCCTGATGGTGAATGTATTTACAGAACGTTCTAACAACATATAAAATTAAATTACGGGCAGCCCTGGTGGCGCAGCGGTTTAGTGCCGCCTGCAGCCCAGGGCGTGATCCTGGAGACCCTGGATCGAGTCCCACGTCGGGCTCCCTGCATGGAGCCTGCTTCTCCCTCTGCCTGGGTCTCTGCCTCTCTTTCTCTCCCTGCATCTCTACGAATAAATAAATAAAATCTTTAAAAATAAATAAATTAATTAAATTAAATTAAATCACATTTAGTCGTTCAGTTAACTTACTGCCTAATTCTTGTCTGGCACCCAAGTCTAAGCAGTGTGCCCGTTGTCCACATGACGGCAATGGCCGGGTATATTCTTTTCATGATACACTTGCTCTAGCACTCAACTTTTGTAAAAGAAGAACAGCAGAGATGATGATGGATTATGCTTAGACGTGTTAAGGCCCCTGATCTAGAAGCACCACCTTATCCTATTCCGCTGGTAATTTGCCAGAAGCCCTTTGAAACCACGTAATTGGGATTTTTAAGGTTTTTATCTCATGATCTTCATTACACAAAGAGGCCATAAGACCGATGGGGCTCTGATGTCATGGTGACCTACGTCCGTAAACGCCTCAAGGTTAGGAAGCCAAAATGCTAAGGACAACCGATCCCACACACAAGCAACAACAACAACAAAACAAAACAAAAAAACCCACCAAGCTGTAGCCAATCAAATAATTTCCACTCTTTGCTCCCACACTTTCTCTACCTAGTTCTTGCCCCTGGCTCCTCTGGGCAGAGTGTTCCTAACCACTTGGGGTTTGGGGCTGCCCGATTGGAGTGGACTTTTGCTCACGTGAGCTCTTAAAATGTCGAATGTGCCTCAGTTTACCTTTTAACGATTTAAAATATTTTAATCCGTCAAGAGGTTCTTTCATGCAATGACTTCTTTAAGAGATATTTAATGCGCCCTCTCTTTATGAGGACTGTATATTTTTGGCTGCCCTTGTCTTCCCTGACTCTCCCCCATCCTTACACTAGCATGAAAAGTAAGAGGAAATACTGGTGCTTCTTCACAGATGAAGAAATCAAAGTCCATCGAGTGGCGCTTCCGTGGCATCAGCAGACAGTGAATGGAGGGTGGGGAGGGGAGGGGACACCCAGGGGTCAGGAGGCCTGGGGCTGGAAGGCAGGACTCGAACCCCCACTGGTCTCCGGCACCCGCACAAGTGTTGGGTGGACGGTTCGGTGCTTAGGTAGCGACGCTGCCGGGGGCCCTGTTCTTCCCCGCGGTCACGTTGCTTCTGCAGGGCCTCGCTATTTTAAGACCGAACTGCTGAATTCGCTCGTTGTTTGGGCCTGGGGGGACAGAGACTTGCTATTATTTTAACATTTTTCAAAAGAACAAGGGCTCCCCTTGTTTTCTGCTTGGGTTTCCCGAGTGCGGTCGTCGGTTTTATCCTCTCTTCCCGTCGGGCGGCCTGCAGCGACTGCGGGGCTGCGAGTGGGGCTCGTGGGGCTCGGGAGCATTGCCCCCCAACCTGCGGCCGGGATCGGGGCCCGGGGGGAGTAGCCTCCTGCTCTTCAGCTCCCCGGGCTTGTCTGATTAAGGGGAGACTGGGGGTGCAGAAGGAAGGGGAAGGGACAGCAGGGCCCGGGGCCGTGGTTCGTATTTGATCCCACGTCGGGAGCAAGTCGGAGGCACCCGAGGACAGAGCAGGGCAACAGCGACAGGTGCTCCCCGCTGACCTCGGGGCGCTGTGCTCCTCCCGGGGCCCCCCGGCCGCCCCAGGTTTGCAGGACCCCAGCTGGGCCTCGCTCTGTGAAGTTACAGCCCCGGAGCCCGCGGCCGGTGCATGTCACGGCGGGGCCCGCGGCCCGGGGAGAGCTGCCACAACGCTGGGGGGCCGGGGGTGGCTGCCGGGCCGCACGGGCACAGTGGCGGCAGGGACATGGCGGGGTGGCCCGGGCCCGGGGTCCCCTCTCCCCGTGACACAAGCCCTGGCCTGTGCGCCCGGCTGGGGGCCGCCCTTCGGTGGCATGGGTGCGGTGCGGCCTCTCCTGGCCACCAGGCACCGTGATGCCCCCACCCCTGACCTGCGATGGCAGAGGTCCCAGCGGGCGGAGGCCACGCGACCCTACCGTCCCCGTCTGCCCTGCTCTGCTTTCCCATCTCCTGTCTGCGCCTCTTCCCACTCAGGCCGCAGGCCCCTGGCCACTTGCTTGGAATCCCTTCACGCCAAGGCCCTTCTTCGGGAAGGCCTTCGCCCTCGTACCTCACCTCCCTCGCTTGCACACGCCGTGACCTGGCTGCCCTGTGGCCGCTTCTCCTGGCTCTTTCTGCCCCAAACCAGGCCCCACCCTGCGGTGCTTAACCCCCGCCCCACCCGGGCACCTCTGATGCTCCCCCGTGTGATTAGGGGCCTTCGCAGCACAGGGCCCAGGCCTCCCCTATGGCTTGACCGCCCAGGTCATGGAATACTTACACTTAAAAAAAAAAAAACTTTTCTGTATTATGGGAATGACGTCATAAAGTTCTTAGGAAATCTTTGCGATGTAGGAAGTAAGGGTCTGGCCTTCCGGAATTCCATCAGGATGCCCATCCCTCTCCAGAAAACAAAATAAAACAGGAAAACGCTCTCCGGGTTCCCCGCTTTGTGCCTTCCCTGCTGCGGCTTTTAGTAAAGGGCATCGACGTCCCTCGAGGGTGTACGTAGGTAGAGAGACCAGCGGGAAGTCAACCAACTCTCCAATTCTCTACTACTCATGAGGTTTTGGTTTCCTACTAGTTACTTAAGAACACACCGAGTAGAGTTGTATTACCTTCGCCCTCCCCCTCCTTGCGGGTCATTTCTTACTGCCCGCCTGACCGTATTTACCGCCCACGGCACCTGTGGCGCTGACCTGCAGGAACTTGCTCTTGCAACTTCTCTGCTCATCTTTTCTCTCCCTCTGAGGATTTTCTTTCTTCCCTCATTTTCTTTCACGCACAACATTCATAACACATGCAAGTGACAGCATCTAGAAGAGCTCCGGGATCATCCTTTAGCACTTCACCCAGACCAGAGATCTGTATCTCCACCGGAACTCACCTTGAGTTAGATTTCCTTCGTTGTTTCTTGCTCTTCCTGCTAAAAAGTGAGCTCAGCGGGGCATAGAGTCCTGCCAGGGCTCTTCAGAGCCCAGCCCCGTGCCTGTCCTGTAGGAAGTGTTCAACAATCTCAAGTAGGTGAGTGAGTGAATGAGTAAACATAGAGAACGAGCCAAACGGGAGGGCATCTGAAGGACCCAGGAGGAGAAAAGGGGGATGAGGTTCTCAGGGATTTGAGGGTAGACATCGGGAGGAGGTTTGTTGGGGATGATGTGGAATCTGGAGAATAAACCCAGAGTGATTAGCTATGGAGAAGAGGAGAGGACAGGTTTCCTCTACGGCAGCCAGCAGGAAAGAGGAAACGTTAGTTGTGCCGATAGGCGACCGGTTTGCCAAAACAGAGGCCGTGTAGCTTGTTTCCTTCTATTAGTGCTGATTTCCTCTGTGAATGGGAGGCAGTGATCTGTAGAAATAAGAAGGTAGCTAGAGACCGGGAACGTTGGTCACTATGGAGTATGAGAGAGAGGGAAGCATGGCGGATGGTCTGGGGACCCCCAAGACCCAATTGGTTTTGCCAACCAGAATCTGTCCAACCAACCAGGCACTTTGCTTCAGTGGCTCCCAGCAACCCAGCCCAGGGGCAGGACATGGGATCTATGGGCGTCAGGTTCCGCAGCCCCCCAGTCCTCCCTACTTACCTGGCTTCTCATTATTCATTGTGCCTAGTTGTTTGCGTCTTGATGGACTGTCAGCTCTGCGGGGCAGAGACCCGTCTGTCTTGTTAACCGCTGGGTCCCCAGCTCTTCCATGCCTGAAGCTTTACCGTGTGAATGTGGTGCAAGTGCAGTGGAGCAAGGGAATCTAATATACTGGGTAGGGAGTGATTGGAGTGTTGGACCATGGAATCTGAACTGCTGAGCAAGAAGGTAAAAAAGAGGCTCTCAGAAAGTTGGCATGAGGAGGAAAAGCCAGTGGTTGGAGAACTGACGTGTTAGGAAGAAACGAGAAGAGATGGAAACATGCAAATGCGATCAGACAATGGAAAAAATCTCATTTTATAATTTTGGAGGGGGGGCGTTTGGGGGACCACAAAGTGCAAGATGTGGTCATTGGAGGGGGTGGTTGTAGGGAAGCGGAGGAGAGAGAGTCAGGAGGGATGAAAAAGTCGTAGATATTTTATGGCTTGAGATGCAAATGTCAAAGCTTCCACTGAGATTTTCTAGTGGATGTTTTCACTTGATGGTGAGTAAAATGATCGAACCTATGATTACAAACAATGAATGTGTACTTTGCATTCATGCGCTCATTCGTTTGCTCACTCATTCATCCATTCCCTCTTACTCCGACCAGCGTAGACACATCTAGGCCTTCATGAAGCGTACAAGCTCGTGTGAGAGGCGGACATTAAACAAGTCAACATATAACTATAAATCGTGAAGAACGCCAACGGGAAAGATAGATGGAGAAACAGGCGATGATGGGTTGTAGGAATAGCTACGTAAGTCGCTGCCACCTCATCAAAGCTATATTGGGAATACAGTTTTTTATGTTGAAACTTGATTGCTTTAGTTTCTCTGTTGATGCTTAAAACTTGCGCAGAGGCACAGGTGAGCAAACGTGCCTTTCATGGGATGTTCGTGGGACAGGCAGGAGCCCCGAGGTGCCGTTTGGGAGTGAAATCAAGATTGTGCTCGTTGTCATGGAGTAGGTCTGAGAAGTGCGTGTTCCCTCCCTGATGGACTTGAGAGCCAGTTGAGTCAGTTGTGAGATAAAGATAGAGGTTAACTAAAGATTCATTTAGGTGAGGAACATTCTCGGGCTCTGCTTGCATACCCATGAGACCTGTGGTCTGTGTCCTACAATTATAAATACTTTTTCAGTGGGAAATGTGTAGGGTATGCATCCAGGAAAACTCAATTTTATTTCTTGAATTCTCTAAAATAAGTGTAAATTTCACCAATGGGTAAAAAATCCCTATTATATTCTTATAACAGAAAAATTAAAACATAATTCACTATGATGGACTCGGCAATATTTCTAAAATGTCAAAGATCTAAACCACAGGGCAATTTGAGTTTTAGTTATATATAACACACAACCAAGGTCTACCATATGATTTGTATTTGGGCATCAAAAGGTGTCATGAATACATGGCTACTTTAATAAATCTAGAAAAAACGTTCCTGCTATGTGAAAAAAAATTATTTTTCATCCCTACTATTTTTAAAAAGCTCTATTTCTTGCTTTTGTGGTGAGTCTTAGTGAAGTTTTTTTAATACTATAAGTAATTGAGAAATACAAGACTTTTATAATATAGGTCTTTATTTGATTTTTTTTACTACAAATTCATTACTTTTCTCAAACATTTAATCCTATTTTTGTCATTCTTGCTCCTATTTGAAATTCTGCTGAGATAAGTTTCTTAATCCAAATGTTCACCACTTTCTGTTCCCAATCTTCCATGGTAGTATTTATAACTAAGACATACATATCGAAAAAAAATGTTTGTGTTCATTCATTCAAGGAATATTTATTATGTGCCCCTTACGTGCCCAGTAATATTCTAAGGTTAGGGAAACAAAAGTGAACAAAAGAGACAAAATACATGGTTTCATTTACCCCCTTTTATGGTGTAGAGAGACAATAAACATAATCTAGAAATAATTATATTTTTTCATTAAAAGGTGACAAGTCATATGGAGAAAAACATATATCAAGATATATGGAAACATAGTTTATTGCAGAAATGCTTTTTATGACAGAGGTCAAACTATAGTAATTGTAAAGCTTATAGGATTTAAAAAAATATTTGTTTAGAGAGAGAGAGAATGCAGGGAGGAGGAGTAGAGGGGTTGGGAGAAAGTCCCAAGAAGACTCCATGCTGAGCACAGAACCCGGTGCAGGGATCGATCTTACAACCCTGAGGTCAGGCCTGAGTTGACACTAAGAGCCAGACACTGAACCGACTGCGCTACCCCGGGGCCCCTAATGCTTATAGAACCCGTAATGGAAGCGCAAAGTTATAATATGTTATTATTCAATTTTATTAATAATTGCCATCATTTATTATTGGGGCACTGCGTTGGACACTTTTGTATAGCAAATTAATTTAATTCCCCACCTAACTTCAGGTTACAACAAGGTAGAGTTTGTTACTTCAACCATACGTATGAGAAAACTCTGACGCAGAGAGAGAACACAACTCTCCCCTGGACAAAGCAAGCAAGTGGCAGAGGCAGAATTCAAATCCCGATTTCTGGTCCCTGGGCCTCTGTTCTTCCTCCGTGTGGCTGCACCTAATGCTTCAGCTTGTTTATTTCGGCGCTCTGTCCTTTGCTTTAGCTAACGTGGCATAAAGGTCTCAGACTTTGAAGTCTTTCCAATTAAAATAATGTGTTCATGTTTTTTTTAAGATGTATTTATTATATAGAGAGAAAACGGGAGAGACAGAGACAGAGGGCAAATGGCGGGGGCAGAGGGAGAGGGCGGGAATCTCAAGCAGATGAGTAGGGAGCCTGATGTGGGGCTCCATCTCATGACCCTGAGATCACGACCTGAGCCGAAATCAAGAGTCAGTTAAGCATCCAGGTCGTGAGATCGAACCTTGTGTTGGGCTCCGTGCTGAGCATGGTCTGGAAAACCCCCCCCCCCCCATCTCTCTCTCTCTCTCTTTGCTCCTCCCTCATATGTCAAATAAAAAAAAAAATAAAATGTTTTAAAAAATTAAAATAACTTTGATGTAGTCTGGCAACGTGATTTCCAAGGGACGATTTTTCAGGTCCATCTAGAAGAAGGGAGAGAGGATTAACACCCAGTAACGCTCATTCTTTCCCAAGGTCTTCTCAGTGGGGCTGTGAGTCTCGAGTTGTAGACTTGGCCAGGTTGAACCCTTCCACTAAAAATATATCTTCAAAATTGTAGGGGTAATCAAGAGCTCTCATTTCCCAGAGCGCCGCTCCTGGCATTTGGGGATCCTGCATGTGTTAGTGTGGTTGACATAATTATTCATGTAGTTTTTATTTCACGTATGTGGTGTGTGCACCTGTTGTTAAACCAGTCAAAAGTGTTCTTGCCCCTTGGTATTGGGCCATTTTGCTGATACAGTGAGTTATAAATATGACAAGGACAGGAGCAGTTTGTATTACAGGATAACATGACATAATTTGACTGACAAGCTCACTTCCCATTATTCTCTGTAGCCTGAGATGCGAGTTAAAATGTCAGTCTGTTATAAAGGTTATTATAAAATATGGCAGTAATTATACTTTATTTACCATAAGGTCCATGTCCGCTACACTGCCGAGAGCTACGTTGCTCTTGCTTAAACTGACCCTGGCCGGGGGGAAGGGGGGGATGGATTTTTCAAAATAGTAATAACATCAAGTTTGAAAATACACTCTCCCCGTGTGAAATCACTGCTATCCTGAGCCAGCTGTAATAGAGAGGAGCATCCTGTGATTACGAAAGAAAATAATGTGAGAAGGGAGTTCTGGGCACTGTGCATTTTGCCTGAGTGACACCGATATATTTGGAAGCATCTGTCTTCCCCTTGCACCTCCATGCATGTTTGTTTGTTTTGGCCTCCTGTGGGCCAGCGGTGCCCTCTGACTCCTGCGTACAAAGGCCCCACCTGTTCTGGCTTCAAATACTCCTTCTTCCGAAATTTACCATGACAAGCAATGATATTAGCTGAGGAATCATGTCCCAGTTAGCAGTTGAATTTTTGAGTTTAAATAGTTTCATTATCAATCAATAAATAGCTTTGTTATCAATAAAACACAGCATCCTTTAAGAAGGGAAGATACTTAATTAATCATGCTTGTCCGAAGTACCACGCAGGGGAGGTGCGATTAGCTCGTGTTCTATTCCTTTCTATTAAGTCCACCACATGCGTGTTAAACACCTGTGTCACCACATGCCAGGCAGGGCTCAGGCTCAGAAGCAGTTTTTCTGACTCTTTGCTCTTCATGTTATTACTTAAAAACCACATATATAGGGGTGCCAGGGTGGCTCCACCAGCTAAGCGTTTAACTCGTGGTTTCAGCTCAGCTCGTGATCTCAGGGTCCTGAGATCCAACCCCGGGTTGGGCTCCCTGCTCAGCGGGGCATCTGCTTGAGCTTCGCTCCCTCCGCCCCTGCCCCATTTGTGTGTGTGCTGTCGCTCTCAGATAAATAAATGAATCTTAAAAAAAAAAAACCCACATGCATATTATTTCCCATATACCAGGCACAGTCCTAAGCCCATCACAGACATGAACTCTTTAGTCTTCTCTGCACCCTAAGGAGGAAAGTATCAGCCAAGGTCACACAAAGAGCGCTGGTAGACCCTGGGGGATTCGAGCCCAGCAGGCTCTCCAGAGTTTGTGTTCTCCTACCGTCACTCGCTTTGTCTGTTCATTCGCAGATGGCAATAGTTTGTGTGCAGTGACAGATGGGATACGGTTCCTGCCCTCAGAGAGTTTGTAGTCTAAGTCTATACCTTCTTTCTCTCCACACATATCATCAAAGATATCAAAGCTCTTGATCAAAGATCGTCAAAGATCTTGATGGGGCACCCGGACTCCTTAATTTAGTGGGTATTTTCATTCATCGAACATGTGCTGTGTGTACGTGTACACTGCCTGTTACGGAGCTCGCATCGGGCAGACATGCACTCTTCCTCTCTCGGAAGTGCCAAGGGAAGGGTGTATTTCAGGGAAAACTTTCCCAAAGAGGTGACGTTTGATTTGGAGCTAGCCAGATGGACGAATGGAGAGGGGGGAAGGAATTTTAGGTTGAAGGCACATTGGTGGGCGAATGAAAGAACAGGGTGGGGTCAGGAATGGAGAGCATTAAGAATGTGCTATGACCAGAGAAGAAAGACAAGGGTTAAGTCTGAATAGCCTTGTGTTCCTTGATGAAGATTGGGAATGGAGTCTAGGGGTCGTGGGAAGTCAGGAAGACATTCAAGTAGTGAAAAGACATGGTTCCCTATGTTTTAGATCCACAGAGTGGACACTTTGACTCAGAGGTGCCCTGTGAGTAACTTGGATCCCAGTTTTGTTTTGTTTTTTTTTTACCTCTTCTCCCTCATCATCCTCCCCCAACTCCTTTGTCTCCTTTTCTTCGGCCCCTCCAAGTCTTTGCTGTCACCCTGATACCATCACTCCTTCCAGTAACAACAACAAAAAAAATTATCTACTTTATCAAGGTTTATTCTCAAGTTTTTAGGAAAATTCCCAATGTCTGCCATTATGCCTTATGATGAACTCAGATTTCAGCATTGTTTCTACTTGCCAGTTGGGAAATTCCTTTTTGTTAGTGGAATTTCAAACATCCTTGTGAGAAAGAAGAGTATTTATTTGGAGGATCAATAAGCTATGGAAGGAAGAACCTGAAATTACGATGTCCCCCTTCTGGGGCAGGGTCCGCCCTGCCACACTGAGCCGGGTGCCAGTTTTGGTGCATTTTTCTTGAGGGATGCAGCAGCATTGTCCATCTCCAGGGAGCTCTGAGAGTGCTTCTCAGCTCTCCCCATTCCTCAACATGTCCTGCCAGCACAAAATCCATCCTCTCTGCATCCATTTCCTCTCCTGTGTTTACCTAAAAAGCACTGTGAAAGGTAATGCAGCTGGAAGTATTTTATAGAAGCACAATGCAGATGAAAGGCGTTGCTATTAATTTATATTTTCAGCTAGGGTTGAGCTCTGTATTTCAGCGTAACAGTATTCCCCCAGGAGCTCTATATTTTAACGGCCTAAAATTCTCATCTCTCTATAATAGTGAGAAAAATTCAATTCACCTTCACTTCTTGCATACGAGGTCACCTTTGTCCTTGCCAGCCTTTCAGGGGATCTGTCTTTCATTTCCAGAGACACTGACAGGACAGCTTTTTGAATGGCCCTTGATTTGCATTAATGATGTCCTTCAAGGGAAGCGTGCAACTTCTTCCTCTTGAATTTTTATGCCTCCTTTCTGTCTCTCTCTCTTTTTTTTTTTTTTGTAGATCCAGAAGTCAATAGAGACACACTTTGGCGGCCATGACCGAAGGGCCCTACTCTACAGGCCTTCTTCCTTCAGTGAAACCGAGCTTCGGCTCCACCAGCACATTCTCACTCAGCATCGCTACACGGTTGTCATCGCTGAAGAAAGGCTCGAGGCTGGCCTTGGGCCGAGGCTGCTAGAAAAAGGTCAGAATAAGAAGCAAACACCAAAGTTGCTTGATGTATAATGTTAAACAATTTCCAGAACGTGCCACATTCTTTCCCTCAAGAAATCTACACAAGCAAATCTGTATCCATGACCAACTTTCCTGCGTCAAAGAAAACTTGGCTCCTTTTTTACTTCCTCTCAATTTTTCTTCAGCTATATTTCTTTGTTCCTGAAATTATTTTGTTTATATTTTTGTAGCATTTTGGAGTTGCATAGTTCATATTTAAATGCCACATAAAAAATGTTTATGTTTATGAGCCTGAATACATGTCTGCCCAGCACCAAACTGCTCCATATTTTAAGAAAATTGCCACTTCATCTGACTGCAAGTAGAATGTGCTGGAAATTGTTTCGAGAAGCCAGCTTAAATGTGATTCACAGATTGGCTCTAAAATGCGAGAGAAGCATGGATATTTATCACACACACTATTACTAGTCAAGTACTTTTATTTCTATCATTTGGAGTGAGAAATAAAAGACAAGTTTTTAAACAAGGTATTTGAAAAGAAAGTTGAGTAGATGATGAGGGTCAGAAAGGGCAGTAGCAGTAACAGCTAACATTTCCTGAGCAACTCACCATGTGACAGATACACTCCACCTTGCTCAAAACAGGACGAAATCAGAGAGGAAGCCAAACCATGAGAGACTCTTAATCATAGGAGACAAACCGAGGGTCCCTGGAGGCGCGGGGGTGGGGGACGGGGTAACTGGGTGATGGGCATGAAGGAGGGCACGGGATGTAATGAGCTTTGGGCGTCGTATAAGACTGGTGAATCACCGCCCTCTACCTCTGAAGCCAGGAATACACTGCATGTTAATTAAGTGAATGTAAATAAAATCAGAAAAATAATTTTTTTAAAAGTGCTTCCATATGCCGATGAATCAGTGAGGTTGGGGGAACAGTTAGCCACAATCCCCCTTCACCTTGTTCCCCTTATCACACTGGCTGTAAAGTTATAAGCTACTTAGCACAGTTTTGGGAGGACAGGGCCCAGAAAGTACACTTCAATGCAAAGAAAGGTCCTAAAAAGGTGCAGAGTATGGGCCATCAGGACAGGTCTTCAGGAATGCCATTCGCTGATCCCTATCCCCTAGGAGTAGTATGGGAATCTGCCCTGGGCTCCTGGAAGCCCAGGAGAAAAACAAAAAGGAAAGGGAAAACTCTAGAATATCAAAGGGGGCTGAAAAGGAATTTTATGGACTTCATTGTGGTTGGTCCTATGAGGAAGGACGGATTGAGAGTTCTAGAAGATCCACCAATGATATTGTCAGGAAACCATTCATAGTGTTAGGGAAAGATATAAAACGTGTGGTCTCCCTCCCATCCCATTTTAGCCCCTCCCTGAGGTAGCTGATGGTATAACCCCGCCTGCACCCGGTGAGCTGTGCGCCTAAAGTCGTGCAAAACAGCAGCCGGGGTGACCCACCACTACCCGGGAAGCTGCTGCTCTCCCTCCCCGGAGCTGCGCCTGACCGCGGAGGGGCTCAGGAGGGGCTCTACGGCCTTCGGTGCCTCTGAGCTTCAATTTGGTTTCCATTTTCAACTTCGTCCAGTTGCAATTTAGAAGGACTGTGGCTGCTCTCTCCCTTCATGTCCTTGGGTCAGTTTCACAAGAAAAAGGAGGATGACTCTGCTGCTCCCAAATACCAAGGAAGTGCGAAGACAGCCTGGGGGCAGGAAAATCTGGCGGCCAAATTAGATACCGAGATGGTGTCACCACCTGTGTCAGTGTAAATGCTGATTTGGCTCTCCTACCCCACATTCCCTCAGCTTGCAAAACATCCACTTCCTAATTCTTTCTTGGTTTCTTTGACTCAGGCTAATAAGATATTATTCCTGGGGAAGGCCTCAAGAAAGGGTAGCAATTTCACTAGAATGGAAAACGGACTTTTGGTTTTTCATCTCATTTTGTAGTTTTCGTTGTGAGGGAAACCTCAAATACCTGAAATTAAAAAAAGTTCTGTGACCATAATCTAACATTTCCTGGATTTTCTAACATATAGGGAAAAAAAATCACATTTTTATTGCAGCTTATTTTCCATGGCCACAGATTTAATCTATACGTTATGTTTGAATTGAGGCACCCGCTGTGAAAATATTTTCTAAAGATTTGATTCATTTTTCTTTAGTTTCACATGTTCACCTCATGCTTATTTTACTATATGTACAGCAGCAGAAAGTATGATGCTGTATTTGCACATTTAAACTTAATTTTTCCATCTTGAGCATCTTGGGGGACATGGAAGCAATTCAGAATAATCTGGAGACTCAGCCCTCCTATCTTTATCATTGAAGTTTCTGCTCTTGGCAGAACTGAAATTTGAAACCATGACATCAAAAATAAAATAGGTACTAAGTGCCCAGCCAGGTACAGATATGACACATCTGTAAAATACACGCTTGGTCGTAGGAAAATAAATATTAAAAAAACCCTTCCCTATCCTACCTGTTTTTCCTTCTTTTCTCTCCTCTTCTGATTTGAGCCCATTCACCTCTGCTGGCCTCTTTCTGTGCCAGTGTTTGAAGCACAGGTGGCCGCTTTCCAGCTTGGATCAACTTTTTTTTTTTCTTCTTTTTTAAACCTTTAAGGCCAGAAATGGATAAAAATTAGAAAAAATAAAAGCATCCTAACCAGGCAACATTCCACTATTAAGTATAATCTGTTTTTTTTGTTTTTTTTGTTTTTTTTTTTTTTTTTGTAGAGTAACGTTTGGGCTTTATATTCTATTCTTATTCAGTAAACATTTATTGAAAGGAAAGGTAAGCAGTCTCAGGTTCTAAGTTAGAATGTGGGCATTATGTTTTTTTCCTGGTTAATCCCATTCTGGTGGCATAACAGAAGTCGGTGGCTCTCCCCGGAAAGACAGTATGGCTGCAAATAGGCGACTTTAAGCGAGTGAGGTTCTTCGAGCTCCGGCTCTCTTATCTGTTAAAGGCAGTAAATGATATTACTTCATGATAATCTGTGGTGAGAATTTAATCACTTTGTCCGCCCCATCAGAGTTCTGGGAGGAGACAAAGTAAAGCCCAGCCACTATTTTTTGATTCAACAGTCTGGGAGCAGGGCCCAGAAATTTATATGGCAAAAACAGACACATGGGATTCTGATAGGTAGCCCACTGGGGCACACTATCCTAAGAGACAGACCGTGGGTTCAAGAAATAGCCATCTTTAGAGTTAGTTTTGTGATTAAAACAATGCAAAAGTCTACTTGCTGCAATGCCATCGTACTTCTCAAGTTTTAACTGTTTAGGTATTTACAGGCATTTCATCTTTAGTCTGATTTTGAAAACAGCAAGCGGACAATTGTCCTTACAGATTTAAAACTTGGCAACATGTAAAACATATATACTTTGTGGTCCTTCAGACTCTTCTTGCTTTGGAAAAATATATCTCATGTCCCTACATTTATAAGAACATATAATTCTCTAAAGGAAAAGATAGAAGCACCAACCCATTATTGTCCTTCCTGGTATCTAGCTACTCTTTACTAAATCACGGAATAGCATAATCTCGCCTAAAAGAGAGTAGATGTCTTCCAAAAATTCTTAGTCTACTCCCACGGTAACATCCAAGTCGTATGGGTCTGTGAGACCCTGTCTCAGCAAGGTTGTATCTTTGGATGAGAATTATTTCTGTGTACTTGAAGAGTAGTGCCTATTTATCAGTCTTCCGTTCCCTTCTGCATGCACCTTGTACTTCCAAATTAAATATAATAATCCCTGTGAAATACAGCTGCCAATCTGCCACAGAATCGGTCACTCTTAGGGTTTCAAATTGCTCTTGTTTTTGTAGAAAAACAAGAAACCCCCCATGGGGGTTTCCCATGGATTTTTTTTCCCCAAGAAACACAAAAGTGGAAGACCATATCGATTTTCTTGCCAGAGGTTGGCAAACTATGGTCCCCTGGCCAAATCTGGCCCAATGCCTGTTTCTGTAAACAAAGTTTTGTTGGAATACAGCCACATGTTTGTTTTCATAGGCCTTTGCCTGCTTCGTTTTACCACAGCAGAGCTGAGGAGTTGGAGCAGAGACTCTATGGCTCTTAAAGCCTAAAGCATCTATTGGGCCCTTCACAGAAGGAGTTTGCTGACCCATGTATCTAGACTAATTCTATGTTATTTGATCCCAAACCAAGCTGATGGTTAAATTCTAGGGCTGAGATAGTTTTTAACTTTTACCAAACCTCATTCAAAAAGGATTTGTTGGTTTATAATAAAACATATAAAAATAAAATTAGGGCTCAGGCTGGATATTCCTCTTAGTTATCATAATTTAAGCTTAATTTTGGTTTGGGCCTTCAAATACCAGGAACAACAAGGGAAAGAATAGAAATTTTACTCTCAGAAAGAAGGGAACACTATGTTCCTTCCCCTAACACACCCAAGTAGTATATTTAAAACACATTTCTTGAAGGGATTACTAAGTAGATGAGCCTAAGTTACGTAATAGGCCCAGAACCAGAGCAATGTTTGTACTGCAAATGAAGTGGATGTCGTATTTTGGTTCATATAGCAACCTTCCAGCGTGAGCGGAGACTGTAATAGTACAGCACAGTAGAGCAAAGGCATTTCTAGGAAGGGCTAGAGTTAATATGGTGATAGTGCTTATCGATATTTGTATTGATATTAAACTTGATATATTGTGTTCTAGAGAATGAAGTTTTAGATGCTGCTGCTTCATGGCTTCTCCCTCCCCCCCCCATAAGGACACTGTAATTTATCTAACTGTGTTCTTGGGAAGCACTATTAAAAGATATAGTTAATAGAGCGAGAGATACTGATCACTACTTAATGTTGTGGAAAACATATTAGAGAAGAAAAAGCCCATTTCCTTCTCTGTTCATAATTTAATAGTTTTCTATCCTCCTATATTTTTATTTACATTCACCTGCACTCTCAAAAATGTCCAACACACCCATGTACCGTTTGAAATTTAGTCTAATTTTGAAGGTTTATTTATAGTGGCCACTTGCCAAAAGCTGTTTCTGGGGCTTGTATGGAAAAGAAGCAACTACTGCAGACCAGTCTTCACTTTTGTGACGGACAGTGTGTTTCAGTTTTCTTTCTTTAGCTTATTTGTATTCAAGAAGAAGCAATAAGGAGGTCGAGATTTAAATTGTCCGTAAGAAAGAAGAGCTTAACTACAGTAATTGCTTTCTTGGGGGAGGTAGTAGACTGGGGTAATTAAAAAGAATAAGCTTTGGAGTAAGATCAACCCCGAGTTGTGGTCTAGTGTTACCTTTAATGGTTAGTTATATAACCTTCGACGAGTTACTTAACCTCCCAAAGTCCTTGTTTTCTCTTTGGGAATTGATTGTGCTGGATTGCTCCACCAAGGCCACGTTGGGGGCCCTCCAGGAACGGGAGATAATGTCGTTACTACCCGTCAAGAACTAATTGCATAAGGATGATGGAGATTCTTTTCTGGGGAGGTTCACTGAAAATGGGTTCTATGTGAAGAACGTGGAGGTGCTACTGCTGGATATTTTGTGATAAACGAACGTGACAGGTGTTTTCAAGGCCGTCTTTATCAACCCACGTGTTCTCATTGAAAGGCCTGGGCTGTAAATCCTCCTGAAATTCCAACACATAGTCTCCTGGACCATTCCCTTGGGAGAGACCTCTCATTAAGAAAGCAAGTCTGTAAGCTCCTTGAGGTCAGGGACCATGTCCGTTGTGCCTACCACTTAAAACCCTGCCCTCTACCTAGAGGCACCCAGGGAATATTTATGAGTATTTATGGAATACAGCCGAATGCGTGAATAATGAAGATAACATAGTGTACCAGTTACTTGAGCCCCTTAGTGAACTATCTCAGGGAATTCACATTAAAACTTAATTGATAAACCTTTTATTTTTACATGGCATTAGAGGTACATGGATACGCTACCCGTGCTCAGATTTGCTCTTCTATAAAAATAACGCAACTGCAAATACAGTAGTATCTGGGCTGATGGTACCTGTTGAGGCTTTAAGTGCTTGTGTCCATTTTTCAGAGTTCTTCTCTTCTTTTCCTGTTAAGACTCCTCGGTCTCATTTACCAGCGTTACTGTCTGGTGGTATTGGAGGAGGACGGATGAGTTTAGTTCTAGGCCTATCTGGTCTCAGGTGTCATAAGCTTTTCATATGAGTGTATTTAGCAAAAACTGAAGAAAGGATTTGTGAGGTATCTGCTTAGAGGTGATGACTGATTCACTGAGGGTTTAATATTCCATAAAACAATGAAATGCATAGCATTACCTAAAAAAAACAAAAACAAAAACACACAAACAAAACAAAACACAACAAAAAACCTCTCCAATAAAGGATTTGTAAAAGTAAGCAAATAGCTTTCGTGGCTTGTGAACACAGAAAGCATTAGGGTCAACCCCCCCACCCCCGCCCCACCTCTTGTGAGCTAGATCTCGTTTGTGTCCTCTACATTATTCTCTCTACTTCTTTGCTTAGTATAGTGTAAGATATTCGCATTTATGTTCTTCCAACCCCTTGCTTTGGAAAAATGTATCAAACGACCCAGGGATTTTATAACATACACCTTCTCTACAGAAAAGAGAGAGATCCACCGTTGAATTACTCTCTTTCAAATCATCCAGGTCCTATTTAGTAAATCATTGTTTTAGTCCATAGAATGAATGGAGTAGTGGCCTAAAAGGGAATATTTTGGGACTTAAATAAACATTTTCCAAAAGTTTTTGCCTTGCTCCTAGGGTAGAGTCTAAGTAATATATGGTCCGGGAGACTCTGACACGTAGTATATTTTGTCATTGGGTGAGAACTATTTATGTTATACTTGAAGAGGGCATATTTCTACGGTTGCAGCCGAAACCAGATCTGCAGCAGGCACAAGAAAATAGATGGTTCCAATTGCAAAGAATGTTTCTGGGAGGCCCTGCAAGTAGTTGGGCCAATATTTTTGTATCCCCACTGTTTAACGGGACACTTGGGTACAAGATTTATCTGTAGTGACTCCAGAAGACATAACCAGGACCAGTGTAAGGATGAACATTTTATCACTCCGAGCTACGCAGCAGGGGAACAGCCCATCTCAGAGCACAGGAGGTTTTGCTGGAAAGGCATCAAGCCAGGGGTGCTCCGGGCATTTGCTTTCTTATTCAGGAGAATGAAGTAAAGTCACCACCCAAGGCTTTCTCAGATCGGCACCCCAACATTCATACACACAGAACGAGGGGAAGTAAGACGAGATCCTAAACCTCATCACTCTAGGAATCCCTTTCCTTTATAGTCTTTTCAGTGTCACGTCCAAGGGCAGAAGAGAGGAACGGTGATGAGCAAAGGGGTGCAGAAATATTGGTCTGGGGACACATTTGAGGGGGTCCCCTTTGGCTAGTAGGCATGTTGATAGCAGATGCTTCTACTTACCGATCCTTTAAAATGCGAGAGCCTAATGAGCTCCTCTTCCTCTCTTTCCTTCCTGTCTCCAGCCTCACACCAGCTCCCCTGCTGCCTTCCTGCGTTTAATATGCTGTAGGACTATTTAGCAGGAAGACAAAAGAGTAAAGGTCACATTTAAAAGGCACAGTGTGTTTCGCCTTGTCGGTATTTCACCCAGAACACCTTTGACATACGTTTTTTATTATGCAAGTAATAGGTTTTGGGTGACATCAGAAGGGCTTCTGTGCCTTCAGTTAATCAAACCAGGGGGCGGAGGGGGTGGGGGTGGGGTGGAAGGAAATTGAATCAAAGAAACTTAGAGGTCTGCGCCCTTCTATTTTGTTGTAGTATGACCTGCGGTAATTGTGTGTTCAGGTTGATTGTGATTTCCCTCGGTGCTTATAGAATTACTGATGTATTTACGAGCAAACAGAATTTGTTCTCCGATTGGAGCACTAGAGCTCAAGGAATGTTTATTTAACCCTAACTCAGTTGAGTTGTTTATACTACAGAGACCTGAGTTCAATTTACTTTAGTTTTTGAGAGAAAAAAAAAAAAAAAAAGCTGTCTTATTTATAGAAGTTGAGCTTCAAGTGACCTCCCCGTTCTGATGTTTCCTTTACCCTCCACTGTGCAAAGAGAACAAAAAGCCAGTGTCTCATTTTTACTCCAAAGAAGCTAAACTGCTTCCTTAAGTGGGTTGGTGCTGACCATTGAAAATGGTAACCAGATGTTTACTGAAATCTCCAGCATTTCTCGTTCAAGCCTAGCTTCCTTCTAATCTTTTGATCTTTTTAAGTTTCATAGAAACCAGATTGGGTATTTAAATTTTCCAAAGCTGGGAAATGTTTCATATAGCTTTGAAGATACTTGCTCTGAACTCTTTCTTTAAATGCACTTTCTGCTACTTTTATCTTTTTTTAAAGGTACAGCAAATCGTCTTTTTTCAATACTACAGATTCTTTTTAACCACATTACAAATAACATCTTGTACCATTGTTCGGTTTTGTGTGAAGGGAAAAAAAATCTTACAGTCTTTTCCCCCCTGGCAGATACATAGAGTAGCTTTTGTAGAACATCAAAAACCTACATGTCACCTAGTTTTGCCTCAGTTACAAAATTAATAGCCAAATTCAGTGGTTGGTTAAAATATTTCGTTTCAGACAGTAGGTGCCCCTGATTGCCTCTGACCTTTATTTTTTTTTATTTTTTTAAAGATTTTATTTATTTATTCATGATAGTCACAGAGAGAGAGAGAGGGGCAGAGACACAGGCAGAGGGAGAAGCAGGCTCCATGCACTGGGAGCCCGATGTGGGATTCGATCCCGGGTCTCCAGGATCGCGCCCTGGGCCAAAGGCAGGCGCCAAACCGCTGCGCCACCCAGGGATCCCCTACCTCTGACCTTTTTAGTTCAGTGGTTCTCATACTTGTCCGTCCATGGATCTCCTCTGAAGAGTTTTAAACTCGGCTTCCCAGGTTCTAGGTCCGGATGTTCTGATTGAGTGGATCTAGAGTTTGGGCCTGGACATCAGAAGTTTAAAACTGGGCAGCCCCGGTAGCCCAGCGGTTTAGCGCCTGCCTTTGGCCCAGGGCGTGATCCTGGGGACCCGGGATTGAGTCCCATGTCGGGCTCCCTGCGTGGAGCCTGCTTCTCCCTCTGCCTGTGTCTCTGCCTCTCTCTCTGTGTGTCTCTCATGAATAAATAAATTAAATCTTAAAAAAAAAAAAAAGAAGTTTAAAATCTCCAGGTGATCCTAAAGTACAGGTAAATTGGAGAGCTTTGGTTGATGTTCTATATTGTTTTCATCTCAAATTGACTTTTATAAGTACAGTTGGCCCTTAAACAACGCAGATTGGAACCATATGGGCCCAGGTACACACAGATTTCTTATAGCACAGTCCTATAAAGGTATTTGCTCCTCCTTATGATTTTCTTAATAATATTTCTCTTTTCTAGTTTACATTATTGTCACAGTCTGGTATATAATACACGGAACGTACCAAATATGAGTTAGTTGGCTTCCCGTGGTTTAGGTCAACAGTAGGCTATTAGTAGCTAAGTTTTGGGGGAGTTGAAAGTTACCTACAGATTTTCTACTCTGCAGGGGTTGGCACCCCGTCACCCCTGCATTGTTCAAGGGTCAACTGGAATCTATTTCAGGTCATTGCTCTCTTCATATTTCTTTAGAATTAGAGGCTTTACTCGTCTCTCTCAGAAATCAGCCATTCTTTTTGGTTTTGCCATAGACTAAACTATGCTTCGAATGACAGATTTCGTTTGTTAAAACAAAGAATATTCATATTATATTTAGATTAAGGAAAGACTCCAGGAAACAAAAACAAACTGTTTCATATGGGACTTTTCAAGTGACAGAGTGTGGGGATTAACTACAAGGGAGTCTGGGGATTCCAGATATGGTGTGTTTACTATGCTAGTGTATTATCAGATTTAGATGCTTGAAATATTTTAGACATTTCCCTCAATTTGGGAGGAGTTTGGGAGCATCTAACCACATTTTCGAGACTGCCTCTTGGTTTTTGTACCACTTTTGCTTTCTACTCTCCATTTTATAATTATTGTAAACCTCCCTAAATCACCTCCTTTTGAGACTCGACTTTCCCTCTGGAGAATTAATTAGTTAATTAGAATTAATTAGTTAATCATTATTAATTACTATTTCCCTCTGGATACCCTCTATGATTTTTCATCTTCCCCTGAGCCAAAGGCAGACTCTCAACCACTGAGCCACCCAGGAGCCCCTTTTTTCCCCTATCTTGATATTTCCTCGAGATATTTTTCTACTCTGCAGATGCCGTAATCTCTGGGGAACAGCCAGAGGGGGGTTGGGGAGGTGGGTGGGCAAAATGGGTGAAGGTGGCCACCAGGTCCCCAGTCCCAGTTAGAAGTAAGCTCTAGGGCTGTCCTGCACGTCATGGCGACTATAGTTCGTAACACCATATTTTATGTTTGAAAGTTGCTAAGAGAGTAAATGGTAGCCGTTCTCACTACACACAGATGCAGATCTGTGACTATGTGGCGACGGAGGTTAACTAGATTTTTGTGGTGGTCATTTTGCAATATATGCATGTGTCGAATCAGTGTGCGGTGCCCCTGTATCTAATGTAACGTTACACGCGATGAAATCTCATGGCAAGAGCTATGACCTGTTTCACGTTGAATCCTACTCTGTCTCCTGCAGGCAGAATTTGTAGAGGGTCTTGAGTTTCCAGGGCCCGAGAGATGATGTTTTGATCTGTGTGTCCCACTGCCTCAACGTGTAGCCAGCTGCGCTGGTCACCTTCGCCCCAGCCAGGGCTGCGGCCCAGCCGGGCAGGTTCCTCCTGCAAGCACCCAGGGTGCTGAAGGGGCTAAAGCTCGGGGTGGGCCCCTCTCCCTGGGCAGCACACACCAGGGCAGCAGGCGTCTGGGCCCAGGTGCCATGGGTGCCTCTCGGGCTATCACAGTGGCAACTGAATCCTCCCCCGGGTGCTGCTCTCTGCCTTGGACGGCATCCCCTCGACGCGGTTTAGTGTCACACACACGTGGCTCGGCTCGCACGCTGCCCCGTGCAGAAGTCCTCAGGGACCTCTCATTCCTCCTCATCAGAAGGCCAGTTCTGGGCGCGGCCTTCGAAGCTTCCCGAGCCGTGGTGCGGACGCCTCCCCATCCCGGCGGTAGCAAGATTCTCAGGCTTGTTCTCACACTCGAATTATTCGGGGAGCTTAACAGTTTAAAAAGTCAATGCCCAGTTCCACTTCTGAAAATCATATCAAAACTGGGGGGAAGGGGAGTGAACCTGGGCATCGCGGTGTTCTGCGGAGCCCCAGGTGAGGGTAATGTGCGGCCCCCGCCAGTGGCCTACTCACTCCCCTGTCTTCACAGTCCAGAGCTTTGTGATATGTGTTGCTACTGAGGTTTCTGGCACCTAGGATTCCTTAATATCTGCTGTTTCTTAAAATCTAGATTAATTTAGAAGTCTACCCATAAGTTTCCCTCAAGGTGGAGATGGTAAACAAGTAGCCTGAGACCTCATCACGCATGATTCATGCAGCTTTGAGGCCTAGAGTGTGTTTTGTGTTCCACAGTTTTATATTTTGTGTGTGTTCGTCTTCTCTGCCCCCTATATTATAAACTTCTTATAAGGCAGGGCACGTTTTACTTATTTATTCGTACTCTACTCCGCATAAGGCAGTTTCCTGCAGACAGCTCGTGGGTGCACAATTAAATCAATTAGCAATTGCAAAATAAACCTGCAAATGCCCTAGGAGAATAACTGAACCTTTCCTTGGCATAGTCAAGCACCATTTGCTTCTTAGAAACGTAGGGGGGAAACTACTTAAGGCGAAGGAAGTAGCTGTGTGGTAGAGCCAAGCGAAATGCGCTGCAGGCGGTGTCTGAGCGGAAACCCACTGGAAAAGCAAAACCTCGACCTACCCGCTTCCCTTGGTGAAGATTCTCTGTAACCTTGCTTCAGAGCTGGTTCAGAGGGATGGCTCTGCTTTCCAAGAAAGAATCCACCAACAAGTTAAGAAGAACCTTTTAATAGTAATCATAGTAATTCTTTTCAGTTCTTTCTCTAAGGAAAAATGTGAACGTCATACGAGAATCTCTTCATCTGTGCAACAAAATGGTTCATTGAGAGCAGGGAACTTTTGGAATTTAAAAAATCTTGCTTAGCATTCCACCTCATTATCAGATGACCAAACAGGTGATGAAGAGGTGTAAAGGGCAGAGATGACTTAGGGGGCCCTGCCCTCTGATAGCCAGCACTGTAGTTTGTGCTTATCAGAAGGTAAAGGAAATCCCTGTGCAGGTGGTTGTCTACAGAGCATAGTTTTAGCAAAGCACCAGCCATAGTACCCACTGCTTGCTGGGCCCGTGATCCTCAAACTTAATATGCATCAGAATTGTCTGGAAGTCTTGTAATGTCACAGATTGCTGAACTCGACGCCCAGCAGATCTGACCCAGGAACAGTGGGGAGGTGTGTCCAGAAATAACAAGCCTCCAGGTAATGCTAACGTGCTAACGTGCTGGCCCTGGGCCCTGTGTTGAGACTACTGGGCTGGATCCTTCTGTATTACAGTTTTCCTGTGTTTCTTCCAGAAGCACAAAGAAGTTCTGGACTTGCCTATTTGATCCTTAAGTAGGTAGTGGCCAAACGGTTCCCCCTTTGCCTCACCGGGGCTCTCACCGGGGCTCTGAGCCAGCCTTCCACATTGGTGAGAAGCCCCGCTCCTAAATTCGAGCAGATGCTTCACCCGTTGATTGTAAGTCAGCAAGTGAAGACTTGGTACATGTTATCTTAATTCTTTACTAAAGTCAAGGCCTGGGGTCCATTTGGAAGTGACAGCAACGAGCAGCTGCATTTAAACTGTCTTTGGACGTGTTGGGCTTGCTTGAAGATAGCGGGATGGAGGTAAAAACATGGACATATGATTTATCCCAAATGGTAATTATAGGCCCCCGAGGAGCAGCAAGATGGCCCTCGGGAAAAGAGGAAAACCGCCGTGGGTGGCATTGTCAGTGAGAGGCTGTGACTAAACTACTTCATCTCTTCAGATGCCTTTCATTTTATGGAAGATGACGATTTTTGAGCTAGACAATCTTTAGGATCTATTCCAATTGCAAAATACATAGAGTACAACAAGGAACAGAGGAGACTACCTACAAGGCTACCCCCAAGCCAGTTAACTTGGACATGTTTCTTTATAAGCGTTTTATACATTTTACACAATTTTCTAGCTTGCGTTTTTAGCATACTGTTTATCAGAAACACATGCCATAAAATTTTTGTAAACATTATTTCAATGGCTACATAAGATCATGTTATATGGATGTATTTAATGTTTGCTTAATATGATTTCCTTAATCTTTTCCACATTGTTAAATATTTATATTGGCGATGTTTTGCCGTCGTAAGTAATTCTTGTATATAAATTCGTGTGTATCGATCTTTATCTACATTTCTGATTCTTTCCTTAGCACAAATTTTTAAAATTAAAATCACTGGGATAAAGAATGAGGATCTATTTTGAACCTCTTCGTTCCTGCTGTCAAAATTCTACCTACCTGATAAGGTTAAAGCATTTCCCATGCGACATGCAAAAAAATCTCTCATCTCACCAAACCTCACCAATTTCAAAACTCTGTCATTATAAGTGAGGTTGTTCTCAGAATGAGAACTTTACCTGTTGTTTTATGGAAGTATAGCACGGAAATCCAAATTCACAGCTGTAGTATAGGGCAGATTGTTGCTGTTGGAAATTGGTACTTGCTGGGAAGAAGTAAGAATGCTGGGAATGCCAGCAAGGCAGGCGCATTCCATGGTAATCTGAAGGCTCCAGATAGCCAACGTATCAGGAATAATGAGTGTTTGCATATCCACTGATTTGTTTACTCAAGGATTTCTATTTGTTATTTGTCCATTTTTTTGAAGAAATAGCATATTAAAATTTATCAGCAAGACCTTATTCCGCGGGTACCTGAAATCTCTAACTCATGACTACACAGCATGACTATTGCACGCTGAGACTGATTTTTATTTCTTGTCTTATGGAAAGAAATCCTATTACTTGTCACATTGAGTATTTTTAAGGCACTCTATGTGATATGAGACATTTTGAATTTTAAAATGATCAGGATCCAGGTTCATTTTTTGTACATTTTTGTTTCTGTGTAGCAGTTAATTGACATCGGATCGTACTTTGAAAGCTATGCAGTGTGTGAAAAGACAAGTGTCATTTTTCTCCGAGAATACTACTTCTTTTCTTGGCGGCATGCGTGCGTATTCTAACTGCATTTTTAGAAAATAGTCCCATTTACAAAGATGTCATATTTTTGTGGCACGGTACTGAGTTAAATATTTGCAAATACAGAGGTGAATGTGAAAAATTAAATCCAGATCCCAGCACCCAGGGGTGACACCGCTAATGTTGTGCATGTGCCCAGGCATCTCTCCAGGGCTGGCCCAAGCACGCACACACACGCACACACACGTGAACACACACACTTGCATCTTACTTACCCTTTTGCCTCCTGCCTCCTACTACAATGGCTTATCCCACATGATTTAGCAGACAAAATGTTAATATTCTGATATTCTGATAATAGCTTCGCCATGCCAACGTAGTACGGGAATAAATTTTCCTATCAGTAGTTTTAACTTGGTCTATTTTGATTATTATTAACTAAATGTGCTGTGATATGCACTTTATCTGCATTAACTTACCGAATTCTCACTCCGGGTGTGTAAGGTAGGTATTTCTGTCTAACAGATGGGGAACTGAGCAATCATCCCAGGACTGGTACAGCTGCGGTTTGGCCCAGAACTGTCTCTCTCCAAACCTGAGTTTCTAGCCACAAAATCACACTAGTTTCTGGAAAGTATATAAAAAATTTTTGCTTCATTCTTTTTAGTATTTCGTTATATGGAATATCCTAGTATTTTAACTAAATCCTTTTGGTAGACATTTAGAATTGTTCCAACTAATTGCTATACAACACAACTTTGCTTCAGTATTCATTTATATTACATTTTGGAGATCTGAGTGTAACACTCAATTATTTGGTGGGTGGGTGAAAATATTAAAACTGCTTCTCCTTGCCGAATTTCTCTAAAAAAAGGATGGTTCCTATTTTGGCTTTCATCACCAGTGCTAGTTCACAATCTTTAGGAAATAGGTGTTAAAATGTTTTTTGATCTGATGAGGTTAAAACTGACATATTAGTTTAACTTTTAACTACACAGGAAGTTTCCTGGGGCACCTGGGTGGCTCAGTGGTTGAACGTCTCCCTTCGGCTCAGGGCGTGATCCTGGAGACCCATCTGGAGTCTCAGATCCGGGTCCCTGCAGGGAGCCTACTTCTCCCTCTGCCTGGGTCTCTGCCTCTCTCTCTGGGTCTCTCATGATAGAGAAAATCTTTAAAAAAATTAAAAGGGAGTTTACTTGCACATCAATTAGAGATAAATGCTGTTTTTTAAACTTAATTTTTATTCATGAAACTTTTTCATACAAAGCATGTAAATAAGAAGTTTAGAGAGGGGCACCTGCTGGCTCAGTTGGTAGAGAAGGCAACTCAATCTCAAAGTTGTAAATTCAAGCTCCATGTTGGGTGTGGAGATTACTTACAAAAAAAAAAGGCTTATAGGAAGGAAATTCAAATGGCAAAAAAAAGAATAAAAAGATGGTGAAATTCAGAAAATGTTACAGAAAGACAATTTAAAGTGTAGATTATTGCACTTTACACTCACAGAATCAGCAAAACTCGAAATAGGTGCCTTCACCTATTGTTGGTAGGGATTCTGGGAGTGGAAGCTCTCAGATCTTGCTTTGGAAATGTGGAGTGTTATAGTCTTCTTCTGGAAAGCAATCTGGAAAAATCCATAAAATTTAAAATACTCCTACTTTTTAACCCAGCAATGTTGTTGGTGGGAATCAATCTGATAGCAGTGAAAGAGCATCAAAACATGATAAAATATGCACATGAATCTTAAAATTAACAATGTCAATGAAACAAAGAAAATGATTTTAAATAGCAACGATCAAAATAAAGGAATGTGATTACTATATGAATTTTGAATAATGAATAATAAGAGAGAAAAATAGCAAACCGTGCTCCAAGCCTCTGGTGAGGTGGGAAATGAATGTTATAAGAGGAAGGCCATGATTTTTCAGAACTCTGTTAATATCTGTGGGATAAATTATACCTGTTAGATGTGCAAGACCAAGTCACTTTATGGTATGCTTCAATAGTACTTGGCAGTTTCGCACTGACCTAAATATTCTTCATCTCATGGGTAACAGAATTATTAGCTTCAGGGGGCATTTCCAATATTCTCTTGGCTTCTAGGAGCAGGGCCAATTTTCAGAAAACTGTGAAGTGGATGAAACCTGTCTTAGGCGCTAGCCCAGCTGACCCATTAGCCAGGTGCCTCCTTGCCTGAAGCACCCACTGTAGGGTGCCATGGGGGCTGGCCTCGCTGCTCGGGTCACACCTACCACCTGGGGCCTGTTGGTACTCACTCATGAGGATGTACATTTCTTCACCATTAGTTTCAAGGCTCAAGGTGTCACCTAGTCTAGCAAATGCACTTGCACTGCCAATGAGAGAAAACTGCTGAGCCCAGTTCTAGATAATGTGCACGAATTTTAACTGAGGCCCACTACAGATGAGGTCCTTCCTTATCCTTAGATTGAAGCCACTAATGAGTGTCTTTCCTTCTATGGTAAGAAGGCCTATTGAAGACACATAAAGGGGTAGCAGAGAGTAGAAAGAGAAGATTATTCGCTGTGTTTTCTAAATTAGACGTGTATCACTCTATACAGAAGATAACATATTTTGTTTCTTGAAAGTTCATCAAGATCTGGATTTTTTTTTTTTTTTTTTGGATCTGGATTTTTATCTGGAATTTATC
Source organism: Canis aureus (assembly GCF_053574225.1). Classification (NCBI taxonomy): domain Eukaryota; kingdom Metazoa; phylum Chordata; class Mammalia; order Carnivora; family Canidae; genus Canis; species Canis aureus. Next base: position 1,827,057 of record NC_135628.1, on the reverse strand, counting down.
TGCATGTGTATACCTTCCACTCATTTATTTATTAAACAAATACTAATGTAAAGCTTATCAAGTACTAGGCACTGTTCTAAGCACTTTACAAATATTGACTCATTTAGTCTTCATCCTATTCCCTAAATGTTGGTATTATTATTATTATTATTATTATTATTATTACAACTACTTTTTGGAATGACCTTGAACAAGTTCATTAGATTATCTGCTGCTTGATTTGAAAATGGAAGATAAGACTTGCTCTATCAATATCTTACAGAAGTGTATGATTGAGTTAAATAAATCTCCAAAGAGATTGAAAATAATGCATTATGAGCAGGAGATGTGTAATCCTAAAATACTTGTTGCATTAAGTAATAAGCCATTGAGGGAGTTGGTTCTTTTTCTCATGTTAGTGAATTAATTTTCTTAAGCCTTAGTTCTCATCTGTGCTGAATTAGTGTGGAATTATTCTTAGAATAAATTTTAAATCAATGACTCTCTCCTCCCTCTCAGATTGCTCACAGTCCCTGGTGCCTTATTATAAAATGTTAAGCCAGACATGACTAGGTTGCATTCATTGCATTTTAAAGAAGTCATGCAAAATGACTTTTAATAAAACAGGAAGAAGGAATAATATTTGGTTAAATGAAGTGTCACAATGCCAATTATACGCAGAAACCTCCTGTTCCATAATGTGGAATTTGATATAAGGAATGTCTGTCTAAAACTCATGTCAAGTACTTAAGTAATAAAAGAACTAATTTTATTATTTTTTTCAAAGAATTTATTTATCTGAGAGCGAGCAAGAGCGAGATAGAGCACAGAAGGAGAGAGAAGCAGAGGAGCTGCTGAGCAGGGAGCCCGACGTGGGGGTCCCTCCCAGGACCCTGAAATCGTGACCTGAGCTGAAGGCAGACACTTGACTGAGCCCCCCAGCTACCCCTAAAAGAACTCAGTTTAAAGCACCAGCTTCATAGCGAGTATTATGAGTAGGACATTATTTTCAGGCATCAGGATATTTCATAATTGACACCAGATACTCAAGTTACAGTCAACACATGGCTATTAAACAAGAACTATGGGTAGGGCACTAAAGTTGGTGTCAGTGGGAGAGAGGGCACGTCAAAGGCGAGTGAGACCTTTCAAGGATATAGGGCATAGGTAGACATGAGCGCCCCTCAAACATACACGTGCGTGTAGATCATCTGGGGATCCTGTTGTTGACAAATTCTGATTTGGTAAGGTCGAATTTGGAGGCTGAAATTTTTCATTTCTGTCAAGCTTCCAGCTGATGACAATGTTGCAGGTCCAAGGACCATTGTTGAGTAGTAAGGATGCTGTAATAAGTAACTGTAATACCGGACGCAGTATAAGCAGTACGAGGGCCAAATAAAACGTCCCAGAACAGAAAAGAAAGTTGCCAATTCTGAGTGTGGTGTGTAACGGTGAGCTCTCAAGCGGATTTTGTGAGGAAGAGCATTCATAGGGAAGAGCCGCATAGAGATCTGTAAGTGCTTGGGGTCTCCGGGACCAACAAAGGGTCAAGATGGCAGAAGAGGAAGTGGGGGGCTCTTTTGAGAGAGGTGTGACTGGAAGCCCAGGTGAGGGCAAGTGTAAGAGGCCCAGGTGGCTTTGCTAAGGAATTTGATCTGTCTTGTGCTGGCAATGGCAAGATCTGGTTCTTTTGGAGGATTGCTCTGGCTGTAATGGGTTGGAGAAGGAAAAAGAGAAGCAGAGGGCCTAGGAGACTTTGCAGAGATGGCGAGATCTTAGGCTTAGAGAATGTGATAGGATTTGGAAAGGTCGGGAAATATTTAAGAAATTCCAGCTTAAAATGGATGGGAATTGGAAATCAATGGGATGTGGGAATGATAGACAAGTTGAAGATGACCTTATACCTTCTAGCTTGAGGGAGAGAGAGAGTGGCCACGCCTTTGATGCTAAGAAAAATGGAAGGAGGGACAAGATTTCGGCAGGAGACAATGGGTTCAGATTTCCACTCCTTCGGCAGGGCATTTGTTCTAGAAAGCAACTGGAAATGTCTCTCAAATACGAGAAGTGTAGAGAAATGTAAATTTGGGAGTCAGTGGCAAAGAGGCAATAGCTAAAGCAATGGATGTAAACAAAATCACCAAAGGATTTGAATTTAGAGAGAAATAGTGTTGTATGTAAGAAAAGGCTACAAATCTGGGGACCTGCACATAGTAACAGGAGGTCTCGGAACCCGAACTTGATCTATTTTCCAATTCTCGGTATTTTAAATACCATTAGAATTTTTATTAGCATACAATGCCTCTTGCATAAAGAGGAATTGTCTCTGCCTTCCAGCCTTGCGGTGCTGATTGGGTTTGCAGTGCGACACCCTGAGTATGAAGGACTTAGTGAGATGCGTAGTTAGTACGTGAGGCTTTCGGCCCGGTTACGTCCACCGACTTAACGATCGTCTTATTTTCCCCGGAGGCCGTGTGCAGGCTGATCTTTCCATCCCTGAAGTCCACTTTATTCAGATTTCCTTCGTTTTCTTACGTGATGTCCTTCCTCGGTTGACGGCCGCACCCAGGACATCACATTAGGGTTGGTCCCCCTGCGTCCTTAGGCTTCTCTCACCTGTGACTGTTTCTCAGACTCTCTCTGTTGGTTGGGGGACTTGGCAGCTCCGGGACCAGGCCAGGCCCTCTGGGGTCTCTCCCCTGGGATTCGCCTGGTGTTTTCTCCTGCGATCAGACGGGGCTGCGGCCGCGGGAGCAGGAGCAGGAGCAGGAGCAGGAGCAGGAGGGGAGCCGTGGAGCTCGGCCCACCCTATGGAGCTGTGCAGGCTCCAGGTGACCCAGCGCTGCTCGTGTCAGCCCTGACCCGGGGTGGGGGCCCAGGGCCAGGCTCCCATGGCCGTCCTTTCACCTCCCTCTCCATCCTGCACTCTCGGCAGGATGCCCTGTGTTCAGCTCCGACCAGGACCGGGAAGCTGTGCTCCACCGCCCCTTCGAAGAGTTTGGAGAAACTACATAAATTATTGGTATTTTTACACTCACAAGTTTGGTCTCTTCATCCCCATCTATCTACTTATTCGGGTCATTTGTTCATGGTGACATGGACTCGCAGGTAGTTATTTTATACTTCGGGTTATAATCCAATATCATTGATTCTGTTGCTCATAGTGTTCCAGTTTGGATCATTGACTCCTGTGTCCCTTGGAGGTCCTCGATCATTGTTTTTGTTTGTTTCCCTATTGGTTTTTGGGCTCTTCCTACCTCCTGACACAATGATGCTCTAGGCTCATCTTGTGTATTTAGTATTCCAGCCTCTTGAATCAGCCATTTCTCCAAGGACCTGTGGTTCCCTTTATTGGAGGATGATCCTAGAAACCAGTATCTAGGCACTAGGTGCAGTTTGATTTTTAAAATTGCTGAAGTGTTCATTTCCTTTAAGGTCTTCTAAGCTGGTGACAATTCCAGACATTTAGAAATTTGGTAAAATGCTTTAGAGTTTTATCCTAGATAGACAACAATCTTGAAAGCAGTAAAAAAAAGAAAGAAAGAAGAAAAAGTAGTAAAAGTTTAAATACACGTTTGATTACACTTCAGTAGCAGACTAAATAAGGGCCCTGAAAATCTTCAAAAATAGCATTTAAAAAACCCTATGGATTATTCCAAAGTAAACATTTCTTAGATTCATTTCATAGGAATAAACTGATCTCTTTCATTTCAAGTTCTTCTTAATGGAAAATTTCTTCAGAGCCTGAGTCTTTTTAAACTTTTGTAAAAATTTGAGCATAATATTGGTTTCTTGAGCTTATGAGTAGAGCAGAAGAATTTCAGGAGCTCAAAACTCCTCACAAAAACGATCTCATTGATCTTCACAGGGCAGAAAGAAGGTAGAGGGTATAGGATAGGAAAGCTTGATTTCTAGTGTGGATTTAGCACACTGTGTGTGTGTGGGGGGGGCGGGAATAATGGCTTAGAATTCTGTGGTAAAACACAAAGGTTTGTTTGTGTTTGTTTGTTTGTTTGTTTGTTTTTGTTGTTGTTTTTTAACATCACCTCTTAAAGGATAGGGAACCACAGGGATCACAAGCAAAAACCCCTGACCAGACTCTTGGGGTAAGGAACTAGATTTAATTAGATTTTGTGACCATGTTGTATAATCACTGACGACCTAAAGATTCTATATATATGATTTCTCTTAAATTCTGCAATATTCAATCCAATAAACATCTATTAAGTGTCTACAATACAATATAATCAGTGTTAGATAAAATACAATCAGTGTTAGATAAAAGAATGTGAATGGTTTTGTCCTTAAAGAAAAGTCAAGAATAAAATGTGGGCTACTGTTCTGTAGATCCATCATATAAAGAATATAGTTAAGAGAACTGGTTCATGCAACCTGGAAGATTCAGGAAAAGATACTTGCAAAAGGTATTTGCAATGACTACTTTATATCCAAACAATCTTACGGTGTTATCAAGCATAGAACCTAATTTGTCATCAATAAGTTAATCATGTGTTCGTGAATGTGACATTATTTACTAATTCTGATAAAGAATGGACACAGGGAAAATAATACTTTGTTATTCAGCAAGAATTTGATAGTCTGGTTGTGAAGACAAAAAGTATATAGGTGGAACAGTGACTCTATGAAATATTCTCATTTTGTCTTATAGAGGAAATTATGCATTATTTATAATTTAAACATCTTCAGTATTTCATGCTAAAAAACCCCATACATTTTAGGAAATCACCATCCTTGTATCCTTATGGAATCTAACAGTCTAATACTGTGCATAAGTAAATGAGGCTTGGCTTTTATAGCTATGTAGCTTGGAAGCCTTTGGACAAGTTTATTTTCCAAGTCAGACTTTATAAATCTTTTCTGCTTCCATCTGATGTATGTGTTCACAAAAAAGTTTCCACTAAGTAAAGCACTTGGAATCTCCTTTCTTTAAAAAAAAAAAATTCCCTTAAATGCTGGGAATGGTTAACTTTATTTTCTTAGGCTTAACTTCTCTCTTATTCTTACTAAGAACCAAAATGTATCTTTCGGTCCTTGTAAGACTACTTTAATATTTTCCCTCACTACTTCCATTTTTAATTTTTACAATATACTGGCTTTTGGTTGAGTTTTCATTGTTGATCTGTTGCTCACCTTCAGTTGTACATTCTCTGTGGATCTCACAAATATATAGCAAATAATTCTGAGATCCCGGCCACTGTTGTAGACCCTGAGGATATCGGAGTGAACAAAACAGGCACAGCCCTGCCTTCATGGAACTCACATTTAATGGGCAGGGCAGGCGGGCAATAAACACATAGACAAGATACCTATAACCTGTCAGATGATGCTAAATGCTATGATGAAAAATAAAGCAGGAATAGACTTAATATTCTGAGATTTTTATGTAGTGCACCAGAAAATTGAAGTTGTCATTCCTTGAGGATAAACAGCATTTATGTGAGTGATAATATCTCAGAGTTCTCTGTTGTTCTCTGGATTGAGTTACTGACCCGGTGAACTTTATCAATGAGGGAGGTCATCTGAGAGCCAGGAAATGATTGTTTGCTTTCCATGGCAGCCCGCCTCTGAGAGACTGGAAATATTCTGAAGACAGCCCTCACTCCGTAGGGCAGATGCTTGAGTAAAACAAAAACAAGAACAAAACCCTTTAAAATAGCTCTTATTTTTAACACCGAGGATGTTACTTGCTTCCTGAGGACGAGGAGAGAACGATAGAAACTAACTCTACACCATTTTGTGTTGAGCTGATAAATCTGGACCCTGTCTGTGGAGTCTTCATTGCTCCCTGAGCCAACACTGAGGAGGCATGTTGGGGTGGTGTTATCAGCAATTTTGTTCCACAGATTATGGGGAGGAGCCCATATAGGTTTTTCATGTTTTTGTAATTTTGAGATGAAGAACAGAACATCCACATCCTGTTTTCCTAGAACAATGTCCTATGACCTCTCTATTTATGGGCTTGGCAAGTCCAATGTGGGAGTTAGTCTCACTCTGGTTTCTTTGTGACAGGGAAAGAAATCATTTTAACCATCAAAAAAAAAAAAATCTAAGAAACTTTTAGAGATTTCTTTTCAAAAGTAGGTGGAGGCCAGGTTAATATTTATAGTTCCTGAGTATATGTGCGGTTGAGTGCTCCCTCCTTCTACAGATAAACATTTTACTTAAATTACCAATGGTAGCTAAGAATGCTTTGGGGCACTAGGTGAGGGTCTAGGAATGCCCGGGGTACCTGTTACAGACAGTCCTTTTTGCCTCTAAGGCCCCAAAGGACATGGCTGTGCTGGAGAGTAGTTGGAAAAATACCAAAGCTATCTAATTCCTCTTCGTCTCAGGTTCCTCTCTTGTAGAGTGTGTAGAATAATTGTGTCTACCCCATAGGGTTGTTGGAAGTTCTGCGTAAGTTAAAACACGGGAGGTAGCAAAAGCTGAATTTCTCTATTGCCTCTGTGGTTTCTGAAGGGATAATGATGTTACAGCCACGAATGCGGCCCCTGGAGCTAAACGTCCTGTGTTCAAATTTTCTTCCTACCACTAACTAGATGGCTGACCTTGAACAGGTTATTTAACCTGACTGTGCTTTTCAAAAAGAGAATGATCATATCCAGGAGGCTATGGTGTGGAATAAATGAATTAATACAAATACTTGGAATAGTACCGGGCTTCCTGTAAGGGCTCAAGAAAGATTTACTGTTGATATCATCACTGCTACTACTAGTACTATTGTTTATTTATTAGTGTGGCTTTGGCACTCAGATCCTGGTGCAATATTGTAGGGAGCTGGGCTGAACCATTGAAAGGTCTCCTTTTCCCTCTGCCAGGAAAATCTAAGAAACCACCGTCCAATTCGGCCAAGGGTGGCTTTGTCTGGTTATTTTTTTCCCCAAATCCAAGTCTGACCTCTTAGCTCTTACACTCTGATAATGTCAACCGTCCAGGGAAGAAGAAACACTGAGGAAGGCCAACACACTCCAGGTGCCTCAAAAAAAAAAAAAAAAAAAAAAGTCCTAGGCAACTTATAACTATGGTGACAGCCCTGAGACAGGCTGAAGGTCATAAAGGGTCCAAAGAGAAACTGTGGGGGAGACATGAGAGCTGGCCCACCTCGGAGTGGTACACGGGTCACTCTTCCAGTCCAACTGGAGAGAAAAGACCTAAGTCAAAAGGACGTCCACAGGCTACTCCTGATTTTTCCAGTCTAAGAGACCACACTTCAGTCCTCACCAACTTTAACAGCCAATAAAACGTCTCTGGAGTTGAAATGACCTTACTCAACCTTGCAGGAGAGCGTGGCCCGATCTGAAGATCAAAGGGTGTGTTCAGACATCCTTTGAAGACCAACTGACCAAATATCAATTTGCCTGCTGGCCTCTTAACAAGGCCAATTTACCTAATGAACGACTCTAATTCATTTGAAAGCTAAAGCGTGGAACATCATCTTGCTGAATGAGCAATTCATGCAAAACTGACACCCAGTGTTTTACATGGGGTCCCGACCGTTCCCCTGGGAGGCAGAGCCAGGCAGGGGGGCCAGGCCAGGCCACATGGCCAGGTGGAGGGAATGTGGGAGGCTGTCCTCGGCTCCCATCAGGGGACCCAGTATGACCACAGCCTCCGAGTTTTCAAATGAAAGCAGGAATCTGGGTCTTGGTATGAATTACACTGACATTCGCATTTTGGCAAATAGTTAAAATTTAAAACAAAAACAAAACAAAAATCGTGCAGGCCAAACGCACCCCACATGCAGGTTTGATCTCTCCGGGGGACCCCTCAGCCTGCAGTCCCTGCTGTGCACCTGGGCCTTGGCCTACTCACGGCTCGGCTCGCTTGCAGCTCCTGAGCGTGGCCCCACAGCTCCGCGATATTCAGCAACCTGTAATGTTGCTGAGGCACATATTTGTTTCCCAAAAGCTCCAATGTTGACTTCTGAATGTGATTTACTTAGCTAGTGAATGTGCTTTTTTCTCTGCCGGTTTCTTTTTCTTTTCTTTTCTTTTTTTTTTAGATTGTATTTATTTATTCATGAGAGACACACAGAGAGGCAGAGACACAGGCAGGGGGAGAAGCAGGCTCCCCGTGGGGAGCCTGATGCGGGACTCGATCCCAGGACCCTGGGCTGAAGGCAGACGCTCACCTGCTGAGCCACCCAGGGATCCCCCTCTGCCTGGTTTCTAAACTTCAGTGTGGCTTTTGGGATTTTTTTAAACCAAGTTTGGATACATGGTGCCACTCATAAAACAAATGAAGCTTTTTCTTTTAAAAGGGGCTAAATAGGAATTTTGAATGGAAACAATCAGCATTTTTCAGACTGTGGAGGCAGTCTTGAGATTCTTGGCTATATTTTACTTGAATTTTAAGGGTAAATTTATTGTGCTCTAAAGTATTTTTGAGATATTAATTTTAAATTTAAAATATCTGTTAAATATTTTTGAGAGGTACGTGGTGTCCCTTATGAATGTCAAAAACCTGTATGGCACTTTATAAGTTATCCTAAATTCTTTTTAATGTTCATATCCCCCACAGATGGTTGAAGGCGGTGACTGTACTTTCTCTCTCTCTTTTTTTTTTTTGCTATTTACATTCATAATTCTAGTGCAATGTCCTGCTCATAGGAGGTTCTTAATAAATTAAATGCTTTGCATTATTTAAACGTATCTTCCAGTTTTAAACATTTATGGCTTAGAGATATATATTGTAATCAAATTGAGAAATTGTGTGTATGCCTTGGGTAGTGAGGGGGGGCATGTGTCAGCCTTGAAGAAATATAAAACCTACTGTGTCTTTTTTAAAAGATTCTATTATTTGAGAGACAGAGAGAGAGTGAGAGAGAGAGAGAGGCAGAGACCCAGGCAGAGGAAGAAGCAGGCTCCATGCAGGGAGCCCGACGTGGGACTCGATCCCGGGACCCCGGGGTCATGCCCTGGGCCCAAGGCAGACGCTCCATGCAGGGAGCCGGAGCCGGGCTCGAACCCAGGACTCCCGGATCGTGACCTGAGCCCAAGGCCGACCTTAACTGACGGAGCCTCCCAGGTGCCCCCCGCTACTGTATTTTTAATGCCCAAACAATCTAGTCCACGATTTGAAAGCCTCTCTTTGCATATCCTTATCTTCTTAAAATACTTGGTTGAGGATGTTATGTCAGGAGGTTTCTTCTAGAGTTCTAGTGTGTCTTGGGCTAGAAATAATGCCAAATGCAGCCATCTTTGTGTTTTCCCTTTTGACTTCATATCAAAAGTTTTGGCTGAAAGTGCCAGGTGCACATTTTCAATAAAGTCGTGGAATCATCATAGAATATTTGGTGTGGGCTTTAGGAAATCCTTCGGAGTCTCCTTCAACGTGAGGATGCATGAGACAGCGTAGACCTTCCCGCCAAGGCCTGGTGGCTAATACAGGCAGAACTTTCTCCCGCCCCTAAATTGCCTGCAGCATCTTTCCGGGTCCCCTTGGACTATTGTGCTATATTCCAGCCTCTTGAGATCTATGAGGCAAACAGAAAAGCCCTGGGATGGGAGCTCCCGTGTTAACTGAGTTCAGTTCTCCGGATCCTTTAGTTTGGCAGAGGGTTTCTCTTCGAGGAACAGGGTCATTCCAAAGAGCCAGAGAGCACAGAGCTTGTCAAGACGTAAAGGACGTGGTGGGTGCACAGTGGCATTTCATTTCTGATGGTCGTAGATCACTCTTCATTATCAATCTTTCCCGCCCCCTGGAAAGCCCTTCTTTGAAAGCGTTACGTGTTCAAGTGAGAAATTCTTTTGGGAAACCATAAAAAAGACAGAATTTGGTTGTTTCCTAGCTTTTTAGAAGCCACTAGTACCTAATGAAAGATGACTGATGAGGTCTGGCACGAATAGTTACCGCAGGAACATTATCTTAGGACTGATCAACAGGAGAGGCCATCTGGACAGAAATCGCTTAATTTTTTAAAAGTAGATTTCCACCCAAGATGGGGAGAGTTCCCAAGTAATATCAATCCTTTTGTACATGATGTAGTGTTTGCAGGTTATTGCTGAGATACCTATTTCTATATCGTCTGAAGCAACATGTTTACTGCCCTATCACGAGCTGGTTGTTCATTCATTTAACAATTTTTTAAAAGATTTTATTTATTTATTTGAGAGAGCGTGAACACACACACACACACACACCAGCAGCTGGGGGGGAGGGTAGCAGAGGGGCAGACGGAGGGGGAAGAGCAGACTCCCCGCCGAGAGGGAGCCCGATGCCAGTCCCAGGACCCCGAAATCATGACCTGAGCCGAAGGCAGACGCTTAACCGACTGGGCCACCAGGCGCCCCTCATTTAACAAATATTTTTCAAGTACCAATTACATGCAAGACATGTTGATAAAAACCTACATAAATAAATCAAAGACAGTAAGGGAAAATAAACGTATAACACATGTTAATTTTCAAATGTCCAAGTATTATGCAAGAATGTACTCTTCTGAGATTATTTTGGCAAGTTACTAGGATTTATTGGCAAAGAGCTTTGTCCTTGGTAAATAGCTGAAATATCATTTCCTTCGGCCCATGTTATACTCTGTATTTTGACCTCAGCTTTGCTATCTATAACTAGACCACAAATTCCTTTTAGACAAAACCTATTTTTTAAAATTTTCATTGAATTTTATTTTCTGCTGACAACAACTTTTTCTTTGTAAGAAATCTTATAAAGGGATATCCGATGTTTAAGTTTTGTGAAAAGTAACGGTGATACCAAAGTCCAGAACAAAATATTTGGTGTTTTGACTTCTTATCATTATTTGATTTTGGAACCAGCCTCTATCTTAAGAGACTTTATAATCCTCTTTCCTCCCAATCTCCAAATAAGACTTCATAAATGTACAAAGTTAGTGACTTAAAACATTTAACCTCTAGTCTTTTAGTTTTATGACATCACTTTAGATAAGTGAATTTTCCTTGATATAATAATAAATATAAAAATATTTCTACATTAGAAAAGTTGCATTTAAGTTACTTCAAATATTGACTTAAATATGTTCAGAATCATTTGTGTTTTAGGATTTAAATAATAAAATTTTTAAGTCTAAGAATGGTGCCTTCAAAAATCTGATAAAAATTATTTATTTTTCAATATTCTTTTGCTATTAGGTGATTTGGGCTCTTGGGATCTCCTCATTTGCCTGTCTTCTAGGAAAGCTGGTGGAAAACCTTGCATATCCAAGGAAGACATGTGCCTTTTAGGTTTACATCAAAAGGTAAATATCCTTTTCGAAATGTTTGCAGACTTTAATGGCTTTTTGGATATTAACGCCAGCATTTCTTGGCCAATAATATTTTTTTTAATGTGAGAAAAGCATCAGAGCTGCTAGTTATTTCTCAGTAGTGAAATAGTATTGTAGTAGCTACACTGATTACTTGGTATTTCTGCAGTTGATAATCTTGGTATCTCCTTCCTCCTGGTAGCTCTTGGCCTTTGGGTTGAGCACATCATCTTTTTTTCTTCTTGTCCATCTCTGGCCATTCCTTCTCTGTTTTCTTCATAGCCACCTTTCCTCTGCTCATACTTTAGATGCCTGTGTTCCTCAACACCATTCCCAAGGCGATTGAGGATTCCCAAAGGTACATCTAAAATTCAGGCTTCTTCCCAGTCTCCAGGCGCACATGTATAACTGCCTATTAAATATCACCTTCGTGTCACACAGACGCCCCAAATCAACAGGGAGAAAAATAGCTCGTACGTTCCCTCGTAAGTCACTGCTACTCTTGCATTCAGTAGCTCTGCAGGACTCCTGTTCTATTGGTCACGAGCATGATCAACCACAACGTCACTCCCTACGGTAGGAAGCCGGCCTTCACCTCTGATTCCCTCCTCTCGCGTGTCACCTGCGTTCCACCAATCACCACTACTAGAGAACTTTAAGTACATCTCAAGTATTTTATTTCTCAAGTATCCCTACTCGCTGCCTCTATCCTGGCCAATCACCTTTTCTCACCAGGGTCGTCGTAGAATCCTCCTCACTGCTTTTTCTGAAGCAAGTGCTTTGTCCCTGAAATCCACCCTGCCCACGGTTGTCAGGATGAGAAATATTAAAGTGCTGAACTAACCCGGTTGCTCGTGCACTTAACCTTTGAATAGCTTTACACCAACCGTGAGATAAAGTCTACGGTCTTCCCTGTGAATATCAGTCAACCTCCAGGCAGGAGACAAATGCCATATATATATATTTTTTTTTTTTTTTTTTGGTTTGAAAAATGTATGTTTATTGGAAGGAACCTTATTTATTTATTTATTTATTTACTTATTTAATAAATTTATTTTTTATTGGTGTTCAATTTGCCAACATATAGAATAACACCCAGTGCTCATCCCATCAAGTGCCCCCCTCTGTGCCCGTCACCCAGTCACCCCATCCCCTGCCCATCTCCTTGTCTACCATCCCTTGTTCGTTTCCCAGAGTTAGGAGTCTCTCAGGTTCTGTCTCCCTCCCTGATATTTCCCACTCATTTTTTCTCCTTCCTCTTTATTCCCTTTCACTATTTTTAATATCCCCCAAATGAATGAGACCATATAATGTTTGTCCTTCTCCAACTGACTTACTTCACTCAGCATCATACCCTCCAGGTCCATCCATGTCGAAGCAAAGGGTGGGTATTTGTCGTTTCTAAGGGCTGAGGAATATCCCATTGTATCCGTAGACCACAGCTTCTCTATCCATCATCTTTCGATGGACACCGAGGCTCCTTCCACAGTGTGGCTATTGTGGACATTGCTGCTGTGAACATTGGGGTGCAGGTGTCCCGGCGTTTCACTGCCGTATTTGAAAGGATTTAACTGAAGAGAAACCAATGAAGGAGCTTTTTATTGCGGTTCTGACAAAATAAGAGAAATGAAATTAGGGACAATCTAATTTTAAAAATTAGGGAGAGAAAAGGATTAGAGGCACCAGGGATCAGCAGCCTCGTAAGATTTCACTACCCTTGGTCTGAGGAAGGGTATGTAGAAGGAGTGGTTTGTAAAACTTAATGAGAACTGAGGCCAGGAAAGAGGCCTCACTGGGAAGGGGCTGCAAAGGAGCGGGGGTTGGGGGTGCCATTGCCAAATCATAGCCCTGCAGAGAGGAAGCCAGGGAGCTAAGTGCTCTCTTTACTCCTACCCATCGATCTCTTGCCAAGGCCTCCTGTTGGTGCCACGCATCACTCTAAGCCTCACATGTTTATTTTTGCCCATTCTTTACCTACGAGGAGATTGACGTGCAGAAAAATTCAGAGAATTGCCCGAGTTCTCATTGCTAATAAATGAGGCAACCAGGATTCAAACTCGGGCAGTTTGGCTCCAAATTTTGTTTTCCTAACCACATCACTATAAACCTCTTCTGGATAAATATTTAGGACCGACTGCATTTACAGACTATGCTAATGAATACTCTTAAAGAATGCATTAGTTCTAAATGCTTCATATTAGATAACTGTCACGTTGGAGCATGAATAATTTGAAGCTTTATGAACCATGACTTATTTATGTCAACATAAATATTCAAAACAGAAGTTGCTTCCAATTTGTTGGGGATTCTGAGATGAACAAAGAAAGGGCTCCTGCTCAAATTAGGGTTACTCATCCCATCAGAGCTTTGGAATTTAAGCACTTAACGAAAGTGATCTTAAGATTTGTTATGAAAAAATGAATGACCTGGAGTCTCTCTAGTCAGAAGGAGAGGAACATGATTTTAAAACTGTTGGTCCCTGTGATGCTGAAAGTGAAGTGAGGTCCACTATTTGGGGTAACACTAAGTTTAGTAACTGGGGCTCTATTTCACCTTTAACAGAAAGGCTCTAATGTTTCAAGAGCAGAGGGATTCATTTCTAGCTCTAAATGTTTGTAGGATTAGCAGTCCCTAAAACCAGGATGCTGTTTTTAGTACTTGGAGCACTGAGAACCACTGAAATGGCTCTTATTATAAAGCATTTGAGCACATTTTCAGGTGAATTTGATGGAATGATAATTGCACGGGAGAGACAAGGAGATAATGACTCTTCTTGTCATTAATTCTCGTCCTTGTGGAGGATACTGAACAGCTTTTGGAGAACACCTGAGTTTTGATAAAGTAAAGAATAGAATGTGTGTAACAATCTAATGAAAAAAAAGAAGTCCCTTAAGATACAGTGTGAAGTGTGTGTCACTTTGCGTGAGCCCTCCCAATTTTTTCCCCAAGTGCTTTCTTACACTTTATAAGTAGTCCAAATTCCAACGTCTACTCTCCTTAATGAGTTATTGGTATTACACTAGTATTACTTTTCATTTATAAACACTTTCTGAATGTTTAAAATTATATACTGTTGTTCCTATTAATGAACAAAAATCTCCAAATAAGAAGGATGTTTTACTTTTGCTTCTGATAATATGTAATAGGAACAATTTAGATGTAGATGACCTTCAGGTTAGGATTGTGGAAGGTATGTGGGGACTGAAATCTTTCTTTCTTCCTTTTTTTTTTTTTCAAAGCTGAGCTGCCCTCTCTTATTTTAAGATTTTATCTATTTATTTGACAGAGAGAGAGAGAGAGACAAGTAGATAGAACTGCAGACAGAGGGGAAGCAGGCCTTCGCTGAGCAGAGAGCCCGATGCGGGGGCTTGATCCAAAGACCCTGGGATCATGACCTGAGCCGAAGGCAGACAATCGACTGAGCCACCCAGGTGCCCTGGGATTAAAATCTGTCTAAATGTACATTTCCTTTTTCTCAATTTGATCTCAGAAATATCCCAGGGCTCCACCATCATTATCATTTTTCATATGCATTCTAATCTTTTCAAAGATATAAAAGGTTTTATGCCAAGAAAAACAGCAGCTTCAAAAAAAAAAAAAAAAGAAGAAAAAGAAAAACAGCAGCTTCTATAAAATATACACATTTGCATATGTGTAAGTAAACTGTTCAAACCCAATATGAAATCATTATATATTGAAAATAATTATTTGGGTGATAATGATGTGTCGTAGATTCTTTAGGTATAAAAAAAGGAGCACTCTGGGGGGGGGTTGTTTATGGGGGAGGTTGTGCATGTGTAGGGGCAATGGGTATGTGGGAAATCTCTGTACCTTCTGCTCAATTTTGCTGTGAACCTTAAAACTACCTGAAAACTTCTTTGAATACGTTCCTTTTGATAATGATGCAAATCTCATATATTTTATGATGTACATAAAAATAAGAGTAAAAAGCAATAATGTTATCTTATATTAGCTTACGGAAGAGCTTTATTAGGTTTAATGATGAGAATAGATGGAAAATACACGTAATATAGCTGACTTGCTATGGCTGTATGACCCACAGCCCTTGAATATGTTTCTTTGTGCCAAGTTATTCAGTTTAACTGCTTAGTCTGGTGCTCTGTTACAGAGTAGAATGGAAATGATATTTCTTGTGTCACGTGTCACCTTGGTTATGTCATCTGCGGAGACTCTGTGAATTCCAAAGATGTGCTTTGGAGGAAGGAACAGGGGAAGAGGTCACTGAGTGGGGGATGGAAAAGCGGAAGGCGGAAGCCTGAGAGCAGTTGCTTCCCTTGGCTTGGCTCTGCTTTCTGATTCTGAGTCAGTTTTTTCTTCTGACCTCAGGTCTCATATAGAAAGTCACCTCTCCAATGAGATACAGTGACCGACACTTCTGCTGAAATCTGTGCAAGCTGTACTCTATCTTTGCAGCACCTTTACAAGGTCCTCTGTCCCATGAGTTAAGTCACGATTATTCATTTGGCCAGGCCTCTTCCATTCCTTTGTCTAGGATGAGACAGCTCATCCAGGATGCTCTAAGCACCTGCTGTAACAGCACATTGGCTCTGAACTCTTCAAAAAGCAGGAGGAAGGTTTAAACTGGACCTCATCACCACATAGCCTTTAATGATACTTACCTCATGCTACTCTTCATTCTGAGTCCTTCTATTAAAGTTTCTATGTAGTCAGTAGCAACTGAGTGATTTTGCCCGGTGAAAGAGGAAATGGTTCAGGTTTATTGACTTTTAAAGCTTTTGACAATATAATTTACTTATTTTTTTTAAAGATTTTTAAAAAGATTTTATTTATTTATTCATGAGAGACACAGAGAGAGAGAGAGGCAGAGACACAGGCAGAGGGAGAAGCAGGCTTCATGCAGGGAGCCCGACGTGGGACTCGATCCCGGGACTCTAGGATCACGACCTGAGCCAAAGGCAAATGCTTTAACTGCTAAGCCACCCAGGCATTCCAACAATCTAATTTAGAAAGAGTCTTTGTATATTATCCTTTTGAAAAAAAAAATAAAAGCTTTTATTGAAGTTTCTCTATACTTTTGCCATATCCTCTCTTCCCTCCAGCCATTCTTAGGAAGTCTGAATTGTAAACTTAAGGACCTTCTGAAAATTCTTTGTTTTTTTACTTTTAGTCTCTGAACTTTCTCATGTTTGCATCTGAGAAATGTAGACCCCTTAAAAGTCTAACGTGTACCACACTTACAGCCTTTGCACTCCCAGGGCCAGAGGAATGTGCCTCGGACTCTGGTATCTTTGGAGACCTTCAACCTTGAGCGTTTAACAGTGTGGCTCACACAGATTCACAGGAGCTGGTTCTGCTCAAGCCCCCACTTCATTCATTCACAACGTGGGCTGAAAGTTGACTGTTTGCCAACTAAATGAGTGGAGTGAACAAGGGTTGGAGAATGTTTAATCAACACGTTGTTTCAAAGCATTTTAAGTGGATCGTTTTGTAAAAAACTACCCCTGATGATTGAATTACTGAATCGATAAAAACCTTACAGAAGCAGGGAAACTCAGAGGCCAAAAGCTCTACAAGGAGAAGCAAAGTGACGTGCTCAGGGTTATGATTCTGTTAAATGTCCTCCGTGGACATGTGGGAGTGTACTCCGTGGGAGTGTAACCCGTGTTTCCGGTTCTCTCTTCAAGTGCAGCTAGGTTCTTTTCTAATAGGACTCGTCAGTAGGACACAGTGAAGAAACTACAATACTTGATAAGCTTAGAGTGAGTTAATTTAAAAGCAATCACCAATTTCTCAAAAGTGAATCTGATTTTCAAACTAATTTACCGCGATCTCTTTCTGTTGGTTGTAACAAGGCTTTGCCATTTGGGGCGTTCTTCTCCGAATTTAGTTGAAAACAGCTTGATAATCAGTCTGTAAATTCAGAAGAGAAGGAGAGAATTGAGCTTGTTTGTGTCTCTTTTCTTTATAAGGTAAAACATATATTTGAATTTATGATAACTTCTATGAAGCTTTCTGTGAACAAATTTTTGTGAGAATACAGTTTTGCGGTGACTGGATTTTATATCTGGAAGCAATCATGCCCTTCAATGTGAAGTGAAGTCTATAAAAGTTTGAAACAGGGTTAGCACTGAATTTCCACTAAATGTCTGTGATTCAAATCACTGAGTGCTTTTGGATCTTCAGAGTTTGGTAGTGCCATTTTCTGAAAAAAGCAAACTTGGCCACTGTCAAGTTATTTGTGTCACTCTATTTGCCATAAGGACATTAGTATTTCCTTTTAGTTTTAGCACTTATCATGGCTTTGAAATATATCAAGGTTTTCAGAAGTGTTCCCAAATATTTTAAAGATTTCCAAGGGCAAGTTTTTGTTTTATATTATCAAAGAAACCACTTTATTATTCTGGATTTGAACGTTGACTTGCAGAGATTTGAAGGTAGGGTGTGGACGAGGTAGACAATAGTTCATAACTATAACTCTGTGGGTTTTTGCATTTCCTGTGCTTTAGCATTTATGAATGCCTAACTCACTAGAATCTTTCTCATTCCTTTCAGGTAAACATATTACCAGAAATACAGCATCAGCTTTGCAGAAAAGAAGGATTATGTCAAATAATTAGGAGATTTCCAGGTAATCTTTAGTTTGCTTCCTTATGCATAAACATGTAAGATATGTAGGCCGCATCACCAGATACGGAATAATGAGATCTCAGACCTGCATATTTAGCTCCTCCGTCTATCATTCCACAATTACAAATCTTTCAGAATCCACAAGGTTTTGCCCATGGGGAGACCCTGATAAAAAGGAATACAAGCATAACATTGGTATTCTTTCTTTTACTTTTGCATCCTAACTTTCTAGGTGAATATTCCCTTTTTCCTTTGCATTTGCCTTTAAAATAGTTTCTGTTTTATTTTATAAGCAGTTATTATACTTACTAAAATACTCCTTAATTACTTAAAACAAGGTTTAGAAAAATTTTTTTCATGACTAGGTAGTTCTGATATTAACAGATTTGCTTCTGCTTAAAAAATTCCCTCAAAAAATTTTGTATGTTTCAGATAGGATACTGAATGAGTAACTTCCACGTCTTGACATTAGAAATTTGGGACAAAAATTAACATCTCATTTTCTCATCGATTCCCAGAAGAAAAAAATCAGATGGTCTGCGAGTCTTCATAGATCAAATTATAGCTTACTCTAAAAGCCATGAGTGAAAGATTCCTCAAATTTCTTGGTTAAAATCCATTTAATGTTGAACAGCTTATGCCCCTAGAAAGTATTTCACTATATAATTACAATTTAGATCTAGAGAGCTTCAATTCTGTTTTTAAAAATTTAATTTGTGTCCTAGTGGGATCAAGATACCCCATGGGGTTTTCCATGGGTTTTCAGCTTCCACACAAAACATACACCACCTTGGCATGTCCCACTGTGAAGACTACTGCCATTTATCAAGGATTAAAATAAAATAAAAATGAATCAACAACTCAACTTTCAACCTAAGGTGTTCATCTAAGATAAAAAATAGCTATGTAGGGGATCCCTGGGTGGCTCAGCGCCTGCCTTTGGTCCAGGGCGTGATCTGGAGTCCCCGGATCGAGTCCCAGGTCGGGCTCCTGGCATGGAGCCTGCTTCTCCCTCCTCCTGTGTCTCTGCCTCTCTCTCTGTGTGTCTATCACAAGTAAATAAAAAAATAAATCTTAAAAAAAAAATAGCTGTGTAACCTTGGTTCTACAGTTAATGTTTTTATATGGCAGGTGTAACTTGACTCCATAATCCCTAAGTTTTGTTTTGTTTTTGTTTCTATAAACTTCAGCTGGGTAGGTTTTTTTTTTGTTTTTTGTTTGTTTTTTTTACTTTATAAAAAAGTATGTTTTTGTGAGATCCGAGTAAAATAATCATTTCCATTAATATATTATTAATAGGTATCTAAGAATACTTTAGGCAATTTGAAAAAAAGATTTGTTTACATTTTGGATGGAACCTGCATATTTTTTGTTGCTAATTACATCTCAAAACGATGGATTCAAAACATTTTGTTTCTTTAGCATTAGAGTTAGCAGACATGTAGACTCATAGGAATAAAAGCTCATTTATATCCAGAAATAGATTATCACTTTTTTTTAAAGATTTTTTTAAGAGAGGGAGCAGGAAGAGAGAGAGAGAGAGAAATCCAAACAGACTCCAGGCTGAGCGTGGAGCCTGATCTGACCTGGGGCTTGACCTAGCCACCCTGAGATCCCTACCTGAGCCCAAACCAAGAGCTGGCCGCCTAACCAACCGTGCCACCCAGGTTCCCCTGGATTATCACTTTAGAAATGCTCCTCAGAGAACTCTCACATAAGTTCCTATTTTATATTCTGCTCACATACAATCAGGAAGTTTTTAACTGTCTTCTTTTGCTTTAAATATTTTTTCCCCAAGAACATCTATAGGCTCTAGACATAGGTCGTCCTTTCACCACTCTCTGTCTAGTGTTTTAATTTTCTATTTAGCTCTGTGACTAACAGGATAATTTTGTGGAATATACAGCCTCTTAAATAAAATTATTTCTTCTATCATGTTATTCCTCTTTAGCTGAAGATAATTTTCTTAGATGTGTAGCTTTAAAGGACAGCATGTAACGCCAAGGCATTATTTTCCGATTTAAACTTTGTAAACAATAGCTTTTGTTGTAGACTGTTGCTATGAATATATACTATGTGGTATAAACTCAGTATTCACAAGTTTAAATACATTCTATTTGTGAATAGCAACTATTCAATATTGGATACAGATTAGGTACCAACATGTCGGTGCCTAAATATATACTAAAGAGGTAAGATAGTAAAACTAAGCAAACTACCTTATAATTTAGCCATTTTATTTAAAGTCAACATGGCCTCTGCCATTTTAGGAGAGGCAGAGGTTTCATTTGGAGGTAGACAAAACACAAATTATTGAAACCAGAGATTTTTTTATCTCTGCCCCCTATTAGATCTGTGATTCAGAGGTTGTTGGTTTTTCTGTTTGCTTTTTTTAAACCATAAAGTGAGGATGATGAAAATCATTTCATAAATTTAATTTTAAAAACATAGTAGATCCTATCTATGTGTGTGTGTGTGTGTGTGGAATTGAAGAATAAAGCACTTTATATATCATACCTAACACATAATGCTCAAACAATGGTAAATGGATCCTCCTAGATGCGAAAAATCAAGCAATGGACCTCACAGTATTTAATCCTTTTCTCTTTATGTGATCATCACTATGATTTTTTTATATTTCTGGCAAAAACTATGAAGGGTCTGAGATTTCACCCTATTTCCAAGCTCACAGGTCAGCCTGCCACTGCTTTCCTGGGCACTGGCGGAAGACATGAGACTCCTGGGTCAGAGACAAACGACTTTATTATTTACAGCAACCGCAGCAGGCTGACCACCAGCATTTGCGCTGGTTCACGGATTCCGGGTTCCCACAGGGTGGTGTGAAGCCGGCTAGGTGACACTTGTATACTTGTGGTTTGTGTTTCAGTGGAGGAGCTCTGAGCTTAGGGAGTTGGGATGTTTTATAATGGGCAGTGAGCATGCCCGCCCTTTGCTCTAGAGAGAGACATTATTTTTGTTATACGGGACGAAACCTTCTCTTTGCTCCAGAATGAGACCCCAGCTCTATTTTTCAAGGCTATTTGCTATATAAATATCTTTGAAAAGATAGCTCAGAACAAAGACTGTCAGTGCCTCTGTTTGCAAAATGTATAGAAATGTGAAAGATGCACGGAGAAGTGTCTCCCAACAGTTTCAGAGAAGAATACCTGACAAATTCCAGCTCTGACGCTTAATCAGTGTACCACTTGGAGCAAGATTTAAAGCCTACTTGTGCTTCAGTTTTCTTGTCTATAAAAATACAACGTTTGGCAAGGACTAATGATGTTGAGAGGACATGATTCCACTGTGCCTTTTTTTTTTTTTTTTCATGCAGACATGCTGTCCCAGGCTTTATCTCAAGGTAGAGACAGGAATGCTGAGAGAGGAGGGCTCATCATACTGCTAAAGGGGGCTGGGATCCTGCTTCTGCAGCAGGACAGAGATTGGGCCAGAGGTGGAGGAGTGTTTGAAGACAGCATGTAAGACGAACACAGTCTGTTCCATTCCATAGCCAGACTGGATGTACCTGCCATTAGACTTGTGACTCACATGGAAAGGCATAAATCCATGGAATTTTTACTGGCTAGCACAGAGGTTTATTTTTACCTTGCCATTTAATGCTTTGCTTTTTGGAGAAAAAAAAAAGTTTCATAACTTTAGTTGGTCCAAACTTCTGGCTAATGTTTATTTTGTTGTTGTTGCTTTTTAGTAAGTTTGTTTTTTAGATAAAAAGGATTTCTTTCTCATATTTGAAATATGAATACAAAACAAAATATCAGAGAGTGGTTTTACTTGGGTTGTGAGTTGTTTTTGTTCTTTTATATGCAGTAGCATCAACCAACAAGCCTTGGTTAGAAGTGTGCCAAATTTTGGGGCATTACTCATTCTTCCCAGTAGTGTTATCTTAGCTCCAAGCATTAGGTTTCATGTGAAGCTGGAAATGTATGCAGAACTTGATGCAAAGGTAGCATTTTGAATGTTTCAGGATCTATGTCCTCATTTTTATAATAACATGTGGGTACGCAAAGAAAAAGGAAAACAATAAAAAAAAATTAATCTTTTGTTGTATCTGAAGAAGACTGGACTTTAAAAAATTATAGATGTTTACTACCAAGTATAAAACGTATCTTTAAAATAACATAATTGAAATTATTTTTAAGCATTGATCAATAATAGTTAACTATCTCATGTGGCACTGGTGATTGTTTTTAATATCCCAGGTCTAAAACTTCCTATTTGTCAGATGATGTTAGTGAAATATTGGCAGGGAGTTGGGTAGCCTAGCTTGGATTTAAACAAAGCAACATGGAAATTCTCAGCGCTTAATACCATCTGAGGATTTTTGTTGCTTTCATTTTTTTCCTCCCCTCTGCTATAACCTGGAGGGATGTTCTCCTTAAAATAAGTCTTCAAGAAATGGGACCATTCCCACTGTTAAAGACTGGGGACCGGCCTCTACGAGGCAATCAGGCAAGTGTTCAGAGAAGGCCAGCTTGCTTGTTCTTTGTCCTCTCAAATGCTGCTATCGCCTCTCTGTGTCTCCTGTGTGTTCCTCCATGTTTCTGTTTTTCCAGAGACTTCCACCTCTTGTCCCACACACGATTATATCCTTCATGCAAAACATTCTTTCCCAAAGTAAAACTCACCTCTTTAGTATGACCGACTTTCTGCTAGGTGATAGCAGAAAGTAAGCTGATGGAACTAATTCAGACTAAATTACACCCTCACCCCAGTCATAAGCCTCTTAGATGTATTTGCATTTTTATAAAAGAAGCTTGCGAACCCAGTGAATTTCTAATTGGTAGAGTTTCTGGAAGTGCATTCAGATTCCCATTCAGTTCATCACCAAGCCGTCCACTTCCAAAGCTACTTGGATCCATCTAGTTTCTCTATCCCCACTGTGAACCAGTCTGGTTCAAGCCAACATTCTCTCATGCCCTTCCTCCTTCCTTTCTTGTCCTAGAAAAACCCTCTCCGCTACTGAGACTCCAGCCAGAGTTATCTTTCTCCATCCCTTTTATTTATGAAAGTCCATTAGACCTCCTCACAGCTGCCTGTCTAGGGACTAAACATTGAGGCCCAGGTAACTAGCTCTCTGATGCTCTGACTTGATCCAAAGATTAGGATCTAGATAGATCTAGATTTTACCCAGAACAGAAGTCACACACCCACATGTTGTCAGGGACCTGGGATGTGACTCAAATAAACTCATAGCAAATTCAGAAGCTTGACAGGTCAGATAACTTACACATTTTCAGATTTGGCCTGTCGTCAACTTTATAGACTCTGTAACATAAGCCATTTGGTCTCCATGAAGAGAAGAGGAGGCGAAGACGTGGGAAAGTACAAGGCAGTACCACATGGCACCACCCAGATGCACCTCAGCAATGTTGCAGTGCTACAAACGTAGGGAAGATTTCCTCATGTTTCTCATCCCTGTACAGTTCAGTTTCCACTGAGATTCAGATCCCACCCAGTGGTCCTTCCCTTCCTACCTCCTTATCCCTATACTTCTCCGTGCTCCTTCCCCTCAGCACATGTTTGCATTTTCCTAAACCCTTGGTAACTCCAACCTCCATTTCCCCCACAAAACAATAACTTTGCTAACCCTTGAGAACAATGATGGGTTTTTCTGCTATAACTTTAATCTCTGGAGTTGAGACGGATCGTCTTGATCTCTTCTCTACTCCTTCTTACTATCATCCAGGGACATCCTGACCATTCAGCATAGTCCATAAGGAAATGGTCACCCAGGTTAACTTCTTCCACTTGAAATTTGCCATCCATCCTATCAGTTTTGATGTCCATATGGATGACCTTTCATCCTCCTAACCTCATGGCTCTTGGATGTCATAGAATCCTTGACCTTCAGTTCTCATCAACTTTGGCATCCAGCTTTGGTAGCCCTGCTTGGTTGCTTGCACCACACAGCACTACCCCATCTGTGGAAGCTTACTAATCCATGACTGCATAGTCAGTCTTTCTGGCATTTTCACTTCTTCAATGCCAGAGCTGGAGCCTCAAATGACACTTCTAGTACTCTTCGTTCTTCTACTTTCTCCATCAGCCATTTTTGGTCAGAGTTCCTTTCTTAGCAACCCTGGACCGCTTGGTCTGCGTCTTGAAATCTTTCCCTACAAGCACTTGCAACATTTGTATTTTTATTCCACACTAGCCTTAAGCCACCAATTACAGAAAAATCCTACAACCTGACATCGCTACTTCTACACAACAAACACTGGAGAAAATCATCTGAATTTTCTGGGGATTTTTTGTTCTGAAGATGTCTTCCTCCCTTGCTAAAATGGGGAAAAATTTATACTGTTTTGCAGTCGTCAGCTCAACCACCACCACCACCACCACCGCAGCTGGCTAGTGGCCCCTGAAGCAGCCTGTCCTAATTTCTCTCTTGAATACTTACGAAAACACAAACAAAAAACTTTAAGAACTAGTCCTAACACTTGCATTATAGATATGGGAGGAATTTCCATGCCTTCTAAGGCTGATGGAAGTAAATTGTCATTCTTAATGTTCTGTTCAGTTCTCTGTAGGTAAAGACCCTCTCCCTCCTTGGTCAGGATGTATTTCAAAAGAAGAGCCAGCCGGATGTGCTGATGGTTTGGATGGGGTTTGTAAAAGAATGTCTGCTGCAGTTTTAGCCAGCCATCAGTTGGGCTAAGTAAGTTAGAGACCAGGAATGGAGCTTAATCTGTCATTCTGCTGTAGGTCCCAGAAAAGTCAAGTGGTGAGACAAGGACACATTCCTTCCAAGTTGAGTATATTGTCTTTAAAATGAAGAAAATAAATATCCTGACTTCACCACCCAGAAATAATTACTAGGACCGTTTTTGTGTATTTTGTTACTGAAAAGTAGTTCCAAGTGAAGTCAGTTTTTTGAGATTTACGCTTTCTTTCCTCTGTGTTCCTATTTTACCATGTGACAACTGCCATTGTAGCCAAGTCACATGGTCTCTTGGCTGTATTTGGATGTGTTTGCTTTCCCACAAGGACTGAGTCCTCCTGAGAATAGGACCTTATTTTTCACTTTTCAAGGTCCGTGCCTTGGACGTAGTTCCTGGTTTACAACAGCCGCTCTGGTATTTTTGAACAAAAGACCAGAGAGGATGATAATGGTGGGGATCAGGGTTGTAAAAGGAGAGCCCTGCCCAGCATCAGGGGGTCTTGGCAAAGCTTGGATGGATTTATTTCTTTACCCATTAGGAGCTCAATATTGAGTTGATACCTGGGGGAAAGGAGAGGGGCAGGCAAATTTGAAAATACTGTCACATTCCTCCAAGACAAAACTGCCCATTTTAAGTAATGAAATATTTGCTTTTACAAAAGAACTAGAGAGCAGTTATACTATCACAGATACACAAGGCAGAAAGATAGCAATAATTTATATAAGGTCGTTTCAGCTTCTAGGTAATGACCATTGTAGCCAAAAGACTCATCACCCCATTGTTTTCTAAAAGGACAAGCTTAACACTTTCTTGCACAGTTGATTGACCATTCATGCAGGCCAGGCATGGACATGTACTTCCCTTAGGTAAGCTCTGATTGTCCTACCATTTCAACTCAAAGGTCTTTAAATATTTGTTCACCATTCTTTAGTGGATGAGATGGGGGGGCCCCTACTCTTTCCCTCCTGCAGTCCCATAACTGGGGCCTCCTTCCTTCTCAGGGTCTCCTTAGCCCAACCCTCCTGCCCCTGTCCCACTCAGTGCTATTGAGTAGGGACCCTGCCAGGAACTGACCAACTCTTCAAGGAGCCATAGTGTGCACAAGCAGGAGCAGAGGGGGGCATGGGGGTCTGTACCCAGACCTTATCCCTTAACCCCTGGGGAAGGTGAGGCAAGGCAGAGACAGTCTCTGGGGTCAGTTCCAGATGGGTGGTTACCTCTCCGTCCTCCACTCTAAACCTGGGGACCTCAAATGGGGTTGGGGGGCTGGAGTGGGGGGCCCTCCTAGTGGGGTTTGGGGTTGGGTTCCTGAATGCACCATAATTGCTGTATGAAATATTAAAAAGTTTAAAGTGAAAAAAATTCTTTAGTAAGCTAAGTGCTGACTACTAGAAGGATGGAGTAGGAAGACAGTAGTGAGAACTCTCTTTCCCACTCAGTAATGTTTTAGTACGTCTTAGAGCTTAGCTCTCTGGGCAATTTTCTTCATCTTATTGGTTCTACATTCAGAGCGGAGGAAATCCAGTACTTCTGGCTGACTATTGTGCTTCAAACATCTTTTTTTTTTTTTTTTTTAATTTTTATTTATTTATGATAGTCACAGAGAGAGAGAGAGAGAGGCGCAGAGACACAGGCAGAGGGAGAAGCAGGCTCCATGCACCGGGAGCCCGATGTGGGATTCGATCCTGGGTCTCCAGGATCGCGCCCTGGGCCAAAGGCAGGCGCTTAACCGCTGCGCCACCCAGGGATCCCGACTATTGTGCTTCAGCACTTTTCTTGGTGGATCCTGTGCAAGCGAGGGTGTCTGAGATATGGCCAGAAAACCTAAATCAGAAAGAAAGAGCATTGATCTACATTGCAGTGAATGTTAGGGGGATTACTTTTCTTTTTTAAACTCTACATCTTACAAAAATCTCAGAAACCCTATTTAACAGAGAAATGGAACTGCTTTGATCAATCATGGGCAGGATCCTACTCTCTTCATCCTTTCCTTTCTTGTTTTATCATCCCCTGGCGGGGGCGGGGCTAGATGCAACTTGCCTGACACCTACCTGACCCCAGTGAGACTTCAGTCTGGAGTCATGACTTTAGATAAGGAACTTTAGAACAGAGATAGTTAAGAACAGTCAGTGAGGGTGGAAAATACTGTCACAATTCTCTTTGTCCAAGTATGAAAGTTAGAAACATTCTTCTCTTTCCTTCCTATATCTTTTGCAGGTTTTTTTGGCCAGCCTATGAGAGGGAAGTTAATGAAAGCAGAAATAAAAATTTTGGAATGATCAAACATGCATTTTTAAGATTCCTTTTACCTTTGCCTTTCATTATGCCTACATACATTCACTATGAAAAAATTAGAAAATATAGATAAACCGAGAGAGAAAAATGTAAATGTAGTGTAATTACATAATTTTTCATACCTTCCCTATTAATGTGTAGTTTTTACATACTAGAGTCATAATCACTTGAAGTATGAACAGATTACAGGATATTTATCAGTGGAAAACATTAAAAATGATGGAAATTCACATTTATTGGCACAAAAAAGTGTTTATATTGTTGAGTTAGAAATAATAGTGACCCCTGTACATGCTATACATAATCTACTTTATATTATTAAATGTTTTGTCTGTGCATATATAATATCCATTTATAAAATGTATATTAACAATGTTTGGTCTTAAAAATATATTCTTACATAGAAACATACATATATTAATTCATTCAGTACTCACAATGTGTCCATAAGGAGATACTATTATTCCACTTCTACTCAAGGGTAGAGAAATTAGGTACATTTCTCAGGATGACACATCTAACAAGTGGTATATGCACATAGACACCCTGAGTCTGGAGCGGCCTTCTCCCCACCCCACTGCCCAGCTCCTCAGTATGGTAGTCAAGGCCCCCAAGGGCTGAGGCAGTCTATATTCCTGCCCTGTCTCCCTTAATCCCTTCAACCAAGCCTAGGTCCTCCTTTCTCTGTCCCTTCAACACACTTAACTGTCCTCTCCTCTTCCTGCCTTTACCCTAATGACCTCATTTGAACTTAATCATCCTTCTAAAGACCTTCTTTTCCAAATATGGTCCCATTCTGGGGTACTGGGGGTTAGGACTTCAACATATGAATTTTGAGGAGACACAATTCAACTCATAACAGCCAGAGCTGGCCGGAGGAGGCAGGGAACTGTGATTGGCTGGTTTCACCAGCCCATCTCTCCACCATGTGGAGAGAGGAGGACAGATCTCCAAGGGAAGGAAGCGATATTGGACAGACAAAACAACTTGATTGGTTATGATAAAGCCCACTGAGTTCTTTAGGCAGAATAAACCCATACCCCTGCCCCCACTGCAAATCATCTTGAAGTTAGAGAATATTTATCTTTCTCTCTTCAGCATCCAGAGCCCAACACTGTTCATTGGATACCCAGGTGCCCTTCTGCTGGCCCATATGTGGCTTGGTCTTTCTGCTTAGTTCTTATTTCCTGCCTCAAAGCTCAGTTCTCACATGTTCTCAGACCTTGCCTCTGCTCTCCAAAGCCACATAACTTAATCAATTAATTAGTGCTTCTATGCTTTCCTCTCTCAGATGTACTTCCCCCCACAGGACATAATTCAACCCAAATGAATAATTCTATTGGTAAGAATTTGAGATACCTTGCCGACCGGTCAAAACCTAATGGAAACTGCTGAATCCTACAAATGCGCAATCACCTACACAGTCTGACCTGACTGTAAAATTCACAGCCCTGCCTGTGAGACATAAATCTCTACGTTAACTAGTCGCAGCCAAAATCAAATGGAGATTTTTGGAAAATGATAGCAGCTCCATTTCCTTGAAAGTGGGAAAGATTATCTGCTGTGTAGTATATAGTTTGTTGGTTGGAAACTATGGAATTCCTCCTTCCACTTGGCATTTCTTAAAAAGTAAGAAACAAGCTTGTCAATGTGTAGTGCTTCACGCCTGGCCACTAGCAAGATGGAGGGAAGGGCAGCGGTGGCCATTAGCACCGGGGTATGTCGATGAGTGTGAGCTTTAGGAGACTCACTTTGTTGTCTTCTCTTTGAGAAGCTGGACCAAGATCACTGACCCGAAATTATCTCTTGATCTTCTGTCACTTGTGGCTTTACACTTTACACATTTGGCATTAGGCCAGTTTGAAAGGGACAGCATGTCCATTTTTCAGTAAACACTTAGCAGTTCGTTGACATCTCTGAAGTTGTGCTAAAGACCAACTAGCTGAGGGAGCTGATTGATCCTCTGCTCTTCAGCAGGGCAAGTTTGGTAAGTCTCTACTGGTTTTCAACCTCTGTACTTCATGCCACCATGGAAGTGTGTCCATTTATGTCACCTGGAGCGTGTTGTGGTGTGCCAAATACTGTTACACACAGAGGCAACATTGCATAGCACACCTACGATATGTATGATTCTGATTATGAATTTTGATTTTCAACGGATCATAAAAGAAGAGGTGGAAAGAGTGATATTCACTTTTGTTGTCTAAATCTCTGTGGCAAGCCCCTACTTACTTATTTTGATGATAAAATAGACGGGTAGCGTTGCATCTAAATAAAACCAAAACAGCCTGTTAGGCTGTGAAGAACCTTGAGCAATAAAACTGGGTTTCTTTGCATGATGTAATGAAAACTGAGTAAACTATATTTGTACTTGATTGATTTGATTACTCTGTCATCCCAGCCTGCATTTATCAATCAGTAGCTTTATATCTTGCCATGTGCACACACATCCCATGACTTGGTATGTAGTCTGCTAAAACAAACTATACTATGTTTGTTGGCATTTTCCTCAACAAATACATCACCCAAGCAGTGATTGTGATGCTTTCCCCACCTCAACTCTTCGTGAGCCACTCTGCTTGTAACAGAAATATTAGCAGTGGATCTAAAGTCTTGATAAGATGCTTGAAAAACATAACTTGCTTCAAAATAGACCAAAAAGTTCTTACCAGGTGTAGCCAAACTTCTTATTTTTAAGCCATCAGGGCTGCACTGTTTGGGGATTATAGGAGCTGGGTTAAGAAGGTTGCAGAACGAAATCAGGTTCAAGGATTTAGCTGCTGAAGTGGTGAACATTCATCCTGACAGTTACATACTTGATCTGTGAGTAAACTCAATAAGCAAAGGAGAACCGTATTGTAATTTTGATTCCTTTGTCTATGCATTTTTAAATCTATTCATTTATCTGCCTGTCTAGATAGATGAATATACATAAATATAAATATACATTAACATATACATTTAATTTTTATATTAATGAAGTCTATCAAGGGAGAATGTGTGTGTATGTTTGGCGTTGGAGGATATAATGTGTGGAACTTCAAAATAATCTCTCTCTCCCAGTCTCCTTTTGGTGGTAGAGTTACTGAACAACAAAATGGCAACTGTAGTGAAAGAAAAATATTGTTAGTAAGTTTACCATGCTCATAGCCTTGTTCATTCATTTTCATGAAAGTCTAGGACCATGCACTTCCCTTTCGATTTGCAAGATATAACCAACATTAGGAAATAAAAGCCCAGTAAAGTGATGCATGAACTGTAATGCACACAACCTCATAAAGGGTATGTTGTATAACACATTATTCATGGGAAGAGGATTCTTGTTATGACTAGTCTCTTGAATTTCCCATTGTAACCATAATAATTAATAATACAACTTATTAGGACCAAGACATTTTAACAGGTATCCAATGTCTTGCAATCTGACAATCCTGTTGAAAAATATATTGATAAAGACCCAAAATGAGAGTTGCAGCAAATACATTTATTTTCCTAAATAGAATCTTAGAAGCCTTCATTTGAAGTTGAGGTTGTGATTAGAAAGGATACATGTCTTGGCAGAACTATAATTAAGTGAATGAATGGGGTAGTTTTGGAAGATGCTTTGATGATGAGTTGGGTGTGCTTCTGTCTGGGAAAGAAGCGTAGACTCTATTATATAGTACAGCTCTTTCAAATCCTGATTCATTACATCAGTGACTTTTAAGACCATTTTCTTTAAACTTCTCTTAGCACCATCTATTGGTAAAATAATGCAATTTTCTTTTTCTTTTAAGTCATTTTAATTAATGACATCAAACAGTCATAGCAGCAGTAAAATCCCAATGTTGATAATCATTTTATGAGAAAATGTGTAGCAGATCAAAGGGTAAGCTTATTCCGAAAAGGACAAAAGTAGGCAATTCATCGACATCCACTGAGAGGGCCTTTTGAGGGTCCATTTTGCCTCACACATTTCCGAGCATCTGTAAGAAGGCATATACTGGTAAGAATTCTAACCTTCCACCCAGTGAAGGCATAAGTCAGGAATCCTATGGCCCAGGTATGAAAAGACCTGAATTCTAGTCCCACCCAACTGCTAACTATAGTTATGTGTGACTCTGGGAGAAGTACTTAGTCCATTTGTGCCTCGTTTCCAGGCCTGTAAAACAGAAACAATTATACTGACCATTCTGTTCTCATAGACTTGTCATGAAAATGCTTTATAAAAGAATATGTATTGTAAATCTATAAAAGTAATATGTAAGGCATTATTTCTATATTATTCAGGATGTCCATGAATTGACTTGGAAAGGAAAACTAAATGAGGCTTTCCGTTTTCTACATTGACCTAGAACTGTCACAATAACATATATTGTTCTTTTTGGAGACATTCTGAGATGGAAAGAAGTAGGCAAGTGTTACCTAGAGTGAGAGGTTGAATACAGACAGTCATCAGAGAAGAAGTGTTAAGTGTCGGGTTTTTTTGGTAGATAATTATAGTGGGGCTTCTTGATTTATGACACAGAATTATTTTATAGATAAATTACCCTAAAATAAGAACAGGAGGTAACATTAAGTTTTTACTATATGTCAGACACTGTCAAGCACCTCACATGTTCCTTTAAGTCTCTATAACCATCTCTGGGACAAATACTATCACGACTCCTTTAGATACAGGAATAGAAGTACCAAGAACCTCTGGGAAACATAACGAGAAAGCAGCAGATCTATATCTAACATACTATATTATACCCCTTATCATACACTTGAGCCACTCTACTGTATTTTCAGGCTTGTCTTAAAAGAAAATAAGAAAGGAGCTATTTAAGAAAGCTAATATCTGGGCCTAATGAGAAATTGAACTTGTTTTCTCATTTTATTATGATGATGATTATTCTTCCATCAACTAAAATAACCTTTTCAATTTCTTATTTATCATAATATTTACACATAAGCAGATGTGATGTGAATTTGCACAGGCAAAAATTGTTTGTTTTGTTTTGGTTTAGTTTTTTAATGGAGAATTCAGTAGCAGATAGAAATTGCCAGTCCTGGGTAGTGAGAAGCTTGGGTCCTCAGCACTTACTGTCACTCCCTCTGGAGGGTCCTCTCGATGTCTCCATTGTTACCTCTTTCCTGATGTGCCCACTCTGGGCTCAGCTCCCCAAACCATCTACAATCTTTCTAGGCAGAGTAGAAAATCTACCATGACAAACCTCATACTGCAGCCATATGGTTGGGGTTAGTGGTGATTCAGGTGTGGGTGCAGCCACTGGGCTCAGGACTAGGCCTTTGGAATTAGAATAAGCATCTTGGGCCACTTTGAAGGGCCAAGAATTAGTTGTCCTGGATTTTTGAAGCCGTTTTTCTGATCTTCATGGGAAGGTTTTTTAAATTCCCTGATTGTGCAGTCAAACTAGTTAATGAACACCAATCTGGGGGATATGGATTAATAAGTGTAAGTAGCACCAAATTACGTTTTGTGGGAAATATATGATTTCTGTGGAATTAATGGTTCTTGCATGTTGTTTTCAGAACAAGTAATTGCTTTGACCTGATTGCACATCTGCTGTTGGATGGTAGCTGGGTGCAGACTGAGCCAGACTGCATATGTGTGAATCCGATCTTGGCCACCTAACAGTCCGGTGTCCTTGAGCAAGTTTCTTACTTTTCTGTGCTTCAGTTTTCTCTCTGCAATGTAGGGACGATAATGACCCTGTCTCCTGGGACTCGTAAGAGGATAGGATGAGTTAATATATTTAAAGTACCTAGAACAATGCCTCACACAGAATGAGCAACCCACAAGTGTTTAGTATTATGATTGTTGCTTTAATCAGTATTTTCATAAATATTAGTTGATGATTACTAACTGCTACTTTTATCTAGTTTGGTAAGATGCATGTTTTCCAGAATTCACCAACGTGGAGATAAAAGTAGGATCTTAAAATAGTCACAAATATATTTCTTTACCACCACGTATACTCACTATCTTCAGGCCCCTTCATCTCGAAGTCCTGCTGCCAGTCACTTTTGGGTCATCTTTTTATTCCTATCAGGCCCCTGTTCTTTTTTAATAGCAAATATATTTGTTGACCTCTGGTTCGTCTGGAAGGTAAATATCTCTAACTGACCTGTACACACAATTTCAACAAGCCAGTGTAATGGCCAAACTTTAATATAAAGGACAAATAAAAGGAAAGACTTTATCACAATTTATAGTGTAATATGTAAATTTTAGGCATAATGACACCATAAAGTGTAGTGAAATTGTCAAATCCTCCCACTCATGTTTTGAACCACTACGAATGTGACAGATACAAACTCAGACTGGTGCAGTTGTATCATAAGGAAACTAAGATTCCATGGGTCACGTCGCTGTTGGTGATGCGCCTTTCCAAAATGGTGAACAACTCAAGAAACTCACAAATAAAGCATGATCTTCTCTTGCCTCACCATGGACTTGCAAAATTCAGTGTATTTTAAAACTGGATAAAATGCTTAGAATTTATATACAAAATGGAGAGGAGGTCCCTGGGTGGCTCGGTGGATTAAGTGTCTGCCTTGGGCTCAGGTCATGATCCCAGGATCCTGGGATCCAGTCCCATATGGGGCTCCTTGCTCAGGAGGGAGTCTGCTTATCCTTCTCCCTCTGATCCTCTTCTTCTGTTCATTCTCTCTCTCTCTCTCTCTCTCATAAATAAATAAAATCTTTAAAAATAAATACATATAGGGATCCCTGGGTGGCGCAGCGGTTTAGCGCCTGCCTTTGGCCCAGGGCGTGATCCTGGAGACCCGGGATCGAATCCCACGTCGGGCTCCCTGCATGGGGCCTGCTTCTCCCTCTGCCTGTGTCTCTGCCTCTCTCTCTCTGTGTGTGTGACTATCATGAATAAATAAATAAAATCTTAAAAAGAAATACATACAAAGAAAAAATAAATAAACAAAATGGAGCCAATCTCTAGGTTCAAATAATTACCATCAAGCTTTTCACCCACATCAATGTCCAGGGAGACATTCAAAAGTGATGCAGGATGAGGGAGAGCTTGTTAGCGTACACAGAGTGACATTCAACATGGTAACGGCTGGCGTGGTGTGTGCACTGGCCAGTGAGAATGGGTGCCTGATTGTTCAAAGAGATGCTGGACTTTACGCCTTACCGATGCCTTCCAAATAAATATTGTCTTTATCCCACACAAACACAAATATCAAATTTATTAAATTATCTTTAATCAATTCCATGAAATTTTATTAAATGTTACCTATTAAATTTCAGTCGCGTTCTTAATCATTACGATGCCCTCAAATACCCCCTGTCTTCGAGGGCTCATCCTGTGTGCTCATAAAAGCAATCCTCTCGTTCCTTGATACCATGGCCACCATTTCCTCCCCTTCTGCTCTGTTGCCCACGTACACCACTGGTCATGACCACCAAAGGTGCCCTGAGGGTGGTGCCCCACAGGGCAGAGGCCGCTGCTGCTGCTGTGCCTGTCATTTTTTGTGCCAAGGGCTCAGCCCCATGTCAGGGACACCACGACTCGTGCGGTGCCTGCTTCTCTTAGGGCTGCTGCAGAAACTGTCGGTGCCACGTCCCAATGTAACTCTCACTGTTTTGCCAATTGGCCCTTGGTAGTCTCAGAAACCTAAATAGGCCAGAACTAAATTGACTTACCAGTAAAAAATATTAGTAGTTAAAATCCTTCTTTATAAGTCTTTTTTTTTTTTTTTTAATTATTGCATGTAATGTTATACTCTCAACCTCTCAGATTTTTGGAAAAAATTTTCTTAGTATTGTTTTTGCTCTGACCAAAACCTGGAGTGGAAGACAGGCTATGGTCTAGAGGAGCAGTGCTCTAGAAGCCGCCCTCCTCTTTCATGTCCACTACCCTTGGACATAGCTTGCCAGCCACCTTTTCTCTCTTTAGTATAGATTCCTTACTACTAGGCTTCACCCACAGTTCTTCTGGTCAAGGCCAGACATGGTGAACTCTCAGTTGAACACTAAACATTCCACCCTGGTGGTAAATAATAACCGGGTAGCAGTCTTGTCATCATCTCTCATTAACCATAGAGCTTAAAAGAGCAACAACAACGTAAGGAGGTGCCTTTTCCTTCTTTTCCCAATCTTGGGGGTCGTGATGGTGGCATTTAGCATTTTTGAGTTCTAACAGTGTCACAACTAGACCTGAAATATTTCTATCGAGCACAGTATGGAAATAGGGGTGCATTTATCCTCAAACATAAAGCCACAACTATTTACGTCCTTGTGTCCCAAATATTGCAGAAGCAGAAAGTTTACTTTGAATCTAAATACAGAATTGAGAAGAAAAGGAGGAAGATGACATGGTTAAGTAAACTGGTCTTTGGCCTAATTTGTCTTTTCAGTTCAGTATTTTGTAATGTTTCTGTTTCTAGATTCCTTCTCTCTCAGTCCTGGGTAGTAGGGCAGTCAACAGCCAATTTTAGAAGAACTGGTGTCATTTAAGGGAAAGAACTTTAAACTATATTCATAGCAGGCTATAAAAAGCAAAGATACCACCCACAAAGTGATATTTAAAATTTTCCAGTTACGTGATTTATTGGTAAATCTACACATGTGTTGTGCCGAAAGCAAAATGAGCAATGTACCAGATGTACTCTGAGTTTTTAATTAAGACTAATTTTACCTAAAGGACAAGTTTTAATAGGATATTTTGCTGTTTACAAGCAACAGAAACAAAATTTTAAGCCATTTGTGGGTGAAAAGTTCTTATTATCTAGAATATGGCTCACAGGGAAAAGCAAAACTAAAAAGCAACTAAAAAACCTAAAAGTCTTACGTCAATCTCGAAAATTTCTAGTCAGAAACATGTGCCCTAATGTCAACTCAAGCTCCTGGAAGTAATGGATTCTGTGAGTATTTTAAGTGACTTGGTAAATAAAAAACAGATTGGGGGGGATTGAAGAAAACGGTGAGTCAAGAGCAAAAATCTCTGGGAAATTGGGGCAGTGGCAAGTTGCAGACAAGGTGAGTAAGTCTGAAGCATTGCGCTGAAAACCTGAATTGCAAATTATTTGATGGATAATAGTAGCCGTGAACTTTTGTCATTTTTTTACTCCAGATGCATGAAATTGAATGAACAACTCTTAATTCAACTTTTCTCCTCATAGAAATTACATGTATTTTTCTCTAAATCTGATTTTGCTTTGCTGCCAGTGGCCTCTGTTCCCTCACAGCAGGTTGCCTCTGCAGCCCTCTCGGGCTAAGGGGCCTCATGTCAGGCAAAGGGGATGGAGTCACTAATGGCAAAGACCTAAGTAAAAATGACCTTTTTGAGAGAATGTTGAGCATTATGTTGATTTAAGCAAACAAACAAACAAATAAAACCTACTCATTCCAACAGCAATAAGGCTGACCCCAAAAGCTTTGAGAAATAGTTTAAATTTTTAAATAGTTTTCTGTTTTTGTTTTGAGGAAAGGAGAGGTGGGTACAAACTGACAGTAAGGGGGGAAATTAGACTTACTCATCACACAATGAAATTTCTTCCAAATTCTGCCTTTATAACCTCACCGCTCACTGGGCAAAGCCCCCCCCCCCCCCGCACCCCCCAGCTCATTAAAACATGCCTGGGCAACTTCTCTCCTCATTGGTTTCATGTCCACTCTCCCCTAACTCTATATAAATTTAAACAATAAATTTATTTCTTTCCATTCCTTCAAACAACATAACAAAGACATGGTTCCCGCATAAGTATGTATCATACTTTCAAAGATCAAAAAGGAAGAGGGTAATAATACCTGTACTCTGATAATTTTTTCACAGTTACTCAATATTTTCACCTTTTGACTTAAAGCTAGCTTGAATTTTTTTATACTACTTAACAATCCAAACTTCTATTTTGTTGAAAGATTTTAAGTAATCCCTATACCCGGCATGGGGCTCAAACCCACAACCCTGAGATCAAGAGTTGCGTGCTCCACCAACCAAACCAGCCAGACACCCCAACCACCCGAGTTTTTAAATTCAGCTTCAATTGAGTCACACTATAGCCAATGGTTGGATTGGTTAACTCATAACTTTGAACACCTGACTGATGCCAGAGGTCCCAGGATTTTTTTAAAAGTAATGAATATCCATTTTTAATTTATTGAAAAGGACTGGACATTCATTATTGGGTGCCCCACAGTCATTTTCCTGAAGGAAGTCAATGTATTTGGCAAGAAAAAAAAAAAAAACAAGATATAAATTACTTGTTATCCACCATCCCCCTTTTTTAAGGCATCTAAATGGTAGTTTAGAACTGGATGTTCAATCTGGGATTGCTTTTCAGAGACATGCAGACAAGTGAGGTTAATTGAAATAAAATGCTGACGTTGAAACTGATGCCTGAGTTAAAGTGCATTAAATCTCTGAAATATAATTCATATATATAGTTATATGTATAAATTAAATATATGTTATGTAATTTATGTACATATACATGCATATAGATATATATATATATGTACACACATGCACATATATACTAAAAGCATCTTGGCAATACAGAAGATAAGAGATGTATAAAGAAAATATGAAGAACACCCCTTGGGGCACCTGGGTGGCTCTGTTGATTAAGCATCCAACTCTTGATCTCAGCTCAGGTCTTGATCTTGGGGTTGTGAGTTCAAGCGCCGAGTTGGGATCTGTGCTGGGCATGGAGCCTACTTAAAAAAAAAAAAGTGTCCTTAATAGAAAATAGTCATCTGAATTTAATGTCCTGACCTAAGTTCTACAGGGAGAAAAGAGAGCTTAACTTCAGAGTTTAAAATCTAGACAAGAATAATAAAGGAAAACCTAAAGTTTTAAACCCCAAATTAATGGTTTTTAACGGTTTTTTAGCACTTCAGATAGGAAGGCCCCTCTCCTTTTGGCTCAAGTAATTGGTTAATTCTGTAGTTATTTACAAGGTATAAAATAGGTCAAATGTACCTGACTGACCATCGGCTTACTTAGCTAAGGTTGAAAACTGAAAACTGAGATACTATTTCAGAAACTCGTCAGGTACTGCCCGGCTTCTGACCCTTGCCCTCGGTGTCCTCATCTGTATTGAGAGCAGACTCTTGTATTATGATGCCGCTCAGCCAAGCCTGACCTCCACAGACTCCAATTTTATTTCACCGATCATTTGGAAGGGGGGAAAGAACTTGAAGATAAAATGGTTCCATGGAAATATGTTTGCTCAGTGTCCAAACCAAAAATCTTCTCTGACATATTTCCATGTTCCTGACCTATTTCTGGCATTTGCATCTCAGGCCCTCATTAAATTTCATTTCAGGAACTGGCTCTAGTCTCTGTGTATTTTATATTTTTGTCTCAATCTTGGAATCAGATATTATGAAAATATTGATATTCTGAATATGTACTTGGTTCACATATACATTTATTTATAAATAGTAGAGAAGCGGATTGACCGTAATACCATGCACCTTTTATTATACCAAAAACATAGGGTAAAAATGAAGATTGAGTTGGTCTGTGAAGTTGTCATTGAAGGAGGAATAGGTTAATGCATGATTTCATTTAAAATAGGGGCAATGACCCCCCCATATTTATGTCATATATTTAAATTAGGATTGACTTCAATATACTCAAAAAGAATTTAGAATCACAAATTTTTAGTTAGTCATTAATTATTCTGATGTAAATTATATCAATAATATTTCATGGCTTACCCTAGAAAATGTTCCTGAAAAAAAGTTTAATATTAATAAAGTGATTAACTTATTTTCACAATGGGTGGGTTTAGACAGCTATTCTATTATCATATTTGTTGCACTCTATGTATTAATATTTGTCGGAGGTTGTGTTTCAAATTGTTATTAATGATGCTCATTAATTTATACTGAATTATTCATCTCTGGTCTTGCTGAACTAGTCAAGCATTTTTTCCTCTTTCTTTTTCCCTGGAAAATTCATGCAGAAAAATATCAAAGCAAAATTAAGCTGCCATAAAGTAATAAAACAATCTTTCATGCTGTTTGGTCATTGCAGTGAAATCACAGGGGCAAGAAAATTGAAGTAGTAGCCTAGACATAGCTTTTATTACCAAGGAAAATGAACAGAATTCAAGGTTCTTATGTTGTCATGGTCAAAACATAGAGCAGTCCACGGGGAAAATTGTTTTTGTAACAATTGCATGGCTTTGACACTTCCACTGAAAAAGAACAGAAAGGAGAACATTTATGGCTTGCATTTACTGAGTGCTCAACAAGCATTTGATTGCTTGGTTGGTTAGTTGATGGAAACTTTATACAATGACTACTTCTTTCAAGCACATTGTCGTGTTATTGATCTGGTCATTTTTTATGGGTCAGATTGTATCTCCATTTACATCAGGACATGGACTGCATCTTATTTCTTACAACATAAAACGCAAGTTATTCTTCCTCTCACCCCCCAAATTACTGTACTGATGTACTACGGTATTTGTATGTGTGGTTTGATGCACCCTTAGGTGGTAACATGGGAAAGATATTCCGAAACTATAGAGAGTAAACTATCGGTGTCAGATCCACACAGGTAGTAACATAACAATGTCAACTCTTGAGAAAGGAATTTTGAGTTGCTTGGCTTAAGGTTAGAATTATGTAGGAGTAATGCCACTTGTATAAAATGAAAACAAAAATATGCTAAGGAATTGATGTGTTTGGAGCATGTAGATCCTCAAATTATACCATTTAAGATCAGGTGTAGGTCTGAAATAGTCTAGTGACTTTTGTCTGTGGGTCATAAACTTGTTGACTAAGATCTAGTTCTGTTGACTGAGAGTTGTGTTGGTTGCTTGTGAAAAAAAAAAAAAAAAATCTGTTCCTGAACAAAACAGAGAGGAATAGACTTAACTATTGCAAAACTAGGTCGGCCCTAGGCCTACCCCATCCACAGAAACCTAGCCTCAACACAGAACTCCTTTCAACACACGAAACATCAGGAAATGAACTGCTTTGCTGGGAGATCGCTAGGCTAAACATGAGGAAGGTCACTAAACCAGTGTGTCTTTACAAGCTACTTCAAATAAAATTGCTGCATTTTATTTTGATCTACACATCTGTGCTTATCACATATTTCCTGCTTCGTTCTTAAGCGGCTAATGTCAAATGTCACATGTTTAAGAATCACATAAAAGAGGATTTAATAGGTTAGCCTTTGTCTGATAGTCAGCAGTGACGAGAAGCCCTTGGTGTTGAATAAATTCAAAAGGAATAACATTTAAGTTACACTTTGTGAAGTTTCTAGTTATAAACAGGTTTCCTAGATTATAGAAAAGGGTTATATTAAAGTACTTCTGGTAGTAGCTATTTAACATTCTTTGAGTAATATATGCCAAGTGCTGTGCAAAACTCTTTAAAGAAAATTTTATGTTTAATTCTTTCAGCATCCATATGAGGTACATTCTTCTTATTATTATTACTACCGTTAAATTCTCATTTTCCAGATAAAGACACTGAACTTAGAAAAGTTAAGGAATTTGTTCATGGTCGTAATTATGAATAGGAATTCATTAATAGACAAGAATTAGGATTTTTTTTAAATAAATGTTCTTTGGAATGTTGTTTGCAAAATGTTGTTAAATGGGACACGAGTGGCTCAGTGGTTGAGTGTCTGCCTTCAGCTCAGGGCGTGATCCCGGGGTCCTGGGATCAAGTCCCACATTGGGCTCCCCACAGGGAGCCTGCTTCTCCCTCTGCCTGTGTCTCTGCCTCTCTCTGTGTCTGTCATGAATAAATAAATAAAATCCTAAAAAATAGGTGGGGGAGAGTATTGGATAGCAAGTATACTGCAACATCCTGGACAAATCAGAACTGTGCCTTATTGGTTTCATCCATGTCTTCCCAAGGCACAGGTTCAGTTTGTTTGGGGAAGCAAATGTGCCTTGGTCCCCAAATCCCTCTCTTATATGATGTCCCTGTAAATGGATAGCTTTCCTCTTGGCTGTCTGCTGGTGATCTTCTCTTTCATGGTTTTCTTTTTTCTTTTCCTTTCTTTTACAATGTGGTTTTTTTGTACAATGCGGTTTATTGGGCCTCACACAAATCAAATGGCAACTGGTTGACCTTGGGAATCACTCAGAATTGCTGAAATATACCTGAATTCACAGGACTCTTGCCACGTATCTAGTCCATTAGGTCATATGTAGCATATATTTTAAAAATTATCACATAACTCTTCACCTAGGAAGACAAATTAAGAATTATAAAGGATCTCCGAAATCATCTAGTTGTTCATCCAGTAAATATTTGTTTAGTACCCACCATGCTTACAGCTGTCTTTTTCATCATCATTCAAAGAAGGAAGCAGATTCAGAGGTGAAGATATCTGTTCTCTTTTAGGAATTGGCAGGACTTGGGCTATGCTTCTATTGTTTTCCAAGCATATACTAGGTACTCATTGAATGATTTCAAGTTTGTCCCTCATACTTGTCAGGGTTTTCCATGGAAATAGAAAAGAAGATCGGTCTATCATCTGTCTATCTATCTATCTATCTATCTATCTATCTATCTATCTATCTAATCTCATCTATCTATCATCTATCTCTTATTTATGTATTCATTGAGAGAAAGAGATTTATTGTAATGTTTTGGTTCCTGTGATTCTGGATGTTGATAAGTCCCATGATCTGCCATCTGCAAGCTGGAGACTCAGGCCGTGTAGAGAGCCAGTGGTTAGATTCCAGTCCCGGTCTGAGGGCCTAAGAACCAAGTTCTTAGGGCAGGAGAAGATTGATGTCCCCGCTCAGTTAATCAGTCAGAGAGCAAATTCAATCTTCCTCTGCCTCTTCGTTCTGTTCAGGCCCTCAGCAGATTGGTTGATGCCCAACCACAACCGGGAGAGCTGTCTGCTTTACTCTGCCCACCAGTTCAAACGCTGATCTTCTCCAAACATACCCTCGCAGACACACCCGTAATGTTTAAGCAGCTATCTGGGTATCCCTTGGCCCAGTCAAGCTGACACATAAAGTTAACCAGTGCACCTTTTCGTCATTCCTACCCACAGACATTCTAGCCACTGGAGCCCTCTTTCACAGGCAGTATATTTATGTACTATCTTACTTCCCTTCAATAGTCATCACGATGTGGTAAGAGAAACATTATGAATTGCTGATATTTGATCAATATTAAACCACTTTTTTATCTAACAGAGCTCAGTTTCATATGGTTCATCCTAAGCCATGCCCTACTATCATGTAAAAATGCTCTTATTAGAGATCAAAAGTAATATTCACTCTTCCCATATGTGCGTGCACACACA
The DNA here is from genome assembly GCF_053574225.1 of Canis aureus. Lineage (NCBI taxonomy): Eukaryota > Metazoa > Chordata > Mammalia > Carnivora > Canidae > Canis > Canis aureus. Next base: position 1,785,004 of record NC_135628.1, on the reverse strand, counting down.
CACATACACACATGTACACATATATGATTGTTTCTAGGACATGTGGCCAATAAGAAGAAAACTAGGGCAAAAATTTGTATTTTCCAAATGCGGGGTTTGCTCTGGATATTCTCCATTCGTTCCTTCACTCTAGACCTTTCCCCAGGAAGCTGTCTACCTACCACAGACTGTGTCAATGGGGCTCCCTTGTCCCCTGACTTCTGGTAGGAGATCAGAGTTCAGGAAGAGAGAACTTTGGGGTATTTATCCCCTACATGCTTCCCTGCCAGACCGTGCCTTGGAAGTGCCTCTGTTCTGCCTGTGGCCATAGCTCGTACTCAGTGTCCTCCCCCACAGCTTCGCTCTTTGCTTAGTTCTGTAATCACCACCCTCTGGGCTAGGGGTGGCAAGAGCTTCCCTTTCATCAGCCATGGGAGCCTCACTACCTATTTTTCCCTCTAACTCTACCATCCTTTAACAGCCCCTTCTGTAATAGTTTTTTGGTTAACAATCTGTTCACTTACCCCTTTGACTCATGCCATCCATTCATTTTCTCCCAAGGCCCTGACTCAGTTTTTCCCTAGCTATGACTTTAGTTTGTGTATATATTAATTTATATTTGTTACGTATGTAAGTTCTGCAAGAATGTTAGCATATCTCTACCTGCAGGCTAAGGATTAAGACTTGTAAATGAATTTGGGCAGAAAGAACAATTAATATATCCACAAATGGTACTTACTTATACTTTTAATCTCAAAACTAATTGTTAATTTATTAATTAAGACCTTTTATCTTCACTGGAAGTTTTAAAACAAGAAAATCCTGGCTAAGTTTAGCTTCCTAATATGAAATTCAAGACAATATTCAAACATTCATGAAATATAATTACATTTTCCACTATTACTTTCCTATTAATTATTAGCTCTGGGCAAAACATTAAATCAAATAAAGTATAAATTAGTCTGCTAATCTTTGCTAGTCTTCCAGTGTATTGTCTTTCCCTATAATGTACATAATTAAATGTCATGTAGAAGGGAAAAAAATAAAATATTTTTAATACATTTAAATACCATTTTGGTCTCCAAGCACACATTGACTTAACCCCCACCTCCCTCCAAACTAGCTCGTTGCTAGAACATTTTCTGAGCACTTGTAATGCATGAGCATGGTGTTCAGTGATGAGACATCAGGAGATTCCTGGGAGATCACATTCTGGATTCTAGAGGACTCCTTGATGTTGTCACATACCCCTTAACATTGGTTGTTAAGAATTAAAATGAAAATACAGGTCTTGTGGTTCTGGTTTAATCCTTCTTTTCTTAAAGCTGCACCATACTCAGCAGGTACCGAGTGCCTGGCCAACCAGATTCTAGAAGGCAGGAGAAAAGCGGTTTTTATGCATCCTTAAAAAATTGTTCATTTTTACCCTGGGTAAGTGGAAAAGTTACAGGCTTCAGAGCTCTTTAAATAAGCTGAGAGTAGTCGGTCAATAAAAATACAGAGATCTTTCACGTCCATATCTGCTTATTCATTCATTCTTCATACTATGCAGTAGGGAAGCCCTAGAGACACATGGTAGGCCCTCCACATTTAATTTCTTTCTGAAAATATTTAACAAACATGTGTTAATGAATTACAAGGCCATTTAAAAGATTGTCATAGAAACCCATCTCTCAAATTTCTCCCAAAAACAGAAGCTAGTTTTGACGTTGTTTATAGAAGATTTCTAGGTTCCTGTGGGTGTTGGGTGGTAAAGGGAAAAGGGGGGCATGGAATATTAACACAAGTGGATTGGACTGGTTTGTTGAGAGAGCCCTTGATAGAAAAGGGAAATGAAAGATGAAAGGAATAGTGACTTCTGACAATTCTTTGACTATGTTAAATGAGATACTAGGGTATTTAAGATTTTCCACAATTATTTATCGTGGTTCCAAAAAAATGTAGTTGCAGCTTTTATAGGTATTAATGGAGCTTATTTTTAATTTTTGGCTGTAATCAAGGGAAATGGGAATTATTTTAGATGTCGGGAACATCTAATTAGAGGTTTTTTTGTTTTGTTTTTGTTTTGGGGGAGGAGGTTAGAATCATTAAGAGTAAATTCCAAACCTGGAATAAAGTAATAGAAAGATATATATATATATAAAATCTTTGTGACATATTAATATATCTATTAATGTAATACACTAATCTATCTATCTATCTATCATCTATCTATCATCTATCTATCTATAACTATTATCTTTGTGACATATATATATATGTCACAAAGGGTAAAAATTAATCGATATTAAATTCCATTGCTCAACCACAGTTTCAGGGGCTGATGTGGAACTCTGACACATTCTTGACAATTCCTATATTGGATTCCACTTGCTCTGTGTTATAGGCTCTTCCACATAAACTAAGGCAAAAAAAAAAAGTGACATAAAATTGTTTATTCTTTGACATATTTGCTGACTACTACTTCCTGAAAATCATTGAGCTACTACCTTGGTGAAACACTTAATAGGGGTAGCTTCTCCAAAGTCAGCTCTGCTTGGACTTCAAATCAATGCCGTGCTTCCTGGCAGTAAGGATAAAAAGGAAATCAGAGTAAATTACACTGTTCTCGTATTATACAAAAGAAGGCCACAAATTAGCTCTTCTGGAGAGAGAAAATCTTTCCTAGTAATAAATTCTACAAAAAAAAAAAAAAAAAGTCTTTTTAGTGAAAAAAAGAGAACGTATTTTCTTACTGTAAATTTAAAGGATTATATAAACATTTCAAGTCTTTTAAAGTTGTGGTTCCCAAGAAAAGAAATTACCTTAATGACTCTTCATTTGTCACCTCCAGAAACAAGCAATTTGAGTATTTCTTTTATTATGATGTATTAGAACTTCATTAATAAGGAAGCCTTACAAGTAGGCTATCATTTTTTGAAAAAGATCACACTGTGCTAAATAATGAGATATGGGAATACATTGAACAGCTTGACTTCTGCTGACTTTTACTTAAGAGTGTGAAGTGTTTTAAATTAGACTATGTTAGTATTGATGAAACGTGCACAAGGGGGAAAAATAATTTAAAGGCTTTGTTCCATTTTGAGAGCTAGATAGGTTGTATAATTTAAAAATAAATCACTGCGACCTGGCAGTAAGGAAACAACAACTCTCATACACTGTTGGAGGGAGTGGAAATCGGGACAACCTTTTTGGAAGCCAACTCAGTAATACCTATCAAATTCACAATGCGGTTATTTGTTGATCTGGCAATTACCCATACGGATTAGAATTTGCCCCTAGATAAACTTGTAAAAGTACGCCACAATAGATTTAGAAGAGCATTCATTGCAGTATCTTTGAAATAACAAAAGACAAATGCCACAAATATAATCTGAATACACAGCAGTAAGAGAGTGATTAAAACAAATGTATATTCATTTAACAGCACACCCCAAGCCATTAAGAAGGTTAATGTAATTAATTCTATATAGGCACAAATGGGAAGGATTCGAGGATGGAGTGGGGGGTAAATAAGCCAGACCTGGACCATTATACAGTAACTCCCCCTTATGTGTGGGGGATGCAATCCAGAACCCCCCAGTGGATGCCTGAAATGGCAGGTAGTAGCGAACCCTGTATGAACTATGTTTTTTCTTATATGAACACACCAAAATAAAGTTTATCTTATAAGTTAGGCACAGCAAGAGATTAACAGCAATAACAGATAATAAAAAAGAACGATCACAACTGGACTGTGATAAGTTATGTGAATGTGGTCCGGCTCTCCTGAAGTATGTTACGTACCGCACTGGTCCCTGTGATGATGTGGGATGCTAACAGGCCTAGTGATGAGGTGAAGGGAGGTGAATGGCACAGGTAACTGAAACTCAAGAAAGCAACACTATAGATAAAGGGGACTACCATAATGTCTCTTTTGGATAATCTAAAAAGCAGAAATGCCTGCATATATAAGTTATATAGATATACTGATATTTATATCAATCTACATATTGCAGAATTATACACATTGTATCCATCATGCACTGATTCAGACTTCAAAAGTGAATATCTAGGCTTTGGCTGCGACTGAGAGAGGTCCTAGATTGGGGAGGGTGGGGATCGCTGGATGCTTCCTTTCTCTTCCAATTTGATAACATCCTATACAATTTGATTTTTCTAACCATGCACATTCAATACATTTATTTTTTTTTTAAATATCAATGAGTGTTCTGGAGTACAGCAGTACTGTTGGTCTTCAGTGTTAGATACCTTAAAAAATTATTAAATAATATTTTACAGAATAATAAAGCACTGTTGTTGAGTAAAGGACCAAGATCATGAAGCATGACAGAGTCTGTAGCACATGAAGGACAGGATTGTCCCGAAATCAACTCAAGTTGTCCATGTAATGTTCTTATCACAAGCAAAAGTCAGCTCCCGCAGCCATCTTCCCCATATTTAAGAGTGCATCTCTTGTGTGTGTGGAGGATAGATCTGCCTGGTGCAGGACAGTTGGAGACACCGTATGTACCTCCCTTTCTGAGCAAGACTCTCCTCGTCTATTGGAAGAGAATAAACTATATATAAAAAAAAGGCATCTCTAAACATGCACTATTTAGTGGATCTAACTTTGATTCAGAATGGGGAAACAACTTGGTTGTGTATGTCCCATAGACCCTGTAGATGAACACAGCAAACACTATTTTGGAGCCATTTCGAAAAGAAACAATAGAATGACTGGTTTTTGCTCTTTTGAATTTTTTTTCAGAATTGCGACTTCCAGTGAGCCCGTCTGTGTGTCTGGATCAGAGCATACAGTCAAAGCCAAGCACTTCCAGTCACCTTTTAAAAGCAGTGAAGCCTCATATGTGGAAACCATGGGACTGGCGACGTGAACAGTTGTAAGCTAATCATTCTGAATTGTTATATCCAGCATGCATATTTAGAGACAGCTAACAAGGGAAAAATCCCTGAAGATATCTAGAGGGTATTCCATGTTTGAATTATTAGGTTCTGTTACATAAAATTTCAATTATGTCTTCTTAATAAAGAACGCCATCATTGATTTTCTTCTAGACTAATTCAAACCTCTCCTGCCTTAGAATAAACATTCTATGGGTAAATAGGACTCTTATCTGGGAAGTTACATTAATGGAAATTGAATTTGAAACCTTGACAATGTGGGACTATAAAATTTTAACTTCCATTTTATACTCAAATGACATTGCCCTAGTCTATGAGTATGGCTGAATGAATTTTTTTTCTAGTTAATTTTTTTTTTTATGCATCCTAGAATCTAAGGATGCATCTGCGGGGTACCAAATTATTTAAGTTACCTCCAGGAAAATGATTTTGTAATGTAGATAAATTATAGTGAAAAATTAAAAGATTTTCATAATCTTATCCAAGAGACAAAATTGTTTACCCCATCTAATTTTATAATTATTAGGTAGTATTTCTGCAGTTAATAGTATTTATTGAAGAATCACATGCATCTCCTTCTTGCCTAAACTTCAAAAGTTGAAATAGCACAATCTTTTCAGTGATCAAATTTAGATATTTGAGACATAGAAACATCATGCAAAAAGCAAATAGTTAAACATTTGGTATCTTTGATGATGGAAGTATATTTGTTTCATCACAAACTATTAGTGTTAGTTTTCCTTTGTAGACTGAAGTATGATCTTCATACTTTATCCTTTAAATCAACCCACAGTTATCCGTGGTGACAGTTATTGGATAGAATCAGACTAGTGAGGAATGTTTTTTGTCATAGTTTTGGTGACCTGTTCGCCATTGAAAAATAGACTGTTTTTTTCTTGTCAAGGAAAAGACAGAGCAAAGGCAGGTCAGCGTAGGACTGGAAAATATCTTCACTATTCCTTCATTTGTATTACCTTTGTTGTAATCATACATACATGACCAATTTACATTTTTTAAATCTTTTTTTCGATAATTTAAAAAAATTTAAATTCAATTAATTAACATTTAATGTATTATTGGTTTCAGAGGTAGAGGTCAGTGATCATCAGTCTTATCTAACACCCAGTGCTCATTACATCACGTGCCCTCCTTAATGTCCATCACCCAGGTGCCCCACCCCCCACCTCCTTTCCTCCAACAATCCTCAGTTTGTTTCCTCTGATTAAAAGTCTCTTATGGTTTGTCTCCCTCTCTGATTTCATCTTATTTTATTTTTTCCTCTCTTCCCCTATGATCTCCTGTTATTTCTTAAATTCCACATTTGAGTGAGATCATATAATAGTTATCCTTCTCTGATTGACTTATTTCGCTTAGCATGATATCCTCTAGTTCCATCCACATTATTGCAAATAGCAAGATTTCATTTTTTGATGGCTGAGTAGTAGTCCACATTTTCAAATCTTTAAACCTTATTTTAGGTATTATTTTCCTATCTTCCTTTCTTTGAAAAGAAATTTAATTAAAGTCTACCAGAGTAGAGAACTCTTAATTAATTTGATCCCTTCTCCATGTACCTGTATATCCCCTGATAGTGATGCTAATAAACAGTGAAATTGTTGAAGGAAACCCACACATTGAAGGCTGGGGTCCAATAAAGGACAGATGAGTGTACAAAACTTCAAGGTAATTCACAAATGACATACCCTGAGTTATGGAGCATCAACTATGATGGTTTGTTTTTTAGGAATCAAACAACAGTCCTTGCTCCACATGACACAATCTTCAGAACGGAAGAATTATCTGTGATTCTTAAAGCATACGTGTTGGTGACATCCTTATCACCTTTGCGTGCATTCATTCATTCAACTGGCACAGTTTGGAATCCACCAAAGAAAAAACGCTTCACTGTCAAGGTAAAATTTCCATCAAAGCTGTCATTTCACTCAAAGTATCCTGAAGATAAGTAAAGTGAGTTGAGCTGCCTTTCTCTGACCTTTATGATTATCAAATCCCATTGAACGAAGATTGCATCATTTTATTGCTGCAAGTAGAGATTTTCATTTAATAGGTGCAGGTTCAAAAAAGAATTGGAAACAGCTTAATTCGCTGGGATCACACAAGCTACATCTGGTTTTCTCAGTCCATGATTATAGTTCAATTCTTTGACCCATTACAAAACTAATCCTCAGTGGTATTCTGTTTTCTTGACTTTCCACTTATTCAAGAATAATATAATCATTGCAACAAATGAAGATATTATTTTCCCTTAGTTTTTTTTCTTCATTCGTGGGAAGCAAAACACCTATTTCATTACAATAATCAATATGGAATAGTTCCTGAGTGAAAAACAAAGCTCTCAAGTGTGCCTAAGCTACCAAGCCATGACGTAGAGCATGATGGGGAAGTTTTCTGGGAAGAACTTAGTCACGACCGCAAAAAGTTTAGTTATAAAAGGTAACTCAGGTCACCTCAGTTGAAAATAACATCTAGTGACAACACATTGGGTATATTTTAAGAAGTTCCCAATTTTACAGAAATAATTGTTCAGAAGACAGGCAAGAGGAAATGGGAAGACATTGAGAGAATAATTATCTTGTATATTCTTTCAGTTTCTTCCCATTTTATCTGTCCACTGAACAATTATTTCTCTAAAATCAAAAATTCCTTCAAAGAACAAATCCCACTTACACGATCCCACTTACATGAGAATCTAAAATTGTCAAACTCACAGAAGCAGGGGATAGAATGGTAGTTACCAGGGACTCAGGGAAGGGGAAGTGAGAAAGGATTGGTCAACTGGTACAGAATTTCAGTTATGCAAGATGAATGTGTCCTAGAGTTTTATATACAGAATAGTGGCTACGGTTAATAACACCAAGATTTGCTAAGAGAATAGATCTTATGTTAAATGTCTTTATCACTAAATAACACACATATACATACATGTGTATGTATATACACATACATATATATTTGGAAGGAATAGATGTGTTTATGGCTTGAATGTAGTGATGGTTTCACGGGTATATTTCTCTCCAAACTGATCAAATTGTATGTATTAAATATGTACAACGTTTTGTATCTCTATCATAATAAAGTGGTTTTCAAAAAAAGAATGTACAAGTGCCTTTAATAGTTTCAAGAGATTCAGAAGCGACTGACCCTAATGTTTTTCAGAATTTATCTTATATAAACTACATTGTAAATTCTGAAAAATCTTCTCATGGTGAAAAATCTTTAAATGGCCATTTAAATATTGTCAATTAAAAAAAAAATCAGCGTGATAAACGATGCAGGTACTGTATTCCTTAGTATAATATGTGGCTGACATTTTGAGGAAATAGTATTGATGGAAGTCTTAAGGGCACTTTATTTTAAGGACAGTCATCTTAACTATATCAATGTACGCGGTTTTTAGGTAATTATGAAAAAGTGGAATCAAGGTTGGTTTGCCTTTCATGTTATCTCCCACTAGTCTTTACAGTGGTTGTTTGTATTTCCCCAAGTACCTTCCATTGTTTTCAAATTTCCCTTCCTATTAGATTGAATTATATGAAATTGCTGATATTTGGTCATGTTTGACCTATAAAAAAATTGCAATTTCATACGATACAACCTAATATTTGGAAGTCGGGTACAGAGAGATAAAAGGAATTGAATTCCTCAAGTCATGTCACATTCAGGCATTCAACAAATGTTTACTCACCACAGTCCAAAATCCCCATTCTTGTAGAATTGCAACAGCAGTCGGTGCAAGTCTCCCACAACTATTTATGCAACCCTTTTTATCCCCATTCTCCATTCAATTCCCTTGCTCCTCAAAGGCTATCGAAAATGATTTAATGTGTATCTTTTCATTTAGATTATCGTAAAATATGCAGTTGTGTTATGCACACATGTGCTTTTAATTTATGTAAATTGTATTGTATTAGAGATTTTTTTCTTTGAACTTTTTTATGTGAACTCCACATTTTTAAGAAGGAAACATCCACGCTGTTATGTGCACACCTTCTGTGTTACTCTTCACTGATGTACAGTCATGTGTTCCATCTGTTTACTTACCCAGTGATAGACATCTTGATTATTCCAACTCTTGACTAAAGCAAATAGTGCTTCAGACTCTTTATGAATCTGCATCTGATTTTTCTGGACAATATATACCCGTCATTAGACATGTTAGGTCATAGGATATGGGTTCATTTGGTAGAATTAAATAATGCCAGCTTACCCTCCAGAAGGCCTGTTTCCATCTCTATGCCATGATCAGTCTCTCCGTGTCCCTACAACCTGCCCAATACTTGACCTTTCAGGCTTGCAGCAGGTCACAAGTGATATTTTACTCTTGCAAATTTGTCATCTATCTGTTAACTTTATCCATAATATCCTTTGTTGATGAGGAATTTTCAGTTGATTAGTCAAATTAATTTTTCCTTATAATTTCTGCTTTGGAGATTTAGTTCCGGAAATTGTTTCTTATCTCTAAATCACGGGGTGGGCTTCTCCATTTTCTTCTATTATCTTTATCATTTTTTTCTGGACAGATAAATATTTTATTCAACTAGAGTTCACCTTTGAGCCAGATTTCTTTTTCTATATAATCAATTTCCACAGACTAAAAACTCACCATTTCCCATGAATCTAATATCACCTTTATTGCATAAGTTCCCATTTGCATATGGGACTGCCTCTGAGCTCTCTCTTCTGTTCCAGTTGGCTCCCTTGTTTTTATTATTTTTGCAGCATATGTATATCTTAGTATCTGGCAAGGGGGTCCCTCTTTTCTACTTTTTCTTTTTGAAATTAAATTAGCTATGTAGTAGACATTTATTTCCTCATAAATATTTTAGAATATCAAGTATTTTTAAAAAATCATACAGTAATTTCAATAAACATTGAATTTATAGTACAATTTTTGAAGAATTGAATGTTCATAATATCATCTCTATTTACTAAGATCGTTTTCTTTTTCCTTTATTAGACTTTAAATTTTTTTCCCCATAAAGATCTTATATGTTTTCACTTATGTTTATTTCTAGATTCCTTAGAATATTTGTTGATATTCTTTTTGAAATTATATTGTCTATTCAGTTATTGCTAGGATAGATAAATACTGTTTTTGTAGTTGAACTTGTATTTGGTAAATTTCTTGCAATAATTTTATCACTAATACCAGTGGATTTGGGCATTCAAGGCAGATGATCATTTTATCTGCAAATAATGTCATGTTAATCTTCTTTTTAATTCTTATGTATCTTCTTTCCTTCCTCCTCCTCCTCCTCCTACTGCTTCTGCTCCGGCTCCTGCTTCTTCTTTTCCTTTACTGTTTGGTCAGAACACCCACTACTATCTTTAAAGGTAGAAATGATCATTAAATTTTCTTGAACTGTACTTCATCTTAAAAGGAATGAAACTCAAGTTTCTCTATTTTTTTAAAAGATTTTATTTATTTATTTGTCAGAAAGAGAGAGAGAGAGAGAGAGTTGGCAGGCAGAGGGAGAGGGAGAAGCAGGCCCTCCGCTGAGCATAGAGCCTGGTGCAGGGCTCAATCCCGGGACCCCAGGATCATGACCTGAGCTGGAGACAAACACTTAACCCACTGAGCCACCCAGGCACCCCACAAGTTTCTCTACTAAGTAAAATGCTTATGGTACGTTTTTGGTTTTTAATCTTCATAGTTGCTGCCAAGGTAATGAGACTAATAGAAGGAGCCACACTGGATCAGTCACCATGTTACAACTATTGCAATATATGGACAATTTTGTTTCCTCTGCACCATCTCCACTCTCCTTCCCAGACAATAGTTTATTTTGAAACAATTCCCAGACATCATATGATTTCATTTATAAACCTTTTTAGAGTGTAACTCTGCGAGGGATGGATTTATAAACTTAACTAAGTTAAATAAGTTCCCTTTTATTTTTAGTCAGCTAGGAGGCTTTGCCGTAAATAGATTTTGAACTTTGCAAAAATGCTTTGTGCTGCATTAATAAATTATATGATTTTTTTCTTCCTCAAGTTTATTTTTGTGGTTTATGACATTAGTGGATTTTCTTTTAATAAAACGTCCTTGCGTCACTGAGATAAAACCTATGTGATTATTTGGGGCTATTTTTCAATAGTGTTTGATTCTTTTTTAAGATTTTTATTTGAAAGAGAGAGACGGCGCATGAACAGGGGGGAGAGGGAGAGAGAGAAGCGGGCTCCCAGGGAGCCCGATGTGGGGCTCGATCCCGGGACCCCGGGGTCATGGCCTGAGCCAAAGGCAGATGCTGAACCGACTGAGCCGCCAGGAGCCCTGCTCTGCTGGATTTGTTCAGTTCTGACTTCCGTGTCTACGTTCATAAATGATATGGGCCTGTAGCTGTATTATATTTCCCTCCTCTAGTTTTTAGAGTTGAGATTACTGGAAAAATAGAACTGAATAACTTTCGCTCATTTTCAGCTTTCTAGTACAACCTGTATAAACTAGGAGTGACTTCTTCTGGTTGTGTACAACATCCTCCTGGGCTCGTTCTCTTCTTATGGAGTGTTTCCAATTAGGACCTGAAGTTTTCACCCTTTAATTCTGGAAAGTTTGTCTTCATTATTTCTTGAAACACTTTTTCTCACTGTGTTTTCTTTCTTTCTTCTGTCGTCCACATTGTGACCTCTTCCTTTCATGTGCTGATGCCCATTAAGAGGATGCCCATTTTTACTTGCATTCATTAATTTCTTACTTTATTTCCTCTTGGCTCTTTTTAATGACTTCTTTTTCTTTTTTTTTTTTTTTCACATTTCATTTCGCTACTGCCTTCCATTATTTCCTTGAGTATCTTAGTCGTGCTTTTTAAAAGGTCTTAGTGCATTAGTTTCAGAGGTCGGTGAGCTCTCTGTTGCACCACAGGGCCCCTAGTCTATTAGCCTAAGTAGATCATGTCTTTCTCTTCCGTTGTTTGCTCCCTACTGGAGGCAGCTGTACTTTCCACAAGGCCCATATTTTGTTCCTTGGCTTCAGTTCTCCTGCAGATACGATTTACTGCAGCTGGTACACCGTCCGCAGAAGGCCAGTCCTGTGGGTGTATCCGAGGACATGGTAGGCGATGGGGTCCAAGCGTCAGAAAACCACTTTTGATCACTTCCCTCTGCTGCCATTCGGCAGCTGGTTCCTCTGGTCAGAATTTCACGCCCTAAACTCTTAGAAAGTAAAGCCTTGGAGGGGAGGCACTTCTCTCCCTTATAATCCATCAAACGGGAGGTTTGAGAGAACAGGGTGGAGGAGTGAATGTCAGAAGTGATATAACCTCACGCTTCTCCTCATCAAGTCTTCACCTGAGCAGGACATTAATCCCCCTCTCCCCCATATTAAGCAACCTGATTCCCGGGGTGGACTCTACATCCTAAACGGGAATGGGGAGGCAGTGAATGTCCTTAGGGATCCCAGGGGAGAGGCACGAGGGAAATAACAACACTTTCCTCCATCCTGGCCTCTCGGAGAAGCATCCAAAACCCACCATCCTCACACTCCAGAGGTCCTGGCCCTTGCCACCACTGGCCAGACCGGTCCCAAACAGCTTTCACAATCCCCTTCACATAGGTTTTTATTATTTATTCCTTTGAAGCCTCCCCCTTCCCTTTTTTTTTTTTTGTTTCTTTAAGCATCACCTCCCCTAAGCCCAGTAGAAACACTTTTTTTTTTGTCGTAGTTTTTATGTACAGTAGCCTCCCTTACCTGCACATTTGATTTCTGCAGTTTGAGTCCACTCTGCCTCCACCCCCTAAAGACTTCTGGAAGCAGATGATTCTTCTTCTTCTTCTTCTTCTTCTTCTTCTTCTTCTTCTTTTTAAGATTTTATGTATTTATTTGAGAGAAAGAGAGAGAGAGACAGAGAAACAGCAGAGTGAGAGAGAGAGAACATGAGCTTGGAGGAGCAGAGAGAGAAGAAGCAGCAGCCTCCCCCCTGAGCAGGGAGCCCGACCTGGGGCTCCATCCCAGCCCCTGGGGTCACGACCTGAGCTGAAGGCAGACACTTGCCCGATAGGGCATCCCAGGTGCCCTGGTGATTGTGATGAGTCAGCAGAAGGTCCGTAGTAGCCTGATGCTATGTCACAGGCCCTACATCCTGCGCTTCACTTCCTCCTTCACGTCAGCATTTGATCATCCCACGTCATCACAGGGAGGGCGAGTACAGCACGATGTGGTGCTTTGAGAGACAGACCACCCTCACCTAACTTTTATTATAGCCCGTTGTTACGGTTGTCCTATTTTACCATTATTGTGTTAATCTCTTACTGAGCCTAATTTATAAAATAAACTTTATCTTAGGTGTGTATGTCTAGGAAAGAATACATAGTGCTCAGAGGGATCCACGGTCCCCCTGGTTTCAGGCATCCACCGGGAGCCTTGGTGGCCTCGCCCCTGCGCAGGAAAGGAGACAACCGTATTTCCTGAAGACCAAGCGTGAGACAAGAAGGCTCTCCGTGACTCGGTTTTCCTCGGACTTTCGTGCTTTATTCACTCTTTTGTTTCTTAGTCATACCCTTGTCGCCCATAGGACGGAGGCGGGCAGTAGACGTAGCACAGGAAAGCAGCAGGCCTCATCACCCGCACCCTCTCCTTGGGATTTGTCACGTCAGGATCTTGCCTGATTATTCTGGACGATACTGTTGTCTGCTCTCCAAGGGAGGCAGTGCAGCTTCCTGGGTTCGTGCGCCAGACAGTGATTATTTCCTTACGAGGTCAAAGCGACGATACTTGATGCTTCGGGTAGGTTGCTGGAAACAAGGGGGTATCTATTCACCCTTCAAGTGAAGTACTTATTGCTTCGGCTAAAACAAATAGATTCTACTTATCTGTTACATCAGTTGACCACCTTCCAAAATACTGCTTCCTCCTGATATTTTTAGATGTGAAAAATGCCTGGAAATGGCTCTCAGTGCTAGTGTAGAAGACAGGGCCCAGATTCACTTTAAAGCCCAACTATGCAATGTCAAAGTTTTATTGAACATTGTTTTTTTAAATCCCACAAAACATAGTCGTGTACGTGCGTGCGTGTGTCCAGAGTTCTCGATTCAAAGGCTGAATGACTTAGTTAACCCAGGAGTGATTTATGCACTGTGCAGCGAGACAGACTCACTAAACTGGTTATCAGTGGCCATTTATAAAATATTCAGGCAGCTAAAGGAGGTATGAGAGTAATAACAGAAATAACTAGGAGCTCATTTATTTCCAATTAGGTTTGCTGCTGAGATACTCTCTCTACTAAAGCTTCGGAGGGAGTTGAAAAATATCAAGAAATGCAAATTTTAGAAAATGACAAGTAGTTTGCTTTGTAAACTAAACTTTTTTTTTTCCTAAAAATCTCCTTCTATAACAGTAAAAAATAATTTCAAATTTAAGTGTTAGGTGTTTGCAAAGGAGGTTCAAATTTAAAAGTCGGGGCAGAGATAGAAAAAGGGAAGAAAACTAGTAGCATGTGTGACTCTCACTTACTATAGCCTTCGATTCAGTTTTTTTTTTTTTCTTCGATTCAGTTTTAAAACAACCATTTAGGCTGCTGAGGCACTGTTGTGTTCTTGGTGAATGTAATAAACCCATTTTTAAGCAGTATTCTAATTTAAAGACTTTGCTTAAAAAGCTTCCCGTTCTGAAAGACGCCAGTTTTATCTATGAATTCCAGAGCGGGACTCTTGTACAAGTTGTAATTGGTGACTTTTGGTCAAATGCCTCCCTGGCTGTTTTTATACGTGGGTCGTACAGATTAACTGCAAGACAGGTCTTAAGTTCAGATCTGGCTCCTGCTGCGGAGTCCCGGAGTCCCGGAGTCCCGGCTCACCCTCCACCCTCTGTGGTCCCCCAGCAGGGAGGAAGCCCTGGGGGGAGGGGGTGAGGCTCGGACTCCCTTCTGACGCCTGGAGGTGCCCTCTGCCTGTGAGCACAGCAGGCCTCGCCCAGACGCGCCTCCCGGGTCCAAATCCATCCTTGGATCCGCCGCGGCACATTTCCGGATGCTCACTTGTTGCCACCGGCACCAGCTCATCCTTGACCCTAACCCGTTCTTGATGAGTGTGTCTTGCACCGAGTTCCATCAAGGATCACGGACAACTTTATTTTTTGGAGAAGTGAAATTGTCTTTATTTGGAGACCATGTGCTCTTTTTTATTGAAACCTAATCGGCATAAGGTGTCTTCTTGGCTGCAGGCCCGCATCCTAGTGACCCGGGACCTCTGGACCTTCTGCAACGCCAGGGTGCTGAGCCCGGTGGCTGCGGCACTGAAGGGCACCAACGGCGGGAAGCAATTGCCCGGGGCGGCTGGTGGCCTCACCCTCTCACTTCGCAGGGGTCCCCCAGAGGCTTTCCGGCCAGCGCGGGACACAGGTGTCATAATCTAAGTTTCTGGGCAGGGTCGCCCTGAGGGAAAGGGGAAAGCCGGGGACGGGTCAGTGCCTGTGCGGCCCCCGTGGAGGCCCCGGCCCGGCCGCAGCGCTAACCCCCGGGCTCCAGCAGCACCGCAGGCCTCCGGGGGCTCATCGCTGCTCCACGGGGCCCGCCGTCCCCCCCACCCACCCCCAGGGGACCAGCGAGTGTGCGAGGAGAGCAGGAGTCTTAGCAAGGCCAGGAACGTTGCCATCTACCAAGACCTTTTTTCAAGAATACCTGCGTCTCTTACTCTTTTCGGGGATGTTGCGGAGATGCAGCGAGCCTGGCTGCGCATCAGGGTTTGTGCAGAGCCTTCCATGGGGCGCTGAGACGGCTTCTGTATCCCAGGGTGAAGATGAGGAATGCCTCGGGATGCAGGTACAGTTACCTGCAGCGGCCGCCGGCCTCAGGACGTGGTCTTCTTCTGACCTTCATCTTACGTCTAAAACCGCAGACCGTGGAACTGACCTTGTAAAGGCTTCTCCACTGAGCATCGGGCCTTTCTGCAAGGCCCCGGAGACCTATGTCAGCTTGTAGGAAGAAGGTGACTAAAAGGCCGCTCTCGGGAGTTTGTGAAAGGAGTTCGTGTGTTACTTCATCTACTCTCACCTGGATCAGATTTAAAAACTGCATCAGGGGGTTCATTTGTAAGGTTTGACTTTATATAAATAAAAATTATAGGCGACAAGCATAAAATTAAATAAACCTGTGACCGAAGCTGACAAAATAAGAACTAAATAATGATTGAAAAGGAAAATATATATCTCTCTAATCAGCCCATACCGGTGTTGAATATTATTTAAGAGATATATCTGCTCCAGCAAAAGAGTGATTGTTTTGCAACTGAACATGACTTTAAAACAATTTTGTTATTTTGCATTGATACTGTTGATGCAAGTTCGTCTCTTATTTTGAAAATTTTCATTCACTCGTTCATTTATTCATTCCTAGCTTTGTTCCGTAAAAGGTTTGTCAGGTATTATATACATTCATTGATTCTTTTTTTTTTTTTTTTTTTTCATTCATTGATTCTTAATACTGCACCTGGATTATCCTAAATAGGAAGAGAATTATTCCTTAATCATAGTCATGTTTATTTGATCACAAATGATCATTTAAACACATGACCATAAGCTTCAGGACAGCGAGCAATGTGCCTGTATCCCTGAGAGCTTCAGAAAATGCCTGGCACATGGCAGGCACTCAAAAAATGTCTATCAGTGAATGATGGTCTATCACTATCATTTTTATTAAAGGTACCTGATTAAACCATACACAAAAACTTTCATTTTGGCAAAGTAGTGTTGAGAATAGGTTCTGCATCAAAAGATAAAGATGAGTGTTCGCTTCGGCAGCACATATACTAAAAAAAAAAAAAAAAAAAAGATAAAGATGATGAATTTACCTATAACATCTTTGTTAATTCAGACATATCTTCTGAACTAATGTAGTGAACTGGTTAATATAAGCAAATAAAATTAACTAGAATGTGTGCATTATACATACATATATACACACATATATGACACATATATAAAATGTGTTACAATGACAACATGATGTAGCACTTAACCCTAATAAATAAATCTCTAAGTATTATTTCCTTTAACACTAGAAAACTGATGGGCGAGTATTAGTTGTATGTCCAGAAAAATGGAGGTTAGCTAATATTCAGGGATTTCAGCGTGAAATCAGGGGAGGTCAGTGTGTCCCTTCAGAATACTCGAAAGAAGAAAAGGGAGTTAGTTTCTCAGTGGCATGTTAGGATGTGTAGGTCCCTTCTCCTTCGCGGCTCTTCTCCCCGGCTCCTGTTCAAGCCCGCTTCTCTCTGGCGTCATCTAGTGGATGCCTGTGAGAGGACGAGAGAAGGGCCCAGAAAGATCCCTGGAGGGATCAGATGTCCCTTCTGCAAACCAGGGCCTCGGAGTCTGTGGCATGTGCACCTCACAGAAACTCACAGACTAATCGATGCAGGCTGGTCCAGCATCAGAGTGTCACTCTGGTTACACCTCGGTGATCACAATAAAGAGAAAATAAAGATCAGATACACTGTTTAGAGGAAAAAAAAAAAAAGGAGTATGGAAAAAGCACTAATTAAGCAATGTTATAAGTACTTATTAATCATCCATCGATGCCTAGATTACAGAGCTGCTGTAATCCCTTCCTGTAGTACCCTCCATCCAATAAAGAATGTGAAGATGGACCCATGGATTAAGGCAAAACTCTCTGCAGTCTTCCTGAATTTTTCCACTTCTGCGCAGGCACCTAGAGTGACTCAATTTAATTTTATGAATCTAAAAAAAAATTAAAAAATTAAAAAATTAAAATAATACAAATTCTATGCATCTTGATTCCTAGACCTTGAAAAGGCTTACCTGAGTTTTCCATTACTGTGTAATGGTAAATATCTTCTGAGGACAGGAAAACATGTTGGGAGAAAAAAAAAAAAAAGTCAGATATAGTCAGCAAAAAAGTCAAGAGAACAAACATGAGGAAGAAAACCTTATTGGCCTCAATATGCTTAAAGTCCTTGAAAGAAGAGATTACGTTTATTCATTTACTTATATTTATTTATTTATTTATTTATTTATTTATTTATTTATTTATTCATTTATTTTACTTACTTATTTTTATTTAAAAAGGAAACACACCTTGAGCGCCTGACACAATACCTAGTGCTTAGAAGACAGGGGAGGAGAAATGACTTGGAAGAGAGACTCCACTCATCAGATTTGCTGCAAAAGCAACTAGTAATTAAAAAAAAAAAAACAAAAAAAAAAACAAAAAACCTTTATAAAGAGGTAGGTGAATGCCAAGTCCTAACAGTGAAGACGATAGCAGTCAGTGTCTCAAAAAACAAATAGCTCTCTCATGCTTAAGTCTGTTATAAAATGTGCGTCCGGTGGAGGAGACGGATGATATTTACGATTTTACTCTGGTTATGGAAACAAAATAATTTCCCACCAGGACGCCCGGCAGCTTATCCCATTACCCGCCACCTCAAGCACCTTGTGTTGAGCATCTCCTCTCTTCTCTGAGGTCTATGTCAAGGACCGTGACAAATCCTAAATGTAAAATAGCCCCGAAATGTGCCAACGAGGTGGAAGTGATGTGTCTGCTGAAAGAAGACAGCCTTCCGCTCCTTCGGGGGGGAACCTGAGCAGCATTTGTCTTACGTGATTTATGCATCCTAAGTTTCAAATGAAATACGGCCTTTCCCTCCCATATCTTGAAATGCGGTTGCAAATTTGAAAGAAACCGCAGGCTTTTGTGGGGAGGAACTCCAAGCAAGGGTGCGCGTTGCCCCCAAGTGACCCTTTTAGATACTGCACCAGGGCCTCGTGGCCTGCAGGGTGGTGGGGGCGGGGGGGGGGTGCAGAGCTGCTTTTTCTCTTGGATTATACACCTTTTTAAAAAAAAGATGCCATGTATTGATCCATGAGAGACACACAGAGAGAGTTAGAGACCCAGGCGGAGGGCGAAGCAGCTCCCTGCAGGCCCGACGCGGGACTCGATGCCGTGACCCCGGGTGCCCTGCGGAGGCCGCGCACCTGACCTGGCCGCGACCCCGCTGTGCGCCCGAGGCCGAGGCCGTGGCTCCCGGGGCGCCCGGGCGGGGGGGGGGGGAGCTGTGGGGGGTGGCCGGTCGCCCCTGCACCCCCACCCCTGCCCCGAGGGGCCCCCGCTCCCCGGCGGATGCGCCCCCGCCGGCCCCCCGGCGCCCAGCCTCAGCCGCCCTGAGGCCCGCCTGCAGGAGCTGGAGCTCGGGCCGCCCCGGAGGGCCCCGGTCCCCGTGTTCGCGCCCGCGCGTGGCGCCTCCTCTCGGACCCGCTGCCCCGGCTGCCGGGTCTCCTGCAGGGCCGCCCCGCCCCGCCCCGGCCGCAGCCCCCGCCGCCCGGTCCACGCAGCACGGAGCAGGGCCCCGGGCTCAGCTGCTTACAGGGCGCCCCTGGGCCCGTCCCCGGCTCGGCTAGGGCCCAGACTCCCCCTGGGCCTGGTCTTAGGTCCCCAGCTCGGAGGGCCCTGGCTACCCCCCTGGGCCCAGTCCTGGGTTCCTAGCTCGGGTTAGGGCCCCGACTCCCCCCCTGCGCCTGGTCCCCAGCTTGGGTTAGGGCCCTGGCTCCCCCTCTGGGCCCAGTCCTGGGTCCCCAGCTCGGGTTAGGGCCCTGACTCCCCTCCTGGGCCCGGTCCCCAGCTGGGATTAGGGCCCCGACTCCCCCCCTGGGCCCAGTCCTGGGTCCCCAGCTCGGGTTAGGGCCCCGACTCCCCCCCAGGCTCAGGTCCCCAGCTCGGGTTAGGCCCTGGACTAGCCCCAGCGCCCGGTCCCCAGCTCCAGTTAGGGCCCCGACTTCCCCCCTGGGCCTGGTCCCCAGCTCGGGTTAGGCCCTCGACTAGCCCCTGGACCCGGGTCCCCAGCTCAGGTTAGGCTCCCCACGAGCCCCTGGGCCTGGGTCCCCAGCTGGGGTTAGGTCCTCAACTCCCCCCCTGGGTCCCCAGCTTGGGTTAGGCCCCTGACTACCCCCTGGGCCCGGGTCCCCAGCTGGGGTTAGGGCCACAACTCCACCCTGGGCCTGGGTCCCCAGCTGGGGTTAGGTCCCCGACTCCCCCCTGAGCCTGGGTCCCCAGCTCAGGTTAGGCCCCTGACTGCCCCCTGGGCCTGGGTGCCCAGCTCAGGGCTGACATCCAGCCCAGCAGGGAGCCTGCTTGAGATGCTCTCTCTCCTTAGAACCCCTCATCCCCCCAGAAAAAAAAAAATACTGTGCCAAAATAGTTTCTACCAGAAGTTTCATTCCTGACGTATTTGAAAGGTAAGAGAATTTTCCCATGTTGCTTGATCACCCAAACCACCTACGGAAAGAATAGGAATAGGTATTCAAGTCCCAGAGCGGAATCATTACCTCACAGAAGAAAAACAGTATGCTAAGGAAATATACTGCATTTTCATGCTCTCCGTGAGGTACTGCTATGGTGAAAAGAAATGCGATTTTAAAATATGCATCAGACAATGATGACACCTTTTCAGGCTGAGTGATAAGCAAATAGCTGGTTGCACTTTTACTGTAAAGGAAAAAGAATTAAATCACTAGCACTGGATCTAAGAGCCCTGCACCTACAAGACCCAAATGAAAATCCCAAGGCACAATGACCTCCGGGGGCCTGGGGATGCACGTGCATCTGGGAATGTTCTGGTACCCGCCGTCTGACCTCATGCAAGTCTTTCAATCTCTCCAAACCGCTTCCTGTGTCTAAAAAAGAGGAGTCGTTTCTAATGGGTTAAATAAGGTTTTACCTTCCTCCTGCAGGTGTTTACTGGGGACTTCCTGTGCTAGACATGGTGTTAGGTGCTGGTGACATAGGACAGCGTCCCTGCCTCCGTGGAGTTTGTTCTGTGGGATGGGAGGTGAAATACAGAGGAGGAACTCGTTACCTGCACACAGACAAGTACAGGTGACTACAGATTGTTTTTGAAGGTTTATTTGTTTGAGACAGAGAGAGAGAGCTCAGTGGGGAGGTGTAGGGGGAGAGGGAGACTGTCTGATGCCCACTCGGGGCTGAGCGCGACCCCATGACCCGGAGATCACCACCTGAGCCACAACCAGGACTCAGTTGCTTACCCGACGGCCCCAGCCAGGTTAATTCCAGATTTTTGCACCCATCATTTTGCCACTCCGTAGTTACAGATTTTTGAGATGGCTGAGGATGACATGAGTAAGGGGGGTGTGTAGAAAGTAACTGGGCTGCCTGCGTGATGAGAGGAAGGAAGATCTCCCCGATGAGGCGACATCTGGGCTAGAATTCATGGGTAAGACTGAGTGGCATTTGAGGAGCCACTGAGGAATTAGTCTCAGCAGGTGGAGAATGCCAACGGCCCGAGGTGCTGGTCCCTGCACAGGCACAGAGCATCGCCGGTACTGGAAGTGTATCCTGTTGAACAAAAGGAGAGGGGTAGTGAGGAGAGAGAGCCCGGATCATGCAAGACTTACAGGCAAAGTGAAGAATTTGAATTTTTTTCTAGGGGCGAAGGGATGTGCCTGAAAGATAGTGGGCAGGGGTTCCCTAATGTGATTTACCTTTTCAAGCCCGGTCTGCTGCTGTGTGAACCTACTGAGGAGGATCGTGAGCACAGGCAAGGCCCTTGGGCGTCCAGGTAAGAGGACTGCTCCCTGGGCCTAGTTGGTGGGATGGGGGGCTACAGAAGGAGAGAAGTTCCTACCGTGGGGAGGTAGAGACGCGCTTGGGTGATGAGTTGAGAAAGAGGACAGAGACGGCTCACGGTGATCCCTTAGCCGTTATTTGGATGGTGGTGTCATTCCCTGAGCTACATCAGGTGGGAGGGAGTAGGATGGAGAAATGTGAAAGGAGGAAGAGGACAGGACCATGGGGTCCTGGTCTCACAGCTGCTTACCCATGTCCAGGTTCACACCCGTCTGTCTGGCTCTTAGGCCTCCTTTACTCTGTCCAGCTCCTGAGGGCCCCACATGGGAAAACTCTCTCCGGGGGAGCTTGGTGTTTCTTTACCCGATCACGTCCTCTCCCTGCGTTTCCTGTCTCCATTCCCCTCCCCTTCCTACTCTTTCCAACAGAGATGGTCTACCACTTGGTCCCAGATCAGCAGTTTCCCAATACGTAGGAACAGCCTGGGCCTAAGTGTGCCCGTTCCTCAGACACCAGAGGTTCAAGGGTTGTTTTCAAATAGGTGGGGCCTCAAATCCTAAGTCCGTTCCCTTGAGGACCATAGGGTTGTCAACCCTGATATATTCAGCCAAGAAGGGGGGGAGGAGAATGCTTAGGGACCTGCCCACCCTAGAAAGGGCTGACTATCTTCAGTGTTGGGGATGGAAGTCAGAGTGAAGCTGGAGGAGTCCGAAGAGGAGAAGTCAAACCAGAAGCAGCAGGCATTTCACTGCATTCCCAGCACCCAGAATAAAGGAACATGAAGTTCTCAGGTCACCTTCTGTCTCCTGTAGGAAGTTAATGAGGGAAAGAGGTGCCGACTCCATGCCACAAAGAGGGGGAAATAAGGAAATAAGATGTCATGTGGACAAACCCACAAAAAGCCAATTGAAGTCGTTGACTTTTGCTTCATAATAAATCACTCCTACACTTAGTGATTTTAAATGAGAAATATATTTATTTATTGTTCCTCTGCTTCTGTGGGGTGACTGGGCAGGATCTGCTGATCTCTGTGGCTCCGCTAAAGCTGGATGGTCCAGCTTGCCTCACTGACATGCCTGGCTGTTGGCCTGGGGTTGGCCAGGATCGTGGGGCCTCATCACCCAGCCAGCTGCCCAGTGCTTTGTCCTGTGGTGGTAATGTCAGGGTCCCCAGGAGCAGCCAGTGAGCAAACCCCAAAAGCCAAGTTCTCTCCAAGCTTTTGTTTGTGTCGTGGGCTGAATGATCGCTCCCAAAAAGATATGTTGGATCCTAACCCCAAGAACCTTTGAATGTGACCTTATTTGGGAAAAGAGTCTTGGCAGATATAATTGAGTTAAGGATCTCAAAATGAGATCATCCTGGATTACCCAAGCGGGCCCTACACGCATCAACACATGTCCTTATAAGAGAGAGGCAAAGGGAGATTTGACAGACAGAAGAGGAGGAAGTCATGCGAAGAGGAACCCAGAGGACAGCTGTACACCCTCAAGCCAAGCAAAGCCTACAGCCACCGGGAGCTGAAGAGCCGAGGAACGATTGTCCTTTAGATCCCGAAGAAGGAATGTGGCCCCTCCAACACCTTGATTTTAGACTTTTGACCTTTAGAACTGGGAGATAATAAATCTCTATTGTCTTAAATCACCGGGTTTGAAGTCACGTGTTACGGTAGTCTTAGGACATTAAAACTGTTTGCATCACACTTGCTAACGCTCCGTTGACCAAAGAACTTCACAGGGGCGGCACCAAGATTCAAGAGGCGAGGAAAGAGACTCCACCTCGGGGTGGGGGGAAGTGTGTAAAGTCACAATGCGGAGGTGGGGAGGGGCGGGCGCCTACAAGGGAGGGAAAAACTTGTGGCCAGTTTTTCCAGATGGCCACACCACCGTAAAGAAGGATTTTCCTGTTAGAGGGGATTGCCAGCAGGCTCACAGGATGGCAGGATGGAATGTATTTAGAATAGAGAACACGGGACTTAACAAATTAGGGACAGGAGACAGCAAAGAAAGGAAGGGGGAGGGTATCGTAACTGATGGCTCCTCGACTCCCTGATGGGAATGGGGCTCCGAGTAGTTGTATGTTCTTCATCAAGTAACGTGGAGAAGTGATATAACCTTCCCCCTAAAAAACTGGTGAGGAACCAAAGTGTTTAATCTGTGTCCTACTGGATACCTGAGATTGGGCCGTGGAATCAAAAACAACTCAAAGGAGAAGCAGTGTTGACCCTTCAATGGTGGTTCATAGTCCACTCGGCTCACTTGTGTTCCGCAGTTGCTTCACGGAGACCCGCGTGCCTGGCGACCTAGAGCGGGACCTAAAAGAGAAACACTGGCTCCTGCTTTCCAGGAAGCCTTCAGTGGAGGAGCCGAGGGGGAAAGACACAGAATGTTACACAGAGCAGGCTGCCGGGAGGGGCTGCGTTGTGGGATGGTCCAGAGTAGGAGACGGTTGGTTGTTCAGCTGGAGGAAGGTGAGGTGGGTTTCACCAAATAGGTGGCCTCTCAGCTGAGCTTGGGAGAATGAGTGGGGTTCCTTTAGAAATGGGGAGGGGATATTTGCATTTACTTTGGAAAGACATCACGACACATGGGAACGTAGGTTGTAGTCTCAGAAGTATGAGCTGCCTTATTTATTTGGCTAGAATGCATATGTATTCCCGTATTTTGGGATGGGGGAAATCTTAGGGCAGCATGTGGTGGAGGGAGGGAGAAAGAAGAGAAGAGGGGGGAAAGGCATAGGGTTTGTGGAGTAAGGGAAACCAGAAAAGGTATGTCAGAAGCATATCCTGAAGAGCTTGCATTTCATGTGCTGCCGAATGTACAATGGCCCCACTGTCATCTTACGTATCTGAATGTAGTCTCATACGTGGTCTCACTGGATGCTTTTAGGGATCCTGAAGGGTAGAGTGATACGTTTATATCCATTCTATGTATGAGGAAATGAAAATCCACGAATTACTGAAGATGACAGAACTAGCAAAGGTGATTAGGGTCAGGACTCCGATCTCCAGTGCGTAAATCCCTCTTAATCACCACTTAACTGCGTGCAGTATTAAGCAATGCTCTGTGTGCCCTCCCTAAAGCACACTGATTGCTGAACCCAAGAACTCAGTGCCTGAGGCAAGCGTTTGTATGTTTACCGCGGGGCACCCTGATGAACTACAAGTGCAAACAGAGATAGATTCACTTTTATAAAAGCAAAGTTGAATATTTATAAACGAATCAATCTGGGAAAATTTCTTGGAAGCATTGCAGGTGCATTTAATGTAGGGTAACCACTTGCTTGGGGTCAAGGAAAATTTTGGAACCTGGGGTTCTACCCTGAGGTGTTTTGCAAATGTCTTTATGTTCTTGCTTAATTGCATTTACAAACAATGCATTATGGGTGAAGTGTCCCTAAGGTAATGACTAGCAATTCCAGCGAGCTCACCTGCAAGGAAACAAAACACCTTGGCTGTATGTTACAAGATTGACAAAAGAATGACACTTAGGGGGATACCTGGGTGGCGCAGCGGTTTAGCGCCTGCCTTTGGCCCAGGGCTCGACCCTGGAGACCCGGAATCGAATCCCAGAATCCCACGTCGGGCTTCCAGTGCATGGAGTCTGCCTCTCTCTCTCTCTCTCTTTCTGTGTGACTATCATAAATAAATAAAAATTTAAAAAAAAAGGAATGACACTTAGGTTTTTTAAATTAAAACAACACATTTAAGAATTTCACGCAATGCTTTTTGAATTCTCACATAAAAAGAGCTGTCCCTCTGCAGCACACAGGATAAAAGGGCGCGTACTGTTTATTATATCACCTGTTTCTCTAAATACTGGGACTTCTGTCCTTTATGACACGGGCTGTGCTTCAGAAGGACGGCTCTGGCAGCAATGGGAGAGAAAGAGGTTGGAGGCAGGGAAACCAGAACTCAGTCCTTGGGACTGCGATGAGAAGACATTGGTATATCTGATTATAGTACTAAATCATAAACCTTTAAATTGTGCATCATGTTTAAGTGCTCATTTGAAATATCCCATGTAAAAGAATGAGTTCTGTTTGAACACTGGTAAAAGAGCGGTGGGAAGTACCTGACATGAGAGGTGTAAGAAAATAGTAGAGGGTTGTAATGCATCTGCGGGTTCAACCGACTGTAACGCGGCAGCCCTCATCAGTTAGGGCAAATTGCTCCATCATTTTCTTTCTTGTACAACCAGAACTCATTATTTTTATGATGAATACATTTCCTGTTCTTCTGTGATTGACCATGAAACTTAATTAGGACTAAAATAGATACCCCGCGTAACATATCCAGAACATAAATGAAAAATATTTTCCCATTTTACTTTCTTACTCATTCGAGAGTATTTATAGATACACGAGAGGGGGGTATCTTTCTGCCAAATGCGTCCGCGTTTGCAAATTTTTGTGCCGTCCATTACGTATATTTCCTGTTGGAAATATTAGCAGATTTTGATGTCATTTTCTACTCAAGACCATTAATAAAAGATGAAAGGTTTTGCAAACAACCATCAGACCTTATTTTACTAGAGGTTTAAAAAAGACCTGTGTCTTAACTTTAATGGAAATAGTTGTGACCTGCGTGAACAATGGCATTCGTATAAAGAAAATGAGTAGACATATATATACAAAGTCCAATGGTAAAATTTTTACAACTTTAACTTTTGTTCTTTACTGTTAAATCTCTTTGCTTCTTTATATCCCACTGAGAGATTCCAGAAAGGGCAATAAAAATAACCTGCCCGTTCTCAGAGAAGGTTGAATGTAATGCAATCAGGGTTCTACCATTCAAAGCAAATAATTAAATTTTATGCTATTCACAGCCTTTTGTATTTCTGCACCTTGCTTCTGATCAATTCTCTGATATATGTGTGGGAGAATTTAAAATTTCCAGCTACGAAACTGATTAAATCATACCGAATCTTCTATCTGAGTTTCCAAGTTTAATGTATGCTTTAAAGCTTAGGCTTGTTAAAAAGTACAAATGAATAAAATTATTCATGTCATGGGAAGCATGAAACTTATTTAAATATTGGAGTTCTGATCTAATTCCAGGGAATGAGTAAAAACTATCCTAATTTAGGCTCAGCTAATTAATTCACTTTTTCTGTGGCATGCCCTACAGCAAGCCAATTTTCAATGAGCTAAAACAAATAATGAGAATATTTGTGTTCTTAAATCATTTGACTTGACACAAAATTTTTTCCTGATCCAGGCAATTTGATTTCAGTTACAAAGAAATACTCTTAGTTTTCCCAAAAGGTGATTAGGCTACATAAATGCTCAAGTTATTGAATTGGTATTTTAGATGTGTGGTGTGAGATCACATGCTTGAGAACTATGATCGTTTCCAACACACTCTCCATGAAAGTAAAAACACACACGACTCATTCTTCTGCTTTTCAGGCTCTATTTACATTTCTAACTCTAGTATAATCAAGGGCACAATAACAGAGGGAATGCTGGGGCTTTGCAACCAAGCTGACTGGCTTTAACGCCCATATGGGTTACCCCTTTGCTATCTAACCTTGGACAAATTACTTGTGTTCTCAGCCCTCGGTTTCTTCATCTATATAATGGAGACAGTGAGTATGAGCCTCATAGCATCGCTATGAATATAAACAAAAAATGTGCATGAGAAATGCGCAGTGTCTGGCATGTGGTGTCGGCGTGGCTAAGGCTACTGGTTATTCTTAAATGCAACATAGAATCACATTTAAATACCGTATGTTCACTAAATGAAACATTACATCAGTATTTGGGTTTGTAATTTAGTCTTCTTTTTTTCCTGCCTTTCTCAAGTCTTTTTTTCTTCTTTTTATTCTGCTGTTAAATATCTGATCCCCCCCGCCCCCGGCCTAAATCGTGTCCCTTTAAATTGCCAAGGAGAGTTTTCCCCAGGGCTTGGAGGCCAGCACTCCGTGTCCTGCAGCCGCTCCCTGATGCGTGGTCCATGTGCTCCTGCGGGCCCGACACATCCAAGTCTGTGATTCCTAAGCAGGGCGCCCTGTGTCTCCCGGGATCCATAGGCCTTTCAGGGGGTTTACAGGCACGTGGATAGTTTCGCGAGAATCTTCTTTCCCCATCTCTTTTAGATACTCTTCTGTTCCTCAGAAAAAAAGACCTGTCACCTATCCCTAATATGATGATGATGATGATTGGTTCCTGCTGAAAAAAATCTGCAAAACAACACGCGCACACACACACACACACACACACACACACACACACAAAAACCTCCCCCAAAACAAAACCAGACAAATTTAACTATGGTGTTGGTTAAAGACAGTGATGGATGCGGATAGTGATTACATAACAAACAGTCCATAACACTATGTAACAAATCCTGCATAACTCAGATGGTTTTCAGTTTTTAACAAAATTAAATATTTCATGATAAATCACTATGTGGACTTCTTTCCTCTGTATACTTTGGAGGGAATTTAAGGAATTAGGTCATGCTGCTGTAACTAAACTCTTCCATCGCTCTCTCTCCCTCTCCCCCTCCCTATATACATACTTTTTCATTCTATATATCCCATATATATTTTATGTGGACAAGTTTTCTTCTTTAAAAATAATATTAATACTGATATGCTGGATCCTTCTCATTCTAGCCATAAGTCCTATTCTCTCAACAGATACGTTTTACATGAATAAAAAGAAATTACATCCATCTAAAAGATGCATTTCCAATACAATTTTACTTCTTTATTTCAGAGATTAATGAGTAAGACTTGTAACATATTTCTACTGTTTTGACCAATTGTGTACAGCAATAACTGTAATCATAACTTTTTGGGGAAGAAAAAATATTTTTAAGTTTAGAGCCATATGGTTTTCAATTTTCAAAACTTAAATTTATTTATTTATTTATTTTTAAAAGATTTTATTTATTTATTCATAGAGACAGAGAGAGAGAGAGAGGCAGAGACACAGGCAGAGGGAGAAGCAGGCTCCATGCAGGGAGCCCGACGTGGGACTCGATCCCGGATCTCCGGGATCACACCCTGGGTTGAAGGTGGTGCTAAACCGCTGAGCCACCCGGGCTGCCCACAAAACTTAAATTTATAAACACGTTTTTCTTATTGAGACTTACAGGGTGATTTTAAAAATCCATTTATATATAAGATATATTACTTGGGGATAAAATGCTGAGGTACTGGTACTCCTTTGGATTCATCTTGAGAGTTTTACAAGCACCTGGGAGAGAGACTGGTTAGGTGAGAGTCAGACAGGGAGATCCTAGGTGAGTCTACAAAAGGCAGAAAGAATAATAGTATCAGTCAAAAATAATAGATTTAAATTCCAAGGATATTACAAATAGGTAGATTTGAATGCACACGTATTCCCCATTTAATTTGGACAAAGAACATACAATCTTGGATTTCAACTATTTAAGCGAGTGCCCTTTGTTTCACCTTTAGATAAAATGGCAGCTTTTCTGCGATTATTTCCTTTTAAGCATTGATTATAACCTATCACGATCATCCTCTGGAGTGTGTGTTCCATCATTAACTTGTCCTCTCTTCTGGATCATTCCTGTCAGCATTCAAGCTTGCTATATGATTATTTCCCATCCTGAACACATGAACAAAAAGCACAAGAATCGAAGAGCATTTGTAGGTAAAGCAATGACTGGGAGTAGAGATGGAGATTATTTCCACTACTGGCAAGAGCTAAGAAATGGAGCAAGGGAGGGCTTAGTTTTTGTTTTGTTTCTTTTGCACATTTTTTAACTATTAGAGAAGTGCTCTTTTGGACGTCGGTGGTACAAAATTAGCAAAAGCGTTTAAACATGATTGTTGGAGAGAGTGAAGTTGTAAAGACTACAAAAGTGATTTGAAATTTTGAAATAAAAAATTAAAATTTTGTAATTGTAGTAATATATGTATAACATAAGATTTACCATCTTAACTGTGTTTAGGTGTGCAGTTCAGTAATATTACATATATTTACATCGCCGGGCAACCCATCTCCAGAACCTTTTTGCAAAACCGGTTATCCCCATGAAACAACCCTGCAATCACGGTTTTCATCCCATCAGCCACCGTCAACTTCCGTGTTATTTTCTGTTTCTATGAATTTACTGCTCCAGATACCTCCTGTAACCGGGGTCATACAGTGTCTTTTTTTTTTTAATTAATTAATTTATTTATTTATGATAGTCACAGAGAGAGAGAGAGAGAGAGGCAGAGACACAGGCAGAGGGAGAAGCAGGCTCCATGCACCGGGAGCCCGATGTGGGATTCGATCCCGGGTCTCTGGGATCACGCCCTGGGCCAAAGGCAGGCGCCAAACCGCTGCGCCACCCAGGGAACCACATACAGTGTCTTTTGTGGCTGGGATGCCTTCCGCGTTCTTCCAGCCATAGTGTGTGTCAGAACGCCCTTCCTTTTTCAGGCTGAGTGATATTCCATCATATATTTTACCTATTCATCTGTTGACAGATGCTAGAGTTGCTTCCGTGTTTTTGGCTGTTGTGAATAATGCTGCTATGAACATGGGTGTGCAAATCTCTCTTCAAGACTCTGTTTTCAGTTGTCTTGACCACCTGCCCAGAAGTCAAATTACCAGATCCTATGGTACTTGGATTTGTTTTATTTTTGAGGAACCTCCATACTGCATAGCAGCTGCACCACTTAACATTCCCACCAACAGTGCCCAAGGGTTCTGATTTCGTCACATTCTTCCCCACACTTAATATTTTATGGTTTTGGGTTTTTTTTTGGGGGGGGTAGTAGGCATCCCAATGGATGTGAGGTAATATCTCTTTGTGGTTTTGATTTGCACTTCCCTAATGATTAGTGATATCGAGCATCTTTTCATGTGTTTTCTGGTGCAAAATGATATTAAGTACTAGTATTCTTATTCACACTGAGAAGATGAAAATTTCTCTCTCACATAATAACATTGAGAGACATTCTAGGAAACTTCGGTAAGGAACAATGCTATGAAACACTGCTCAACATTCAAGATACTAAAATACTAAAATTCTAAAGTTTCCCAGTTAGTCAAGAATATGAATTAAGGGGGAAAAAAAAAAGAAAAACAAACCCAAACTTTAATATTGGCTAATCTTTCATCCTTTGTTTTAACTCTGAGATTAAATTTTCTTATCTCAAAAATCCTTTCGAACAGCTGTAAGCTTCTATTTTTAAAAGGTTTTACTACAAGTCGCCAGAAAAAATGCATATCCTCCCTCTCTTGTGAGATGGAAACAAGAGATAAACATGTCCTAAGGAGAAAAGTTATTTTATCCAGAAGCTCCAATAAATTATTTCTCTTATCAACGTCTCTGTGGTTTCTGTGATGTTGTACTTAGTTTTCCTCACTCAGTGAGTAAAACTGTGTTAGGTACTAGCAACCCCAAAACAAAATGGTACAGTTTCTGCCCTAAAAGCTCTTACGGTCTAGTGGTAAGAAGAGACAAGAAAGTCAACAAGTTTGACACAGAATGACACATACTGCCCCTGGGAGCAATTTGCCCAACATCTTACGGGAAGATAAAGGGAGTTAATCAGGCAAAGCCCAGAATTGGCATGAGAAGGGCTGTCAGAGATGGGGTTGGGGAGTGAGGTGAGTAGAAGGGCTCCTTAGAGGTACTTTAAGATATTGGGACGCGTGGGTGGCTCAGGGGTTGAGCGTCTGCCTTTGGCCCAGGGTATGACCCCGGGGTCCTGGAATCGAGTCCTACATTGGGCTCCCTGCAGGGAGCCTGCTTCTCCCTCTGCCTGTGTCTCTGCCTCTCTCTCTGGGTCTCCCATTCATGAATAAATAACATCTTTTTTTTAAAAAAAGTATTTTAAGATATCAAAGATGTGATGGAAGTGTTCCTACAAATTTTATCACGTTGATTATTGATTCCTCTTGTCCTTCCATTTTTAACCATTTTTAATTGATGATTGTGATCCATCTGATCTGTGTACATTTAAATACATCACTTGAACGGGTAGGTGTGAAAATCATGAAACCGTACCAGGTTATTGCTTGAATCTCACACAAGTGCCAAAGGGTGACGTTTCAACTGCCTGGTTTTCCAACCATGATCATACGAGGTCATTTTCCATATAATTTATTTTGCACTAAATTCGTATTTCATTTTTACACCGAAGGAGGAAAATACAAAGTTTATAAAATAGTTCCATGTCCTGTTAACGTTTTAAGATGCTCTTTTTGTTTATTTTTACCTTGCTGCCACGGCACCGATTTCCTTGAGCCCTTATATTCTCATATGTATGTAATTCAACAACACCCATCGAACGTCTGGATGCAGAGGGGGAGAAGTCTCCTTGATATCTGAGTTTACGGCTTCATCGATTTAAGCCAGCGATGCAGGTGGAGGTGCTCCTCCGGGCACCTGTTCTTGAGTGCAGAAAGCCCCTGGGAGAAATGTGGTTTTCAGGTTCTGAGGGCTGTGAGTGGTATTAGGATCAAATAATTTCGGATTTGACATTGTCTAATGAGATCGTTGAGCACAACTCTCTACATCTCAACACAGAGGACACAGACTCCAAGTGACCACGGAAATGGTCCGGCGTGACAGTCCCAACAGAACCCGACACACAAAGAAGTCTTGCCCTTTAGCTTAAGTGGATCCGTTACAGAAAGTGACCCAGTGTTGTGTCCTCTCTGGGTCACTCGTTGAAAGACAAGGTTTTGTGTTTGTTTTTTTAATGACTACTAAGCGCTTGGTATACTTCTGTTTTCATTTCTGGCAGAGGCAGTTTGCCAGCCCCTGTACTCATCCTTTAAGTAGGCCGCTCCCCTAGAGTTTTGTTTTGAACCGAAGGCCTTAATAAACACATTGAAATTCATGCCGTGAGGGAGGACAGACACACAGACACCGACACGGGGACAGAGCTCACCGGGCGGGAAAGCGGGTTGCTGTGCTTGGATCGTGCTGTCACAGCGCCACCTCGCCCCTTCGTAGGTGGCCCTGGCCCCCCCGGGCCCATCCTTCCAGGAGCCCACCCAGGTGGCAGCAGAGGGGAGGGCGGCCTGCTACC
The DNA here is from genome assembly GCF_053574225.1 of Canis aureus. NCBI lineage: Eukaryota > Metazoa > Chordata > Mammalia > Carnivora > Canidae > Canis > Canis aureus. The sequence continues at coordinate 1,752,558 of NC_135628.1, read as the reverse complement.
TGGGCCTCCTCCCTCCAACTGGGAGCCTCGCCCCGGCGTCCACCCCGCCGCCTTCGCTTCTCTCAATGTCCCCTCGGGTTGGTGTCACAAGGGGGTGACCCCCAGAGGCCGTCTTCACTTGCCACAGGCACATTGCCTCGTGAGAAGCAGGTTCCACAGGCTCGGCCGCCACTTGATGTCCCTGTCGGTGGCCGAGGGCTTCCCTGTCTCATCAGGACAAGGGGCAGGTGCAGGCGTGGTGCCACCTGCTGCCCCCGTCCCTCCCGGCCGTGCATGTGCAGGACCGAGGCCCTAACTGGTCGCAGGCGTCCTCACCAGCCCGAAGCAGCACAGAGCCGCCGAGGAGCCGGCCGCGTCTGCAGGGTGACCCTGGGCCCCGCACCCCGTCCCTGACACCCTGCACAGGGCCCGTGCCCACGGCCAGGTGAGCACCGACACGGCCGAGCGCCTGGAGCCAGTCCCTCTACTGGTGGCCTGTGTTCGGGGCTCACCACCACGGTCATCTCCACGGTGGGACAATCAGTATGACCCTACGACACTGATTGCCCATTATTTCTTGCCACAGAAGATATCATCTGATAATCAACCTCTGATGCTACACAAACGTGCCCAGCTTCCTAAAATCCTTGACCTTGACCTTTGTGATGTTCAGGCAACATTAAACTAGAAAACGCGACCGATATCATCAATAACCCTTTCTGCACCATACGGTGAGCAGAGCGAAATAGGAGTTATTTCTATTTGGAAAAAACAATATTACTCTGTTTGGACTCTAGGGTGTTAACCTTCTTCGTGTTAGCATTAATTTGTTTGCTTTTGATCACACAATTATTACATTTATTTTCCTTGGTGAAATGGAAAAACATGCCAGTTGCCAAATGCTAACGATGTGTTCATAGTCTTAAAATGTACATCTCATTAGGTTTCTGTTTTTCAGCTGGTAAAAGTTTATGAAGTCAGTGTTTGTTTCTCTCGGGGAATTTTGCTTGGTATTTTAAAGATACACTTACCACTTCCCGCAGGTCCCTCATGCCAATATCCGTCCTTCCCTTTCACAGCAACAAAAGTCTTTCACTTTGTAGTCTTATGCGGTCCAGATACATCTAGCCCGTGCTTCCAAAAACATTAATGGCATACCTGCTGCATGTTTTTTCAAAAAATATTTTTTGTTCTTCATCTTTGAAAGATTGTGTTTATCTGGAGGAGGTCGATGATTCAATATGAGATTTGCTTTATGCTTTTTAAAAATGTTGAACTGGGCTTTGATGTTAAGCATCCTCAAGGGGTAGTTTTGTTATTGTGATTATTCTAATATTTTATTTATTTATTTATTTATTTATTTATTTATTTATTTATTTCCAAGATTTAAGCAAATAAAAACAGCTGTTTATGATATCAATAATAATGTTTCTAAGAAAATGTAAACCGGAGCTTTATTCCCCCCCTCTTTTTTTTTCCATTTCTTTCTTTTTTTTTAAATTTATTTTTTATTGGTGTTCAATACCAACATACAGAATAACCCCCAGTGCCCGTCACCCATTCACTCCCACCCCCCGCCCTCCTCCCCTTCCACCACTCCCCTTTTTTAAGACTATCCCATCTTTTCTATACACAGGAAACCTTAAATTACAATGTCAAGAGGACACTGCGATTCTCTTAGATGCTTCATTAGTTGGCTAGATCTCCCGCAGCAAAATGCTGTGAAGAAGCAATAAAAACATTTATTTTTGTTCTGATATATTCAGGAAAGGGATCATACTAAAAAGCTTCGATCTGAATTTCATACCTTACAGTGTCTTTCAAATACATTTTCTTCTGATTCGGGTTTGCAGCCCTCTCCTTGGTACTATTCACCCATTTTAAAGAGAAAGACACAAAAATTCAAAGCGAGTTGCCCGTCTGAGTTCATCTAATAGAGCCGCAAATTAAACCTGGAAGTTCTGATCACAAGCTCCTGTTAATAGTTCCACTTCACTTTCCATGATGAGATGCCATGAAATGGAAAAAAAAAGAGAGAGAGAGAGAGAGAGAAGTAAAAAACTCTTAAAGTGATTTAAATACAAGCACCCCATATTCAATTGAAAGGCTTATTATATACTTTTAAAATGTTTATAATGCATTCATATTGCATATCATGTACATAACATACATTTTACATATTCTGTATACAACATTCATTATATATTTTCACATTATAATCTATTCTTTCAATGCATATTATGTATAAGATACATGGGGGTGTATACACACATACCATATATAAACCCTACCGAACCTTCCTATTTAAGGAGTTCTTTTGAATATGGCAAGGACACAGAACCCAGAGGAATCTTTCAGACTCATCACCTTGAAAACGATAGACAAACTGAGATTATTGTTTCACTATTGAATCCTTTACTTTGTTCACAGCTGCAAACATTTTTTGAGACATTCCTGACAGCCAGTTCACCTCTTCAGGCTTTTGATAATATGAAGGAAGCAATTAGCAAACTCCTGCTAGCAGCTGAGGCATTCAGCGAAACATCGACGCGGGGACCAAAGGCCTTCCATGGGTAAAGACAAATTCTAATATTAAAAGAAAGAAAAAAAGCAACCTTCTAAAAATTGTTAGTGAAAATATATCTTAATTATCACAAGTAGGTGCTACTTGGAAAATGTCATGTCAGTATATTAATATGAACTTTTAAACATCTTTTCACATTTATAGATCCTAGAACTTCAGAGCATGTTATAGACTTCTTAGCTTCCCTATAATAATGAGAAGAAATAAGCACACATTATTTAAATTAATTTTAATTGCATCTCCTTTTTAAGCTTAGCTATTTTTATCATATGAACTTTGCATTGACTAGATATAATTTTATTTAGGGACTTTATTAACAATACACAATAGTCATTATCTCTATATTTCAGTTTCGTTGAATATAAGTTAATGCCTTTTTTTCCTAGGGAAATGTTGAATTTAGAATGTCCACCAAAAGGTGATGACTCAGTTAAGCTTTATCATGCTTTTTTGTATCTGAATAAGAAGGCCTAGCATGTAGGAGGAGTGGGAGAGTTTCCTTCTCCATATTTAGGTTTTCACAACAATAACTTCATTGTTTAATGTGTTATGAACACCCAGGATATATTTGCATTTTCTATAAGGAGTAAAAGAAACTCCTATTTAAAAAATAAATTGCATGTGATTTCCAAGCCACTGCCCTTTTTAATTAGGACTTCTCTTGAGATTTGCCTATAGTGACTGTTAATAATGTATCAAAGGATAGAGTAAGTGTAGCAAATAGAGTATATTTTTATATTACCTTCTGTTTTTATTTCAGATGCAGATTATGTTTTCAACTTTTAACTTTTGATATCGGTTACTACAGTTTCAGGCACCCTGTAGTGCTGCAGGCGAGTATCCCAAAGACTGCTTGTGAGCTTCCACCTTACGCTGAATGATCTGTGTGTCGGGGGCGGCGTTGGGGTCTATATGCATGTAGGTGGGTTGTTTGCATTCACAGTAACCAGTCAATAAATAGCAGCTCGTTAGTGAAGTCACTACAGGCTTTTAGTCTACTATAGTTCGGAAAATTAACTAATATGTGAAGAATCTACGATTTGAGTGTCAGTCCCCACTACGCATCACTGTAGATCGGGCATGGATTTTCCTGCGGTTCAGTCACCACTGTCTATGAAGCAAAGTGGCAAAATTTCACTTGGGTTTATAAAAAAAGAAAAAAGTAACTCTGTATGTATTTGTACATACAGATATTTAGTTTTAAATTGGACTGTATTTTAATTGAAAAAGCCATAGGAATTTTTGAAATATGTGTTTTTTTTTCTGGTATGAATATGTGTACATTGAAGAGTGCTTTTGTACACTCTGATTCTCTCACTTCCTTTTGAATCAAATGAGCTCATATCTTTCATCTGAAATATTCCTTTCTGGCGAGAAGATTAAAAAACGATTGATTGAACAAGTCTACAGAAAGCTTTTTTTCGGGGGGGAGGGGCGGGATATAGAGTAGGAAGAGGGAAAGGAACAAAATAAAATTATGTGCGAGCAGAATTCAACTTCATATTGTATTGGCTGCTTTTCGAACTATCGCACAAGGTGAATGGTTACATCATCTAAGACTCAGACATTTAGTTGAGTAGCTCAAAGATGCATCCATAAAACTTTGAAACTGGATGAGTTGACATTTTTAATCCTTACCTTGTGTGCATCTTAGTCTGTATTATGCTCTTGTAGCAGCCAAGGTCAAAGAGGTTGCTGCCTGTGTTCTCCTCCAGGATTTTGATGGATTTCTGTCCCACATTTAGGTCTTTCACCCATTTTGAATTTATTTCTGTATATGGTGTAAGAAAGTGGCCCAGTTTCATTCTTCTGCATGTTACTGTCCAGTTTTCCCCAACACCATATATATTAGCAAACTCGGATATAAACACAATCTAAAAATAGTAAAAAAAAAAAATAAAATAAATAAATAAAAATAGTAAAACATAAAATGAAATAAAAACAAATAAAATTTATTATTCAAAGATGTTATATATTATCTTCCCTGAGTGCAAATTCTTCAGCAATAAAGTTTCAAGATAAACTCCTGTGACTTTAAAATCCATTACTTTTCATATAAGAAATTGTGTCTTCCAAAAAACTTTACTTGCATTTTATAAAGCTGTTGACCTCCAAAGAGGCCACTAGATGTCAGTTCTGATCTACAATCCAACAGGAATGAATCATGTCTTCGAAATGATTTCCCTGCATTAAAAGTCCATGAAAAATATTTGCTGTGCTTTTACTCTTTTACAGGTGCATGAGCATTTACATTTTCATGATGATGATAATGAGGATTTTGAGGACCAAAGCACAGAAGAATTCCTTTTGCAAGATACTTACAATTTTCTCTTCTCTAATGAATCTTCGCTTCCAATGTTTTCTGAGATATTTCAGGGACTTTATCAATCAGGTGTTTTTAAGGTAAGTGCATATTCTTTAAGTGACAAATGTTTTTTTCTAGTCATCCTTTGAAAGGTGCCATTTCCTTTATTGTGTAGCTAAGCAAATTGATGGTTCATTTGAAATGATTTACTATCCATTATCTTACACCTCTTTATATTTTTGTGACCTGAGGACCGATATTCTTTTGTGTCAACAAAGTATGAGTAACTGATTATGAGGCAATTATGGGTTACAATAAAGAAGTTCGTAGCTCCTAAGGAATGTTTGTGGATATTATGAATAATACATATTCGATGTTACTTAGAATACTTTAAAAGGCATAGTAGAATATTTTGCAGGCAATCTAGAATAGCAGTAAATGCTCTAGATTGACATCAAGGGACTAGAGTTAGAATACTGATTTTTGAAGAATTCACATCTGGTTAACATCTTAGCTTAGCTGCTGCTAACGAAGGGATACCGCTTCATAGAAGCCCGGGTAATTTTGATGGCTTCTTAATACAAGTTTTCTTGATGGGTCAAAAATCTGTACAGATTATGAAGTATAATATTATTATCTATATATCTTTCTGTTTTATTTTATTATTTTTTAAAGATTTTATTTATTTATTCATGAAAGACAGAGACAGAGAGAGGCAGAGACACAGGCAGAGAGAGAAGCAAGTTCCATGCAGGGAGCCTGACATGGGACTTGATCCTGGGTCTCCAGGATCACGCCTTGGGCTGAAGGCGGCGCCAAACCACTGAGCCACCTGGGCTGCCCTTGTTTTATTTTTTTAAAGATTTTATTTATTTATTCGTGAGAGACCCAGAGAAAGAGGCAGAGACACGGGAGAAGCAGGCTCCCTGCGGGGATCCCGATGTGGGACTCGATCCTGGGACCTGGGATCACATCCTAGGCCAAAGGCAGATGCTCAACCACTGAGCCCCCCAGGGGCTCATATATCTCTGTTTGAAAACTTGTATTTAGAGAATTTGGAGGAGTAGAATGTGAAAGTTCCCACAAACATCAATGCTCTATAGAGAGTTGTTTGTGAACGATAGAACATGACTTTATAGATTGTTTCCCTGGGATTTTATTAATTTTTTCCTCCAGTTCCCTCTTTTCCTCCATTAGTGAGTGTACTGTTATTAAAACCATTAGAACCACCTGACCCAGAAGAAAGAGTAAATATGTGCAGCTTCTCCTCTCGGGGATGCATCAGGGAAAAAAATGGATGTGCAGGAAAATGGGGCAGGAAGTGTCTTCATGAGAATCCCACAAACTCCAAAATTGTAATGCCCATGGATGAGATGTCCATGTTCACCTGCTGCTCGGATTGTTGGTATCCTGAAGGCTGAAGGAGACGCTTCCTGCATTCTCAGACTGTCACACCCCACCTACCCTCCTGGGCTCATCATCCCAACCCTACAACCAAAGCCCTATTGAGCAATTTCATTCGGGTCCTCTTGGTCAAACACGAAATTTTCTTAGAGCCAGACTCCGTGGTGACAAACTGAAGTTACCAGGTGTTACTTAGGCTTAGTTAGCTCAGCGGTTGGAAGAGTTCAAACTTGGACTGGTTCACCAAGTGGGGAGGAGGTCGGGCTAAACATGCTTTGACTTGGAAACAATCGCTGAAGAACTGTTCCCCTCCCCATCATAGGGTGAAAACTATCAGAAGGAACCCAATCAATGCCTGTCTTTAGAGGAGATGCACTCCATTATGACTTTCATACAGGAACTTGGGAACCTGCAGCAATTCCAACTGGTAAAACAAAAGTGACATTTGATTCCTCATGATTACTGGGACCATAGATCTGCCATTAACTATTTTTGCTTCAAACTCGGTGAAGACTTTCCTTGAAGAAATAGAAATCTTTGTAAACTTCCTTCTTCTTTTCAGACATCTCAGTATTACAGTGAGCAGAACTCAATTCTTTAAGAGTTTGCATACATGACTCACTCAGAGTAAAAGGATATGAGATGAGCACAGCTGCCGGTATATGTGAGTTCTTAAGGGGAAAAGGTCCACATTTTTCTAAAGAAGTTTTGCTTTTAGTTTTGGGACATGGACGTGTAACAACAATTTCTTTCTGCTCACTATGCCCTTTCTGTTTGTGTAAAATCTAATATTACTGGGTGTAACCCCATTTTAGAAAACAACCTAAATCTCAATTTGTTGCGACTCTATAGCAATCTTCAAAGAAAGAAAATGTGAATAATTATGATAACCACTAATGGCTTGGGCCTAAAAATATAAATGATATTTGTTTTCTTTTCCATGTTTCTTATGGGGTTCTGTTACTTTATCGGTCACTATCAAAGGTCATTGTCAATATGATTTATTACATGTACATATGCAAGTTCAGGATTTGCTTTGCTTCTAGTTTTACCACTTATCTAGATAGACTATAATGGGTTTATATTTTCCACCTAAGATTTGTTTGTACAAAACATCTTATTAAAACAGCTTTTTTCAAAGTCCACTGATAATTTATTGTCAATCTGTTTGGATCAAACATTTGCCTTTTACTTAAAAAAATAACATGTATTCACATGCTACTTGTTTGAGTTATGACCAATTTACTAAGTCAATTTAATGAATATTTGGCACCTGTCTTTATAACTTAGAGTCATATTTTGGGGGATTCAAAGTAAGCTTTTGTCCCAAACATAATTTAATTGATGGATTATTTTAATTAATTTAAACATAGTAAGTATTACATTTGTGACCGTTGGCTCAAAACTCAACAATGATAAAGAGACAGGCCTCATTCTTCAGGAATTCATAATTTAAGATATTGTGAATGTAGAGACCATCTCTTGGTACCATGTGTAAACTGAAGAATTATTTTGCAAGAAAAAGGACAAACTAAAATTCCGATTCTCAGAGTAGAAAGAGGATAACCATAATTTTTTTTCTATAGGATTAATATCTCTCACACTGACAAAGTTTACTTGTAACCCAAAATGATTTCTCCCCAATCTTCCTACTGCCTGAGTCACACTGTCATTCAGCTGTTCTCAGGTGTTTATAGGAAGGAAATACCGGTTTTCATTCAAAGAAAAAGAAGAAAGAAAACTCACGGTATTTGGAAATATGACCAACAAAATTAGTCCCTCATAAAAAGTGCCATTTTCCTTGACAATTGCATAGAAAGTTATATTATGATACCTACCACTGGATTTTAAATAAATATCTGATTTTTAAGTAGATGAATAAAATATAAAGCCTTTTCTAGTAATAATACCTTGTAAGTTATTTTCCATAAATTCTTCTGATATTCTGGTTTTGAATATTTCTTCTCAGCTATTCCCATCTACTACTCCGGGGATTCAATCTTTGGTACGTGAATTCTACGGGATAGCAAGCCCTATAGGTCAACCTGGTTCAGCCCTGACACAGTCCTGGTCTCTTTTAAGTGTATTTGAACAATTCCAGCTCCTGAATAAAAAGGCGCAACTACATCCATTGGAATGGTAAGATAGCCACAAATTTGAATTGTGCGATCCAAAAATTCTCTAAAGATTGATTTCAAAAGATTCTGCCTACATTAAAGAAAGCAACAAGAAATATGTCCAAAAATTTGTGCTCTGGAAAATAAGCTTTTTTAAAGCATTGAAACCATAACAATCCTAGTGGTCTTCAAACACTGTAATCAGAACACATCCAACAGTTTTTCAAACCAACAGGACTTGACTCTGCTAAAGAGTCATGTTGAAAATTAAAAGTTTCAATTTCATTTCATTCTGTGATATATATCCTTGGTTTATGGAGCATCAGACAGAAAGAATTAGGCAATTTTTTTTATTATTATTTTATGAACCATCAGTTGGCGCGGAGCCCAACATGGTATGAGCATTTATTTAGAGAGCTTTTGAGGCATAACTTTATTCTGGGCAAAATCTAGCCAGATTTATAAATATGTCTGTCCCTGCCTCAAAGATAGAGCCTTTCTTTCTTAGAAGGTACAATCTCAGAGGGAAATATTTGACCTCCCATTTCCTCTTTCGTTCTAACGAGAGGTAGTAATGGGGCAATGGGAGAGAGGACAGGCCAGGTGACTGTATAAACATCTCCAGTAGCGGCTGAAGAGGGACAGTGCCCAAGCCACTGGCTAAGTCTGCTTCTCTTTTAGATGATGGAATTCAGGGAATATTTGACTTTTCTTCTGCCAGGAAAACAGAAGCAAACCTAAACCTCCTAGGGAGATGAAAGACGAAATGGCCAGGCCATAATTATTTATGCCTCTTGCAGTCACTCTTAGGAAGGAACGGCCTGAGCTCTCCGGACTTGTGCTTTGTTTCCCTCTGCCTCAGGAGGTCATGAAAGCAGTTCCATAAGATTTTTTTTTCTTATATAATTCAAAAATACAAGTAATCATATACTTGAAGAATTCTTAGGACATTTCCTGGGATCAGAACTCACTTTAATTGCCACGATCTTATGAAGTTGGCCGTATTCCCTCAATGCTCAAAAGTAGTGAGTCTGACAGTAGCCTTTACTGGTTTGAAAAGTAGGCTTTGAATAACAGAGCTCAGTTTCCATCTGTGCGTTCTTCGTCCTCGCTCACGGAATTCAAGTCTGTCTCCTTCATCATTACCGATGGGGAAGAGCAGAGTTGATTTACTCAGGAGCCAATGTAGGAACTGTTTTCAACCTTGACTAAATTCCCTTGACATATACAAGTTTGGAAAATTTGTTTGCCAGCAAGTTTTTCTCAAGCTTCCCCCACAGTGTAAGGTGTAAGGGCCTGATCTTAAATTCAGAATACTGAAGTTCACCCAAACCCTGGCCCTAGCCCTAACCCTAAGCCCAATTCCCATTGAATAAGGAATTTATCAGTGGTCAGGGTTGAAAGTGGTCAGTGTAGAAATGGCCAGGACTTTCTTGAATCAGACAGACAAGGACTCAAATATCCCAACCCCAGAGTTTATCAGTTATAGCAGCTGAAGCCTTGATGCCTCTGTGACGCAATCTCCGCATCTGTCAGATGTGGATCATGCTACCTACCACATACTATTCCACGAGGATTACCTACGATAACTTCCACGTACCGCGTGGCGTCTGGTGTGCCGCGGTGCAAGCAGGTCGTAAATATTAATATTGGCTTTTCATCTTTCTCTACCATCCAGAGGTCACTTTAGGATCTACAGTGGAGGAGATATTCTTCTTTCTTTTATAGGAGAAGCAAGACAAGTTCGAAAGATTTATCTAAGTGAACGCTGAGGAAATTAAATTTTAGATCTTTATCGAAAAACAATTAGGTAAAATCACTCTGAGAACATTTCAAGAAAGAATACTCAATTCTAGTTATCTTCAGATTTACCTGGGAGCATATGTATATTTGATTCTCATCCATGCTGTGTTGCAAGGTGCGTGCACATCAGACACATTTTCCAGATGAGGGAAACCATGCTGAGAAGGTGGGTCATTTGCTCAAGCCCTGCAGCCAAGAGAAATAGAGAAGGGATTAGGACCCTGGCCTCATGTCCATGGCCCGGTGCTTTATGCCAGTACTTCCTACAGATGAGCAGGTCAGGTGCAGACATTCGTCATTGTCCTTATCTTCACAATGGTCACCTCCAGCTTTTTCTACAGAAAAAGCCAATTTTACATACCTACACTACCTGTGGGGGATCAATGACTTCATGCTTCCTTTTATTTTTTAAAATTGGTAATTTATTTAGGTAACCTCTACACCCCGTGTGGGGCTTGAGCTCAAGACCCCAAGATCAGGAGTCACATGCTCCCCGGACTGAGCCTGCCAAGTGCTCCCACGCTTCCTTTTAAACAAAGATCATTTGCTTAGAGCAACAGGGTGAGAAGAGAGAGAGTTAGAAAAGCAACGGTTAGGAAAAATGACCATTATTTATGTCTATGCCCTGAGGCTTAGAATCCAGAGGTCTCGATGGAATTAGTATAAATCTGAACAGAACGAAAATATTAAAATCAGTATCTGTGCACCAACTGCTAATTTTCACTTCACTAGAAATAAAGTGGCAAGTGTACTTTGCTGTCATCATAGGCTTTCCATGAAAAAGCCTCATTTTAAAAAACAAATAATTTATTCACAAAATTGCACGGGGAAGACTGCAGGATGCTTTCCCATAGGAAGCATCTCATTCCATTAACATACTATATTCACTGCATGTGCATTCCAGGCTTGTATCTTGCACGAGCTTCACTTAGAGATTTTGCTTCCTATGAATTCAGAGACATTTTTTTAATTTGGCCTGGCACCCAGTCAACCTTCAACTAAACAGATCTAACCCCATGCTTGCTTTATCTGTGTCTTCATTCCTTGAGAAGAGGGAAATATTTTCAAGTAAGTCCTAGACATTCTTTTCTTTCTCACCCCTAAATACTTCATTGTATGCATCAAAGAAAGAAGGAAGACTTCACAAAGTAAAACTGCAATAAAAGCATCACACCTTCCCACATTACAATATTTTTAATTCCTTGATTCTTCATAACTTGCTGATGTTTCTATTTTGAGGGAACCGAATACGCCTGTTCATCTCCTCTCTACCACAGTGCCCGGCACAGTATCTGGGACAATAAATATTTATAAAATGTAACTGAACACAGAGCATCTGATTCCATTCTCATAGCATCACCGTGAAATCAGGCCAGTGAGGTCATCTCCATTCTGCTGCAATAGGAGTGGAGAAGCACCGCATCGCCCTTGAGCAAAGTCAACTCACGTCCTGCTCCATATTGTCCAGCAGGACCACCAAGCGTTCGGTCTGCACTTAACATTGTTTGGTTTCGACTTTGAGGAGTTAAAGAACAATCTGGCCAAGCACAGAATTATACAGCAGGAAAAAAAAAATGAGGCAAATACACCAAGATAGAACCAACCCTTACCGTTAAGCGCAGCTAGTCAGCGTCTAAGGATAGAGGACTCGGCAAGGCGTAGGTCATCTTTTTGCATAGCACACTTATATTTCTTGATTGTGTGTATATTCTTCGGAGTCTGTGCCTCAGAGTTTCCAAGATTTCTTGCTTCAAGACTGTAATTTTAGCCAAACAGAATCCAGTAGGAATGTGTGTTCCCAAATCACTTCTGTTGGACCCAGGCGATCAGAGATTGCTCACTTTTGGACTGAAAAGTGACTTTTTTTTTGCCCTGGTTTTCTTCAAATATGCTTCTGCTGATTAGAGATGATGAGATTTCCACCCACCTCACTTGAGGGGAGATTGCCAGTCTTGAGGAATGAAATCCAGAAAGTGTTTCTTTGTGTTCGTCAAAATATCTGTGCCCACAAAGAAAAAAAATAGCGTGTTAGACGTAATTTCCATGAATTTCGTTCATTTCATTGATCCAGACTTGTTTGGCATTGTGTTTGCAGGAATTCTTTCACAGAGGATGAGAACACTGAAAAATCCCAAGTGCCATTGAATGCAACTGAAAATAAAAAAGGTAAAAAGATATAGTCTCACTTATTCCAATAGGAAAATAAGTACTGTGTGGCCTCCAAAATATATGGGAAAAATGTTGAGCTTCATTAGCAATCAAAAATGGCAGTTAAACTAGGAAATACTATTTTCCCTCAGATTCGAAAAGATTTTTCCTCTTAAAGATGATAGACTTAGGGAGAGAGTAGGAAAATGAGTATCTCATGCCTCTGGTGCTACCTCCCTTGAGGGGCTGTGTAACGACATATAAGAAAATCCTTAAAAGTTCTTATAGATGGGATCCCTGGGTGACGCAGTGGTTTAGCGCCTGCCTTTGGCCCAGGGCGCGATCCTGGAGACCTGGGATCGAATCCCACATCGGGCTCCCGGTGCATGGAGCCTGCTTCTCCCTCTGCCTATGTCTCTGCCTCTCTCTCTCTCTCTCTCTCTCTCTCTGTGACTATCATAAATAATAAAAAAAAAAGAAATAACTATATATAAAAAAAAAAGTTCTTATAGGTGCCCATGGGTGGTATAGTCAGTTAAGCATCTGACTCTTGGTTTCCACTCAGGACATGATCTCAGGGTCCTGGGATCGAGGCCCCAGTCAGGCTCCGCACTCAGCGCAGACTCTGCTGAAATTCTCTCTCCCTCTCCCCCTCCCACTCGTTCTCTCTCTCTGTCTCTCAAATAAATACATCTTTTTTTAAAGAGTCATTCTTACATCATAGAAATCTCACCTCTAGATATTCATTTTAAGGAAATAATTAGGAATGTACACAAACGTTTAGCAAGTTATTAAAAATGAATGTAAAAATTAGAAACTACTTCTATCGTGATGATAGTGAATTGGATAAATGAATTAAATCGTAGACTTCCAATACAATACTGGAAAGCCATTCTGATATTGCAGAAGAATATCGATGACATGAAAAGATGTGTATGGTGTATTGCTAAGTGAAACAATTGGCTACAAGCCACATGGGCCTCAAGGAAAGTTAATGGCAATTTTCTTTCCCAGATCTACCTCTATTTTTCTAATTTTCTCCTTCTAAGGAACATCTGAGCTGTTGATCATACAACATGAAAATTTTTCTAATTTTAAGAATAAAAAATGAAAAGAAGTAGTACCACATGTCTACGACTTTTTAGAAATCACGATTTTCCTATTACAAGTCAAGGTTTAATACAAGACTGTGGTTCTCAGTATGTGGTCCCTAGACCAGGAACATCGGCATCATCTGGGCAGTTTAGACCATTCAGACCTACTGAGTCAGAATCATACCTCTCTGGGCAGGAGGCCAGGATGATATTTTAAGTCCTTCAGGTGACTCTGAGGCATGTTAAAGTTTGCGAACCACTGATTCGATAGAATGAATTAATAAGCCCAGTGAAGAACTACTATTCTGGTTGTCTTTCTCACTCCCACCATGTTTCTCTTTAAATGAATGATTTAAGCACTCTGGGTGTTTTTATTCATTCCTTGGATCCATTAGTCTTTACTAAGGAGATTTCAGAAAAAAGCTGAGTTTGATTCAGAAATTTAAGAGGAGGGACGCCTGGGTGGCTCAGGGGGAGCATCTGCCTTTGGCCCAGGGCATGATCCTGGGATCTCGGGATCGAGTCCCACATTGGGCTCCCTGTGGGGAGCCTGCTTCTCCCTCTGCCTGTGTCTCTGCCTCTCTCTCTGGGTCTCTCATGAATAAACAAATAAATAAATCTTAAAAAGAAAAGAAAAGAGGAAATGTCAGTAGAATCAACTGGATAAAGTATCTGTAATTCTAATGATTTGGGATGTGACAGTCACAAAATCATAGAACTAAAAGGAATCTCGACAGATCACCCTCAGGCAATGGATGACATTTAGACCATTCGTTTTTCTCTCTTAATATTTTCCTGTTTAAAATCATCGCTGTCCTGAGATTTGAACCAAATACCTTGTGTTACTATAGCCTTCAGTTTAACCAAGAAGTGCTTTTTGATATAGGAAAAGTTAAAGAATAAAACGTGTTCTACTTAATCATGCTGAGATTATTGGATATGTATTTTTTTTATTTTGACTAATAGTTTTCATTTGAAATTAACTTTTCTTTTTTTAGCTGCTATTCGACAAATTATGAATGAAACCAAAGAAGTCCATTGCAGTAATGGTGAGTCCCGATTAACGTGTTTTGGTGGCATAATCAATAGTGATGCACAGCCCTACTTGGAGTAAATCACCGTTTTATCATATTCGGGTACTTTTAGACTGTATTGTATTTTAAGAAAATTTTTAGAAGTTTCTCAATGAGTTGATATCTGCCATTTTTGCATAAGAAGATTTTTAATTTTCTATTTTTGAACATGAAATGTTATGTCTATGTGTTTAAGGCCAGCAAGTTTCAAACTCATTTTGAGGGCTCCTCAGGGTGCTAAGGCTTTGCCTTGGAGGCTGCTCAAGTGGATAAGCTGGGCTTATCTGCCTTATACATCCATTTTTAGGGTTTACAGCACCCCACAAGGATTCCCTTTCTGCCAGATTGTTGACATAAGGGATAGTATTTGAGTTGAATTTTCTTTATAACAATTGGGAGTTTCGAATCTGATTTTCAGTTTATTTTCTCAAAGTTCATGAATTTTTTACTAATGTATAATCAAGAAAAATAGCCCAACTAGAACAGTAACACATTTCAAGTATATAGATTTTAGAATTAAAAAAAAATTTTCTTTACTCTGGTCAGTATTATTCCAGTGGCCTTGCGAACATGTAATTCTAGAGAATCTGATTTTTCCAAGATCACAGGGCTATGAAATAGCTGCGCTGGATCACGAAACTGGATATTCTAATTCTTTGTCTAAAGCTTATAAATTATCTTAATACTTTATAATAATATGATGGAAAAATAAGGGTTCTACTTGGCAGGTTTGATTTTTGGCCATGTATGTATATGTATGTGTGTGTGTGTATATATATATATATATAAAAGATACACTTAGAAAATTTAGCCTTTCACAAGAAATCTATTCCAGTAAAACATAAAAGCTGGCAAAAATAAAATTTATCGACTAAGGTTTAACTTACTATAAATGAAAGTCTTCCAGTTAAAAAAAATCCAACTTGTATCTTCTAAAATGCAGTTAAATTCATTCATTATGTTCTAACAGTATCATTAAAATCAGGATAGACTGAGAGGTTACACAATAATGTGGTTTAATAGAATCAACAAGTACATCCAATGAAAGAAAAAAATGGCATTTAAAATAAAGTATTACTGACCGGGGGAAAATATCAGATAGGACTTAGCCATCTCCTTGCCTGCACTTTCCATCCAGTCTTTTCCTCCTAGGAAAATACATGCAACACAGGGAGCCCCGTGCCTGGGCTACAGAGGGAGGGGCAGGGGCGAGATGAGAACGCACATTTGTCCTGTGCGGGCTCCGCGGTGGAAGCCGCTTCACCTCTTTGGTCTCCTGTTCTGTGATGTATAAAATGAAACAACCATATGGGCATAATCTCACTTTTATTCCGTTCCCAGTTAACCGGCTGTAGAGGATGGGAACATGTTAGATAAGCTCTTGGGCTAGTTCCTATTTTTGTGTAGATAAAAAACTAGTCCTGCCTGGGTCTGCATAATTATTAACCTGCCGGCTTTCAGGGCATGATCCAAGATTTTAAAACAATTACTCGATGACGCCTTCAAACAGGTGGGATTAGCCTTCAGCATCAAGGCTTTTCTTGTGTTTAATACGAGGTATGATTACCCCTCGAGAGGGCAATAAAACTCTGCGGTTAAGAGAATCCATTAAAAGCCACCAAAGCTTCCAACAGCTTTCCCAGATGCACTTGCCAGGTAGGTCGAGCAGCCTGCTACTGCCCGGCCCACGTGGGCCTCTCCGCGGGCCTGAGGTGGCTGGGCCCGGCAGGTGGGTGCTGGGCCCCGGAGGTGGGTGCTGAGCCCTGGCAGGTGGGCGCTGGGCCCCAGGAGGTGGGTGCTGGGCCCTGGCAGGTGGGCGCTGGGCCCCAGGAGGTGGGTGCTGGGCCCTGGCAGGTGGGCGCTGGGTCCCGGAGGTGGGCGCTGGGCCCTGGAGGTGGGTGCTGGGCCCTGGCAGGTGGGCGCTGGGCCCCAGCAGGTGGGCGCTTGGCCCTGGGAAGTAGGTGCTGGGCCGGGGAGGTGGACACTAGGCCCGGCAGATGGGTCTTGGGCCCCAGGAGGTGGGCGCTGGGCCCCGGCAGATGGGTCTTGGGCCCCGGCAGGTCAGTGCTGGGCCCCGGGAAGTCGGTGCTGGGCCCCGGCAGGTGGGTGCTGGGCCCGGCAGGATGCCAGCCGGCCCAGGTGTTTGGAGGCAGCGGCCCACTGGCCTTCAGGTGGAGCTGACACTGGCCAGATGAGCTTGCAAGCAGGGGTGTAGGACCCAGCGCTTGAGCCAGAGGTGGAGAGTTTCTGATGAAACCAAAAAGGAGCACTTGCTAGAATCTCGCTTGTAAGAGTAATTACACGCTCTGCCTCGTGTGGGGCTGTGTTTCAGGGTCATGACAGGCAAACCCCACTGGAAACTTCCACCATTAAGTCAAAGTGTAAACTGCAGGGAAATTAACTCTCAGTGACTGTTTTGTAAAAATATATCATCTCAAGTGAAAGTCCATCGTCTGTGGTTACTAGTCTGAAAAAAATAATCTACTTCGTTATTCATTTAACTGGTTTTGAACGTAAGAATGTAATGCAAGTGTTTGGACTTCCTTTCTACCCAGGAAATGGTCCTTTGTGTCTTTAGACTCCAGCCTGTTTATTTCTTTTTTATAAGATTTTATTTATTCATGAGACACACAGAGAGAGGCAGAGCCACAGGCAGAGGGAGAAGCAGGCTCCCTGTGAGGAGCCGGACGTGGGACTCGAACCCAGGACCCGGGATCGTGATCTGAGCCGAAGGCAGGTGCTCAACCCCTGAGCCGTGCCTGCCCCCGCCCCCGCCCCCCCCCCCCGGCATCCTCGCAGCCAAGCAATCTGCTAGGTTCTGCGACAGGATTGAGCAGAGGATAACATTTCCTTCTCATACTCTAGGGCACTCTCTTGGGTTGGGGTGACCAGGGCAGGGAGGTGGGGGGGTCTCAGGATGTCCTGCTGCTGTTTTTGTATCTGAGTGTTTGGTATAATATTGGATTTCACATTCTTCACTCCACCCTACTGCCTGTAAGCTGCTCTATCAACCCAATGGCAGTTTAATGACTCTCCCTATTAAGAAATTTTCCTCATTCCCTGCTGGTGCCCTTCTGTTCTGACTTCACAGAGTCACCGCCCCCATTTACCCGTTGCTTGACAGATTCACTAAATGCCACGGAAATGTTATCAATCCACCGGTGAGACATTTCCCCACCTCCTCACTGCCTTTAAACTTCTAACGGCTGAACAAAATCTTATCATCTGTGTAATGCCAACTAACGTCAACAGCTGTTATATAAGGCAAGCTCTACAAAACTTGAAAAACAGAAAATCCAGCTGAAGCCACAAATCAAATAAGACCAGAGTGCCAAGTGGAAAATCAGCCGTGATCACTAAGGCTGTTCAAAGGATTTAAAAAAAAAAAAAAAAGACTTTAATCACATATGATTTTTAAACATTCATCCATGTCACAGTTATCTTTTGTTTGCCATTTTTGTTTTGTTTTGTTTTCTTGTGTTTTGACAGATGACACACAGTGTTATATCAAGCAGATCCTCACACATCCACGTTTGGAACTAAACCCTGAATTTAACCCGAAGATCAAAGATTATTACTCTGAAGTCCCATTTGATGTGGTAACAGTGACAATTGGCGCAGAGACTTCTAAGTGTCAGTGCAAGGTGTACCTGCATGATCGGGCCAGGCCCAGGTACGGGGCCGCTGACCAGGGCTGAGCGGAGACACCGTGGTGGGAAGCAGGTCTCTGAAGCAACCTTTGAAGGTTCAGAAAAGCTGAAGCATGAGATCAGTTGGAGAGATTGCCAGGGTGTGAAACCCTTCCACTTCACAGATGTCATGTCGTAAAACACAAGACAAACAAAAAGGGGACATATCAGTGCTCTACTGATGTTGGCCATCTTTGGTTTCAAGTTTTTATTTCAATTCTCATTAGTTAACGTAGATGGTAAAATGGGTTTCAGGTGCAGAATTTAGAGATTCATCCCTCGCATATAACACCCAGAGCTCATCCCAAGTGCCCTCCTCAACACCCATCCCCCATCTAGTCCATCCCCCCTCACCTCCCTCCATCAACCCTCCGTTTCTTTTCTGTTGTTAAGAGTCTCACAGTTTGCTTCCCTCTTTCTTTTTTTCCCTTCTCTATGTTAGTCTGTTTTGTTTCTTAAATTCCACATATGAGTGAGATTATATGGTATTTGTCTTTCTCTGGCTGACTTATTTCACTCAGCATAGTACCCTTTAGCTCCATCCATGTGTTGAGAATGGTAAGATTTCATGCCTTTTTATGGCTGAGTAATATTCCATTTTGTATATTATAAAATATATATATTATTATATAATATATATATATTTACATACGTCACATCTTCTTTATTCCTCAGTTGATAGATACTTGAGCTCTCTCCGTAGTTCGGCTTTCGTTGATAATGCTGCTATAAACATCGGGGTCCATGTACCCGTTCAAATCAATATTTTTGCATCCTTTGGGTAAATACCCAGTAGTGCAATTGCTGCATCATTTCTAACTCTTTGAGGACCCCCCACACTGCTCTCCACAGTGGCTGTGCCAGTTTGCATCCCCACCCGCAGTGCAAGAGGGTTCCCCTTTCTCCACATCCTCGCCAACATTTGTCATTTCCTGTGTTAATTTTAGCCCTTCTGAGGGCTGTGAGGTGGTGTCTCATTGTGGCTTTGATTTGCATTTCCCTGATGATGAGGGATGTGGAGCACCTTCCCATGTGTCTGTTGGCCATCTGGATGTCTTCTTTGGAAAAATGTCTGTTCATGTTTTCTGCCCATTTCTTAACTGGATTATTTAGTTTTGGGGTGTTGAGTTTGATGAGTTCTTTATAGATTCTGGGTACTCTGTTAGCAATCTTTGTATCTACTCTTTGTCATAGTGTTGTAACAAGAGAGGATCTTGTGATTTGAAATGTTAAAAAGAGCTTTGCGCAGTGGCAGTATCGTAGCCAGTGAGGTTTATCCGAGGCGCGATTATTGCTAATTGAAATATTAAAAAGATTCATTAGGGGTAACTTCCTTCTACCCTATCCCAGCTCCTCAAAGTTTTGAGCATTCAGGAGCTGAATAAACATTTTGGTGACAATTTATGGACATACTGACACTAACTTTCCTAGTTTCATGGGATTTTTTTTCTATTAACTCTTCTGAGAGTCACCAGAACTTTCTTTGTTTCTTTGTTTCTTGTGTTTATAATTTTGAACAGAAGATAGAACTTTATTACATGCCATGTTGGTGGCAAGGAAGATACTCGTGTCCCCATGCTATAGGGAAGGAAATGCATTTGGATCCCTGGGAGCCAAGAGAGTCTAGTAGGAAGAAAAGAGGATTCAAGTCAGACCAACCTAGGTCCTAGCTATGACTCTACCATGGGACTTTGGGCATAGACTTGTTGTGAGTATTGAATGAGATAATGTATGACCCTGAGAAGTGGTTCATAAATACTAGTTTCCTTCCCAGTGATTGAGGGAGGACATGACTTGCCCTGCAAGAGAATTGCCGACATACCAAAATACACATTTTTTTCCATATTTTAAGTTTCATATGAAGTTGTACAGACCTGACCTGCTTTTGTGTACACATTATAGGCATTTAATAAACTAAATTAGTTTTAGTTGGTGTTTATCATTTATTTATATGGATGTATGAATGAATGTTTCTTTCTCTCTCTTCCTCTAGCTTTGCTAACTACCCTCTGGGTTTGGGAATGAACAAAATCTCAATGCTTGTGGTGGATGAATCTCCAGCACAGGGCGAGACCCTGATCACATACAAACTCACCATCTACAGAGAAGACCGTCCAAGTCTGCCCTTGTTTGAGGACTTCACAGCATGCGGTTTTGTGCAGGTAGGTGAATTCTACATTTGCACTCGCGTTGAACTGGGAGTGGCCTGTTGACCTAGGTGAAAAATGCCAAATGCAAATTGTTAGGGGAAAAAAAATGTATGCTTACAAATCCAAACTGTGGTCTCATTTCAAAAGAGCAAGAGTTCCAGCCAGGGATGTGAGATACCTTGTTGTGAGTGGTTTTCTTTTTAGTGTGCTGGCTACCCGCCCCCCCACACACTCACTGTGTTCAGTGGACGTATTGTAGTTAATATTGAAAGAAATGTCTTGAGTACTCACACTGAGTTACAAAATTGATTTTGCGTTTGATTTTACACTTCCATGTGAAATTGTGCTGTGTTTCTTGGAATTGTACCTGAATCTACTCTGAAACTTTAAACTAGGTTCAGTGGAGTTGATTTTAAAGAATTAGAGAAAAATTTATGAAGCTATTTTGTGGAAGGGATACCAGACGAAGGGAATTAAATTTGCTTGAGTAGATTGATTTTTTCCTGCACTTCTTGTATCTTACTCATTCCTAAAGGCCGTAGTTTGTCTCGTGAGCAACACATGCCGTTTTGCAGTCTGCCGATCTTGGAGGGGGAATGTTACCCAGAGGCTTTGTCCAATTTGGTGGTTCTCTCCTCTGTTTCTTCTCTCGGTTAAGATTCCAGGTACGACCTTCCACGTCTCCTCACATCATGTCCCCTCACTATAGGTGCTTCTGGGGAAGTAGTAATTGATATTATCACATCTCCTGATTCACTCAGAAAGCATAATTGCAAATATGGCACATCTCAGTGACTGACAACCTGTTGGGAGCGTTGAGGCACAGAGGACTGGTTATGATCTGTTGCGAGAGAAGGAGCTGACTGAGCCTCCGTGAGTGGGATGAATGCCATGTTTCCTTAAAGGCAGCGGCCAGAGAAGTGCTCTCTTCTCTCGCCATTATTTGTCAGAGCGTGTTTTATGCTCCTGCTAACCTGGCCTGCTCACTGCACCCCAGACCTGCTTCCCCGTCTGGATGGTGGTGACATACATAACCAGGTGGTGTAGAGATATAGAAAATATTCAGTTAACTATGTCCTTAAGATTTGTGCAACTTATTGTATATAGAATATGATATACATGCATTTTGCCATATGTAAGTTATATATACTGAATATAAATTATGCTTCAATAATATAAGAGAAAAACATTAGTGGGGAAGTATGTATTATCTCCCAAGACATGCGTCTCTTCTCAAACATTACATTCATCAAAATTAAGTTAATTACCATGCAATTACCTTAGACAATGGATTATATTAGGAATTTGTTAATATAACATGAAGAAATATATTAGAAAATTCTTGTGGGATATACCCTACAGATGATTGCAGAAAACTATTTCAGTCATTTAGAAGAATTCTTTCCAGAAGGTTTTAATTTAAAATTGATGTGTGGTCCCCCAGCAGTACTATATTTTATAACATGGCACAGTGTCTAATAAGCACTAGTATTTTTTTAGCCTTCCTTTTACAAACTGTCAAATGACTGAAGAGATAATGAATGAATAATAAGGATTGGTTTAGACACCTAACGAGGCACGAGTGGCCTGAGGAACTGGAGGAGTCCATAACAGAGGTTAGATTTTTCTCATCCCAGGCTCCAGTGACAGTTCTCATCCAGAGACCTTGCCCTTTTTTCTTCTTTATGCTTAATCTCATTAGCGTCTTTAGGTTTCACTGCAAGCTGATCCCATCATGAAGTTCAGAATACAGAGAAGGAAAGATGTAATTTTGGAACTCCTATCAGAGTTTCCAAATTGATAGTTAAACAGATATACATTATGAGACTCATGAATGTTTAGTCTTCCAAATTGTCATTTTTCTTTTTTATCAACAAATTTAGTGACCTACTATATTCTTAGGTTGATGTCCAGAGTCAGACCATTGCATATTAAATGGTAGACCATTCTATCTGAACCCCTAAAGTGTATATGTGGCAAACCAGAGGAAATGAATTAAACTTTATATTTTATTTGCTGGTTAAAGGGAAAAATTACATTTCTTCCTTATATTTTAAATTATATTTTGTCCTATTGGACTCCATTATTAATTTTTAAACAAACCTAAAAGGAGATCTACATTAAAATACCCCCCAAAGAGTGTCCAATCTGTGGTTAATCAAGCCTCCTAATTTCTCCTTCTCCCATTCTCCCACTTTCTGGTTATCAGCTATTCATTTTATCATTTCACTGAAAAGTCAACTAGCAGTGAAGGGAAAGTAAATATAAGGCATACCAATCCAAAAATCAATTACTTTGACATTTTGGTGAATAAAAAAGATAATCTAATTAAGTTGTCATGGGTGTTTTGTATCATTCATATGATCAAATACTGTAAAATACCTACTTAGCCATAATTCACTATTTTAGTGTCTGTTTCTAATTATATTTCCTGTTGGATTTCGTACATGGCTGCCACAGAGGCAACTCATACTTTAGCTATTTCCAGTGAGGTAGAAAGGACCAATTTACATAACTGATACAAAACAACTAGATTTGGACCAGGGCTTTTCAACCTCAGCAATGTCAATATCAGGGCTGGATAATTTTTTTGTTTTGGGGAACTATCCTGTGCACCGTAGAATATTTTGCAGCCTGGCTTCTACCCAGTAGGTTCCAGAAGTATACCTTTTCCAAATTGTGACAACCAAAAATGTCTCCAGACATTGCCAAACATCACCTGGGGGGCAAAATTGACCCCAGTTGAGAACTACTGATACATACCAATAACAGGCCTGCTTTTCTACTTTCCACTAGTAAATCTAGTAAATCTGTAGTGGATTTACTCTAAGTATGAATAGGTTAGAGGTAATCCTTCCATGTTGAAAGTTGAAGAATCACTCGTCTCTTATCTCATCCTTGTATTTTTAATCATCTCTGTAGTCAGCAAATACCACTATGATAGCTCTTTATGCTTCTCATTAATTTGCCATCTTTTCTAATGTATTATAATCAGAAATATGCATTCAATTATAGAAAACATGATTCTTAATGAAACATAAAAAGTCATATAACATACCTACACTGTTATTTCATTTTGATTTACCTATAAATAGCATAATGTTTTGCTGTTAGGAAGAAAGATTTAGAAAGCAATAAACTGTTATTATGGCTGGAATATGTCATGCTTTGGAATTAATAAAATATATTTATGTTCTAAGGAAATTAAAACACATATGGGGAGATATTTCTTTTAATATCTCTTTCCAAATCAAAAAGTTTTGACAAGGATAACAATATAGCATCCATGGAAATGGATTTGTGTAAATGATCTATGGTCTCATATATATACATTTTGCCTCCAAAGCGTTGTGCCAGAATAAGGCCATAAATAAAATCTACAGAAAGGTCATATAGCAGAAGCGTAGGAGACTACATTTCAGGGATCCGTTTGTTAGAAACGGCCTTCATTTTAAAATAAATTACAATTAATAAAGGAAAAGTACCGAGGAAAGAAAAAAAATTCTGTTTAAAAAAAAAAGTCTTGCCCAGCATTTAGTTATCGATTTAAAACTGACATTTGCTGTCTTATTAAAAAAAATTAATTAGTGATCTATATGCTGAGCTATTAAATGACTCCAATTACAGCATTTGGAAATGCATTACAATTCTCCCACTTATTTTTGTACTGTTTCTCAACACAAAGTTTACAAAACAATTCATGTGATAACTGTCTAATATTTTAGCAAACACAACAAAAGAAGAGCATTTATTGATGACAAAAAAGCCCCTTTGTCCATTTCCAACGTCGTAATGTCTATTAAATACTCATTTTTGTCATTTTCAGTTACCTTGCCTACCCCAGTACACCCGAAGTATGTGATTCAATTTTTCAGCAATAGAGCCTGTGTTGTAATGGAAGCCTCCCAACCAATGACTGCGTATTAATTATCTGCTATGCACTTTGCTCTTACAAATATGTCATATATTATGGGAGATACTGTGCAACATCAGGAGAACTTTCATTACGTGCCAGATATGATGCTAAGCACTTTACTTTTTTATCTTATTTGACGTTCTTCACAACTTTAAACACTGGTGATAACTGTCCCAACCTTTAACTTATGGAGGACGTAAGGCTTTAAAACATGTGTAATTAAGTAGTGAAGGTGGTATTTGAATACGAGTCTGACAGACCTCAAATTGACCCCCTTTATCATTACTCTGGACTGTAGAATCCAAAACTCTTACTACACTCATAATCTAATTAACCTGTTTAGGAAATTCGTTTGGCCAGAATTTAACCTGTTAGAATTTAGTTTAGTAGAACTTGTTTTCATGGTTATGTACAAATGATAATTTTTATAATGTTCTAGAATCACTGCAAAATTCTGAGGTTTTCATAATCCTTATTTTGATGAGGAATGTGATAGAATCAGAGCTTCATTGGAAAAGTTTTAGAGCTCACATCTAATATTTTACTAGACACATATATATCCTCATATCTGGCTGTCTTTCTTGGTCCCAATATTTAAGTCAGGTTTAATATTTTATGTATTGGAATTCTACTTAGCCAAACTACTATGTTTACTATCATTGTTAAGATGTTTTCCAATGCGGAGGATTTTTGAATATTACGCTTGATTACACATTAGCGATTTCTAGTTAATCTTTCTCACTGTTTAACACAACTTACTAATTGTTTCTATTAAAAACATCCACAATATAGTTTTTCAAAACTTAAAAAACCCTTTGTTCATGTGTACTTTTTAATAGTGAGAAGAACTATTGTGGAACTGACAATTTGATGATACTACAATGACATTCATCAATGTGAAAGGACCTTACTTTCCTACTCTTATTTAATCCTCACAACAAACAGATAAGATAACATGGATGACTTTTATTGTCTGCTTCACCCTATTCCCTTCTACGAGAAAATTCTGTCTTGTGATATTTAACGTTTTTTTATATTCATTTACAAATTTAGGTACTCATTTATTTCTATTTGTATTAATTAATGTATTTTTTATATTTAATTTTAAGGGTTTTATATTTTGGTGATATGTCTCAGAGGTATTAAGAACAGATTCTTCGCGTGTTTGTTTCCACCTTAAGTGATTCATTATGGTATCTCTCTGCCTTTAACGAGTGAAAATTAGTAGGTTCCTGAATGCTGGGATTGAACACTGCATTTAGTTAATTTACACATGTGGGAGAGAATCTCAGAATTTTCTCTTGCTCTATCAACAACATAAAAGTCCGTTGTCTCTGTCGAGATGATTTTATTAGAGCAAATTTTGCATCTTAGCAAATTGCGTCAGGCCATTCTCCTAACCAGTGGTTGAAAGCCATGGAGTCCAAGGTTCATGCCCATCACTGCTATCAGGCAAGCCTGGGTTTCAGTCCTGGCTCTGCTTCTAACTGGTCTAATGTGCTGTGTCTCCTAGTGCGGGGCAGCGAAGCTCTCTGAACCTCAGTTTCTTTATCTAAGACTAGAACTAGTGAGAGAACCTGTCTCAGAGAATTGTTCTGAGAATTAACCAGTTGATAAATGCAAAGTTTGATCCCAAGCCTAGTATATGATCAAGTGCTCAGTCAATATTCAATTATCATCACAATCATCATCATCATGAAAATTCTTTTTGTCCAGATGCACCTCTCAGGCTTACCTCTCTGGGTGTATAGAGAAGGAGAACAAAAGAAGGATGAAAAAGAACAGCAGAAGAAGTAGGAGCTGATAACAGTGAGGATGCTAGAATTGTTTTTTTTTTAATTTAAATTCAGTTTGCCCACATATAGCATAACACCCAGTGCTCATCCCATCAAGTGCCCCCCTCAGTGTGCGTCACCCAGTTACCCCATCCCCCTCACCCACCTCCCCTTCCACTTCCCCTTGTTCGTTTCCGAGAGTTAGGAGTCTCTCATGGTTTGTCTTCCTCTCTGATTTTCCCCACTCAGTTCCTCTCCTTTCCCTATAAATCCCTTTCACTATTTCTTCTATTCCCTGTATTAGTGAGACCGTGTGATGATCGTCCTTCTCCAACTGACTTCCTTCACTCAGCATAATACCCTCCAGGTCCATCCACGTTGAAGCAAGTGGTGGGTATTTGTCATTTCTAATGGCTGAGGAATATTCCACTGTATACATAGTCCACATCTTCTTTATCCATCATCTGTCGGACACCGAGGCTCCACCCGCAGTGTGGCTACTGTGGACATTGCTGCTGTGAACATCGAGGTGCAGGTGTCCCGGCGTTTTACTGCATCTGTATCTTTGGGGTAAATCCCCAGCAGTGCAATTGCTGGGTCATAGGGCAGATCTATTTTTACCTCTTTGAGGAACCTCCACACAGTTTTCCAGAGTGGCTGCACCAGTTCACATTCCCACCAACAGTGCAAGAGGGTTCTCACTTCTCACATCCTCTCCAACATTTGTTATTTCCTGTCTTGTTAATTTCCCCCATTCTCACTGGTGTGAGGTGGGATCTCATTGTGGTTTTGATTTGTATTTCTCTGAATGCAGGTGATGCAGAGCATTTTCTCATGTGCTTGTTGGCCGTGTGTGTCTTCTTTGGAGAAATGTCTGTTCATGTCTTCTGCCCATTTCATGATTGGATTATCTGATTTTAATAAGTTCTTTACAGATCTTGGATACTAGCCCTTGATCTGATAGGTCATTTGCAAATATCTTCTCCCATTCTGTAGGTTGTCTTTTAGTTTTGTTGACTGTTTTTTTGTTTTGTTTTGTTTTGTTTGCTGTACAGAAGTTATTTATCTTGATGAAGTCCCAATAGTTCATTTTTGCTTTTGTTTCTCTTGCCTTCGTGGATGTATCTTGCAAGAAGTTACTGTGGCTGAGTTCAGAAAGGGTGTTGCCTGTGTTCTCCTCTAGGATTTTGATGGAATCTTGTCTCACATTTAGATCTTTCATCCATTTTGAGTTTATCTTTGTGTCTGGTGTGAGAGAATGGTTTAGTTTTGTTCTTCTGCACGTGGCTAATTTCCCCAGCACCATTGATTGAAGAGACTGTCCTTTTTCCAGTGGATAGTCTTTCCCGCTTTGTTGAAGATGAGTTGACTGTAGAGCTGAGAGGATGCTAGAATTGTAAAGGAATTGGGACGGGAAGAGCTGGTTGGGAATTAAATAGGAGAGCAAGTGGCCTGGGCTGATCCACACAGTTGCATTCCAGATGGTCACCAGTCCTAGGCACTCTTGCCTTTCTGGATCCCTTCTTCCACGAAAGAATTACTTAACGTTATATTTTGCAACTGTGTTGGTATAAAGAGGTGCATGTACTCACACACGTGCACACTTTGAAGAGTTTAGTTTTTTTTTTCTTCTAAGTATAAAGGAAATTCCAGCATTTTCTCGGGCTCCTAAAATTAGTGCTGTGTGCTGTAGGCATGATTCCTGTGGTGCATAATAGAGGATTTGGCCCTGCTCTTCTCCCTCACTCTGAGGGATGGATGGCAAAGGCATCCATACCGTCATCAATGACCCGGGCCATAGGCATTCTTTCAAGTCTTGTCAAGCGCTCCCTACTTAAACACTTAGCCCTTTGCAGGTGTTTTAGGTTCTGTGTGCAGGGACTGAGCACACCTTTACCAGCATTCTGCAAGGGCCTATGCCACGGTGAGGGGAGTGAAATGTTATTTCCACGAGCAGTTTGCACACCCAGACATTTTGATTGCAGTAGCCTCCTCAGTGGCCAATAAGCATTCGTATACATCTGAGGCTTAGGAATTTTTATTTAGCATCGTTTTCTTAAAAAGCAAGTGAAGATGAGAGGAGTGTGTTCTTTAGTTCATGATCTATTTTAGTGCTTATATAAATTATCTTTCTGAATTGGTGAAAAAGAGCTATGTTAAACACTCACCTCATGGGTTGATGTAACTTACGGTCAGCTAAATTACCATTTAAATAAAAACTTTTGCTCAGCACATCTGTTCTCCATGTTTCTCGAAGTCACATCTGCTTCCTTTACAAGAAGAAACAAACTTTTACTACCATTAGTGCAGCAGTACCGAGATAATGTGGAGGAGAATGGGATCTTCCTGGCTTCAGCATCCAGAAGTCTCTCGGAGGACAGCCCGTGGCTGTATACGAACACTGATTTTCATTGGAAGTCTATGTTTCGGCGTTCTAAGACTCAGTCTTCTGGTTTGTGAACTGCACAGGGAGATAGAAAAGAACCCTGGCAGGCCTTTAAATGAAATATTCTGTTAGAGTGACCAGATATCAAATGTGACATTTGAAATGTTGAGGGAGGTCGTGGCTAACAGGGGAGCAGATAAATGGGGTTTCTTTTTGAAAGCTCCAATTCCTCATACCCACATCTTTGTGGAATTTAATTGCTCTAAAGGGCCTCTACATCTTTTATCTCTCTTTCTCCATTTCTTCCCCCATTTCTCAAGTCCAAACTAACTCTAATAAAGGTACACAGCAGGATAGGGAGGTTGGTGGTAAGAGAGGGGAGAGAACCTGGGCGCTGGATTAGTTCTTCCATCTACCAAACTAAGCCTACAAAATGACTCGTGTTAAAAAAAGAAAAAAAAAAAAAACAACACATTTTTGGCTTCATCCAAAAACAGATTTTGGCTCTTTATAAGACAAGTTAAAGCGAATGATTCCTGTGGGCCCATGGTCTTTATTTAACCTTTTGTAGGAAGCAAGGTACCCTTTTGAATATCTGATGAAAGTTTTGACCCCTTGTTCCAAGTAATAATACACACGTAGGCACAATGCCGTATACAGTTTCAAACTTATGAAAAGCCTTGGGTAAACAGTTCTTATCCCAGTAACTCACAATTGGATGCAGATTATCACCAGCAGCAACAAGCAGAATAAGGATGGTTTCACTTCTGGTGTTCATCCACATGATTATAGTTCAGCTTATTGAGCACCTACTTTGTCCTAGAAACTCCCCTAAGTGTTTATACATGTTATTTCATTTGTTGTTTTCATGATAAAAAAAATTAGTATCTGTATAACCATATACCATTTGGGAATTATGTGTGGCTTTTCAATGATCTCTGTTAGCACTGAGAATCGGCAGTTATCGTGGATCTCTGAGCAAAATGCCACCAGAGCCAATATTGCCTTGGGAACAAGCATCTGGGAGGAGCCACCTGGCCATTGTCCTCTTCTCACAGACTCCGAAGGCGGTTATGAGTTGTAGGTAATGGTGGTCCTGGAAACACGGGGAAAATTAAGAATATGTTATTTGGACTGTTTATATTGCCCTCATTAGTCAAAGTCACTGACGTGCTCTGTCTCATTAGGCTAGAACAAATTGTGTTTTGTTCAAAGACACGTTGGCCCAATGGCGTAATTAGGTAATGCTAAGAAAATTTCCACATGTATCTGACCAACTGTAACGTTTCCTTCAATAAGCGTGTGTTGTAGGAACAAGAATGAGGGACGGGGTATTCCTTGCAGATGGTTTCACCGATTGCAGAACTACAAGTGGATGTGACACATGTTCCCTGAAGGCAGAATTAGGACACTTTACTGCCTGACATATTTAACTTCTTTTGAAAATGATGCTAATTTGTCTTTTTTTTTTTTCCTTTTTCATCCACATCCTTTTTTTAGGCAGGACTAATGAGTTTAAAACATTGAGCATGACCTCATTCTTCAAAGCAGACCAGGTCTCTCCACCCCAGTGGCCCCCCAACTCTTTAGGATCTCATGCTTCAGCAATGTGAGGCAGACTTCCACTGACATTCCTGGGTTTTTACCTCGTCCGCCCCATCCCCCCCTCCCACCCTGAATGCTTGAGAATGATTTTTCCAGACCTCATAGGTTATTTTAAAGTTAAAGTACTGTGCAGTTACGAGGTCCAGATTTCATAGGTTTAAGAAACCCCAGGAAGGGAGATTTTTTTCTTTAAGTGGAATAACCTTTCTTAAATACTTTGATCAAAATATCACTTGTACAGTCTGATTTTGAGTCACAGTTCATCACTTACATGTTGGAGAACGGGGGCAGGTTCTCACCCCTCATATAGGGCTATCGTGGTACTGATCCCATAGAGTGGTTTTCAGGAAAAACTGAGTTAATGTCGTTGGCATTTGGTGTAGTGCCTAAGCACCGACAGAGCTCAATATACATGTTTGCAAAACATAAATAGACAAATAAAATGTCTTCAGGTTGGTATAAGGAGGAAAGTTTAAAGCAGGCTTTTTAAAAAACTGAGGCCCAGTAAACTGAATTGGAGATTTTTTAATTGCTTATATGTAAGTTTAGATTTAATAAGATATAAAAACATGAAGGGCTTTGCAGAACAACCACCAGTGCTAAATTATACAATAAATTTTATGGTAAATGTAATAAAACAAAACTTCCAGAATTAAGTGTGAAATCTGTTCCAAGCTTGTTTTAATTTTGATAGTCGCACAACAAATTTTGTACGTCATCGTGTTCGCAGTTTCGTTGAGAGACTGAGAATTAGAGAGTGTTTTCACAAAAAGAGGGGAAATGTTTCCTTGCCAAACACAGAAGCATCCCTTCACAGATATTACCTGGTGGGTCCCATTAACGGTGAGGAGATCGATGTGCCCGGGGCCAGTTTTATAAATGAGCAGCACACGGCAAAGATGCCTGGGCAGCATCAGACAGAGGTATAATTGTAATGTAGCTTGATTTTGTAGTATGTGTCCTCTCTTTTCAAACAACCCTGTCACTTTGGGAAGCCATCCCTTCAAAAGGCAACGGGCATATTCGTCCCTGATAATGATCTAAATGACACAAGGTGTTCCATTCTGGGCACTCACACCGTAAGTTCAACCCGAACCGCTAAACGCTTCCCCCGCTTGTTTAAGATCAGACTTTGTTCCAAATGACTTTTGGGTATTTCCCAAATGCTAAGACACCTTCACAGATGAGAGATCTTTCCACCTCTGAGACTATTTAAAACACACGGGGTCTCTAGTCGCTGTTTGCTGTGTGCCAGGCCCTCCTCTAATTGCCTAACATCCATTCACTCAGTTCTCCAAACAAAACGCTGACAGGCCGATCCTCCGGTAATGCCCGATGATTCTGCAGCTGGAGAAATGCAGGGACAGAGAACAAGCCCACAGTCACGTAGCTTCCGGGGAGCAGGGCCTGTTCTGGAGCCCGGGCAGCTGGTCCCAGACCTGCGCTACCTCCTGGAGCAGGCTCTGCTACCTACAAACTCTACTCTCAGCCGCCACAGCCCACTCCAGAACTAGATGCTGAAATAAATATATGGTTTCCAAGAGACTTTCCAAAAGACCCCAAAAATTAATTTGTAGGTTATTGTTTAGAATGTGTATTTATTTATTTATTTTTCCTATAAAAGAAAATTTACAAGTGAGGTGAGGTTATAGAGAATATCCCCAAATCCTGCTAACATAATGATGTTTAATACAGTGAAAAGGGTCGTGGGGAAGGGGCTGAAGATGCCAGAAGACTGTGCCATGGTTTTGTGGGGTTTGGGAAAGGCCTCAGTGGCCCAGGCTCTTAACGGGGAAGATACCAATAGAGGAGGGTGTGAGTGGCCAGGCGTGTCTCTAGCTGTGGGGTTGACCCGTAGCTCCGTGGGCAGCAGGTGTATTTATTGTAACGCCATCTGTGAATCTTGTATTCCAATGTCACACTAAACTTCAGAGCTGGGGAGATCTTGGCCATCTGACCCCTCATCTTGCATGTGAATAAACTTCAGTAACTTGCGACGATCCGTCCTTAATAATTCACCGAGTTTCGTTGCCAGGAAGGAGCAGAATGAGGATTAGAACCTACGGGCTGGTCATTAAACCTTTTGATGCTTAGCAGTTGTACCTAATGTAAAAGGGCTTTTGGAATCCAGACCTAGACACGTTTCCTGCGACCTTGACCAGCTCCATATCCTTAGGTCTCCAGCGCAAAATTGCTGTTTCTAAGTGTGTTAAATGAATGATCAATTGCAGATTTGCTGATCACTCTGCTCGACTAAAAAAGAAATCTCTCTTTCCTCTCTAGAATCTGCACTCTGCTGTTTTCCTATCCTTCTTTGTTAAGTCTTAGTGGCATCCTCTTGATACAACAAAATACAAAAACTGTAAATAAAAATTGTTTGATGAAAACAAGGCATTATATTTAGAGGTAGTTGTCAATCATTAAAAAAAAAAAAATCCTCCTTGGGAGCCAGGTCCCCAAAGATGAGACTTACTGCGGCAATCTGCAAGTCTTCAATAGCCAATCAACAGACACATTTGTCTACGTCAACACTGGCACAGAATGAAAAAATGATTCACGGAAAGCCCCCAAAATAGCCTGCACAGCGTCGGACTCTCTGGCATCCTCTTTGCCGTGCTAAGTCCGTCTGTGATGCACTAACCGCCTCCCCCCCCCCGGCTGGCCCACAGCCCTCCTTGCCAACTGGCCACATGCTGCTGATGAACAGCCTCTCACCCCTTTCATAACCAGAGCACAAATATTAGATGAATTTCCTTTGAACCTCGCTTCCTCTTGGCTCTTAATATAGTCTGGCTCCTTACAAGAAACACTCTGGGTTCTGGGAGCTACAGATTCCCTTATTAATCACTCTTTTTTTTTTTTTTTTTTTTTCTGGATAGGCAAATATCAAAAGAATTTTTAGCACATCTCCAAGGTATTTGATAGGTTGTATCTGATTGGAAACAATCTCCCATTTCTTAAATATTTCATTCGAATCTGTCACTGCAGTGCGTGGAATACTAACCCTCCAGCCCTTAGAAGGAGGACTAAGGTTTTTCTGTGTGACAGTAACGATATTGATAATAATAAACCTCAGTCGTGTTCTATTTGATGCTTTTTCTGAGAACCCATTTCCTTAGATACCTTTATGTGTAACTGACCAGACAATAGCCAATCTGTATTTAATCCAACTTAATAAAATAATATGTGTTCCGTGTTAGAAGGAAGCATCTGAAAGATTATATTCTTTTTAACACCATTACCCAGTAAGAACACTTTTAACCATAATAATAATAATTTCCAGCTGTCCCAAATCCTAAAAGTAAAGCACCAACCCCCCAAATATATTTTGTTATTGGAACATGTGTAAACAATTATGAATATCTAAACCATACTGGCATGGGGTTTCAGGCTCTCTCCAAAACTGTAAGGAAAAAAATGCCTCTAATAAGCATGTTGATAGATATATCCTACTTCAAAAGTTGCTTTTGCAGACCCGCAGAATAAAGATTTCACTTTTTATATTTTAATAACAAATGTTATAAAGTTTAAATTTCACGTTCAAAAAAGAGTAAAAGGCATCCCTGCAATTCATCTTTCTAATTTGAAAAGCTCAGATTTTTCAAAATGTCCCGAGATCAGAGGGTAGAGATCGATGGTCTCCTCTCGGTGAGATCCCGCTTCTCAGGAAATCAGAGGCCTCTGACTTGATCAAAAGTTGCTGCTTGTTTATTCACTTTTTGTTTTGTTGTATTTTGATTTTTCAAAACCAAAGAAAAGCATATGGATTCGTTAGGCTAAGTATACAGATTTCATTATGCTTAGAAATATTTGGAGGAATAGACTTGTTTAAATCCTAAAAGGTTTAGGTTAAGTGTATTTTTAAATGAAACTGCTTATATTTTACCAGAAGAAGCACTCATGACCTCATTTGGATCTTATTTTAAACACAGTGGATTCCCCTACCTAGGAGCATGGTGTTGTTCAAGATGTGAAATCACTGCGGGCGTCTTTACCAGGACACTAGTTAATAATCTGTTCCTGGAGCTTACTCTCCGTCTCTGTGCTATCGCTTTGCCTCTCTCTCTCTCTCTCTCTCTCTCTCTCTCTCTCTCATTCTCTCTACTCTTTCATTCTCTTTTTTACTTGCACTTGCACATGCATTTCACACACACACACACATACACAGAGTTTCTCTAGGTCAAAACCTAGATCTTTGATCATCTCGTCTAGCACAAGGCCTGGAAGGTGGTTGTTGTTGTTGTTGTTGTTGTTGTTGTTGTTGTTCTTCTTCTTCTTCTTTTTGGGGGGAGGAGAGAGAGAGCATGTGACAGTGGTGGGGGAAGGGGGAGCACAAAGAGAGAGGGAGAGAGAGAATCCCAAGCAGGCTCCACACCCAGCACAGAACATAATGCAAGGCTCGATGTGGGGCTCTAATCTACAACCCTGAGATCATGACCTGAGCAGAAATCAAGAGTCAGAGGCTTCACTGACTGAGCCACCCGGGTGCTCCTGCCTAGAAGATTCTTAATTAATATTTATAAAACTAAACGACACTTCCAGGCTAGATACAAAATTAACTATATGTGCTATTTTTTTTAAGTTATGGTGCTCTATTTAAAAAATGCTGAAGTGCATCATTACATTTGTAGCAGAATAATGATGGCGTCATTCCTGGCCCTGAAGGTTACCCAATAATGCACTTTCTAAATCCTTTATGTTTCAGTAAAAAGAAAGCCTCCTTCTTAGCCTCAGATGTTTACTTCCTCAGCAGCAAGGCAGGTGTGAGGGCACTGGTTGCAAAGACCAGTGACCCATAGGGCTTGCAGTCCTCGTGAGGACAGGCCACCTACTCCCCTCTGCTCCCAAGGGAGAAAGGAAGAGGAGGCCCCAATTCTTCCTGTCTGAGGTAATCACCTGTGACGTCTGGAGATGATTTCAAGACAGAGATAAAGGTGCTTCTTTACCTGGTCAGATGTCTGCTCAGCCTTGCGCCACCAGAGAAGGAGAAAGGCTCTCAGAGACATGGGGGCTGGTGAGGCCCACGAGCTCAGAAGGGGCAAGGGGCTAGAGGTTTATCTGTACTTAGAGGCATTGAGGTATATATCTTAGGACCGCAAGTATTCTGAAGTCAAAGCTGTAGAAGGTAGAAGAAACTAGGTTCAGAGAAGGCTTATCAGGGACACAGCATGGGAAAAAACGGTCCCTGCGACTATGATTATGTCAGGATCCAGTGGAAAGGGCAGCTGAGACTCTCAGGGCTCCAGACAGCTTCACCATCAGGGCTTATTTGAGGAGTTCTCAGTCTACACCAAGAGTAGATGATGAGCTAGACCAATAGTGAAGACTCCTGACAAGGAGATTGCTTTTCTCCTCTCCTTCCTCCTGTCCCAAATCAAAAGGTGTGAATTTATTTATTTATTTAAAAGATTTTATTTATTTATTTATGAGAGACACTGAGAGAGAGGCAGAGACCCAGGCAGAGGGAGAAGCAGGCTCCATGCAGAGAGCCCGATGTGGGATTCGATCCAGGGGCTCCAGGATCATGACCTGAACCAAAGGCTTACACTCAACTGCTGAGCCATCCAGGCGTCCCAAGAGGCATGAATTTAGGAGTGAGTTTAGGTGTCAGTCAGATGCAATTTCTATCTGAGGGCCCTGGGGAAGCATGAATTTCCAAACTCACTGAGGCTGCTACAGAATTCAGGTCCTTGTGGCTGTAGGACTGAAGTTTCCATTTCCTTGCTATTGGTCTGTTGAGGGCTGCTCACTGCATCCAGGGGCCGCATGCATTCCTTGCCATGTGGGTCCTTCTGTCTCCTAAGCCAGTAATGGAGAATCTCCTGCACCTTGAATCACTCTCAGGATTTGTCTCTCTGTCTTCCCTGGACCTAGATTTAATCTCCCTAATTTAGGGTCAACCAATTTTGGACTGTGATTACATCTACAAAATCCCTCCACGGTGACAACTAGATTAGTGTTTGCCTGACTGACCAGAGGCCAGGAACTGAGAGCTACCTCAGGATTAAACCTATTACTCTCTCTATCCATCATAAACTCTAGGGGCCGGGAATCATTTCCCTTGGGAAAGCTTTGGATCCAATATGAAATTAAACTTTTAGTGAATAGACCCAAGTCTTTATATTAAAAATGAGACTATTTATAACTGGCAATGACTAAAGTGTGATGATATAAGGCTTTAATGTCATTAAGGGAGTTAGGCCTCTTAAGAAAAGAGGATAGTTGTTCAGTCAATGGAGTGTGATAGAAGTAGGAATTGGGGGATCCCTGGGTGGCGCAGCGGTTTGGCGCCTGCCTTTGGCCCAGGGCGCGATCCTGGAGACTCGGGATCGAATCCCGGTGCATGGAGCCTGCTTCTCCCTCTGCCTATGTCTCTGCCTCTCTCTCTCTCTCTCTCTCTCTGACTATCATAAATAAATAAAAATAAAAAAGATTAAAAAAAAAAAGAAGTAGGAATTGGAAGAAACAAGATTTTTTTCTTATTTATGTCTTAGACGTTGAGACTCCTCAATCAAAACTATTGTTCATGATTAGAATATAGAAGCTCGAGCAGGGGAGCAGTCTATCATAATAAATGTCCACCTGTCACCTATTGTGCTTGGCACATCTTATCACTCAGCATCCATAACAGCCATATGTAATGGGCACTGTGATCACAGCAAACAAGGGGCAGACCTTGGACTTAAATTCAGGTCTATCTGGTTTTAAAGCTCATGATATTAATTCTTATACAATTAGCGGCTCTTAAACTACCGAGGTATTTTTACCCCAGATGACAAATGAGGAAACCCGCTCAGCCCTGCTATCAGAGCTTTGGGTATTTTCATAATCAAATCATGTTCTGCCCCAAATAAATTCCTGTAAGCTTGACATACAGAGTATGATTAGGCTTTCAAGCATGTGTTAGTTCTTCTTCCAAGATTAGCAGTTTCCCTGCTTTTATTTATTTATTTATTTATTTATTTTTGCATTTCTTTGTTTGTTTTTTACTTAAGTGAAATACTTTAAGAGACCATAATGTGTTGCAAACACAAATCCTTCCAGAGGTGGGTAATACATCTGACCGCATCAGACTAGATGTGAGGCAGTGGAAAGCGGCGGGGACCGTGGCACATGGGAAGCATACGCCCCGTTCAAAGTGAAGAGGAACTCTCAGCTCAACTTGATCATTGCCATCTCGGAGTTCTGGTTCAGTATTGTCAGATCTTCTGAGTCTTCAGGAGAAATCAACATGCATGTATGTTAATGGAAAGCCTCCCAAATGGTACAGGCTGGTAAGGCTTTTCAGAAAGGGCCTTTCTGTCAGCCAAACAAATGAGTAAAAACTCTACCATCAGATTCAACTCACAGGCCTCAGTTTGTATATTCTGATAGAACCCAAATCACTCATGTTATAAATGATGAATTTAATATATATATATTTATATGACTCTTAAAAACCCAACTTGACATGGATTCCATCCACTTCTCTGACTGCATATGAACCACTTTTACTTAGATAATTCTCTATCACATTCAACATCTTTAATGTCAGATGCATTGTTTCTTGCCCCCTCTCGACTTCCCACAACCTTCCATCGATTAGCCAAGGACCTTGAGTGCAAGAAATGCGACTGAATTCTGGCTAAGCTGAGCAGGAAATGAACTTATTTAAAACCTAGCTGGTTACGTGCAGAATTAAACTATTGAGGGAAGACGAAAGGCCCAGGAAGTAGATAGGAATCAAAGGAATGGTAGAAGGCACAGACACTGTCACACCGCGAGAACCTTCTGGTCTGGAAGCCACTCCTGGCATGATCACTCCTGCTGCCACTGGACACACGCTCTTTTCCAGATTCCCCTCTTCCAGATCCCAGAGGCTGCTGCTTCTGCCACTGCTTCATTCCAATAAGTCAGTTCAAAACTGTCACTTCACGTGCGTATCATTTGCTCCAAAATCAAAGTCTTGGAGTGGACACACAGTTGGCCAAGTTTAGATCACACGTCCTCGTCCAATTTATCACAGATGGAACAGGAGCATCTGGCTTTCCCAGTAGAGGAATCCTCCCAAATAAGAAAAGATTGAGTAAACAGGTGGTGAAAAAAATGACAAATATCTCCAGTTCTGGTATTTTGTTGAACCTCACAACCGGAAGACATCTATGGGTTCTGTATAGGTCAGGGTATTTTCACACCTAAGGCTCTCCAAAGACAGACTAAAAAAGGCCTTCTCCAGAGGTCCACACGTTTCCCTTTCAAATGTCCAAAGCATAGATGAGTTGACCACTTGGTGGCAAAATTAAAGAAAGAAATTAGGCATCACAAGCTTGGGTGGACCAGATGACTTTTTAAAAGCTCCCCAATCCATATGTTGTAAAGAAATGACAGGTTAGAAGGATATCCCGGTCTCTGTTCCTGCCAGATGCTCTGCTCTAACTTTCACTGTCGGTGTGTTTGTAAATACCGAGGAGCAGAAGTTCGGGGTGTCACAAGTCTGGTCTGAAGGGCCTGAGGTCCTCTGCGGCCTCCCTGTCCAGATGACATGGGACCTGCCCCACTGCTGGCTACTCGGCCCAGGGTTCAGAGGGGCTGTGGAGGATTTGGAGGATTTGGAGGATTTGGAGGATTTGGAGGATTAGGCCCACAGCTTGCCATCCGATTCGTGTCCTAGTCTACTACACTTGTTGAGCTCACCTCCATCCAGACCTCAGTTTCTTTCAGCATCACCGATTGCTTGTGCACATTGTAGGGGCTTAGGATTTAGGGGCTTAGATCCCCCGCCCCCCGCCCCACTTCTCACCAGGGGTCACCACCCTCACTAGCATCAGCCACCTGCACGTTCCTCTCCTTCCTCCCCCATCACTAGTTTCCCTTACACTAGTGGAGTGGATTCTCAGACTTGAGTGGGTGCCGCGATGTCCCGGAAGGCTTGCTGACCCCAGGCCATTTCTGACTCCTCAGCACTGAGGTGGGGCCCTACACCGCACATGTCCAGCTGGTGTCCTGGTCCTGACGGTGTCTGGCCTCTGGAGCAGGAACTGTACTTTGAGAACCATGGCTTATGCCCTTTCTCGTGCAGAGAGCACCTGCTTTCAGGTGTATGTCGCTCAGGGGCATACTCTTTCCCATACAGTTCCTTTGTGGCACACTTATTTGCATGGTAGGAACCCCTGTTTCTTTAGCTCTTAAGAAACTCTATTGCTGTGTGTGAAAATGCAGATTTCTAGGTAATGTCACTCAGAAGAGTTTTCCAGGGAAAAAAATAAATCCCTTCTACGGCGCTTTCCGTGACTTGACTTTCCAATCCTCTGTTGGTCACTCTGTATTCTTTATGGCACAGATGTGTTTTTATTCTTTTACTTAACATTGTCTGGCCTTTCCTGTAAGTGATTCTGCACTACAAAGAATCTTGTGTGTGTTTTTCTTGAATTCTCCAATCCTGTCAAAGACATATAGGTTTTTGCACATGTAACATATCAGATAATTTCAATAATTATTTTGACAACGTAAATTATTGTCTTTTTAGTTTTATTTGCTCTTGTAAAACATAATTGAAACCTATGAACACAAAAAAGGAACAAAACAAAACAAAAAGGAAAACTTCACCAAATGCCAAAGACATATCATAGAAAGCAGTATGTTTTGAATAAAAACTTTAAGAATCTAGTAAGTGGTTTTCTTTCCTAGGTTGTTTTGTTTGTTGTATCCATTTTGGGAAGAGCCACTTCTAAAGGCAAAAGCACACTTTTTTGTGTCAAATTTTTAAAAACTTCTAAATTGTTAAGTAATGAAAATAAAGGCTGTGCTCATTAATGGACCAGGTTCATGTTTGGTGACACATTGCTGTGTGAATATATTCAAATAATCTTTATCCGCTCCTCCTACTATTCAGTCATGAAAGAGCAATCGTTTAACCAATCTGTACGTCATTAGAAAGTCCTTTTCTTAGAAATTCGTCCCCTCTACCCTCCCATTTCCTTCTCTTTCATTTTGTCCCCAATCTTGAGAGTCCTCACCCCAAAGTTTACAACACATCCACGTCCTACTTCTGTCCTCTGCATGATTACCCGCCACCGAATCTTAAGTTTCTAAATTATTTTTTCTTTCTTTTTCTTCTTTTAATAGTATTTGGGTTGAGAGGAAATGAAATTTTTACTAGTCATAAAAAGTCTTAAAATATTTTAAGATTGGAATGTATGAAGTCCAACATTTCTTTTGATTCTGGCTTTCACTAAAATCATTTGTATTTCATTTGTGAAATGTCTACATGGTCTCTTCAGAATCAAACCAAAATATGATTTCATGTATTTGTGGCTTTTATAAACTCCATGCTATACAGAGTCATCCAAGTTCATAGAAATATGGTAACGCACATAGCCGTTTTCACAAATCAACATCCTTTTTATTAAATCAGTTGAGCAAATCTGATTTTTTTCACTTTAGAATGCTAATCGAGTGAACACAACTTCCCTACCACCTTTGCCAATAGATCCTCTTTGAGTAAATGTTTTTTTTTTTTTTCAAACCACTAGACATTCCACCAAAAGACCACATTTTTCAAAATGTTTTTTCAGTGAAACAGGGATTAGGTGAGGCATCGGAAGACCTGGATTTTTGGGCTGGGTCTGTCACTTATTATCTCAGCGACATTGAGATGCCAGTCAGCTTCTCAGAAAATTGCTCTGATCTGTAAAATGGAGATGATAGTATTTGTCCCAACCTATACTTCACTGGGTTGTCGTGAAGAATAAAACGACAATGGATAGAAAAGCGTTTTGTAAATTAGAAGTCATTAGTGAGATGAGAGAGATTACGTCATGTTCATTTATGTATTAGGAGTATTGGTTAATTTTAAATGATTCCATTCATTCTTTGGGCGGAGAGGGGTTCAGTTAAACATGGTAGGTAATGTCCTGCACCACAGAGGAAAAGCTGCTGTTTTTTCTTTGCTAATAAACTGAAATCAGTAACCAAGTTGGATGAGCCTGTATCGTAAAACAGCTCATGATAATCTCCCTGACAGTTCCAAGGAGACGTTTATCTTTGAATTTTAAGAGGTGAAATTATTTTGGTGCCTTTTATCTTTAGAATAATTCCGTGTTTCTTCTTCCTTGTAAAGTTAAGACTCACGCAGTAAAAAAACAAAACAAACAAACAAAACAAACAAACATGCATACAGCAGGCTCTGACATTTGCTGCAACGTTACAGGAAATAAATGCAGGGGGAAGGTGAAAAAAGTTCTTTAATGTAAAAATTCCTAGGTGTTAACAGATCGTGAAAATCAGCAGCAACTGTTGGGCCCCGGACCATGATCTACGAGGCGAGGGCAGAGGATTCCGCAGAGATGAAAAGAGGGCGTCTGGTGTTTGAGGTGTGGCCGCATTTGACTTTCGTGTCCTTTGGGGACGCGACACGTCCTGCGGGAGGAGAGAGTTCCTGCAGCTGCCTTTGCTAATCAGTCAGTGTGACCCGGGCGCCCGGGGCGGGGGCGGGGGGGCCAGGCCAGTGCGCCAGACCTGGGCCGTGCGGGTCGCTGGGTGGCCGCCGTGCCCCCTGTCCGCGACCTCGGCCTTCGTGGGGTCCTGGGGGGCGGGAGCACAGGCCCGGGGGTGGGGGGGCCTGCAGGTGCAGGAGCACAGGCCCAGTGAGGGGGGCAGGAGCACGGACCTGGGTGGGGAGGGTGCCTGCAGGTGGAGGAGCATGGGCCAGGGGCGCCCTGCAGGTGCAGGAGCACTGGCTGGGGTGGGGGTGGGAGGGCTGCAGGTGGAGGAGCACGGCCTGGGTAGGCGGGGACAGGGGGCAGGAGCACCGGCCTGGGTTGGGGGGCGCAGCCTGCAGGTGCAGGAGCACAGAACTGGTGAGGCGGGCAGGAGCACGGACTTGGGTGGGGAGGGTGCCTGCAGGTGGAGGAGCACGGGGCGGGGGTGCAGGAGCACAGGCCTGGCCCAGGGGGGGTTGAGGGCCCTGCAGGTGCAGGAGCCGCGGGCAGCACAGCTCTGTAGCAGGGGGCACGCCCGGGT
This sequence comes from Canis aureus, assembly GCF_053574225.1. NCBI lineage: Eukaryota > Metazoa > Chordata > Mammalia > Carnivora > Canidae > Canis > Canis aureus. The sequence goes on along the minus strand of NC_135628.1, from coordinate 1,710,530 downwards.
CAGTGCCCAGGTTGGACAGTTGTGTGGCTCTCACGCTGTGAAGGGAACTACTGGAAGCCGTTGGCTTTAGTTTATTTGTTTTTTAAAGATTTTACTTATTTATCCATGAGAGACCCAGACCCAGAGAGAGAGGCAGAGACCCAGGCATGGGGACAAGCAGACTCCCTGCAGGAGCCTGACGTGGGACTCGATCCTGTGACCCTGGGGTCATGGCCTGGGCCACAGGCAGATGCTCAGCCCCGGGCCCCCCGGGCTCCCCGGGCGCCCCAAGCCCCTGGGTTTAGTTCACCCTTGTGTGTGCAGGCCCCCGCGGCCCCGCGGCCTCCCGGGTCACAGCCCAGACCCCAGAAGAGCAGGAGCGTTTCTTCCGGGCAGAGCTTTCATCGGTGCAGAGAATTGCTCGAATCAAAGCTGTTTCTCAGCTGCCCTCGTCACCAGTTGGATATTTAAACTTTCACTCTATGAGAATCTGAAAGGCATTTTTTAAATCCACAGTCCTTACAACATTAGGGAGAAGACTACTGTGGACGTGGTCGTGGGCATCCCACGGAGGAGAATTGCGGAGTCTCGTAGCTCGTTCAAAACACACGATTTTGATGGCCAAAAACACGTTCCTACATGCTTTTCCAGAAACAAGACTATTTGTAAAGCTAGACATTTTAATATGACAAACTCTACACGTTTCATGGTCGTAAGAAAGGGGAAAAATCAAGCTGAAGTGTAAAACGGTAACTAGGCCTTTTTACTTTCTAAATTCATAATGACGGACGCTAATTGAAATCAGTGTCAAATGCAGCGTCAGTATATGTGCACGTACTTGCAAAATGCTCTGATGAAACAGCTTTAAATTTACAATGTTTTTAAAAAATACATGAAATGCAATTGCTATACTGGTCAAAATAATGCATCATGGATGAATATGTATACAAGTTTCAACAGTAAATACATGTCAGGTCATCATGTTTTATAAAACTGTCAAACAAGCTGCCTACAGCTTTCACAGATACGTAAAATTGGCTTAAATCATATTCCTAAGAAAGTGTTAAAATGGTTGTAAAATTAAAATAAATTATTAAGTTCTATAAGAAGGGTAATTAGATAAAATTAACTTTAGTTACGAAAAAGCAACATTATTATTTATACTTTTGAAAAAATTGGTCCTGTTTATTTTCCTCTTTAAAATATATTTTTTGTTTTTAAATACAGTTTTCTATTTTATATTAAGAACAGCGTTGGGGCTCCTGGGGGGCTCAGTGGTTGAGCGTCTGCCTTTGGCTCAGGCCGTGACCCCAGGGTCCTAGGATCGAGTCCCACATCGGGTTCCCCGCAGGGAGCCTGCTTCTCCTTCTGCCTGTGTCTCTGCCTCTCTCTCTGTGTCTCTCATGAATGAATAAATAAAATCTTTTTTTTTTTTTAAAGAACAGTACAATATTGAATTAGATTTAGTTTTATTAGAAGGTACAGATAATCCAAGCTTCTTTGTTTCCATAAAGCTTGGATAAAATGTTTGATCAAAATATCCTTTTCCAAAATATATATATAATTTTCAATTTTTTATTAGCTGCCAGAATTTAAACATCAAAAGATTCACATAAAAATCTGAATTTTTATTCGTGGTCAAGATCTGGCAATCCCAGGTCTGTCTTCCCAGATGACAGCTATTACCATCTTCTGATTTACTCTCCATTGAGTTAAAACCTGGACCATTATATACTCTCCCATTTATACACCATACCTGTGAGCATTCCAGGTGGGCCTCCTACCCAGGGCAGTTCTCAGGAAGGAGCCTGAATTTGGGAATTAATCAAGTCAGGTTGATGAAGGCAATTGATTTCTTTCCAATCATTTGTTTCCATGTTTCCCATTCAAGTAACCATTTATCCCATTATCCTCGTCTCCCTGTGATGACTTCTCATGTAAATGAAGTCTCCTCTATTGTGTTCTCGTCTATTGTGTTCACTCCTGATTCCAGAGCCTGAGCAGATGCTTAATAAACATTTGTTGGTTGAATGAAAATTAGATCTTCCAATAAAAGAGGCTACATAGTGGCCGGATGGCAAAAAAAAAAAAAAAAAAAAAAAAAAAAGTCATTTTGATGATATTTTTCATTTAAACAAGAATATCAAATATAAGTAGGTCCCTGAGAAAATCAATGACTGATCTTCTAAATTCATCATTCTTGCATCCCAGTACCTGATAGAATGCCTGACACATGATGGACGTCCAATAAATATTTGTCGAATAAATGAATGGGTGATCTCCTCCATCTGTGGTGACTGTGTGTCCAGAGGAAGAGCGACAGTCAAAGTGACTCTCTTCGCTCTGTGTTTGGGGTAATAGTGCTGAGATGTGGCTCCTCTAGGGCATTGGTCAACTGATTCTGAGTTAATATCCAAGATAGATTCAGTTTCTTTTTTACAACATAAAAGGAATTGTGTTTGAGATTTCTTTATTTCCCCTGTTAGGAATGGTTCCACTAAAGCAAATGATTTTATCAATGTCTGTGGGAGATAACATTTCCTCCGTTGACCCCCACCCCCACCGTGACTTACACTTGCCATTTTACACTGACCACACCTTAGTGACACTTCTTTACAGGCATATCACCCCAATCATATTTCCCCCTCGTCTTGATCATTTCTGCTACCCTGCAAGACACAGTTGTGCAAGGTTGATGTCCTGCGAGGGTTTGTTGAGCGAGTGTATGAGTGATGCAGAATAAATCCAGACAAGACATACACATAGGTTTTAGAGTGATTAACTTAATGCATCAAAGTCGATAAAATGCCCTATATTCAGCAGCATGAGACACATCGTCAGAAAATCTACATTTTTGAGATTCCTCTGTGACTTGAAGCAGGTGGCTGTACCTCTCTGAGTCCTGGTTTGTGGGGTAGGTAACCTTCACGGGCCCCCTCACCATAGGGTCCCATTCTTCTTGGCCAAAAAGAGTCGTCTATATAAATTCACATTTTTTTTGATTCATTATCAATGTGCACACTTACTCCCTCAAAAATTACGATTAAATAAACTTTATAGTAATACATATAAAATGTTTAAAAAACAGGGCCCAACAAATAATAGCCACTCAGTAAAAGTTAACACTTATTATTGTCATTATTATTATTACAGTGAATCGGATACAGTGTGGATTAAAACAGACACAATCTCTGTCTTCATGGGGCTCAGAGTCTACTGGGAAAACCAAATATTCAGTCAATAACTATACAAATAACAAATTATAATTGTCATACATACTAGGATGAGGAAGTACAAAGTGTAATGAAAAATGAGTTTCCAACCTTCATTAAAATTCAAAAGATGAGATCTTTATTCCTCTCAACTTCATATTGGTATTTTTTTGTCATTGTTAAATGATTTGTAAAGTATGGGGTAAAGGCTTTCTAATACACTCTGTAAGTGTTAATCTCCCTCTACCACTTAAATTTAGGAGAACTCCTGTACCAAAACACTAAAAGTACTCAAACTTAAGTGACTCTTTTTCTTCAGTGCGTCTTTACATATTTTCCAATGGACTGAGTTTGTTTTAATTGCTAATAGAAATAATACTTTAGGTTATCAAATGAAAAAAAGCAATATCTAAATTTAGAGAAACTTATAAACTTAATTTGTGATCACTTGTGTGTCCATTAGCTTGTCAATTTTCCCTGATTGAAAATAACTGTATTTTTGTTAGCAGCATACCATTTTCCAAATTCTGCTGTTATCCAATGATTGCAGACTTAATTGAAAGCAAAAATTTTAAAAATATATAGTATCATTATATCCATTATATCTCCTGAGCCTGCCTTCCAAGTAATGTTTTCTGCAACTTATACGTGGTATTTAATGTAAATTATTATAACCTTTTTGGACTTTCTTTGTAAATGTCATTCAAAATAATAAAATAATGCTGTGAAGTTATCTGATAAATCCTGAATATTTCATTTTCCGGACTTTTCCTAATATTCCAAAACATACCTTATGTATTCTTACCACAATGGATAAAATAGTTTTTCTGTTTTTAAGTCTCTCATTGCCTAAGAATTGGGGTATCTCTATTTACTATTCCTTTTTTTTTTTTTTTTTGACGATTTTATTTATTTATTCATGAGAGACCCAGGGAGAGGCAGAGACACAGGCAGAGGGAGAAGCAGGCTCCATGCAGGGAGCCCGACTCAGGACTCGATCCCAGGACCCCCAGGGTCATGACCTGAGCTGAAGGCAGACACTCAACCACTGAGCCCCCACCGGGGTCCCCTCTATTTTACCATTCTTAGTTTGAAATGGGTTCATTATAAAATCAATGGATATTGATTATTAAATTGACCTCTAGTAGTAGTATATTTTCTGCTTTCATTATGACCTTGGAATTTGGGATCAGAAAGCCTAAGGCTTGGGTCCCTTTCTCTTTTAAAAATCTACTGACTTAATACCCTTCCCTGAAAAGGAAGGCTTTGAGGTAGCTGGTAGTGAACGCTCTATAAAAATAGAGTGGCAGCATGGAGCTGGAGGGAGGGAAAGGTTAAATAATTGGTCAAGGTCGAACAACTGGTAACCCGCAGACCACATCCCTGCGTAAGCCCCAGTCTTCTCTGTGCACCGAGGACAGTGATACGTCGGCCACAGAGAGGGCTGTGCTGGACGCGCAGAGTCAGTATCTTAGCGCTGAATGTTTGGAGACCTGGATTTGCAGATTTACAAATAACTATAAATCTAGTGCTTAATTCACAATGCTAAGCAAATATTGAAAACCAAGAATATTTTTTTTGTCTCACAATTTTATCAATTCTGCCCAGACTGAAGTTCCCTTAGTGGGTTTTTTCCCTAATTGTTTTTCTCTACTTTCAGTTGGAACTATACTGGTGATATTTTTTTTTTCTTCTTTTGCCTTAATATAGTTAGTAAATCTCCTATGAACCTTAAAGATTATGGAAAGCTGCTTCCTCATAAGAAGATATAGTGATGTTGGTGTCAAAAAAACCCACTTAGCAAATATGATATATATCCTTTCAGAATTTTGATTTATGTGCCTGTTTAAAATAGAAGACCTATCATAAATGGATAGACAAAAAAACAAAAATACAAAACACAAAACAAAACAAAAAAATAAATGGATAGACAGATAAGTAGGTAGATAGCTTAGTCTAAACATCTGAATAGTTTAGAGTTTTGTATTATGTCTCAAAGCCAAGTCCTACACAGAACATAATCTACAATACTTTGGAGTAGAGGAGTGTAACCCGTTACTCAATGTACATTGTCAGATCCAGCTGGCTCTATCAGGCTAAGGAGAATAACCTAGATTTATCATTAAAGGATTTATAAGTGTCTGGTGATTAATAATTTTAAGCTTTATACAAATAAAAATGGATCCAGATTGAATATATACGTGCATACACACACACTGCCCTATGATGGTCCACTTTCTTCATGGGTGCCTGTATTTTGAATCTCCAACTGGAAACCAGTGTCTGTGAGGCAAAGGTCGCTCTTGTGTGTGGGGCGGTGGAAGGAACTGGAAGGAGCTTTATCTCTTCCCTTATCACTCAGCTCAACGACATGCAGTTGTTCAGACGGGCTTGTAACAACCCACAAAATAATGGTGTTTTACATGTTGATACCCATTTAACCATCACAGCGGCCCTGTAAAAACCATTTTATAGTTATAAGAACCGAGGCACAGGGCAGTTAGGTATGTCGCTGAGATTACCTGGGAAAGTGGAGCTGGGATTCAAATGCCATTTGGTTCCAAAATCTTCTGTTCTCAACTGTTCTTCCTTTCTGCCTTAGCCAGAGGCCACCTGGTTATTGTACTGCAAGGACGTGTTTGTTCCTTGGATTCAAATATGAACAGTTCAAGAAAGCCACCAAATTAAAGACGAATCATCTCTAAAATGAAGGCCTCATTTTTAAGTCAAAATAAGTTTTGCATCAATGGCTCTCATAGTTTGGAACTTGTCAGCGCGACCTGGCCGTTTCCCCAGCGTAGGGAGACAGAGAGGCAAGCTGAAGCTGGCCCCCAGGTGAGCCAGCAGGTGAAACAACACTTGTCAGGCGACACAGCCCGACCTTGGCACCTGGTGGATCTGTTTTCCTAGAAACGGTGGCCGCAGAGCTACCGGAAGCTGCACGGTGCCTTGAGGTGCGCAGCCTCCTATGCTGAGTGGCCAGGAGCGAAGACGCTTGGTGATTTAGGACGGGCAGGTTGAAGCACGTAAAGGACTCTGCCCACAGGAATAGGGTTAAAAAGGTAGCAACAGGGAGTTTTCACTTAAAAAAAAAAAAAAAATCTTAGCGCTGAAAACAAAGCCTACCGAGGGACACCGAAGGAGCAGGGAATTTCTAGAAGTATTTCATGCAGTTACAACATTCATAGGAGCCACCACTATCTTTCTCATGGTTTGCCTGTTTTCCTTTTCTTTTTTAATTTTTTAAAGATTGTTTTCCAGGGAATCCATAGCTTTTGTCATGTCACATTTGGAATATTACCAAAATAATAATAATAATAATCGGTTGGAATGTCACATTTAGATTTGGTTCACTTGTTACTAAAAACATAAACCAATTGGATGGAGTTCAGAGGAAAGCAAGAGAGACCATTAAGAGGATGGGCAGACTGATTTATTTGCCATGATTAAAGGAACCAAATATGCCCAAAAAGAGAAGCAAGGGGCATGACCCCGGCTCACAAATATCTGAAAGATGCAGGGGCTCCTGCAAGGAGACGCTTTTTATTTTTTAATCTGCATCACAGTGAGCATATCTCGTCCCCCATAGATCTGGTTTAGAAGGGAAAACCGCTACTTGTGCTTGGGTAGGGACAGCAGGAGGGACCGTGTGATGCCCCCCCCCCCCCGAGCCCCCTCTCAGCACACACTCCCCCATTCTGGAAAAGACCAGGGCGATCTGAAGTAAGACGCAAGGTGTTTCTATATCATGTTCATCAAGGGAATTTCTGAAACCCTTGGCCAAGGAGGCCTCTGGGATCCCAGTGGGCAGACGTGCTCCGAAGAGCACGAGGCTTGGTGGCGCTCGGGCGAGTCTGTCCTGTTCTGAGAGGACTCTGGCCGCACGGGCCTTGCTTAGGGGGTGAGGAGCGGGCCGGCTCACGTGTCTCCATTTGGGTTGGTTTCTTGGTCTTCGTGCCACTGGGATCTACGTAGATGCATCAGGACCAAATTACTTTCGAGCTCTTTTCCCTTTAGTGGAAAGGCTTCCCAGTGGGAGAGATACGGTTCCTCTCTTGGCTCCGTGTCTGGCTTCTTAAAATGCAAACGACCAACTCTTACCTTCTAACGGCCAGGAATCGAACAGGACGCGGGCTGAGCGTCCAGCTGTCCCGCTCACCGAAGGTGCCGGGTTGGTACCAGTCCTCCCTCCTTGGCACCACCCCATTCTCTCTTCATCCTGGCAACCTCTACTGAAACTAAATCTGCACAAATTCCTGGCGTTGCCCATTTTAAATATTTTTCTAGAGAAGCAGAAAAGTTGATTTTATCTGAAAATTCTCAATTCACAAAAAAAAAAAAAAATTTTTTTTTTTTTTGAAAAAGCTTTAAAACCTCATAGAGGCCAAACAAAATACAAATATAGACACATGATTTCTTCCATAGAGAGTTTTGGAAAGGCTGTGGTTGAGGTATAAGGTGACCTAATGTCTTTAAAAATATTACAAATCCAAAAAAAAAAAAAGACTTTTAGAAAAGTAAAACAGGCATCAAATGCAAAGGAACAGATCTTAAAGAAAAAGTGCGGTGGACTAGCTCTTTCCAAGGAGCAGCCAGTCGGTAGGAAGCGCTGCCCCGGAGCTGAGTGACTGACCCGTCTTAGAGAATGGGTTTGCCAATGGCCTTCAGGTTTTATCACCGTAAATGTAACGAGGTGTTGTCTTGTGATATTAGCCCACGCGTCTCCCCCTTGACCTGCTCGCCCGACCGCCTTCCACGCAGAAATCCCCTGGTAAGGCTGTTGCGGCGTCAAACGGTGAGGACGTGGTCAGTGCAGTGAGCTGAATTCTGCCCACGGAAGGGATTTCTAGGAAGCAGGCCCTCAGGACCACCTCCGGGCTGTTCCAATTCTCTGGATTCCGGAACAGGAGGAAAAGGCAGCCAGGAAGCAAGAGAGCTGGGGGCTGGGTGCATCCCCGAGAAGAGGCCCCTACAGATTGTCTCTGTCCCCAGAGCCACAATGAGGTTGGGCCTGGTAGCAGAGGAGCCCTGGGCCTCGCCGTGCCGGTACAGGCTGTGAGGAGGGGGCGAGTGGAGCTAGCAGCTTGGAAAGTGGGAGAAACAGCAGCGTGGAAGGGAGCGTCCAGGACAACCCCATCGACCGTCTGATGGCCCCGCGACCGAATGCAGACACATCAGGAACTTTCTCATCCTCTGACTTCCTGGGAGGATGGAACTTGCACCTAAACTAAAACCCATGTACAAAATTTTTTTTTTTTTTTATTCTGCTGAAGAGCCTTACGCTTGTGCTGTGATGTCAGGGCAGAGAGGAGGCGGGGACGGCTTGGTCAGAAAGACCCACGTGAGGTGCATTTGAAGATGACTATGACAAATGAAAAGCAAGGGGCGCCCAGGTGGCTCAGTCGGTTAAGAGACCAGCTGTTGATCTCAGCTCAGATGTCGATGTCAGGGTGGTGAGTTCAAGCCCCGCACTGGGTTCCTACCCCAACGCGGAGCCTATTTTAAAAAGGAAAGAAAGATAGCAAGTTGTGCAGATAGGTGGACAGGACTGTGGAAAGTGTTGTGGCCTGAACTACGGTTGAGGTGATGCACGGGGCCGTCCTGATGAAGGTGGAGGCAGGAGGGAAGGAGCCAAGCAGTGAAGTGTGGTGAGAGGACCTGAGCTTGCAGGACAGAGGGCGAATGGGGCCCAGGAAGCACCAGTGCGTACCCTGGGAGAGGAGGAGCTGAGTCCGTTGAGCCCACGGGGGTGTTCCCTGGACGAGTTGAGAAGACGCAGGCGGGTCATGAAACCGAGAGATCAGGCCCTGGAAGCACGTCGGAAAGAGCAGGATGAGACGAGGGTTGGGTGTGGGAGTCACTGGTACAAAAGCGAAAGTCCGGGAAGCCAGATGAATCACTGAGGGAAGAGAGCGGAGCCAAGACGTCCAAGGGGAGAACTGGGGGCCAGCCCTGTGTCCCGGCCGTGGGAGAGGCCGCGGGAAACAAGGCCAGACGCAGGGGAGCTGAACCACGCAGTACCAGGCCCGAAAGCCAAGTGCGAGAGATGCTCCAGAGTGGAGCCACCGCTGGCCTCGATGGCTGTCGCTCTGGCGACCTCAGGGTGACCCGCTTCCCCGGAACCGTGAGGGCAGAAGCCAGGTTCCTAAGGTAAGGAAGGAGCGGATGAGGAGGATCAAGGGCGGTGGAGGTGAACGCTCTGTGCAAGCGGCGTGGCGGCCGCGGCAGTGGAGGAGGACGGAGGCGGGCGCGGCCCGCGGGCAGCATCCAGCCTCATCAGCCCCGTAGGTTTGATGCGTGTGGGCAATAAATCTAAGGAGTGGGGAGGATCCTTATCTGAGGATGACTTCATGCCCCACGTCCCACTGAAGCGGCATCCCCAGAGCCTACAGAATGGAATGTTTCTGGTACCTTCTCCCCAGCGGCCCCAGGAGGCCGCTTGTTCCTGAGTTGATACCTTGACGTCTTGAATTATGGAACTCACTGTATTTGCCTCATATCCTCTTTTGATTTGCTGTCGTCAGCCTGAAGTTAAGTGTGTCCAAGTGTTTAAAATTCGAGATGACTCACGGCTCGACGGCAACGCAGCAGTCTAGGGCTGGCTTCTGCACCACCGCGTCTCCCAGGGCTCGGCCGGCGCTGGTCCGAGGCAGGGGGAGCAAGTGCGTTTCGATTATATGAATAAGAAGCCAACTTAGGGGATCCCTGGGTGGCGCAGCGGTTTGGCGCCTGCCTTTGGCCCAGGGCGTGATCCTGGAGACCCGGGATCGAGTCCCACGTCAGGTTCCCGGTGCATGGAGCCTGCTTCTCCCTCTGCCTGTGTCTCTGCCTCTCTCTCTCTCTCTCTCTCTGTGTGTGACTATCATAAAAATAAATAAATAAATAAATAAAATAAAAATAAAAAAATAAAAAAAAGAAGCCAACTTAAATGCATTGCTTGGGTCGCCTGTGATCTCCTTAGTAAATGCTTAATGCTTTAAACCATTCACAGTACTTGTGAGGGGGAAAAAGAAGCTAACATAACGAGTGTGCTTGGTTATGATATATATTGGGATCGAAAACATCGGAGCGTGGAACCGACCGGCAGTCGTGTTTTTGTGTTTACCGTAGGACGTCGTCAAAGCTCCCCTCACTTTACTAATCTCTCAATGACTGAGGTTCCTTGTATTTCCGGAATTCTGGAATGGTCTCAGATGTGGCCTAGACGATGTCTAGCTTTCTTCCTGGCAAATTCTCAACCGTCAGGGTCCCCTTGCACTGAGGCCAACTGCAAGAGACGTGTGATGATTCTCGAACTGACTCATTATGTCTTCATACGAGGTGGTTATCACTGCAGGACAAACTCATGGCCTATTTTCACTGTTTTCCCAGCTGTTGGCTTGTTTCATCTTTTTTTTTTCTTTTTTTTTTTTTTAAGCCTATACATGCATAGTTTTTCCAGGTTTTCAGAAGCATATTTCTCTGGGAAAATACCAATACTAAAATGGAAATAAGGAAAAATATAATAAAATGCAAATAGACTTTTAATGGGCCGGTAAATCTGATTTTCTTTTCAAGAATCTGAGGCTCTTAATTTGGTTTTCTCCATTATTCATGCACAAAGGATACTCTTTTTCTTTTCAGCCAGAAATATCTCTTTTGTTTGACTTTCTTTTAAAAAACACTAGATTCTACATTTTTTATCACTCTAATTGGTAGTTTTGCTCACCATTCATCTCATTTTAATGTTTTTAAAAATATAACAAAAGTTAGGCTTCAGAGAAGCCAAAAATAACAAAGTAAGCAGTCCTTCAGATGAGGATAGGAATTTTTATTTTAGTACTTTGAAGCCAATAGTTTAGTAATAGGCTCAGAAAATTATTTTAATACAGAGCGCCTGGGTGGCTCAGTCAATTAAGCATCCAACTCTTGATTTGGGCTCAAGTCATGATCTCAAGGTGGCGAGATCGAGCCCCGTGTCAGGCTCTGTCAGTGGGCAGTCTGCTTCAGATTGTCCCCCTCCCTCTGCAACCCCCCTGCTCCCTCTTTTTCTAAAATAAATCTTAAAAAAATATTTTAATACATTAATTTAATATTAATATTTTAATATTTTAATATTTAATACAACCCCACGGAGTTTGTGACAAAAATGTAGACTCACATGGTATATTTTCTGCATATGCTTGTTCTGCGAGGGTTTCCTACCTGATTGTCACTTCCTCAGGTGATTCGCACCTTGAGACACACTCTGTACCACTTACGTCTATTATCACTATTGTATGTAGTGTCTGCACACTAGATATTTCTTTGCTATGCAGTGAGAAGAGTGGAGAAAAGAAGAGCATTAGGTCTGCCCTTTATGGCAGGGACAGGAGACCATCACTAAATGATCGGGCTGGTAGTTTTTAAAATCAATACTTCATCTCTGATACTTGTCATCTTAAAAACTAATGTAGTGATTAGCAGGCACATGTCTCCGCATTTAGTTGTCTCCAAACTAACTTGACTTCTTTTCACAAAATAATTGTTCAAGCTACTCTTTTTCCATCATTTTTAAGAAATACCCAATAATAAGGGCTCTGTGGCTGTCAGGCAAGCCACGTGACATCACGTGTGACGATTCTTAAACTGATTTACTGTTTTCACATGAGTGATTATCACACTGTGGGAGACACAACTGTGTTCAGCTAATGCCTGTTTTACATATTTTTTTAAAAGGTAAATGTTTTTCCAGCTTGCCTGGCACAGAGGTATATTCTTCAGGTATCCTTGAGGGTTTAGGAGCATTTCACCCAACACCTATGAGGAAAAGGATATTCTGTGCAGAGAGAACAGAATGAAAACTGAAACATGAAAACTGAAGTTGCCAGTGGCTCAAATAATGAGATATTTACGTATTGCTTGGTAAAGATCCATGATCTCCAGGCTCCAGCAATGACTGGATTATGTTGGAATCTGTACATTTCCTTGGATGGAACTCAAGATATTAATTTGAAACGCATTTCTAACGCAATATTGCTATGATTAATACATAAATACGGTATTGATTTTGAACGGCAATAGTTAAGACTTTTTAAATTTTTATATTCTATATCAGAGAAATGTCATAGAAAGTGCCATCCAATTCCATTACCAACATTGGTTCTTAACTAAAAGACATTTTAGGTAAGATGTCAGCTGGGCTAAAATGTCAACGTAAAAGTTGGCGAGTATCGTTGCTTGCACGAATAGATTTGTAATATTTTAATGAACTTTAGTAAGTTTGTTACCCCCAAAAATGTGAGAAAGGTTCTATTTTCTGGTCCATTTTACGGATGGGGAAAATGAAGCACAGAGTGGATGAGTCACTTTCCAAAGACCACACAGCTAGCTTATGGCGGGTCTGGGACGTGATTGTCAGACTCTAAGAAACTCTAACTAAAAGAATATTGGGCGCGTGTTGATTGTGTTTCAGTCTCACAGCTCTTAATGTAGTTAGGAGTTAGGTATTTCTGGACAAAACTGATATGTGGAGATCCAAAAGCTATCTCTCTTCCAAAATAAACATGGGAAAGTATTTAGGGGCCACTTATGCCCATGTGCTTCAGCTGTGTCACACATGTGTACTTCCCTCATAAAAAACGCTCTGCGCTGGACATCCAACGTATTAAAATACTTCTGTTCTCTTAGACAATAAGAAACAGTAAAAACCACTATAAAAGCTACAGTGGAATTAGGCCTGTCAGCCCACACTAAGCATTTAAATGAGAGTTTTTTATTTTTAGTTTTAACGATGTTACATTTCCTGAAATCAACATCCATATAAAGTCCATAGAAATAAAACCTGAAGAGGCAGGTGGACAGTGTTAAGCAGATCAGCCTTTATCCAAATGAAAGAAATCCGCTTAATGGAGACAGTAGCTGGAAATAGCTCAGTAAATCATTTCCCCCGCGCTCTTCCTCTCCTCCCGTCGCTGTTTGCTTTGTGGTTCTCGAGCATCACTGTGTTTCTAAGCCCGACACCTGTCCTCTGGCTCATCTGACGGTCGGTGCGACTGGAACGTGCCACCGGCAAGCGCGGCTGGGGAGACCGTGGCCAGGTCAGGGGGCCCTGGGCTCCGGGTCTCTGTCCCTTCAGAACCGCTGGGGTCACTTTGGTCAAGTCACTCAACCTCATCGCTGAGATGAGGACACCAGTACCTACGTCACTGTGCGGTTGTGAGCATTATTTCACTAAATAAGAAAACACAGGGAGCCTGAAGACGGCCCCGCCTGGCACAGGGAAGGTGACTAACGTACATTAGCTCCTCTCTTTTACCTACTTGCCTTTTTACTAGAATTTTTTTCCTTCAAGGAATTATTCCAATTTATCATTCTAAGCTCTATCCTTTGTGCTTTTAAAGAAAAAAAAAATCTCATTTGTTTTTTTCCATGAAGCTTTACAAACATGTAAGAATCTGCCAAAAATTATCAGCATGAGTAGTCGCGGATAATTCATAGTAATCGTGTGTGCGAGAACCCGCAAGCTTTCCCCTGGTGCCCAGGGCTTATCTGGGCTTATCTGGGCTGAGAAGTCACTCGGCTGATGGTGGCCCGTTGGGTGGTTCTCTCAACAACTCTAGCAGTTTCTGTTGCTGCTCAGCGTTGAAGCTCTCGTTTTTGTAGCCGAGTGGGAAATTGGCAAATTGCATCAATTTTAAAATCTAAGTAATATTTGCTTCCATATTTTTGAAACTCCTGAAAACTAGGCTTGTGAAGGTTGTCAGCCGAGAGATGTTTACTGAACATTAACGGGCTCACAGATTTGGGAATATGGGGGATCCCCGGCCCCCACGCCAAGCTCCCCAGGGAAGGGAGGAGGGCAGCGTGCACGCAGGACTTCCAGAAGCCTGCAGACTCTGAGGCCCGACGGTCATAAGGTGTGGGCTTTGTCCTCACGTTCCCTCACAGATCTTTGAGCCTAAGAAGGGAAGCGACAAGCAAGGATAAGTGGATAACGAGCTGTAGCCAGCCGCCCAGGTAAAGGTTTGGCACGAATACCTCACCTATTACTGGGAATTGGCTCTACGTAGAAGAACAGAACTGATATTTTTTTCCAGGTGAATTTCAATTTTGCATTCAAAGCTGGTTTATGACATACATTAAGAATCAGGCACAAAATTGGTTGTTTTGATAACTGAAGAGGTACCAGGCTGTTGAGGATTAAAGACTCATGCAACTCACTTAGGGGAAAACCAGTTGTTCCCTACATTTCTTTAAAAATGATTTCTTTTGTGTGACTTTTGTCTTCCAAGAGGAAGGAAGTGGAACCACAGTTGCATTCTTCGTGTGGATATTGAAAAGTTTAGATTTAGCCTTTTTCCCCCCTATTATTTAAATGATACATTGACATTGTAAAGGGGGGAGGCGAGGCTGGTTAGGCTGCAGAAAAGCTAAGGGCAAACCAATAGCTTTTGTGAACAGTTAAAATGTGAACAATTGAAATGTAAACGCAGTGGAGATCCTAGTCCACTTTCAGATAAATGTGAAATAAATAATATTATTATTCTAATTTAATCCTAAAGCTGTTTTTCATTATTTCTGGGTTTTACCACACCCATCAAAAGCCATACACTGCTTAACGTTTCTTGTAAAGCCTGTAAGGGGACTCATATTTCCTCTTAATAAGTTTTGCATTGTGTTTCATACAGAAAACCAGTGGGTGGGTTTTCCATTTCTTCCAACTTTAACAATATTAAAGATAATTGTAACTATTTTCTGAGTTATCCTTTGTTATACTGAGTTAGGCTGAGTACACTCAACAATTGCCTCAATCAAAAGCTGGCAGATAAACCGGAGTAAGAACCGGAAGTGGGAAAACAGAAGATCATTGCAGAATGGATGCGCCAGCGAGAGTGCCCAGTTCTCACTGGTAGTAAATGAACGAACGGGGGAATAAGGATGAATAAGTCTTAAAAGATAAATGACTTCTCTCTGAAAACAGTTAGGTTTCTTTAACAAATCGGCCCTTGCAAAGCCTAGAGAAGGAAACCATATTCAAGTGAGACTACGGTCGAAAGCATAGAAATAACTATTGCTGCAGATGGAACCGTTTGATTCCGATGGCTAAGCGAACAGGGAGGAGGACACAGCGATTCCTTTACGAGGTTAACCTCACTCTGTTCTGCAGTTAAAACTGCCCACCAGCTTCCATGGAACCTCTCAGAAATGGGTGCTGTTCTGGTCAACGACCGCGTAGAGTGTGCAAGCCAAGAAGCGATGGCCCACTGCAACCGTAACGCTCCCCCTGAGGCCCAGGGTAGAGTAAAGGTCCTCCAGGTCAATAGCATCAAATTCTTCTTTGTATGAAGAAGACAATATGAAGAAGAAGACTGTATGAAGAAGACGATGCCATCCCCGGGAAGTTTTAAATGGTTAGACAGATAGAAATAAACCATTACTAGACCAGAAATGTGACAAATGGTGTGTCTCTATTACAGCGATGGAATGAGATAGAAGAAAATGTGTTCTCTTACTCTTCGGTAATTATCCATTTCATGAACAAATAAGATCAACAGTGTAGGAAAACACTCGTTGTATCTATTTTTTACTTTGGACAAGTTTGAATTTTAATTCCAAAATCTTTCTTCAATCATAGGAGATACAATAAATAAATGCGCAATACCCAAAGATTGGTGATATATAATAGCCAGGAGCTAAAAACAAAATATACTTTATTGCCAATAATTAAGAATATAGTTTTTTTTGTTTGTTTGTTTTGCTGTGGAATCAATAGTTCAGTAATTGTAGAGATTTTGGTAGAAACTGTACGGAAGGGATCCCTGGGTGGCGCAGCGGTTTGGCGCCTGCCTTTGGCCCAGGGCGCGATCCTGGAGACCCGGGATCGAATCCCACATCGGGCTCCCGGTGCATGGAGCCTGCTTCTCCCTCTGCCTGTGTCTCTGCCTCTCTCTCTCTCTCTGCATGACTATCATAAATAAATTTTTAAAAAAATTTTAAAAAAAAGAAAATGTACGGAAAAAGATTAAGTTCAATATGACTGCCTCCTGCTCTTCATTACCTGTTTCTACAAAACAGCTTGTCCAGGAGTGCAAAACTCAGCAAGCCACTGCGTTTGGTGAACATGGGCAAACTGTGCGTGCACTAGGGGTTCTTGTGATGAATTGCTACTGCGGACACGCGTCCAATTATCACAGTTTCCTAGTAGATTTTTAGATCCGCACCATGCTGCTGCTAACTGAGATTCTATGCTCGAAAAAATCCATAAGCCCCGTTCCAGCAAAAGTGAAGGAAGCCAATGAGCTGAGAAAATTGCAGAGGACAGGTAGTGCTCTGACACAGGACATTCCAAATGCTTTGCAAACAACTAGTTAGTCATATGTGGTAATGTATTAAAGTGTTGAAAATCACACCCAATGAACTGGATACCACTCCAATTACCGTGGAATATATATTTTATATTGTTGGTGGTAACACTGGCTGCCTTTCCATAGCATCGTCAAGAAAATAGACCCAGGATAAGAAAAGCATTTATTTTCAAATATATTTTATTTGCTTCCCTGCCCAAGACATTATTCCATATTCAAGATCTGGTTATTGATAATTTTGAGCAAGCAGGGAAGCGAATTTGCAAATGCTGTCCAAATTTTTGTTACGGCCCTTTACTCTTTCTCTGTCTTTGCTAAAGTATGCTTCGAGTTTTGCTTCAAGTCTTGGAAATCATCTAAAAATTATATGTGCAGGAATTTTTAGCAAACTTCTTTTTTCATGATTTTAAAAGTTTGTAAGATGTTTGAATATTGTGGATGAGACGCTAGCACTTATCTTCTATATGGTTATTATAAAAGAGAGTCATTATGGCTCTATTTGGAATTCCTGATGTTTTACGCCTCCACCATAGTGCTGTCCTTAGGCCAATATGAATTTCTTTTATTTCCTGGTGCCTGAAACACTGAACACCAGAATAATATATAATTCTTAGAAAGCTCACACATAGGATATGATATATATATATATATATATATATATATATAGAGAGAGAGAGAGAGAGAGAGAGAGAGAGAAATCATCAAAATAGGATGTCACTTTATTAAAGAAACAAAGTCTTTTGCAAGACCAAGAAATGAAAGAACCAAGCATTCTTTAAATGGCTATCAATATTTTAATCTTAAATCTTCGCAAGTCTAGCAGCACCTGGTCTAATCAAACTAGTCATAGCTGAGGTTTTCACCCAGTGATTCAGTTTTCTTCAACTTAATCTTTTCTAGAGAGAAAAGGAATTCTCTACCCATCTTCTCAAAACCCCTGCAAAGAGGTGAAAATCGGGGGTATGTATTCAGGCTTGCATCCCAGGGAGCTAGGTCATCGTGCGTCCCAGGGCCCTGCCTCAGGTGTAGCCTTCCTTGTGGCTTCCTGCATCCTTGCAGCCCAATCTGTAAGCTGGTCCCGTCGGGCCTCTCCCTGCATCCCCAGCCAGCTCGGGGACACACTCCTTCATTCTCTTCATCATGGGTAGAGTCTTCTCAGCACTTCTCAGTGTTCTCAGTGGTCAACAAAAGAGACGTGATTGCTCTTCCACTCTTCTGGATCTCACAAATACACTTGAGGATGTAGACATGAGACATCCAAATAAATGAGATAATAACTATGGGATATGCAGAGTGCAGGAAAGGAAGTGATGGACAGTGACAGGGAGACCTGCCGGCAGTGCTGTTAGGAGCATCTCGCCCCGAAGGGATGTTTCAGGTCTTGAGGAAGGCCATGACGAGAAGGTACCAGGCATAAAGACCTGTGGCACTTTCAAAGGAAGGAAAGGCTGGTTTGGTGAGAGGGTGGTTGGACGAGGAAGAAGGCCGTGCGTGAAGGGAACGGAGAGGGAGGTGGGCCAACTGCGCAGGGTCTCGAAGGCCACAGCAGGGAGCATGCACTTGATGCTCATCGCACCTACAGGGACCTCAGACTCATCATGTCCAAAATTAGAACTTGTGATCTTGCCTGTATCAGGTCAGCGAAGAAGAGGAGACACTTGGGGTCTTTCAAACAGAGTTAATTTAATGGAGGGGATTGTTCACATGGGTGATAGAGGAGTGAGAGGCAAAACAGAATGGGGAGACAACCCAGAGATGGCCAGGTCTCCACCCACTGGTGAGACAAAACAGGGAGCTGGCTTTGCAGACTCTGGTTCTCTCGCTCCTGATTACAATGTGGCCTTGATGTTAGGAACATAGATGATTTGTTTTATTTTATTTTATTTTATTTTGTTTTCTTTTGTTTTCTTTTCTTTTACTTCTTTCTTTTAATTTTATGGGTTGAACAGATATACCACATGCTTCCTGACATGGTGCACAGAGAAAGTACACAGCACCACCCAATTAGATGCAATGTTTATGTTTTGTTTTTTTATTTCTAAAGATTGTATTTATTTATTTGAGAGAGAGAGAGAGAGAGAGAGCGTGCACAGGCAGGGGAGGGGCAGAGGGAGGGAGAAGCAGGCTTTTGAAGAGGGAGAGGGGCAGGGAGCTGGACGTGGGGCTCGATCCCATGATCGTGACCTGAATGGAAAGCAGACCCTTAACTGACTGAGCCACCC
This sequence comes from Canis aureus, assembly GCF_053574225.1. NCBI lineage: Eukaryota > Metazoa > Chordata > Mammalia > Carnivora > Canidae > Canis > Canis aureus. Next base: position 1,691,792 of record NC_135628.1, on the reverse strand, counting down.
AGGGGCCCCTGGAGGCAATGTTTGGATCTCATTAGCTTCATAATACAACCAAACTAATAATGATCAGAAGACATGTATACGCAATAAGAGTGACACGTATAAACAATAAATATTGGATATTTGTCGGGCTCCCCACAGGGAGCTTGCTTCTCCCTCTGCCTGGGTCTCTGCCTCTCTGTGTGTCTCTCATGAGTAAATAAATAAAATTTTAAAATAATAATAATAAAAATAAATAAATAAATAAATAAATAAATAAATAAATAAATAAATCAAACAAAATAATCCAGGGAGAGGGGTGCCTGCATGGCTCAGTTGGTGAAGTGTCTGATTCATGACCTCAGGTCCTGAGCTCAAGCCTTCATTGTGCCCTTGCTGGGCTTCATGCCTAGTGTGGAGCCTACTTAAAAAATAATAATAATTCAGTGAGAATAGGTCAGGGACTAGAAGTTTAGATAAAATCAAATTGATCATGTGTAGGTAATTGTTGAAGATGGGTGTTCAGTAGACTGCTCTATCTATTTTGTTTGCACTTTTCGACATATAAGACATTAGATCCGTTTGGGAGAACAGAAAGCCCTTCCTAGAGAGAGCTCGTGAGGAGAAGAGATAAAAGACAGAAAAGTTGAGCCTTGAAAGCTATAAGTTTGAGAGGCAGGGAAAGGGAGAAACCAGAAAAGGGAACAGACGGCAAGGGGCGGGGATGAGGGAAGAAAAGCCGGAGGGTGCGGCGTCACAAAGCCGAGACGGAATCGGGGTGCCGTCAACATATGTGCAGTGCCCTGAAGAGTAGGGTGACGGGAGGCAGGACAGTCCTTCTCGTCCCGGGTGTGATCTGGGGCTCTCTGGTCTCGGCGGCAAGGGGCCAGGGAGGGATGAGGTGGGGGTGGGCCTGGGGAGGAGCGGTAGGAGGCGAGCTGCCCGGGCTCCAGGAGGCCAGTATGTGGCCGAGCACCAGGAGCCTTGGCTCCCGTTTGCCTTCAGACCCTGCAGGCTTATCCTAGGAGCGGCTCGGCCACTTCTGCTGCATCGTCTCTGCTGCATCTCATGGCGGGAGTTAGGCCTCCCTCGATCCTGACTACACATTGCCGCTTCCACCTTCAATTCTAACATCTTCCATGCTCCAAGATAGCTTTTTTTCTCTTATTTATGGAGGGCATCTTTTATATCATGAAGAAGTCCCGTAAAACCAAAGAAAGAGTGTTAGCAAAAACAAGTCATACCGCCTTTCAATCTATGAGAAACAAAGAGCTTATCCATAGGTGACTTTTTTAGGTTCCCACAGCTTTCGGAAAAGAAACGAGATTGGTTTTAGCCATCCCCTTATCCTACTTTCTTTCTTTTTTTCCTGTAAGTTGCATATTATTGCCTTCTTCATCATCTTACCTCTATGCCCACTCGGGATAGAGATGTAAAGATGTGTGTAGTCATCCCATGCGTAAATCAACAGGTATTTGTTGAGTACTTGTCAAGTGTCAGGCACTACTAGACGGACACCAGGCAATAACAGAGGACCAGAAAGAGGCGGGAAACAAAAACCGACAAGAGCCCGCCTTCATGAAACTGATGTTTGGGTTGAAGAGATACTTAGAACGTCCAACAAAAAAAACCATGCAGTTTATCAGGTAGTGATGAATGCTACAGGGAAAGAACAAGCACAGTCAACAGACAGTGTGCAAAGGGTGCTGTTTCCATCATTGGTCAGAGAAATTGTTATGATGAAGCAGCATTTGAGCGGAGACCTGAATGAGTGAGAGAAAGTGAGCCTTGCCCTCTGTGAAGAGCGCCCCAGGCAGAAGGAAGAGCGAGTGCACAGGCCCCGAGGTGAGCACACGCGTGGTGGCTTGGAGAGCAGGGAGTGGAGGAGGCGGGTGATTCCAGCAATGGGGAGGGGGGGTGCGGGGGAGGAAGAGGACGGGTGGACCCGCAGATGGGGAGAGCTCACGAAAGCCTGTGGACCAGGCTAGACACTCAGTTTACTTGGGGCAGGAGGAGGGAGGGAGGTGGCGGGGCAGGGGAGGGGAGTGCTGGGATCATTTTGAGAGCGGGCATCAGCATGGGCTCATTTACTTTTCAAAAAGGTGTGCGTGCTTGTGTGTATTCACTCAGTCTTCACTTGCCCCTGTGAATAAGGTGTGCGGGCGCTTTTTAGAAGTGGCCAAGCAAAGTATAAACATTTTTAAAAAATTCCTTAGCAGCTCCACGAGGCCATTTAAAGTCCTAGAAAAGCTCACAGAGTAACTTGTGGCAAATAAATAAAATATTCGGGGGATCCCTGGGTGGCTCAGCAGTTTAGCGCCTGCCTTTGGCCCAGGGCGCCATCCTGGAGTCTCAGGATCGAGTCCCACGTCGGGCTCCCGGCATGCAGCCTGCTTTTGTCTCTGCCTCTCTTTCTCTCTCTCTATGTCTATCATGAATAAATAAATAAAATCTTTTAAAAATAAAATAAATAAAATATTCGGCGTGTGCGTACGGTGTCACTAACACAGCAAAATTGCGTTCCTAAATATCGAGTCCTAAATATTAAGTCTGAAAGAAGCTCTTAGCCCATACTCTACCATCTTTTCCCTTTTTAAAATTCAAAAAAAATTTTTTTTAGATTTTTAAATTTATCTATTCATGAGAGACACAGAGAGAGGAAGGGACCCAGACAGAGGGAGAAGCAGGCTCCATGCACGGAGCCCGACGTGGGACTCGATCCCAGGACCCCGGGGTCACGCCCTGAGCCAAAGGCAGACGCCCCACTGCTGAGCCACCCAGGCGCCCCCTTTTCCTAATTTGTATGAAAACAAACTCAGACCGAGAGCAGTCAGTGCCTGCATCCGGGACCACACATTTGACTGTTTTAAGGACAAAGGTCTGTGTTTTCTCACTTCTGGCCTCGTATTTTCCAGACAATAGACCACCTCTAATTCCGTGTGTCACCCTCAGTGACTAGTCTCAATTCTAACTTTGAAAGCTCCAGAAACAGTGTCTTTTCTGCACTCGGGAAAATGAGAAAACAAACCAATAACCAGGTGATATTGTAAAGACACTTTTTATCCACCCACTTTTATTTCCTGTTACCAGAGAAATGCCTCCTTTTCCCTGACCGACAAACTCCCCCAGATAACCTGCGTCTCCAGCTCTGAAAGACGAGATCAGCTCTGAATTCGTCTACATTCAACGACCATCTACAGTCTGAAAACTGAAGGCGACGACAGGATCTTATTAAATCTTGGTGAAGTCATGTGAGCTCAACTACGAATTAGTTCACGAAAGTCACCCACGTACAAATCAGATTTTCCCATCCCTGCCGTGGGCGCGCCTTAGGGCCTGTCTGGCCAGCCTGGGCTGGTGCAGTCCGGGCTCCTGCAGCCTGTAAACGTCAAGGTCAGTTGGAGGTAAGGGCCGTGTGGTATGAGAGAGGGAGGATCACAGGAATGAGGAAAATAGTCCCAAATCTCAGAGGGTAGGTGCTTGGGGAAAATGTAAAAGAACTGTCGGATGCCCGCTTTATCGCCACTTTTTGGAATATAAACTAAAATCCGCAGTCCTCTAAAAACGTTGGATACAGGACGAAGACAGCATTTCCGGAGATTAACGGCTCACAGATTTATAGGGACATTTGTGGCCGAGGGAGCAAAGGACCCCGTCAACCCGTATCCCGCAGGCCACAATGTAGAGCATCGATTTCAATGTATCGGAGAAGACTTCTTGGAGGAGGTGACATCCGAGATGCCACTGAGGGACTGCTGGGAGGCAGGCCGAGGGGGGTATTCTCCGCCCGGGGGACTTCAGAAATGAAGGGGGAAAGCCACGTAGAACCTGGGAGAAAGGCTGAGTAGTTCAGTGCTGCTCATGTGCGAAATCCGGCAAGGACTCGGTTGGTAGAGCTTTCGACCTGGCGGTGCGTGTGCCCTGAGCCCGCGTCAGTGCCGACGGTCGGAGGAAGGCCAGGGCCGAGTCAGCGGCGCCGACTGGGGACAGTGAGTGGTGTCCCATCCGGGCCTTCCCGGCGCAGGCCTTCGTCCCCACGTGCTGTCAGCTTCCCCGAGATCGGGCTGTGAGGTCAGGCCGCACGTGCTCCCGCGGGGCCCAGCAGAGCCACCAGGCCCGTGGGGGGCTGGCGCAGAGGTGGCGGGCTGTCCTCTCCCTGCGCCTGGCCCCGCCTCGCTGCCACCCCCAGGCTCCCCACCAGCTCCCCCTCTGCGGCCAGTCTCGTGCCGCACTAGGCGACTGAGTGATCTTTCTAAGGCCAGATATGCTTTTCTTCGGCCCGTGACCCCCTGGTCCCCATGCCCCCAGGGTCCACTTGAATCCCCCTGCGTGATGGTGCCAGGGCCCCAGGTGCCACCTGGGCTCAACCTGGGGCCTCCTGTGGCTTGCGTCTCTCCAGGCGCTACCCGTTTGCTGAGGTGCTGGAGTCGTCTTCTCCTCGCGGGCACGTTCACTTGGAGTCCGTGTCCCTGAGGAACTGGTCCTGAGGCTTCGGAGCGAGGGTGGGAGACCCCCGGCTTCCTCGGGGTCTCCCTTCTCGCGGGTCAGAGCGCGCGGCCTGCGAGGGCTTCCCTGTCACCAGCTCGGGCTTCCGGCGGCCTTACTGTTGTATCCAACGCACCCAGCGAGGTGTCTGGATGCAGTCGATTTGCAGTAAACATCTGTGAACTGAAATAATGTGTTCTCTCCCTAAAAGTCATCTCTATATTTCTACTTTTCACGTGTAAAAAAATACAAAGGCAAAATTAAGGGCGAATTTTTATGAATTGGCCTACGTTCCTACAAAATGTGAATTGTATATTTTTAGGATGCATATCTAGAGGCATATTTTAAAATTCTATTGAGGGAAAAATGTAGTCAAAATTGTTATTAGAAAGGCTTTTTTTTATTTGCGAGGGAACCTTTGGGAAAAATGTAGTCAAAATTGTTATTGGAAAGGCTTTTTTTTTTTTTATTTGCGAGGGAACCTTTGAATCGAAAGTCGTGGTACTTTCTATGGTTGTTGAAGTAAGAATGCAACAGCACGATTATGTGCAATCTGTGTTCAGTTTTTTATACTTTCCGTCAATTCTTCAGATCCTTTTGGAGTGGTGGAATGCCTGTGGCTTTCCGACTGGTGTGGCGAAACAGAACAGTTCTAATTCGCTCAAATTTGGGTGGTTATTGGTTACATGCCTCTGTGGTTCTTTCTCATTGAGTTTTCAGTCCCGGGCTGGCAGGTATATCGGTTTCAGACCTCAACCCCGATGGATTTTTAATCGGCAAGCTCATCCCGGAAATTAAGAAAGACGGTAAAAGGAAATAGGAAACAGTACTGTTGGAACCATTCAATTTATCCCCGTTCCTTCGGCCTTATTTCCCCGATATAACAACACACACGACACTGCAAGTGAGTCTACGAGAAGCATTTCAGTCAACATGTTGTTTGCTCCCCTGTCTGGGCGGCAGCAACAAAAACCCTCCCGAGAATGAGCAGCTTTACGGGTGGACCTTTACGAGCGTTGACAATACCGTGTTCAGTGATTCTGCTCCTGGTATGATAAGAACATCAGGGAGCCAGAGGTAAAGGAGAAAGAAACTGGGGAGGGAAAAAAATCTGTTAAAGCCACAATATTGGATCTGAATTTGCAATCGTTAACTGCCACGCATTTGGTCGTTTCCTAAATATCATTGGCACTGCCCCATGTCGTGTCGTTCTCTTACCATTTTTTCCCCCATCGTCTCCGGCAGCAGAGTTTGTGTGAACCTTGGTTATACGGTGGGGTGTGCACACGGAGGTACACGCTGCTGTGCACACACACTCTCCTAAATCTGGTGACAAGGCCCTTGGGTATAAGGGCTATAACCTTATCTCGTCCTTTGCGCACTTCCCATAGCTTGTGCATCAAATGCCTGATACGCAGGGTTCAAATCTGAGTGACCGCAGTCCAGCTTCACAGAGGAAAGCAGAGTGATATTTATTAGCAGTCAGGGGAGTAGAAGGACGAAAAGGATGAAGACATTTTCAGGAAAAATTGCCTTTTCTTCATTTCCGTGTCTGAATACAAAACACATGGTTTCAAATAAATTAATAACCGCTTATCCCTAGTGACAAAGACAGCACACTGATACCAAAATGAAAGAATAAACAAAATAGATAAGATTTTTATGTTTTCAGTTGAGGAGAAGCAGAGCACTCTCCCCCACCCCCCACCCCCACCCCCCTGAGTTTCTGACAATTTGTTGCCAGGCTCAACCATGTATTTTCTGGAAATTTCATCAAGTAAAATCGTTCTAAGACACTACTGCTTTCAAAACCTAGATCAAATTTCCTTTTGGATCTGGGGATCTGACCAAGAGCATATAGAACTCTTAAGATGGATTAATTTCTATTCTGTTCATCTGATCTCTTTCATTTATCATCTAATAAGTTGACAAAGGGACTGAAATACACAGAGACGTGGAATTTTGGGTTACCCAAAACGACCTCCTCTGACTCAGTCAAATTTGTGGTTTATATTTTAGCCATCACTATGGTTAATTTCTATTTGTTTTTACAATGCATACGAACAAATGTTTGATAAAAAAAAAAAAAAGAAGAAGAAGAAGAAATTAAAAGAGAAAGAACCAAAAGTGAAATGTGAGAGTGGTTAGACCGGCCAACAGTATATTAAAGATACCAAGCCAAAGGATGGAAAATGTGAACAAGCTGGGTTACTTTAGTTGAAAAAATAAACCATTGATAGTACCCTAATATCTTTAAGGCTTGTTTGGTAAATGTTAAAGCTTCTCTTTCTCTTGGGTGGGAGTTTCTCTTGGGTCATTTTGACTCATAAAATTCAAATCACATTAAGTCAATTTCTTCTTTAATTTTTTTTAAAGATTTATTTATTTATTTATTTATTTATTTATTTATTTATTTATGAGAGATGCAGAGAAAGAAAGAGGCAGATTTATTTATTTATTCATGAGAGACATAGAGAGAGAGAGAGGCAGAGACACAGGCAGAGGGAGAAGCAGGCTCCATGCGGAGAGCCCGATGTGGGACTCGATCCTGGGACTCCAGGACCGCGCCCTGGGCCGAAGGCCACCCAGAGATCCCTCTTCTTTAATTTCTTTGTGTTCTTGTGGATCATCGGAAAATTTCAGCTACGACGCCGTGCCCTCCTTCATTCTAAAGAGTAGGCTCGAGGCAAATGGAGTTGGGGAGGCTGCGGGCAGAGGAGTGGTGGGAGAACTGCCCCTGCCTGAGCACCTACTGTGTGTTAGGTCTGATTATTAGGTCCTTTCGACTCATTGTCTCACAATTGCCCCCACAATTACGTAGGTGTCATTAACTCCCCAGGTGGGGAATTTAAGACTTGAAAAGGTCAATAACTTGCCCAGGGCTAGTGATAGAACTAAGATTTAATCCTAGTTCTGATTTATGCCAAATTTTTACTACTTCGCTTTACCTGTAAAACTGGGATACAAGAGTAATAAATGCATGATATAAAAACCCAGAAATAAAGCAGGTGTATTTGCTAATAAGTGCTTAAGAGTTAGAAATTAATAGCTGTGGACTTAATTTACCTGCACAGGCTTAGCCTCTATTACCACGGATGAGCAAACACTGGCTGTAATATATTTTTAAATGATAGCAATAACCAATGTTCATGGCACTACCTGAATAATACCTATTTAAAATAATTAATTACCACAGACCAGACTATAAACTTATTTTACCAGTTTTCCAGGCCACTGAAGCAGAGCGTATATTTGTCTCCGCATAGCAAAACTGTGACGGATAATCATTCCAATTAGCCGCAGAACATGGTTTGGGGGTTTTCTTTCCCCGTTAAATCTGTCAAGCTTTTCAACTCAGCATGTCTCATTGCTTATTAGAAAATATAATATTAATACGAAGACCAGAAACAAGTCCGAATTCGTTTGTGTTTTGGGAGTTGCTCACGTCTCATATAGGAAAAGGAGTTTTTAATTGTATACGTCCCATTAGAGAAGAACTGAAATGATCCGTTACAGCGCTTTTATTACTTTGTCTACAAACGGTATGTTTTCCTTCCTTAGTGTTTTACAATACACAAGCCACCGTAGTGAGGTCTCCTGTTCCTATTGAGGTGTTTGTTAATTCATTCAAAATTAAGAGATGCAGACATGCACAGAGAAGGCCTCAGACCCACTTAGTAGACACGATAAAATGTCTGTGCAGGTATGCAGCGGAGTAACCTCGGGAAGTCCTCGTGTGGCGTCAACCACTTCATTATAAACACATCAAGGTCACAAAATTATTTTTTTTCCTCTTTCTTCCTCCATAGTTTCCTCGATCTCACTTGTCATGGAGCCGGTGTGAAACCTTTCCCTGTAAAGTAGCCTTTATCTAAACAAAGAGCTGCTCCTTAGTCTAGTGGCTGCAGGTGCATTCACATAACCCGTGGGGACAATTCAAGTAAAGATTTAGCTTTTACAAAGAACCTGGTCACGGGAGGCCAGAGAAGTTCCTCTAACGCACTCACCCGGGGCTGAGAGGGGGAAGCGCGGCTTCACCGTTTGCTCTGGAGCCCGCTCTAGGAGCCCTGGGGCGCTCATGGACCCATCGTGACTAAGGCCACCGCAGGAGCATGTCCGCCCATCTCTACCTGGCATGAGCTGGCAGCGACCGCGGGGGAGAGGGAGGTTGGCGCTGGCGGCTACGGGATTCGAAGGGCCTCCAGGCAGCTACGGATTTGGGAGAGAGTATTTATCTTCTTCATAAAATAACTAAACGTAAGGTTATTTTTCTTTCAAATCACACAGCTGCCTGCTGAAGTCCTGATGTCTTGACGTGTAGCCAGACCTCAGGCGTGGTGGCCATGAGCCTGTGCGTCTGTTCTCTTGAACGTGCCATAAACGGGCCATGGGGAAGGGGGCTCTGGAGCATGGAAGCCCCCTGGCATGACTGGCACCTGTCCTGCTGCCCTGAGTGGAGCATGGGAACTCTGTGGCGTGAACTCTTGCTTTCCTGGGAGACAGGGGAGCTGCTATTTGGGGGGCCTGGAGGCTCAGGGGATGCGGGGAACTCGGTGCAGGTGATGTGTCGAGGGAAGCACAGTCCCTACCACCCGGAGCTTCGCTCAGTCTGGCCTCGGCCCTCACACGCGGCCTGGCCTCGGCCCTCAGACCTCGCCTCGCCCTGACAACTGAGTCACAGCCTGGCTTCCCCCGGCGCGGGGAGAGCGGGGAGCTCCGAGGCGCCTGGGCTAGTCCGAGGAACAGGGCGGCAGGTGCAGGGCTGAGGGCATCTGCCGCCGAGAGCTGGGGAAAGTCGAACCTTCGTTCTGCGCACTTGGCGCCAGCTGTATGCAGCCGGCTGGGCGCCCTCGGTGCAGCCCGGGCCCGGGCTCGGTGAGCCTGCCGCCCCCTCCGTAGCCTCCGCCACTTATCACCAGGCCCCACATCCTTCATCAGCAGCTCTTGAGAAGAGCACCATGAACAGGGCGTCAAGCTCCCCTGACGGGCAGCAGCGTGTGGCCAAGCCCGTCGAGCTTAGAGGCCGCGGAGGGGGGACATCAGGGATTCCGGGGCGGACTTGTCGGTTCTTTAGGAAACAGGCTTGGCTGGCCGCGTCCTGTCCCAGCTGCGAGAGGACTGGAGCAGCCTGGGCACGTGTGGCACTTGGTGCAGGCGTCGTTGTAAGACGGCGGGGAAACCTGTGATGGAAAGACGGTGGCGCCCCTGGACGGAATGCAGTGATTTTCAAAGGCCGGAAAGTCATTCTCCGTCCCTGTGCTACTGCCGCTGGTGGAGAAGAGACGTGACCACATTTTAGATCACAGTTTTGTTTTGTTTGTTTTTTGTTTTGCTTAATTTTTAAACCCTTCCCATAAGTCCAGCCCGTTAGGGCAAGCAAGTTTTAATGAGATAACTGGCATAAAAGCAATCTAGAAAGTTAAAAACCTCCATTCAGTTGTCAGGCAGCCTGCCCGGTTTCTATTTTGTGCAAGTGTATTGCAGTTTGAGGATGTCAAGTATAAGCCGCGGTAGACGTTTGCTTCTCCGGACTTGCACACCAAAATACGCATTTTCAAGTAATGGCTAATCCACAGATTGCCAGCAATGGAACCTTGTTTTTATGTTATTTCTTCCTTTTAAAGAAATCACTTTTTTTGTTTGTTTGTTTGTTTTCCCTAAAGAACATCTAGTAAATCCAGACGTGGTTCCGGGAGGCTTCCTAAAGCAGGTTTTCAAAATAACAACGAATGAGCGCATCGGTTCTCACTTTAAGATCTCTTGCTTTAGGCTCATTTACTTTTTCCTTTATTCTGCAAGTGTTTGTTGATCGTGTCCAATGTATGAGATCCCAGGCAGTGCTGTAGGAATTCAAAACTGATCCCACTGACACCAGAACCGTGAGCCCGCCTACGGGTAGCAGACCACTTGCCAAAGGCCTACTGTGTACCAAGCGCTGTTTGAGGTGCTTTCTAGGAATTCAACTATTGTCACAGCAACCTGGTGAATTGGTGCTCTTGTTATCCTGGGCTGCACATTTAAGGAAATTGGGGCCCAGAGAGGTTAAGTAGTGGCCAAGGTCACACAGCCCATAACCGGCGGAGCAGAGATGTAATTTAGGAAGGAGGATTATTTACACTTGAGCATACGTGTGCAGGGAAATGAGTAGAAGGATGCTCCGAAAATTGCTGAGGGGACGCGGAGGCCCGAGCGCTGCAGCGCCGAGGGAACCACGGAGCGGGGCTCAGCACGGGCAGTGGGCGTGAGCTGGGCGTGCAGAGCGGGGGCGCCGGGCCTTGTGAGTGGACGCCCACGCTGCTCTCACTGCCTACCTGGTGGAGTAAACGAGGTTCCTTATGGTGAAAAGCTGGACCGAGAGGTTGGGCCAAATTATAAACACTCGAAAGGTCCAGCAAGGGCGTGGGGCTTCCAGCGGGAATGGCTGGTGGTGTGGGGTTTTCTCCTAGTGGGGGGACACACTCAGAAATGCCTTTCCGAGTTCTCGTCTGATAACACAGCGCTTGGGTTTCGATGGAGAAACACTGGGACGATCGTTGAGGGTACGGCTGCCAGACAAAAAGAAGCCAGAAAACAGTGTTTGGGGGTGGCGGCGACGCCAAGGACAGCGGGCTCTTGGGCTGTTATCTCCTGACATCAGGGGAGGGCCCCCCGTCCCCCATGCCTCAGCACCCCCGCACAGGAAGGCCCCAGGACCCGGCAGGGACAGCCGGGGACACGCGAAGCCCGACGTTCCCGTGGCGGCTCGGGCCTGTCGTCTCCGGGGCTCCGGGGCCAGCCGCGCCCCCCGGGGGCAGGTGCACCTGCTCGGGGACTGTGCACGGGGTGGGAGGGGCGGGCGCACTTTGCCCGCTGCTGGGCCGCCACCCTGCCCCATGCCTGGGGCGCCGGCCGGGCCTGCTGCCCTGCTGACCCCGCGCCTCGCCCGGGTGGGAGCCGGCCCGGAGCAACCACACCTGCCGCAGGCCTTCTCCGGGCGGCACCGTGATGTTGCTCTCCGTTTCCAGCAGGAACTGGAGACTCGCTGAAAATGAGTGATCCCCTAGCTTCCCGACGGGGCGCTGCGGGGTCCCGAGCACACCCACGAAGAGTCTTCTGAAGCAAGTATGGGGACGTGGAGAGTTTACCCTTCGTTTCCCCCTTGCCCCCATGCCGGGCTCCGGGGTCGTGGGACACACGTCCCCCATCAGAAAATTCCCTACCTTCTGTAAATGCCAAGCACCACGGAGACTTACAGAAATGCCTGAGAGCGAGGAGGCTGGAATAGGGATTCGGGGTGCGCGGGAGCATCCCCACTGGGAAGCTTAGACGAGTCTAACCCGCGGCCTCGGGGCGCAGCATCCACTTGGCATCACTCGGGGTTGGGCTGCGCGAGTTGTGAGCTGAAGCTGGACAACAGGAGCCACCCACGCCGTGGGGACGGTGACGCATGGGAGCGGGGACACCTTGGAGAGGAAGACTGTTCCCGGGCTCTCGCCACCAGATCCCCGCCTTGCTAACCAAATGGATCCCCGCGACAAGTATGCTTCACATGCCTTTATCGGGTACAGCATCCTCCTGTGTCCTATGGGGAGACATGAAACTTGTGGGAGATACAACTCCTATTTTCTAAACCAGGGCTACTAGTAGAAACATATCGCGAGCCACGTGTGTGATTTTAAGCTTTCTAGTGGCCATATTTTAAAAAGCGGAAAGAGGTGAAGTGCATTTTTTTTAAAAACCTTTTCGTTTTCTTATTATAGACTTGGAGCTCTGAATATTATATGAGAAAAAGGAGATACATATTCTCATAAACATGCCAGCAAAATAGTCGAGATACCACTTGATTCATCGTAAAGTATTTTTGCATGGTATGTTGGTGTTTGTTTTTTGCTGATGGTAAATTACATTTAGCAATTGCTACTTTGCTCTTCTTTTATTTTTTTTAATTTTTAAAAAAGATTTTATTTATTTATTCATAGAGACACAGGCAGAGGGAGAAGCAGGCTCCATGTGGGGACGCTGACGTGGGACTCGATCCAGGGTCTCCAGGATCACGCCCTGGGCCACAGGCGGCACTAAACCGCTGAGCCACCGGGGCTGCCCATACTTTGCTCTTTTTTTAACTATATTTTTTTATTGAGATAAAAATAGTTTTTAACCAAATATATCCAGATTATCTCAATATGTAATCAATATAAAATTGTTAATGAAATACTTTACATTTTTTTTCATGTTGTTTTCCAAATCTGCTCTGTATTTTATACTTAGAGAGCATCTCAAGTGAGATGAGCTACATGTGGCGTGTGGCTACCATATTGGACAGCACGATCCTAGACATTTAAAAATCCAATTGGTGGGGCACCCGGGGGGCTCAGTGGTGAGCGTCTACCTTTGCCTCAGGGCATGATCCTGGAGACCTGGGATTGAGTCCCACATCAGGCTCCTTGCAAGGAGCCTGCTTCTCCCTCTGCCTGTGTCTCTGCCTCTCTCTCAGTGTCTCTCATGAATAAATACAGTCTTTAAAAAAAATCCAATTGGCATGAAAGCATTTTTTTACATGGTGATAAAAATAAAATGTTACAAATAAGTTTTTCATAACACTCATAGTCATCATTTAATTAACCAATTAGTGCAATATTTCTAAGGGTGTAGTCCGAGAAACATACTTTTCCCATAGATGCCTGGTTAAAAAGTGAGGTGTATGATTATATAGGATCAGAAAATTCCGGGTTAAACAAATTTTCATCTCCTCCTCTGCTAGTGAAAACTTTGGACGTGCTGATGTACATTGTGGATTTCCAAGAAGAGAATGTGTATACGATATTTCCTATTCCTAATTGATCATGAAATCGTTTTTCACAGAACATCTCTTGGGTGTAGTGTTACAAGGAACATATTGTGGAAAATGCTGATTTAAGCCCAAAATCAGTGATGTAGGAATTTGGAAATCGGAAAGAGGTGAAACGGAGCCTTCCTGGGAAGCCTTTGCGGGGGTGTGGGCGAACCCTCAGCTAAGTCTTCTCCAGTGTGTCCAACAGGATCTCTGTGATAGCATTTGGCCGTTCTGCACGTGGCGGCCTCCCTGGAGGTTCTTTAGGGAAAAAGAAGAGACCGATTCTGATTCACATCTTGATCTCACACTGAACCAAGCAACGTTACCAGTAAATATTTGTGGGGTTGAATTAAAGAGAAAGTTTGGTGGAGACCAGCGCAGAGTTGAGCACTTGAAGAGAAAAGAACTTCGTAAGCCCAAGAAGAGAAACCATCACTCTACCGAGTTGAGGTTAATGGGGAAAAGACAGTGAGGGAACTGGTCCTTCCTGACTCAGCAGGGAAGCCCCTCCCAACTCCTCTCACGCCTCCACTGGAGAATGGCCACACGCAAGGCACGGCAGAGAACAAGAGAGAGCCAGGAAAGCAAGGGAGAGAGGGGTAGACAGAACAAGGCGGGAATAGTATGCCAAAATTCAATAAAAATGTTCTTCACCCAACATGTGTGGGAGTTTCTGCCTTTCCCAGGTAAATGTCTAGGGCTTTTTTGAGACCATGAGATCTGAGACAAAAGGCAGGAGATAGTATGTCACATAAAACAGTCAAGAACCAGAGCTTGGGAAAGAAACTCTGGAAAGTTTTCAGAGTTTTCTACCCAGATACCCAAGAATCACATGATTTCCTGAAATGAATTTTTTTAGAGTTGAATGCTGAGTTAATTGCCTTCCTCACAGCTTTTTGCTGCTTTTCTCACATCTAGATGGGCCGTGATTGACCCATGGCCCTAGCTGGTAGCTCTCGGAGTCTCATTCCTGGATCCACTCATAGACACGGGCTTTCCGAGGGGAAGCCAGAGCAGAGAGTAAACCAAGCTCAGTTCTGTCTTCCTCTCTACTCTTCACCCAATCCGTAGTCTGCATTTTTTTTTTCTTATCTGCAAAATCTGGTTTTAGAAACGGGCTCCCTCTCTTAGTCTGAACACAAAAGAAGAGAAAGACACCTACTGCTTTCTACCGCTGATGACGATTTTTGACTGTCCCTGATAAAATGGAAACATGGGGTAAGAGGGAGTATGTAAAGCCGTTGAGCGGGCTGTAGAGAAGTTAAAGCTGTGACCACAGTGTAACGATTGCCTCTTCCCAGAACTCTCGGGTACGTTTCAGGAAGTATTTTTCCTATGCTAGACTTAAACGTCTAAAACAAAGGACAACGTCCTTAATTCTACTCCCAGAAATCCTGTCCAGAACATTACCTCTGACCTGGCTTCCAATCACCAGACATACTCTTCTAGCTTGTCCTTCCAAAGTTTTGACCACCCAAAGAATGCACCAGGCTGAAGATCAAAGAACTCTTTACACTTGGCTGCTGGGACAGCGCTGGGTTGTGTCCCTGCTGGAATTAGCACCGATGTCTTCAGAGGAGCCAGCCCCAGGGACAGGGCAGCCCGTCACTGGAGACGTGAGGAAGCGGTGAAGATTCCATGAGCCCGGTGTAAAGCCATGCTCCCTGCTTCCCAGCGAGAAGGTGGCTGCCACTCCTGGTTGGGAAGCTGTGTAGGAGGGAGGGCTAAGCCTGGGAGAGCCACCGGGCGTTCTTTGGAGGTAGAGTCTGCTCTCCAGAACCTATACTCACTGGTAAGATGGTGATCACAACACAAGAAAAAAAAAAATCGCTTTTCTATAGGTTTTTCTTTGCTATAGATGGGCTTCAAAATTTTTGAAATACGCTGTGACCTTCCTGGTAAAGGAAGTAGGGTAGGGGGTCCCCGGCCTGGCGGAAACTTGAGGACAGAGCGTCTTGCTTACCATTGTGCCTGTGATACCCAACAGAGCTCCTGGCATGGGGTGGGCATTCAATGAATATTTATTGAGTGAATTACTGGATGCAAATGGAAAATCTGATTTGGGAATAACTAACGATCATGCCAAAGACAACAAAGTTGTTAAGTAGCTGGGGTGGTGCTGTGACCAAGGTCATTTGATACATTTTCCAAAGCACCTCTAGAAAGCCCTATGTACTCAGCAAGCTTTCAAAGCATGCCTGATGCAAAACACGCAGATTACTTTTTTTTTTTCTAGAATTACTCCCTCCTTTAGGTTTAGGCTTTTATTAATTTCTGCAACCAGTCGCTCCTATTTTAAGACACGCTGGCACGTAGCCCATCGTAAATAAAGATGACACACCTGGCCCACCACCAGCGGACATGATCCATCCATTCCAAATCTTTTCCACTCTTCTCAAGCTTTCATCCCCATGCCCTAAGTCTCAACAGATCATTAACAAGATCAAAGTCAGCTGGTATGAACTCACAATGTCTCCAAATTCTTCTATACCTTCACACACCCTTCCTTTCTCCGAGAGGGAGGTGTCCCTCTCGTCCCAAAGACCGATTTCCCCTCTTCCCTCGGACCTCGCTACTTCCTATCTTCTGGAAACTTTGCTCCATCCATCAGTTAAATAGTTTTCAAATTCATCCTTTCTACTGACTCCTTCCTCTGTGTCAGCAAACCTACAAGTCACCTCTGTATTTGAAGATAATTCTTTATCCCTGTGACCCCCGAGGAGCTCTTACCACCTTTCCACCTCCTCCTCTGTCAAAAGCAAAGCCCCCCACTCGCCGAATCACCACCTCTACTCTGCCAATAGACCGCTCTGTACCCCGGGGGCCGCAGCGGCTTCCCTGTCCATCAAGTGAAGTCAATCACTGACCACCCTCGTGTGCTTGAGCAGCAAGTCCAGAAGTTTCTGTCCCCTTCCCACACGACGTCTGGTTTTCATGGTGCTATGGAAACGGAAATTTTCTCTCTGAGAGGAACAGGGCTAACAAAATGAATGTGTCCTACCAAGAGGACACCCCTAACAGCTACCAAGAGGACGGCCCTAACAGCTACCCAGTGGACACCCCAATGGCTACCCAGTGGATGCCCCTAATGGCTACCCAGTGGACGTCCCTAATAGCTACCCACCGGATACCTCTAACGGCTACCCAGCGGATACCCTTAACGGCTACCCAGTGGATGCCCCTAACAGCTACCAAGTGGATGTCCCTAACAGCTACCAAGAGGACGCCCCTAACAGCTACCCAGTGGACACCCCAATGGCTACCCAGTGGATGCCCCTAACAGCTACCAAGTGGATGTCCCTAACAGCTACCAAGTGGACGCCCCTAACGGCTACCCAGTGGACGCCCCTAACGGCTACCCAGTGGACGCCCCTAACGGCTACCAAGAGGACATCCCTAACAGCTGCCCAGCGGACGCCCCGGAAGGAGAAAGGGGATCAGCAGAAGCCTGGAGGTGCTCCAGGAGAAGCGCTGGACTAAACCCGCCGGAAAGGCCCGCTCTTTGGGTAGAGGCGGACGGAAGTCCTGTAGGGACAGACTGGGAGGCCCGTGGTCTCAGGCCCTGGCCGACGGGCGGAGCCCCCATGTGCGTCCCTGGGCCGGGGCCCGGGATCCTGCAGCGAGACGGCCGGGGCGGCCCAGGCCCGATGCCACTGTCCCCGCACACGGGACTGCTCCGTGGCCCCGATCACCTGTCCCGGAGGCGCGTCAGCTCGTTGCCCCCGGACACAATCCTAGTTAAAGGTGGGCAGAGTGGGGAGCGGAGAGCCACAGCTTCGTAAGCCCCGGGTGCAGGCCAAGCTTCCTGCGCCCCCGGGCCCGGGCTGGTGCGGGACACGGAGCCGTTTACAGGCCGAGGCGAGAGCGGGTCTCGCAGCCGTGGGTGGGCAGGGGGGAGGCCGTGTGTCGCTGGCAGGCCCGTCCCCGACACACAGCGGTCAGGTGGGTAAAACCCAGAAAGAGCCGATGCCTCATCTTGACGGTGCAAGGGGGGGCTGCGGGCCCCTCCATACAACACCGGTTTTCTTTCCTGAGAGGTGGTCCCTTTTCATGATTAACTGGAGAAGAGGTCGAATTACCGTCCCCTCTGGAAGGCAAAGTTTGTTTTGCTGATGAAGATTTGGGATGAGTTTCGAGGACTGATAAGACTCCACGGCCCTGCCTGTAATAGGTAAAATCCTTAGGGCGATTCCTTCTTCCTTGAGGATTTCTTCTCGCGTGCACGCGTGTGACCACACACAGAAAGCCGTGCTGTGTTTTATGAGACCGTTAGGAGCACTGCCCTTTATAATCCAGAAATGGAGAAATTCTGTGACTTCGGGTCTTACAAATCCCACTTACCTGTCAGTGGGGCAGTACCGCCGTTTGGAGTAGGTTGATTGTTTCATCCCTCTTAGTTTCCACCCTGTGAGTGAGTAAATCTGAATTCTGCGTTCACTTTGCACACCGTGTGGAGATTTTTCTGGTCACCCTTCAGTTGATATTTAGGAAAGTCTATTTTCAGGCACTTTTCGATATAATCTTTTCTTTCCACTTTCAGAGGTTTCTGATATCGTCTTTATTTTTATTTTCTGGAAACTGAGCTTCAGTTAAGACAGAGAATTTTTTTTCTTTCAGTTGTCCCGACCTGGAGAAGAGAGTTGGCTACGATTCTAAATAAAGAGATAGGATTTAAAAAAATAAATTAATTAAAAAAATAAAGAAATAGGGTTAAACCGTTCGTTTGGCTTATTTCTCTTAAATCCCTCAAAAGCATTCACTTATAAGGATCACTGGCAGCAAGCTCACACTTTGCTCACTTTGAAAGCAGAAGAGACTGGGACCTGTTGGGTTCAAGAGTAATTTAAATATCCAGATAGGGAAAAGCTCGTTAAGTCTTGCGTGGGAAGCAGGTAGAAAGCTGCAGCCCCCCAGCCAGGGAGCTGGTCTCCTTACACAGGCCGACCAGGGCGGGTCCCGCATCCCCCGCTCCGCTCGTGGGACAGCCGCACGGGACAGCCGTTGCTACAGGGCTTTGTTTTGACTCCAGCAAACCCAGTCATCCGTCCCCTGTATGTGAGCACAGACAGTCGTCCCTTTCCTTCTTCCATCTTGAAATCGAAGTGAAATCGAAGCCCCATCAATGCCAACAGGGGCCTCCGCGGCCAGGGAGGGATCCCCTCCCTCGAAAAGGAAGAGCGAGGGACTGCGTGGAAGTGGGGCTCGGAGCCTTCCCGGGCAGTGCTAATAAAAGCAAAATAATGACATTTTTCGCTGACAAATTTTAAACAGATAATTAAGAAACTTTGACTCTTATTTCTCTGAAGGACAAGCATTAAATAGGCCAAAATGGGCAGCTGGGAGTCGTGAGTATTAATATCACAGAAGGTTATATTCTCTTTACAGAAGAATATTTTGCATAATTGAAAACCCTATTGTTCTAATTAAAATACAATTTTCCTTACTAAAATTCAATTTGCACAGAACTTTTAAAGAACATATCTAGGGTATAAAACAGACCGTGATGACCTTTTATTAATGGTTATTTATTTTATTCTTTTTATTGATTTTGTTACAAATAAAACAAAATGTACATAGCAAACCGTGAGCATTTTTTTTTTTCTAGTCCTGACCCGAGCTTCATGGCCTGGTATATACACATCTAGTTTTATTTATTTATTTATTTATTTATTTATTTATTTATTTATTTATTTATTTATATTTTTAAGATTTATTTATTTATTCATACAGACTGAGAGAGAGAGGCAGAGACATAGGCAGAGGGAGAAGCAGGCTCCTCGCAGGGAGCCTGATGCGGGACTCGATCCCAGATCCTGGGATCATGACCTGAGCCAAAGGCAGGTGCCCAACTACTGAGCCACTGAGGCGTCCCCACATCTAGTTTTTTAACTATCATATGTATTTATCAAAAAGTGAAGAAATTCAACATAAGCTTTTATTTGTAACCTACATTTTTCACTTCCAATATTATGGATATCCTTTTAGATCAGTATGCACCCACATGCTTTATTCTCTTATTTTTTTCTTTTTATTGGCTGAAAGAACAGAATCGCTGAAGAAAGAAAATAATTACTCATAATCCAAAAAACCTTATATAAAATAGTCAGTGATTATCCCTCCATTCATCTGATCCTACCTACCCACACTTGGAATCTGGATAATGACTACTGTTGAGCATATCCTTGCAGAGTTTGACCAAACTGATACTGATTGGCATATCTATACACTCATCTGCGTATATATGTATTTTTTTACTTTTTAAAGATCTTATTTATTTATTCATAAGAGTCACAGAGAGAGAGATGCAGAGACATAGGCAGAGAAGCAGGCTCCCTGCAAGGAGCCTGATGCAGGACTCGATCCCAGGACCCCGGATCATGCCCCTGAGCTGAAGACAGACGCTCAACCGCTGATCCACCCAGGTGTCCCTATGTGACTTTTTAAATAAAAATGAAACTGTGCTATAATAGTGGTCTGAAATTTCTGTTGTTCCCCAACTTGAACATATGTACATCTTTCCAGATCAATAGATATGTAATGACCTCCATCCTTTTAGTGGCTACATAATATTTTGTGACATGAATCATATGTATTGACGTACTTAGTCCTTCACTGATAGGCATTCAGAAAGTTTCTTATGCTTTGTTGTCACAAACATTGCTATAATAATCATCCTTTTGCATTCTATGCATTATATACCTCCTTTGCATTATATTTTTACATACATGCACTCCTATTAGTGTAAGAAAGAGAATGTAAGTAGAATTAATAGATTAAAAAGAATGAATATTTTAAACTATAATAGATCTCGCCAAGTACTTTGAACAAACAATGTGGAAGTGAGCCTGCTTTCCCACACTCCCATGAACACGGGTGTTAGTCACAACAGTACGTGTTGAAGTGAAGAGTAGATGGTCAGCCTGGTTCTCAGACACAGGGACAAATCTTGCACAAGGAAGTGCTCTATTAATTCACACACATCACAAAGAGATATTGATTCTTCTCTCCAATAGTATTAATTTCAGGTTCTCTTATAAGCAAGGGGAATATCGTTATGTGCCAAGAAGCAGGGAAAGAATTGAATTGACATTTAGTCCTGATTATATACACGGTGTGATACATATCACATGTTGAACAAAGGCCAAACTGACTCAAAACCCAATTTTATTCAGCAGATCTTATTGTGTGTGTCCCATCTAGGTTGTCTGGTTCTTGGGGTAAATTGTACACTCTCTCATAAATTCATATCTATGAATTTATGAAATTCTATGAGAATCTATGAAATTCTCATAAATTTCACATATCTAAACACATGTGTATATGTAATTCATACATACTGATGCACACATATCCATCTCTGAAGAAGCTTGTAAAGAACAAGCGACTCCTACCCAGAGATAAGTGGCTATAGTAGAGCGTCATATGTCCGATAAAGTGTAATGTTATGACATTGCTGCGAAGAGAGAACAGCGTCTTTGAAGGAAGTGGAAGCCAAGAAAGGCTGCTCATGAGAGATCACGATTTTGCATGGTCCCAGAGCACACGAGGATTTCTAGACAGAAGCGAAATCCTGGGGGAAGAGCATGCAGCTCTACGGGCCGGGAAGGCAGGATGACAATAGGAAGAGCAAGGGACAGGCCCTGCAGTGAGGACAATTGATCTCGCTTGTGAAGGCTTCGGGTTGTTATGCCCGCCTGCGCGTGTGCAACTTCTCATAATCCCCAGTGAGACAGTAGTCAAGGAAACAGAACTCAGATCCCAAAAAGCAGTATTTTAATAAATACCACCGGATTGGCCCTCCCCTCAGAATGCTGTACGTAAGCATCTTCTGCCGCCGTCCATTGGGCAGTCTACCTGCATGTCCCCCCAGGTATTTTTGAGCTTGACGACTAACTGAGCATTTCCTCCTGCACCTCCCTTCATGAACGAGCTATTTTCTCCCTTCTCGTTGTCCATCCAGTAGCTCAAAGATTCCCTAGATCATCTTTACCCCTCTCCTTCACTACTTTCAACCTCCTCCTACAGATCTCTTGTACCCTGGCCCCTTCCCCACATTCTAATTCAGCCTGTGATCCTCTTTTCTCTGAACAATTACAGTAGTTGTCACACCTACCTTCCTGCCTCTAGACCCAGCAGTCTCAGTAGAGCCTCATTAGGGTCTTTTTTTTTTTTTTTTTAATAAGGAATTTCTTTCTTTCTTTCTTTGAGAGAGAATGAGAGCATGCAGGCACGCAGGAGAGCCCAAGCTGTGGAGAGGGAGAAGCAGGCTGCCCATGGAGCAGGGAGTCCTGCGTGGGGCTCGCTCCCAGGACCCTGGGATGGTGACCAGAGCTGAAGGCAGCCCCTTAACCGACTGAGCCACCCATTCACCCTAGGGTTTTTTTTTTTTTAAATATGCAGATCAATTAAAGTCCAATGGCCCATCCACCACCATCACCATCAAAATCCTTCTATCATGTCCTAATATTACATAAAGGTCAAAAAAAGTGATCACAAAACATAGTGAACAGTTTAACTCTATTCTTGTGAAATGTATGCACATGTAATAAGTACTAAGTGCATAATACACAACTGAACATAATATGCATGTATAGAGGAATGGTAAAATCCAAAATATCATCTATGCTTTCCATTTTTAAATTTTATTTTTTATTCTCCATCCTTCTAATGAGTATGTATATAGACTAATTAATTAATGAGAGGAAAGATAAAATCCAAACCCTTTAGTATAGCTTGAAGCTTCTGATTTAATTATTTTTACATATAATGCATTTTATTTCCTTAATATGGAAATGCCCGCAGTCATTTTTAATATCATTAGAAAGGACGCATTTAACTACATACATATTGCTATTTAAATTCACTGAGCATTAAATAAGCTAACACTTATTAGGTGATTGTAAAGGTGTTTAAGACTAATAATAGCAAAACGAAACACAATTTCTTAATTCTCAAGCATATAAATATTACCAGCTTACATGTGTACTTATCGAAACTAATATGATTCTGTATATATGTGACCTTCTAAAGCAGGTTTTTTTCCAATTTTGTTATTTTTTTGTTACGTATAGCACGAGAAACATCACTTGTCATGAAAAATTAAATGGGTATTAAATAAACTGATACCTACTTAAGTGATTTGCAGTTTTAAGTGAATACATTTAATTTCTGTGTGTGACTGTGAGACAGAAAGAGAATAATCATTACTCTTGACAGTAATTCAATTCTGAAAATCCCAAAGAGATTATCTCAACTTTCCCTTAGATGACTTTGACCTTGTCCAACTGTCCATCCTTAGCTGCCAACTAGCTCTCAGCCTCTTACACATGGTATAACTGAACTGCATTTATTTTCAGTTCAGTGTAAGCTCCATCCTGCCTCCGGTTCTGATTTTATAGCTACTTTTCAAAAAAATACATAATTTTTTTTAGAGGAGTTTTAGGTTTACAATAAAATTGTATCACCATTACCAGATTGGTACTTTTTTTTTCAAAACCAGCGACAAACCTACATTGATGCATCATAATCACCCAAAACCCATACTCAAAGTTTGCTCCTGGTTTTGCACATTCTATGGGTTTGGAAAAATGTATAATGACACTTGTCCATCATAATAACATCATACATTGTATATTCACTGCCCTAAAAATCCTCTGCGCTCTCCTCACTCATTTCTCTTCATAGTCACAACCCCCTAAAGCAGGTTTTTAAGATTTTCATTTCTCCTATTCCAATCACAGAAGGACAATCTTTGGATACATGTTCTCCTGTAATATACAATCACAGAATTTTTCCAATAATTGTTTTTTCTAACCTGCAGTCCACTTTTACTATTTAATATTGCTCAACAATATCACATCACCTTCAGATTTTTATTGACTTACAGTACTTACAAAATTGATCTTAAAATGTGAGAAAAGTGTTGGAATGTCTAATTCTCATTACAAGCAACACATTGTTTTTGTTTTCAACCTAAATCATTAAAAATGAAATTTATATACTTTCACACTGTGGCTTGTCATAATACAGTTGCCAGTAAAAACAAATGTTCCTCGTATGTATGTAAGAAACTTTCTCAAGGAGGGAAAAACCCTGAAAACATCGACTTACCTCAAAGGAAACTTAAATTATACGGCTATTTAATTGAGTTTACCCCCTGCCAACCTCTACATTCATCATGAGCCAGTTGCGGAGGGATAAATTAGATGGTGGTCATCAAGAATAGAAGTGAGGGGCACCTGGGTGGCTCAGTCAGTTAAGTGTCTCTTGATTTCAGCTCAGGTCATGAGCTCAGGGGTCGTGAGATGGAGCCTCACGTAGGGCTCGGTGCTCAGCATGGAGTCTGCTTCAGATTCTCTCTCCCTCTCCCTCTGCCTTCCCCCCTGCTTGCATGTACTCGATCTCTCTCCCTCTCTCTCTCTAAAATAAATAAATAAAGTCTTTGAAAGAAGAAAAAGAATAAAAGTGAGGCATTGCCTTGTGGCTTACCAGTAACCAGCGCCTTCTGGTCGCACAGTATTTGAACAACCAGAAAAAATTCTAAGGGGTATGTGAGCAATAAACATAGGTGTCCCGCTCTATTTATTTTTATTTTCATTTTTTGGTAGCCCATTTTAAATGTGAGGAAACTGAGGCTCAGAGAAAAGTTATTTATTTGTGCCACATTGCACAGCTAGCACGAACCCAGGTATTCTTTTAAATTTAGGATGATACAAGGAAACGAGTATGGGTGTTAGAATCATACAGTCTTGGGTCTAACTTCTGACCTTCCATCAGACAAATTAGTTAAATTCTACAAGTGCTATTTGTTTAGAATGCCTCTCAATGGGGATCCCTGGGAGGCGCAGCGGTTTGGCGCCTGCCTTTGGCCCAGGGTGCGATCCTGGAGACCCGGGATCGAATCCCACGTCCCCGGTGAATGGAGCCTGCTTCTCCCTCTGCCTGTGTCTCTGCCTCTCTCTCTGTGTGTGACTATCATAAATAAATAAAAAGAAATAAAAAATAAAAAATAAAAAAATAAAAAATAAAATTAGAATGCCTCTCAATGGAGCTAATACTAATGCACAGCTATGTTACATAATGTGCATAAGGTGGTCATTGGTGCATGATAGATATTCAGCTTTTTTTTTTTTTTTTTTTGGTTATGTTTTGTTTTGTAGAGATTCAGTTTTAATCATAACCACGTTCGTCGAGGTCTTACTGTGATCGTGCCTGGTTCTGCATGCATCCCATGTATTTTTATTTCTTTAATCCCCTCAGCCATCTCATGAGGCAGGCTTTCACAGAAGAGGAACCCAGAGTAAGAAAGGATTTAATTCGCGCAGGATCACAAAGACAGCAAGTGGTGGAGCTGAGGTTAGAATTCTGCAGTCTGACACGGTAGCCCCCCTCCCCCTCCTCGGCCACCGGGCTACTGATAACGTGAGACCTGGACCCTTCAGATCTCTTCTGTGATGCCCTGGCCTCCGTGACTCTTGTGTCCCGGTGGCCCACAGGCAAGTGAGTCTCATAGGAGAGCTCCATGGCATATACACCAATTTCCAGGGCACAATCATGGGCAGCATCTGAGGTAGCCTGCAAAATACGATTAATATGTTTAGGAAAAGAAATCCCATTTAAAAAATGAAATCTAGTAGCATAGTGTCCTGTCTGCATAATGACTTTCGCTACTGACACCCAGGAGCAGGAAGGGCCGTAACTTAACAAAGAAATTGGTGTAGCCGTAGAATGTGACTCCCACCGTGTACATAAATGGTTACGTTCCCGACAAAGGAAAACTTGCGACTAACTCCAGAACTGATCCATTCCCGGGGATGATTTCTTAGTTGTGCCAGACAGATGTCTGTCAGCAGGGAATATTTCTTTTGTTTATAATTTTAAAAAGAATAGTAAATGGATGTCAATTGTTTCCATACAGCTTTGTGACATTTTCTTTTGTTTGGATCTTAGGGGCCACATAGGAGTTTTTCACTCGTGACCACATGATAGAACAAATGATCCCACATGATTTCTTAGTTGTGTTTTCGACGTAAACTAGTCATCAGAGCAGCTAAGTTGGTAAAGATTCTCCTGATCATAGGTTCTTTAATAGATAGTCAAAGAGATGTCATCAAAAATGACTTTGTCCTCGGGAAATACAGACTCCCTGAGATAGCTGAATCCTCTCCAGTATAAACAATGACAACTTGTTACGCATTTTTTTTAAAAGAAAGAGTTTTATCAAATTAGAAAGATCTGCTGATAGAATGACTTACTACTAACAGTGAAAATAGGCAAAACATATTTAAAACTTTTTTTGCCAACAGTTTGGTTGGTCTACACCTTTTTTTTTTTTTTTTTTTTTTACTTAACACCTACATACTGACTTCCTAAAGACCTATGCTTCACGGAACACACTTTGGGGGAACATATAGCCCTTCTTTGAATCATTATTATATCCTTTTTATTTCAATGAAATGTCTAAAGCACAGGGAAAATAGGCTTTTGAAACATTGTGAAACACCATAGGGAATGATTTAAAAAATAATGGCCCATCTATTGAGCAATTTATCCTCTTAGATACTATTTTCCCTCCAATTATCAGCCTCGGCTGCCAAACCCTTCAGTTATATGCCCAGTTCCAGTGACAGGGAACACCTGGCATAGGGCACGGAGACTCAGTGGGAGTTAACATTCTCTAATGCTATGTCCACTTTGGTTTTGACCTGTCAGAGTTGGCCAATACAGGGGAGCCTTAAGACACAGTTGGCCTTTGAGAGATAAAACACTGAGGAGCAACAAAGATCTGAGCAGGGTAACAACTGCAGAGTTCTAGAACAAAGCCAGGCCTCTGATTTTAAAGCCATGTTAGCTATCACTTGGCTCTGCTAGGCCAGGCGAGCATATCTGATTGGTGACAGCAGGATCCCAGAACAGCTGTGGCCTAATGCAGAGAAGTGACACTCTGGCAATCAGCTGCAAATGCCATGTGGCCGCGGGTCCTTGAGATGCAAGCCCACGGACCGCGTGTCCAAGGAGAGGGGACCCCGTGGGTTCTCGTGCGTGGAGACAGGCCTTTGCAGAGCACGGCCCTTGGAGGCTCACGCTGCAGAGCTTTAGAGGCATGTGGCCTATAAGGACCCATGCTCCAAAGTTGGCTTCAAATGAAAGAGCCATTTCATCCCACGCCGGGAGTTGTGACAACCGCTTCGCAGGAATGATCAAATCGCAGCAACGGCATCCAAGTTCAGGAAACAATGAGCTGAGGTAAAACCCATGGGAAGCTTAAGACAAGCTAAAATGACAGTCTTACATCTCCACGTTTCTCCAGGACACCTTGTCTTCAATGTGGAGCCCTAGAGTCCTGATCGCCCCCATGGAAATGGGCAACACTTCGTCCTGCGTCGCCCACCTGGGCAGAGAGCGCGTTGTCCACCGCAGAACGTGCCAGCTCCTCCCGGGGCACATGGACCGCTCACGGCAACGTTGCCGCCACCAAGCTGCCCCACGCGATCTCCGCTGTCCCCAAACCCGAAAATCATCCTCAGGGTCTTCCCGAGGGCCTGGGCCTTGAATTTCCTGAGCTAACGGTCACGGGGGGAGGACAATCAGCGGCGCCTGGATGTGCCAGCCCTCAGACACCCGGGTGCCACTCCAGTCCAGGCCTCGTGGGCCACAGAAGCCAGTGCCTTGGCCCTGGCCCTGACCGCACGGCCCCGGGTCCGAAAGCCCAGCAGGCCCTCATCTGCCCGCTGAACCCGGAGCATACCTGAGGCTGTAACCTGTTTCCCAAAGCACAGTCGGGCCCGTCCCTCTGGGCCAACGCCGAGTCCTGAGCCATCTCCCTTACAGCCCTTGGGTTGTGGGGCCCCGTGGCCGCCTTCCCTGCGAGCACCCCACCAGTGCGCTGGCTGTGGCCACAGCCCCCGACGGACCCAACAGATGTCTGCTAAAGGAATCGGCTGAAAAAAAACCCAAGCGAGTGAGTGTCATCAACTGTACACTTCTTGGGAGCGCGACATCCACGTGACAGATGAATCCCGATGATTCCGAAAATTATATTGAAACAAATACTTTCCCTGATGATAGGCCGTAATATGTAAATAACTGTTCATTGTCTACCGTGGGAATTAATTTGTGTTCAGTTAATAAGTAACTTCTCGATGTGCTATTATTCAAAAGT
Source organism: Canis aureus (assembly GCF_053574225.1). Classification (NCBI taxonomy): domain Eukaryota; kingdom Metazoa; phylum Chordata; class Mammalia; order Carnivora; family Canidae; genus Canis; species Canis aureus. The sequence continues at coordinate 1,664,358 of NC_135628.1, read as the reverse complement.
CAAAAATATTTGAGTGACCAAGCATGAGCTGGAAAGGTGCTTGGGGGCTTTTTTTTTTCCATCGGAGGGAATAGATTTGACCTGAATCATTCACATTCTTGCTGAGTCCCATTTTGACCAACTGTAAGCATTTTAAAGAGCAGCTGGTTATGTTTAGAGATGCCATCTGTAGCCACGAAAAAAGAGTCCTCCCTGATGAAGAGTTAATTGGTCTGGAAATGTTTCATAAACACAATCTTCGTTTCTTAGTATGGTGTGTTTTCTTTTCTTTTGTTTTGTTCTTCAGTCTATGAAGCATGGGTTTAAACTTAGACCCAGGATTCAAACTCCAGCTACTCTCTTCATGAAGTTGACTTCAGAAGAACTTCCCCAAACTCTACAAACCTTTATTTCCTCATCTGTTGAATGAATGTTCAAACGGTTGTAAAGATTCAATGCAGTCGGGCATGTGAAGTGCCTACTGTGGTGCTTTGCAGGAGCCAGGCCCTCTGTAAAGAGCATCTTTCGGGGCACCAGGGGGGCTCAGTGAATTGAGCGTCTGCCTTTGGCTCAGGGAGTGACCCCGGGGTCCTAGGATCGAGTCCCACATCAGGCTCCCTGCAGGGAGCTTGCTCCTCCCTCTGCCTGGGTCTCCGCCTCTCTCTCTCTCTCTCTCTCTCATAAATAAATAAAATCTTTTTTTCAAAAAGAGCATTTCTCTTCCTCCCTGCTAACTCACCAGAAGATTGGCGTCCCCCCAAAAGTTAGACCATAAATACAGTAAGTGCACCTTACCTCTTCTGTAGCCTGTGGACTGTCCTCCCACCATTCCCACAATTTTTAAGAGCAAAATGCTCATAGATCACAATTTCTGCCATGGGATATGCATGGATGCCAATAACATGTGACCACGCAGAGCCATTGCCCTGCAGTAGGACATGTCAACAAAATGGTTAAAAGCTTTTTAATGATTAGAACATTCTTCTACTGTTAGCATATATTCGCCCATCAAGAAAATCCTAAAACATGACTATCAAATTGTGTTAGACTATCTTTTAACATGTAAAATCAATTTTACAATTACAGAAGACCCTTCCTCTAGCTTTTCCTAATATTAACATTTCACATGAATATGATACTTTATCAATACTTAGGAAATTAATATTGGTACAGTATATTTGCTTCGCGAAACACCTTTTATGGATTTCACTAGTCTTTCCAATAATTTTCTTTTTCTGTTCCGGGATCTCAAATGGCTTTTAGTTATCATGTTCTTTAGTCTTCTCAAATCTGTGGCGGTTTCACAATCTTCCCTTGGTTTTTGGGGGGCGGTTTTTTTTTATGACTTTGACACTTGGAGAATGCAGGTCGGTTATTTGGTAGGATGCCTCTCAGTTTGGAATCGTATGTCTTGTCTGATTAACTTTACACATTTGTGGCAGAAAATCTGCAGAAGTGATGTGTTTCTCTTGATCACTTAATGAGGACAAGTGCTGGCTGGGTTTCTCCACTGTGAAGTTACATTTTTCTCTGTGTAATAATATCTTAGGGTGGGTGACCTTTAGACTAATCCTAGAGTATTTTTAAAAGTCTGATTAACATGTATAAACATGTATAAACATATAAAACTGGGGCACCTGGGTGGCTCAGCAGTTGAGTGTCTGCCTTTGGCTCAGGGTGTGACCCTGGGGTCCTGGGATCGAGTCCCACGTGGGGCTCCCTGCAGGGAGCCTCCTTCTCCCTCTGCCTGTGTCTCTGCCTCTCTCTCTGTATCTCTCATGAATAAATAAATAAAATCTTAAAAAAAACATATAAAACTACACATAGGGAGGGCTGTCCTGTCATAGAACAATTATTTTCATAGCTGTTAATATTTGCATTGTTAGGACATATTTATACCAAAAATTAATATTAACTTTTGATCTTACAGTGTCATGGTAGCTTGGATTTCAGTTTTGAATGCATCAACATTTCCTTCTAAGCATAATGTAGCCACATTTAGCATGCCTGGAGCTCAACTGTGGATGTACAAGATGCTGATTAGTGGGTGATTTTTAAAAACTATTAGCACTCAGGGGTTACTATCAAAGCCTCAAAAGACCTGGAATTTGTAATGTAAGACATGTAATGAGATCATTCGTTTGTAGCATGACACATGTCACTTGGTTTAAGTTTCATTTAAGGTTTAAAATTCTCTAATTCTGAGGATCCTTGAGCCTGTGCACCCACATGTGCGTGCATGCGTGCGGGTGGGTAGGTATGGGCATGTGTGTGTCATGCAGTCACCGGGATGAATGTGGGCAGGAAATGCCCGCCAGGTGCCCCAAACTAGGGTGACCGCATGTTGCATTAAAATACTCAGTTCTACTTGCGCCCCTCAGAAGATTCCCTACCAAAGCTACATTTTCAAGGATCACAGCCTCATGTGCTTTGAGTGGACCAGGGCCCCGCGGCACAGGCCGTGCTGAAGCACATCGGGAGTTCCACTCCCTACGAGGGGTCGGTACTTCCCGGGAGACCTGCTCACTACTTAATATGCGGGCGAACGCTTGCTATGCTTGGCGTCACCCTGATTGACAGGTAAACATCAATTAAAAGTTGTCTTTTAAAATATCTCCGTGGCCTCCTGCCTCTTTCCACTCACTGCTATTTCAGCTTCGGCCCACACATAATAGGTTTGCTCCTTTGGAATAGGAAAATGACCTTTTCTAGTTGTTGTTGATGTTGTTGTTTTGTCACTTCGCAAACCGATCCAGATGCTCCGAAGCATGAGAGGCCCCACGGTCGTGCATTCAGTTCCAATTCCACCCTCCTTTGTTCACAAATCAAAAAGAACTGAACTTTTTCAAATATCCAAACCTATAAATTCATTCTTTCTTTTCATTTGCATTCACATCTACCCTCTGGATTCCATCTGGGTCCAAAACCAAAAGTGCTGAAAGACCACAACAAAGGCTGCTTGCCTTGGAGTTCCCAGCTCACCGGAAGTGGGAAGCATCAGGGCCTTCACAGGCTCCAGCTCACTAGATTTCCAGACCCAACTCCACAAACCCAGACGTTCGTATGCACGTCTAAGCTGAGAATACAGGGTGCCTTTCAGAATGGAACTCCAGCAAGCGGGATCATGCCGGCCCCATCCTGGTTAACTTGAGAGGCCATCTAGGTTAAAAAAGAGAAAATTGCCTATTAGTTCAGGGATTTGGAATGCATGAGAAATATATAGAAGTATTCCAAATATTGATGTAATATTAATAAATTTAATTGAGTGGAACTAATTCATCTGTTTATAATTTGTTTCAATTTCCCCTTTTCCTGAGTTCATTGGGGACCATCTTAATATTTGCAGGTAGTTATAATATACGGCCACTTTTCAGCTGATGTTTAAGGAAAGAAACACACAATTGTGTTATCCTATCGATGGCTCATCACTACGTGGGTCCTACTCTGTTCTGCGTCAGAACTCCAAACTCTAAGCACAAATCACAAGTCAAGCAGCATTCACAGTTGGGCTACCCAACGCCGAGCTCCATTATTCCTTAAAAACCATTAAAATCAAAAACTTATTTATAAACTCTCACTAGAACAGAAATATCAAGCATTGAAAAGTATCAACCTTCAAAGCAGTGTTGTTAGGGTTCCCTTCTCCACGGGGTAGAAGGACTTGGCAGGCTGCTCGTTTTCATTAAAACTCAAAGTGAGGCAACTGTGTAGGTGAAGCCTACTCACTGCACACGTTTTATCAGAACAGTGCGAAGTCAAAGTCAAAGTGTCTCCTGCTCCTCGGTAAAATGCCTAATTTCTTACTGTTTCTTACAAGGGCATCTGCTTAGTAAAAACTTTTGTAAGTTTTATAGAAGGAGCTGAGAGACTATCTGATAAGAATTTTTTTTAAAAACTTTATTTATTCATGAGAGACCCAGAGAGAGAGGCAGCGACACAGGCAGAGGGAGAAGCAGGCTCCATGCAGGGAGCCCAATGCAGGCGGGACTTGATCCCAGGACCCCCGGGTCGTGACCTGAGCCGAAGGCAGACGCTCCACCGCTGAGCCCCCCAGCGGCCCCCATCCTTAATCCTCTAATAGAGCCACTGTTCAGTGTTTCTCATGCGTCGTTTCAACAATTACGTAGGCACAGTTGAGGACATGTGATATTTGGCATTTTATTTTACTTAAATAAGATCCTGGAATACATAATGTCCTGCAACTTGCTTTATTGCTCTTAATCATGTATCTTATATATCTCTCCATATGTTTACTCTGCATCCTTCTTTTCTAAGAATCAAAAAGCATTCCATTAAATGGATGTTATTTAACCAGTTCCCTGTTGACGGACACTTGAGTTGTGTCAAGTTTTCCATTATTATACAAAGCACTCCAGTAAATTTCCTTGCAGACTATATAAAGTATTATCTGTAGGATAAAGTCTTTGGAGTATAATTATATTCAGAAGATATTTCCAAAATGCCTTCCCTAAAGGATATAAATCTCCTTTCATATGAATGTATATGCGTTACACTTTTTTCTTAATGAAAAAGTTCAGTTTTAGGATCACTGTGGTATGTAAAGGATGGTTTCAGATGGATTATGCCATAATTATTTATTGCTACTGTATACCTCAGCTAATTTCCTATGAATGTTCATTGGGTGTCTACTAATGTGAATTGCATAATAGCTACTCAGTGTTTTATGGCTTGCGGACTACAATACAAGGAAAGCAGTTGTTAAGTTCAGAGACAATGTGAAGACAAAAAATAATTCATTCCTTTTGGAACAAGATAGTGAAATTAGCTCCTCTGGAGCTTCATTTCCTTCTTCTTTTTTTTTTTTTTTTTTTTTAAACCGAAATACAACTGATGTAGAGCATCTTATTAGTTTCATGTGTACAACACAGTGATCCAGTATTTTTGTATGTTACAAATGATAAGTCTGGTTACTGTCTGTCATCTTATGAAGTTATTACATACCATCTACGATATTCCCCAAGCGCACATTTCATCTTCCTGACGTTTATTTTCTAACTGAAAATTTATACTTCTTAATCCCCTTTACCTATTTTGTCTGCCTCCCAGTAATTTGTTTCGTCTATCATCGATCTATTTCTGCTTTATTTCATTTGTTCATTTGTTTTGGTTTTCAGATTCCACAAGTAAGTGAAGTCACATAGTATTTGTCTTTCTCTGATTGACTTACTTCACTTAGTGTAATATGCTCTAGGTCCAAGCACGTAATGCAAACGGCCAGAACTCATTCTTCTTAATGGGCGAGTAATAGTCCATTGTATGAATCTACCACTCTTTTATCCATCCTTCTGTCAAGGGACACTTAGGTTTCTTTCATATCTTGGTTGTTGTAGGTAATACCTCAATGAACATAGGGGTGCATGTATCTTTTTGGATTGACGTTTTCATTTTCTTTGGACAAATGCCCAGAAGTGGAACTACTGGATTGTATTGTAGTTCTATTTTTTATGTTTTGGGGGAAAATGCCATACTGTTTCCCATAGTGGCTGCACCAATTTGCATTTCCACCAACAGCGCACAAGGGTTCCCTCTTCTCCACATCCTCATCAACACTTGTTATTTTTTGTCTTTTTGATAATGGCCAATCTGACAAGTGTGTGGGGGATATTTTACTGTAGTTTTCATCAATGGTTAGCAATTTTGAGCATCTTTCCATGTACCTTTCGGCCATCTCTATGTCTTCTTTGGAAAAATGTCCACTCGAGTCCTCTGCCCATTTTTTAAATCTGGTTATTTGGAGTTTTTGACATTTAGCCGTGTAGGTTCTTCGTAGATTTTGGATATTAGCTCCTTACTGGTTATATGATTTGCAGACATCTTTTCCCATTCAGTAGGTTGCCTTTTTGTTTTGTTAATGGTTTTCTTCCCTGTGCAAAAGCGTCTTAGTTTGACGTAATCCCTTCTGTTTATTTTAGCTTTTGTTGCCCTTGCCTGAGGAGACTGATCCAAAAAAAATATTGCTAAGACCAGTGTCATAGAGTTTTTAACCTATGTTTTCTTCTAAGAGTTTTGTGGTTTCACATATTATATTCAAGTCTTTAATTCAATTTGAATTTATTTTTATAGGTGGTATAAGATAGTTCTCCAGTTTTATTCTTTTGCACGTTATCTGTCCAGTTTTCCCAGCACCATCTGTTGAAGAGGCTGTCTTTTCCCCATTGTACATTTTGCTTCCTACATCATAGATTAATTGACCATATATGCATGGGGTTTTGGGAGGCTCTCTGTTCTATTCTACTGATCTATGTGTTTGTTTTTGTGCCAGTACCATACTGTTTTGATTAAGAGAGCTTTGCAGCATAGTTCAAAATCAGGAAGCTCCAGCTTTGTTCTTCCTTCTCAAAATTGCTTTGGCCATTGGAAGGTTTTTTGTGGTTCCACCCAAATGTTAGGATCCTTAGGAACTTCATTTCTTGTAGGAAAGAACAGTCTTGATATGGAAGGGGACTCTGCCTCCCTAAGACTGTGCCAGGATTGTCAAGTTTGAGAGTCACCACTGAGTTCCAGGAAATAGGAGCAGACCAGGGAAAGAGGAAGAAATGGGTGCCTCCGAAGGAGTGGTGCCATAGGGAGTGAATGTATAGTTTTAAAATTTGATGGGCATTTTTCATTACTTAGTAGGAGAGGGAGACAATCATTTCATCTTAAAGGAATGATTCCATGGAGCCGGAAAAGCAAGTAAGATGTAAAGATTCCACCCAGATCAAATAGTCCATGGCTCTAAAACTATGGCAATATCTTACTAAAAATGAGAAATACTACTAATTCCTTTATGGCTAAACACCCCCTTTTTTAAGAATTAAAAAGGCTTGCAGAAAAACTGGTAACAAGAAATAGTGATCATGAATTCATGGGTAAGACAGGGGGCAAAACCAAGGACTCCTTAATATTCTTCTGCTAGTCATTGCAACACTTCATGAAAACTTAGTCAATCTTTAAAATTACATACTAAACATACACACTCTACACATGTTTAAACAAGGAAATCCCTGCTAATTAGCTTCCTGCAGTCTAGTGAGAGCTATGGCCATCCAGTCTGGAATCTGTGAAGTCTGCAGCAAAATGATGTGCTCTAAATGTGGAGCTTTCTGGGGTTAATGCCATTTTAAGCAACTCTGCTAAATACTACCTTTTTTTGTGTATCTAGACTCTGAGGCTCCAAGAGATGACACGTAAGGCCAAAAGAGCTGTCATTCGTCTTCTTAAATATGCCTGAACCTGAACAAATTACTAATTACCCCAGTGAAGAAAGAAGTGAGAGAGGCTAATGAATTTTTTTTTCTGTCAAGGTAGTTTAAATTTTGTTATTAGTAGGTTAATTACTTTTCATACCGAAGGCAGTATTCAAAAAGATCCACATGGCCTGCGAAGAACAGGTTTCACAGACTCTTAGAGGAAAAGAGAAGTTTGGCTGCATATTCTTTTTTCCATAGTGGTGTGACCAAGTGTGGGTTTGTTTCTCTTCCATAGCAAGGAGCGCAGAGGTAGACAACCCAAAGTTAGCGCCACGTTTCTGCAGCATCACCTATGCCCTGGGCTCTTTCAGACTTCTACGCACGGTTGACTCATGGTCATGACACGGCTGCTCCTCCTTCTAAGAGGAATTGAGAAACAGAGTGACAAAAAAAAAAAAAAAAAAAAGCACATCAAGGAGGCTAAGCTTACATCAGAGAAGCAAAACTTTTCTAGAAATCCATTGCCAGCTTCCACTTTTTTTTTTTTTTTTTGCTAGAATAGAGTTGCATGGCTATGTCTGGCTAAAAGGAGAGTGGGAAATAGAGTTCCTTCTTCATATTTTTTTAAAGATTTATTTATTTATGATAGACATAGAGATAGAGAGAGGCAGAGACAGGCTCCATGCCGGGAGCCCAACGTGGGACTCGATCCCAGGACTCCAGGATCGCACCCTGGGCCAAAGGCAGGCGCTAAACCGCTGAGCCACCCAGGGATCCCCTCCTTCTTCTTATTTAAAATGCTAGATATATTGCTGCCTGCAAGAAAACAAAGAAGAAAGAAAGGAGAACGGATGTGGTGTAGGCACCTAACATTGTCTGCCGCCATGCCTAAGAGATCATCTAATGCATGTTCCCCCTCTTTTCTCTCCACCTTTCATCATTATATATTGAGAAAACTAGATCAGTGACTCGCTCAAACTCATACAACCAGTTCGCGGCAAAGCCGGAATTAAAATTGGTAAGTGTGACTCCTGACCCAGTGGTGCTTTCAGGATAGGCCACTACCCTCCTCTCTAATACGCTGCCCGGAGCCAGCAGCCAGCCCGAGGACGCCCTTACCCTCCCGGCGCCGGCAGCCGGCGTCCAGGCTCGGGTCTGCACGGAGCCATCTGCGGGTTCGTTCAACCCTAAGAGCAACGTCGTTTGGCTTCAGCTGGGAAATGAATAACGTCCGCTTCGGCGGGCTGCTTTGGTTTTCCAAAATAGCCAAGAGTTTAACTTAAAGAGTCAAGATTTATGAACTGCAAACAAAGATTAGCTGCTAAGGAGAATTTCAAAAGGAAACACAGAACACGATAGAAGATTCTTTGACCTAAACTACAGAAAGGGGAGGCTGCGACTGAATTTCCTTTACCTTGAAGTCCGCGCTCCCTGTCCCACCCTGCTGGCTTTCCTTTGCAATCTCACCTGGACTCCTGTCCTGCGTCCTATTTGCTGCAGTTTAGTTAGAACCAACAGGCCCGACCTGCCACCTGTCACAGAACAGCGGCCCCTGGGAGCCTCCACCTGAGGCAGAAATAGCACCACTCCGGGAACGCTTCAAGCACCAAGTCCGGCGAGAGTTCCAAGTGGCAGCAGTGGTCACCGGGTGCGACTCCCACTCCGCCTTCCCGTGACCTGCAGACGTTCAGCCTATCGTCCTTGGCTCGTCCGTGAGGCCCCAGTGCTCCGAGAGGGCAACACTGAACACTTCGGAAGAGTTCTACCCGCTCTACTGCCAGCCATTTGTTTCAGAAGCTTCAAAGTCAAAAATAATAAAATAAAATAAAATAAAATAAAATAAAATAAAATAAAATAAAATAAAATAAAATAAAATAAAATAAAATAAGCTTCGAAGTCAGATGAGAACACGCTTCTGTAATATTAAGCGATTTTTTTCTAAGCCGCACCTAAGAGGATAATTAGAACAAATGAGATGGAGGTTTCAGCGGGAGCCGAGGAAGGCGCTCCTGGCAAGGAGCTGTACTGTGCCCCCGGACAGGCCGCAGACGCGCACTTCCAGCAAGAACTTTGCACACTCCAGGCATGAATACTTTTCCATTTTGAAGATGTGTTTAAAAAAAAATGCTTAGAATCACATTATAAATTAATCATTCTTCCTCTGAGTAAGAGTTTGTAGTAGATAAGCTTGGACGTGGCATCTCCAGAAAGGCCCATGATTTCAATCATTATAATGTACATTGTCAGCATATGAGTTCCTCAAAAGTGACTTTCTTTATACTTAAGATGTCAGATAAATCCTTTTCCTGCCTTATCTAATGGCCTTTGACATGCAATTTCTTCTCCTCAGAACTCTCCTGCCCTGTTTTTCTCATTATTCAGTTCAGATGTTGCTACCTCAGAGGATTCCTGGGGGGCTCAGCGGTTTAGCGCTGCCTTTGGCCCAGGGCGTGATCCTGGAGTCCCGGGATCGAGTCCCACGTTGGGCTCCCTGCAGGGAGCCTGCTTCTTCTGCCTGGTTCTCTGCCTCTCTCTGTGTGTCTCTCATGAATAAATAATATTTCTTTGTGTCTTCTTCAATTTCTTTCAGAACCGTTCTATATTTTTTAGGGTATAGATCCTTTACCTCTTTGGTTAGGTTTATTCCTAGGTATCTTATGCTTTTGGGTGCAATTGTACATGGGATTGACCCCTTAATTTCTCTTTCTTCAGTCTCATTGTTAGTGTATAGAAATGCCACTTACTTCTGGGCATTGATTTTGTATCCTGCCACGCTGCCGAATTGCTGTGTGAGTTCTTGCAATCTTGGGGTGGAGGTGGGTGGGGGGTGGCGGTGACTGGGTGACGGGCACTGAGGGGGGCACTTGACGGGATGAGCACTGGGTGTTATTCTATATGTTGGCAAATTGAACACCAATAAAAAATAAATTTATAAAAAATAAGTAAATAAATAAAAATATTAAAAAGAAAAAAAAGATGTTGCTACCTCAGAAAAGGTCCTGGGACTAACGTAGCTGAGAGAGCCCACATGCACTCATCAGTGATTGGGTTGGGGGGCCAGCGGACAAGCCATCAGGCGTACAGAACGGGCCATTCCTCTCCTTGACTGATGCACGTCAACCACGTGTAGGGCTTTAACCGAGTAGCTAGGACTCTGTCAGCTGTGGTTGGACTCTCTCCAGGTGAATATGAGGATATGACCTTGCAGACCTGCGCGCACACACGCCAGAGAGACCCCAAACAAACAATAATTTTCAGGCAAAGGTTTATCTAAATCTAGAGTTTTTGAAATGTTTCAACGTTATTTGCATGAATGAATGAATCTATCATCACCATCTCTCTGCATCTCCGTGTGTCGGTTTATACACTCCACAAGATATCTTTCTATTAATACGTTGAGCACAATGTCTCAGTCTGAAGTACCTGAATTTAGGTGACTTGGCGGCATGTTCATGGTGTGTTTCATATGACATATGTTGTTCTGTAACAAAGCACTGCTTTAGGTTTTTGTCTTTCTCGTGTGTCTTGGAAATCTCTCCATGTTGCTCTGCTTAGATTTATCCTGTACGTTATATGAGGGTTTTTTCTCCCTAATGTTTGATATAAACATTTTTTTTTTGTAATCTCGTAGATGCTTTGTGTATTTTTTTTTCTGGCCTTAAAAAAGGTCCAGCCTGCACCAAAAATTAAATGTATAGACAGCTATCACACACACACCATTCACAGATGTTTATTCAGACTAAAACTCCTCCTTAACTTTGTGTTATTTTAATTGCTTTTTTATAATGAACACTAATGCAAATCACATTCCTGAGCTTTTTTTTTTAAGATTTTATTTATTTATTCATGATAGACATAGAGAGAGAGAGAGAGAGAGACAGAGAGAGACAGAGACACAGGCAGAGGGAGAAGCAGGCTCCATGCAGGGAGCCCGATGTGGGACTCGATCCCTGGACTCCAGGATCGAGCCCTGGGCCAAAGGCAGGTGCCAAACCACTGAGCCACCCTGGGATCCCCTACATTCCTGATCTTTAATCAGTATTCCAAATTCCAGTTCCAGTTATGAATTTAAAAATGGAAATATGTATACTGAATCGGTATTTCGTGAAGTCTGTGCATGACCCTCCTTCCTTTTGTTCCTTAATATCCTGGACCTTCTCATCTGAGATGTGGAAATCTGAGTTGGGTGTGAGAATGTATGAGAGGGTGAGGGAAGGTGACGAGAAATTGCTCATTAGAGACAGAGTCACAAAGCAAAGAGGAGGTCAAACCAATTATTTTTCTCCATTACTGAGAATTTATGATATGAAATGGGAAAGAATTACGTCTAAACTTTTATGCATTCAATAAATATTTGCCTATTGTATGTTAGGGACTGGGGATATGTGCGAGTGAAATAATTCTTTGCTCTCAGGGAGTATTCAGTCTAATGGAAAAGACATAAATAACAAATTATCACCTGATGGTGAAGGGTATGGAGGAAACCAGCGGGGATGGCGCGGACAGGAGTGGGGATACACAATGATGCCAGCGTTTCAAGAAGGCCTTGCTGAGGCCTGAAACACAAAAGATGCACAAAATGAGAGGGAAAGCATTCCTGACGGGGATAACAGCGTTTTTACCCGCCCTAGATTGTGATAGCTGAGGGACCTGGGTGAGAAGGGAGGGAGTGGAATCAGGTGAGGTAGGATGGAGGGACACAGGCCAGGTACGGGGGCCAATACCTTGTAAGAACAAGCTAGAAGATCACTCTGGAGTGTGCCCACATGTCCAATTGTAATGGTTTACCGCTGAACGTCTATGATGTTGTGCGTCAACTTTACCGCCATCAGAAGACAGGACAGGGATGCTTGAGAGAGAGAAGAGGGGGGCTTAGTGCAAATGAGGGTGCTCTGACCTGCTCGAGCAGAGGAGACAGAGAGGAGAAATCTCAGAAAGCCAAACCACCGTTCTCGCTGCACACGTCAGCTAGAGAAGGCATCGCTCACTGCGGAACAGGCCTCTAGAATGATATTCCCGGCAGTGGGAGGTTACCCCCTTTTGTAAATATATAAACATGCTTTGACTAAAATATATGTATTTGATTCCATTTATGGCATATCATGGGTCTTTAATAAATGTGCATTGAAATGAGATTCATCTGTTAACATCCTTCTCAAAGATTTCCCTTTTGTTTTCACATCAGTGGGTTTTTGCACTCGATGGATTGTCTTACAGTCTATTTTTAATGAACCAACAACCCACAGGTGTATTTTTTAAGATAAAACTTGCACCTATTTCTTTAAAAATTGGTAGAGAAATCATATCAGTGCAATAATGAATATCAATGCCAAAATAAAGATTAAATTGTCATTAGAATTTATATTCATCTCTCAATGCAAGTAGCTACTTCTAACACAAACAACTATTGACAAGTCCCTAAAAGGCACCACAATCGGTCCCTTTTATCTGCAAAGATTATTTGGCACACACACACAAAAACTTATTTTTTAGATTTTATTACTATAGGTCAGGTTAATTACAGCTAATTTCTACCATTTTAATGCAGGACTGTGGTTTGCTGATTCACCCAGAGGAAAGCTGTGGGTTACAGCCTATTTCTTCGGACTACATTGAAGCCATTTCACGGCCCGAACTGAAGATCTGTCCATCTGGGGACACAACAGGTGACTATTATATTAGATATGACTTCTGTGAAAAAAAACTTTCAATGTAGATAAGTGTACGCTTAAACTATCCTTATATAAGAAAAAAATCAAGGTACCACATGACTTTTTTCATTTGCATAAACTGTAACACCTATGATTAATCTGAATGCAGTGTTTTAATATGTGAAATACTTTGATTCATCAAATTCTCTTTTCTTCACCGTCTGTTCTTTGCCTAGTTAATCCATATTCATCTATAGATATCAGCCAGAAAAGTCACTTGTACCAGAAAGCCTTTCTTGAACCCCCGATCTGTTTCCTTATGGTATATTTTCATAACACCCTGTGCTCGTCTTTCATGATCGTTTCCACAACCATTTAAATGTTAAATATATAACTAATTCTTTGATGTCAGTCTTCCCAAGTTGTCCGCTGGGTGAGGACAGGGAATCAGACTTGTTCACAGTTAGCACTATAATTTCCACAGAGTAGGTACAAAATAAATATCTGTTGAGTGTGTGGACCAAAGAACTGCTTAAGGAAATAAGTCTAGTTTAAATCATTTCTCTAAAAAAAATAAATAAATAAAAATAAAATTAAATTAAAAAAAACAAATCATTTCTCTAATTACAAAAAAAAAAATCTTTGAGAATGCTCACTATGTCTCCCACATATTGAGCATTAAGAGAGGCAGGAGAATCCTGACGTCGCATTGCAATTACAGTGTTGAATCCCACCTCATCCCAGAGCAGACCTGGAAGGAGACACCTCGATGCCACCGTCCACATTCCCTGTTTCTCTCCTTCCCCAGGGCTCTTCTTTCTGGGGAGGCCCTTGGGGTCAGGCTAAAGCTACGACTAAAAATACCTCCAAAGAGATAAGAGGAGCAAGGAGCACCTTCTCTGAGATTCCTGGTCGGCCCTCTGGCCTTATGACCCCGCATCTCCCTTCATCTAAAGAGCCTAAGAAAACACTCAGGAGCTTTTCTACCCTCGCCGTGAACTTCACACCACAACTTGAGTGGGAAATGAGTTTCACAAATGAGCGGTACAAATTGCGATTTGGCATGCCCAGTTAGCCAACGTGGGCATGTCCCTGTTCTCGAACATGTGTTCTAAATAATAAATTACGGTCCATGCACAGGGAGGGATTTACCCATGATGGCATGTCAGGTGGTATGGTTTACAAGTCTCAGCTAAGTGAGATATATACTCTCACATACAAAGGAGACACCGATGTGTCTGGTTAAGGATTTTTTTTTTTAATCAGATGACATTTTATGAGAATCGTAAAACAAAGTAATTCCGTTCCTCCTACTGAACCAAAGTCAAAAGTTCTTCAACAAAAAGTTGAAGATACGATACTGAGCTTCCTCAGGAAGTGGCATCTTTTCCTGTTCATTAAATTTGCTGTAAGTTACGCCGGGCCCTGACATGAGGCTACCTCGGTGCCTGGTCCTTCCAGGAGAGGCTGTCTTCGAGCAGGGACCTGCTGGCAACTTGCGTAGCCAGGCTCCTTTAGGGAAGACCCCAAAAGTGACTCCCCATGCAAGACCAGGTCCCTTCGCCTGACAATACCAGGCCCCTAAATTCGACCTCCCCTCTCTTCCAGCTCCTCCTAGCCTCCTCCCTATTCCCTTCATGCCCATCAGGCTGCTGCAGGCTCCTCATTGTCCATGCTGTTGCCTGCTCCTAAAACGTCCTCTTCCCGTCTTAGCCCATTCTCCTGATGCTCTATTTTTCTCTCCAGGAAGCCCCTCCTTACCATCCGCCCACTCCCACCCCCTCAGATTGGCTTCTCTGCCGTGACCCCAGAATACTCTGGGTACGTGTCTACAGTAGCATCTGCCTCATTGTTTCAAATGTTTATATGTTTCTCTCTCTTTCACTAATCAGTGGTCTTCAGAGTGGAACGATGATCGGAGCAAGGGGTGGGGGTGCCATGGGACAGTCCACAGGATGAAGCCAGTAGACTAAAATATAAACATTTAGTTTGATCTGATCCTTCTTATTTTTGTTTTATAATGACCATAACTCACAGATACAGGAGGACAGGCGCCTACATTACAGCGTGCGTGTGTTAACACACCAAAGTGCATGACTACTACTACTCATGACTGCCCGAGGTCGTAAGTTTCTCCAGAGCAGAGAATGTTCCTTATTTTAAAATGGCCGTTGAACTAAAACCAAGGTCCAAGTCCTCCCCCTTTCCGCAGAAGACTGTGAGCGGTCAGGGCACGGTTGGCCAGGGCTATGTGCTCCACCCTTATGGTCCCAAAGACCTCAAGATTCAAAACAAATGAGTGAGGTCAGGAATAGCAGTTTACAAGAATGGATTTTTTTTTTTTTTTTTTTTTTTTTTTTTGCTGCCAGAGATTTCCTTCCTTGATGTAGGACTCCCTCCTGCTGAAAGAGGTTGTCACGGTGGACACCACTGGAAGGAAATTTATTTAGGCACTCCGGCTCCAGTGTGCACGGCCATAGATCTGTTCCAAAATCTTATTTTCACAGCACATTACAGTTATTTAGCAAACTGTATCCTTTTTTTTTTCACCTTGCCAATGAAATGATGGTCTATGTGTCTTTTCAATAACACTAGCTAATATAATTTTGAGTGCCTGGGTTTTTTTTTTTTAATTTTAAAGTTGATTTTTAGCCTTTAGAAAATAATTTAACTACAAGATACAGCCAAAGAATAAGATCTCTTGCTTAAGAAAGAAAAAAATATTCTTTTCATCTGAAGAAGAAGTTTATACAGTGATTTTTGAATGAGAATTACCTTAAAGGAAAATAGCTCCAAATGCATTTTATGACATGTAAACAAAAGATATTACCATCTTCTGTTTGTAGCAAGGAAATATGACAACTTATACCTTAATATCTCTAGTGTTGAAAATATGTTTTTTTTTTTCTTAAGTGAAAACTGCCTTTTTATGTTACGACATTATGGAGTCAGGAATCAGGGCTATCTATATGATCTTACATCTCACCGTGGCCCTAAGTCACAAAGTTGAATTTCTTCTCTCCGTCATGGCAGCCAATCTGATCCTCTTAAATGGCTGAGCTCTAAGCTCGCATTAAGTATAAAGCTTTAATTATAAACCAAATAACTCCTCCCAAAAGCCATTTTTATTCCTCAGGATGCCATTCCCTAAAACACATGTCATACCCTATTTCAGAAATCACAGCTTTGATTCATTCAATGTTTAAATATATAACGTAGAATTTATGTCCCTCTTTTTGACAATTTTAGTTAAGAGCTGGTATCATTTAAAATGTCAAGAAACTCCAGTCCTGCAGATGTTATACAGATGTCTATTTCAAGCAGTATTACTAAATCACAGTAAAGGGGAGGGGGGGGCATTCTTAACCAATACGAAAATGCAAAGAGTTACAACTGTATAAATACATAGTAGTATGAACCATTGGGGCCAAGCTTTCAGAGGCCCAATCAGGAGTCCTTTTGATGTGCAGGAGATTTTATGCCTGCAAACTAATTGTACCCATATTTGGATTTTTGTGCACGCAATTGGCCACTTGTTTCTTCAGCCTTAGAAGCGAATGGCCAAAGAAGGCCCCAGTGTGTGCAATGTTAGCTGTCAGCAAGGTTAGAGGCGGAGAGAGCGTCTGGGGGAGAGGATGATGTGTTCTGAAATACTCAAGGATCTGATGAACACTGAGCCTTTCAAAATATTACTAGATATAATCTCATTACAGACACACATTTACGTCCCCAACAAACCACCATCCTATTAGAAGGAAAATTAACAATCTTTTTTTTTTTTTTAACATAGTCTCTGTCAACACGTGAACCCACCAAATAAATTCAGCTTTTAAAACCAAAGATAAGTTCATTAAAATAGCCTATTTGTGGGTTTTCGTGTAAGTGCGACCTGAGAGACCATGGGTCCATATTTCATTTTCGGCTGATGATTTCCCCTGTCTACCCTGACAAAGGGACCAGCAAAATCGGAGGCTCTGGGACCTCGGTTTTGGTCCAGCCTGTCATCAACAGCACGATCCCATTCCTGTCATGTAATTCTTGGGTCCTCAGTTTACCTCATCTGCGAAAGAGGAGGACCGACAGGGGATCCAAAGCCCCACTCCGACCCCATTCAAGAGGGTCCCGCTGACCGCAACTCTCCACGAAGATGCCGGCGTCGGTGGCTGATGACAACCCCTATGTCCCGGGGCAAAGTTAGATTTAAAAGCAAGATGTACTCTGGATGAGAACCACAGAAAAATCACAGAAGGGGATCGGAGGGGCCGTCTTCACCTTGCCGTTCAACACGCAGCAGCTGTCCTAAACTCTCCGTCGTGTCTCTTAGTAGCACCGCTCTTCTCTGCATCTGGAAGCTTCGGCGACGCGTCTCACCCAGCACGTTCCCTTCTCTCTGCTGCCTCTGATCTTCTGTGGGGGCCTCGCTTCTTCAGCCCCCACGCCGCAGGGCTGTCTTGTCACCGGCCCCCAGGTACCCCCCACGCCATCTCTCCAAATCGCCTCCATCCAGCGGACGCGGTCACACTCACGGGCCCCATGGGACCTTCCAGACACCTGCCCCTCGCGACGCTTGCCTGGTTCTGAACTGCCCCGGCTTCCCTGGGGGCCAGGGGCGGAAAGTGCAGTCACCGGCTGCTGGGTGCCGGGCCGTGGCAGGGGCTGTGCGGGCCTCCGGGAGGGACTCTGAGGCCGTGTTCCCAGCTAAACGGTGGTCCCCAGCGTGGCTGCGCGTTGGAATCACCAGGAAAGCTTTTAAAACATACCTGAGCTCCGCACCCCGTGCTTCTGACTTAATCATTAGGATCCCATGTGAGCGTGGGGGCTTTCAAAAGGTTTTGAGGTGACTCCGACATGCTGGCTGCGGGCAGCGTTGGGGTGCGTGCGCCTCTAGAGCCCACACTCCTTGGGCACCGCACAGATACTTTTACTCACCTGTGCCTTACCTTTAGGATGTTGCAACTAATTTACGTGTTTAAATCGTAACCCTCTGACCTGACCATTAATTTTTTGAGGTTTAGCATCGTGGTTAAGAGGGTTAAACACGTTAATATGTTAAAGTGCTCGGGAAATCCCTAGCATCTGACACACGCTATGAAGCATTATTATTATTATTTCTTTTTTACTTATTATGTCTTAACACCAGTAGCACCCACCATCTAGGAGAGCAGATAGTTCAATGATGTCTTGAGTTCAAATCCCCCTAGAGAGAACTGTTTTGTCTTCCCCAGTCCTTAATCAACCCACACTTCTTTTTTCCCTTTTGTGACCAACTAGTGACCAACAAGCTAGCTCTTTCATATTTTATTACTTCTGTTCACTGTTATTCCGCAAACACACCATTCTGACGTCCCTGAGGTCTTGAAATGCCAACACCCGTGGTCGCGGCCTGCGGGTGGGACTCGTTCCCGCTGAAGGTAACGCGGCACAGGTACTTGGGTGAGAAGCACAAAGCAGAGCCGGGGCCAGCGAGCTCTCCACCCTCTCGCCCCCTTGCTGACTCCGAAGGTAGGAATGTGGAGCTCGGGGATGTCGAAGAGCCAGGCCTAGTGGTCCGGGAAGTGAGCCCTTGGGCAGGCCGGAGCATGACTGCTGGAGACCTCAGAGCATTCCACGGAAGACACGACTAACCCCCGGGGCGGCGGGCCGTTCACACTCCACTCCTGAAAAGACTTCGGGGAAGAAACAAAAATCAAGAATCACTGGGTGGCCCCGGGGGGCTCAGCGGTTGAGCGTCTGCCTTGGGCCCAGGGCCTGACCCTGGGTCCCAGGATCGAGTCCTGCGTGGGGGTCCCTGCGTGGAACATCTGCCTTGGGCCCAGGGCGTGACCCCGGGTCCCGGGGGATCGAGTCCCATGTCGAGCTCTCTACGTGGAGCGTCCGCCTTGGGCCCAGGGCGTGACCCTGGGTCCCGGGATGGAGGGATCAAGTCTCATGTCGGGCTCCCTGCAGGGAACCTGCCCCTCCCTCTGCCTCACTCTGTCTCTCTCTGTGTGTCTCTCAGGAGTAAATAAATAAAATCTTAAAAAAAAATCAAGAATCATTTCTGGATTTTTTTCCTCCTAAATGATCAACACGTCTTCTGACGCTGAGGCTGCCTGGCGCGTCCTGAAGCACGAGACTCCGCGGGGAAGCGGGAGAGCTTAGCGCCCGAGCACGCGGGCTGCGGCGGCCTCCTGCGGGGACGCGGCCGGGGGAGGGGGCAAGGCGCAGTGCCTCGGCCTCCAGGGGACACGTTATCAGAGCTTCGGCGGCGGCCTGGGCGTGGGGTCCTGCCCCGGGGCGCCCCGCCGCTGCCTTGGCCCCTCAAGGCCTCACGTGGTTTCCGGAAACGAGCGACCGCCGCGTGGCGTCCCGTGGCCGGCCTGGGGTCAGCCCGGACCGCGTGGTGGTGGAGCCCGGCCCCCGGCCCGTTCCCCGTTCCCCTCCATCCCCGTCCCCTGTCCCGTCCCCCATCCCGTCCCCGTTCCCCTCCATCCCCGTCCCTCGTCCCGTCCCCCGCCCGTCCCCGTTCCCCTCCCGTCCCCCGTCCCGTCCCCCGTCCCATCCCCCGTCCCGTCCCCCTCCCGTCCCCCGCCCCCGTCCCCGTCCCCGGGCCCGGCCTGCGCGTGGAGCTGAGCGACGTGTCGCTGTGTCTTCCAGGCCAGTGGATCGTGCCGTGCCTCAGCTGCTCAGACGCCCGCACCTGTGACTGGAGAGCAGTGACGTGGCAGCCGCTCGACTGCCGCCACGCCGTCCTGAGCAGGCCCGAGCTGCGGCGCTGCCTGCGAGGCCGCAAGGTGGGTGCCGGGGGGCGGGGGGGCTCGTGCTCGCCTGCAGGCCGCGGGGAGCCGCCCGGGTCCTGCTCCCGAGGCGCCATTCTCCCCGGGCCGGTCTCCCGGACACGCGAGCGCGTGAGAGGCCGCCCCGGGCTGACCCGGCGCCACGCGGTTCCCTCGGCACAGTGGGCAGGAGCCGTGCCCCGTCAGCAGCGGCCCCATCAGGTGCCACCGTCAGGTGCCGCCCGTCAGCAGTGGCCCCATCAGCAACCGCCGGGTCAGATGCTGCTCCATCAGCAGTGGCCGGTCAGCAGCCGCCCGTCAGGTGCTGCCCTGTCAGCAGCTGCCCTGTCAGGTACCGACCCGTCAGCAGCCGCCAGTCAGGTGCCGCCCCGTCAGGTGCCGCGGGGGGGCAGGCCTCTGTCGCTCGCTCTCCACACTCAGGGAACTGTCCCCACGTGCAAGGCCCCTCGTGCTCCGGCGTACCGGGTGTGTGGCGCCCGGACCCCCTGGCCTCTCCCCGTGGCCGGCAGGTCTCCCGTGGGCCGCGCCGGGCCGCCGCCCTTAGTGAGGCCTGGAGCTGAGCCGCAGACAGGCGGCGGCCCCTCGCCGCGGCGCTCGCCCAGGGCAGCCCGCGTCGATCCTCCGCTGGGGGAAGCTCGGCCGGACTCCTAAACGTGGGCGCGGGGCTGAGGGGCCGGGCAGGAGGGCGCACGTCCTTCCTCGCGGTGGTTTCCATCAAAACGCCCCAGTGGGCACGGCTGGGGGCCCCGCGGGTGAAGCAGCCGTTAGTCACCGCCCAAGGGGAGGAGGAGACGACGAGCCGTCACGAGTGTATTAGCTCAGTGCTCTGAGCCGAGGACGGCTTCTGCGCGAGGAGCTAAGTGGGCTGCCGGCCCCTTCAGGCCGCAAGTCCATCCAGACTGTGGACGGCACGAGGACCAGCGGTGTGTCTCGACCGCTGACGCCATGTCACGGCTTAACACGACGTTCTGATACGTAACAGTCGCTCAAATAATCGTTGAGGACACGGGTAGGTTCAAATCTTGCTCACGTCTGAGGGCGAGCCCGCGAGGTAGCTCTCGGGTCTGTTTCCTACTCCAGGAAGTCAAAGCTCGGCGAGGTTGAATGATTCTCCCACGATCGCACGTGGGCGCGTGGCCACTGCTCCGGCACGTTTAACACCGGCCGGGACGGCCCAACATCCACATCTAAGAGATGCGGGACCGGAAGCAATGAGAACAGTCCTGCTCTGAGAGCTAGACTTCTCTAAACTCTTCCAGAACGCTGTTCTGACCTCAGAATTTCGAGCCTTCGGGAACATTCCAAGATGTCACAGTCTATTAACCTGAAAGGCCGTAGGTGCGTGACTAACGTCCGTGGCTTTTGACATGACGCCTCATCGTGTTTCCCCGGCTCACTTTCTCCATCTGTAAAATCAAAGCAGCCTCTGAGATCGGATCCTGCGCTGCAGACGTCTCAGCCCGTGGAGAGCCAAAAGCCGTCTTCCTGACGCCGCAGGCCGGTGCCGCACGCGACAGATGCTCCTTTCTCGTGGCTCGGAAGGGGGAGGAGTCGGAGATCCGGAGGCCAGCGGGCTTGGGCCTTCGCAGCCTCCGCGGGCTGCCTCTCTGCTGTCCTCGCGAGGCGGATGGACCGCCCGGTGTCCTCTTCTCCTAAGGACACTGATCCCATCCCGGGGGCCCCACCGCGCCACCTCACCCACACCCAGTTACCTCCCAGACGTTCCACCTCCTGATACCACCCATCCCGGGCCCGGGTTTCAACTCCTAAACGGGGCGAGGGGCACCCGCGATGCGGTCCTTGCGGATCCCCAGGCTGGTCATCAGCAGCCCCGCAGAGGGACGGTGAGACAATCCCCCCCTCCCTGTTGGAGAGAGGGCCGCAAAGTCTGCGGATACGCCGTGTGGACGCGATCCCGGCCGAGACCATCGGCTGGCTGCGCAGCAGGTGGGGGTCCTCCTGGTCCGGGGGCACCACGCGGACTTCAGGCTCAGAGCCCCGCTAGCGGGCCCGCGGGCCAGGCCTCCACCAACTCGGATGTGTTCACCGGGACGCTGAGGTCTTCTCCACGACAGGGAAGCGGAGCGGTGACACGGCCAGAATGGGAAAAACCCTTCCCCAGCAGGATGGAGACCACCTGCGGGGCGGAGACTCCTTAGCGGGAAGATCCTATCCCAACCCTGGAGACTCCCCGCCAGTCTGGATTCTCAGCACAGGTTTCTGAAGGAGTACGGATTCCGAGACACTCTATATTTTATAGGGTATGTACGGAGTAGTGCCATCGCCGTAAACTCTCACACACATACGCAAACACGCCTGCACACACAGGGAATTTCTGGAAGCAACACAGCCAAGAATGATGACGTAAGTGAAAGGGAGAGGAGAGGAGTGGCGACAGGACCTGCTGCGTGTTTTGCGAGGCCCAAGGCAACATGAAAATGAACGCAGGACCCTGGATTGTCTTACTCCAGATTTCCAGGAAGGCAACAGCAGAGCAGGAAAGCCAGCACGGGACGCTCTCACTGCTCGGACCCCGGGCAGCGCCCCGGGCCACATGCCCACGAAGCCAGCTTAGGTAGCCAGGTGGGAGGAGCTTTTAAAATATCTGCATGATTTTCATTCTCGTGGGTTAGCTTTATTTAATCTAAAAATCTCTATTTTAAAAGGCTGTATAAATCAGAACTGGGGCAGAGGCAGTGGAGACGCGAAGGAGGTCCCATATTCACAATCATGTACACCACGCAGCACAGACATAATTGTGCAAACATTCACAGTTATGACTATCGAAGAGCACTTATTTTAAGAAAATTCTATTTGTGACTAGAAGTAGGCTAGCAGGACGCCTGGTGGCTCAGCGGTTGAGCCTCTGCCTTCGTCCCAGGGTGTGATCCCAGGGTCCCAGGATCGAGTCCCACATCGGGCTCCCTGCAGGGAGCCTGCTTCTCCCTCTGCCTGTGTCTCTGCCTCTCTCTGTGTGTCTCTCACGAATAAATAAAGAAAATCTTTTAAAAAAAAGTCTAGGTTTTCCCAGTACATTTATTTCTCACTTTCCATGAGAAAAATTTAAGTATCCAAAGTATCTTGAAATTCTTTCATCCTTTCATTACTAAACTAAGGCAGGTGTCACCCTACCCAGAGGGTTTCACAATCATTATTCTATTCCGAAGACAAACATATGCTAAAGCATACCAGGTGCAAAAAATAGAAAAACAAGGAACACAGATATTTTGCCTTTTTTTTTTTAATTTTGCTTTTTAAACCCCTTATATACTGACATTTCTGGGGGGGGGGGACTCAGTTTCTCCTGGGTCAAACATTCAAAAGAAATGTATTATTTGAGTGACTTTGTGCAGAACCGTTCCTCACCTGCGCATCAGAGCGGCGGGGCCAGGGCCAAGGTGCAGTGGGGCTGCCCCAACTCTGCATCCCCCGGTGGGACTGACTGCCAGCCCCCTCCACACACCCAGGAGATGTCTGAGCCCAGCACGCTGGCCCCCCGGCCCCACGCTCAAAGCCAAGCCCCCCGTACCTTCTCTGACTTGGGTGACGTCCCCTGCTCATTGGCTCCTCTGGCTTTTGCAGCCCTACGATCTGTTCTGGGGGCGAGCGAGCAGGACCCTCGGAGGAGCTGAGTCCCCAGGAGGATGGGGCACATGAGAGGAGTGACTGTCATGATGCCGTGGGTTCCAAAGTTGGAGAGCAGCTAGAGACGCGGGCCCTGGACCCCAAGGGTCTGGAAAGTCGCTCCAAGGTGGTGGTGATAGGCCATCTACCAAGCGTGTTACTCTGAACTGGTTTAACTGAACGGGGGAAAAAAAGGGGGGGGTCTTCATTTCTCCCCCAAAAGAATCTACAAGGAGAGCCCTGCCCCTGACACCGTCCTTGATGTGCCGCAGACTGGGGGGAACCAAGCCGGGGTGCCGAGAGGCGCTGGAGCTTCCCGTGTGGGTTATGTGCCCGTGGAGCCACTTGGCAGGTGCAGCGACCCTCCCCACCTGAACCCTCGGTGGATGCGCAGGGTGGGGAGCCACGTGTCACTGCTTCACTGCTGCCCGAGCACGCGGGAGCGTGTGCTAGGCCCTGGTGCAGGCGAGCTTCTGCTGTTGGGGGAGGACGCGTCGGATGGGGTGACTTTCCCCGAAGCGCCCGGTGTAAGCGCAGCTAGGATTCGGAGGGGCGGGTGGGACTTGGCGAGCTGGGCCTTGCAGCCCTGCGCTCCCCTGGGCGTCCCCTGGGTGCCCCCGGGGGCACGGCCCGATGGCGTGGGTGCGGCCCTCGCAGGCCTCTACTGCGGGCTTCCCCGCACCGACGCAAGGCTGTGCCTGGGAATCCACGGGGCGGGGGGCAGACAGGCCGCACGAGGGGTCCGCGTTCCCAGGGGGTCGCCCTGCAGCCCCGCGGGGCCTTCCTGGGGTCGGCGTCTGCCTTCCGAGCAGTCGTGCAAGCAGGAGGCCGGCCTGGGGCCTGGAACGTCTGTGCGCAAAGCACGTCCACCCCATTTCCACGTCGTCCGTGTTTGCGGGGCTCCTTTCCAGCTCCCGACGTATCCAAAGCGGAGTCATCTCCAGTCTGGGTGTAGGGTTTGTGTCGCGTGGGAGCACGACCCCCTGGAGCGCAGAGCCCGCTGCGCAGGCCTGGGCATGTCCACGCGGACACCCCGCGCCCACTTAGGAAGCTCCCGATGCAACGGCCACAAGTATACCCCGGGGCGTGACCTCGTCCTCGTCCTCGCAGAGCCAGATGTAGGGATAAGGTTTAGGAATGCGATCCTTGGGGGGGCGGGGCGTAGGCGCCCCTCGAGCTGTTTGTCGGCTGCAGGCGGAGCTCGGAGTTAGAGACCTGAGAGGAGCGCAGTTAGGAATGGGGAACACGGGAAGGCCATGTTCACCCAAGTACCGAACCCGAGCCCGGGACATAGGAGGCGTAAGGCGCGTCTCGGGGAAACGCTCGCAGGTCCAGGGCGTGCTGGGACCCGGCGGCTGGCCAACCTCTAGTAACGCGTCTGGCCACGTGAGTCCTGGCGTGGTCGCCCCAGTGGCTGTCGGTGGTGCTTTTCGACGGGAGGGGAGGCAAGTGGCCGCGGGGGGGGGAGGGTATGGGGGAGGGGCAAATGGGGGTAGGGGAGGGGGAGAGGCTGGACGAGGGGCAGAGGGCCTGGGCGGAGAGGAAGAGAGGGCAGGAGGGGAGGAGGGGAGGGGAGGGGAGGGGCGGGACAGAGGGGAGGGAGGCGGGGTGCAAAGGGGGAGAGGGGGGAGGTGAGGGGGAAATGGGGGAGGGGAGAGGGGCTGGACGTGGGCAGAGGGCCTGGGCTGGGCGGAGGGGAGGGGCTGGGCAGAGTGGAGGGAGGAGGGGCAAAGGGAGAGAGGGGGGAGGGGAGATGAGGAGGGGAGGGGCAAATGGGGGATGGGGGAGAGGATGGGAGAGGGGCTGGACGAGGGGCAGAGGGCCTGGGTAGAGGGGAGGGGAAGGGGCGGAGGGAGGGGGGGCAAAGGGGGAGGGGGGCAGGAGGAGGGGAGGGGGAGGGGCTGGACGGGGGCAGAGGGCCTGAGCGGAGGGGAGGGGCGGGGTGGAGGGGCAAAGGGAGAGGGGGAAGGGGGAGGGGGAGGGGCACAGAGGGCGAGGGGGAGGAAGGAGGCGCGGGGCAGAGGGGAGGGGAGGGGAGGGGCGGGGAGGCGGCCCGCCCCGAGGCCGGGGTCCCGGTGGAACCGCAGGCAGCGCAGGCTCCCCACGCAGCCGGGAGGCGCACGCCCACGGGGTGGGGTTTGCTCGTCTGTTCCGCATCTGGCCAAACCGCCCGTATCAGAGCACGACTTGCCCCGAGGCGCTTACGGGAGCCCCCTCCCCGTCCCCCCTCCCCCTCCCCCCTCCCCCCTGCAGCCAGCGGGTCACCGCGCCTGGGGACCGCGCCTGGGGAGCTGGGCCGCGGCGCCCTCTGCTCCGAGGGAGGCGCTGGGCCGGGCGGGACGCCGTCAGGCTCAGGCCCTAAAGGTCGCATCCTTCGGGCCTGGGCTCCTGCGGGCGCCGACCGACCGCCAGCCTCGCCCAGGGATGCACGTGCGCGGGCTGCGGGGGCTGCGGGGGCTCGGCGCGGGGCCTGGACCTCCCGGAGCCTCCTCGGCGGCGCCCCTTGGCCTCGACGTGCTGGCTGCCGTGGGCTGGCGTTGCCCGCGTGGCCCGCCCCGGGGCCAACCTTCTGGAAGGTTCCGGTGAGCACCTGCGGGCCGCGCCGGCCCACCTGGGCGCCTCCCGCAGAAATAGCCCTGCCCCCGGGGCGGCTGGAGACCGAGCCCACGAGAGGGGAGGGGGAGGGGGAGGGGGAGGGGGAGGGCGAGCCCGCACGGCAAGGGCAAGCCAGCTCTCGTCCAGCCTCACGGTGAGCCAGGGCTGCTGCCGCTGCCCTCCCCCCGCCCCTCCCCTCCCCTCCCCTCCCCTCCCCTCCCCCCTCCCCTCCTCCCCTGCTGTGGGGCCTCCACCTGGTTGCTCCCGATGACCCTGCAGGGAGCACGGAGCGGGGTACACCGTCTGCTGCTTAAGGATCACCACCGGGGGCGCGCGGGGGCCCAGGGCGTGACCCCAGGTCCTGGACCGAGCCTGCCCCGCGCTCCCCGAGTGATGGGAGCCTGCTTCTCCCTCTGCCTCCGCTGCTCCCCCTGCTTGTGCGCTCTCACTCTCTCTCCATCACATAAATACATAAAAATCTTAAAAAAAAGGAAAAGTTATCACCATTGTTCGTGCCCTTCATTCATGGTAAATGAAGTGAAAGCCATTTTATTTTCTATTTCACTCAAAAATTCGCATTCTTGGATGCACTTTCGCTGATGCGAGTAATAGCAATACTTTGGGCTATGGTTTGCCTCAGGGACTGATTTTTCATAGACGTCTTTTTAGGCATCCTGTGGACTATATAAATTCAACCTTTCCTAAGTTCCATACTTTTGCTAATTCACACGTGGGAAAAATCCGAATTTAGGTTCTAGTGTTTCCCACAGAAGGACAGCGTGTAGGAGAAGGCGGTGAAGGCCAGCTAGGCGTGCGTCAAACCCCTATCTTCCCCTTCCTGGCCAGTGTAGCTTGGCGACCCCTTCCAGGCTCCCCTGCACCGCCGGGCTGCAGCAGGATGCAGGATGCAGGATGCGGGATGCGGGATGTGGGATGTGGGATGCAGGATGTGGGATGCAGGATGCAGGATGCCATTCTCAGTGGGGGATGCATGCCCAGCTGGCGAGGGGGCCAAGGAACAGGCCCGTAGCCCTCGCCTCCCCCCTCCCTCCACTGGACATCGATCCCACGAAGCTCTCCAGGACCCTAAGTGAAGGGGGCACAGTTTGATGCTGCGGGGGCCCCATGCACCCCGCATGTACACCTGCCTAGAACCCTTCCCACCTCCCCCCCCCATGGTTTTCCAGAGGGAGAAACGTACCTGAGGTGTGTTTGGGCCGTCGTACTTCTTGGGGCCCTATTGGTTACCGCAGCAGCTACCCCACCTCCTACAGGGACTGCATCACATTAGGAAACGAAAAAGATGATTAAACCATTCCACGTGTTTTTAATAAGGTGACTTTTGAATAAGCCCCAAGCTTCCACAGAGCCTGGGAACATGATGTGCTTCTAGGCCCTCTGGTCCACAGAGGTGTGAAAACCAGTCGGAAAAATGTCAGCCTGCGTGAACCTGCTGCTGAGTCTCAGGAATAGGACGCGTATGAAACTCCCCAACACATCTTTGCATCCGGCCAGGAGCTGAGGGGCGGCCTCCCAGGCACAGGCAGGCACAGGCGGTTCCTCCTCTGCAGACCCCACCTCATGGGAGGCCGGCCCCCCGCTTGCTGCAGCGACAAGTGCCATCCAATCCCCGGAAGAAAGTTGCCCCCGGAATCCGAAATAGGCCTCCCTCGATTCCAGTGATGGGTTTATTTGCCAACCCTGAAGCCATTGTTTCACAAAAGGAGAGAGAAAATTTAAGGCTGATTAGTTTGATGCGAATTTTCAAAACATTCTTGAACAAAATGGGTTTACTGTTATCGCTGCCGCTGTTGCTGCTTTTGTGGTTTTTTTTTATTATTTTTTTATCATTGTCATAAAAAGCCAATATCGTTCATTTGAGAAAACAGAATAAACAGTTACATCTTCCCCTTCAAAATAATCCCGGCTAACTTCCCATGACCCTTTCTACACATCCATATGCTTTTCTTTCACAAAAATGCAATCGTTACTTATATGCTGACTGTAACTAGCTCTTTATAAAAGTTAACTGAAATCTTCCCCATTACAGTATATCCATATTACAATATAATTGGTAAAAGATGAAAAACTTCAAGTGTATGATCAGCCCTTAATATAAGTAATCTGGTAGACGTCCTTACTGCTTCCAATTTATTTTGCTTTTAAAACATATTGTAATAGACATCCTTAAATATTTCCTAGAAGTGGAATTCTTTAAAATTTGCCAATGTACACACACAACCTTCAGCCATCTAACACATGAGAACCGACTTCTATGCCAGGCACTCTTCTGAAATTTGGGATTCAGCGGTTGAAAAGAAAGAAGACAAAACGTCTCCCTCATGGTGCTTACACAGTCCTATGGGAGAAGGTTCATCTCCCTGAGCTCATAGGATTGCAGGGGCCTTTCGGTAGGGGGAGAAAACTAGCTATTTTGATGTTTTATGGCTGACACTGGTTATTTTTATAATTGCTTACCGGTTATTTGTATTTAATGATCACATTTTTTTTTCTTTAATTCCCTTTGCCAACCAGCACCTGTGCATGCGAGTGTAAGGCAATGATACTCACTGGAGAGAGGAGGTATTTACAAATTGTACGGCCAGTTATGGATATTTGTTATGGGAATTTAGGCCTTTTAAAGTCAACCTTTTTGAAAATTCCCCCAAATTGAATGATCTAAGATATAGAAAGATTGAACATGAGCCATGTAACTGGGGGAAAAAAAAAAAAAACACTCTATTTCCGGATGTTGTTTCTAAATTGTGTAAGTGCACTTAGAGCAGCTGACCTTTTGAAGTTAGAAATCTTTCAGGTAGGGATACCAATCCACCTCTTCCAAAAACCGCTTCCCCTTCAGAACAGGCCATCTTAACATCACAAGTGCATTTCTATTTTAGTTATATTCATCGTTTCTCTCTTCTGTGACTAGAAAGGCACCGGGAGAAAAAAAAAATCTCCAGGAAATAGTCTTCCCAGAGTAGCATCCACCAGACTTGAAAAATGCTATCTGGTTGTCTGCAATTTGGCCCATGTCACGCGAATGTTGGTGGTGCGGCTTCCTCCTCCCATCCCTGCAGCTCTTGCTGGTCACGGGTCGGGGATGGAGGTGCCCCGGGTGGTTCCGAGAGTGTTGGTCCGCTCAGGGCGGCGACGTCTCCTCCAGCTCTCCGTGCAGAGCTCCAGTTCCACCAGCGGCCCTGGGAGTCCTACTGGGGATCTGCGGCAGGGCTGGCCCGGCAAGAGCTGTGACGGAGACATCCCCACCTTCTCGGACATTTCCTCCAAACAAGCTGATGACTTGCAAGTGCCCAGCAATGCACCGCAGGGCACACTGGGTGCCTTTAAAAAACGCGATGTGCCCTTCCCGTGCCTCAATGCCATCTCTCGCTGTGTGTGGAGCTGACTGTGTGCCAGGAACCAGATAGGTATTAAAATTTCACGAAGTTCTCTAATGTGGTGCTATTATTTTTCCCATTTTACACATAAGAGATGGAATCCTCTGAGCAGTCACAATTTATCAAAGACGGTCTGTTTATTTTATTTTTTTTAATTTTTATTTATTTATGATAGTCACACAGAGAGAGAGAGAGAGAGGCAGAGACACAGGCAGAGGGAGAAGCAGGCTCCATGCACTGGGAGCCCAACGTGGGATTAGATCCCGGGTCTCCAGGATCGCGCCCTGGGCCAAAGGCAGGCGCTAAACCGCTGTGCCACCCAGGGATCCCGAAGATGGTCTGTTTAATAAATAACCATACCTAAGGAATCCCTGGGTGGCGCAGCGGTTTGGCGCCTGCCTTTGGCCCAGGGCGCGATCCTGGAGACCCGGGATCTAATCCCACGTTGGGCTCCCAGTGCATGGAGCCTGCTTCTCCCTCTGCCTGTGTCTCTGCCTTTCTCTCTCTCTCTCTGTGACTATCATAAATAAATAAAAATTAAAAAAAAATTAAAAAAATAAATAACCATACCTAAGAATTCTGACCCTTAACTCTCTCTGCCTCTGACATTTTTTGTGGGCTGCATCTTTGTATAACCCCACAGAGAACACCAAATATCTTGAAATGTACATCTCTCAGTAACATGCAGATACTTTGATTTTCAAACCTCCTGTATGTCTCCCTATGGACCACAATACAGACGCCCAATGATCTTACTGGCTGCCCGGAGATACCCTCGGAGGGATCGCAGCGCCACACCCTCATAATGGAAAGAGCCCATCGGGAAACCGGTAGTGGCAATGTCGTTTAAAAGCTGATCTTAAAGATCTTTTACTGGTGTGAAGAGCTGAAACATGTTCCCACCCAAACAAGCTGAGGCCCTAACTCCCAATACCTCAGAATGTGACTGTTTGCAGGCAGGGCCTTTAAAGAGGTAATGAAGGTGAACCAAGGTCTCATAGGGGAGCCCAAACCCAGTGTGACTGGTGTCCTCACAAGAAGAGGAGCTTAAGACACACACACACACACACACACACACACAGACGAAAGACCATGTGATGACGAGGAGAAGACGGTCATCTACGAGACAAGGAGAAAGGCCGTCAGAAGAAATCAACCATGCGAATACCTTGATCGTGGACATCTGGCCTCCAGAATCGTGAGAAAATGAATTTCTGTTGCCTAAGCCATCCAGTCTGTAGAACTACGTCGTGGCAGCCCCAGCCAACCAACAGGAATGGAGCTGGATAATTACTAGTATCTGAAATTAAGAGCTTTCCTCATTATTCAAAGTTCCCTTTTAAAAACCAGAAATCTAGGGCAGCCCCGTTGGTGCAGCAGTTTAGCGCCGCCTGCGGCCCAGGGTGTGATCCTGAAGACCCGGGATCGAGTCCCACGTCGGGCTCCTTGCATGGAGCCTGCTTCTCCCTCTGCCTGTGTCTCTGCCTCTCTCTCTCTAGCTGTGTCTCTGTGAATAAATAAATGAATAAAATCTTAAAAAAAAAAAAAAAACAACAGAAATCTAGACCAGAAAAACAGATCATTATACAGGTTAAATCCAGTAAAAAGAATTTCAAGTGATTTCACAAATGATTTTATCGCACTGGAATTTTATTGCCCCAAATGGAACTTGACGGAGAGGCTCAATGACTGGAGCCCTGACATCTTAAATTATTCAGTTTAACTTGGCAATGCTTACGGTGTTTGATCTGACGGCAAATCAGAGATGCTTTGGGGATTTCTTCACACAGCTATTTGAATACACTTACCAGGGAAAGAACAAAATTTGCAGATTCTCACTCATTGTGCTGTGCGTGGACAAATGCAGTGGTCCTGAGAAATGACTGCTGTCAAAATAAGAGAAGAAAACTCTATGCATGACTAACAGAAAGAGAAATCACAGCACAGAGAGAAAACTAAAGAATGAAATAAACCTGTCCGAAGACATTAAAAAAGATTGTCTCTAACAAAAGTCCCTTTGACTTTCTATTCAATAAATATTTTTAAAGTGGATGCATGGTAGTATGGGGGAAATTAGAATTTACAAATTAACCCTGACTCTGACCTCAAATATTTCTTGATGTGATATGAGAAAAAGAAAAAAAAAAAAACAGACACAAATAGCCATACCTTCATGTAGCCTTCGATAAAATCTGTAATGGAAATTAAAAATGTAATGAAATCACAGAGGGCAGGGAAGGTCATTGGACAAGCTGGGGCATCAGACAAGACCCACTGGGAGAGACGCGTGTTTCTCTCGGGTCTGGAGGGTGGATGGCGTTTACACAGGTGGGGCTGCAGAGGGAGGAGCCTGCTCACCAGGCGGATTAGCACAAGGGAAAACAGATGTTGTGGAGTGCAAATCACGTTCAGCGAAAAAGTCGGAATCTGACCTGCTTACACGAGGGGAAGCATGGAGAGGACGGGGCCGTTGACCCTGCACTTGGAGTCAAAGGGCCTCGGTTTGACTCCTGAGGTCCCCGTTTGCTAGATTTATGTCCTCAATCTCCTTGAGCCTCAAATTCCTCGTCTGTGAAATGGAAATAATGATTCAAACCTCCCGATTATGATTAAACGTGAGCGCCCTGTGTGAAATCTCCCCCTGCAAAGTCTGAGGTGCAATAAAAATTCCGCCACTGTTGGCTTAACCTAAGTCACGTGGGCTGGATCCTATAGAAGGTGGACAGTTGATAAGGTGTTTGAGTGTGACAGGGGACGGAAGCAGGCCCTGGGAAATCTGCACACACGCTAGTGCTGTGTGTGTAGCAGGGCTCGAGGGCAGCTGTCAGCACAGCTTTGGGGTGGTGGGAGCCCGAGGCAGAGCGGCTGGGGGGGAATGTGAAGGAGGTGATGAGCAGGACTCCCCCGGGGCAGATGGCCCTGGGCCTGCTCCTGGGACACGCACGGCTGTTCAGGAGCTCTTGCTCCCATTCTCTGGCTCTTTCTTCAAGGAGTAGCATGACCTCTAGTGAGCTAACTTCTGTGGATTCCCAGAATCTCTAAGACATGGGGAAAATCCCAGAGCATCCATACAGCACTGAATACGTCATGCATCTTGGGATCAGTCAACTTGGTGAAGCTCATCAGATAGCTGGGAAGCCAAGGGCATCCGGCAGACGGGAACCTGACCACGGCTCTGAGCAAAGAGCTCTCTACGTGGGTCAGCAGGTCACAAGCAACACGGGGGAGAGGAGGAGGAGCAGGTTCGGGGGGAACGTGCGGACTGTCCGTTCTAACAGCTGCGAGGGGCCCCCTGCAGACAGGGCGTTGTGGCTTGCTGCGTTTCAACAAATGAAACCCATTTTACGTTGCCTCTCGTACCGTGTAGACATCAGATCTGAGAGCAATTATTTGTCTTTAATTCATAGATTCTTTTCATTGGAGATTCGACCAACAGAGGAATAATGTATTACCTGATCGAAAGACTGAACGACACCCTGCAGGAATGGCAGAAGGTACACGGCACCAGGTCCTACCCCAACGTCAACGGGGGGAAGACTCCGGTCAGCTACTCCTACTACCCCCAGTTCTGGATGAGCCCTGCCCTGAGACCCACCTTTGAAACGGCGCTCGAGCACCTCTTGCAAAGGTACAGCGGGATGAGCGTGGCCGCGCCGTCTAGCAGAGGGGGCGAAAAGCGTACACAGCGAGGACTACGGCTGAGCCCGAGCCGGGGATGACTCGGGGGTCCTGGACCGGGATGCTAGATGTGCTTCAGGGAAACGTGGGGGCACTGCGGTTAAGCTGTTCACCATCCGCGTCAAGGCAACCTGTTGTTCTCCTTTCTGCGTTTCAGATCCCGTCCCCTGGAGAACACAGCCCAGACTGTGTTGGTCGTTGGCGGCGTTCAGTGGCTCAATGCCAATCACCTACAGATCATTCACAAGGTTTTGAAGAGGTGAGTTTCCACCACAAGAACGGTCATTAGTTTTCGAAGTTGAAAAGACAAGTCACCCTTGAGGTGACTAAATTTTATCAAGAGATTGTTGAAAGAGCAACCTGTAGTTTAGAGTTACACACTGGAAGTCCAGTTGCCAATGTTTCAAGATACTTTTGTATCTAGGGAGAGGTTGGCTCTTCAGTATCCAAATTTATATTTACTACTGGTTAAAACATGCCCACTGACACACAAAACTCTATCCAGAAAAGAAAAAACCCTAAAGTATACCAGATCTATATGAAATGAGAATTTAGTCTTCTACGCCCATCATCACATTCTAAAAGAATTCCATTGTATTTGTTTACGTAAGCACAAGCATCAAGAAACGTAATCAAAGTTTATGACCTCAGAATTCTGATTATTTCTCAGGGAAAATTTACTCAATATCCTTGTGATCATCAAAACTTTGGGAATTGGATTTCATCTCCCAGTGGATGGACTGCATTTCTTGACGCAGGTAGGCCCGTTCCCTCCAGGCTGTGTGAGCTCATGGTTCCTACCAGGCCCTTTTCTGGTGGCTGAAGAAGGACCTACTATGTAATATTCAGCTGCCTTCATAAAAATCACAGGGGATAATACACTGAAGGCCTAGGACCTCAGGTCAGTCCTACTTATTCCGGGGAATCGGAGACCCTCTGCCACTAGCTCGTTGTGAATGATGTTCTGGGCTCATAGAGAAGAAAGGGGAGGCCCTGTAGGAAAACAGGAACGACCAAGGGGTGCCGGGAGCCACTGGTCTCTAGGAATCCGCCTGCCCCACTAAGTTTCCTACATCTTTAGAGACTCACGCTGAAACCACGAATGAAACGGGCACTTTGGGAAGGAGCGGCTTTTTTGAAGATGATCTCTGACTGCTGTAAAAAAAGAGGAAAAAAAAGGTCTTTGAAGTAGCATCATTTGGTTTTTTTCTGGGGGGGGATATCTATAAATGGGAGGAGTTAAGGGCCGCGACTGCTTCTTATAGAAAACAGTGAAGTAGTCCCAACACTGAAGGCAAGTCTCCAAAAGATGAGAAAGGCGACAGGGGGACGTGAGAGAACCAGGAGCAAATGGGGGGGAGCCGGGGAGACCTGGGGGAGCTAATGGGGGGCGGCCAGGGGGAAGCCGGGGGAGGGGAGCTCATGCGGGGATAGGGGGAGGGGGAGGGGAAGCCGTGGGGGGAGCCGGGGAGGGGTTCCTCCAGGGGCGGGGGGCATGGGGAGGCGGGGGGGGGGGGGGAATAGGCGGGGAAGAGCTCATGGTGGGGACCCAGAGGGGCATGGGGGGAGCCGGTGGGGGGGAGCTGGGGGGCGGGGGGGAGTTCATGCAGGGGTGGGGGGAGAGGGAGGGGAAGCCGTGGGGAGAGCCGGGGAGGGGTTCCTCCAGGGGCGGGGGTCATGGGGAGGCGGGGGGGGGGGGGGGGGGGGGGGGGGGGGGGGAATAGGCGGGAAAGAGCTCATGGTGGGGACCCAGAGGGGCATGGGGGGAGCCGGTGGGGGGGAGCTGGGGGGCGGGGGGGAGTTCATGCAGGGGTGGGGGGAGAGGGAGGGGAAGCCGTGGGGGGAGCCGGGGAGGGGTTCCTCCAGGGGCGGGGGGCATGGGGAGGCAGGGGGGGGGGGGAAATAGGCGGGGAAGAGCTCATGGTGGGGACCCAGAGGGGCATGGGGGGAGCCGGTGGGGGGGAGCTGGGGGGCGGGGGGGAGTTCATGCAGGGGTGGGGGGAGAGGGAGGGGAAGCCGTGGGGGGAGCCGGGGAGGGGTTCCTCCAGGGGCGGGGGGCATGGGGAGGCGGGGGGGGGGAATAGGCGGGGAAGAGCTCATGGTGGGGACCCAGAGGGGCATGGGGGGAGCCGGTGGGGGGGAGCTGGGGGGCGGGGGGGAGTTCATGCAGGGGTGGGGGGAGGGGGAGGGGAAGCCGTGGGGGGAGCCGGGGAGGGGTTCCTCCAGGGGCGGGGGGCATGGGGAGGCGGGGGGGGGGGAATAGGCGGGGAAGAGCTCATGGTGGGGACCCAGAGGGGCATGGGGGGAGCCGGTGGGGGGGAGCTGGGGGGCGGGGGGGAGCCGGGGGCAGGGGGGAGCTCATGCAGGGGTGGGGGGAGAGGGAGGGGAAGCCGTGGGGGGAGCCGGGGAGGGGTTCCTCCAGGGGCGGGGGGGGGCATGGGGAGGCGGAGGGGGGGAATAGGCGGGGAAGAGCTCATGGTGGGGACCCAGAGGGGCGTGGGGGGAGCCGGTGGGGGGGAGCTGGGGGGCGGGGGGGAGCTCATGCAGGGGTGGGGGGAGGGGGAGGGGAAGCCGTGGGGGGAGCCGGGGAGGGGTTCCTCCAGGGGCGGGGGGCATGGGGAGGCGGGGGGGGGGGAATAGGCGGGGAAGAGCTCATGGTGGGGACCCAGAGGGGCGTGGGGGGGAGCCGGTGGGAGGGAGCTGGGGGGCGGGGGGGAGCCGGGGGCAGGGGGGAGCTCATGCAGGGGTGGGGGGAGAGGGAGGGGAAGCCGTGGGGGGAGCCGGGGAGGGATTCCTCCAGGGGCGGGGGGGGGGCATGGGGAGTCGGAGGGGGGGAATAGGCGGGGAAGAGCTCATGGTGGGGACCCAGAGGGGCGTGGGGGGAGCCGGTGGGGGGGAGCTGGGGGGCGGGGGGGAGCTCATGCAGGGGTGGGGGGAGGGGGAGGGGAAGCCGTGGGGGGAGCCGGGGAGGGATTCCTCCAGAAGCGGGGGGGGGGGGTGGGGGGCATGGGGAGGCGGAGGGGGGAATAGGCGGGGAAGAGCTCATGGTGGGGACCCAGAGGGGCGTGGGGGGATCCGGTGGGGGGGAGCTGGGGGGCGGGGGGGAGCTCATGCAGGGGTGGGGGGAGGGGGAGGGGAAGCCGTGGGGGGAGCCGGGGAGGGATTCCTCCAGAAGCGGGGGGGGGGGGGCGGGGGGCATGGGGAGGCGGAGGGGGGAATAGGCGGGGAAGAGCTCATGGTGGGGACCCAGAGGGGCGTGGGGGGGAGCTGGGGGGCGGGGGAGCAGGAGAGCTCATGTGGGGGAGCAGGGGAGAGGGCGTGGGGGGAGCTGGGGTCGGCGGGGGGGCAGCCAGGGGAGGAGAGCTCATGCGGGGGTGGGGGGGTCGTGGGGGCAGCTGGGGTGGGGGGACGACGTGGGGGGAGGCCACGGAGGGGTCCCTCCAGGGGCGGGGGGATAGGCGGGGAAGAGCTCATGGTGGGGAGCCAGAGGGGCGTGGGGGGAGCCGGTGGGGGGGGAGCTGGGGGGCGGGGGGAGCAGGAGAGCTCATGTGGGGGAGCAGGGGAGAGGGCGTGGGGGGAGCTGGGGTGGGGTGGGGCGGCCGGGGGGGGGGCAGCCAGAGAAGGAGAGCTCATGCGGGGGTGGGGGGATGTGGGGGGAAGCCAGGGAGGGGAGGGGTCCCTCCAGGGGCGGGGGGCACGGGGAGGCGGGGGATGGGCGGGGGGTCCCATGCAGGGGGAGCGGGGGAGGGGCCGTGGGTGGGAAAGCGTGTGGGCGGGTGTTTCCTCCGGGCAGCGGGGAGCGGGGGGCTCACGGGCGGGCCTGGGGGGGTGTGTGGAGCCGGGGCGTCCACGCAGCGGGCGCACGAGCCGCCTGCAGTGTCCCCAGGGCCTCGGCGCGGCCCCTCGGGAAAGGCCTGCGCGTGCGCAGAAGCGGGGACAAGGCGGGCGGGGGCGGGGGCGGCGCCGCGAGGTCCGAGGTCAGCGGGGCGGGGGCGGGGGCCGGGCTGGGCGGGCAGGCGCGAGGGGCAGGTCCCCGGGGGCGCCGACCCCGCCGTGTCCTCTGCCGGCCGCTCCGGGCACGTGGGCGCAGGACCCTGCCCGGGCCTCGGGGTCCGCCTCTGCCCCCCAAGGCCAAGGAACGCACGGACGGGAGCGGTGGCGGGGACAGGAGGCCGCACGGCTAAGGGACAGCGCGTGCGGGCAGGAGTGTGAGCTCGGGCACGGGGGCTCGGCCCTCGAAGCCCTGCCTCTGCTTTTCTCCGAGACCTGCTGCCAGGGCAAGACACAGGCACAGGGACTGGTACAGATGAGCACAGGCACAGATGAGCACACACAGGCACGAGGCACAGGCACAGGCGCAGGGCATGGGCACAGATGAGCACAGGCACAGATGAGCACACACACATGCACAGGTGAGCACACACAGGCACATTTGAGCACACACACATGCACAGCTGAGCACACACAGGCGCAGGGCACAGGCATGGATGAGCACACACACAGGCACACAAGAGTGCACACACCACCACTGGCCTCAGTCCTACTGGGCAGCTTTCAGAGTCCCAAGCAGGCCGTGCTCTCAGACACATCTGTCCCCTCCGTGGCACCCACTGTCCCACCACCTCGCCACCTGAACAACTCCCTCCCAGTGTGAGGCTCCCACTGGCCGACCTGAGGGACACCCTAGCCTCCCAGGCCCCTCCCCCTTGGCCTGCCATGAGCTCCTACGGTAGCGGCTCATCTTCATGTGGCTCCACAGATGCAGTCCTTGCAGCCTGGCTCCCCGGGGAGACTACGTCTGTGAGAGCAAGCACGGGGAGGGAGGGCTGCACTGCCCACTCTCGTACCCCACGTGCAAAACACAGTTCTCAGCATGTAGCCGACTCTCAAAA
Organism: Canis aureus; assembly: GCF_053574225.1. NCBI lineage: Eukaryota > Metazoa > Chordata > Mammalia > Carnivora > Canidae > Canis > Canis aureus. The sequence goes on along the minus strand of NC_135628.1, from coordinate 1,626,572 downwards.
AAGTATCTCCTGCCACAACGAGGGAGCAGTAGGTCAGATGATCTGGCTCCCCCCGGATCACCCCATCCAGCGGGAGACACACATCCCCTGGGCCCGGGGAGCGTGGCCCCGGGAGGACTCCCAGCCAACTCTCGGCAGCCTGAACCCCAACTTGCCAGTGGGAGCGCCAGGATTCATCGCCCCGCCCCAGTTTAGGCCATCTTGGAGGGACCTCGCGGGCTCGAGAACGCCCGGGGATCCGGAAGACCTCTCTTACAGGTGTTGGCCACCAACACTCTCTCCTGTTAGGCCCTGCATGCGAATTCCCACCTCAGGAGTCTGTTTCTGAGGAACCAGCCTTTTTCTCTAGGAGCCTCTCTAGAAAGTGCTTGCTGTGACGTCCCATATATCTTTCATACTTAGACATATGAAAGTTGAGCAAATCCTTGTACCTGAACAAGAAGAAGCCTACAAACAACATTGAGCATCATTGTTCCCACGAGGGCATAATGCAAGTCCACATGTGTCCCTTTCCTCTAGACTTCTCCTTTAGGAATTTTTCTATTCACTACCTTTATTTTGTTGGGGGGGAGCACTCTCCTTTAGGTGTCAGCACAGTGAAGACAGCAAATGAGACCTGCCAGTACCGCGTCTTTTACCCATCAGTCAGATCAACAAATGCAAGCGGTTTGCTTTTTCACCTGGAAAATGAAAAGCATTTTTTTTTTCCTTTGGAAAAGGCAGGAGCAGGTCCCTCCGTCCGTCAGCCGGGGTTCTCCAAGAAACAGACAGCAGACAGAATTATCAGAAGGGGATTTATTAGGGCGAAAGTCTGGGAAGGATAAAGGGCGGGGTACTGAGTAGGCAGGAAGAGCTTCGGCCCGGCCTGGTGCGTATCGCTCAGTCTTGCACCGCATGTTTTTGGAGGGGCTACTGTATGGGGGCCTCTGGGAGGCAGTGTGGGGGCTTGACCGTCCCATATGAAGGGAGCGGAGGAAGGATGCATGAGGGAGGAAGCATCTGGGACCAGAGGCCGGTCTGAGAAAGTCCCAGCCACGCTGATGAGGAATCCCAGAGCTGGAGTAGGCAGGGGAGGGGTCCCCTCTCAGCAGTGGACCTCATTAGACTTTCTGGCAAACGCGTGGTTGCTTTGGACGTGGTCAGGGAGGGAGGGAAGCCTGTGGTGCCGAGGAATGGCCGCTGGGGCCTCCATTCCCTCCTGGCTTCCCTGCAGCGCACTCCCCTTCTCGGTTGCCCTGCCTCCATCCAGCAGCAAAGCTCACGGTGCTCCCAGGAAGCGCTTCCTGAGCCTCACTGTCCAGCGGCCCGCCCTGCTCAGCTCGTCCCTCTTGCCCACTAGCCTGGGGCCGGCGTAGCTACATCCCATAAGGACTTAGTAAATGTGTATGAATCCGTTCCCCCTACTAGAAGGCGATGTCTTGGGAGCAGGAGCCATGACTTACTTATCCTCTTATTGCTGTCCCTTAGCACAGAGCTGAGCACAAAACAGATTCTAATTAATATTCAAGTGCCAAAGGAATGAGAATCCAAAAGGATGGAGATAGCCTTTGTGATTTTCAAATTTTTGACTTTTAAAGTGAGAATCTTGAATATTTCACTGAATCTTTGTGGGAAATAAGCCTACTAACTTTTCATGCAAGGAAAGGTTCCAAGCTGTATGTCATAGGCATTCATGTATTGCCGTCGTATAGATACATAAATGTCTGTGTTTATATTTCGAGTAAAAAACCAATAACACGTCGTTATTTAAGAAATGCATGTAAAATTAATTATTTTTCTCATGTGGAGCCAATCTGTAAAAATGCTGATATTTACATGATTTCTATCATGTAGGGATACCCACAGGGAACCTGCTTCTCCCTCTGCCTTTGTCTCTGCCTCTCTCTCTGTGTGTCTCTCATGAGTAAATAAATAAAATCTTTAAAATAAAAAAGAATTTCTCATTCTTCTTTGCAATACAGAGTGAAGTTCAGAACTTATGGAAAGAAAATGTGATTATTCTGGATGCTGCAAAAACATATGGCTATGAAGTGGTTGACACATTCACCATAACAATGGGGCGATACAAAGAGTTTCTGCAGGGGACATGTGGATGCCATTTTCATGAGGTATTTACACTGGTTCTTTATTTATTGTTGCTTTTGATTTTTTAAAAATTTCTCATTGTATCTTTAAGTGCATTGTCAGTGTTATTTTGTATTAAAAACTATGTCAGGAGGAGAGCAAATGATGTGTTCAGTGTCACTTGGCCAGAGCATGTGGCAGTCACCACTGGAGGCCCTACAAAATAAGAGGTCAAACAAGAATGAGTTTCTGTGTAGACACTTAAAAACTAGGATCGCCCGTCAAGGCTCTGAACCTTCCCATAGGAAATCGTGGCCAAAGAATATAGCCGAAGTGTTTGGTGGAGTTTGAAAATCAAGACAATGTCACATGCTAAACGAATGAATGACCTTCCTCCATTGGTGTATCCAGTGCGTTAAAGAGGTGGGCCTGTGTTTTGAGTCGCGCCCAACACCTCATGGTGAAAATGAGTTTATTTGGCATCAGTAGTAGAATAGGCTAAGCTGACCACAGAATATCACCGTAGCCTTCCCCCAACCACCTTAAAGCGGACTATAGCCGCCGTCTCATACCAGCTCTAACGCCCCCCAAGCCCCAAGGGACATGCACCCACCCCTCACAGCTGGTCTCTGGAAGGCCCCTCTCACCGGGCTTGAAGCCAGGATGAAGCCGCTCCCCACGAGGGAGGAAGACTGCCACGCATTTGGACCACTTCTCCCAGTGACATGCTCTCTCTCCCTTCATCTCCCTTCCTCTGCTCTTTTAATGAGACAAGGGTTTGTAAACTGGATTTTGTCCACACTTTTTCAAGTTTCACCTGCATCATCCGGACATCGGTTGAGCGGATGAGGTTACTTGGCCCCCGTTGTTTGCTCTCGGGGTCAGGAGATTCTGCTGAGCCTGCGAGGGAAAGTGTCTCATTGATCAGTCTGTCAGATATGGGTTCACTCCTTCCTTCTCGAGTGCCCCCCTCCCCTTTGTAAACCAGAGGCAGTCACTGGGTTCTCTAGGGAGATGACAAGGGTCCTTGGGTCCTGCTTTCCAGCCCTAAAATGACTGTCAGAATCCACTTGGGTCCTCAGGTTTCTGTGGCCACCCAAAAGTCACCGACGTCCTTCTAAATGCTCTTTGTTGTATTTTTTGCGTGTGATTGTGTATGACAAGTGCAACTGCACCTCAAGGAAGTGAGAGCCTACACCCGCAGTAGAGAGCCTGGCATTTTAAGTTTGATCTAGTAACTTGAAGCTCTGGCCGTGCTGTTGCAGAACAGCTTTTACCCTGTAGGAGACCGCGTGTCTATTTATTTCTTCCACAAAAAAAAATATAACACCCTTCGAGTTCCCATCCTATTTGCAAAAGAAAAAAAAAAAAAGAAAAAAGAAAAAAGAAAAAAAAATCAAGACTTAGAAACACAAAAGCAGGTAGCCTGGAAGAGGAAGAAATAATCTTGCTGCTGAGCCAGCCCAGTATCATAGTTGGCTGCAAAAACAAGTCGAAGGTTGCCAAAACCCACATAAAATGGGGACTTTGAAAGACAACACACAGATCGGTTTTTCGCCTCTTTTAGAAAAGGTTTATTTATTTACTTATTTTTATATAATGTGTATTCAATTAGTATTTTAGAGGAGGGTATCTGTTTTTCCTTTTCATCTTTAGTTGCTCTGGGAGCCTAAAAAGGGAGAAGTCTTCCAAAGATTTCCAGCGTGGCTCCAATTAAAAACAGAAGATGCCCTTCCCACATGATTGCATTACATGTCTCTCCTGCCACAGCATTAACCAGTTGACACTAATAGTCATGGAATTTGAGAACTACAACAAAGACTCTTTGAACCATGAGAACTAGAATATTGGCTTATAAATATTACTGATAAAAATACCTTTAATTTGCATAACAATGATTTAAGCCTGTCAGGTGAAATCATGGCCCCCTTTTGACTTTATAATTCTGTGCAATTATCATGTATAAATGGTTTTTTAAGCCCTGTTTCTAATGCTTGTTGACTTGGCAAGCTGCACAGGTATCGTCCAGATTATCTCAGTTGACTCTGGAGCAGTTTTATCTGTTTTGAAGTTTTCCCGCTGGAGCTAAAATACTTCTGGGAGCGTTTGCCTTTCCAGTTACACCGCAGAATGATAAGATCATCTTTCTCAACTGGCTCTCTCCATCGCAGGGTCTCTCAACCTGCTCATCACTTAGGCATAATTGTTACTTAAGTCTTGAACAATCTGTACCCTCGTACCTCGGGAAGTTTCTGGTGCTGACACTGATGTTTTATGATCTTTCAAAACTATCACCCAACATCTCAAATCACTGTTAGCTTCCTAAAATCGATCAAGGAAATCTAAAGGCCCTTGCAAAGGACGATGTGATGATTAATGTAGCAAGCCGGGGAAAAGTAGATTATTAGTCTCATGCAAAACATATTAAAGGGCAGAAGTTTGTTAATAATAACCATTTTTCTCCTCGATGCTCATCTTTGAGCTGGCAAAGCAATTTGTCATACAGTAATAGCGAGAATTAAAATCAGCTGTGCTAGAACCATAAGCATTTCAGTTTGGGAGCCTTATATCTTCTGGTGTTCAATGAAACCATTCCCACGATAGCTTCGCACATACCTGAGAAGGATTGCTATAATCATTACAGCAAGATCTCGATGTGTCCGCTTTGATTTGTGGTGGGAATTCTATCATAGACATAACAAACCAGCTTCAGTGGGCTCTTGTCGCCATAGGTAAGATGAAAGGTCTTGGGGCACCTCTTTCATCTGTCAAGGCACCGAGAAAGAGAATATGTTGCCACCACGAATCTGTAAACAATCTCCCAACTGGTGTGCATCAGTTTTGACTAAAATGTTCCTGCTGATTAGAAAAGCAGGTGTTTCTCTTCATGCAGAAATGGAATTTTGTTTTCCCAATGTTTATGCAGGACAACAAACGGGATCCAGGTAGCTTTTGCCCAAGAGTGGTTTTGGATGGTGCCTCTCGTTACATGGCAAACATCTACCAGGAACACGCTAAAACCTGAGAAGGATACAAAAATATCATCAGCCCAGACTTGGCTGCAGAAGGGGCAAATGCACAACTGTTATGTGATTATTAATTAGTCGACTCAGTTGTATGAACCTTATATGATTATCTCTGTTTTCTGGCAGGTGTACAGCTTTTGACTTAGTCCCCCCCCCAAAAAAAAAAAGTAAAAATCCCTCGAGGGGGATTACTACCCAGCTCTAATACCACCAGGTTTCTTTTGATTCCAGCAGCACCGAAAGAAGAAAGGATTTTCAGTTCCTTGTCAGAGATAATTTCCCTTTATTATATGATCTTCATCTTATATTATTATTTAATTATGCAAACAGAAGGTTACCTGACCTAGAAAAGTCTTACCTCTCTGTTATGGGCTTGAAAGTCTTCCCTTTCCCCTTCAAACTTTAAAAGTTTGCCATAAACACGATGAAGAAAAGAGCCTTTAAACTCACCTATCTAAAAAACTGAGGTGATGACTTTTAAAGAAAAAAGACCTGGTCTAAATATAGATAGCTCAGAGAGCAGATCCCAGGATTTATCAGCATGGCTATTTTTAATGAATTTGTAATGGCAATTTAATTCAACACATTTTTGAGTGTCTATGTGAGCACTGTACTAACTACTGTAAAACGAGCCAGGAGGACATTTTTTTTAGGGTTCCCTTGAGTCTCTCAAGCTCAACATATCCCCAGCCTGCAATTCTGTGTATTGTAGAACATCAATTAAAAGAAGGGCCTGGGAAATGTGGGCCAGGGCCAGGTCATGGTAAGAGCTTAGACTCCACCCTATAGGTAGTGCACAGTCAGCAAAGGGTTTTAGAGCAAAGTAAGATGGGGTCACATCTCTCTTGCAAATGGGTAAGTCTGATACCATTGAGGCGGGAAGACGGGGAGAGGACTGAGTCTGGAAGAGAAGTTAGGAGACTTTTTCAGAAGTCAGGTGAGAGATGATAAGAGCTCGCCCAAACCAGGACAGAGTTTGCAAGCATAAGGGAGACAGAGACAAATACAAGCCCCATTTTAAGAATAAAATTTGGGGGGTGGGGTGGGAGTAGAAAGAATCAAAGACGACTCCTAACTTGGGTAATGGATTAGAGCTGAACCAGCAACTGAGCCAGAGAATGGCTGAGAAGGCAAAGGCACCAGCTCAGGGAAAAGATGATGATTCAGCGTTGAACATGTTGTGTCTGAGATGCCTGTAGGACATCCAGGTGGAGATATCTCACAGGCAGTTGGCCATGCAAGGCTGAAGCTTGAGGGGCAGGGTGGGGCTGGAGATAAGAAGTTGGAAGTCGTCAGAAAACAGGCAGCGTTGCAACAATGAAAATTAGAGCGTCCAGAGAAAGCGAGTAGGGTAAGAGGAGCCGAGGAAGGAACTCCCGGAGACATTCACATGTGAGCAAAGTTTGCAGAATTAGGAGTATTTTTTATTTATTTTATTTTATTTTTTTAGAATTAGGAGTATTTGAATTGAGAGAATAAACCGACAGAGGACAACTCTAGTAGAGAAAACCTGGCACAGTGGAACTTTGTAAGGAGAGATCAAAACAGCCTTACTGCTGTCGAAAGTAGTGGGCAAATTTAGTAAGATAAGGATTTTTATTTTATTTTATTTTATTTTATTTTATTTTATTTTATTTTATTTTATTTTATTTATTTTTAAGATAAGGATTTTTAAAACAAACAGTCATTGGTTTGGCAGTGAGAAGGTCCTTTCTGATCATATGAGTCATTTCAGTAAAATATTGGGGGCACAAAGGAGACCACAATAGATCGGAGAAGTATAAGAAATGAGAAAGGAGGCTGGTCACCCTTTCAACAAGTGAAAATAAGGGAAAAAAGGAAAGAAACTGGACTTAGAAGAGAAAGTGATCTGGGGCGGTTTATGAGAGGAACTGCTTTTCCCGTTTCTGGGCAGAAAGGGAAAAATCAGTACCAAGGGATACATGAGGAATACAGGAGGGGTGGGGGCAGGCCCCGACGGTGTCGGGGAGGGCTGGGCCAGTTGGTGGGGTGCTGGGACCTGCACAGGCTGGCTCCAGGTTCCCTCTCCTCTAGCACTTCTTTGCCCCAGTCTTGGAAGCTCCCCCTTCAACGGCTCAGATTCATCCTTCACATCCCCACCAGGGTGCTTCTACGGTTCCAATCCAGTCTAGTCACCTAAAACCTTTTAATGGCCCTAGAACTTAAGGAAGAGTCAGGGGAGCTTTCCCGGCCTCCCATTCCTGACGCCCTCTGTGGGGACGGGGATTCCAGACGGTGTTTTTCCGTGCAAAATAACGAATGCTCATTCCATTGTCTGCAAGAATTCTCGCTTTATCTGCCAGATGATCAGATTACAGATCAGTGCCTGCTGAGAATGAATTCATCAGCCCTGGGGGAGCCCAGCCTTTCCTGAGATGCTTTGGTACAGGATCGGCATCCTGTATTGAACGGCAGTAACACCCGTGACACCTCCTCTTAAGAAGGAGAACTAAGTAAAGGCCGAACAAAGGGCGTCAGGCACTCTGGGGTGAGCAGTAAGAGGACCCCGAGAGGAGCCTGCACACCAGCCCCTGCAGCCGGGCCTCTAAGGGCAGCCTGCCCGACACAGACGGGGTGATCCACGACCGTGTCCTGGTTTTGGCAATGAAGCCTCATTCTGGGGGCCAGAGGGGTACTACTGAGCTTCGGGAGTCTAGTTTGATGGACCTGAACGGCCTTGGGAGGCGTTCCCTGCTTTCTGCTTTGATGTTCTAGGCTAGTGAAAACAGGATCTGTGGTTTGGGAAATCCTGTATACTCCTCCACTAGCAGGATTCTCAGATCACATTAGTATTTTAAATGATCCAAAAAGCCCTTAGGGCAAAGAAACTATTTAGCTTAGTTTGACCCAGTTCTTCCCAAGCATTTTTGACCACAGAACCACTTTTCTCCTTTTATTTATGTATTTTTAAAAAATTTTATTTATTCATGAGAGACACAGAGAGAGAAAGAGAGAGAGGGAGAGAGGGAGGGAGGGAGGGAAGAGCTGGCTCCATGCAGGGAGCCCGACGCAGGACTCGATCTTGGGGCTCTGGGATCACACCCCGCACTGAAGGCGGGTGCTAAACCGCTGAGCCCCCCGGGCTGCCCGCTTTCCTTCTTTTAATAGCAACTGTCAACACCTCCCTAAACGCACATGGGCATCACTAGCAGAGAGGAGAAGTCAAGGCGCGCGGAACAAATGAAATGCTGGTGGAATGACCGCGGGCGCAGGTCTTCTCTGGCACCTGCCGCGCCCCCCGAAGACTTGAAGGCGCGAAGCCCTTGACCACCGCCCCCGCCCCAGAGAAAGCCTGAGCACGAGAGCTCGTCGCAGACAAGACCCTGAGTTCCTCTGAAGAAGGCCAGCGAGGCCCACAGGGAAGAGGCCCGGGGTCCTGAGGGAGCAGAAGGCCGGCTGGGGGGTGCACCTGCCGCAGCCCCGCTTGCTCGGCCCGGGCCTGAGGGAGGGGGCCCACGCGGCAGGGACTGCGCACGACTGTGGCATGACTGGAGGCCCCGTCGCACCCGCGTGGCCAAGAGCCTACATGCACATACACGACCTCTTCTACGGCATCTGGGGTGGCCCCAGACCTGCAGGCGCGGGCCAAAGGATGAGACGTGGCACCTGAAGGGCGGAGCCCTAAACGTCTCCCCGGACCTTATGGAACACCAGCAGCCGGGGAACGCCACCTGGGATGCGCGGCCACACGGCTCCTCCGACAGAAACGAGCGGCCGGGGGGCTGTCCCTCCCGGGGCCCGCTGTCCGTCCCAGACCCCTCTGTCCCTCCCGGGGCCCGCTGTCCCTCCCGAGGCCCACTGTCCCTCCTGGAGTCTGCTGTCCGTCCTGGGGCCCCTCTGTCCCTCCCAGGTCCTTCTGTCCCTCTAAGGCCCCACTGTCCCTCCCGGGACGCCGCTTTCCCTCCTGGGGTCCCTTTGTCCCTCCTGGGGCCCCTCTGTCCCTCCCAGGGCCCGCTGTCCTGTCCGTCCTGGGGCTCTGCTGTCCCTCCCGGGCCCCACTTTCCCTTCTGGGGCCCCGCTTTCCCTCCTGGGGCCCCCCTGTCCCTCCCAGGGCCCACTATCCTGTTCCTCCTGGGGCACGCTGTCCCTCCCAGGCCCCCGCTGTCCCTCCTGGAGTCCGCTGTCCGTCCCAAGGCCCGCTGTCCGTCCCAGGGCCCGAGGAGCGTGGCAGGTGCAGGGTGGGCCCCACAGCATGTTTCCCCGCAGCCTGTGCTTCCCCACCTCCAAGCTGCAGAGTCAGCGAGGGGAGCTAACGCCCGTGGGGTGAGGTCACTTAGATTCCCAGACCCAGGACGCACGTGGAGTTAGAGCCGCGCAGGGGCTCAGCTCGTCATCCTCGGGCCGATGAAGGCCGTTCAAATAATATCAAGAGTCGGCGACACAAATATTCAGTCTCTGAGAAAATGGAATGTATCTATCTGTTTATTAACATTTTATTTATTTATTTATTCATGAGAGACCCAGAGAGAGGCAGAGACCCAGGCAGAGGGAGAAGCAGGCTCCCCGTGGGGACCCGATGCAGGACTCGATCCCGGGACCCAGGGTCACGGCCTGGGCCCCCCGGGCGCCCCCAGAAAATGGCCTTTAAACAGAGTTAGTGTCCGCAGAGCCACCAAGGAAGCCAAAGCAGAAGCTGCAGGTTCCCGGGACTGGGGACGGCTGGTGTGCAGCTCCTGGCCGCCGGGCCCCAGAGCGGGAAGTGGAGGTCTGGGTGAGGGTGGGCGCTGCGAGGGCCCGGGTTTGGGTAGACAGACACAGGGACGGAGACGTCGCAAGTCTGGAGACACCAGAAGCCAAAAGCGATTCCTCATTCCTAGAGAAACTTCAGTCTTGCCTTCTAATCCTCAGCATCTTTGACCCATTCCGAAGTTGGACTCCCTTCAATCAAAACATAGCTTATTTCATGTGGCCGTGATTAAATATTGGGGGGGAGGAGGCGAACAAACGAAAAAAAAAATCCTCATTATCTGTAAAACTTGCACGATTTCCTGCAGTGGAGCTACGAATTAGAAGCACTGGCTTCTAGCTGGTGTTTGTTGCTTTTATTCCATTTCTGTGACTTCTTAGGCTACTTTGTCAGCGGGTCGTAAACTTGGTGACTGGATCTTGGACTCAGTGTCGTGTCTGCAGAATGACGATACCCAATAAAAACCACTTCCACGGTGCACCTTTATCTTAAAAGACCACAGCAGCACATTTTGGTCAGTGTCCTGTTTTCCAGCCTCGGAAAAGCATTACCCTCCCTCCTCCTCATGTCCCGTCCACGTCCGCGAAACGCGTTTGTAACCAGAACATCCCCCTTAATCCGGTCTAGAGAGATTTTGGAACGCTGGCCCCGCGGAAAATTGTTTTCTATTTTGTTCCGTGGATCTGGAACCACATCAGAAGCTCCCTGGGTGTTATTCAGGTTAAGATCAGTTTTAGGAAAGGTATTTGCTTATAAGCTGCCGGACGCGTTTCCAATTCAGCGAGCTTTCCCCTTCTGGTACTGACTTTTTGAGGATTCAAAGTCATTTCAGATGCGGCGGTTAGTCGACACGGTGATACACTGGTGCTGACTACTCCAATTTATGTGACACCAACTTTGAGTGTTAAAGTCACGTGCAGGAATAATAGTAAGAGTCGCGCCGTCCGTTTCATTGTGGGATTTAGGACCGCGTTTCACGTGTCGGGGCAGCCCTGCGACAGCCAGCCAGCCCGCCAAGGCGAACGGCAGCCACTTCTATGCCCTTCCAGACACGAGCCCCCAAGTCCTTTATGACGTGAACATGCGGCAAGCTCTGCGGGACGAGCGCGGAGGTCCCTTAGCATGTAAGAAGCCCGTGGAAGGGGGAAAGTTACTTCTGCACGCCGAAGCACGAATTTCAATTCCTGCTGCCACCGAGTCACAGAAAAACGTGACCAGCTGCGTCTTCTACCATTTGTTGTCACGACAGCAGCTGATTCCAGCACCGAAATCGCTCCTGCGTTTCTACGGGGTTAATGTATTCGAAATGTATCATGGTTCTGAAACACTGTGATCTCTCCTCAAAGTCTGTTTCTTCACGTAACTTAATCCAAAGGTGAGCACTGCCACGGGGAAAAAAAATACGACTCCTATTATCGCACCGACCCTTGTGATCGTAGAGGTTATCGCGCTTCATGAAGGCCCATCGTCCTTCACTCTGGTTTCCTGATTTCAAAGATAAGTTGACGCAGTAAATGCAGAAAAGAAAGTGAACGGCAACACACGCAGCACACGAAAGTTAAAGACCCGGAGTTACTTTGGGTTACTTCGTGGTCTCAGAAGAGTTGTCGGTCGACGTTCACGTTTGGAGTAACGTAAACATTTCCCAAATCCCGTACGTGTGTAGGATTCAGTCATATGTAACAGTCCCTTATTCCCCCCGGGGAGACACGTCTCCTTGTCGGTGCTTGAGTCACATGCGCCCGAATTTATTTTTTTATTTTTATTTTTTTATTGTATAAATTTATTTTTTATTGGTGTTCAATTTGCCAACATATAGAATAACACCCAGTGCTCATCCCGTCAAGTGCCCCCCTCAGTGCCCACCACCCAGTCACCCCCACCCCCCGCCCTCCTCCCCTTCCACCACCCCTAGTTCATTTCCCAGAGTTAGGAGTCTCTCATGTTCTGTCTCCCTTTCTGATGTTTCCCACTCATTTTCCCTCCTTTCCCCTTTATTCCCTTTCACTATTTTTTATATTCCCCAAATGAATGAGACCATATAATGTTTGTCCTTCTCCGACTGACTTACTTCACTCAGCATCATACCTCCAGGTCCATCCATGTCGAAGCAAATGGTGGGTATTTGTCGTTTCTAACGGCTGAGGAATATCCCAGTGTATACAGAGACCACAGCTTCTCTATCCATCATCTGTCGATGGACACCGAGGCACATGCACCCGAATTTAAACAAGCATTTGGTGGCATCCAACTGTTAGAATCTGTCCCTATTCAAGATGATCACCGTACAGAAACATCTAGAGTCTTGTGTTTGGTTCAAGGCCTAAATATATATATATATATTTTATATTCATGATAGACAGAGAGAGAGGCACAGGCACAGGCAGAGGGAGAAGCAGGCTCCACGTCAGTAGCCCGATGCGGGACTCGATCCGGGCCTCCAGGACCACGCCCTGGCCCAAAGGCAGGTGCTAAACCACTGAGCCACCTGGGGATCCCCTCAAGGCCTAAGTCTTTCACTGATGTTCTCCGGGAGCTCACTTTAGGTGTCTACTATTAACTACCATGCTACGCCCCGGGGGTGACGTGACATTTGTATTGCTAACACCTCCCTTTCAAAGCCACGTTCCAGGTGACACTTCAGTTGGATTTCAATAATCCTGATGGTCCTCTGATTTCTGGGAAGGACTCAGATGGGCACATTTCCAGACAAGAGATCAAAGGAAAGAAGCAATTAGCTCTCTGTATTGTACAGGTACCAAACGTCTTTCCCCGGCCTCACATTTCCAAGCCTAAAACGTGCAGCAGAGCAGCAGACAACCCCTTTTCCTTCCCTTTGGAGACCATAAGAGTCGGTGGCATGAAGTAGTATTGTGAAACTTAGAGACAGCAGTCTGACAGCAAAGCCAGATACTGAGTCTCACAAATAAGTTCAAAGACAGAATTGCTGCGTGAGCAGGTTATCAGGCCCACCATAAATCAGCACGAAGTAGCTCACATTCACTACTTGGGAACAGCACAGTGTCTGACCTCGGGGCAAGTCTCGGAAGATGTCTTTGAAGTCACCTTATCCTTGTTCTCACTTCAAGTATCTTAGACATGTGTCTTTATAGAGTCCCCCTGAGGGTAGGGACCACGTCTGAACTACTCCCTGTGCTTCCTCACTGGGGACTCTCAGGATTGAAAGTTGGATGTTACGTAGAAAAACAAACAAACCATTAAATCATCAATAACTCATCCTAATTTTACAAGACGCGGCATCATTTTGTTTCTCTACTGCTGCTTTTCTATTGTAAAGAGATTACATGAACTCCCATTAACTGCAAACACATATAAATAAGTATATACAATAAAAACTAAAGATTCCTGCCTTTAGGGACGCCTGGCTGGCTCAGTCAGTGGAATGGGCGACTCTTGATCTCAGAGTCATGGGTTCAAGCCCCACATTGGGTATAGAGATTACTTAAAACCTTTAAAAAAAGAAATCCTGGGTCACCTGGGCAGCTCAGTTGGTGAAGCATCTGGCTCTTGATTTCTGCTCAGGTCATGACCTCTGGGTCATTAGATGGCGCCCTGTGTAGGGCTCTACGCTGGGTCTGGAGCCTGCCTAAGATTCTCTCTCTCCCTCACTCTCTGCCCCTCCTGACCCTCAAGTGCATGTGTGCTCACTCCTGCTCTCAAAAAAAAAAAAAAAAAAAAAGAGAGAGAGAAAGAAAAAAATTCTTACCTTTATATCATATACATCCTTTAATTCTCGGTCCCTTCACCACTGCAGATTCCTTAGCACTTTGGTCCATAGCTCCATTTTAAACCTACACTCTCGATTGTAATTCCATGTAATTAAAACGCATAGGCTATCGACATCCGTGGTCACTAGATTTATGCAACAGTGGGCTTTACTTCGAACGACCTTATTGCTCCGTAGACATTTTTAGGGAAGAGTAGCAGTTTATGGAATGCGCTCTAATCTGTAGTATGAACGTCCCTATGTTTTCTCAGTAGTGAACTCTGCTTCTATTTGGCTTATGCAACCAATAAATTTGGTCTGTGGCAGGCCGCGGTAGACCCCCGTTATTGATGAGGGTGTTAGAAATCCCCCCTCGTCACTGGTTTTTCTTCCCCCTTGCCAAATTAGTCTTGATTATTTTCTTACATTCTTTTTTTAAGATGTATTTTATGATTTCTTTGTCATGTCTCCCCAAATCCTACTGTGATTACAACTGGAATAGCATTTTAATTAACCTGGGAGGATCTAACGTGGTATGGCTTTCCATTTGTTACCGTTCTCCTCTCATTAAACTTTGTGTTTTCTTCACCTGCGTAATTGCCGAACTGAATGAAATTGCTTTAGTATTGTAATGGGATCTTCTATCTAACGTATTTCTTATTATTTGATAGAATATAGAAATGCTGCCTGATTTTTAAATACTGACTTTATCTCATTATTTTTCAGTAGATTCCTTTGGGTTTCAAGATAAGCAATCATATAGTTATAAATAATTCTCTGGTAATTTCCTATCACAAAATATTTCATAATGCTAGAGCCTGCATTCCTGGAATAAATTGTATGTGCTCGTGGTATAGCGGATAATACTGCTGGATTTTTTTAAAGGCTTCTGGATTCCACTTAGGATAGCATTTGGGAGGGCTTTTTGCATCTCTATTTTGACAAATTAAAATTGAAGTAATTCTTTCTCTGTCGGTTTGTCACCTTTCAGGAGTCAATATCGGGGTAATACTGGCTTAAGCAAGGAATTAGGAAACTTAGCATCTTGGATTATTTCCTGCAAGATAGCTTTCAAAGGAATCCAACTGAATTAAGTGTTGTTGGGCCAAGCTCTGGGATAGAGGTGTAGGAATCGATCTTCATATGTGAGAACTGGCATTATGGGAGGCACTGGGCCAGCCCTCAGAAGCTGGAGGAGACCCTGTTATTCTGTCTTCCTTTCTCAGAGCCCACCTTCATGGTTTAAAAATAGAAATCCATTATCCACCTTTCCATGGGATCTGGCAAGACACTGACACGACTCTTGCGTTAGAAGCTATACGCTTCAGCGGATAAAATGGAAATATACATTTTTGTATTATCTCTTTTATAAATCACATTTGAGGTTGCCGTAAGCATCTACACTGGCATTAGCCAACCTTTGCAATGCAACATCACATACAGCCCCGAAATCACACAAAATGCTGAAATAATTTGTAAAGAACTATATAACCTTTTGCAATGGGACATATTTTTTTATCTATTTTGCATTTAATTAGCATGCAGATCATCTGGCAATGGCAAAAACCAGACCTTAAGATAAAATTATATAAACAAAAGAAACCTTATTTTGGCTTCAGAACACTGGAATAATATTTTTTCAGGGTCGAATGTAATATTTATGCTTAAATGTTTCCTTAAACAAACTTCCTTGAAAACCTTCGCTAATCTTGCTATCGTTGAATACACACCTCCTCCAAGATGGACGGAACCTTCGGGGAAAACGCTGGTGCACCTCCCAGCCCATCATCTTTAAGTCGTAGTGTAACCGCTCTGGGTGGAAAGAGCCGCACGTAACAGCAACTTACAACCTTGGGACCTGGAATATTCATCAGTGGCTGACTGCAAACTGAGCTCTGCATCACCATCCGTAGGGATTCCTTACCACAACCCACTGATTTCGCTGGGCTTCTTAAAAATCACTTCATCTGAGGCCCTGGTCATAAAAAACTAAACCTCCCGTAGCTACAGGAAAACAATTCATTTCTTCTGGGTTAGCAGGGTATAATTGGTTTTAAAATGCATTGCTATTACAGTTTTTTCCCCCAAAATGGGAATAGCTTCAACATTTTTATGATTATAAAGGAATGCACGTTTGTTGTATTCAAATAAAAAAAGCCAAGGCCAGAAGTTACAAAGAATACGTTTTAAATCGCCTGTAATTCCTCTACCAAGATCACTACCATTAACATGTTGGTTCAGATCTTTACAGAACTTCTGTTCAAATAACTTTTCTAAAAGGGTTGATGCTCACTTGCACGTAACTAAAAATACTTCTCTTTAAAATAAATGGCCTGTGTTTGTTTAAATATTCTGTATTTTTGGAGCTGTTTTTATTGTATTCTCTTATATGGAATTTTTTTTAAAATGTGGCTCTAAGTCATTATATAGCACTTAAAGGAATTCTAAAAATCCATGTGAACTAGTGTTGCCTTCCTCAGTCATCAGTAATACATAGTTTATTATATATCCATATTGAGCTGAAAATAATACCTTGCGATTGCATTAAAAATTAATAATCAGTAAATTGAATTAATGATTCGTGACTCCGTTATGAAGACATCCTAAACACCTTTGCCAGTATCTTTCCTCCTGCCTCCCTCCCAGCCCTCCTCACAATCTCTGCTTTGACCCCCTCCTGATTCCCTCTGATTGTTGGTATTAACAACCCGAGTGGCTTTAACCCCGTGACTAAGACCGACAATCATGCTACCTCGGAAACTGACCATATGCTACACGTCAATGAACTGAATTTTAAATAAAATCAAACATTTTTAAGAACCCACAATTATAGAGTAGCACCAGCGCAACTTTTTGCACACGGTACAAACGGACTGTTCATGTGGCCTCCCTGTCTGTATGGACGTGCCGACGTCCGTTAGACATCGGTGAGTGGAATCCCGAAGAAGTGAGTCGCACACGGGCCTCTGGGGAGGCGGCTGAGCGGGTGGAGGCGGGAGGCCGAGCTGGGAGGAAACCGCGGTCTTGTATCCTTTTATGCTTTATAAACGCTTTATAAGTCTGCCTGTTTAAAGAAGTTTAAGATAAAATATATTCACCTACGTACAGACGTCTATAGAGTCATCGGCCTGGTGGGCCGCGGGCCGCGTCCACAGCTCGCCTGGCTCGGCCCATGCACGGGAGGGTGACGGCCTCTTAGCTTTTTTGTTTTTTGGTTTTGAGAGCTAATTCCCCGACTCTGGGCTTCGCAGATCATACTGTATGTCCTGGAGGCCACATCTGTGTCCCGAGGATGCCGCCCACGTCTGTCAGCGAGTCACACGACTTGGTGCGGGGCTCGAACGTCCCTGACTTTGACTCTCTTTTGCTCTTTATCTGCAGGTAGTGAAATCAGAGTTACCCAGAGAATATCACTTCATTAAAGTGAAACAGTCGAGAAATCACATCGTGGGAAAATATTTCAGCAACCAAAGCAAACTACAGCAACGACAACAAGACTCTGTAACAAATTTTCAGTCACCATATCATGTCAGAGGTCCAATTAACCAGGTTTGCTCTGAAATCCTGCTCAGCAGGATCTGTGCGGGTGGAAGGACCGCGTAGACTCCCCGCAGGAGAACCCAGCGCTAGAGGCAAGCCCCCTCTCACCTGGACAGTGGTCTGAGAACCAAGTCCTGTACATCACGTGAATTTCGGATCGGCCGCACCTTCACGCACCCGGGTGCACACGTCCACGCCAGTGCACACATGGCTTAAAAAAAAAAAAAAAAAAGAGTAATAATAACCCTTTTTTCCCACAGCTCTGTAAGGCCGAGATGTGCACTTGAAAATCATTTGTTTTCAAAAGGAAACCTGGAGCTAGAAAAAGGTTAATTGAAGTATAATCGTAAATTAAAATCACCGTGGGCCACGTATTGCATTGTGATAATGAGGAGAAATACAGACACTTGAATTATGCGGACAAGAAGGATAAAGCCCTTGAGGACTGCGTTGTCTTCTCTGTCGGTACATTAATATTGAAAAGGGGGAAAAGGCAGTTACATTCCACTGGCAGGTACGGATTGTGCTTGTGTCTCGTACCTGGAGAGCAACTGATGCTGATGGTGACTTAGGCTTTGTGAATCTAATGCTTATGAGAAACATTTCTTCCCATCCCTCATAAATTTTACACACGAAAGGAAAGGAACAGGAATGACCCACAGGGAATTCGAAGCGATTCTATGAGAGACATAGGAAGTGTACTGTTTTACAGCTGAAACACCAATGCCTTTAACTTTGCACTCTTTGTACTTTTCATGAACATTCCCTCCTATCCTGTCTCTGAACTCGGATGGGAAACTTCAGTCTAAGTTAATTAAATACGTAATTTTAAAGTGTGTTACTCTATTATGTTTAACTGATGATATTACTTAAGAGAGCTTGTGTTTGCTGTCAGAGCCCTGTGTAATTTAAAGATTACATTTTATGTAAATATTTTCAAAGGATTAGCCTTTTGCAGGTGCCCAGGCATTTATTTTCATACAGTATTTGTATACGTCCACAAATATTATGTTACTAGTGACTCTACTTTGATTTATCTAATCCAAATTTAGGGTAGGCATAAAATTATTTTTTTATCAGAACTGTGACATACGTATACAACACACCCAATTCTAGTACTGAGAACTTTCCCTTCTGTATGTTGATTTCAAGATAGTGAATTCCTTTATTTTACAAGTACTTTTGTGAGCTATCCCACAGTTACAACGGTGTTTAAAGGGATATTTTTCTTTTGGGGGGGGGCGAAAGAAAACCTGAGAGGGTTATTCGATCCATGTTTGAAATTACAAAATGTACAAATACCTCAATTTCATTACCATATCAAAAAAAGACTATTTTGATCAATCAGTTCTGTAGTATGAACATCCACCTCTTTAAATACTCTATTTTTATATATATTTTTATATGGAAGTAAACATGAGTTTATATTTAACTATCTTAAATTATATTTAAGCACAATTATCACTTGATATAAACAATACGTATCTGCCTCTGACCGATGATAGGTTTTTTTTTTTTTAATGGTACAGAATTATCCTTTAAAATGAAATATTTTTCTAAAATCTGCAGCTACATGCAAGCACCACTTCTGGGATTTCGATTATTTTCTTTTAATGATATAACACGTCGCCAATTCGCGCAGCCTCTCCGCCGTGTTCTAATGTGTCACATACTCTATAACAGGATTATAGGCAGTGGGTGTTTCTTGTAATTTACTGTCAACTTGACTATAATAACCGTCTGACTGAGGTTAGTCTGGCATTTACCTCTTCACCACTGAAATAATAGTAGATTTTAGAAACAAGTGTAATAATACTATTAATAAATGTCTTACTGGTAACAGTCTGTGTTCAGAGAGTATCTTTTATTTTCCTTTTTCCTGGAGGTATGCAACCATACGGCGATTACGCGGCAGGGACGTTATACGGACTCAGCTCTCTGAAGGTGGTCTAGCGGGGTAACCGTCCAGTCCCCATATCCTCTGAATATTGATCACGTGAACCCCCTGCTGTACAATGACCACAACTTTTGAACATAGTGCAGCGAAGAGCTATTTGTTGTCTTTTTAAAGATAAGGCACTGGAATGCTAGGCATCATTTTAGTTATTCCTTAAAAAACACGGGGGGAAATGGACGTGTGTGTGCGCGTGTACTTGTATGTACTTGGCAAGTTTGTAAGTTGAGAGGGGCAAAACGTAGGAATAGTTATTTAAATGTATTTTTAGATGTAAAAGTTAAAGGAAGTGTATTATTTCTGGTAAGAACTGATTAGTATCCAATCTAAACTGAACTAAACTAAAGAAAACATTGACAATATTAAAAGTCAAGAATAACTGCATAAGCATTTCCAAGCACCCCGTCGACATTGTGTGTGTGTGCACTTGTGTGTGCGCGCGTGCACGTGTGTGCATTTAAAAGCACAGAGAGCGATTAGCCAGCGATCCGAGTAGGCGAACAGGATCCTGTGGGGACATACGAGGAAGGGGGGTGCTCGCCGCTGCCTGCCAGTGGGCTCACCCTCGGGTCTTCTCCTGTCAGTTTCCCCTGGGCCTAGCAGCCAACTCTACAAAACCATAATTTCCACTTAGAAAGCATTGGAAGCAATCACTGGTTTTTTGAAATGGAAATAGTGCGGGTGATGTTTATGGGGAAAACACAATGCTGATGTGCATTTGAAGTTTCTTCTTTTGCTTCCATTTCACTGAAGGATTCCAAGAAGATATACGGAAACTGGTCAAAAAATATGTAACCCCCTAAGAATTACTTCAAAACTGTCATGCTTTGACACGGTGGGGAGACCAGAAGGTCTCATGCAGCAATGAGGTTCTGAGCCTAGAGAGATTGTCGGGGTTGGGATCTCATGAAATATTATAGGCCCCATAAGCTGAGCAAATACTGAAAGAATCATCAGTATCTGGAATTTTTCCCTGTAAATTTTCACCTTGCAGAAAGAAACAAATCAAAAACGAAAAATGTCATCATAATCAGTGGCTGGGATTATTGCATTTAAAATGAGCGAACATAAATTGGAGTAAGCTCATATGGGCTGGTAACTTCAAAAACGGATATCCAAGGGCAAATGATGCTACAGCAGATTTTACCATTTTGACTAGATTGAGGAGTCCTTTTTTTTTTTTTAAAGATTTTATTTATTTATTCATGACAGTCACACAGAGAGAGACAGAGAGGCAGAGACACAGGCAGAGGGAGAAGCAGGCTCCATGCACCGGGAGCCCAACGTGGGATTCGATCCCGGGTCTCCAGGATCGCGCCCCGGGACAAAGGCAGGCGCCAAACTGCTGCACCACCCAGGGATCCCCCCTTTTTTTTTTTAATGTGTATTTAAAGTTCAAATGACTTTGATTGTTCTTGGAAACTAAGGCATTTTGATAGATCACTTTGACTTAAAGGGATGAACCAGAAGTTGTCAGAAGCCCCAAAGACCTCCTAAAGGCAGCAGGAGGGTACCAGTGCCTCCAGCCTCGATCTTGTATTTGGCAAGGCTTCCAAGGTTTCCAACTGTCAAAGAACCTTTTATCATGTTTTTATTGCAGCAGCAACTGCTATTATCAGCTTCCATATTTCTTTTATGATTTAGTCACTTGGTGTAGGGGGCTGTAGAACTCACTTTTTTCTAACTGATATAGACCATGCCGTCCTCCTATAATGGGGCTCCATTTGTTTTCTTTATGTTTGTTGAAATATAAAGAATTTGTTTTAGGGCTCCATTAGGTGTCGGATTGCTATGCTTTAACACATGCGACACACGATCAAAACACTAATTCTTAAACTTATCAAGAATATTTACAAAGTTTAAGTACATTTGCAATGTAAATGAAGATAATTACTTAACCCCAAATAATAAGAAGAACAAAATTAAACAGCTCCTTTTAGAGAACACACCATAAAAGGGGCTTTATGTTCCTATAAGGTCATCCTCTTCAGGTAGATTAGGTTTTTTCTTTTTTCTTTTTTTTTTTTTTTTGTAGATTAGGTTTTGAATTTGATCTATGCTGACTGGCTGGTTATAAGGAGACATGTATCTAACCAAGACATTTTTCTTAGGAAATTTAAGTAGTGTCATCTCGTTACTTTTATTACATGAAAAATTAATTCCTATAAAATTTATTAAAATGTTCCGATCTTTTTAAGAATCAGAGTAATTATAATTGATTATTCATACATCAGAATTCAGAAGTAACATGGTGTCATAAATATAAAACGTATTCAATCGACTCCCAACTCTTTAGTGAAAAATCTCCTTATTTTATGGTTGGCTGGTGAAATACATCAATTTGATGCAACTTTTAGTGGTAAGCTAAACGATGTAATGATGATGGCATATTATCTATTTATATACTTTGTTCATTGTATTTCTATTTTTTCCCTATAATAAAATATGTCCAAAATGTGCAGATTGGAATCTCTCAGTGCATGCCATTGAGGTCAACATTTTAATTTTCTTTACACTCTATGATTTGATTTTTTTATTGGGTCTATAATCTATATGCTTGTAAGATTAAATCATGAATTTAAACATTAGAAAAAATATTAAGAGCATTAAAGTAAAATGGGCATACGTCATCACATCTAATCAGTCGTATGCCCACTGAGATATAAGAGGTTGATTGGTCTCCAGTAGATCTTCCATTAATAGTTGGGTTCAGAATTCTTGACATCCCTCTGCAGTGAACACATTGAGCGGAGAGGATGGTACAAAATGCCAACGCTGGGGCAAACATGGTTTAGGTTAATCCGTTAGGCCCAGCGCAATCAGAACGGGTGGAACGGGGGATCCCTGGGTGGCTCAGCGGTTTAGCACCTGCCTTTGGCCCAGGGCGTGATCCTGGAGACCCGGGATCAAGTCCCACATCAGGCTCCTGCATGGAGCCTTCTTCTCCCTTTGCCTGTGTCTCCACCTCTCTCTCTCTCTAAATGAATAAATGAATAAAATCTTAAAAAAAAAAAAAAAAGAACGGGTGGAACGGAGGGGCTACAGCACAGGCCTTCCTGGCCCACTGGGTTCTAGAACGGATAAAAGTTACGAGCACCTTCTCCAGTTGCCTTGGACAGAGCCTGCTCATCTCTTCAAACCTCCTCTTAATACACAAGTCCTCCTTCCTAAGGACAAAATAATAACTTTCAAACTTCAATGGATGAAAAATTATAACCTAGATTAACCAAACAGCAGCTGAATGTGTCTCTACTGACGCTTTCTTCTTTATAATCAGGAAAAAGAGAAAATGACCCCGAACTTCCAACACTGTACACCCTCTGGAGAACCTGAGGTAGCAATTCATTTTCAGCCCTGGACTCGTTCACCCACCATGATGTTTTCTGCTTGTCTTTAGCTTTGTCTTTGAGGTGGAACTTAGGCGGTGTTTCCTGTGTGCACCTAATACGTAATACAACATACATTCTTAAACCTACGTGTTTTACGTTTTCCTCTTTGCCTTAATTACGTGTAACATGAAGCTTATGTTTTAACGGCCATGAGCTCTCCAGTTTTACAGTATCATAAAAAGAGTTTTATTAGACTTTTGTTAAAAATTGGTGCCTATGCCATTGGCAGGGCATGAAATTATTTGCAACTACCTCTTCTACTTATAAGATAAAACTTGGTCCGAATGGGGAATAGCACAGGGGGAAAATAAAACCATTCCTTGGTAGACTAAAGTGCGTACAGTCATCAAACGGCACATGTTTGGGTTCATCGGTTTCTGCCAGATGTGCACACCCCCTGGGGAAAACCTGGTCTCTGTACATACTTGTCTCTAAAGAGTCCCCGTTTCAATGCTCATATTAGTTATGCAAAATCAATGGCATGTTTTTAAAAGGGTGTGGATACAACCCTCAGCACAAGTTATTCTTGCCAAGAACAGGAATCATTTCAATAGGATGGAGTTCCAGGGCCAGGTTATCGGTAAACATCCCGAACTCTCTCTTGGCCACCTGTCCTCTAAATAAATTGATATTTTCCATGAATTATTTATGGACTCTAAGATGAGCCTGATAGGGACACTGCATCTCAGGTTCCCATTTCCCAGAAGAACGGGCAGTCGCAAGGGGGCGATTGGCCTGAGTGGGATTTTTCTCTTTCCCGGGGTCATCCTAAGTCTTTGAAGTACTGAGTTTCTGGAAGTCAAGTTCTCTTCTGGTGGAAGCCTCCCTGGGCATCGTCTTCAGTAAACTGTTATCAAATCCAGTGAAAATAAATGCCTTTCCCTCCCTGACTCGCCAGCTGCCTCCGCAGACCCGAACCCTGCTGGGCCGAGACCAAGCCTTCCTCCGCTTGCGTCGGGGCACAGTGTATCGATAAGGGACTTGAAAACGGGAATTCTGGATTATTTTAAGCAATACTCACAATGACAAAACACAGGTCCACACTTCAGTGTCTGAAGGCACGTTTGTGCGCACACAGCCCAGCTGCAGGCCGGAGAAGTGCCAGTGATCCTGTGTCCGTTGCTGTCCATTCTTTAAAGCATTGCTCTTAGTTTTAAATTCGTAGCAGCATGTGAAACCTTGAGAACAGGTGCCCTGTGTCGGGGTGCCCTGAGCGGGGCTCCTGGGGACTCGTGGGGGCTCGCGGGGAATGTGGCCGGAAGAGGCCGGCCTGGGAGGGGGGCGGGGGTGCTGCGGGACCAGGCGGCGGACTGGGAGCCTGGGAGCTCGGGGCCACCTGAGACCTCATGGGCCCCGGGGCGCCCTTGGGGGGCTACCCCTGGGTCCTGCCCACCCCCCAGGGACTTCCCCTGGGTCCTGCCTCCCACCTGGGGGACCTCCCCTGGATCCTGCCCTCCCCCCTCCCCAGGACCTCCCCTAGGAAGGTCCCCCTGCCCCCCTGCCTGGGGGACCAACCCTGGGTCTTGCCCCTTACCCCCCTCGCTGGGATCTCCCCTGGGTCCTGCCCTGGGTCCCTGGCGCCCTCCCCTCAGGGCTGTTCCGGGGACCCTGACCCCAGAGCCTTCCCCGTGGTGCAGGGGCAGAGGGTGAGGAGCAGAGGAGGAGGTGGGAAGGGGACGCTGGGGAGGAAGGCACTGGGAGAGCGGGCTCCTGGGGTGAAACTGGAACTGCCCACCCAAGGCTGCATGTTGACCCGACCTCACCCCTTGTCTGGATGTGCCCCCCTCATCCAGCAGCTCTGCCCCATCCTTGTGCCACCAGGTCGCACGGTAGTGCCCACACAGCACCCCTGTGCACGATACTGCATGCACTCACCCTGCACCCCTCACCCCCCAGGAGCCTGCACCCCCCACCCCTCCCAGGAGCCTGCACCCCACTCACCCCCCAGGAGCCTGCACCCCCCTCACCCCCAGGAGCCTGCACCCCCCACCCCTCCCAGGAGCCTGCACCCCACTCACCCCCCAGGAGCCTGCACCCCCCACCCCTCCCAGGAGCCTGCACCCCGACTCACCCCCCAGGAGCCTGCACCCCCACTCACCCCCCAGGAGCCTGCACCCCCCTCACCCCCAGGAGCCTGCACCCCCCACCCCTCCCAGGAGCCTGCACCCCACTCACCCCCCAGGAGCCTGCACTCCCCTCACCCCCCAGGAGCCTGCACCCCCCCCACCCCTCCCAGGAGCCTGCACCCCCACTCACCCCCCAGGAGCCTGCGCCCCCACTCACCCCCCAGGAGCCTGCACCCCCCACCCCTCCCAGGAGCCTGCACCCCCACTCACCCCCCAGGAGCCTGCACCCCCCACCCCTCCCAGGAGCCTGCACCCCACTCACCCCCCAGGAGCCTGCACCCCCACTCACCCCCCAGGAGCCTGCACCCCCCTCACCCCCCAGGAGCCTGCACCCCCACTCACCCCCCAGGAGCCTGCACCCCCCACCCCTCCCAGGAGCCTGCACCCCACTCACCCCCCCAGGAGCCTGCACCCCCCTCACCCCCCAGGAGCCTGCACCCCCCACCCCTCCCAGGAGCCTGCACCCCCACTCACCCCCCAGGAGCCTGCACCCCCACTCACTCCCCAGGAGCCTGCACCCCCCTCACCCCCCAGGAGCCTGCACCCCCACTCACCCCCCAGGAGCCTGCACCCCCCACCCCTCCCAGGAGCCTGCACCCCACTCACCCCCCCAGGAGCCTGCACCCCCCTCACCCCCCAGGAGCCTGCACCCCCCACCCCTCCCAGGAGCCTGCACCCCCACTCACCCCCCAGGAGCCTGCACCCCCACTCACTCCCCAGGAGCCTGCACCCCCCTCACCCCCCAGGAGCCTGCACCCCCACTCACCCCCCAGGAGCCTGCACCCCCCTCACCCCCCCAGGAGCCTGCACCCCCCTCCCCCCCCAGGAGCCTGCGCCCTGGAGGCCAAGGGCCGAGCCTCCCTCACCTCCCTCACCTCCTGTCTCAGGGCGTCTAGCGGCGGCAGGAGCCCACCACTTAGGGGTCTCCCCTCCTCAGCTCACATGTCACCCCTCGGGGACTCCTGTCCTCGGCCCCCCGGCGCCTCCCCCTACCCCCTGCCAGCCCTTAGCTCTCTTTGTGTCCCAGTTTGTGCCCCTGGACTATCAGCTCCGGGAGGAAGGGATCTTTCCATTCGGTTGGTTGTGTTTATCCTTATTTTTAACTGTTTTATCGAGATACCATTTACCTGCCGTAAAGTCCACTCACTTAAGTCTGCTGCTCAATGTGGGGTTTTTGCATATTTGCGCAGGTCGGCAGTCATCGCCGTCACCTAGCTCCAGAACATTCTGCGGCCCCCAGAGAAATCAAGCAGCTGCTTTGGGCGTGGGGCCTGCCCAGGCCGCATCGGCAGCCCCACTGCGTGCTCCGCGCATCCTGCCCGGCGGGGAACGAGGCCCCAGCAGGCGGCCTCCGAGGCCGGCCCCTTCCACAGTCCCCATCACGTTCCCGGCGTGGAGTCCGCTGCCCGCCACCAAGAGACAGAGACAGCGGTGCCTTTTCACAACCTGGAAAACACAGACGCCCTAACAGTGTTGCAGGCTCGGGCACCAGAGACCGCGCCGGCCGTGGAACTGGCCCCGGGCCCGGAGCGGGCATTAAGGCAGGGAGCGCACCCCCGGGCCCTGGGGCAAGGGCCCCTCGCAGGCTCCCCCCCATGTGCCCTGGGGACTGGGGTGGGGCCCAACGGCGGTGCCTGGACACGGGGTGAGCTCGTAGGGAAGCGGGGGGCCCGGACGCGGAGCAGGGCCCGGGCAGGCCACACAGAGGTGACGGCCCCCGTGCCCCAGTTGTGGCTGCCCTCAGCACCTGCTCAGGCCCTTTGCTGGCCCCCCTCCCCAACCAGAAGGGTTGTGGCGCCCCATCCTGCCCAGCCTCATGCATCGGAGCCTCACAAGGGTCCTGTGGCTTCCAAAGGGAACAGTCGGCGCGTCAGACAGCAGCCACCCAGAAACAGGCTGCAGCACGAGGCGGGGTGCACCCCCTAACTGCCCCCGGAGGCTGTGCCCTGCCGAGGACGGGGGCCACCAGACGGCAGGGGTGCCGAGCCTGCAGCGGGCGGGAGGTGCACACAGGCCCTGGCCCCAGGCCCGCCCCTGGGGCGCGACTCCTCAGAGGCACAGCCAGTCTACCAGCGTTCCTTTTCTACCGTAACTATTGTCAAAGGCAATATTAATGTAGCATCAAAATTTATCATTTTTCTGTCATAAATCTTCCTATAATTTTATCTATAATAAGTGCTTACAGATGCAAATCATGTTTAAATGGAAGGGCATAATGGCTAAAAGGAGTCCGGGCCATATTGTAGTAATTTTGCGAACAGCTGTTTCAAGTTAACATGTGTGTATTCCCAGTCTTGTGTATATGAGATACAAGTTAATGTCAACAGTACATTAACAATGCAACTGAATTTAATTACAGAACTGAAAATGCTATGGGTAGAGGGATCACATTTTCACGGAGAGCATAGGTGGGGAGACATCTGTTTCTGGAGCGGTTCGAATCCGTACTTGCATCCTTTACACTCTCTGCTTCCTTTTTTTTTTTTTTTTTTTTTTTTTTTTGCAACAGCGAATTAACTAAAAGGTTTCCCTGCATATGTTTTTTCCTAAAACAAGAGAGCAGACTCTCTCATCAGCAACTTAATGTTGCAAGTGGTATAATATACGCCTTTTAAATAGGGATCTGGGAAGTGTAAAGAGGTCTGCAAGCCACGAGAAAGATACCTTTTCTTTAGCACAAAGTGAGGTCTGGAACAGGGGGCAGAAAGAAAGCGTCCTTGCTTTGTGACCAGATGGCTCCCCACCGCGTCCACAATTCTTTATTTTACTAGATTCTTCTGTTAGAAATCCTTTCAATTAGTGAAATCACTTAACGTGAACCTCCAGGGTCTTGTGAGATGCTAATATCCTTGGAAAGTTGGGGTTATTAGACATTTGCAGTATGAGTGAGTTTAACCACATTTTTCTCCAAACAGCCAGCAGATTCAACGCACTGGGTGACTTAGAGGATGCGGTGCAACTTTGAAGGGGGAGGGGGCCCTGCTGCAAAGAAGATCCCTCATGGAGAAAGGGGGGACCCTGAGAACAGAGGGCGCCGGTTGCCGGATGGTATTATGGCCTCGCCCCATGCCCTCTCCCCTCCCGCCCTGCCATATTCACCTGTAAAGGCCAGACTCGAAAATCCCTCGCAGTCGGGCAGTGCACTTGGCACAGGGGACCGTGTTGGAATTGCTACAGGAATCTGAATTACCCACCCGGAGAGCGACCTGATCGAGGTATTCCCATTCCCCGTCACCTTGCACTTTACTGATTCAGCTCAGTCAGGCCTGATGAACCCCGGAGCTGCTCCCTCTCCCTGCATTGGCCTTCCCGGTCCCACCTCTGCCCGGAGCCGCAGAAGATGGTGCGTCACTGCACAGAAGCGTCGGGCAGCGTCCCCGGGGGCTCAGCGGTGGAGCGGCTGCCTTGGGCCCAGGCCGTGACCCCGGGGTCCCGGGATCGAGTTCCGCATCGGGCTCTCTGCAGGGAGCCTGCTCCTCCCTCTGCTTGGGTCTCTGCCTCTCTCTCCGTGTCTCTCAGGAATAAATAAATAAAATCTTTAAAACATAAATAAATAAAAACAGGCTCCTTAGTGGGTTGCCGAGGAGGTAAAGCACCGTTCAAGTAAAACCAACCCATCATCTGCTGAACTGTTGATGGAAATAAAGTATCTGTCATGTGTCCTTTATTGTCGGGGGAATTGCAGGTAACCGCGTGGCCTCGAGGATCCCCGGGGTGAGCTTCGCGGTGCTGGCGGGCTGGATGACCCAACGGCCCACCCGGGCCCCAAGCTCCATGCAGGTGCATTTTTCAGAAAGGAAAGGAGTCGTGCCTGCAAGCGGCTAACTGGCCCTGTGCCCAGGCGCCTGCGCCCACCATCGCGGGCAGCTTACAGGAGGCCTATGCTCAGCAGGCTCCTAAGACACGCATGGCCCCTGAAATATTAGGAAGCTGAAAGTAATTTTGTGGTGAAATGTGACATTTTAGAGGATCTTTAAGTGTTGGCTAGATGCACCATCGTCTCCGGCCTCCAGAGAGATAAAGGTGTGTCAGTGGCCTGAAGGCAAACCGTCAACACGTCGACACATCTGTGCCTTTCATGCAAATAAACCACGTGAGCATATCCCACCTGGGGTTGCCCCCAGTGCAGTGTAGACGTCTCCCCAGGGAACGAGATCCAAACCCTTCCACCACCCATTCTTACGATTCCAGAAACAGCAGCTTTTTGTTCACTTGTTTTGCGTTTCGATCCAAAGCCCGGGGTCGTCCATCAGGTTACTAGCAGAAGAGAAGAAAAGAAAGGGGAGGTGATGGCCCACGAGAAAAATAAAGAAATGAGAGCAAGAGGAACTAAAGAGAGAGGAGGCTTGGAAACCTGAAGACACGGTGGCGAGTGTCCCTTGGTGTCATGAGGTTCCCTCTGGGGCTTGGGCCACGACTGAGCCCGAGGTTGGCGTGCATGTCCACCTCCTGGAGCACGGGCTGCAAACAACACAGGGTCAGCGTCTCCCGCGGAGAACGAACATTCTCGATTGCCCAGCTGCGTGTGTGTTGGCACGGCCAGAAGTTCCCACGTTGCCGGGGGAACACGGAGATGCTCTTCATCGGAGACAGGACGCATGTCCTCACAGAAGGAAGACGCCCGATTCCCTGATGACTACTCTGACTGGTGCTACTTTTGAAACTGCCTATTGAAAAGGACTGATTTTTTTTTTTTTTTTTTTTTTTTTTTTTAGCTCTGTCTTCAACATCGTGAATTTTCTTGTTTTTGGAATAAACCCAACCACAGGAACTCCCTCGCTAATTGTGTCTCTCGTGTTTCCCAGTAATAAACAGCTGTTCTTTTGTCTGGGTCAAGGGTCCCAGTGTAGAAACTTAACTCCTGAAGTTATTGATTTCAGGGAGGCCTATGTTGGATTATCAGGACAAAGCCGGCCATTCCAGAACAAAAACAAAAACAACCAAAAATAAGAATAAGAACTCAACTTAGAAGCTGGTGCTGAGACCTCTCAAGCCCTCTCCTCAACTAGAACGAAGAACATGCACCTGTATCATCGAAAGAGGACGCTGGAATATCCTTCTCCGGGGACGGTGACCTGCCGAAGAGATAAGACGTAAATATACTCTTAGTAGAGATTCACCAGCAAAACGAGCCACTGACATCACCGTACAGTAAACCAAGTCAGTGAGTCCTATGCATCCAGGCAGAGCTTCTAACCGGCCTTTAAGTACTTCATGCTTACCCATGAGCAACACCCAAGGAAAACCAGACATCCGAGGCAACTTCTAGAAGGACAAATAGATACAAAGCAGAATAAGGCGGATTGGAAGAAGTGGGGGGAAGAAAACTGCAAAAAACTGTATCATAGGGCAGCCCGGGTGGCTCAGTGGTCTAGCACCGCCTTTGGCCCAGGGCATGACCCTGGAGACCCATGAATAAATAGATAAAATCTTAAAAAAAAATTCTGTATCATTAATATACCACGTTGAGCAGAATAATCGCCCCCAAATATGTGCACATCGGCACCGGTTTCCCAAGGCTGTCATAACACAGTACCACCAACGTGGGGGGGGGGGGTGCTCCCAAGAGCAGGGACTTGTTCTCCCACAGTTCTGGAGGCCAGAAATCTGAAAGGCTCGAGGGGAGAAGGCTTCCCTGCCTCCCCAGGTTTCCGGCTCCTGCCAACATTCCCTGCGGCCTGTCCGCCACCGGCTGCCTCCACCTTCACATGGTCCTCTCCTCCCTCTCTGTATCTGTGGCTTTGCCTCTTCTTCTCACGCCCGGACCCTCGTCAGTGGGCTTCGGGCCCACTCAGATCCTCCAGGACGATCTCATTTCAGAGTCTCCCTTAAACGACGTTCGTAAAGAAATATAATTCGAAAAACATCTACATGCGATCACAGTCATGGGTTCTGGGTATTGGGATGTGGACACATCTCCTGGAGGGCCAGCACCTGACCTGCCACAGTGTCCCAACCCCCAGAACCGGTGACTGTGACCCTTCATGGCGGAGGAGGTGATGCAGATGGGATTAAGTGGAGGATCTCAAGGTGGGAAGACCTCCCTGGGTCCTCCCCGTGGTCCCTGTGCAGTGACTAGGGCCCTCCTACAAGGGACACGGGAGGGTCGCAGCCAGTGAAGGAGACATGACAGTGGAAGCAGAGCTCAGAACGGTGGGAAGAAGACAAGCAGGCCGAGGAAGGCTCTGGAAGCTGGAGATGGCGACGCGGGGAGGGTGTGAGGGCGGGGCCGCGGCGCAGAAGCAGACCCCACTGCCACGGGCTGCAGGCGCGAGGCCCCCCTCCAGACTGGATCAGGTCAGGGGGCCCGGTGTCAAAAATGATGTTAATGGGGCTTCTGGTTCCTGTGAGGAGATCCGGGGAGTGTGAAAGGAGTGCGGTCGGACTTGTGATGGGCACCGAGCAGCAGGACAGATGGGGGCGGGAGGGGGGACGCGACCGAGGGCAAGAAAGGAGCCACGGGGGCTACACAGCCCAGCACGGATACCGCGGTGTGTCCAAGTGAAGGGAAGCCGATGGCTCATCCGACCACGATGTGGGGACACTCGCCCCGGGACCGAGTGGATACCAAGGCGCCCGCGTGCAGGGGAGCGGTAGGGGGAGCAGAGCCCACCCTGCACCCTGCACGCGCACAGGGGCAGTAGTGCCCACAATCTGTACGCCTCAGAACTGACACTGTGAGTCTGACACTTAGCGCAGGGGGACGGACAGAGCTCGGAAAGAATTCAGCTGCAAGCGGCTACTCCTGGGGAGGGCGGCGGCCGGCGCGCAGTGGGGACACGCTGTTTTCCATCACGCCGCTTGCACGATTATTTCATTACTTGACATACATGTTTTTTCCTTTTTTTTTTTTTTTTTTTTTAAGGCCTAGGGTTTTGTGTGAGCATCGTATCCAAGCTGTTTGGCAAAGTTGTGTCGATTGCCTGTGGTGCCCCCTTCGAATCAGGTTCACGGGGCCGGATGTTCCTCGGCAGCAAGAGGCCGGCCTGGGGAGCAGCCACGGGGCTGAGGGCCCGCAAAACCCCAGGCCGGGAGGATGGGAGGGGGCTGCGCTGGGGCCGCGGGGGGACTTCTGCAGCTGGGGACAGGTGCGCACTCCCAGCTCCTTCTGCCCTGCGTGTCTTCAGCGCCGCATCCAGGTGCACCCTAAAGGAGGCAATTGCACCAAGATAAGCCTCCCTCGCAGGTGTCAAATGGTTCATGTTAGCCCGGGAGACCGCAGCCCACGTCCGCAGAAGCCGTCGCGGGGCCTGGTCCCAAGGTGCACACGGATCTGTCACCAAACAGGCGCACACATTAAACAACTTGGGGTATTTCCTCGGCACCTTCGCCAGCGTCTCCGTGGACCCGTGTCCCGGTGTGTGTCTCGACTCAGCCGGCCCACGGGGGGCCCCTGGCATTTATTCATTCTGCGATTGGCCTCATTCACCTTCATGCCCTGCCCCGGGTTCCTCTGGGCCACCCGACCCCCGCCCGGGCCACGTGCCCAAAGTGACAACGCGTGAGGGCTCACGTGGAGGAGGACCTGGTTCAGGGGTACTGAGTCTTCTTTGGTGGACGTCCGTCGGCTCCCGTGGGCTCCTCGGCACAGTCAGGACGGACTAAGGGAGACGCGGCACCCGTGGGGCCCGACCTGCCTGTCCCCTCGGCACATAGCCCAGAGCAGCGGTGGCCTCCGTGCGTCCTCGGCGGCTGGCCCGTCACATCGGAGGCGGCCACCTCCACTCTACAGCGGCGGCCCTCGCCGGCTGGGGAGCGGGGACGTCCTTCCGCATGTCCATGTCCTCTCTTTCCTCTGTGATGAAGCAGACCGCCCCACCGGTCACGGCCGCCCTGCGGCGGGGAGAGGGGGTGCGGGGGGTGCAGAGGGCGGGTGGCCAGCCCCAGCGGGCGCTTCCAGGCAGGGCAGCCCACGGCCTCCCGCTGCGGCCCCCTGACCCCGGGGCAGCTGCAGCCCGTCCTCAGCTCGGGGAGGGGGACGGCGCTCCCTGGCCTGACGGCCCCTGGCCCGGCCTGGCTCGGCTGGAGCGCCGGGCGGGGAGGCCAGGGCAGCGGGGCTTCCGGGCACCCCGACTGCCGGAGCGAACCACGGGGCCAGCAGCAGGTCCCCCCAAACCAGCGTTAGGAGGCGGCACCGCGGGCGCCCCGGGGCCTCCAGACAGTGCACTGCTGCAGCAGCCGCCACCGGAGTCCTGCCCCGCCGGCCGGACGCATGCTCCGTCCTGGCACCTGCCCCAGCGTCTCAATATCGTGGTTTTCAGCCCATTTTGGAAGCTGCTTGGCTCAGCCAGCTGGCGGCCCCCCGGCCTGGGTCTGGTACCCAGAGGCCTCGTCGGGCCGCGAACCCAGAGCCCCGGGCCGCCCCGTCCACGTCGTCGCTGCCTCCAGAATCAGAAGCAGGTGCGGGGCTGCGGCTGGACCACACCTCACCTGCTGGCCCTTCTGTGCACGTCTCCGAGGCCCCGGGAAGCGCCCGGGCTTGCAGCGCGGCCTCCGCCGGGGGGAGCGCCCGGGGCAGTGGAGCTGCTGGCCCCCCGCCTGCGAGGGGCACCCGGCTCGGGCACAGGCCGCCCAGCAGGATCTCGGGGGGCAGCGGACCGGGCGGGCCCCACACCGCAGGGTGCTGGGCGGGGGCCAGCTCCTCTCCAGCCGGAAAGCGGCGAATGGTAGGTTCGGTCGAGGCTGGCAGCTCTCCCCCCAACGCCCTCCTGACCCCCTGTTGGGAGAGGCCTCGTCCGTGCAGCCCGCGGCCACACGGCCTCCCGGGGGCCCGCGCTCAGCCTCCCGGCCTCGGCCTCGCGGCGGGCAGCGAAGTCCCTCCTGCTCCCCGAGCTGAAGACATCCCGGCCGGTCGGGACTGACAGGCAAAGCCCATCCAACCGCCAGAGCCCAGAAGTACGTTCCGCGACACGTCTCCCCGTGGGACCTCAGGGGACAGCGGCCCTGGCAGACGAGGGCCTTCAGGGGGCCCCGGCCGTTGGCTGTCGTCCTGCCCCCTGAGGAATCCTGGGGGGCCCGGGTAAGCGACCAAGAGAAGGAACTGCAGCCGCGGAGGGGACATCCCAAGGGACCCGAGCAGGAGTCCGCAGGCGCTGCCCCTGGGAAAGGGGACGCCGAAGCCAGCACATGACCCCACCCAAGGCCTGAAGGCAGCCCCACGGCTTAAACCTCACGCAGGAGTAACTAGGAAATCCTGAGGGATTTCAGGCAGGAAAGTGAGGACATTGAGGCCAAGTTTAAACGTGATAGACCTGGGGCCGGGCGGGCTCTGCGGGGGGCCGGCTGCCTTGGGCCCAGGCCGTGACCCGGGGTCCCAGGATCGAGTCCCATGTCGGGCTCCCTGCGTGGAGCCTGCTTCTCCCTCTGCCTCTCTCTCTGTCTCTGTGTCTCTCATGAATAAATAAATAAAATCTTTAAAAAAATGTAAACTCCGGATTTTTGAACTCATTTTCCTGATAACTTATTAAAATCAATAGTGATTCACTGAGTTGCTTTGTTTCATAAAATTCAAAAAAGTGTTTCTGAGAAGCGAGACTGAAGGAAGCAGCAGTCTTGTGCCCCCCGCACTCTGACCCCATGTCCCCTGCCCCATGGCCCCTGTGCCTCCAACTCTGTGCCCCCACCCACACCCGCCCCATGCCCCCCCATACCCCTGCCCTGTACACCCCTGTACCCCCTGTGCCCTGCCCCAACCCGTGTCCCCCGCCCTTTGCCCCCTGTGCCTCCGACCCTGTGCCCCCACCCCGTGCCCCCCATACTCCTCGCCCCATACCCCCCTGTGCCCCCTGCGTCCTGCCCCTGGCTCCATGCCTTCCCCGGGTCCCCAGCCCCGTGTCCCCTGCCCCATACCCCCCGCCCCGTGCCCTCCCATGCCTCCCGTACCCCCCACTCTGTGCCCCCGACCCCATGTGCCCCCCAGCCCTGTGCCCCCCTCCCTGTGCCCCCCGTGCCCCCCGTGCCCCCAGGCAGCGTGAAGGACGGGGTGGTCCGGTTGCCCCCTCTTTCCCAACAGCCGCCCAGACTGTCCACTTAGCTGGAGGGAGGCGGCAGCTCCTCTGCAGCCTCACCTCCAGGCCAAGCAAACAAGCCCCCCCACTTCCCCGGAAGTCTAAACAGCAGGCAGCCGCCAGTTTCAGCTCCCGCCCTTGCTCCCGGGTCTGCCCCTGGTGGCCTGGCTGCTGCAGGCCCGTCCTCCACGGCCACCCTCCGGCCACCGAAGGACGCCAGGGCGGCGATGCTGCGCTCCAGCCCGCCGGACAGCTGGGAGGCACGGCCCGCGCTCTGTTCCACACACCGGGGGCCTCCAGGTGAGACTTCAAATAGGACGGATGGGGACCTGGCTACGTGAAAAGCCACCTCCGGTCTGCTGTCCCACCACGGAGTTAAGGCAGCCGGGTGGGTCTGGGGTCACTTTCCAGGACCTAAGTCCCTGCGATCTGCGGCAGAAATCCTTAGACGGCCCCTCGGAAGCCAGAGGCAGAGGCCAAGGCCCATCTGTGCCCGCAGACGTTGCTGCGGAGTTTCCCAGGGACTGAGAGGAAAGCGCCCGGGGACCAGGCTCCGCTGGGTCCCACAGCCCACAGTCTGCCACCGTCCCGAGTGGGCAGCAGGAGGATCTATGGCCAGCCAACTCCTTATCCGTCGGCCCGCTGGTCACAGAGGACCCGGGGCCCAACAGGTCCGGGCCCTCGAAGAGAGCGCTTCTGGGCGAATGAATGTGCTCGGGATCTGGCCCCCCCCCCCCCCACAAAGTCCTTTTCAGAAATATAGCTCAAAACCCCTTACCCCTGCTAGGAAAGTGCAGGTTCAAATACATACCCTCTTCGTGGAATCAAGAAGCTCTGGATGCAAAAAAAAAAAAAAAAAAAAAAGCTCTAGATGCTCTAGATGCTTCGATAACCTGTGAGAACTTGGACTCTCGAGGTGCTTTTCTCAGCATCCATCAGATTTAGGTAGCTGGTGCGGTGTCACTTGGTGTTTGTGAACAACGGATGGTGTGACCTTTGCACTATTTTACAGATAGGGGCACCAGAAGCTCGGAAATGCTTGCAGAACACAGTAAACCCTCAAGTCATGTTCCATTGGCCAGTCAGTATTTTGTCCCCCCTTCAAATTAGGAAACTAATAAAGCTTCCACTTGCTGCTTAAAAAATTGACAATCTGCAATGTGCAGTTGTGTATATGCTTGGATTTTACCCACCGTTTACTTTATTTCTCCCCAAAGAGTCTACTCCTCCCTCGTGATAGTAGAGATGAGCCACTTTCTATTAGGAATATAAATTAGATCACGAAAGAAGTCTTCCCTTTCCTCTTCTAGAATAAAAATCCAACTTCTTTTCTCCTCGAAATAAAATTTCAAATGGCCTGGCAAGATTATAATGTATTTGAACGTTCAACCATTTTTAAACGATTTCTGCAATTAAAATAATTGACTTTCATCGAAATCCAGAAGCAAAATGAGAACTGGAGATGCCAAAACACTCTAGCCGCAGCCTGAAAACCGGGCCAGCACCCAGGTAGACATGGCCTAGTCGATGAATAAGGTTCATCTTCCTCGCGAGAGTGCAAATCCACTATGCAGTTCCCCCCCACACACACACACACACCCCGCCTCCCTCCCTCCAGCCCTACTGGAACTCTATCTAGTAGGAGATTCAGGTCTGACGGTTGGTCGTCATCTTAAAGGTGAGAAAACTGAGGCTCAGTATTGACGTTTCTTGGACTGTCGCTGGCTGACCGGCAGGTACCTCAAGCCCAGCTCGCCCGCCGCCCTCCGCACCGCTCCTCCCGTCCACAAAAACCAGATCGCCAAATGTCCATGCAGAGGGACACCTGCCTCGATGACACCCACTTCATGGAACCCCACTGTGGGTTTTGTTTACCTTCAGAGAACGGGACAACTCAGTGAACCACAGAGAACCGCGGGACACAAAAGAGAGATTTAGATCCCAAGGCCCAGGGATGTGGGATTTAATCAGGAAAAAAAAAAAAAAAAAAACACAAAAAAACCTTGTGAATCAGGTTATGCACCAGCATATTGTAGTGGAAAGAACAGAACGAGGCTGGGACGCCTGGGTGGCTCAGCGGTGGGGTGTCTGCCTTTGGTCCAGGGTGTGACCCCAGGGTCCCAGGATCCGGCTCCACATCGGGCTCCCCACAGGGAACCTGCTTCTCCCTTCTCCCTCTGCCTGTATCTCTCATGAATAAATAAATAAAATCTAAAAAAAAAAAAAAAAAAAAAGGGAAAGAACAAATCCTCTAAAATTAAGACTGATTTTTCACGGTAGTACTTACTAGCTGAGGGATCTTGAGCAAGTCTTTAACCACTCCAAATTCATTTTTTTGTTGTTATTAAATGAGTACCAATGGGGGGCAGTTGAAATTTTGCGTGGAGAGACAGAGACTGAGAGAGAGAAAGAGACTGAATGCTGGAGGTGCTTGTGAGGCTGTCAGCGCAGGAGTGTTCACAACGCCTTGGGGGGATTAAAAAGGCACTCACCTGTCCCTTCATTGGATGAAAAGTGTATTTCTTCAATTCCATCAACTCCTAGAAAAAAGTATCCTTTGCTTTGGAGGTAGGGACAGAATAACCCCTAGGTGTTAATGCCCCCGCCCCCCCCCCTTGCAAAGGAAGTCATTTCTCTTGTTTCATCCTTTAGCCCCTTGGGTATGTGCCCGGGGCATTCCTCCTCCCGGTAAACCACTCAACAAATTGTATTCAAAACCAAGATTTCATGCACTGGGCCCAATGATGGGGATACAGCAGCCAGTGCTCCGAGGTCCCCCCAGGAGAGGTTCGCAGAATAAAGTGAGCTTGGAGAAAGGCTCTGATTTCGAGAGAGGCCACTAGCCATTAGCCAAAATATTTCTGGATCAGTAACTACACCCTATCATCAACTTGACTCTCTAAAAATTACAATGTGGCTTTAGGACCTGGTACATAGCGTTCACTCAACAAATATTTGTTGGATAAAGGAACGAATGGGACGGGACAGGACGGGAACTCCAGTGAGCTTTTATTGCTCTGGGCTGATACAGGAGAGACGCAGCAAATGCAATCCTTTATTTGAGGCTGAGGCCAGTGAAGCCAACCTTTTATGTGAGTAAGTCTGGATCCCGCGTAGGCTGAGCTGGCCCGGGTACCGTGCGAATGTCCCCCCATGTCAGGCGACCTTCGGGGCCGCAGGTGACGCCTCTCGGAAGCATTCCAGGTCGTCCGGTCGGTGAGGCAAGGCCAGGCCGTGCTCGCCCTCGGGCCTCTGCCAGGGGTCCTCTACCCTGGGAAGCACTGGGTGACTCAGTTTCCCAAACTGCCAGGCGCCAAGCGTTGTCTGGCTTCCCAAGTCTGTGGCTCCAAAGGGCGTGTGGCTGGATCCTATGCTCTCCTGCACCGAGAGTTCCCATCACTTCCTTTGGGCCTTGTCTGGGCTCCTGAACTTGGGCGGGGGGTGGGGGTGGGGGAGGCACCCTGTCCTTGCAGAGCCCCAGGGCTGGGCCCTCGGTGGGCGAGCGAGCAGGGGTTAGGCTGTGCCTTGGGTGTGTGGCCCGTCCGAGGCTCGGGGTAGGGGTGCGGCCTCCCCTTGCGGGGCGCTCCGCCGAGCCCTGGGGCGCCCCGGCCCTGCCCTCCGCCTGCAGAGGCTGCCTGGAGCCGCAGGCGCCCAGCAGTGCGAGGACGGTACATCCAGGCCAGGCCTGCACCTCCGCATCCCTGGGAACAGCGGGCCCCCAAGGTCGCGGCCCCCGGGCCCCGGTTAGCGCCCCCGGTTAGCGCCCCCGGGTTAGCGCCCCTGGATTAGCGCCCCCGTTAGTGCCCCCGGTTAGCGCCCCCGGGTTAGCGCCCCGGGTTAGCGCCCCCAGTTAGCGCCCCCCGTTAGCGTCCCCTGGTTAGCGCTCCCCGATTAGCGCCCCCCCCAAGTTAGCGCCCCCGGGTTAGCGCCCCGGTTAGCACCTCCCGGTTAGCGCCCCCGGGTTAGCGCCCCCCGGTTAGCGCCCCCCGTTAGCGCCCCCCGGGTTAGCGCCCCCCGGTTAGCGTCCCCCGTTAGCGCCCCCGGTTAGCGCCCCCCGTTAGCGCCCCTGGATTAGCGCCCCCCGTTAGCGCCCCCTGGTTAGCGCTCCCCGGTTAGCGCCCCCCCCCCAGTTAGCGCCCCCGGGTTAGCGTCCCCCGTTAGCGCCCCCCGTTAGCGTCCCCTGGTTAGCGCCCCCGGTTAGCGTCCCCTGGTTAGCGCTCCCCGGTTAGCGCCCCCCGTTAGCGCCCCCCGTTAGCGTCCCCTGGTTAGCGTCCCCTGGTTAGCGCCCCCCGTTAGCGCCCCCCGTTAGCGCCCCCCGTTAGCGTCCCCGGTTAGCGTCCCCTGGTTAGCGCCCCCCGTTAGCGTCCCCTGGTTAGCGCCCCCGGTTAGCGTCCCCTGGTTAGCGCCCCCGGGTTAGCGCCCCCGGTTAGCGCCCCCCATTAGCGCCCCTGGATTAGCGCCCCCCGTTAGCGCCCCCTGGTTAGCGCTCCCCGGTTAGCGCCCCCCCAGTTAGCGCCCCCGGGTTAGCGTCCCCCGTTAGCGCCCCCCGTTAGCGTCCCCTGGTTAGCGCCCCCGGTTAGCGTCCCCTGGTTAGCGCCCCCCGTTAGCGCCCCCGGTTAGCGTCCCCCGTTAGCGCCCCCCGTTAGCGTCCCCTGGTTAGTGCTCCCCGGTTAGCGCCCCCCCAGTTAGCGCCCCCGTTAGCGCCCCCGCCGCGCGGGACCTGGGGCCAGCTGTGCGCCGCCCGCCGCGCCCCGAAGCCGCCGGGAAGGGCGGGAAGGAGCCGGGCAGGGACCTCTCCGGCCGCTCCGCCGGGGCGCCAGGGCGCAGGGACCCCGGGGCGGCCCCAGACACCTCCCGGGGCGCCCCCGCCGCCCTCCGCCCTCCGCCCTCCCGCCGGTCGGGGCGCCCCCGGGCCCAGCGCGCAGGGTGCGGACGCGCCGTCCGGGGCAGCGGCCCGGCCCCCCGCGGAGGCCGCGCAGCCAATGGGAGCCCGAGGCCCGGCAGGACGGGGTGCGGGGCCAATGGGGCTCGGGGCGCGGCCGCGGCGGGGGGGCGGGGCGGGGGCCATGGAGGCGCCGCTCGCGCGGGCACTTCCTCCCCGACCCCGGCCGCCCGCCGCCCGACGGCCCCGCTCGCCGCCCCCCGCGGGGAGGCCGCCGCTCGCCTGGCCTCGGCCGCCTGCAGGGAGAGCGCGCGACCGCCTCGGGCTCGGCTCGGGGGGCGCGGAGCGGAGCGCGGGGCTGCGGGGCGCGGGGCCATGGGCGGAGCGGCGCTCCCGGGGCCCGCCCGCCTGTGCGCGCTGTGGGCAGCCCTGCTCGCGCTGCTGCCCGGCGGAGCCCGGGGCGACTGGATGTGAGCGCGGGCGGCGGGGGTCGGGCTCGGGGTCCGGGTCCGGGTCTGGGTCCGGGGATCCGGGCGCAGGGCCGGCGGGGTCGGGGTCGGGGTCGGGGTCGGGGTCGGGGGCCGGGGTCCGGGCGCACGGCCGGCTCTCTGCGGGGCGGGGGTCGGGGGTCGGGGGCGGGAGGGCTGTGCGGCGGCTGACGCGGCCCGTCCGCAGGTGGCTGGGCGTCGCGCCGTTCGGGGCCCCCGAGAAGCTGGGCTGCGCCGCCCTGCCCCTGAGCGGCCGCCAGCAGGAGCTGTGCCGGCGGAAGCCCCACCTGCTGCCGAGCATCGGCGAGGGCGCGCGCCTGGGCATCCAGGAGTGCCGGAGCCAGTTCCGACACGAGCGCTGGAACTGCCTGCTGGCCGCCGCCGCCGCCGCCCCCGCCCCCGTCCCCGCCCCGGGCGCGGGCCCCCTCTTCGGCTACGAGCTGAGCAGCGGTGAGTCGGGGCGCGGGGCGCGGGGCGCGGGCGGGGGGGCCGCCCCGGGAGGGCGAGCGGGGGCCGCGGGCCGCGTGCGGGAGGAGCTGCAGGTGCGCCCCCCGCGGGGCTCCCGGGACGCTGCGCGGCGCCCGGCGGGGGGCGCAGGACACACCTGGCCGCCCCCCCCCCCGCCCCCCCCCTGCGGTCCCGCAGCCGCAGAACCGGGCGCCGCAGGGGTCCCCGCTGCTGCCGTCCGCGCCCGCGACCCCCACCCCGCGTCTGCCCCGGGGCCCCGACCCCGCAGGAGGGAGACGGAGGAAGGAGGAGGAAGGCCCAGGAGAAGGAAAAAGAAAGGAGAGGAACAAGGAGGGGAGAGGACGGAGAAACGAGGAGGCGGAGAGAAAAGATGAAGAAAAGTTCCAGCGGCTGGAAGGCGAGGCCGTCAGCCGCTGGAAAGGTTTATCGGCCCAGCCCGGGAGCCTGCGACCCACCCCGCTCCTCACATCCCAAGGGACAAAAAGGTCACCTGCTGAGTCTCTTCCAGTCCCTTTCACTAATGTCCTAATGGGACTGTAATTTGCAGACGTTGTAGCTCAAGCCTTATTGCAGGTGTGCTGCATCCATCCATACTCGATCATCTTCCATGACGACTCTTTTTTTATTTTTTTCTGGCGACGTTTCGATTCTTTCACTGTCTTTAAGCCTGTAAGAGGATTAGCTGCTATCATATAAAATACTTAAGTGTTTGTATTAATATGTGTGATTGTTATTTATAACGCAGCCTTAAAAAAAAAAAAAAAAGAAAAGAAAAAAGACCAGTCTTTGATATGAAAGTAAACTGTGACATCTACTGACCGCTTTGGCCTTTACTTAACTCTAATTTGCGTTGAGATACGTATTATTTATACAAACAAACAAACAAAAAATCACAGCAGATTTTTCGGCGTGTGTTTCGTGAAAACACATTTCAAATTTAAAGATAAACGTAATCTGGACTCTTTTGGGGCATCGTGTTACCATTTGCCGTATCCATGCAAAGGATTTTAAATTCAACGCGGATTTGAATTTCTATTTAAATTCAATACGGATTTGAACTTCTGTTGTCTATTAAGCACTAACGGGGTGCTGGCATCCATTTCAAATGTTTTAAATGAGCAGATGATTCTAAGGACAATTTATGATATGCAATATATAAAAATTCCCCCCCCCCCCAGAGTGGAATACTGAAAATTAATGTCGCCTTTTTAAAAGACTAAAACAATTTGAAATTGTCCTTTATAAATACACGCTCCTTAAAGCGTCTATCAAAAGCAATCGAAAAATCACTTCCCTGCTGAGAGGATAAGTAGGAAGATTTGTTATGGACAAAACCAGACAGAGATACGGCTCTTTCATTCAGCAATTTATGTTTTGTTCTAGGCACCAAGGAAACAGCATTTATTTATGCTGTGATGGCTGCAGGCCTGGTGCATTCTGTGACCAGGTCATGCAGTGCCGGCAACATGACGGAGTGCTCCTGTGACACCACCCTACAGAACGGTGGCTCAGCGAGCGAAGGCTGGCACTGGGGGGGCTGCTCTGATGATGTCCAGTATGGCATGTGGTTCAGCAGAAAGTTCCTAGATTTCCCCATCAGAAACACCACAGGAAAAGAAAGCAAAGTACTGTTAGCAATGAACCTGCACAACAACGAAGCTGGAAGGCAGGTATGTATGAGAAAGTGGAATGATATCTCATGCCTTTAGGTAAATAACACTGGGATGACACTTCTGAGTGAATCAGTCCAGATGACTTAAAAAACATACATTTGCAGTCTAAGAAATATACGTGTCATGCATATGTGTAATATATACGTGTTTATTGTATGTGTGTAACGTTTGCATTGATTTAGTTTAAGTCCTCCTCCATCTGATAGGAGTTGAATCTCATTATAGGCTCTATTGGTGATTTTGTATTTTGTATACCCAGAGCACTGAATTATGAAATAATAGATGTACACATACGTTTTTGGGTCATTTTGTTCCGTCCCCTGAGCTGGTTAGTGAGAGAGCCAGAATAAGATCTATAGCATCTGCCTTTCTAATGGGACTGAATAAGATTCCATCCCAAATTTGAATTTTGATCTTTTAAAATCTATTTTTAGTGGGCAGTGGCTCCTAAACATGTTACCAATTTGTCCTTACATTCTCTAGCAAACATTCTTGAATACGTCCGGGAATACACATCTTTTAACTAACATTTTGGTAAAACAAAGGTTTTTTTTTTTTAAAGAGGATTCGTTGTTTTATTATAAAATGAAATAGATACATTGTTACAAAACGATCAATCCAGATAAGTGTAAAGAAGCTATAGATATATAAAACGTATGGATAATTTAAATACATATTAAAGATTGAGGGGTAGACAAATTTAAAGAACCACCATCTAATGAACCTCTTTTATGAATTCTGGTTTTTCATACTAAATTTTCTTAAAATGAAATAAATTTGTAGCTTAATTTAACTTTTATACGTTTATTTTAATGAATATTGACACAATAAAGTTTGAGTTCTGCAACATAGCTGAATTACTTGGCAATTCGTAGTGATTTTCCTAAAACGGTCAAAACGTTTTTATAGATAGACATTTTCTATGCCGTAATAATCTCTCCAGGACAGGAATATCA
The DNA here is from genome assembly GCF_053574225.1 of Canis aureus. Lineage (NCBI taxonomy): Eukaryota > Metazoa > Chordata > Mammalia > Carnivora > Canidae > Canis > Canis aureus. The sequence continues at coordinate 1,583,564 of NC_135628.1, read as the reverse complement.
GCACGTATCCTATATTATTGTAAATATCCAATAATCTGTAAAAGTCCCAAAGCGGTCATTGCAATCTGCCTCAGTCTCCTGAAATAAATTAAAACAAGTATCTGAGTCAGGAATATTTAAAGTTGTATGTTGCATTTGTTTTACATTTTTTGGAAAGTGAATAAATGGAACCCACTTTGAATAGGTGCAAGTTTCAGCCAGCTTTCTTTACTTAAGCACTCCGGTTTAGAATAAAACCAGAAAACTCCATGAATGTTATTATCACCGGAACACTTCAATTCAAATTTAAATTTTCAGTTCAATTTGAATATTGCTTTTAAATAGCAAAATAGGAACTAGGGAGGTCAGTAAATAGCTGGGTAGGCTTTTCATATTTTTGTTTAGAAATTTTAAAGTGTAACTGAGCACGTTAAAGCAACTCTTGTTTAACACCACAGGTATGCACATGTCCCTTCTCCTTAAAGTTTTGCAGGAAAAAAGAATTCAAAGAATGGGTTTCTGCCTCAATTTAAATATTCTCCGATAAAGGATTTTTAAAATTATTTCTAACACACGACTATAAAAGAGGTTAAATACAGTTTTACATTTTTTAACATGTTCTTTAAAACTCTAGAGTTAAAATGAGAAAGCCATTAAAATAAGTCAAATTAGTCAAATTAGTATATTTTAAAAACAAACAAAAAAACAATTAAATGAATATTTATTATCAATTTGGATCTTAAATCTTCTTTAGTCATTCTTCAAATAATTTGGTAGAGATTTTTAAAAATTTAACTAGAGGACAGAACTTGGAAATTCATGTCATAATTAATTCCCTTGAAGAATGCTTATCCCCAAACTTGTGAGAAGCTTGGAAGCGCTCATCTTTTTATTGGTATCATTAGGCAGCTATTTAGTTTTATTCTGTCTTGTGTGTTGTTTCAAATTAAGTAGCAATATTTGCCTCTGTAACTATTTGATCTTAAACTATTATTTATATTCTGAGTTTATTAAAAACATGCAACTCTTTAGCCTCAATTTTAATCCACTGTGTTTGTTGGCAAAAACAATCTTCTCACATTACTGGGGTTTCTGCTATTATGCTAATAATGCAGAAAATAATTCAGCCTATACGTATACATACAGTTTGTTCAAAAGTCAGTGTTCTCTCTACCGAATCTTTTTGTTCCTCGTTGGTCTAGATACAATCTTAAAATATCACAAAATATTACCTGGACCGGTGTTTTGGCTGGTCTTTTTTCAGAAAGTATTACAACTGAAAGCATTTTTGTGTTTTTCTTTCCACTGGTGGCCAAAAACAACCCCCACCCCCACCCCCACCCCCACCCCCATCACCACCATCATCACCACAGCAACAACAAAACCAACCAAGTTTGCAGGCTATTATCTAACATGGGTGAACCATCAACTCCTTTTTTAAGATTGGCGATTAGGATTTTAATCGAATAGGCATATTCTTCTGGGTAAAGTTCAAGGTCTGCATTCAATTGAGTCGATTTTCCTGGTCTCAAAATCCCAAAATCAAAATGTAGGAAAGCGTTCAGAGAAATGTGGGTACTGGCGCTTAGTAGTGCTGTGAGCAGGATAGATGACTTTCTAACCGCTGACCTTAAGTACTCTGATTCCCACTTGGTTTCTGACACCATTCCTAAAGTTATGACTCCAAGAATAATGTTGCTGAATGCTGATTGGCTAACAGAATGATGTGATGTCTTCCAGGGGCAGAACTTCTGGGAATAATGTGACTTGGAATATTTATGGGTATTTCTTTTGGTGTGCTTAAAATATTTCCATTCTTCCCATGTCCACCTCATAAACTTTTAAGTTTCCCTACCCCATAATTTGTTTTATGATGAGTAACTCAAAAAAGTGGGAAGGGCCCAACCCCAAATGTTCATTGACCTGTTTCAAGAATATTTATAAGTACTTGAACAACACATAAGTGTTTTGCCTTTCAGCAGGTTCAGATATATTTTTGGACTGAATGAGACAAAATGGGTCAGAGGAGTAGGAATTCCACATCCAACCATCCAACCTTATGTCACAGCTTCCCTAAAAACTTAACCAGATCATTTGATAGTTGACAAAATGAACTGCTCGTAACAAAATGTTCCACAACAGTTTTTTGGGTCACTTCTGTAAACTTTGGATAAAGCAATAGACTGGGAAACAATCATTGCCCGCCGTGTTACCTCAGAGCCAAAATGGTGGCACCACTCACGCCGTAGCCCAGGTCTTAAGTAGTTCCTATATTTACGTCAAGAGTTACGGGTATGTCTTTCCTAGTTCAGCTCATTAGGAGTTTATCAAACCAAAACTTAACACAAAGAGCCCAGAAAATTAAATGCTACCCTCCTAATTGCTCTCCCATAGTTCAAAAATATTCCTCCAAAATGTGCACATCTGTTTGCAATAGTTCACAAAACATTCCTCTGTTAATATCGTTATAAACCCTAACAACTCAACTGGAGTAGAGAAAAGAATTTTCTCATAACCACATGCTACTCAGACGGTTGCTCCCCTCTTTCTTCTCCTGTTAGCAGGAAAAGACTATCACCGCAGCTCAGAATGGCTACTTGACGTTAATTAAGAATCCCAGCCACACGGCTCCAGAACGTACCTTTTCGTGCAGTGTTCGTGCAATTTCCTTAAATATACTCCATTTTTCCACTTTGATTTTTCTCTCTTCTACCGAAATTCTCCTGCTGGATATAAAGACTTTATATCGTATGTCACCAACTTTCCTGATACGAGTGTCTTAACCACGCTGTCTGTTTTTTGGTAAAACTGGGATAATATGTAAGTACATGTTCATCAATGACCTACTGCGGGCGAGGTATTTCTTCCCATAAAACTAAATCAAGGAAAATAATTGATGCGAAGGTGCTCTGAGAAACACTTAAATTCTGCACTTAAACCGTGTGTGTGTGTGTGAGAGAGAGAGAGAGAGAGAGAGAGAGTGATCCACCCTTGAACTCTCCATTTCATCACATTCTCCTAGTGGTAATTACATTGCTTTATTTTAATCTCTATTTGTCCAAGTTTCTCCCTTAGAGTTTTTTGGGGCTATAATCATTTAAATTGCATGTCAAGTTATTGGCATGCTTCTCCTTGTAGTTTATTTGTCTTTCTGTCCCAGGCTATATATATGATAACATACATGGTAAAAACATATATAAAATAAAATATATGCGATAAAATATTTATATGATAAAATATATATGGTAAAAATACTATTTTTATACTTCTTGTTAAGCGCAAGAAGATAATGGAATCGAAAGGTAACAGAATACTACGGAAAAATATCATCCCTGGAAAATGTAATCTACTCCAGGTATTTAAAAGATCTTAGTGTTCCTATGGCAGGAAAATCTTCCCCATATTCTGATCCACATTCCACAGGTTGGTTTCATCAGATTTGAAAATCGGGGTCTCTTTTTATCCATCCAACCTGTGACGTCACGTGTCCCTGGGGACCAACCGTGCTGCGGGCTGAGCAGCGAGAGGAGAACCCCAGCAGGACCGAGGTCCCCCTACCATTGACTCCCACGGCCGTGACTCCTTGGTTCAAGGTGGTCTCTAGTTCTTCCCTCCGATCCAGGTCACCCACGGAGAAGGAGTTAAATCCGTTCGAGTGAGCTGGCCTAACTCTAACAAGTATTTGGTGAGCGTCTACGCTGCCTCCCGCCAGTTGGCAACACCATTCGTGATGTCTGTACTGGGAGAAGTCGGCCCCGCAGTGAGATCCCGAGCGAGAGGCAGCTTTAAATCGCTAAGCGATGACTGCGAGGAATGCTGATCAGGTTTAAATACACAAACAGACATGCTTAGATTTTTGGCTTTCTTCGGACAATTTGTTTTGTTCTTACCTAGTACTCATCGAGCTCTTTTTCTCCTATCCGCTGAGCCCTTAAAATCTGAACAAATGTAGGAAGGTGGCGTTCATTTGAACATTTATTTGCCTGGAGACATTTTAAAGAATTGAAGTATTTGTGAATATCGAATGCCGAAAATTTAAGCAAATAAGCCCTTGTGCCATACTTTATTTTTTTGTGCCATACTCTTTGAATCGCTTTCATATCCTCGGAAGGTATCTTTTGCCTGCCTGGAAGGGTCTGTCTTTCCCTTATATACAATATAGACCCAGCTACTTGCTTCTCGGTTTTGTGAATTCAAAAAGAGCATATGTGCTCTGTTCTATAAAGGACGGGGTTTAAATAGTATCCCGTTTATTATTCTAAACACTAATAAGAAGTATCGAATATTGCACAAATCAATACCATATGCTCTCGCCCAAGGTTGCAGATATTATAAATCGTCCGGAATCCTCCGTCTCACTAGATGGTTCAGAAACTTTCATTTGTTAGGGAACATAACATTCCACAAACATGTCAGCGTCGGGTTTAGTTTAAAATGGCAAAGTGTAGACCCCTGTCATTTTATAGTTTTGATAAGAACCGTAAGTGGAACTTAAGCCGCGAGGTTTTCCCCTTCTTTGGTGAGATTACACACGTAATTTCCAAGTTACCGAGTGGACAGATCAATTTTTCATTTTACCCAGCATGTTGACAGAACAGTCAGCGCGGTAGCTAGTCCTGGCGATTTATTAATCTGCCCTGCCATCCTCTGGGGATTGAAGGAAGCTGTGCTCACCAGCCTGGTGCGTAACAGATGAGAACCTTGAAATTCTTGAAACCTCTGTATTGCTTTTGCCCTGTTAGCCCCCTTTTACAATTTTCTCTCTGCTCTTCCTCTACCTTCTTCTTCAGGGAGAGGGGACATTTATTCAGACTCGGATGTGGGCCAGGCAGGGGGCTCCTACAGATCTATGTAATTTCATTTAATTCCTGAGTCTGAATAAACCAAAGTCAGCGCTTGGAATTGAAAAATTACATACATCTATTATCCCTCTTCTAGGTTAGGGTGGTGCTACTGATCCATCAAGAGTAGGACATATGTTTCGAATTAATTTTCCAGAAGAGGGGAAGAATGTGCTGGGAGCAACCACACTCTCCAGCCCCTTCTCCTTTTGACCAACTTAAGTTGATTAGTCAGGGTTTCTCACGTGGCCTGTGACCAGAGGATAACATGGTCCCCCCCACCCCCAGGCCCACGGTAGACTGTGATGAACCTGAGAGTGCTCAGTTCCACAGATGTCATGCTCGGATGCCCACCGGGGTCATCTGAGACCCCGGACGGAGGGGCCACGGCCTGGACCCCGCCTCGGCCTATTCAATCAGACTCTTGGGGGTTGGAGCATCAGTTATTGGTAAAGCTACCCACCCAGATGCTTCTATATCGCACTTGTGCGTCCGGGGCGACTGTCCTCCCATTGCCCCCCAAATCTTCACGTGCATACGAGTCACCCCGGAGTCTCCTTTTAACGCAGAGTCTGGGGTGGGGCCTGGGAATCTGCCTTTCTCCCAAGTGAGGTTGGTGCTGCTGGTCGGTGAGTCACACCCCGAGTGCAGGTGATGGCCTCGGGAGCACAGAGGTCGCACGAACATCCTCTCACAGCCAAAATTAAACGAAAAGGAATAAACGCGGCCTCCCTGGGCTGCCTCTGATACTCCCTGATGACAGGAGCCGCCTGGCCCACCCTAGGCCGGGGGCTGCGAGCCGCGGGGGTCAGCGCAGGGCAGGGCGGGAGCACCCTGAGCACCTGCGGAGGCCCTTCCCCGCCCGGGCGGCCGCAGGGGTGAGGGTGAGGGGCGAGGCCCCGCCAGTGCCCCGCGAGTGACCCCTGTCCATTCCCGCCGCTTGCAGGCTGTCGCCAAGCTCATGTCGGTGGACTGCCGCTGTCACGGGGTCTCGGGCTCCTGCGCCGTGAAGACCTGCTGGAAAACCATGTCCTCGTTCGAGAAGATCGGCCGGCTGCTGAAGGACAAGTACGAAAACAGTATCCAGATCTCAGACAAAATGCAGCGGAAGATGCGCAGGAGAGACAAAGACCAGAGGCGGATCCCCATTCGCAAGGACGACCTGCTGTACGTCAACAAGTCCCCCAATTACTGCGTGGAGGACAAGAAGCTGGGCATCCCGGGCACGCGGGGCCGCGAGTGCAACCGCACCTCCCAGGGCGCCGGCGGCTGCAACCTGCTGTGCTGCGGCCGCGGCTACAACACGCACGTGGTCAGGCACGTGGAGAGGTGCGAGTGCAAGTTCATCTGGTGCTGCTACGTTCGCTGCCGGCGCTGTGAGAGCATGACCGACGTGCACACCTGCAAGTAGCCGCCCGCAGCCTGCAGCCCGCAGCCCGCGCCCTGGGCCCCGCGGGGAGGGGGGGACGCGCGGCCGCCGGCGGGGCTGGGAGAGCCCCGCCCCCGCCCCCGCTGGCTGCCCGGGCCCCGCCCTCGGCCCCGCCCCCGGCCCCCGCTGGCTGCCCAGGCCCCGCCCCTGGCCCCGCCCCCGGCCCCTGCTGGCTGCCCAGGCCCCGCCCTCGGCCACGCCCCCGGCTCCTGCTGGCTGCCCAGGCCCCGCCCCCGGCCACGCCCCCGGCCCCTGCTGGCTGCCCAGGCCCCGCCCTCGGCCACGCCCCCGGCCCCTGCTGGCTGCCCAGGCCCCGCCCCCGGCCCCCGCTGGCTGCCCGGGCCCCGCCCTCGGCCCCGCCCCCGCCCGCCGCTGGCTGCCCGAGCCCCGCCCTCGGCCACGCCCCGGCCCCTGCTGGCTGCCCAGGCCCCGCCCCCGGCCACGCCCCCGGCCCCTGCTGGCTGCCCAGGCCCCGCCCCTGGCCACGCCCCCGGCCCCTGCTGGCTGCCCAAGCCCCGCCCTCGGCCACGCCCCCCGGCCCCTGCTGGCTGCCCAGGCCCCGGCCACGCCCCCGGCCCCTGCTGGCTGCCCAAGCCCCGCCCCCGGCCCCCGCTGGCTGCCCGGGCCCCGCCCTCGGCCACGCCCCCGCCCACCGCTGGCTGCCCGGGCCCCGCCCTCGGCCCCGCCCCCGCCCACCGCTGGCTGCCCAGGCCCCGCCCTCGGCCACGCCCCCGGCCCCTGCTGGCTGCCCAAGCTCCGCCCCCGGCTCCCTCTGGCTGCCCGGGCCCCGCCCTCGGCCCCGCCCCCGGCCCCCGCTGGCTGCCCGGGCCCCGCCCTCGGCCACGCCCCCGCCCCCACTGGCTGCCCAGGCCCCGCCCCGGCCCTGCCCCGCTGCCCAGGCCCAGGCTGAGCATGCGCAGTCCGGGGCGTGCCCCCGCTGAGGACCTGTGGGTTCCTCACTTGCTGGTTTGGAGGCATCGATCGACCTTCGGGACGCTAATCCGGCTCCTGAACAAGCCAAGCCAGGAAGGAGCCTCGGCGCAGGACACCTGGTCCAGACTCAGGATGAGGCCCTGGGCTGTGGGCCTGGGCTTGGAACCCTAGTGCTGGGCGGCTAGCAGGCATCTTAAAGACACCTCCTGTAGCAGCGAGGAGCAGCAAACACGAGCTCATGTAGTCTCTCGGTATCTTAGATGCAGAAACCGTACTGCTCGTGCGTACAGAGGATGAAGGGTTAACAGAAGTGGTGGATGCTTACTTTCATGCATTTCAGAAGAAAGGCGATTAAAAAGAATTTCCGTAAGTGATGCAGGATCCCTATAAAGTGTTTCCTAGAGATGTTCAGAGACAAAAGGGAAGACTCCAGACATAAAAAGTGAAATGTATGATTTGGATTTTAAGTGCCTTTTCACTAGGAACATTTATCTAGAAAAATCTCAGTAAGACATACAGCAATCTTCTTATCTTTGGTTTCATTGTTAAGATGTAAATTCAAGTTAGTTCATGTACGGCGTAGTTGGCTTCATTCTTCAGAGGTCGGCCAGTTTCTACTAGGAAAACCCCAGCTCGGAAATAATGGGGAGGAGAGGGATCTTGAAAGCAGGTGGGAAAATTAAAGGTAACAACACAAAGGGCTCTCATACATTGTAAGGTGAAGCACCCTTTAAATGTGTAAAGACAGTATTTTGTATAGTATTTTGCTAAAAAGAAGTTATATATTTTGTAAATACAGTATTTAAGTTATATGATATATATTAAAACTGAAGACATTTATTGCCAAAGCCCAAGAACTAAGGCAATAAAATTATCTCAGAAATAAGATTAGCTTCTGTTTCTTTTCATACTATTAACTCTGACTTTTTTTAAACATTGAAAAAGAAGTTGAGTAGTTAGTTATATGAACGTGTTTTTCTTGTCAAAATGACAGTTTTACATGTTATAGATTAAAATATGCTGCAGACTATCGAGAAATTGTGTTATTTCAGCAGATCAGTTAAGCTCTGCTTTTAATTAGTTATGTTTAACTTGTAAGGTTATTATAATAAATTATGCAGTAAAAGTGTTAACTGGATAAAAGAATCTAAATCAAAATAACGATCAATTTGTGGATCTGATATCCCGGATATTTATTATATTGTATGTAATGCTGCATTTCCATGTGAATGTTGAACGGGCTTTCTGAGTTTGGTATTCATGCATGTATATTCATCATATTTTACAAGGTTCCTGGTAAAAATTACCGGGCTATATTTAAGGTTGTGTTTTAATGTAAACACTTATGTTTTTTTTTAATGAATTGTTAAATATTTCAGTATTATATAGGAAAAAAATGTTTAAATTCAGAAAGGACAAAGGAAGAATATTCCTTTTCTTATAATGAGCTAAAGAAATGTTTCCTTGCCCAAAGGTCTCATTCTGTTGCCTTTCCATTTTTATTTACCAGGGCAGAGCAATTGTTTGTGAAAAAAAAAAAAAGAGCAAACCCATGGGAAATGTCTCAGGCCTGCCTAATCTTAAATTCAAGGCAAAACATTTCATTGTGACTCTTAAAGTTTAACCAGAAAGATATTATTTATAAACGAGACACTCAGAAGTGACAACTGAATAAATACAGCGCTTATTTAAGAGAGTAGTTTGCCAATCTTTAGCATCCGTTGATCAGAATGACCTGAGAGACACTTGTTTTCATGTCTTTTTGTGTGTGTGCAGTAAATCTACTCTGTGCATTGAAAATAAGCACTTTTTTTTGTAAAGGTAAAGAAGAGTTCCCATTGGCAACCAATTGTGTCTACTAACTAGAAGTGGCTTTGTGATTACCTTGCCAGCGCGTGGGGAGAACCCGGCGGCCTGCCGGCTCCGAGCGGGTGGCCCAGGCCGTGCTGATGTCCGGGCCGCCAGGCCGTGTGTCCGGCTTCTCCTTGTCCACCCCCGGCCCCCCACCAGCACCAGCGCCCGAGCCATCCTTGAGCTGGCCCTGCACCTGCCCTGCCCGTCGCCGCACAGGCCCCCGGGGCCACCAGCGAGAGCCCCGGCCTGCGCCGCCTGGGGCCCCGACCGCAGCCCGGCTCAGCGGCGTTGGAGGGACCGAGCCTTGGGGGGCCCTGGGGGGGCCCGAGCCGTGGCTGGCTGCAAGGGGGCTCCGCCGAGAGCTCGCGCTGGGTCCCCCGCCTCAGCCGCCAGCTGCACCTGCAGTGTCCCCCGCCCTGGCCGGCCGGCTCCCCTGCTCCCTGAGCCCCATGCCCCGTCCTGAGGACACGGCCACGTGTCCCTTCCCGGGCGCTCCCGGAGGAGACATGGAAAGCTGCTTGGGTTTTGTGGTTTTGCGGCCTCACCCCGTGCCCAGCGAAGGCCGTTCTGGGTCTCCCTGGCCCGGCTGGTGACTGTGTCGGTCACTAGGGCCCTGGAGGCCGGGCTCGGGGGCCAGAACATGAGCCCCGGGAAGGAAGCACGGGGCAAGGCTGACTAAACCCCACAGCCGGAGAGGAGGGAAGGGTGATCCACGGGGGAAACGGGGGGGCAGCGTCGAAGGGCGCCTGGGTGCTGGGCCGCATAGACGTGGCACGTCCCCCTCTGGCCATGTGCTTGACACCGGCCCCTGGGTTGTGCTTCCAGCCAGACGAGTTATGTACGACGGCGTGTACACCGCGGCTTCATCTGCTTAAATGCCCCTTGTGACAGGACAGGGGTCGAAGGGGAGGGCAGGTGCTCCGCTGTACTAACTCTCCACCTGGGAGTCCAGCTGTTTGCGAGCTGGGAACCGCCTCATACGGGCCGGGCTAAGAGGCGGGGATGCTGAGCTGAGCGCGGGCCGCCCCGGGAGAAACACCGAATGGCCTGTCACCTCCGGAGAGAGAGAGAAGTTTCCTAATTAACACATGTCGCTGACGGGCGTGTTTTACAAAACGTTAAAAACACTTTAACGTCTGGCTGGGGATCCCTGGGTGCCTCAGCGCCTGCCTTCAGCCCGGGGCGTGATCCTGGAGACCCGGGATCGAGTCCCGCGTCGGGCTCCCTGCATGGAGCCTGCTTCTCCCACTACCTGCGTCTCTGCCTCTCTCTCTCTTTCTCTCTCTCTCATGAGTAAATAAATTCTTAAAAAAAACACACACACAACACTTTAATCTGTCTGAATATAAACATTTGCATTATTTCCTTATTCACAATCTGGATGATAGTTGTTTTGTTTCTGTTTTGAAAGACACCAGTTATATTTACAACAACAGTAGAATTCAATGATTTCAGTTAGATGCTATGACCCTGTGTGTTTTTGCAGCTTCGTAGCCGTGTGACATTCACAGTAGGTATCTTAGAAACGCACTTGAACGTTGTGAAACTAGCACTGGTATGTTCGGTTTTTACTTAGTTTAAAATCTGGAACCAGGAAAGCTTTCCATCACAATATTTGTTTATAGGCAATTTGAGGAGCTGCTGGTACTTGTTGCATCACATCCCGAAGGCCCCCGGAGACTGCAGAGTCCCAGCCACCATTCGGAGTCACTTAGTGGTACAAGCACGAGGATCCACTTAGTTGCCTCCAAGAAGAAAACTCCAAATCCTATCTCCGGGAGCCCCGAATCCTCCTCAAGAGGAGTCCTTCTTAAGGAAAGTTGGCGAGGGGGCCTTGTTTCAGTCTTTGTTTTTTTTTAATTTCAGTTTCACTACAGACCAGATGTGATAAAGTCATAACATTTCTTGGAGTCAGGGTATGAGGTGAGCTGAGGAGGACAAATGCAAGTGGCCCAGCATCAAAGGGGGACACGGTGGTCCACCGGGGACTCATTTCCTTTGCAAAAGAAAATAACAGCAAACACTTTGCTGGCGCTCAGTGTTTGCCAGGCACTCCCCCAAGTGACTGCTACGTAGGAATCGGAGTCTAGAACTCACCGGGAACTAGAAGGGAGAGAGCTGCCTCTTGACTTCTAAGCTCCAAGGGATTTAAGATTCCCGGTGGCTCACAGTTGGTTTATGCGGGAGCCCAACCATCATCCCAAAAGGAAATGACGAGGGGTGAAGATCAAACTAATGTAGTGCGACATTAAATAAATGCCTACATCCTTTTTATTGTCGTGCTTACAGCCAATTGTTACATAAGGTGTCATTTTTAATACACCATGAAATTCACCGCGGGTGACGATTTACATTCAAATCCAAAGCAAAACCATTAGAGGTGGTTTGCATGATTAAGGGCAAAAAAAAAAAAAAAAAAAAAAAAAAAAACCTCTCGAAACAAAATTGAGATCGAAAAGACAGCCTCTGCCCTTGACTGTAAAGGGAAAGTAATAATAAATGTGGACCAAGGCAACACAGGCTGTAGTTCTATATGTGACTTCCTTTTTTTTTAAAAAAAATATTTATTTATTTATGATAGACAGAGAGAGAGAGAGAGAGAGAGAGAGGCAGAGACACAGGAGGAGGGAGAAGCAGGCTCCATGCTGGGAGCCCGACGTGATAGCCAGATGTGGGACTCGATCCCGGGACTCCAGGATCCTGCCCTGGGCCAAAGGCAGGTGCTAAACCGCTGAGCCACCCAGGGATCCCCCATATGTGACTTCCTAATTCGCAGAGTAAGTGAAAGCATCTGATGGACGTGTGAGAATGGAAAAACAGGAGAAGTGGGGGGTGGAGGGCTTCGGGGGCCCCTCAGTCCCACTGCCGTTCAGCCTCAGGGAGGCTCACCTCCATAGGGGCCAAGGAGCCTCCCCTTCACACGCTGGTAAATCAAACCGTCCTAAATATGCCCATAACCACTCGGTCCTGTTTAGCTAAGAAGAAGGGTGGCCTCTTGTCACCAATTTTCCTTTGATAAAAGAGGAGTCACCAGACGTACCTGCCCACCTGCTTTGCCTGCTGACCTAAGCCCCCCTGGCTGTGGCCCCCCGGCCTTCTGTCTTATTGGCTTCCAGCTGGCAGTGCTGCCCAGGTCCCCTGTCACCTCCTCCCAACTGTACCCACTCTGCCCCTGGCCCCTCTAACTCTGTCTATAGGACACTGACTGTGCTTAAAAGAAAAAAAAAATACACCTCCCACTCTTCACTAACTAAGGAAAGGTGTGAATGTACAAAGTGATGTCAGTAATTACCTATTTGTTTCCAGTACATAATCCATAGTTTTATTTTTTGGTGAGTTGTATGGTCTCTGTATCCCCCCAACTTTACTGAGGTATAACTGACATATAACATCGTGTGCGTGTAAGCGTCTGTCCGTTGAGGTTCATCTCAAGCTCCCGGGAAGACACCGCCCACGTGCTCCTAGTGGGTTTGTACCCGGCAAGCCAGCAAAATGGAAAACCTGAAAAAGTGCATATGATGAGGCCTCTTCAGCGTGCCCCCTACTTAAGGGTCCGGGCTAAATACCTTCACAAGCCCGAAGATACGTCTCACTGGCTCAGAATGAGAAGAAGTTCTCTGCTGTGGGCGTCAACCCTTTTTCTTTCCCCAGATGCCCACTTCATCATTTCTTGAGAAACCAAACTTTGTAGCTGGAGAACTGCAATGTCCAACGTTCAACTGTCACAACTGTAATTGTGTCCTTGCCTGACACACCGGATGCTCTAGAATTACAGGGAACTTCCCCCACACAGACGATTTCCATGACCGAATGTGAACATGCCCTTGTAAGGTGTTCACAAGTTCCGCAAGAACTGGCTTCCAACCTCACTCCTGGGTCACAAGTTTCCAATTTCTGTAGAAGTACGAGCTCACTGACTGATGTGAAGCCTCGGGGCCTGTCCCTCGGAGGCGAGGGGAAGCCCCGCGGGGCAGGCTGCACACCCACACCGGGGGGAAGGGGCCCGGTGCTGGCTCACCAGGCCTGAGGAAATTCTCACCAGTGACCCTCCCACGTCTGCTCCGCAGGCCCCACCGCCACCACCACCCCCACCGAGAGCGCAGCTCGGCACCACGGCCTTCTCCTCCGGCCCCGCTTCTAACTCTGTCAGCATCATTTGCTCCTAAACCTCCCCTCTGCTCAGAGCGGGGACTTCCAAGGCCTTTCCCTCACAGGCCCTCTCTGTTCTGGCCAAATAAGGCTCAGGGCACTTCTCTAATCAGGCTCTCGGTACTCGTGGGGACGCAGGAGCTAAACGTCTTTGGAAGCTGGAACTGAAAACAATCCTCAAGATTTCTACGTGAGGATGAGCATCTGGACGTGGTCGAACAAGCTGAGAAATTCACGTGCCGTTTTAGGATAAGAGAACGCCTCAGGCGCAGACTGGGCTCTGGAGCACAGGGTGGGCGTTTACTCTCCTCAGCTCTGAGGGCGTCCCCGCAGGAAGCAGAGCAATTCCGCTCGCATTCGGCTACGGGCACTGAGGCAAAGACGTGGGGGAATCACCGGCTCCGGTACCGAGCTCGTCCACCGGGCATGCCGCAGCCGAGGGGCAGCGACAGCAGCGCACCAGCAGGACAGCACACGGCGGCCCGAGGCGCTGCTGGAAACATGTTTGAAAGCCAAGTGTACAAAGTTCAAAGAGTGGATTTACTGTTAGAGGGAAAGTGTTGATCTCAGAAAAGCAAAAACGTTTCCAGACACCCGAGACATCCTTCTCTTCCCTGCCACACGCTGGTGGGTAAGAGCCTCGCGGCCCCTCCGTGCGGGAGGGCGCCTGCCGGGCCCCAGCGTCTCCTCCGACCCGAGGGCTGTCCCGCCTGGGCCCGCAGCGGGACTGGGCTGCACGGGAGCAGCCGCTTAGGAGCAGGGTCCCGGGTCTTATGTTCCGTGCTCTCCCAGATGGGGGCTTCTCCCCTGTGTGCCCCCCCATGAGGCTCATCGACCAGCGGCCTCCGCGAGAGGGAATCGGAACACACTCCCCGCCGCTGGCCCAAGTCACGCGCTTTTGCACACCTTGCCCTCCAGCTGGCACGGCAGGCGCAGCTCTTTCATGGGATCGTTTGGATTGGCAGCTGCCTGGAGCCGACAGAAGCCCCGACCCTGCGTGTGAGAAGGAGTCGGTGTGGGTGCGGGTTCAATGAGCGCAGGGGGGCAGGGTCAGAGGCTTAGGGCGGGGAGAAGCTCGGGCGAGGAGCGGCATCCTCGTGTGGCCTTCCCGCCCCAGTCATCCCGTGGCTCCTTTCGGGTGGGCGACCCAGTCTGTTCAGGTTGCTAGAATGAGCAAGCCCCCAAACTCGGGGGCTCATAAACAACAAGAAATTCAGTTCTCATGATCCTAGAGGTTGGAGTCCAAGATCAAGGTGGTCGCGGGTTGAGCGTCTGGCTTCTTGGTTCACGTGTCTTCCTGCTGTCGCCTCACATGGCACAAGGGGCAGGGAGCCTCTGGGGTGTCTCTGATGAAGGCTCTACCCTCCGCCCCCGATCACCTCCCAAGGGCCCCTCCACGCTGGGCGTTGGCAGGACACAAACATTCAGGCCGTAGCCTTTGGAAGATGGGATTGGGAAGCTTACGGAGGCTGCTTCACCTTTTGGCTGCAACATCACTAGCGTCCGAGAGGCGAGGGCAGCAGCAGTCCCAGCAGCGCAGCGGGCGAGCGTGTGCCAGGCACCCGGCGGGGGGAGGACGCGCTTCCGCCAGTTCCTCGTGGACTCGACGGCCAGAGGGCCACGCAGGCAGGCAGGTCTGTTCTCTCACCAGCCCCGCCACCGTCTCCGCACACAGCACACTCCTCTTCGTGCTTTGAGGCCTCTTTTCTCTGGCGACCGAGTAAAAGACGGGCTACTGACCTGGAACGTCAGGAGCTTGCAGGTTCATCCCTTTCCCCGAGCACAGGGCCACCTCTACCCACGTGGTCTAGCTTCCTTCCAGGCTCAGTGTGCCCCAGGGATGAGTACTTCATGCAGAGCTCAAGCGAGCTCTGTTTTCTGCTTTTTAAGTAATCCCTACGCCCAATGGGGGGCTCGAGCTCACAACCCCAAGGTCACGAGCCACTTGCTCTACTGACTGGGCCAGTCAGGCGCCCTGAACAGCGGTGAGTAAGGGCAGCCAGTTGTACCTCGAGCCAGCTGCTGGGAGGGTGGCCTCCCCGTGGGGAGTGTTTATGAAGTGCCCGGACACGAGGCAGGAGGAACCTTTCTTGCGTCTCTAACCGACGGCCAGCCAGTCGTTTTCCCTTCCCAGAGGAGACATCCTAGCGTTAAAAGCATTTCCTCCATGGAGGTGCCCTCCAGCCGTCGGTCACGCTCCCTGGATTGCAGGAAGGTTCTGGCCGAAGCAGCCCCAGGTTGCTGGATGGGGCCTCCCCGGGCCACTCCAGGCCAGGCCTGCAGCTGCGGCTCTAGCTAGCTCTGCCGTGCCGGGAAGCCCAAGAAAGGGGGTGGGGGAGAGGGGACACAAGCCGCGGGGTGGGCCTAGGGACACGGCGGTGGGGGGGTGGCTTTGAGAGGGCTGGGGATTAGCTATTGGCATGTGACGGTCAAAAACCAAGTGTGTGAGAGAAAAATCAGCCCACGTGAGGCAGCCAAAGCATTCCGAGGGGCGCGTTAGAAAAGGTAAAAGTTGGCATTTTATCCCGCTACTGTTATCTACAGTACGACTGCGGCCCACAGCCTCACTCAAGAGGTTAGGGGGCAAATCTTTTCCCTGAGCAACATGAGCATTTTTTTTCCCTTTTTTAAATTTTAAATTAAAAAAAAATTTTTTTTCCTTTTATACTCATTTTAAAAAGTATTCTAAATTTCTAGTCTTAATTGTTTTTAAAAGATTTTATTTATTCATTCATGAGAGACAGAGAGAGCGAGGCAGAGACCCAGGCAGAGGGAGAAGCAGGCCCCATGCAGGGAGCCCGACGCAGGACTCGATCCCGGGACTCCAGGATCAGGCCCTGGGCCCAAGACAGGCTCTCAACTGCTGAGCCACCCAGGGATCCCACTACTCTTAATTTTCTAACTGAACACACTTCTCATTCCTTCAATTAAAAATGGGGGTATGTCAACTGAATTGAAATTGCCATATTTTGGGGGGGGGGTTCAAATTATAAACTATAAAAAGTGTTAAAGTATCAAGGGCAATACAGGCTAAATGCTTTGAGCTTCACCTGCAATAAAACATTAAAATATTAGCTGATCCACTTCAAGACAAATACAAAAGGTAGACAGAACAATGATAAATTTTACTTTAATCAAATTAAAGTCAGGAATATAAAGACTCTGGCTCAATTTTTCTTTAATTTCCCAAATATCACTTATTTTCCTACTGTCATAGCTTAATTGTAATAGGCATACTATAATACATTTGTTCCAGAAAAAAAAAAATTGTGATTACAAATAAAAAATGCATCCAAAAGTCCTTATACACCATTTAATATACCAAAATGTCAATGCCAAATTTCTGATTTTAATGAAGAAAAGTCTTATCATTAAAGGAACATTGCTTCATTTATACTGTGGACTTTTAAAAGATATCTGAATATGAAAAGTAGTATAATTATTGCTTCCAAAGTTGGCACAATCTATACAAGACAGAACTGAAAGAGGAGCAAACTGCACCGAAGCTGCCACGGGATCCGTCCTTATCCCTTCTGACATTTTGTACAGCTTCACAAAGCTATCGTTTTGTAGTTTTTACCTTGAAAGGGATGTCTTGCCATCTGGATACTTAAATTCTATACATGTTAAGATATATCCTGAGGATATTAGTGTGTTTAAACACAGGAATGTCTTAAATTTTCCGTATTAACCAGTACAATAAATGCTTGACAGACGTTACTGTGAAGTTCCGTAGGTATATTACTTTGCCAGACAATACAAAACAATTCGCAATGCAAAACCGAGAGTATTTTAATCATTAAAAAAAAAAAATGCAAAAAAAAGCAACATTTATTTCACCATCCCTGGAACTGGAAAATAGCTATTCTTTTAATTTACAGAATCTAGGGAAGTATTTTAAATGTCAAAATGCACGCGCGGAATGTGGGTTAGCATATAAGCACCAGGAGTCTGAAAAGTTCACAAAAATTCTTTTAAATGTGTAAGGTGCATTTATCCTTGAATTACATTCAGTTTGAGAGAAGAACCAGTACCCCAAAGTTCATTAATATTTAAGAAATAGCTGAACAGCTTCCAAGTTGGTTTACAGCAAAATAAAAATACTGCCTTTAGGTTTTTTTATACAAGTTTTCTAAAATTTAGATTCAAAATTTAAGTGCTGCCTTTTATGGTGAGTAGTTTGATCATTAATTTATGTTCCAGTTTAAGATACTTCATACACCGTAGGTATTTAATGCCCCAACAATAAAACAAAACAAAAACAAAATAAACTAGAGTCATTTAGTGAACATCTCAAATGAACAAAATTTTATGCAGAACTGGGTATGAAGTCATCTGGAGTCAAACAAAATCACTTTTTTAAATGTTATCAGTCCACTCAGTAATGAAGACTTTCCTACATACGTCGTCGTATCTTCAGGCAAAAACTATTACGAAATTAGATGAAGTAACTACAGAATTGTGTTTCTTGGTTTACCATCAAAATGATGGTGATATTAAAGCATGCCTCTTTCCAAACCGCTTGGCCAATGCTGATAACAAGCAGGCAAGGAGACATCTGCCAGCGTTGCCCCACGGCCCCCGCCGCGACTGTCCCCCAGCAGCCGGTCCGGACGGGGAAGCCAGGCGGCCGCTTCCCAGGGGGGTCCTGGGGGCCGCGCACTACGCAGGTCTGTAAAATCCAGTTACTCACGCTGCCCACTCAAAACCCAGACTGCGCCAGCCCTGAACACCAGCTACCTCTACAGAGTTCCTTTTTTACTGGGTACGTTAAAAAAAAAAAAAAAAAGAAAAGAAAAACAACAACAAAAAAAACATGTTGTTGTGCTTTTCACACATCTGATACAGGTTTTCATATCATTTACTCTTAGGTTTTTGGGAAGAGAAGAGAAACACTAAGAAAATAGGTATGCCAGAGAGTCAGACTGCAAAATAACGCCGCACACACGCAACTAGCCAAGCATCTTTTTAATTTAAAAGATACTATCATTAAAAGGCAACATACATATATATATATATACATATCTATACACGAACGTATATATATATATACATATAGAAAAGAAAGTCTCCTCCTCAAAATCCTTATTACTCGACGATAGGTTTTCACAGCAACCAGTCTATGTATCAGTATGTTTTTCACCCTCTGTTCAGGTGGCACCGGGTACGCCTCCAGAATAAAGGCCGTCGTTCCTGCAGGCGTCTAACACTCTACTATTATTAGGGAAATGTGCTTAGAAATGGTTCAGTGATTTGCTCATTATGATGACTATTTACAAAGGCATCTATTTACGTCAGCAATAAATAATCCTGATATCAAAAGGGATGATGCTCATGCACACATCGAGATGGCCGCATGCTCCGGGAGTATTTACACGTGGCTTCTCCGTCTCAGCTCTGCCAGGAATAGTGAAAGTGCGTTTCCCTCAGCGTCCCCGGCGTTAGTCTTGCTTCTGGGGGATGCATCCTTCCATTTCGACCACCTCGGGCCATCCTTCGTATTTGTTTGTGTCCTTGTTGTTCTTTATGTGCTGTTGGAATACAGTAATACACACGGTTTAAAATTTTTTTTTTAATTTTTATTTATTTATGATAGTCACACACAGAGAGAGAGAGAGAGAGAGGCAGAAACATAGGCAGAGGGAGAAGCGGGCTCCATGCACCGGGAGCCCCATGTGGGATTCGATCCCGGGTCTCCAGGATCGCGCCCTGGGCCAAAGGCAGGCGCCAAACTGCTGCGCCACCCAGGGTTCCCAATACACACGGTTTAAAGGAAGAAAACGCTTTATGAACAGTTTGCCTCCCGTCACCGGCTTTGGCGAACTCGCTTCTGCGACACCCGTGGCCGCGAGGAGGCCACACATGTTACGGCGCCAGACAGGCAACGAGAACCCTCGGGCCGGGCAGGCTTCCGAGGAACAGCCCAAAGAACAACACAGCGGTCAGGCCTACATTCGACCGCATTCTGGAATATTTCTAAACTTAGCAGATTATAGAGTCAAAAGCCCGATTGGAATCGTTAGTGACGAACGCTTCCTAAATGGCCCGTGACAGCAGCAAACATATATGCCGGGAACTGTGTCACAGAAGGGAAAAATTTCCCATGCAGAACAGAATCAGACTATTTTTCAGGTTTGATTTTAAAACAGGGCCATGGGCATTCCAAATACCTGATTACCAGGAGCTTCCGAAAAATACGTGAACACACTTAATGGCTGCTTTGTCAAAGGGCCAAATAACCAGGAGAGGAATATACACGCCACACAGTTTCACGCAATTTCCTTTTGTCCGTTAATTCTGAAAGTCTAAGAGAAGACACTAACCTGTTCAAAGGGGCTCTTTGTCTTGATGCCTTTCCCACCACAGAAGACCCAGTTGTCTCTAAAACCAAGGTTAGTAATAGACGTACTCCCCAACTCAGCAATGAGCCGTCGTGCCTCATCGTTGAGTCTTGAAGAGGAAGAAAAAAAAATCATCAACACAGAGCACTGTATATTATCTAAGTAATACTGACGCACCAGTAGGTTAACATGCACCATGAGATAAAATGAGAAAATACCAGCTTAAATAAAGAAGAGAACATTAAAAAATACGGAATTTCTTTTCAGAGCACCATTCCTATTTGAGTTCTCTAGTGACAAAAGACGTGAAATCGAGCATTTCCTTTTAAGTTTATTCTATCAGGAAACACCTTTTGGATGTCTTTGTCTTACAATGATTCACTTTCATCTACATCCACCAAAAGATAAGGGATGCCGCAGCTAGTAGGTGCCTACCTCGGCGAATACAAGGTCTTAAAGCCACCACTGCCTTCTTCATGACATTAAAAATCACTTTGAATTTCCACTAATCCCTTGGTAAGTTACATTTGAATAAAGGTAGACGCTGGCAGAAATACAGGTGTTTCTAATACTATGTTTTATTTACATGAGCCTTGAGAATAGGTATATAAATTATACTTCAGTAATAACTGTCGAGTGGTTACTTAATAAAAATGAACGGAAACCAGACAGCGGTGAGGTACCTGCCAACGAGGAAGGGCAGTGGCTAAAGTCATGTGGCGAGGAAAGAGCTAATGAAAAATGGCATGAAGACATTTTGTGGGGACGCCTGGGGGGCTCAGCGGTTGAGCACCTGCCGTTGGCTCAGGTCATGACCCCGGGGTCCCGGGATCGAGTCCCGCATCGGGCTCCCTGCATGGAGCCTGCTTCTCCCTCTGCCTGTGTCTCTGCCTCTCTCTCTGTGTCTCTCATGAATCAATCAATAAAATTTAAAAAAGAAAAAAAAAAGAAATCTGCGTCGGTTATTATCCTAATGCAAGTATTCTCAATCTCCCCTCTGTGTCACTCACAAAAGAGAAGTTCAGCAGATACATGCTAGATGGAGAGGGGGGAAAAAAAAGGCAGTAAATCCTATGTATCTCCCAAAAGACGGCAGTTACAGGTCACTTAGGTTTATTCTGCTAAAATCTGAGGCAAGGTAAGTTTTATATTTGCAAACAGCTGGGGGATCGTTAAATGCAAACAGCACGAGGGTCGGCGAGGCAGGCGCTCCTTATCTGAGACAGCTCACGCTAACGTCAGTCTGCCCCCTTCCTCGTGAAAGAAAGAAATGCTACACGTAAGAGTTCTCATTTAAGCAACTTAAAGATGAACAAAATAATTTATATTTAAAAAAAAAAAAACTTCATAAAGCAAGAAAGAACAGGCTACGTGGTAGACTTCCACAATTCATGCGAATCACATCCACAGGCAGTGGAGCTGCTTTTGAAAAATCTTTTAATTTTAATTCCAGTACAGATACCATACAGTGTTCTAGTAGTTTCGGGTGTAGATATAGTGATTAACACTCCCTACGCCCCCCCCCCCCCGCGCCTCCTCCATCCTCATCGTCCAGCTCCCCATGGAGCCGCCCCTCTGGTGACCAGTGGCTTGTTCTCTATAGTGAAGACTCTGTTTCTTGGTGTCTCTGTCTCTCCCCTTCCTGCGTGTGTTTCCTAAATTCCACCTGAGTGAGATCATACAGCACTTGTCGCCTCGACTGACTTAGCACTGTACTCTCTAGCTCCACCGACGTCGTTGCAAATGGCCAGATTTCATTCTTTTTTTCTGGCTGAGCACTATTCCAGTGCATGCATGTGCACACACAGATACACCACCTCTTCTTAATCCGTCCATCGCCGGATGGACACGCGGGCGGCCTCCGTAGCTTGGCTATTGCAAATAGTGCCGCAGTTATAACCACAGGGGTGCGCGTGCCCCTTTGAATTAGCGTTTCTGTGTTTTTGAGGGTAAGCACCCGGTCGCGGAGCTGCTGTAACCCCAGCCGGGCGCTGCTGTCCTCCTGGACCAAACTCCCTAGGATCGCTGAGAAAACCAGCTCCAACCCTAGAACACTTAGACCTGACTCAGACTCAAGTCTATATAAAGTGATGCACTTATGACCTGGTGAAATAAAAAGAAACAAAATGGTTGTGCAAAAGGACCCTTGAAGTCCTGGCCTCTGAAGATTTTGAGTCCCCCGAGAGTCCCGTGTACCCGCTTCCCGCGCTCTCCCCGCAGTCGGGGGCAGGGTTTCCCCGCGCCGCGCTCACACGCAGTAGCCGCCGCTCTTCACCTGTCGGCTCACTCGGTAAGCGACCTGGGTGTGAGAGGGACACCCCTGAACGCGCTGCCTGGCCCGACTTCTTGTTTCCAAACGGTGTTTGCATGTCGAGGATCTGGAAGGTGGTCAAATCCCAGTCTTCAGTTGATCCAAATGTTCTGTTTCCTGGATACGTTCTTACAATATTTTATTTGCATCATCAACACTACCAGGTGAGTCACGCTGCTATCAGGGGAGTAAAGCCAAAGCGCCATCCAGGTGGGCGGCAGGGTCACCGGGCAGCCGGCCGAGGCTCTGCGGCTCCGAGCGGAGGGGAGCAGGGCTGCAGGCTGCGTGCGTCCCGAAGTCCTAGCGAACCGTCAGACCTGGGGTGGTGTGGGGCACCCCGCCTCCTGGCCCTAGGTGCATCTCACTACAGTTTTATAACAAGACAAGTTTCTCAACACTTTCTACAGTTGTCTGCTCCGCTTATGTAGAATTTGGAGGATTTCATTATTCCTTTTCGACATCGTTAAGTAAAAAAACGATTTGCTTCAAAAAGAGGTTTAGAATCATGCAACGCGGCCAGTACTTTCAATATTTTCATCATTCAATACACATTCGATATCAAAATATCCTCCTTTCTTTAAAAGCCAGTGTAACTAATGTACACAGGGTATAAATTCTAAAGACACAAGCTTTTATTCTACATAGGAGCACGTTAAGTTTGTTACATATACTTTAATCTCTATTAACGGTCTTAACTAGCTGAGATGCTGGGGCGCCTGGGTGGCTTAGTTAGTTAAATGTCCGACTCTTGATTTCAGCTCAGGTCGGCCCTCGGGCTCCACACTGGGCCGTGCAGCCTGCTTAAGACTCTCTCACTCCCTCTGCCCATCACCCCCGCCTTGTGTGCACTCGCTCACTCTCAAATAAATAAATAAATAAACAAATAAATAAAATGCTATTTATAAACTAGCTGAGACGATAAAAATTTCTATGGAATAAATTCTTTTAGCTAAGAATTTTCTTTAAAACGAATCAAAAATTATCCTGTGACAAACAAGAAAGCAGACAGGGACCAAGTCTTCCTAGAAGAGATTCTACAACTGCACGGAGGCCATCTGCAGCAGCGACGGGGGACGTGGGAGCGGGAGGGGGGTGGGGGGCGAGTCAGAGATCTGCCTCCAACTTTGCGGCGGAAGGTGCAGCATCTGAGAGCCCCACCGCCACGCCACCACGACGGGCCGATGCTCCCTTTCTTGAAAGCCAACACGGGAGGATTAATAGTCTGATTAACAGGGGAGGACCGCTTGGGGAGTAGAAGCAGAGGTGTCAACAGCTTTGGAAGGAAACTGCCTTATTAATTACTCCAGGACACTGAAGAATAAGCAACGCTAGGCACAGGTGACCATGTAGCCTAGACCTTAACGAGAGCACATTACAGATAGTTCAGGTTAGAAACTGAGAATAGGACTCTTAAAAAACAACCCAAAACCCCTAATAAGTCTCACTATGCAATTGCTAACGACCCCAGGAAAGAGGAGGATAGGTTCTGAACCAGTGCTGCTGGAGGAGTGCTCTGTGTCGGGCTCCAACTGAGAAAAGTGTCCAAAGATCTACAGCAAATCAGATTACTCGCGAGGAAACTCTGACTACTACTACCGGCGGGGCTCAGGGTAACACGAGACTCCCTAAAACTAGTACAGGCCACACAGGGAACTTTCGCTGCTACGCGGAAACGGCGAAGGGAGCCGCTGTTTCACAAGGACGGTCTGAGATCAGAGCACGCCTGCCTTTTCCAGGGAGGCAAACACTCTGATGGACATAAAAAGGGAAGAGTAGCTCAGGAACGTCCACACAACCGCTTGCAAGTAAACCGAAGCCTCCGGGCCCACACACATCACACAGTGAAATTCTAAGGAACTCTAGTAAAATCTTCAAGGTGGTGTCTGCTAGTTTAGAAACACGGAAAATGAAGAGGATGCTAAGTCATTAAACGGAATAGTCCACGCTCCAAAAACGTCAAGGAAATTTTTAGAAACGTTGGGTCGATAAAGCTACCTCCAGTTCTCAGCGAATTCTAGAACGGATCACACCACGGAGATCCTGTGAACAACAACGACCACCACGGGTGGGAGGAGGAAAAGAGGAGGAAAGGGAGGGAGTAGTGAGAAGGAGGGAGGAATGAATCACGCCACGTTGCGGTCATGTCAGCTACTTCAGCATCTGGAGAGGTCTGTGGGCAGGACATCGGGGCACTGCAATTAGCAGAGCCCATGGATTTCTTTTTTTTTTTTTTTTTTAATAAATTAATTTTTTATTGGTGTTCAATCTACCAACATACAGAATAACACCCAGTAGAGCCCATGGACTTCAAGTGAGCATCTGAGAGTCTCAGAAAACAGCCTCCATGAATAAAATAATGCCACCGCAGCTGGACGGCATGCCTATCAGGGAACGTTGGCAGCTGTTTAAAAAAACAGTTTCCGTAGTTGATTAATAGAGGACTCCCTTGGAAGAGGCTCCTGGTGAGGGTGGCACGCTGCCCCGGGGGAACATTTTTATCAATGTCTTCGATTTGGACACAAGAGAGACTTTGGAGACACTACAAAGCCTGGATCATGGAAATCTTGTAGGACGAATGTCAGAATCATGACCTAATGGGCCCAAATCAGCAAAATTAAATTTAACGAGGATAACAAGGATAAATGACTATAAAGTCCTTCATTTAGATTAGACAAAATCAAGTCCTGAAAGAGGAGGAAGACCTGACTTGGCAGTGGTTAAAAACAAAAGGGAGGGGGGGGGAAGAAAAAAAAAAAGTCTGAGATCAAACGCAACGATCTGAGAATCTAACTCAACCAAAAATTCAAGAGCCAAAAACGTGATGTCACCTTTTAAAGAAAACTAATACAATACCAGTCTGTATAAATGTCTAGAGAAGCGTGTCTCCAGGCTGCCTAAGAGCTCGCGTCCGCACTGCACCGTGACGTGGCCAGGCCGCCTCGGGAGCCCTGCGGGCCACTGGGCACTCACGTTAGGAGCCGACGGTCAGGCAGGGAAGCAGGGGCCAAGAGGTGCGGCCGGGAGGGTGCGCGCACCCACAAGCTGACCGCCGCCGAGGGTGACGGAGCCCTGCGTACTGGCAGGGAGGGGGAAAGAAGGAGAAATGCTACTTCTTAGTTCCAAACACGTCGAGCATCACCTGCCCCGGGGAGCGGATCCATGGTTCCCGCTAAGACGATGAGGCCTGGCAGGTGGCGGGGTGGGGGACCAGCGGAGAACAGGGGGTTCACCTGAGGATGGCTCTGGCCCTGTGCCGTGTCACCCGGAGAAACGGCGAGCCACTGGCGCCCTGTGAGGTGGCACATATGCGACACTCCGTGCACTTCTGCCCCCGGCAGGCGTCCGGGATGCCTCACCTGGGGCCACCCACCCTCCCACCTGTCCGCAGCCCGAGGCGACCCGCCCACCGTGCTGTGACCAGAGGCAGGACACTGGAGCAAGGCGGCCGGCTCGCTCGGTGATCATCCTCCCGCCTTGGGGGAACGACAACCAACTTCCTTAGCAGGCTCTGGCTGGAAGGGAGGCACCGTCGGACACCTGCCCTCTCCAATACTTAGGTTCTCTTCAATACAGTTTGTGGTTTTGTTTCTAGAACAGGTTTCCAGGGGCACCTGGGCGGCACAGCTGGTAAGCGTCAGACTCCTGACTTCAGCTCAGATCCTGAGATCCTGAGATACTCGTCGGGCTCCACACTCCACGGGGAGTCTCTTCTCTCCTCCTCCCTCTCCCTCTGGCCCTCCCCCTGCGTGCTTGCTCGCTCACTCTCAAATAACTATATTTCAAAAATAATACATTAAAATGGGCTTCCTTGTTAAGATCAAGAAGTCCTGGAATAAACAAAGGTAAAGAGGTTTCCCAAGAACCAAACTTCAGGGCCGTGCGCTGTGAATCCCCGGAAGAGGCGAAACGCAAGGTGCCGTCTCCAAACTTCTTCACCCAGCACAGGCCCGGAGGACTGGCATCCCCCAGAACACACGGAGACCAATCCCAGACACGCGCTGAGGGTCAGAGCACAGCCAAGGGGCTCACTGCAGGCAGCAGTGACCGGGACCAGACCGAGTAACTCCGGGGAGCCCATACCAGCTCCCTGTCAAGGAGAAAGCAGGCGCATGCGTTTCGTATTCTAAACTCTCCTGGGTGTAAGTGGGAGGACAAACCACTCCTTAGGAGGTGAGCAGCCTTATGTAAAGAAACCCCCAATGCATCAGTCGCAGCAGAGCTTCTGTTCCCCTATAAGCCTACGTCTCCCGCAGCTGAGGCGTCCTTTCAAACGTTCCACGACCAGATACCTGCCAAGGTGTACGCTTATATTTTGTCACATTTGATAGATGCCGATGGCCGTTTATAATGACCGTTTGTCCATTTTGTATAAAGGATATGACACAATTTATTTCACGAGTGTTTAGATGAAGGAAGCATTCGACATACAAATCTGTGTGCCCCAAACTGAAAAATGCAGACAACTGAATTCGTTTTAAATGCACAGAAATTGAAACACATACTGACCAAGTGTAAAGACGTCGAAGTTTGGGGTTTCTATTTTGCCTTACAGGTTGGACATCTTCTGAAGCTACTTTTGGTATATGTGATGGGCACTAACACACAGCAGTTAAAGAATAAACATCTTGCCTTAGTTCTTAGATTTGGTCACAATCTATTATTAGAAGAAGGGAAACAGGGGTGAAGCCAAGAAGGTATAATAATGAAACAACATGATGCAAAAAAGAGGTCCTGTGTGGCTATTCAGAAAAGCAGGGTGCTTTAAAATTTTAAAACCTCAAATTATACATGTAATATCCTATTCTATCAGCAAAAGCAAATAGCAAGTTACTTGTTTTTTTTGAAAATGAAAGCCTAATTACCCTGTTTAGTTCTACCCAGCTAAACGGCAATGGAGGCCTTTGCCAGTCTTATTTAACCCCCAATCTGTGGATTCAACACATCCTTAGCTGAACCAGGTAAAATGCATGTCAAAGAAAATACTTCACTTTAAAACATTTACAAAATAGCACTGTTTTCTTAGTGCAAATCTGCAATAAGGTAGTTACACATTAAATATGTGTGGGAAAAAAATCAATAAATAGAAAGACATGCCATATTCCTAGGTAGAACTTCAAGCCTTTTCAATTAAAATCTGTAGAGAATGCTTTCATTCTTGATAAAAGTATCAAACGTTTCATCTGGATAAAATATCATAGAAAGGATTTGAGAAACACTACAAAGGGGGTCTTAGCCACCCCAGAAAGACAGTAAACTTAATTTTTATAAAATACTTATAAAAAATTGTAATAGTGTCTTGTTGGGGCAGGAAAAAAATCGATGAATGGAACAAAACTTCTAAAAACAAAGTCAAATATACTTAAAAATTGGCATTATAAATCACTGAAGAAAAAATGAATGTATTTTTTAAAATACATGAAAACAGTAAAATCACTGGAAGAGTAAAATCAACTAAGTATTCAATTTGGAGATGAGAAAATACTTCTCAGGTACAGAAGTAGAAAAAACTAAAATGAAATACATAAATAAGAATTAGTCTAAACTTGTAAAAGTCAAAAAGCACCAGAAATTAACAAAAATAAATGCAAAATAAGGTATTTTTACGTGAGAAATGATTAATATCCTTAACAAACCAAGGGCCCTTCCTTACACATTGTCTGTCCTCTGTTGAGTCAACCTAGGAGTCAACCTAAATGGTCAAAAGACACTTTACAAGAGAAAGAGCCAAGAACACTTGTGAAAAGAAATGCAATCTCACCAGTAACCAAACAAAGGCACATTAATAAAATCCCTTTCCAAAATCTTTAGAATTAGTAAACTTCTTAACAACAGTCAGCGTCCTGGAACTTCTGAGAGTCATGTTAAATTGGTACAAACTTAAAAAATCCTTTTTAAAAAAACATACACATCCTTTAATTAAAATAAAATTGTCCTAAGGAAACAGAGACGATTGTTCAAAAACTTTTAAGACAGTACATTTTTGCTAAGTATGAAAATTTGGAAATAGCCTGAGGGTCCAGCAGTAGGTATTAAGTAAATTTTAAATTATGACACATGTTTGAGAACTATACGAGGCAGACATGAACAATTTTGTTATGAAAACTATTTATTGTTATGGGAAAATATTCACCACATAAATAAGTAAAAGAAACGCTATAAATACTAGTATTCCAAATGTTTAAGATGAAGAAAATACGTGTATTAAGAAAACCGGAGATGGAAACCAAATTATCAATGGTTATCACTGAGTAGATGAACTATAACTGGTCGTCTTCTTTGTGCTTTTCTCTATTTTCCAAATTTTACAACATAGACAATTTGAAGAAAAAAAGTTTTAAATTACCGTGTATTAAATATTATGAACAACATATCACTTATTCTTTCACAGTTAACTCCACTTCTAGGAACTTACCTACCCTAAGGACATAAGCAAAAGTGCTAAAACATCCATGGAAAAGGCTGTTTATCAAAATGTTATTTATAATACAAAACATGCGGCAATAATAGGGAACTGTTAAATAATGGGGGGGGCATACGGTCAACTGTTGGTGGGCCATGAAAAATGCTACTGAAGAATAGCAATGTCAGAGAAAACAAGGTTGTTAAAAAAAGAAGAGTATAACAAACTTCAGGTATGTGGCTCTAATTTTATGACAAGAGATGTATGATAACTAGAAGGAAGCAAATTAAAAAAATTTTAATAGTGTGTATCTGGAATGTGATTACTTGGCTCTATTTTATAAATTTTTTCATTGAAAGTGAATTGCTTTTATAATTAATCATAGTTCCAAGAATAATACAAACTTTTAAGTTTACGTACTTGGTCGCTCCATCATCATATGTTCCCATTAAGACTATTGTTCCATCTTGTATGGACTTGAGAAACTCAATAAACGGGGCCACATCTGGAAAAAAAGAAAAGATTGATGGGTTTGGGGATAACTAAATAGCTGTCATGATAATTTTTTACAGGTTCATATTAATGAAAATAGAAAGTATTTGCAAATCAGTAATGATTTACTGATCAGTAATCAGTAAAAGGAGACAAATCCTATAAATAGGTCAAGAATGAAGTTTGTCCCTTACTAGGATCCCATCATCAACTTAGAACTTCCCAATCCTTTCATCCTACGTGTCTTTTGTCCTGATACTGCAGGGGCTAAGGGAAAAAACCATAGCAAAGCTGTATTAAAAGTAGGACTTAATGATGTGAAGAATGAAACTTGACAGGGATGGGGAAGGGGGCAGAAGAAAGGCTCACGGAGTCTCTGAGCGGATGTAAAATTGTTTGTGTGGGTACTTATCTAAGAGGAGGAGACAGAGCCTTTAATTCATAAAAGGTTCTGTAAATTCTTAAAAAGTTAAATATATACACGCGCGCACACACACACGTATACACTCTGATTTAAGGGATCCGGCGGGCACGTCTAATCACTGTAACCTGGGGGAAGGAATGGAGGTTCTTCTCTAATTACGGCAAACCCGGCTCTGTGTGCTTCACCTGGTGAACCAAGACGCACAGGAGCTGACAAGAGACCATTGCGGGGACTACGGGCTGGCACTGCCAGAGGCACGCACGTGTCACCCATTATTTGACGTCTCGGACTCTGACGTCAGGTCTGCCTGTAGTCCCCACATCTAACCACTGCAGAGCTGGATCACTTCGAATTTACTCAGGTTCTTTCCACAGCAAAAATTCCAAAGCTGTGCCCAACTGAATTCTGTTTTACGCAAATAGCACTTCCAATTCTGAGAACAACGCAACAGAGCAGCTAATGAGTCTCCTCCTTCCCAACGCAAAGAGGGACGTCAGCTGCAACGCTCTTCACTGGAGGAGACTTTTGGCCTAATTAATCAACCGGTGATGAGGCAACAGAGCTTCTGGTCACGTGGCTGATTTCCACAAGGGTCGTGCGAGAGTATTTCCACGTAACAGGTGCTGGGAGGGCCGCCGACGCCGCTACAGTCTCAGGGTGACGGCAGCATTTAAGTTTACGCTGTCTGACCGCCACGAGAAGTCCTCCGAGCCTCAGGTGAAAACTAAATAAAACACTGCATCTCATTACAAGCTGAAGAAATATTAGAAAAGCTGAATGGTCTGAAAACTTGGGCAGCCTGGGTGGCTCAGCGGTTTAGTGCCGCCTTCCGCCCAGGGCCTGATCCCGGAGACCCCGGATCGAGTCCCACGTCGGGCTCACTGCATGGAGCCTGCTTCTGCCTGTTTCTCTCTCTGTATCTCTCATGAATAACTTAATAAAATCTTAAAAAAAAGAGGAATATAAAAAGAAAAATGAATGGTCTGAAAACTTGACAAAAATTTCAAGAACAGCAGCTATTGGCTTCCAGGAACTATATAAAGGGGATGGAAATGGGGAGGTGCAGGGGACAGCCTCATGCTGATAAATATCCCCAACCGGCAACTGAGAAAAGAATCCAAAGATAAATCAGTGTTGGCCTTGCTCAGATTTGAGGAAGGAATTTTTTCCAGACACACTCTTGTTTAAGATGCTAGGTCCTTGTTTCTGTCTGTGGGCGACGGACTCACATCTGTTCCTCCAGGAACATCACATGAGGAAGAGACCTGCGAATTGCTCTAAGTGCCCCAAACTATAAAGAAAACTCCTTCTCTCAAATATTCATGTATTTTAATATTAATCCTAGTTATATTTTACTTTTGAGATGAACAAATCATATGCAAAAAAATCATTTAAGTTAAAAATGCTTAAATGGCTTACATCCTTCTCCAAATGACTTATTTATTTTTATTTATTTATTTATTTATTTATTTATTTTTTTTTACAAAATTTCAGTTAATGACTTAAAGGATCCAAGGCTTTCAATTAGTTGTCCTGCAGAAAACAGGACTTGGATTTTTAAGATCTCAATTTTGATATTATTGCTCTTAATTACACACAAAATTTCTACAATAAAGCAAAGCACATGCAATATGACCAATGACTTAAATATAGCTGGATGTTCAGTGGAAAAGAGAAAATGAACTAACACAAATACACTATCGATCTCTCATTAATGGGCCACATTATATTGAAGAGGCTTAAAAAGTAAGTTGGCGCTGGCAACAGAACAGTTATGAGTTATTCACACTTACCTCCTCCCCACATGTCAAAATATTTGGTGTCCAATACTTCTCCTGTTTTTCCTGAAAGGGATGGAATTCATGTCAGAATATGCAATTGAAATATACAGCGTATATGACAAGTGATCTTATCCAATGATGGATGTAGATCCCTTAGCAGAGAATTATTTTAAGACTTAAAATCTGAATTGTATAAAATCTAAAATATATTTCTAAGAGTAATTTTTAGAAAAATTAAAATTTTTGACTTTCTCACGAATCTTTGAATCTTAAAACTGAGTGTAGACCACTCAAATTCAGTTAGGTTTCATCCTTTCATGTTACCACGTTTTCTAATTTAAGAATTACCAAAAAACACGTAAACCTTTTACAGAAACATGAACTGATCTTTTTTTTTTGAATTGATCTTTTAAAATGTTTTCACTTACTTCTCTTTTAAAATGTATTTTTTTTTGCTATCAATTAGAAAAATATGTAAAGAACCTTTTACTTAAGAAAACAAAGAAAGCAAAAATGCAGAAGCTTATTTTTTGTTGTGAAAGAAATAAAACACATTTTCCTACACTGTGAACTGGGTAAGGTGGCTGTGGTCCCTAATCGCACTATACAGCCTTACAGGGTTATTGTACCAGGAGGAAAAGACAAGCATGCATGCAGTTAGGCCTTATTTCACGGGTTCATATGTTCAGATTTGATTCTGCAAGAATACTTGAGACCTTCAGGATTTGATAAACTTATTTTCACTAATGAACTTGGGTGACAAATGCAGACGATACTGAAAAGTTACAATTAATTCTTATCCTTTAATCCTCTCCCTACTCCTTTCATAGTCTATCACCCTTTGTCATTTACACACCCTCATGTCATTCTATCTTTCTATTGTTAGACTCTAACATCTTCAGAATTCATCAATTTAATGTTAGGCTGGTTTTATCCTCACGACCTCATGGGAAACTCTCCACACACTACACACGTGGGAGGCTTTCAAGAAAGGATGCTATAATATGTAGACACCCAAGTTTCCACCTCCAGTTAGTTTTTAGGAGGATGTGAAGAAGTTGGACAGAGGGGTTTAGTGTCAAGCATAGCACTTTCTGACCTGATCCCTTGATATCAGAGTGCATTTTACTTTGGGCCACATGAGTATCCACTGACCACATCTGTAAGCTAAAATAATTATTCTTACCATTTACCAAGGCAACATTGATCCCTCTTCCAACATTATTCTTAACTCCACTCATTAAACTGAAAGGGAAAAGTCAAGACAAATTTAGAATTAGATTTTGTGCATATACATGTATCAGACCAATAAAGCTATGCCCCCCCCCAAAAAAAGTTGGGAATATTATATATACACACGATTGTTTAAGAACTGCAGTGGAGATTAAAAGATTTGTACCACATCACAGAAGACAGTCTACTATTAAATAACTTTAAAGCAATGTCCTTAAGTAAGATTTCACAAATCAATATATTTAAAAACATCAGGGCCCAAACGTCAGACTATTTTTAGCTACTCCTCTGTGTCAGGTTATAAAATACCATTTTAGAAAATCCGTAAAACATGTAGACATTATGCACATATACCGTCTGCACTGTTCTCAAAGGATCAAACAACTGATCATCTCTTTTACTTTCTGTGATATCCATCTGACATGAAACAGAAGTGAGACGCTCTTATAATCTGAAAGCAAGAAACGTCTCACCTACTTCACCTGTGAACATTCTCTCAGTGATTATCAATGTAAAATTCCTCTATACTCAGAAAAAGGAATCTTGTATTCATTTAATTGCTGCATCTAAGCACCATCACTTGTACTGTTACACCTGAGGTAATGACCATCCAGTGGCAGCTTACAGACCACTATGATTCTGTGAAATAGAAGGTATGAGGGGAATATTTGCTTCTTTCGGTTCAGTTTG
Source organism: Canis aureus (assembly GCF_053574225.1). Classification (NCBI taxonomy): domain Eukaryota; kingdom Metazoa; phylum Chordata; class Mammalia; order Carnivora; family Canidae; genus Canis; species Canis aureus. The sequence continues at coordinate 1,550,707 of NC_135628.1, read as the reverse complement.
TTGAACCAGAATTGTAGGTACCTACAATTCTAAAAATGCAAGGTCAGTAAAGTTCTTCTATAAAGAGTCAGATGAATGAATAACATCAAGAGCAACCACCAAAGAAAGCTATACACGAAATACACTCAAAAAACAATATGAATAAATCAAAAAAGAATTTTTTTTCTTTAAAGATTTATTTGAAAGAGAGAGAATGAGTCAGGGGGAAAAGGGGAAGGGCAGAGGGAGAGGGAGAAGCAGACTCCATACCGAGTGGGGAGCAGGATGAGGGACTCAAAACAAGAACCCCGAGATCATGGCCTGAGCCAAAGTCAGATGTTTTAATGGACTGAGCCACCCAGGTATCCTCAAAAATAAATTGTTAAAAATGTTCATGAACTCACAGATGCCAGTAAAAGAAAACGGGGGGGAAAAACAAAAACAGAAAGAACAAAAAATAATAAAATGGCAGGCTTAAGCCCTACCATATCAGTAATTACAACAAATGTAAATAGTGTAAACATATCAAATAAAGACAGAAATTGACACAGTGGATTAAAATATGACCCAACTATGTGGTGTCTACAAGACATTCTTTCTTTTATTGAGGATATTAACATATAGGTACACTAAAGTGTATCTTTAATCACAAAATCTGTATATATTTAAGTGTATATTTGATATACATTGTGAAACAATCACAAACTAATTAACACATCTATCACCTTAGTTACTAATATTGTGTGTTTTTATAGTAAGAGCATTAAGAGCTACCCTCTTAGCAAGTTTCAAGTATATAATAAAGTACTGTAATACAGTCAAATCATCACATATTAGATTTCAAGAATATAATCATCTTGTGTAACTAATATTTAGCACCCAGTCACCTGTATCTTCTCCATCTACTCCTCCCCTAAGCCCCTGGGACCCACTGTTCTACTCTCTGTTTCTATGAATTTGAATATATAAGATTCCACATAAGTGAAATCATGTAGTATTTGTTTTTCTACAGGTGGCTTATTTCACTTGGCCTAACACCTTCCAGGTTCACCCATGTTGTCCAGATGGCAGTCTCCTTTTAGTTGGCTCAATCATATCCCACTGCACATATATATACACATATACCACGTTTTCTTTATCCATTCATCCACTGATGGACATTTAAATTGTTTCCATCTTATCTACTGTGAATAATGCTACAATATACATGGGAGTAGATAGTTCTGTAAGATCCTGGTTTTAATTCCTTTGGATATACACCCAGAAGTGGGATTACTGGATACGATAGTTTTATTTCTCATTTTTTGAATAAACTCCACACTGTTTTTCATAACGGCTGTATCAATTTATAGGCCCACCAACAGTGTATAAGGGCTCCCTTGTCTCCACATCTTCAACACTTGTTCTCTTTCATCTCTCTGAACACTGCCATTCTACCAGGTGTGATGTGAGGGGATTATCTTATGGTGGCTTTGATTTGCATTTCTCCAGTGATTAATGACATTGAGAACCTCTTCATATACCTGTTGGTCATTTGTATTTCTCTTTTGAGAAATGTCTGTTTAGGCTTTCTTCTCATTTTTTAGTCAGGTTATTTTATTTTATATTTTTTTTGCTAGAGTTGAAGGAGGTTCCTTATCTATTCTGGATATTAATCTATCACATACATGGTTTGCAAATTTTTTTCCCCATTCAGTAGGTTGACTTTCCATTCTCTTGATTGTTTCCTTTCCTGTGCAAAAGCTTTCTAGTTTGATGTAATTCCATTTGTCTACTTTTACTTTTGTTGTCTTGGTTTTGGTGTCTTATCCAAAAAACCCATTGCCCAGACCAATGTCACAAAGCTTTTTTCCCTAGATTTTCTTGTGGTTTTATGGTTTCAGGTCAAGAAACTCACTTTAAATATGATGATATAGGTAGGTGAAAAGTAAAAGAGTAGAAAGAGACAAATCCTATAAACAATCAGAAGAACACAGGATTACTACTCAATAATAAAGAAACAATCCAATTTAAAAATGGGCAGGATTTGAACAGACATTTCTCTGAAGAAGATACACAAATAGCCAATAAGCAAATGAAAAGATGTTAAATATTATTAACCACCAGTGAAATGCAAATTAAAACCACAATGAGATACCACTCAACACCCACTAGGATGGTTGTCACCAATAAGTCAAATAACAAGTGTTACGTGGAAAAACTGGAACCCTCATACACTGCTGTTGAAAGATAAATTGATGCAGCCACTTCAGAAAATAATCCGGCAGCTCCTCAGGTAGCTATACACAGAATTACTATATGAACCCAAATCCACCCCTAAGTATGTATACAAGAAAAATAAAAACATGTCCATACAAAACCTATACACAAGTGTTTATAGGAACATTATTCATAATAGCCAAAAAGTGGAAACAAACCAAATGTCCATCAACTGACGAGTAAATAAACAAAATGGGATCTATCTCAATGGAGGATTACTCTGTCAGGAAAAGGAATGAAGTACTGATACATGCTACACGGATGAACTTTGAAAACACTATACTAAGTGAAGAAGCTGATGACAGAAGAACCCCTACATACTACATAACACCTTATATATAATATGTCCAAAATAGGCAAACATCTAGAGAAAGTAAAATAGTGGTTACTTTGGGCTGGTTGGGTGGGAGGGGCAGGGGAGAAGGGAGTGGAATGGGATGGGAATGGGGTAGTAGGGTAACAGCTAAAGGACACAATTTCCTTTTGAGATCTAAAAATGTTCCACAACTGACTGTAGAGATGGTTGCACATATTTGTGGACATACTAAAAACCACTGACTGTATATGGTAAATGAGTGAACTGTATGGCATGTGAATTAGATCTCAATAAAGCTGTTTAAACAAAAAGAAGTAGGAGGGGCTATATTAACACCAATTAAATAGACTTCAGAGCAAAGAAAGTTACAAGAGGGAGATTACATAATAATGATCAAAGGGTCACTTCAGCAAGATGGAGTAAACCGAAATGTGTGCAGATCAAGTAACTGAAGTACAAACCATGTGAATCAAAACCAGATAGAACTGACAGGAGAAACAGACGAATGTACGATCACAGCTGGTTATGTCAACAGCCCCCTCTCAACAACTGATAGACAGAAAATTACCAAATGTACAAAAGAACTCAACAACCATAATAAACAACAAGGTCTAACTGACATTTAAAAAACATTCTACCCAACAACAGCAGAATACACATCCTTTTCAAGTGTCCATGGAGCATACACTAAGGGCAGACCATGTCATGAGGTATGATAATAAACCTCAACCTTTTTAAAAAATTGAAATCACACCAAGTGTATTATTCTCCAACCACAATGAAATCAGTAACAGAAGGATAATAGGAAAATCTCCAAACACTTGGAAACCAAACAATATACTTCTCAATAATCCATGGGTCAAAGAGGAAATCAGAAGGGAAATTTAAAAACACACTGAAATGAACAAAAATACAACTGATTAAAATGTATGAGGCACAGCTAAAAGAGTACCGAGAGAGGAATTTATAGCATTAAGTACTTACGTTAAAAAATAAACTTAAAAAAAATGCCATAACCTTAAAGTAAGCAGAAGGAAAGAAAAACAGAAATCAATTAAACAAAAAGCTGGCTCTTTAAAAAGGTCAGTAAAATCAACAAACCTTTAGTAAGACTGACAGAGATAAAAGAGAAGACACAAATCACCAATATCAAGAGTGAAATGGGTTATCACTATAGACCCTACAGACATCAAAAAGATAAAGGAATATTATGAACAATTTACACATGTAGATTTGATAACTGATTAATTAGACCAATTCCTCAAGAAGTACAAACTAACACGACTCATCCATTATGGAACAGATCATTTAGGTAGTCCTGTAACTACTAAAGATACTGAATTCATAGTTTATAAACTTACCTCACCAGAAAATCTCCAAGCCTAGACAGTTTCACTGGAGATGCCTACCAAATGTTTAAAAAAAGAAATAACAGTACTTCTACACAAACTCTTTCAGAAGACAAAATACCTCCAACTTTATTTTATAAAGTCAATATTATAAAAATACAAAAACCAGAATTAAGGCTTCACGAGAAAACTACAAACCAATAGGCCTCATCAGTGTACAGTCAAAAATCATCCTGAACAAAACATTAGTAAATAGAATTCAGCATTATATTAAAAGAAGGTCATAAACCATGACCGAGTCAGGTTTAGCCTACAGACACATGGTTGTTTTAATATTTGAACAGTTACTGTAATCCACTGTATTAACAGGTTTAAGAAAAATCACATGATCATCTCAATACAGAACATTATTTGACAAAATTCAACGCGCATGATGAAAAGTCTCAGGAAACTAGTAATAGAGAATTTCCTCAACTTGATGAAGAACATCTACAAAAATCTACACCTAACATCCTACTGGATGGTGAAGGAAAACACTTTCCCCATAAGATCAGGAACAAGTCAAGGGCGTCCATTCTCATCATTACTATTCAACACAGTATTGGACATCCTAGCCAACACGGTAAGGCAAGAGAAGGAAATAAAGGAACAAAAATTGGAAAGGAAAAAATAAAGCTGTCTTTATCTGCAGAGGACATGTTTGTACAGATAATCTCAAGGAATTTACAAAAACAAAACAAAAAAAACTCCTAGGAGTAATAAATTAATTTAGCAAAGTTATAAGATACAAGACGAACACACAAAAATCAATTGTGTGGCTATGTACTAACACTATAAAAACTGAAACTAAAAATACAATGTCACCTACAATTGCTCAAAAAAACGGGATACTTAGGTATAAATCTAATAAAGCACGTATAGGACCTATAAGCTGAAACCCACAAAGGTTAAGGGAAGATCATGAAGAATATATAAAGAGAGAGAGGAAAAGAGCCATATTCATCAACTGAACAGTAAAGATGGCCAATTCTCTCTAAATTAATATACAGTTTTCACACAATTCCTAATAAAATCCCAGGAAGATTTTTCTAGAGATGGAGGCAAGGTTATCTAAAATGTATACGGAAAGGCAAAGAAACTAGAGTAGTTAATTCTGAAAAAAAAAAAAAAAAGGGGGGTGGGGAGGACTCATTCTACCCCCATTTGAAGACTTACTCCATAACTAGCATAATCAAGAACATGTGGTATTAGTGGACAGATCAATGGAATGAATAGAGAACCCAAAGCCAAGTGGAACCAAAAAATGCACCAGTTGGAAGTATAGCCAACTTATTTTTTTAACAAAAGAGCAAAAGCAATTTGATGGAGGGAGGACAGTCATTCCAACAAGTGGTGTTGAAGCAACTAGATACTCACAGGCCAAAACTAAACCTCAACCTATGTCTCATACTTTATTCAAAAATTAACGTGGGATGAATCATAGATTTAAATATGAAACATAAAACTATAGAGATTTTAGAAGATCATGCAGAGGAAAATCTTTGAAATCTACAAACAAAAAAACCAGACCCACACTAAAAGACGTTCAACATCGCAAGCAATAAAATGGGAGTATCACCGCACATCTGAACAGCTAAAACAAAAAATGGTAACATCGCCAAGCTCTGACACATACACAGAGAAACTGGATCTCTCATATGTTGCTGGTAGAAATGTAAGACGGTACGGTCACGCTGGAAAATGTTTGGCAGGTTTCTTACAAAATTAAACACATGCTTACCACACAACCCAGAATGCCCGAGGATTTTACTGCGGAGAAATACAGACGTAGGTCCATACAAAAACCTGTACACGGTTGCTCACAGTAGTTTTATTGGTTAGCAGCTAAAAACTGGAAACAACCAAACTGTCTGGTTGAGGACAACAGATGATGGATAAAGTGTGGTATGGCCCTAACACAGACTATTTACTCAGCCAAAAACATAAAAGAAAAAAGAAAAAAAGAAAGCAGCAATTATTAGGCATCAGTATTTCAAGAGCATTATGCTGAGATGCTGAGTGAAAAAAAAGCCAATCTCATATGGGTCATATGTTGCATGATTCTGTTAATCTAACATTCTCAAAACATCAAAATGATAGAAATGATGGAGACGGGTGGGTGGTTGCCCGGGGTCAGGGATGGCAGGGGTGACCAGTAACGGGGTAGTGTGAAAGATCTTTGCGGCGACACAATGATTTCGCATCCCAACTGCTGGACGGGCTACATGTCTCCACACTTGTGATAAAATGACACAGAACCACACACACACACACATTGTACCAACACCAATTTCCTGGCTTTGGTGTCGTTCTCTGAAAGATACAGTCAAGGGAAAACCAGGTACAGAGTGCACAGGGCTCCTCTGTACGGTCTTTTCAACTGCCTGTGATTTCTATAATTATTTCCAAATAAAGAGTCAAAAAAAAAAAAAAAACACCTGTTTTCGAAGGTCCACTAAAAGAGGAAAAGGATAAAAATCTGATTTTGAAGCTCAGTAGCGTTTGATCATCTACCCACCCATATGGGTTGCACTATCTGCCCTCAACATCTCGCTTATCCTTCTAAAATTTACACGTGATAAAGCACAGGCTTTTTTCATGTGTGTTCAAGAGTAGTTCTGGAAGGTGACCCGTTAGGAAACCAACTCAAGTGCTACTACTCCAAAGAGGGGAGCTTCAGAGCGCATCTGTCTGCTCCTACGCTAGCGAGCTCCGTCATTAATGCCTCGAAGCAACAGCTATGGGAGCCCGTTCCCTAAGACCAGGCTCTAATCCTTAAGGCCTCACGGTGGCTCCTCAGGGACGGAAAGGCAACCCGGAGGCCCCGTGGCACAGGCTTCCCACAAGAGGGCAGCAGCTAATCGGTGTTTAAAACCTGGATTTCCAGCAAGGAAACCTGTAACCAGCAAACGACAAACTACTCCACACGTTTAAGTAGATCATGAACCAGTCTCATTAACACAAGTGAAATGTTTGATCTTTCGTGAAAATGAAGGTTCCCTCACGACCCTGCCACACCTCCAGACAAAAACCCAAATGTCACATAATCTAGACAGATTACGTAATACGTCTTTGATCGAAGTTTTGTTTCAAATACCTGTGCCGCTCGCCACACGTGTTAACTACCAACATCTTCAAACGATTCGTGTAGAGCAGGGTTTCACACACTACAGCCCGTGGGACAAATCTAGCCAACTGCCCGTTTTTTCTGGTTTTATTATTTATAAGCTTACAGTGGTCTTTATATTTTTAAATGGTTAATTTTTTTTTAAGATTTTTATTTATTTATTCATGACAGACACGGAGAGAGAGAGAGAGGCAGAGATACAGGCAGAGGGAGAAGCAGGCTCCATGCAGGGAGCCTGACGTGGGACTTGATCCCGGGTCTCCGGGATCATGCCCTGGGCTGAAGGCAGGTGCTAAACCACTGAGCCCCCGGGGCTGCCCAAATGGTTACATTTTAAATGGTTCTAGAAGTACTTATACACTCTCCTTTACCTCTTGACCCTCAGAGTCAAAGATACTGTAATAAATGAATAAATCCCTCAAAATAGTTTGCCATATATTCCTATACCAAACATTAAGATTATAATAAAAGGTGAAGTATCACCCGAATAGCAAGTGCATATAAACGGAAAGCAAGCGCACACATGCGTACAAGAAAAGGCATGTGTTGAACATAGGTAAATTCTAGTGGGTGCTCTAATGCAAAATAAAAAGAAGCCACAGTTCCACACTGTGTGACACTTGATGTGTATACCCAGGATTTTTATTTTTCTTCCCCCCCCCCGCCCCCCGCCAGGATTTTCTATCCCAAACTAATGAGAGGTTTGAAATCCACATTAGTCTGGCACAATATACCTCGAGGCATCTGACCTGTCCTTAAAACCATAACCACCACCCTAATCTTAACCATCATCTTTTGTCCGTATTGGGGTTTCTCAAACTCCATCTACGACGACATTATGGGCCCGCTAACTCCCGTGGAAGGGCTGCCCTCCGCGGGGGGACGCGCAGGAGCATCCTAGCTCTTCTAAGTTGTGCCATGACAGCTGGGACACTACATGCCGGTGGCCCTCGGTCAGCGTGCCCGGGGAGCAAGGTCCCACCCGCTGACAAGCACTGATGTGGGCCGGCAGTTGCCAAAACGAGGGTGCATGTACTCAGAGCATGTGTGGGAAAATATTGAAATTTCTACTCACATATTTCTAGTATCCACTCCTACATTTAGTGAATGCACATGAAACAACCCGTTGGGACCGTGGAGAGGGGCAGCGTCGAGGAGCCTTGGCAGCAACTGGTGGCGGCCTTCCAACGCTTCTATCCCGCTCCTCTCATCATTTTAAACATCTGATGATTTTTTTCGACATAAATGAAATCACAACATGCCCGAATCTGAAACCCTTCGGTGACTTCCTCGCTCAGAAAACGATCTCGCCCCTCTGCGCTCAGGGCCCGTCAGCTCGTCCTGGCCTGGCCCTTAGCCCCATCTCATGTCACCACCCCCGGCGCCTTCATCACACCTGCTGCCTGCACAGCTCCTGCGTCTGATTTTCCGGGGCAGAGCACATGAAAGGCAACCGACTAAAGGTGCAGCTTGCGACCTCCACACACCAACCGCACGTCCACGTGATAGTCAGCTCGGGGTAGGAGGCTGCAACCTCAAAAATTGTCCTTGGGGGGATCCCTGGGTGGCTCAGCGGTTTAGCATCGCCTCCGGCCCAGGGCGTGGTCCTGGGGTCCCGCGATCGAGTCCCATGTTGGGCTCCCTGCATGGAGCCTGCTTCTCCCTCTGCCTGGGTCTCTGCCTCTCTCTCTCTCTCTCTCTCTCTCTCTGTGTGTGTCTCCCATGAATAAATAAATAAAATCTTAAAAAAAAACTGTCCTTGGCAGAGCATCTCGGGATAGAAAACCACTCGGCTTCGTGGCAAACGGTTCCGCAGCACAGCAGGGGGAGGCTCCTGCTGGATCACTGCACAGGTCACCAAGCAGCGTGGAGACACCGAGAACGAGCTGCCTGCAGGGTAAAGCATTCATTACCTAGGGCGCTGCTGTCGATGGGACTTCGTGCAACGGCGGGCACACCTGCGGTGCTCGGCTGGGCGGGCACAGCCACGGGCAGCTACTGGGCACGGGAAACGCGCTGGTGTGACCGAAGAACGGAACTTTCAGTTTCAGTTAACTTACATGAATTAACGTCTCTCCTATTATTTAAGAATCAGAATTAAATCACCGCACGGGTCCACGGCTACCAGGTGGGATATCACACACCAGGAGGATTCGCGAAGCTGGATAAGTGCTGTGCTCTTCGGTCACTCTAATGGAAATTTCAGAATTGTAAGGCTCTTTAAATGCATGGGAGAAGATAACTGAGTAATGAAAACTGAGATCGCTCTTTTTTAATAAAACATGCCCAATACATTTTCAAAAGATCCATTAAAACTCAGGGTCAATTTGCTATAATTTAATAGCACACCATATACTTCCAAACTGATAAAATACTTACACATTGTCTTCCAGACAGATTTTGGGTCCCACCACATTGGCTGCTCCACTTGCCATTTTAAAAGCGAAATGCTTCTCAGGGCAAGCTTTTGAGATTCCACATTTATATCTGGGAGGTTTTGTAGCTTTGGGGAGAAATTTTTAAAAAATATTAGTAGACTCTATAATCAGTTTCATACCTTAAACCAGAAAGAGCATTATGTAAAAACACACACACATATATATATATATATATATATATATCTCTCTCTCTCAAAATACATGCCTTTTTCCCCCCTGAGGGTTTCATAGAACCTCAAAATAAAACACAGAACCTCCTAGGAAACAAGCTAATAATTGACATAAATGGATCAAGTAGTTGATTTTGATGAGGCTATATATATATATATATATATTATGTATATATATATATATATATATATAATATATTCTATTTTATTTTTTAGTTTTTTAGTAAACAATGTTACATTAGATCCAGGCGTGTAACGCAGTGATTCAATGACTCTCCGTGTTATTACACTATGCTCACCACAAGTGTCACCATGTAACACTATTAAAACACAACCGATTATTTTTTTTTTAACACAACTGATTATATTCTTTATGTGATAGCTTTTATTCCTATTACTTGTTAATTTTTAAACTGGGAGCTTACTTCTCCTACCCCCTCTTCCCCATTTGGCCCATCCCTCAACCATCTACCTTCTAATTATTTTTAAGTTTATTTTTAAAATTCAGGATGGAGGAGGGGCGCCAGGGTGGCAGCGACAGACTCTTGGTTTCAGTTCAAGTCCTGATCTCAGGGCTGTGAGATCGAGCCCTGTGTAGGGCTCTGTACTCAGCCCGGAGCCCACTTAAGATTCTCTCTCCTTCTCCTTCTGGCCCTCCTGCTCATGCTCGCTCTCACTCTCTCTCTTTCTCTAAAATAAGTACATACATCTTTTTTAAAAAAATTCAGGATGGCAGAGGTTTTGAATTGCTACTTTACATTTCTAGTCCATATGCACACAGCACATGGTTAACTCTAGAATGAGTAAAAAGCCTAACACATCACTGAATATCTGCTCACATTCTAGTTTTCACAAGGAATTCTTCTTTTACACGTGTTCTGTACTTAAACTACTGAAGCCAAAACAAAATATCCATTATGAATACTGTTATATACCAAGAATATTGACCTGTCCAGTCAAAGAGCATCCTTTTACCTTAAAAAGTTCTAAATCAATTTTGCTCATGTTGAAATCTCTCCATTGTTTGAATGTAAGTGCTCATATGCCTAAGATAAAACAGAATAAACCATCTGCAAAATATTGAGATGAAATACTTACAACGGGCAGCTGTGTCCAATGCTGACCTTGCTAGGAAAAACAAGAAAAGGTCATCTTTGTTAGAAGGAATAAAGCTACTGGCAAGTATCTACTTTTTAAAACATATTTGAAACTTAAACATTAAATATATTTGGAACTAATAGGCCTATAAATACTATACAATAAAAAAACCCAGAATATGGCTCTAGAGAAAAAGTACAAAATAACTTTAGGCTACAAAACTCACTATAAACAATTACATAATTATGGAAGGTAGCATTTTATTACCGGTAGAACATTTTATTCTTTACATTTTATATATATTTCTAGTTTTTATTTTTTTATTATTATCTAGTTTTTTTTATTTCATTAATAAATCTCAATCAGAAAGATACTCTACAAATTTAATTTCTTTTTATACTTATTTTTCAATGTTTCCAGCCTTCTTAAGACATAGTTGATATATAACATTGTGTAAGTTTAGGTGTATAACATGTTGACTTGATACAACTATTAAATTGCAAAATGATAACCAGTATAGTATTAGCTACCACTGCCACCCCACCACATAGTTATCATTTCTTTTTTGTGGTGAGAACATTTAAGATCTACTCTCTAATCAACATTCAAGTATACGATACAGTATTATCAGCTATAATCACCATGTTACATTAGATCCCCAGACTTGTTAATCTTATAACTGGGAATCTAGACCCTATGAGCGAAGTCTTCCCCGTACCTACCTCCTCAACCCCTGGTATCTACCATTTTACTGTTTCTCTGAGTTTGTCCTTTTTAGATTTCACATACAACCGATTTCATGCACTATTTCAAATTTTAAATCACTTTAAATATATATTCGGTGACTATTATGATGTTTCAAAGTTGATGCTGCTATACGGCGTTGTGTACACACACATATAAAGTCTTGGAGATTATAAATAAACGTATCTTGGTGGTTAGGCTAGGAGGTTGTGGGGGGGATACAAGAGGGATGACAGTGGTGAGGAGTTTAATTTCTCTAAAACAGAAATGTATTGAGTGTAATAAAAAACCATAAGGTCAATTACAAAGACTTTTATAATTTATCAGTTCAAGGAAGCCAGAATCTTATGATCGAATCTTAACTTCAATGCAGATCTCAACCTGGCCATCTACACGGAGAGCTTTATAAAAGCACTAACATCTGACCCCAGCCTAGGGGATTACAGTTCAGATCATTGACAGTGTTGTGGGTAGCCATTTCCTGATTTGGCTAATAAGTTTGCCAGCTGTTGGACTATAAATAGTCACCGGGTTTTTAGTTCTGTTCTATTTTAGATAATTGAGAATTTCCTGTAAGTCCAGAACTCAAACTGGAGAACAGAAAGTTAAAGTTGAAAAACAATATGTAAATGTTTAAAAAGAGGAAAATGACCAAGTAAGTGAAGTCTCATGAACTCTATAAAATACTCAGAATATTATGCAATATTGTCATAAAGGTAATGGAATAACATGGAGAAAGTCTACTGCATGAAATATAAGCAAAAAAAAAAAAAACAAGCTTTATCTAGAAGTACGAAAAATATTCATGGATAACAACAAAAACCTGACGGAAACAAAAGAATGACTACTTAGTAAATCAGAGTGCTGGGACTACTGGGCTCATTCTTTTAATTTCCTTAATCATGTTATAAAAGGGAAACATCAATTCTAGAGATCATCTGGTCCAATGCTCTCACTTTTGTAAATGAGAAAATGAAAGCCCGGGGAGTGATTAGCAGCATACACACCAGACCTTCTCAACACCACTTTGCCCTGAACAAACACAGACCATCAGACGCAGCTGTTATGTACAGAAAAACATTGTTCAAATCAGGAATTTGGTAACAAGGTATGGAGAAGACAGTGGGATCAGAACGGAGGTGATATAATACAGCTCATTCACACATGCTGGGTACACTATCAAGTAATCTTACATGTATTACTGATTTAATCATCATCCCTGTTTCAAAGAGCAACTGGGAACTGAGAGGTTTACTGATTTGATTTGTTCCAAGTCACAATTAATCACTGGCAGAGCTAGTTTTCAAGGTCATATCTAGCGCCCAAACTCATATTGCCTTGCAAAACGGGAAATGTCTGTGGTCTTCTGATCACATGTATAAACATTGCTCAAGAGCACGAAGCCAGAATAGGGAGCTTTTAGAATAACCCCTCTGAGGGTTCAAGACTCAAAACAGGGAGTCCACAAGGCAAGGATGCTGCTAAAGCAATCCAGGTTAAAAAAACAAAAGGAGGTAGCAGCCGGAGAAAAGGGTGTGGGTCTGAAACAAGTAGGCCAGTTCAGAACATCTAAGGAAGCGACACTGATGGGACCGGGAATGGACCAGATGCAGGGTCAATGGAAAGGGAGGAGTCAGGTTTACCTCTTGGAATCAAGTTTACCTTTGGCTTTAGAAGCCTTCATTTATTCATTCACATGAACCAATGAACAAAAACACCGTGCCTGTACTCAGATGCTCATAATCTAGTGAGGAGATAGGGGCCGGGGATGGGTGATGAGTTCTATACGCTGGACCTGTGAATTTTAGATACTTGGAGAAGATCCAAGCGGGAAGATCTAAAAGCCAGTTCTAAGTGAGATCTGGGATGAAGACATAAACGGGACAGTTCACAAAAGATGAGGCCACCAGAGAGAGGTTTCGTCAGGGGGCCGATGAGGGACTCTTAGAGACATCAATAATCAGCTAATGGTCAGAGAGGAGTGTGGCTGAGCAAAGGGAGGTAGAGGCAAAGCCAGGTAGGAGCCTATAGCATGGTCAAACTAGTTTGCTTGTAAAACTTAAGAGACTTAAAAAAAAATGGTAAATGCTATTCAATTCAAAAAATGTTCCTGGGATAGGATTTGGGAAAACCAGTTTCTGAATCATCAGGCTTTTAAATACATAACGTCACCTCCATTTACTTTGTATAAGAATAAGGAGAGAAGACACTAAAGCTTTAAAAACAAACAAACAAGGGAGACTGGGTGGCTCAGTCAGCTCAGTATCCAACTCTTTGGTTTCAGCTCAAGGTATGCATGACCCCAGGTCGTGAGATGGAGCCCCACGTAGGACTCCACACTTAGCTCAGAGTCCACTTGAGATTCTCTCTGTCCCTCTGCGCCTCCCCCACCTGAATGCTCTCTCTCAATAAATAATCTTTAAGCATCATCATCATCAACAACAAACAAGAAAACTCTTGGAAAGACTTTTCTTTCCAGACGAGATGAATACTCCTTTTTATTTAATGTTTATTAAAACCAAAAGCCCTCTACTAAGCCCTCAATTCTGAGAGGATTTTAACACCTGGAAGCCAAATAGGTAAATTTTCACAAATAAAACAGGATTTTCCCACACATACAGTGTGGGCACAGCATATCAGCAAAAATCCCTCCTTCCCTGCAACTTGTCTTCCTCCAACTAGCTTCTTTAATTCTTAATTTATTTTTATATACATACAACTTTTCACTTTAAGGAGCAATAATAAACATTTTTGATTCAGTTGGTATTTTTTTTTAATTTTTAAACTTTTTATTCTAAGAAAATTAACCGCCAGGCATCATTTTATTTTTACTGTGGAAAGATTATCATGAATTACTCAAGATTTAATTGCATCAAGATAAATTGTGCTTTGGTATGATTTAGATATAACCTATCTTTGCTGAATCTTTTATATTTACTGAGTTCAATTTTCAAATCACCAGTTGTTTTTATGGCTTATATAATCACTGAACAATTTTTTAAAAATCATTTAAAGTGACTGGAAAACAAAGGTCTCTAGTATCTATGAAATAAGTAACATCAGATAGAGTTAAAACATTCACCTTCCTCAAGGAAAAGGTTAATGCCTTAATCATTATTATCTATTTTTATACTGAGTTAAGAAAATGAATTCACTTGGAATTTTTTTTTCAGACTTGGGTTTCATCAATGAACGCCGTTAAACAAGCCAAGCGACAGAAATCAGAGCTGTTTCATACTCTAGTTTGTAATAACGTCAAGTAATCTATGTATATTCTATTTCAATGGTATAAATCCGAAAGGCTAAAAATAAATCCACTCAACAGAACAGTAAGTACTTACTGCAGCCAAATATGCAAAAATAATTCAGATTGTGTTTTAGTACGTTCACCAGTTGCTAAGTATCCACGCTGAAAACTAATACTGTGTTAAAATGCAATCATAACTAAAACTCACAGATTATATCCACATTGATATCCTGGTTGTGATAGTTTTATAAGATGTAGATGGTTTTTTGCAAGATGTTACCCCTACAAGGAACTGTGTAAAGGGTACACGGGACCTTTCCATATTACTTCTCACAGAAGCATGTGCATCTACAATCATCTCAAAAAGTTGCGTTGAGAAACTTGTTTTTAAAAAAAATCACAATGTATTTTAGCAATTTCATCTAACTGTGGGCAAAATTTTTCATTCTTCTATTCTAGAAATAAGTTCATTTTGTTTTCCTACAACAGTAGTATATAATCAGTCTAAAATCTAAATGTATAGAATCTAAAAGTAAGCTAATATATCAACAAGTAGGGAAAAAGGAAAAATTCACCACCAACAGAACTATATAGTTCACCTAATATACTAATTATAGAAGTAATTCTAATGTAGAGTTAAACTTACCACCCTTTGGTAAATTGAATTAGAGGCGAATAAATAAATAAATAAATAAAGTTAGAGGCTAAGCAGATGGCAAACACAACTATATCCATCTTTGCTCAATTATTCTGAAATGAGAATTAAAATATAACAAACAAATTTTCACCAATGCAATAAACTGGAATCCACTAAGGCTTTGTAGATACAGAGTATGACTTCAGTTACGACAACAAAATACGCCATCAGCCCTACGAACGTGTAAATCAATAACTAAAAACAACAGAGCTTTGCAGATTCCAACACTGGGATAAGTCAACACGAAAATTAAGAGACAATAACCCTAAAGTAGCTCAGCGTTTGTTCATGGTTGACTACCAGTGGCTTTTCAACTAGCACAGCTTTAAATGAACCCCACTAATCCTAATCCTCAGCCACCGGCATTCATTTTCCGTCCGGTCAGCACGTACTGTCCACGCGGACAGCCCGGCCCCAGAGCCCCGTGAGGCACCGAGGTGTGGCCGCCCCTCGGATTCGTTCTCCAGTAAGGGGAATGAATAAAAGACCTTACAGGACGGAAGGCAGGACGGCCAGTGCCCGACTGACACACAGGTACCATGGGGGAAGCACCACGCTCTAAGAGGAAAGGGGAGGTTCAAACAGTTTCTGGCACGAAGGGGCACTTATGCACTTCTGAAAAGTGAGGCGCATTAACGGAGGAGGGGGGCTGAGGAGACGCGCCCCGGAGGAGCCAGCACGAGCAGAGGCGGGCGGTGTGTCTGCAGACGCTGTGTGGACGGCCCGGCGAGCGGAGGGGCAGGGAACAGGTGTGGGGCAGGGGGCAGGGGGCAGAGGCCGGTCGGCCTGGAGGGCGCCCCGACGCAGGGCCGTGATCTACTGGGCCGCCGTCAGAGGCACCAAAAGCCCAGGAGGGTTAAGAGCGCTGCTCAGCCACGGGGGAGGAGAACCCGACCCGGACATCCCTGAGCCGTTCACACGCGGCCGGCCTGGGACGAAGGCCCAAACCGGGGCAAGCGCAGGCTGCGGCTTCACCCAGGCCCCTTCTCTCCGCAAACACCGGGCCGCTTCCCAAAGTCGTTATTTTACGTGTACCAAGGGTCCCATCGTCTCCCTTCTACCAAGGACCCTGCTTTTCCTGTTGGTTCAGTCTCGTCCCATGGACTCGTAATTCCCCAAATCTTTGCTCAGAGGCTACAGACAAGTGAGTCTCTATATCCTTCAAAAAAGAAAAAAATACTCCACTTGCTTCTGCCTCAAGCTACTATCCCGTAATCGTCCCTCACCATCAACCTTTTCGTAGCTGACCTGCTCATACACATTGCTCCCCCAGGACAGTGAGCGCGTCCTCAACGCCTTCACCGCTTTCCTGTTCCATTATCCCACTGGCAACCGGCTGTACTCTCAAAGGACACCAAGCTGGCCCCGTCGTAGTACCAGAAGTAGGTAGAAGTCAAACGTCCCTTACTTTGTAAGGTCTACACTAGGCTGGATCCTGGATACTTTTTTTTTTCTTTATGGGGAAGGGTAGAGGGAGAGAAAGAAATATAAGCAGACTCTGGGTCCAGTACGGAGCCCAACAGGGGGCTCAATCTCACAACCCTGAGATCATGACCTGAGCCAAAATCAAGAGTCAAACGCTGACCACCCAGGATACTTGGTTTGTTTGATTGATTGATTGATTGATTATTTTTTTTGATACTTGGTTTTAAAATGGATGCTGAAGAGATGCCTGGGGGGGGGGGCTCAGGGGTTGAGCATCTGCCTTTGGCTCAGGGCGTGGCCCCGGGGTCCTGGGATCGAGTCCCCCATCAGACTCCCCACGGGGAACCTGCTTCTCCCTCTGCCTGGGTCTCTGCCTCTCTCATGAATAAATAAAATCTTAAAAAAAAAAAATGTAAGAAAAGAAAAATGGATGCTGAAAACCAGATGGTTCAGGAGGAAAGTGGCCAGGACGTTGAGTGGAATGGTTGAAAGGGGGGAATTCCATAACTGGAGAAGATGAAAACTTATAAAAAGGATGGCCTGAAAGAATCTGACTGCAGTTTATTTGAGAAATCATTGGCGTGAAAGAGAACTCGACCAGATAGAAGATCAGTGGGTTGATACTACTCGGGAGTATAAAAGAATTCAGTGCAATAGAAAGGCTAGTTATTAAGGCAGTTCCTGCAAGAAGAATCACCTGAAAACGTCTAGACAGAAATTGATGATTACACATCAGAATTGTCTAAACCTCGATACTCAGTATGTGGGGAGTAGAAACGTGTGCATCACCTGGGAGTTTGTTAGAAACGCGGACTCTCAGGCTCCCTCCCAGACCCTGGATCCCAATCTGCACACCCAGATTCCAGGGGGATTCCTCTGAGGACCGCCGGTGTAACCCAGTCTTGAAACTACATGTGAGAAGAAGTGAATGAGGTCTTGGGATCCCTTCCAAATACTAATTCGTGGAAAGCAAAACTCGCTGCTCCGGAGATCTCAAGGTTGTTCCGTCCGACTTCTGTCTCATGCGTCAAAATACTGTGTCTAGGTTTCATGCTCTCACTTTTCACGCGTCATTTTTTAATACCTTAATGCTTCATTCAGCCAAAGCTTATTCAAACATTTCAGAAGTTAACTTATTAACTCAAGAATTTTGTTAAAAGGCCGAGTTAAGGAAGTTACAATGGTATGTTTATAATACGGCATTAAATAAATCGGTAAGGAGAAAAATGGTGAAGAAGGAAATAACGGTAAGAAAGGAAGATGGATTTTTGTGGCTGGTATTTAAAATGCATTATTATGACTCCACTTGCTAACCGGGGCTAGATTTGGTTCCGAGTTTTCTAGCTGCCAACTCAAATAGTGTGTGATAGCTTCCAGAATGTTCCT
Organism: Canis aureus; assembly: GCF_053574225.1. Lineage (NCBI taxonomy): Eukaryota > Metazoa > Chordata > Mammalia > Carnivora > Canidae > Canis > Canis aureus. The sequence continues at coordinate 1,532,433 of NC_135628.1, read as the reverse complement.
TCAGGATGCCACGATGAATGTCCCAGGCATCAATGAAATGGACCCCATTAAATCTATTCAGAAGGTTGAACAGAAGAGTCATGCTTTATACTGTATTGATTTTAAGCCTTCCTGCTGTGTATTTTAGGATATTCTAATGGATCGCACTTATTGACATAATTACATTTTCCTTTCTAGGCAGACTAAACAGCAGAGTGACTCGGGGCTGATAACTGGTAAAAATGTACTGACAATCAATCAAAGGTAAGATTTAAGAAAGGGGGAAAAAAATGGAACTTACCAAATAGATTTCCTAAACTTGCATCCATTTTTATTTCAAATACTTGAGAAATAACATAAAATGTCAGTAGAAATACTGCCACAGCTACCACCAACTTTGCAGCACCTAGATGAAGGGCAGAAGTAATTCGGCATGAGCGTGAGACCACAGAACTTTTATGAATGCATTTTCATGAAAAATTGAAGTTTATTTTAAAAAAATCTCTCAAAACTAATATATTTTATCTATTGGATCTTAATTTTACTTGAATTGCAATAAAAACTGTATCAACAATCCATCAAAATAAGGGATTTTCCTGATTGAAGACGTATCAGACCGGTTAGCAACCCAAACACGGGACTGCTTGATGCATCTGCCTCATTTTCTCATGAAAAAAACAAAATGAAAACAACAACAACAACAAACCTGCAATCAAGGGCTGGTGGGCTACACAAAAGTACCATGGCTAGTGGGACACCATCACGAGGATGCTGGGTAGCCCATTCCTAATCCTTTCCCGGTGTAAAGGGTAATACCACCCGGGGCTACCAACACGCTGGACCTCATGGAGACACTAAGGCAACCACCATGACGCTCACTAAGGAGGTGTGAGCGTCCCCAGTGAGATTTTAACAGGTCTACTGTCCTTCCACCGACCGACCTCTCAGAGCACGCAAGTGCTCCCGGCATGGCGAACAGCAGAGCATTCACCTCATACTTGATGCCACTTTAAGACGGGCCCCTGGAGTCTAGAGGACTTAATTAGGCACCAGCACGTACGCCCCACAATGCAGTCACATAATAGGCTCCATCAAGACACACTTGTAGACTTTCACACCTTTCCGTCTCCAACCATTCCTGAGCGCCTTCCAAAGCCAGTGCTGCCAACTATTAGCTAACTAACGGCTTAACAGGAATCAAGGACTTGTCTTTTTTTTTCTCCGTAGCTAGGCAAATCTAGGAAAGGGAAAAAAGTGCAAGACACAAAAAGAAATGGAAAATGGTAAGGAAAAGACATCCTCCTCTTTCCTCTAGGATCTCAGAGCATCTCATTATGTTATTCAGGAACAATACCAGTATTGGCCCGTACCGTCTCCATTCCCCGCTCTTACCAAAAGCTGAATGTACATTGATCTAAAACAGGTAGATGGGATCAGCAGGCAAGACTCTAACCTTAGGGAAGCAGAAGCCCAGAGGTCAGGCAACTGCCCAAGATTACAAATAACTGAACAGGAGAAGGCCCAGAAACCAGGGATCCTGACAGGCCCCCGTGCTTCCTACGGTACCGCGTTCTAACACCGATCACCACGTTCTCCTCAAACGCTACCAAATCTCCACCAGTAGGTAAGGAGGAGTGAAAAAGAACTACGTTCATTCTAATTTCCTAAACCTAAAGACCCAGGACCACATCCTTTACGGAGAAGGACTAGAATGAACTGCTGATGCTTGGGAAGGGCCAGTGCTGCTTGGGAAGGGCCGGGGATGCTGAAAAGTGCTCTATCAACACAGAAATGAGAGAGCAGTGAGCAAGCCTCGCGACTAACCTAATTGATCTCCCCACATCTTGTTTCTGACATCTCCCCTCCAAAAATTACTTATTTGCAAAAGCAACTACAAGTTGCCTACGTGTTTAGTGCATAAGAGAGCAAAATTCCAACAGGCTTTGACCTTTGCCCCCAAGGATCTAGCAGAGTGCCTGGACACGGTCACGCTCTCAACAAGTGTTGGCTAAACAGATGGATGGTTAAGAGGTGACACATTCCTTCTTGATCACTTAAGACCGAGGACTTGAAGACTGTGTATCACAAACATCTTGATGACTCATCTTCTAGTAATCATGGGCACGCACAACCAGAGCTAACCTTTCCCTGCCCCTTACAGCAGATACACAAAACCTTTACAGCTTCAGGTTAGAATACTAAAATGAGTAAAATATCAAGGTTACAATGCAGGAACGTTCCAGACTAGATGCAATACCAAGTTAGACCTGAGGCCACACTAAACAAGCTATGCACATTACACCCCCACATGTCCACACAGACACCTGTGTACACGGTACACACACACACCGTTCACTGAGTGCCTGCTATAGAGCTAAATATTTTACAAGCATAATCACATTTGCACAGCTTTCCAAGGTGTTATTTTTTTTTTCAAGGTGTTATTTTCATTTTACAGACCAGAAATCAAAGCTGAACATTTTTACATCACTTGCCTAACATCGCTCGCCACTAGTCAGTGGCAGAAATAAGTCTTCAGCCGAAAGCTTCCCTGACACTGGACCAAGGAGGAACTTGGGGGAAATAAAAGCTCTAGGGCAGAGGACACTTAGAGATGAGAGACGTGAACTAGTGACAGACTAAACAGATGGCCGCAGAGAGACGCAGGCAGGTGCAGACTAGTGCAGCCTCCATCACGGTAGAGTTCTAGGGCTTCCATTATGGATGGGTCTCCCCCAGAGCCGGTCACCACCCGACTCTGGACAGGACACGGGGGCGGGGGGCGGGTCTCCCCCAGAGCCAGTCACCACCCGACTCTGGATAGGACATGGGGGGGGGTCTCCCCCAGAGCCGGTCACCACCCGACTCTGGACTCTGACCGTACCACGCCGCAGTCCCCGTTCTTAACTTTCCGTGAGATTCTCTCTTCCTTCTAGCCATGGGGCTGCACTAATCTGAATGCGACCCTATTTTTCACAACCAAAAAGCATACACTTTAGACACTGTTGCCTTGCTGTAAGAATAAAGGCTGTAAGAGTATTTCAAAGCAACCAGATTTTCTTAAATTGGAAGGGATTAATCACATGGAAGGCAATAAATTAACAGCTAATCTTCCTTCTTCGCTCATCAAAGCCAATCCCTTTAAGACCTACACTAGGAACAGTGCCAAAAACACAGTTAAGTACTCAATGAATAATTACTTATCAATTAACCTTGGAATTAATCGTCCGAATCAGAGAAATGAGCTAAATGAAAATTTAATTTCAAGTCGAATGAATGGAGAATTATGTGAGGAAGAAACTTGATTATTTCAATCACTATGTTCAATTAATGTATTTTTAGAATCATGTGGAAACATGTGATCACCAATAGGCAGTCCTGCCATATTCAAAGAGCATTTGGGAAAAAAAAAAAAAAAAGACATCATAATATGTTTTTTACACCACAAACAAGCTCTAAGTTTCTGGGAATATTTTCCTTCAATAATTAAATAGCTGCTCCATAAAGGATAATTTCGTCAGTTCACAACCAAAGGGTCCAGATTTTTCACATTTCCACAAGGGCAGCTGTGGACAACCCTGGTGTCTCTGCTGCATGAGCAAGATGCTTCATCACCTGTACCCGATTCTACAGAAGGATGATGACTGAGGCACAGACTTGTCTGTTCGCCCACCTTGACTCTAGGCCCTTCTAAGAGATGCCCCGTAGGAAAACACGTTGTGCGCTGGTGAGAAGATGATAATTACAAGAACGACTACCTCGATTTTGAGGAATTACAAGGTATCTTCTATAATCTTCCGGGAAAACACGCTGATTTTTGGGATAAAGGCAGCAAGAGGTCATCCATCTCTCCCGTTACTTACGCACCTTTTTTTAATGTTTAAAGATAGTTACCTTAATGCTATGAACATCGCTGTGCTTTGCAATTTCCTCCATATGCTGCCAAAGGAACAGATGTTCTTACACGTAACCTCACCTACGCAGACCGAACTCAAACAAGCCAATAGTCCCTTAAGCAAACCCACATTTTACTGATCCGTCACATACACTAGTTTCCATTTAAGTACAGAAACAGGAAAGAGAGAAGCTCTTAAACTTTACAGCCTATTTTTCTCAAAAAGCTAGAATTTAGCCAAAAGAGAAGTCTCCCTAGGCGATCAAAACGGTTCTTTACACGGGCATTTGATGTGTATTAGGTAAATAAGCTTAATGTAGAAGGGCAAAACATTACAGTAACTTTAAAAACTCTAGTAATAAATAATCCCAACAAAAGTTTGTTCAATCTGTGATTTGCCAACTATACAAAAGAGCAGACAAAGCAGTGATTTAGCTTGTTATATACATCAGCTCTGTTCTTAATATAGAAAAAGATTATTTGGCCTCCCCTTTAGCCACTTAAATAACCAACTTACACAAAAAGTAAAATTATTTCTACTGAATTAAATATCTTACCTGCTACCCTCATGTTTCGTGTTTCAGTCTCTGTCACTTTTCATTAAATAATCTCCTAAAATCAAAAGAAAAGGCAAACATTAGGTCTAGAACGAGCATTCCTGCCTAGATGGAGTTTGACTTGGAGTATACATGATAGACTAAAGCAACAAATGTCATGACATCTCTAAGAATTCTCCTAATATGGACACTGAATGAAGAAATTCTTATCACTGGGACATAAGGCTCTTGAGAGGAGGGTCTGTGTTCGATCCTGTTGTGTCTCTAGCTCCCTAACTTCGGTGAGCAGAGGCACGAAATTCCGCCATCAAGGGTGTGAATGGAGGATCCCGCCCCTCGTTATTCTCGGTGACTCTGCATTTGGCATCTTTGGGTACTGAGTTCCAGACTTCCAGTGTGCTGGGGAGGTCCAGAGAGGGGAGGCTGCTTGTCCAGTCGTGAATCAGATGATTTGCAGAAACGGGGCTAGGATGCAGGTGCTGGCTGCTACTCGAGGGCTCACGCCAGGCTGCGATGCTACTTCGTTTTTAGTAGGATCTAATTCAGGTGTCGCTATGACAAGCCCTTAGAGCAAAGACTTATTTTGATACCAGCATCCTCTTCCTCTTCATGTTTTATTTTTTTTTTTTAAGATTTTATTTATTGGGATCCCTGGGTGCTGCAGCGGTTTGGCGCCTGCCTTTGGCCAAGGGCGCGATCCTGGAGACCCGGAATCGAATCCCACGTGGGGCTCCCGGTGTGTGGAGCCTGCTTCTCCCTCTGCCTGTGTCTCTGCCTCTCTCTCTCTCCTCTCTTTCTGTGTGACTATCATAAATAAATAAAAATAAAAAAAAAAGATTTTATTTATTTATTCATGAGAGACAGAGAGAGAGAGAGAGAGAGAGAGGCAGAGACACAGGCAGAGGGAAAAGCAGGCTCCATGCAGGGAGCCCGACGTGGGACTCAATCCCAGGACCCTGGGGTCATGCCCTGGGCTGAAGGCGGCACTAAACCGCTAAGCCATCCGGGCTGCCCCATGTTTTCAATTTGTTCGTAAAAGAATATATTCAAAAGTATGGAATTGCAATTTTAAATATTACAGTAATTATCATTACGGGCAGTATGTATTATCAAATATACATCAAATAAAGAAACTGATCTTGAGGGGCTGGGGTGGCTCAGTCGGTTAAGCATCTGCCTCTGGCTCAGGTCATGAACCTGATGTGGGATGTGGGATGGAGCCCCGCATTGGGCTCGCTGCTCGGCAGGGGGGGAGGGGGTCTGCTTCTCCCTCTGCCTCCCTTGGTTATGCTCTCTCTCATAAATAAATAAAATCTGAAAGAAAGAAAAAGAAAGAAAGAAAAAGAAAGAAGAAAGAAAGAAGGAAAGAAAGAAAGAAAGAAAGAAGATCTTAAAAGAAAGGAAGAAAGAAAGAAAAAGAAAAAAAGAAAAGAAAGAAAAAAAAAAAAGAAAGAAAGAAAACTATTCCCTGATATTATTCTAAGAACAAGAACAAATAGATGCAGGAAAAACGATTTCACAGATGTGTGTTTCCCCCCTAGGAAATAACTCTAGCTAGGTGAAATATTAAAACGAAAGTGAAAAAGCAAGTAAATGAGCTGCAGAGGAAATTCATGCACAAGTCTAGCGAGACAGCTGTCCCGGTCCACTCAATCTGTGGTGCAGGAGAGGAATTCGAAAGAAAATTTTGATTAACGAATCACATGGATAACTGATGCATTAGTTTCCCGGTTCTGACGTTCCACTGTTGACGTCTGATCTGGTAATTCCCAGAATGTTTTAAATAAAAACAGCTGCACACCCCTGAAGGACAGACAGGGAGCGAGACGTGCCGGTGTCTCATTCAGCGGCCACGCCACGGGCCGGGGGGGGCGGTGAGCATCCGAGCACCGGAGCTGAGGCGGCCCCTTCCTGCTGCCCAACTCTCCCCGAAGGAAACATCAACATTTAGGCTAACAGTGATCTGAGCATTACCGATGCCTTCTCCTCTGTTATCTGAGCACCTCGCACGTAAGACGAACATCCGGTGTTACCATCTACTTACGCCACTTACCCACAGGCCACCAAAATACTAAAAGGAAACAACGGATGATACTAAGGGCTCCACAGGCCATCCCGTAAAAGCAGGGGGAAAAAATCCTTAGCTCTTCAAACGACATCCCTGACTCGTTGGTTAAATCCTCTTTGGACTTCCTGCAAAATGGAACACGATGCTCACCCCCCCCCCCCCACACACACGCCCTCCTCCCCGTTAATATTCCAAAATAACCTCACTTTTCTCTGAACGTGGCCTGGAAAGTCCCGTCGGAGGTGGGGTAGCAGCGGGGCAGACGCCTGCGGGCCCATCGCTGCTTCCACCACCTGCGGAGGAGGCGCCCCTGGTCCACCTCGCGCACCTGCCACCTGGCTGCACCCTCCCCCACCCCCGGCTTCCAGACAGGTACCCCGAGGACCACGGCACAGCCGCCGGCGATGTCTCCAGGCCTTCGGGTTTCCCGTTAGGTCTCCGGGAGAACATTTCATAAAATCTCTAAATTAAAATCTCATCAAATCTCAGCCATAACGTATGTTTAATTAGTTTGCTTACGACAAACTAATGACGCAAGAGCATTGATCAGCATAAGGAGAAAGCACTGGATGTACCTGAGAGCAAATCAAGGAACGTGTTTACAACGTGCGTTATAACTGCAAGGCGCTCCTAACTTGTCTTCTTAGGATGACGTTTAAAAAAAAGAAAAAATAAATAAAAATAAAAATAAAAAAAATAAAAAACAGGGAAAATCATTACATATACTTGCCTCAGGGAGAAAAAAAAGCAAAAAAAGCAGAAATTTAGTGGAATGCACCTGGCATAAGCCTCAGGCTGAGCCTCCAATGGTCAGGCGGGGGTGAAACGGCTTCACAGAAAATTCACAACAGTAAAAGGGTTAAAAAAAAAAAAAGGTACAAATTCACCGCTCTCAATCCGGGAGCAACAGGTGAATTTATAGTTTTCCTTACACATTCGTTAAAAAGGTAGAGATACAGAAATTAGGGCTATTTAGCAAAACTAGATTACTGGTGGTAGGAAGAGGAGTTGAGGATCCACTAAAAAGGAACAAAATCAGAAAAGCCTCTGCTAGCACATTTGCTCCCCAAAAGGGTGGGAGAAGTCAGAGCCAGTTCCACCGTCCTAAATGAGCACGGAGACGCAGGGGGGCTGGGAACGCGAGATGCGCACACCCCAGAGCCTGCGGCAGGGAGAGCCCCGCGCTGCCCGGCAGTGAACCCCAGGGCGTGGTGCCGGCCGAAGAGGGGAGCCCCAGCTAGGGGCAGGGGCTGTAGGATCGCGGGCTGGCACGGCCAGTGCCTCGGATACCCTGCAAGTCAGACACTTCCTTTAACCCAACTACCTCCTTTGGTCTCAGGCGGTGAAGCTTCATTCAAAGCAGAGCCGAGTCCGGAAGCCTCGACGTGGGATCAACCACCATCAGGACAAGAGGGAGACACAGGCCGATGGGGACTTCCACGGTGTCCTCGAGAAGGCGACTCGAGCTGGGACAGGCGAGTGACAGGAGCACTGTCCTACACCAACAGATGAGCCGGGACAACGACTTCCCGGGCGGGGGGGGGCCGCCAGCAGGAAGAAAGCAGGCAGGAGAGGGCCGCAGCGCGACGGCGCGGCCGACGGGGGGCAGGTGTCCAGCGCGAGGAGCGGAGGCGCCAGGCTCAAGCTGCGAACCTCCCTGTCACCTCGGTGGCTCCCGACGCGCTCGCAGGAGCGGCCACGGGCCAGGGTCCACGCCGGCCCATGCAGGGCTCGCAGGCTGCTCGGGGCTCTGCTCGCCTGTGCTGCCCACGCCCACTCCAGGCCCCGAAGGCCGCGGGACGAGGCACCCAGGTCACAGCCCCCTGGAAACCACAGGACATGACCAGGCTGCGGGGACACCCACGCGCGGCCAACACCTCACACTCCGTAAACCAGACGAAACGCCTGGGTCACTCTCCTCAGCTGCGAAGGGGCATCGCTGGTTCAGTGCAGCTGCAGCTCGGGGGGGCCAACGGCAAGGTCACGCCAACCGCGGCTGCCAGACTGGTCCCTGTGGGCCCTGCATGAGGAGGCAGGTGGACGCCAGACGGGTCCCCGCGGGCCCTTCGCAAGGACAGCAGGTGGATGTGAGACAGGTCCCCACGGTTCCTGCACAAGGAGGCAGGTGGACCAAGACGGGTCCCTGCGGGCCCTCTGCAAGGACAGCAGGTGGATGTGAGACGAGTCCCCATGGGCCCTGCACGAGGAGGCAGGTGGACATGAGACAGGTCCCCACGGACCCTACACGAGGACAGCCAGTGGCCGCGAGCCCGGAGAGGCCCGTGACGGCTGCGTCGGGTCTGCGCCGCTCCGCGCGGCTCCACAAGGCTGTTGCCGAGGAGCCCGAGCACCGCCGATTCCCATCGCCCGCCTGCAGCCTCGCCCCGGAGCATCCGCTCGCCACCCCAGAACCTGGCCTGAACCCCCAGCCGCGGCTCCCCTGGCCCCAGGCCTCTGATCGGAGGAGCCGCCCCTGGTGCGGCCACGGCCCGGGCCTCTCGGCCTCCCCGACCCCGCAGGCCGGCTCGTGGGGACACCCCGCGCATCTCAAGCTCATCCCCTCGCAGCCACGGTCTCTGGAGCCCCCGGGCCAGGACGTGAGGCTTTCGGACTTAGAGCCGTGACCAGGGAAATGAGCTAAAGCTGAAAACAGGAGGCCACGGACACCTGAGAGTCATGGGGTGACTTGTTCCCGAGTCGTTTACAAACAGACGTGAGGCGCTGCCAACCATCTGCAGGGGCGCCGGGGGTCTCAGTGTCTGAGCAGCTGCCTCGGGCCCAGGCCGTGACCCTGGGGTCCTGGGATCGAGTCCCGCATCGGGCTCCCTGCAGGCAGCCTGCTTCTCCCTCTGCCTGGGTCTCTGCCTCTTTCTCCGTGTCTCATGGATAAATAAAAATCTTTAAAATAAATAAAAATAAAAACAATTTGCAAAAGATACCTACACTTATGTGAAGAAAACAGAGCAAACGTCAGCAAATTTTCTCTGTAAAAGGGCCAGATGGTAAATATCCTTGGTTTCGTGGCCCATACACAGAGTCCCCATAGCAACCACTCTGCTCTGCAGTCGTAGCTGGAAACTTGCCGTAGACAGGACATAAACAGACGGGCCCAGTTGTGTTGTGATAAAACTTTATGAACACTGAAACCTGAATTTCATAAAAGTTTTCATGTAACCAAACATTACTTTTGATTTTTTTTTTTTCCCAATCACTTAAAAACACAAAAACCTGTCTTGGCTCCTGGGCCACCCTGACCCATGGGTCATAAGAGAGAAATCAAAAATAAAATTTAAACTACAGACGCCCGGGTGGCTCAGGGGTTGAGCATCTGCCTTTGGATCGTGAGGTCGTGACCCCAGGTCCCGGGATGGAGTCCCACGTTGGGCTCCCTGCATGGAGCCTGCTTCTCCCTCTGCCTGTGTCTCTGCCTCTCTCTCTGTGTCTCTCATGAATAAATAAATAAAAATCTAAATAAAAAATCTTAACCAAAAAAAAAGACTTAAAGTAGACCAGTCTCCAATACTCCAACACTTCTTGCAGGATTACTTGCAGGACACACGTTCTGCAAGGCTGCTATTGTCCTCGGGGAAGTACGACTACAGATGTAGGACAGTCGAGCAGCCCTGAATTCCATGTGCAGTACGTGTCCATCACACGTTTCCATACTCAGCTGCTCTCCGTGGGATGAGGCATAGACTCCACAATGAACAACACAATGGGTCCTCTTCAAAAGGAAGGAAAAACCTTCCCTTCCCATAGATGAGGCGGTCCATCTACGGCAAAGACAGATCTAATCTAGACTTTGGAATGTTTTCCAAAGCAATCCCAGCAGGTAGACAGACATGAATAAATATTAATATTATTACAATCCACTTCATTAATTGTAAATTATGTTGGTGAAGAGACACGCTTCTGTTTTCCTTACATGGGTATTTAAAAGTGATTCTTTTTGTGATAGCTCAAGGGAGGGTTATCTGGTGTTTGATCATTTTTATTTATTTATTTTTAAAGATTTTATTTATTTATTCATAAGAGATACACACAGAGAGAGAGAGGCAGAGACACAGGCAGAGGGAGAAGCAGGCTCCATGCAGGGAGCCCGACGTGGGACTCAATCCCGGGACCCGGAGTCACGCCCTGGGCTGAAGGCAGGTGCTCAACCCCTGAGCCATCCAGGCGTCCCACAATATTACAAATTGAAGCTTTCAAAGATCTTTACTTTAAAAAAGAAACAAAAAACAAACCAAAAAAACCATACAGTAGCTGCCAACTGCTATCAGGTACCCCGTCTCACCCAGATGCTACTGCACGCTCACCCCTGCCGGGCTGGATACATTTTTGAAATAACAAAATGAAGAGAGGTGAGAGAGGGCTGCATTCATTTGAAAGAATCAGAACATTTAAAAACAAATTATGATACCTGAGCGGCTCACTGTGTCATAAATATTATGCACCTAATAGAATTTGGCGTTATTAACACTAAATGCTTAATAGAAAAAAAATCAATTGCTAACTTCGGAGAGCATCGGAGTACGCACGGGCCACTCTGATGGTCAATCATAGAACATGCATCTGTTTAAAAGAATCTAACGCTTGAACAAACACACGTTACACATCTTTAAAAACTGGGTATATAACCTGGTAATAATTAAATGAAAAAAAAAATCTGTTTTTTCTTTTATAGAAAAAAGAGCGCATACAAGCAGAGGGAGAGGGAGAATTTGAAGCAGGCTCCAAGCTCGGCGCGGAGACCGACGCGGGGCTCGATCCCATGACCCTGAGATCATGACCTGAGCCAAGGTCACGAGTCAGACGCTCGGCCACCTGAGCCACCCAGGTGCCCCTAAAGGGGAAAACTTAAGTGACCACCTAACAGAAGAGTATCCCGGGTCTCTAAGGGACTGGACTAACCTTCCTTAGACTAGAAGAAAAAAGGAGCAAAGAAACGAGGTCTTGCTTGCTTTGGGGAGCGGGATCTGCGTGGAGTGTGCATTGCCAAGGCCCACAAGTGCTTCAGGTGGTCGCGGGAAGGACACGGGCGGGCGGGACCACCCGACCCGCAAGGCGGCTTCCAAGGGGAGGCTGGGCAGCAACGGCCGACACTGAAATCTGAGTCTCAGAGCCAGGACGACGGTCGGAGGATAGAATCTTAGTTCGCAGGGACCCGGAGCCCCGCCTGCCGGCACGTCCTCCCCAAACTACCCTGGACAGAGGCCCGCGCCCTGTCGGTGGCCAAGGAACAAAGAGAATGGGAAGCACCGGATGGAGGAGCCAGAGGCTGCTTCTGACTCCGCGCGGGACCCGAACCTGCCGCTCGCCCCTAAGCACCTGCACCCTGCTCCCGTTTGGCTCTCCAGGCAGGGGCCGGGGCTGCAGCGACACCCCGGGAAACTCCTCCGTGGCCTCCACCTGCCAGGATGTGACAAAGTCTGGGACACGGAGCTGCCAGTCACGTGCCTGCCCCTCCTGCACCGGCTCTGCCCCCACAGACGCCACGCAGGGAGCTGCAACCCCACCCTGCCAGGAGCCAGGATACCTCGCATTTCTGGGGGAAGCCCCATCCCCCTGGTGACCAGCTTGGGAGCTCCAGTCCCTGCTTCTTTGGGACCCTGAGGTATCAGGCTTGGGAAGGATTTCAGTTGGTTGACAAGCTCTCCAGCCACGTTTCCTGCAAATACTTCAGGTGATTAAAAACGAAATGGACACGTGCTCTGCTTCCTCTCCCAAGTCTAACAGGGCGAGACAACGTCTTCCTGAGAAGGAGATTTCATTTTTTCATTTTTTTTTTTTTTTAAAGATGTTATTTATTCATTCATGAGAGACCCAGAGAGAGAGAGAGAGGCAGAGACACAGGCGGAGGGAGAAGCAGGCTCCATGCAGGGAGCCCGACGTGGGACTCCATCCCGGGACCTGGGGTCACGACCTCACGATCCAAAGGCAGATGCTCAACCCCTGAGCCACCCGGGGCGTCCCAAATGTTTCATTTTCTAAGATGACACCACCCGAGGCAGGTGGGATTGCTCTTTGTTGAATCCTCATTAGGCCAAAAGACGTGCTCCGACCCCCGGGCACTGTGTCACTCGGTCCCTGCTATGCCACCAAGGCCCGGCCCGAGCTGGAGCCGGGGTCCGGGGCGGCTCAGCCACAGTGCTGTCACCTGTCTCCTGCAGCTGCTCCAGCAGCAGGGAGAGGAGCGGGCTGGTGCACACGCACAGCGGCAGCGCCCGGCATCCATGAGGGGAGAGGCTACCGGGAAACACGGGACCGACGACGAAGCCGTCCGCGAGGCCACCGTGGCGTTACGTCAATAGCTCGGTGAACTGTAATCGCAAAATGGAAATCACTCAAGTACAAAGAAGCTAGAAGTAAGACTTCTGAACTCTCAACACGTACACGCCTGGGGACTGAGGATGAAGGTGACGCGGGGCCCCACTGGAGGCCGGTACGCCCTGCCAGCTTGTGTTTTACAACAAGTCATCGGTAGAAACCTCGTCACCAATCGACACCGGTGAGGACACCCGGCACCGAAGCCATGGTAGACAAATAGTTTACGTGGCGAGAGGTCCGAAGAAATGCTACACTGTGGTTCTTGTACCTCGTGGCTTCTAGGATTCCTAGACCACTGACCCTAAGAGGGGCTGTGGCTCCTCGGGCACCTGGGACAACTTCCCGATTCCTCGGTGCACACTACTCTCCTCGTTTTAACAGGTCTCAAACCGAGACGAGATTTACAACCACGTTCTTCCCCCAGAGCAGAATACGAAATAGCGGCCGAGGCCTACGCTACCAACAGCCCCAACAGCCCCAACAGCCCCGATGCCCTGAGACAGCAGATCCGGTCCTCTGAAGCTCTAGCTGGAGGGGACCCACAGCAGGGCCACCGCAATTACTGGTGGGCTTTTTAAAATGCAAATTCCTGAGCCCAGAATCCCTCAGGAGGATTAAAACCCCGCATGTTTAATGGGCTCCCCATGTGGTTCTCACCCTCCTTCAGATCTGAGAACTTCAGAACTCCCGCACAGCGGAGATCCAGGCGCATGGAGAAGTCTGGAGAGGCGAGGGGGAGGCCTGGCCGATCTAGGCCAGAAAAGCCCAAAGGTAAAACTCATAAAACAAGAATTTCATTCTTTCCTTAACAATGAATGGAAATCAGCCTGACTCGGGGCCAGGTCTGCAGCAGGGGAGAGGAGGGAAAGGCGGCCAGTCGATCCGTCTGGAGACTTGGGATCGAGGAACAGCATAGAGCAAGCTCCTGTTTGCAAAGGTTATAAGAGTATTCGCCTCAAAATCACCCCCACGCTCTCTTGCAGTTTTTCCTCACCTACCAAAGCAGAATTTCGCGTAAAAAGCTATAATCCGGCGGAAGACATTAAATGATCAGGTTTCTGTAACTGAGAGCACCAGCAGGCCAAACACAGAGGACAAAGTGACATCGAGCTCTGCGAGCCCCGTCGGACTTCTACAGCCGTGCGCGCAACAGGTGTGCTGGGAGCCACTCACTACCCTGCTGTCCCTCCGGGAAACCAAAGAAGGACACGCAGAGCAGAAGTCGGGATCGCTGAGAACCACGGCAAAAATAAAATTAAGTAAGCTGTAAACGTAAGAAACTCAGTAGGGCACGCAAGTGTCCAGTTCACAAACTGCAACAACCAAAAAAGGATTAGAGAAAGGCTCACACTTACAATCAAACCATCTCCCTGTCCTACAGCTAAGTTAGGTGGGGCCAGAGGAGCACCTACAAGTTCTTGCTCCGGATGAAGGTTTAAGGATTCCCCTACAGGGCTCGTCGGCTGAGCCTGAACCTAAGTAGTGTGCAGAATTTAACTGAGCCAGAGCGGACGTCATTCTGTTGGTCGCACCTCCCACGTGAGGAAATGCAGGAGCAGAGCCGTCTGCGCGCCCCGGAAGGCACACCGCTTCCACCCCAAAGGCCTAGCGAGGCTTAGCAGCTGTTTGCAAAGCACAGGTAGCAAGAAGCTGCTCGCGTCAACTGTTCTGAGCCCGTGGAGAAATCCGTCTTCGCCGACCACAGGACACGTCCAGCAATCCCTTCGCTGCAGGTGGTGAATGGCAGTGATGACAGTCCTGATGCCCTACTGGGCCTGGAGTTGGCTAGAACCTAGGATGAAGTTCGCCTCGGGACCCGACCGCGGCAGTGATGTCCACGGAGCTGCTTCCCCCAGCACACAAACACCACCAGGGCGTCATCGGCGGGGGGAGGCCTAGACAAGACGCGGAATGCATCGGTCCCTGGACTATCACTTAGTCACAAAGTGATCCCAGTGCTCTTACGCGCTGTCGCGGGTGACCTTCTAAAACACCGTGCACAGTGGAAGCGGCCAGACGTAAGCGATCACCTCTTGTAGGACCCATTTGTATGGAACACCCAGAACGGGGAGACCAACAGGGCCACAAGGAATAGCGGTTGCCAGGGGCTCAAGGAACGGGGAGAGGGGAGTGACTGTTTAACGGACAAGAGCTCTCCTTCTGGAAATGATGAAAACGTCTCAGGACTACACAGCGGTGACGGCTGCACACCACCGTGAATGTGCTACACGCTACTGAGCCGCACACTTAAAACTGGTAAATGCTGATGTGAAATGAATTTAATTTCCTAAAGAAGGAAATTAAAAAAAAAAAATCAGAGTAAAACTGTAAAAATCGTAAACAGTAGAGTAAAACTGTAAATATAAACAGTAGATGAAAAAAGTGATTGGATTAGAAATCAGGGAGATGTTAAGTCATCTCAGAATCGCTTCAATCAAATGGAAGAGGCCACGGAAAAAGAGATTGAAAGAACACCAGTGGGGTAAGCGGTGGAAACGGAATTTCCTCCTCTGAAAGAAGGTCAGCTGACTGTATTTTAGGAGCTGAATAAAAATCACAAAAACCTCCTAAAGCTTAAATATCTTGAGGATCTTGCTCAATCTCCCCAAATTAAGGGGGGAAAAAAAGGCACTGCACGGGATTCAAGAATTCAGTCAATGCCATTCATGAAGCACCTAATGAAGAATTACTGCTTAAACCCAGGCTCTGTGATCCCAAGGAGGGAACCCTCCTGGACTAAGTACAAAACAAATGTTTGCTACTGTGTGAAGCTCTGAGCCAAATGGATTTCTGTGCGACCTCGGGGCAAAATTTGTTGGTTCTTGGGTCTTGCATCTTTCAGCTTTAAGAAATGGGTATAAAAATGAAAAAAAAAAAAAAAAGAGAAAGACTCACTGCCTCAAAGAAAACAGCTTTGTGCAGGCCCAGGCTGTCTTATATCTTAGCATCCGTGATACCTATAATAATTGGCACATACTGGGCACTTGAATATTTTTAAATGAATATAGAAATTTTTGAACAGGGACACCGTATACGATTAAAATATGTGTGTGGGGGAGGAAAAACCAAAAGGTAAAACTCTGATGATCCAAAAGTGACAATACTACTTTTTGCCATTCAATAATCTCTTAGCCCTTAGCCCCTTCTCTGCAATCACCTTCGTTTTTAATGTATCTTCATTCATTATGAAATATTAGTTACTAATGCTTAAGGTAGCAATCCAAAGTTGGTGATTGTAACAAAGTATCTTCTAAGTCCATTCTGAAAGTCGCTTTTGCACAGTCTCATTGTGATTCCCTTTTGAAACCCAAGTCCCCCTACCATGGGGATTCTGAAGGAATGTGGCCTGTGTCTTTTTTAAAAACCCTCATTCGTGTTTGATTCTAAGAGATCCCCAGGTTGAGAATCACTCCATCGAACTCTTTTTATTTCTCACTGTCAAGAAATGCTAGCCTTGGGTGAGCTGGGAAGACATTACATGGAAATTTGTGAAACAAAGCTTGTAACACCTGCATAAGATTGGGGAGGGGTGTGTGTGTGTGTGGGGGGGTAACCTCAGTCCACTGCTAGAGAACTCAAGAGACTGGCAGCCTTTAGAAAGAGGTACAATTAACGATATGACCCAACGGACTCTGATTCTGCCCATTTCTTGTTGAAGAGCCTAAGCTAGCAACTTTATTTTCTAACTTAAATGGAGCTCCCTTTGCACCCCGTACAATGCACAACATGAATATCAGTGATGTTTCCCAAACCCTGTAGCATCTAACAGTATATCACGGGCGCCCCAAGGCCGGGAAGGGCCCAAGGGGGTCCCGCATCGACCGTCACCATCGACCTTCACTTAACCTCTAGAGCAGCCCCCCATTTTCACCTGCAAAAATAAGAAAGATAAAAGGACTAACTCTTTGGCTTGTTGGGAAACCAACAGGTATGAAAGCATTCGGCACAGCGCCCAGGAAGCAACCTGGTACTACAGTGTCCTACCTTGTATCCCTAGATTCCTGGGAAAGGGAGAGAAAAAGGTTCTGTGGGTTAGACAGCAGCTCTGTATGACACGGAACTGGGGGGGGGGATGGTGACACGCAGGGGTAGGTCGCTACCTGGAGTCCTCGGTTGGACACGTGTGCTATTTGGGTGTAAGGTCCCTAACCCTGGCCCCCTGGGAATTCTGCGGGCAGCAGCCGAGGAAGGAGCAGCACGTTCCTGGGTGGCACCGGGTGTCCACGAGCTCGTGCCGGAGAGAAGTGCCTCCAGGTCGGGAGACCTCAAACTTTGCAAGGGAGCCAAGCCCCCCCTTCCCCTCCTCCCCGGGGCCGGGCCGGGCCGGGGCAGCAGCAGGTCCACTCTCCCCGCCCCAGCAGTGGCCCGGCCCGCGCTCCCTCCCCCTCCTCGAGCCGAGCCGGCCTCCAGCCTCCCCCCACCTCCCAGGCCCCCAGGCGGGGGCGCCCACCGAGGGCCAGGTGCAGGCCCGGGCAGGGGGAGGTGCAGCGGGGGTGCAGGGGGGGAGCAGGGGGGAGGGTGCAGCGGGGGTGCAGGGGGAGGGTGCAGCGGGCCGGGAGCAGGGGGAGAGCAGGAGGGAGGGTGGAGCGGGGGGGAGCAGGGAGGGAGCAGGGGGGAGAGCAGGGAGGAGCAGGGGGGAGAGCAGGGGGTGCAGAGGGAGGTTGCAGCGGGGGAGCAGGGGAGGGTGCAAGGGGGAGCAGGGGGTGCAGCGGGGAGAGCGGGGGGTGATGGGGGGTGCAGCGGGGGAGCAGCGGCCTCCACCCCCCGCCCCCCCACCCCCCCCGCGGGATGCGCCACGACGCCCCGGGCGAGCGCCCCGCCCCCGCCTCCCCCTCCTCACCCGCCGCGACTCGCCCTCCGGCGGGGCCTTCCGGCCTCTGAGCGCCGAGTCCTGCCGGAGGCCGCCCGCACCGCCGCCGCTCGGCCGCCGCTTCCTCCCGGGCTCCTCCGCGCCCCCGCCCCGCCCCGCCCCGAGGAAGCCCGCCCGCCGCCCCCCCGCCCCCGCCGCCTCCGCGCCCCGCGCCGGGGAGCCGCGCCCGCCCCCTGGCGGTGGAGGACCGCGCGGCCCGCGGGAAGGGAGGGCGGGAGGGCGCGGGGAGGGGAAGGGAGGGGGCGGGGCTGCGCGGGCGGGGGGAGGGGGAGGAGGGGGGCCTGCACCTGCCGCCTGGGGACCCTCCGCCCTTGCTAACCCCCGGGGGGGGGTGCCCTGACCTTGCCTCCCTGCAGGCCTCCTGCCCTTACTGCCCCGGAGGGGGGTGCCCTGACCTTGCCTCCCCGGGGTGCCCCTGTCCTTTGCTGGGGGGTGCCCTGCCCTTGCTGCCCCAGGGGGGTGCCCCTGCACTTGCGGCAGGAGGGGGTCGTCTGCCCTTGCCTCCCCGGGGTGCCCTGTCCTTGCTGCCCCAGGGGGGTGCCCCTGCACTTGCGGCAGGAGGGGGGCCCCTGCCCTTGCTGCACGGGGGTCCCTGCACGTGCCGCCTGGGGGCTGCGGGGCCCGGGGAGGGGCAGTGCGAGGCTAGGTCCGCCGTCCTCCCCGTCACCGCATCCGACCCTAAAGGCCGGAGTCTGCAGAGAAGCGGTGAGGGCGAGGGCGTGCCGGGCAGGTGCCAGGGCCAGGGGACCCGGGCCCGGGGGAAGGCGGCGCGGTGTGCGGGGCCTGCAAGGACGGAGCCCCGGCTCCCCGGGTCAGGCCCCAGGGTCGGGCCCCAGGGTCGGGGCTGGGTGAGCCCCAGGCCCCGGCCCTTGGGTGGGGCCCGCACATCCCCTCCTGCCGAGGCCCAGGCCCAGGCCTTGCAGTGCCGGGGAGCGGGGTGACTGTGAAGGCCCCTCGGCCATCAGGACAGCACGTGGCCGGGGAGACCACACTGCATTGGGCTTAACAGGGCTTCACGGTGCTCAGTGTCCCACGAAGCCTTAGCTTTTCTCCAAAAGTATAAAACACGGAACCTAAACAATAGCTGGGAACCTGCAGGGGGAGGCGACCAGGCCCTCTGGAGCCCCGCTGGTGCCCAGGACTTTGCACGCCTCTTAAGGGCGTGTTCTCCCTTAAGGCTCACGACTCAGGCAAAATAGACATTATCTGCGTGTCACTCTTAACAAGTTAAAAAAAAAAAAATCACAATTCCAAAACCCAGTTTGAATCACTTGCTCGCAAGTAGGAGGCAGTGAGCTGTGCAGCTAGAGCTCCAGCCTGGGTCCCTCCAGCTCCAAACAATGAGGCGCTTTGTTTCTTTTTTAAAGATTTATTTATTTGAGAGAAAGAGAGAGAGCAGGGTAGGGGGAGAGGGAGAGAGAGGGAATCCTCAAGCTGACGGCCAGCTGAGTGGGGAACCCCTTGGGGTACAGGCCCAGGGCCCTGAGATCAGGACCTGAGCGGCAACCGGGAGTCCAGTGCTTAACCGACTGAGCCCCCCAGGCTCCCCGAGACGTTTTATTTCTTACGGTGCCTAAACCCACAACATGTACTGTACATGTGTTTCCCCCCAGACCCCCCCCCCCCCGTCCCACCGAAAGAATTTCTGAAACCTCTTGAAAAGGATGTCAGGCCTTATTTATGCAGCAGCTTTCCCATCCTTAGCTGAATTGGCCCGTGTAGACGTGACCCGGGCCGTATTCTTACAGCAACCGTACTTGGAACAATTTGTGGTTTGAAATTGCATTTAATAGGCTACGTGCCCGTGGCCACGATATACAGATTAGAGCCCCTCAGTAGGTAATGAAAATAATACTAGTGGATCACAACCAATATTCTGTTGTCAAATTGAACGGAATAGGACAAAAGCTTCAGCATTCACAGCACAAGGTGACGCTAAGTGTCGGTTCATGAAACATTTGTTCGTTTGTATCAAGTGTGGGTGAGTGTCTGGGTGACAGTGTCCTGTGTTGCAATGTAAACTATATTTCTGGGATCCCTGGGTGGCGCAGCGGTTTAGCGCCTGCCTTTGGCCCAGGGCGCGATCCTGGAGACCCGGGATCAAATCCCACATCAGGCTCCTGGTGCATGGAGTCTGCTTCTCCCTCTGCCTGTGTCTCTGCCTCTCTCTCTCTCTCTGTGACTATCATAAAAATAAATAAATAAATAAATAAATAAAAAAACCTATATTTCTTCACATGAGCTGCAATGGTTAAAAGTTGGTGGTTTTTTTTGTTTTTGTTTTTGTTTTTGTTTTTTTGGTTTTTTTTTTTGGAACACCTGTTCAGCAACCCGGTGTTTCACCTACCTTTTTTACTTGGCAAGAGGTAGGAGAGTCAGGAAGTAATGAAGATTAGTGATTAAGTTTAATGAGACTACAGAGAACAGAGTTCTTTGCAGCTCTGGGAGGTTTAATCCAAACAGGTGTTGTTGCTGTGTGACATGATAATACGCATTAATAATTTGTATTTTTACAGCCAATATTTATTACATATTTACCGTGTGCCAGGCTCCTTGCTGAGTAGCGCAGCTATGTTAGCTCGTTTAATCCTCAGGACAATCCTATAAGTATAGAGGAGAAAATGTGAGAGGGAAAGGGAAAACTGCCCGAGGTCCCCTTGCTAGTACGTGATAGAGCCGAGATTCGAACCCACATGTTCAGCCTCAGAGCCCAGCCCACCTCATGTGTACTTGGGAAGAAAAGTTCATTTTCTCTTCGATGATGGCAGAGATTTATGTAGAGCCCTAACATACTACACTATTTCCCATATACGGATTACATAATATTGTTAAATATAAAACTTGATGAGGGCAGCCTGGGTGGCTCAGCGGTTAAGTGTCTGCCTTCAGTCCAGGGCGTGCCCCTGAGGTCCCAGGATCGAGTCCCGCGTCGGGCTCCCATGGAGCCTGCTTCTCCCTCTGCCTGTGTCTCTGCCTCTCTCCCTTTCTCTGTCTCTCATGAATAAATAAAATCTTAAAAAAAAAAAAAAAAAAGAAACTTGATGAAAAGCCTCAGAACTTTAACCGGACCCATCCTCACATGGGACCCATTTTGATTCCCTTGGGCATCAGTCTCGTCTACCTGCACTAGTGCACTGCCCGCGAGTCCAATTCCTCCCATCCCTGCAAATCACGCCACTCTTACCGTCGAGGGGTACAGTCTGCCTGCCTTGCTCTCAAACCTAGGCTGGCCCTGGGACTTTTTTTTGATACACAGAATATGCTGGAAGCAATGCTGTGTGACTGCTGAACCTTGGAACTTCCATTTCCACTGCCTTGGGAGCCAGTCACCATATAGGGACGGTCGGACGAGGCTCCTGGAGAAGGAGAAACCGCAGAGAGAGACCAAGACCTCGTGCGGCACGACCCACCCCAGACACCCTGCCCGAGGTCCTAGGTGTGGGAGTGAAGTCATCGGGCCCGTGGAGCGCGCCCCATGGGTGACCCCACACGGTGCCGCCTGGGAGCCTCCTGGTTGAGACCAGCCAGCACCACAGAATCCTGGGAAATAGCTGTTTGCTGTTGTTTGGAGTTGCTGAATCATGTAGTATTTTTTTTCACATAGCAATAGAAATCTGAAACGTGGAAAGAAAAGTTTGTTAAAACAACAACAACAACAACAACAACAACAACAACAAAGCTGACCAGCTCAGGGAGTAGGATTACTTTGAAATATTAAGGCATGTTTATACTGGATCATAAAGTCGACCCCGTAGAGAGATGGCCAGAAACTTGCGTAGCTTTTTGAAAATATCAGAGAGGGGGGGGACGGGAAACAGAGGTAGAATAATAAAAACAAGAATAAAAGCGTCAAATCTGATACCTGTCTGGGTAACATCCCACCCACCCGGGTGCGAGTTGGAGCCCCCTCTTCAGAATGCTCCCAGAAGTGTGCCGCAGGCCTCCCGGGCCGCGTGGGCCTGGTGGTGTAGGCCCCGCACCGCTAGTGTCACCTCGCAGCCCGCCGGCCCCCTCCTGCGCGGCTGGACGGTCGCCAGCTGACCCCGGCTGAGCCCTAGGTGTCTGTCTACGCAGACTCCACGCTTCCCGACGGCGCTTCTCACAGCCTGTGCAGGCCCGGGTTGCCGGCTGGCCCTTTGCTAGATGCCTCGCCCTAAGTGCCCCCCCTTTCCTCTCCCGGGTGTTCCTGCCAAGGACAGGCCCCGGCCCAGGGCCACGTCCCCAGGCCTGTCCCCGCTCTCACTGCCTTTCGTGTTGCAGCCCTGACATTTCTCTGGCTTTACCGACGTTCTCACGAGGAGAAGTATGAATGGATCCCCGAAGGGGGCCCGGCCGTGACGCGCCTGGACACCCGAACTCAAATTCAAGGACGCGATAAAGGCTTTCTTCTGAGGACCCTGGAGACTCCCAGATGATCATTTTTGTATCTTAAATAGTGACTGCCCAGGGGTATCGTGTGCAGGGGTACGTCCGTGAAAAAGAAGTGTAAGAGCTGTGGGGGAAGGAAAAGCATCCTCCTTCCCGTCAGTGAGGGGTTCTCAGCTCGGGGGTCACCGTGCTCTTTTTGGGGGGAAGCTAAAACATAACCCTCTTTGTTCGTCAATAGTTGTGTTTTTTTCTATTTTCTAGGAACCTGTGAGGGCAGAATAGTTAAGTTTTAGAAGGCTGGAATACCCACAGATCCCATAGCACAGTTGATGTACATTTACGATTTTAACACACATTTTTGCCATTTTAATCATTTTTAAGAGCACAGCCCAGTCGTATCGAGTACATTCACATTGTTGTGCGACCCACACTACCATCCATCTCCAGGACTCTTTTCATCTTGAAAATCTGAAGCTCTGTAGTTATTGAACAATAATTCCCCATTCCGTGGTCCCTCCAGTCCGTGACAGGTACCGTCCTACTTTCTCTTCCTGTGAGTTTGACTTTAGATGACTCATATGAGCAAATCAGTGTACTTTAAAAGCCGGCATTCTCCTAGATTTCATGACACTATATTTGATACATAAGCACACAGTCTATACAAAATAAGTGGGTTTTTACATTATAAAACATATGTAAGATACAGTGAAATCATATCACATGTTTCTGCTTAAAGAAGGACTCTGGTTTTCCATCTATTACTACTTTTTTATGGCAAAGTACAAGAAAACTCTAGATACCATAAAAATTTGGGTTTTTAAATATCTTCCTGATTTTACTCCCTAGGAGATTCTGGTTTGGATTAGATCTTTTTAGTAGATCTTCCAGTGTGGCGAAATTTGGCGTTTTCGTCTTGGTGATAAATCATATTAAATGATGCAGTGACTATGGTAACCCACATCTAAAATACGTATTGGAACCATGACTACAAAGTGACTTCCCTTTTCCTGAAATCATGCACAAGTGTGTATTATAAGCAATTATTAAGGTCACTGGTGGTTTCTTCAGAAGAATCGTTTATTACTCTGTTTTATAAAATATTACCTCCTAGGAAAATTTCTGATTCGGCGCCAGAATCTAAAAACTACTTTTTGAAGTCTCCTATGGCAGTGTTACCTGTTTGCAAGGCCAAGGAAAGGTGAAAAAAAAAAAAAAATGATGGATCAGCCAAACACACACACACACACACACGCACACACGCACGCACATCACATCCCTTGCAGATGCATAACATACACATAGTCCATTAGGTATTTGTAAGGCCAAGCAAAGGTGAAAAAAAAATGATGGATCAGCCCAAATACTTTCTTTTCTAACTACCACACACTGAATGGGAAAATGTGACTACACCCCTGACATTCATAGAATTCTAAATAAACGAATGAATAAGCCTCACATGAAGTCATCCAAAAACACTTCTTTCCACATCCCATTAAAAAAAAAAAAAAAAAAGAGTCCACCAGAAAGTCCTCCGAGAAGAAGCAACCGAGCATCTATGTGGAGCAAAGTCTGTGTTTCCCTAAAATACGGTCGCTTCCGTCTGCAAGCTCAACTCTGATTAAGAACCAAAGGTGGGAACCCTCTAGGCTAAGCACCAAAGGGTTCACTGCGACGGTGTTTCTTTTAAACGTTAAGATCTCTGGTTACATCCAACTGGAATGCGGTGTTTGCTTTGAAAAGCAAGGCCTTGGGAACACCAGCGACCAAACTCCGTCCACCTTTGAGGATCCCGTTAACGTCTGTCCTCTGCTGGATCTCACGGCCACTGAGGGTAATCCAGCAACACTCCAAGATTGCAGCCGACCTGAGAAATCCAGGAGTCGCAAAGCAAACTAAAACGAAACGAAACCCATTCCATGCACCGTTGCCATCTTTGTTAAGAATTCCGAGGAGCCAGATTGACAACCGTGGAATCCCAGACGAAGCCGTAGCCCGTCGGGCCTCGCGGACCCTAGGATTTCTCCAAGGCTGTCCGTGCCGACGGCCGTTCCTTGATGTCCCCGCCGCCTAGGCAGGGAACCAAAATTAACCTACCCACCCAGATTCGTTTCCCCAGCCGTGTTTCCCATTTCAGGCCGATTTCTACTGCCGTTTCCCCACTCTCACCCCAGCCCTTCCTAAAGACACCACATCTGAGCTCTTCCGAGATTGTATCCTGATTACATTTGAAAGGTTATTTGTGTGTCCCTAGCTGTTCTTTTCTTTTCTTTTTTTCTTTTCTTTTCTTTTCTTTTTTTTTTCATTTGCACTTTTATTTTGAAATGTTTCTTGCAGAACTGTGGCCTCCCTGAGGTTTGGTACATGTTTTTAAGTGTAATTTATTTACCCCGAGAAGTTCTGTTCAAATAGAGCATCTGGTATTTTGTAGAGTTCTATCCAATAGTCAAATTTTCCATCTCTATTCATGAAGCAAAAGCCAGGGAAATTGCTCACTTCGCTTAAAAAAAAAAACAAAAAAAACAAAAAAAAACCAAGAGTGGGAAATTGAACCTTCAGTTTCTGGAGGTTCCAAAATAATGTCACCTCCCGCCGACTCCGCGTGTCCTCTGTCCCCGTAGGACGGCCCTCCCGACGCCGTCGTTGCTTAAGTCCTGGGCGGGGCCGGTGGGCTGATGAGGAGTCAGGGAGAAAGCTAGGCCCTGCAGGGCTCCCGGGGTCACCGGCTGCGGAGGGGCCACCGGCAGGGCTGCGAGGCCGTCGAGGCCACCCTGCGCCCTGGGGTTGGAACGAGAACGATTCCCTCGCAGACTTTTGGGTTTGGTCTGGGTTTTCTTCAGTGGTGGAGTCTCTAGAGGCGGGGCTGAGACCCTCCCACGGTCGGTGGTCCCAGAGAATTCTGAATCCCACCCCCACCCCCCCAGGCCCGCAGGCCCCTGTGAGCTCCGGCCTCCTCCCGCGGGCCCACCCGGGCCTCCCCGCGCCGGGCGGCCACCAGCCCAGGGCAACGGCCTTCCTCCCACCTGCAGACCCTCCGAGGGGCTCAGGCTGGTCCCCAGAAGGTCCCCTTACCGGAAACCCAGAGGCCCATGCTTGGTCCCTCCCTGTGGCCTCAGCTAAGCTGCCCACACTCTCGGAGCCTCTCCTGCGTGGCACGTGGCTTGGCCCACCGTGGGGCTTGGGGTGCGGTTACACGTGTAGGGGTCCCCCCCGGCACCCTAGCGCATCTCCCCAGGCAGCGACCCAGGGTTCCCGGCATCAGGATGGCCCCGGGCTCAAAAACAGATTTCCCCAAACATTTTGCGTGAAAAATTTGACTCCCTGTATAGGACGCCTGCGAGTCCCTTGACTATACGTAGATAAACTCCACCTTGAGGACAGTGCACGGCCCCCGGCAGCCGGGACCTGTTGTCCATCTCCATGATTTTGTCATTTCAAGAATGTTACATAGGATGCCCGGGGGGCTCAGCGGTGGAGCACCCGCCTTCGGCCCGGGGTGTGACCCCGGGGTCCCGGGATCGAGTCCTGCATCGGGTCCCTGCGTGGAGCCTGCTTCTCCCTCTGCCTGGGTCTCTGCCTCTCTCTCTGGGTCTCTCATGGATAAATACATAAAACCTTTAAAAAAAAAAGCATGTTATATAAATGAAATTATATGATATGTAACCTTTGGGGATTGGCTTTTTTCCACATAGCACAATTAATTCCCTTGCGATTCACCGATCTGTTATCCTCAAGGACAAAGGGTGCAGGCGGGGCACAGAAGGAGGTGGACGCGGTTATAAAGACAACACGAAGGACCATCGTGGCGACAGAACAGTCCTGTGCTTGGGCTGTGATGACTGACACGTGAGATGCAGGAACCAACGCAGGTGGTCAAGTGATGTAAACTGACTCCACACGTGCACACGAGCGCAACTAAAACTGGAGACCTTGGACACGGCCCTGTAGGTTCGTAAGGTGTCACCGCGTGGAGACACTGGGTAAAAGGTACACGGGATGTCCCCGTTACCTCTCACCGCTGCAAGTGAATCTACAGTGACCCCAAAATAAATGTCTCAGAATACACGGGAGGCATTTTTGACGGTTGGAGGAGGACAGCGTTCCGGGTTCCCGGGAATCATGCCCGTCAGTCTCTGAAGGGGCGGGAGGAATTTTGCACCTGCTGGTTTAAAGAACTCAGAGCACACGTCCTGCAGGGAGCCCGGGGCACCTGCCTCTGTGGCTTCCCCTTTGCGTACAGATCGGATAGAAGACGACTCCCTACGAGGGGCCCGAGACCCAGATGGACAGACTAGGTTCCTGGCGCGGCCGTAGCGCCGCTGCGCACCCGGGGCTCCGGCCCAGGGCCCTTCTGCTCACTGGTCTAGAGCCAGAACTCTGGGTGCAAGGTGAGGACTGGGGTGTGCCCCTTCGGAGGCTCAGGGGAGAGTCCCCCCCTTTCCACTTCCAGCTTCTGGGACACGTAGGCTTTCCCTGGATGCCTCACTTCAGTCAATGTCTCTGTCCCCACCTGTCCATTTCCTCTTTCTGTGTCTTCTCCTCTCCCGTGTCTTACACTGACACTTGTCATTGGGGGCAAACCAGTGTCATCTCATCTCAAGGCCCTTAATTACGTCTACGACTTTTCCAAAGGCCACCTTCCTAAGTTCCAAAGGTTAGGGCAGGGGTGTATCTTCTTTTGGGGGGAGGGTGCCATTCAACCTACTACCATGAGCAATAACCAACGTATTCATTCATCCTTTCGGGAACGTTCCCTTGAGCTCCTAGTAGAAACGTAATAGCACGCTGGGGAAACTGAGCCACACCCCGCGGCGTCTATGAAGGCCTTGGAATCGCATTGTGGGGAAAACACCCGCCAAAGCTTAGAGACCGTAGATACAAGGAATGCCTTGTGAACCTTAAAAACAAAGTCGCCAGTTGTTTAACCATCAAAAAAATGAGTTTATTCACAAACAGCAGGGAACTGACATCCCGGGCAAGCAGGTCACGGCGCTAACGGGCGCCTCCACGGAGGGAACGAGGGGAACACCCTGTAGTGGAGGAGGGCGGGGGCTGGGAGGGCCGTCGCAGACAGCAGGTGCATCGGGGTGAACTAGGAGCTTGAAGTGGGGGGCTCCTCGTTGGCTGAGGTGCGGCAGCGTCCCGTCGGCTTAGCTGCTGCGGGGACAGCGGGAGGCCTCCCTTCCTCCTGCTGACACAGTGAAGTGGTGCCCACGTCCGGGTCCACCTGCCTGCTGGGCTCGCGATGTCAAGGAGTCGTAGGCAGGAAGTCATAGGCCTCCCTCCGCCGGCCCCCGACGTCAGCCTGGAAGAGGTTCCCCTTCGTGAAGTTTTGCAAACATCCGTACAAATGAGGGCACGGGTCACACGTGGGAGATTCCGGAAGGCTGGCCCGTCGTACACTGGCTTTTAGTGGCTGTGTCCGGGGCCTTCCGAAGGAGGGAGAGCGGGAGAGGGCACTGCGGGGTGCGGGTCCCTGAGCCAGGCTCCCACCGGCCACCTACCCACAGGGCCTGTTGCGGTCATGGTGCTCCGGACACTTGGGACCAAGAAGAGGACCCGGGAGCTGGCTCCGGCCGCACTGGGGCCTGACCCATGCCCTCATCCAGAGGCTGAGCCGCCGAGCCCACAGGGTGCTCGCAGTCGGAAAGCCAGAGGTTGAAAACCCAGCAAGAGTGTGAAGGCAGAAAAGGGGGGGGGGTCTCCCGGTGTGAAGGCTGCGGGCAGGGGGAGCCTCCCCTCCTGAGGCCCTCTGTTGGGCTCCAGCGCCGACCCCGTGGAGGAAGCCCGCCCACCGAGCAAGGGCAATCCACTGATGGAGATGTGAGCTCCATCCTAAAATACCCTCAGAAACACCCGGAATAGCATCGGACCGCATATGTGGGCCCCTGGCCAAGCTGCACACACAAGTAACCGTCACGGGGCTCCACACGTAGGAGGACCCGGCTGGGGTTCGAGGCCCTGTGCCTACTGTCTTACCTTCTTAAGGATTCTATCTGCATCAGTGTGTTGTGAGCGGAGGCTGATGGGACGATGAAACATGCTTTGGGGGTGCGGAGCCAATGCTCACCTGCAGCCCTAATGGGAGGAGCTGGCTGGACCCTTAGGTAGTCGGGGCCAGGCCCCCGGCAGGAGAACACGGAGTCGGGGCGCCTGGCGTCCTGTTCTGCAGCTCCGACGGACGGCACTGCCATTCTGCTTTGCAGCCTTGGCAACAATGACTTCTACAAAATGTCCTAAAATGAGGCAGTTAACCAAAAACAATCATCCATATCACGGGCGAGGGGCAGTTAAGACATAAGTTCCTAGATGTCAGGGGGAAGAAAAAGGGAACGGCCATCAGCACGTGGACATTAACCTAAGAGAGACACGGGGGACCAAAGCCCGGATCGGCAGGACCCGGAACACCCCGTCAGCTTGAGACAGTCCCGCTGAAGCGCTCATAGAAACCCTTAAACCCACAAACTCCAGGAGCTGCCCTCTCGGGCCCCCCTCCTCGCTCAGTGACCTTGGCTGTGCTGCCCACCACTCTTCAGCGGCTCTACGCCCTCAGCTTGGAAGCAGCGAGACCCGGCACCGGGCACAAGAGGCAGAGGGGTCCCCAACGGCAGCCCCTCCTGCACCCCCTCCCTGCAGCTCCCAGGCCGTCACCTTCCCTAGGCCCTTCCTGCCGGCCTCCTCCCTGCCCCAGCCTCGTGGCCAGCGCCTGCCCTCCACCCCTTGGTGCAGGCCTTGGTGCAGGCCTTGTTGCAGCGCCTGCCCTCTACCCCTTGGTGCAGGCCAGGCGGTGGCTCCTGGGGGGCTGGAGGCGCACCCCAGCTGTCAGGGCCAAGCCGCTGCAGGGAGCCATCCCAGGGGAGTGGGCTTCTTACCCCCCAGGCCAGGCAGCCCCAAGGCTACGATCCTGGGCTCACCGTGGGCAGATCTGGGCAGCGGCTCCCTACTCCGGGCCGCGGCCTGGTGACCCTGCGCCAGGGAGTGAGTGCCGGGCACACGCGCAGGACAGATGGACAGGGAAACGCTTAGTTCCTTTAGCACTAGTGTTCTGGGGGTTGGTTTTGAATATGATTCTGCCTTCTGATCCGCACTGGGCCCGCAGTGAAGTGGGGAGTCGGGAAGCGCCCCAAGGGAGAGGCAGCCTGTGCTCCCGAGTGGACGCCACGGGCAC
Organism: Canis aureus; assembly: GCF_053574225.1. Lineage (NCBI taxonomy): Eukaryota > Metazoa > Chordata > Mammalia > Carnivora > Canidae > Canis > Canis aureus. The sequence continues at coordinate 1,503,204 of NC_135628.1, read as the reverse complement.
GGAAAGACGTGGCAGGGTGATGACCTGGTGGTGGACTCCGGGGAAGCTCTACTGCCAGAAAGTGCCTGTCGGGGGGGCTGGTGTCCGACAAACGTGACCGGTCCCCAAGGCTGTTGGTGGGGTGCCTGAGACCAGACACGTGGGGTCATCACGCTCGGAGGTCTCGCCCTAGGGGACCTGGAGCCCACTGGTCCTGGGCCGTCAGCTGCAGGGGAGGACTCCCCCCCCAGGGGACCCGGTGCACCCTGGTCCTGGGCCGTCACCGCGTGGGAGGACTCATCCCAGGGGATCCGGTGTGCCCTGGTCCTGGGCCATCACCGCATGGGAGGACTCGCCCCAGGGGACCCAGTGCTCAGCCGGCCTGGCCATCAGCTGCGGGGCCACCCGGACCACGCCCAGCCCTCCGCCCGCTGCTGGGCCGCTCCTTGCAGCAGGCGCCCAGAGGCCGACTCTCCTTGGCCGGGGCATGTGCAGGTGTCTCAAGGACCAGGGCAACGCTCAAGGGGCCGCCGTGAGGTCGGTGCGTGTCCAGGGAGCCCGGGCGCCCTGCAGAGGCGCGACACGTTGCTCTGGCCTGAGTCAGCTCTAGGCTCCCTGGGTCTCTAACCAGAAAGTCACAACTTGGGCATCCTCTGTTCACATTTACAAAAGGCACCACCCAGGGGGCTCCGTGGGCTCAGTCGGTGGAGCCTGCGACTCTCAATCTTGGGGTTGTGAGTTCCAGCCTTGTGTTGGGTGTAAAGATTACTTTAAAAGAAATAAAAGAGAAAAAATAAGTGGGAAATATCAGAAAGGGAGACAGAACATGAGAGACTCCTAACTCTGGGAAACGAACTAGGGGTGGGGGAAGGGGAGGTGGGCGGGGGGTGGCGGTGACTGGGTGACGGGCACTGAGGGGGGCACTTGATGGGATGAGCACTGGGTGTTATGCTATATGTTGGCAAATTGAACACCAATAAAAAATAAATTCATTAAAAAATAAATAAATAAAAGGAATAAAATCCAAAAAAAAAAATTAATAAAACAAACAACCGCTGCAGCCCCGCCGCAGCTGTAGTGCAAGGGCTACGGATGACCTTTCCATCTCCCGTAACCACAAAAGGTCTCGCTAATCAGCACGGCAGAATTTAGACATGGAGTGTTCACTCGCTGGTGAATGAGTGCTTTTGTGATGGACATATTAGAAAAAAATATTAAAATAAAGCCGACAACTCCCCCTCCCCACTGCAGGAACGAGGGCGGAGAATCCAGTGAGCTTTAATCCTGAAGGTCGGTCCCCGGAGGCTCCGCATCTAGAATGTTCCTACTTCAGACGAGGGGCCGCTGTCCAATGAACCTCCTCTGCCAGTTATGTTCAAACCTCTGCAGGGTACAGAGACCCGGGATTTCAAAGAGTTCACGGAAGAGTTTTATACGAATGGCTTTATTCTGTTTTGTGTCCACTGCTAACAACTATGCTGCTTAATAAATGTCTACGTGGCAGCTCTTGGTCCAAGGCTCACTTTGGGGACAACCTGTGAGAAAACGGGTACATGGTACATAACGTTCAACCCCCTGCATTGGCAACGATCAGTAATCACAAGTAACCCAGATGTGGAGATGAGCAAATGGGCTTGGGAGAGCCTTAGGCCCTTCCCCGACCCCCATCCCGGCTACATCCCGACGCGCCAGGGGCAGATGTTACTCACGCGGGTGCGTTTTGAGTCCAAAGCTAATGGAAATTTGTAAGATGAGTTTCCCAAAGGAGAGGCTGGAAATTCTACCTTTGAAATGTGAAAGAGAAACCTAGGGAAAGCAATGGGTCATCGTAGCTCCGGAAGGATCTTTGCAGCGAGGTCAAAGGACACATATCTAGAAAGAAGAAAAAGGGGACATGCCAAAATGAATCTTCCTTTCCTGGAGATGTTGACATGTCTTTGCAAAACGGAGGCACGTGACGATTTCGAAAAAGACAAAAGGAGCCCAGAAAGGTGCAATGCAAAATTACTTTTAAAAATGTCTGGGATCCCTGGGTGGCGCAGCGGTTTGGCGCCTGCCTTTGGCTCAGGGCGCGATCCTGGAGACCCGGGATCCAATCCCACATCGGGCTCTCGGTGCATGGAGCCTGCTTCTCCCTCTGCCTGTGTCTCTGCCTCTCTCTCTCTCTCTCTCTCTGTGACTATCATAAATAAAAAAAAAAAAAAAATTAAAAAAAAAAGTCCCTTCTCTCTTAGTGTCTTTCCTTTTCAGCTCCTTGGCCCACGTGTGCAGATAATTATCTGGTAAACACCAAGGAATTCTCTTCCCAGGGTAAAAGCGTTGAAGGAAGAACCCAGGCGCCCAGGGAATAAAGGGGCACCTACGGTGTAGCCGCATCGGGCGTTTCCCCAGACCTCCTGGGGTCCTGAACAGTTTCGGCTTCTTTGGAAGGACGTCATAGTTGAGAACACTTTCCCTCTTTGATAGACTCACGTTCAGGAGGTAGGTGGGCGTCCTGCAGCGCGTCCGGGGACATCACGTTGCAATCACCCGAGCCAGCCCTCCAGATGCCAGAAAGCCGTCAAGCAAACCACCCATTGGCCGGATCCCTTTCTTGCACCATTATTTCCTCTCTGAATACAAAAATAGCCTCCTTAAGGGAAAACGGAGTTAGTGGGCTGCAAGAAAGACGGTTGCTTTTGGAACCCGCTCAAGCACTTCTGCACAACACGTAATGCGATTGAGTCCGGAATTTCACTGTATAGGATCAGCATTTTGTGAGATCCTTTAGAAAGGCCGTATTGCAGAGGCTAAGTGGTGGGCGATTTATGTGCATTTGACCTGACCCGTTTCACTGCTTAATTTAGATGGACTTTAGGATTTTTTTTTTTTTAATTTTTATTTATTTATGATAGTCACACAGAGAGAGGGAGAGAGAGGCAGAGACACAGGCAGAGGGAGAAGCAGGCTCCATGCACCAGGAGCCCGATGTGGGATTCGATCCTGGGTCTCCAGGATCGTGCCCTGGGCCAAAGGCAGGCGCCAAACCGCTGCGCCACCCAGGGATCCCGGACTTTAGGATTTTAAAAGTCATCCCCTGACACCTCTGTGCGTGCTGTGTGGTTCCCTTTCACTGCAAGGTTGCAGTGACCTTAAACAGTCACGTGAATCACGGTTCATGTGCTTTGAGCCTGTCCTGTCGGTGGAAAGGGAAGAGGGTAAACAGGAAGAAAGGACATCATGGAGCAAAAAGTAGCATATTTTAGAGTAAGTAAAATCAAGCTACACGTGGACTTGACTGGAAAAAGTTTTCAGGACAAACATCCAAGCGTGCAAGCCAACAAGGCCCTGAGACACCCGATCTCTGGTATATTCGTGTGGTTCCCTCCGCAGGTACGTGGGTGACTTAGGGGGGGAATCTCTGTCTCTCCCAGGCCTTGCTCTCTAGTTTCCTTTTGGAGTTTATGCTTTTATCCATCACTGGTCCTGGTCTCCGACCGTCCCAAGAGCTCTCCCAAGAGCCCCGTCTGGTTGAGAGAGCCAATACCCCCTGACGTTAGGCTGCCCTGTTTTTGGCTTTTCTCCTTACTTCTAACCACATTTTAGTTTTTTGACCCCTTTCCAGTGATGTCTCCCTCCCCCTTTTCCTACATGCTAAGTAATTCAGAGCCTAAAGAGGGCAGGAGCGCCTACTGAGGAGAACTGCCCTAGATGAACATTAACGTGACCTCACGGTTCTGTGGTCTGACTTTTCCACCACTGGCCAAGGGTGGTATCTTGGCCTGATCTCCGTGGCAACCACGGGGGCTCTGATGGTGGTGCCATCTTTTCAAAGGCTGTTTGTCTCATGTCGTGCTCTCTGCCCATCAGAAAAGTACTATTTTTTTCCTTTCCCAAATGCCCGTCTGCTAACGCCCTCACCACTGAGTTCCGGTTTCAGATTTCAGATGTGTAACTTCATCCTGGCAGGTGCGGGAAGATGTCATCGGGCAACGCACCTACACCCAGTAAGGATCCCACCGGCCTTCCCACTTGCTGGCTGATGGCTCCCCTCCCACAAGTGGTTGGTTATGCGAGTCGGAGAGGATTTTCCATTTCCTTCACCTTCTTTGTCTTTTCCAATCAGATCCCTCACGGTCCTGAAGCATAAAGTGACCGGTACAGCAGAAGGAAGTTCATTTCGTTTCTCCAGTAATGCCTGGCAAAATTTATTCTCTGATCACACGTTTATTGAATATACTGTGTACCAAGCACAGTTGTAGGAATTGGGGATTTGGAGAGGACTATGTAAAGTCCATGCCCTCCACGGGTTTACAATAAGGTTAGGGAGGATTTGGGGTACGAGGGAACTTGAGATGGCGAAGGCTCCAGGGCAGGAAACTTTGATCAGCTTTGCCAGCTCACGACCAGAGGCCCAGGCCAATACCCAGAGGAGATCTGATAGAGAATGAAGGAGGAAGGACAACTCAGGGAAAGAGAAGACTTCTGAACACTCAAATAATATGAACTTCTCCTCGACTGGAGTGTATCCTAAGGAAAGCGTCAGTACGAATCTCTATCAGCCCGTGGATTCCAAGCCCACCTTGGCTGGCCGCAGAATGTTTAAAAAAGGTGGCGGATTACGTGGACTCCGCGTATCTTTCTAACCAGCATGAATCAAAATCAAGAGGGATTACGCAATATCAGAAAATAATAGTTTTCAGAAACGGAAATGGAAGTTGTTATCTCACAGCATGTGTGTCCTTATAAGAAAGGATGAACTTAAGTTCAAAGCATAGAACGGATCGGAAGGCCTACCCTAATCCTGTGCTAGGCTAACCTACCTCCGCCACTTGAAGTCATGATTTCTACAGCTTTGTCTTCTATTTCACATAGAAAATAGTCCTCCATTTTTAAAAAGAGGAAGAGTAGGAAAGGTCAATGACATCTACATTTTCCTTTTAATCCTTTAATGTCTTTCCATTCGTTATTAAATTAGTTCGGCAGATAAGTTTAACTCCTGATCCTATAATTCAGGGGAAGTCAGTGAACAGATCAGATGTGTGACTTCACCTTGGTTGGTTGTGGGAGAGAGGTCATGGGGCAATGCACCTGCACCCAGTAAGGATCCCATCCGTCTTCCCAGAAGCTGACTGATGGCTCCCCTCCCCAAAGTGGTCCCACTTTGTCAGTTCACAGCCTTGGTCAATAATATTCAGCAAATAGATGCATTTGGCCCAATGGCCCTCTCATAAACTCTTAATCAAACATAATTGATATTACTAAGATGGTGAACAAAGCAGGGATATATTTATGTTCCTGGTAAGGTTTCTTACGTTGGCCAATTTTTGCTGTCAATTATTCATGTGAAGTTTAATCATTTAAAAGTTCAACAGAAACGAATGTGGGTAAACTTTTATCCTCGGTCTTAAAAGCTAATTGATTATCATAGGGTTGTGTATTTTTTTTTCCAGTGTGCTAGATTCATCATTATATTTATATAACGTTAGGTCTATTCCTGAAAGCATTTACTTAGGGAAATACTTGGCATTTACTTAGAGAAATAAAATAAATCTTACTTTTGTTCCCTTGCCCCGATTTTATATTTATTCACCCCACAGCCTGCAACAATCCAAAGGAACGGAGAGTGTGTGCGATGACCAGTAGCTATTTTTGAGAGCTTGTTTGACTAACCTGGTGCACGAATCCTCTCTAAAGAGTGTGGGACCAACACCATTCTCGGAGAAGTGTGCTTCCCCGCGTGGATGTGTATATAGGTGAAATATGCTAAAGAAAGGATAAGCACCAAGGGCAACCCTTAATCTGGAAGAGAAAAAGCAGAACGAGGAAGGGATTATACATTCAAGGGGGTACATGGTCTTGGATCCTGCAGAAGGAATAACCATGTGTTTTTCAGTTTTGACTGGATACTAAGAGAAGAATTATAGATTACATTTATATATATGAACCTCAGGTCTTTCTTTTTAAAAAAAAAAAAAAAAAAACGCCAACAGTGGGGAAACTGTAACGACAGCCTCCATTTTACTTTACTCTGAGATGGTCTGACCCCGATGACCTGAATGCATTTCCACTCTTTCAAGGTTGAAATAAAAAGCAAAGACTGCACAAAACAATAAAACAAAGTTTAAAAAGTTTCTCTTCTTCCTTTTCATTCACCCTTTAATGAAATTGAAATCCTTCCTGAGAAATACCACCACGAACTTGTTAGTGAGGTCAATTTTTCAGATTTGTTTTAGCCCTGTCTTCATAAAACGAGCAAATCTATACTGCGACTGGTGGAGAGAAGCTCCACGGTGGTGGTGGTGGTGGTGGTGGTGGTGGTCATGGGTTTGAATTAGAGATCCCTGAAAATATTAAGAACTAACCTTTGTAAATTATTGTACACTGAGGCAAGTCTGCTAATAGCGCTATCTGTATCTCGGTAGCTGTGTATGCATTTCCCCTCCTCCCAAGGTCACGGAAGCTGGTCCATTGAAAAGAAAACTGAGGATTATCTTGATATGTACCCGAAAAGGTCCACTGGCTATCCTGGCACACTTAGAGCCCACGTCCTCACCGCCTGTCGCAGTTGTACGTGTCGGTGTGTGTTGCCTTCCTACTCCTAATATTCATTTTTTTGACAGGTATTTGATATATAATCTCTTACATATCTTATATACAATATCTGTTAGGAAAGCCCCTGGAAGTGGCCTTTATACCAATAAAGCGTATTGGCTTCCAGTGACCACCTAACCAAATCACTATAAACTTGATGGTGTAAAGTAACAGTTTAATATGACAAATTTATTTTCTTGTAGTTCCTGAAGCTAAAATCCTGGAAGTCCTAAATCAAGGTGTTGGCTGGACGACAGTTCACCTGGAGGTTTGACGACAGACTCAGTCCTTGCCCCCTCCAGCTCCTTCTGGCTGATGGCGTTCCTTGGTTTTATTGGCTTGTGGCCACATCACGCCCATCTCTGCTTCTATCTTCACATTTCCGTGTGTCCTTTATAGGGACACTGGTCATTGGATTTAGGGCCTTGCATAATCTCGGTGGATCTCTCCATCTCAATATCCTTAATTACAGAGGCCCCCCGGGGCTTAAGGGTTGAGTGTCTGCCTTCGGCCCAAGGCTTGACTCCCAGGATCGAGTCCCACTCGGGCTCCCTGCATGGAGCCTGCTTCTCCCTCTGCCTGTGTCTCTGCCTCTCTCATTCTCTCTCTCTCTCTCTGTGTCTCATGAATAAATAAATAAAATCTTTAAAAAAATCCTTAATTACATTTGCAAACACTCTTTTCCCAAATAAGATAATGTTCACAGACTCTGGGGATTAGAATATAGGCATATCATTCAACCCGTTACGCTTTAATATTCATTCAAGTTTTTGTTTCCTAGATAAATCTTGATGTTTATCAAGTATATAAGTGTGTAAATCTGTATTTTATTTTATTTATTTTATTTTATTTTATTTTATTTTATTTTATTATTTTATTTTATTTTTGTAAATCTGTCTTTTAAAGGCCAATCTTTCTTTCTTTTTTTTTAAATTGTCTTTAGTCTCTTCCTATTGTTGCTCTTAGTGCCTCCAGTTAAGAGCACACAGTGAGGGATGCCCAGGTGGCCCAGTGGTTGAGCGTTTGCCTTTGGCTCAGGGCGTGACCCTGGGTCCTGGGATCGAGTTCCTCATTGGGCTTCCCGCAGGGAGCCTGTTTATCTCTCTGCTGGTATCTTTCTCTCTGTTCTCTCATGAATAAATAAATAAAATCTTAAAAAAAAAAAAAAAGAGCACACAGTGATCACCTCAACTAGTTTGTAGACTGTTAGGCCCATGATCCTGGGTTTTCATTTTGTCAGGAACCATTTTTGACAAGCTTGCTGCCACCTTAGAGTTCAAATACAATAAACAGTAACTAATTCTTCTTAAAAAGAGTCACCTCTAGTCATTAGATATTTAACACTTTTAGCTAGTTCATCTATGAGCCCATTGCCATCCTGAACACACACACACGAGTTTGCTGCCCTTTATCTTTCTTTTATAGTTGCCTCAGTTTGATATTTTTCATAGATATCAATTTTACTAGTTGTTTATTTTTATTTTTTTAAATTCTTTTAAGGTTTTATTTATTTATCCATGAGAAACACAGAGAGAGGCAGAGACCCAAGCAGAGGGAGAAGCAGGCTCCATGCAGGGAGCCCGATGTGGGACTCGATCCCGGGACCCCGGGGTCACATCCTGGGCCAAAGGGAGATGCTCCACCACTGAGCCACCCAGGAGCCCCTTCCCAATTGTTTAAAACAAAACTTACTGAAATACAGGATACCTCCTCAACAATGAAAGAATTGAATGCATATTTAGTGCTTCTGACCACGTAAATGTTGTTAGAAGCTCAGCCAAGTTTTTTCTTTTGTTTTTTTCCTACTTAATAATCATCTTGGATTTTTTTTTCCCCATTTGCTTTCAACTTCCTGGGGAGTTCGACCCTCTCGTCAGTATTGTACAACACACAGCATAACGGATCAGCTTCATTTATTTACGGCATCTTCATTCCTTCCACCCCTCCATCCGTCTGCCCCAGGCTGCTGCACTGAGGTTGTGGGACTTCGCCGCCACCCTGAAGGCCCGAACGAGGTGGTTAAAAATGGCCTTTCTCCTGCTTCTGCTCTTTCTTCTTTTTAGTCTATATTTGTTTTTATCTCTGCCCTTCTACCTTCTAGTAGGGGCTTTCCTCGGGGGCTCGAGCCCCTTGGCTGTCAGCTGGTACGTAAGAGTGGGCCGCTCTCAAGCTTGGAAGTCTCAGGTACAGTTGGGTATCTCAGATTTAGAACCTTGTTCTAGGTTGACTCGTAGACGTTAGTAGTAACCCTGAAATATTTGTTTTCCATGATCTTTGTGTAATTCACTTCTGCTTTATCTAAACTCCTGCCCAAAGTTTACACAACCCATTGTCATCAGGCACTTTCTTACATCCCCTCCCCTCCCCTGTTCACTCTGCTCTGTGCAGCTGGGCCTTCTTGTTGTTCCTCCACCTGCCAGGCTGGCTCCTGCCTCCTGGACTTTGCACTTGCTGCCCTCCTTCCCTGGACTTCTCTTCTCCAGACCTTTGCACAACTGCTCCACCTCACCATTCTGTCCTCGATCCGCTCGCAGTATGGAGGCTTTGCCTGACCTCCCCGGTCAACACCGTGGCCCCTTACTCCCCCGCCATTTCTTCACAGGATTAGCAGTAGGCTTATATTCTTTATCTGTTCACTTGTTTATTGTTTATCTCTGGCATGAGGATTGAAGCTTCGCTTTGTCTTGTTCAAGCACCCTTCCTTAGGACATAGAGTCGTGCCTACCACCCAGTAAATTTTTGTTCAAAGGGCACACGACTCACATAATATCTTCCCTGGAGAACAAGTATTTCGACAAAGAAAGTACAGTTGGGGATGACAACAAAAGTGCTTTTCTAACACTTTATTCTGGATTTCCAGGTTAAATATCCTTTAAAGTGCTCTTCTCCCACGAGAAGCCAACTTCATCAACATGTACAGTATGTGTAGAAACTAATTTCATCGACATGTATATAGTATGTGTAGAAAAAAAATTTTATGATAGAAATATTGTCCAGTTAATAACTCAGTTCAATAAAAAAATATGTAAGCAACTTGTATATACCATGCACTGTATTTGCATGGTATATACATGCAAGTATATAGTTGCCAAGATTATAAAACAGTTTTATATTATATTACCAGTTTACCAAGATTATAAAACACCAGCTTATGCGTGAAACAAATAACTATCTCATAACAAATAAGTCAGAACTTAAGTAGTCTTGAAAATAGGTGATAAATAAATTTAAATAAATTAAGTATTTAAGTAATCAAAAAATATGTTGCTAGATTGTTACTAGCAGTGATAGCACACTAGTCAGGGTAATCCAGCAACAGAGAATCAGTAGTAAGTATGTGTGTGTATAAGAAGATGGGGCGTGCGGAGAAACTTTTAGGGAATTGGGAGTTGGCTTACAGAATTATGGAGGCTGTGGCAAGATTAAAACCTAGAGGGTGTGTGGGCCGCTGGAGACCCAGGAAGAATGAACGTCGCAGGCCAAGGGTGAATAGAGCTGACTGGCAGGATTTCCTCTTCTTTGGGGGAGGCCAATCTTTCCCCTTTAAGTCTTCAGCTGATTGGATGAGATCCACCCACGTCATGGAGGATGCTCTGCTTTCCTCAAAGGTGACTGTTTTAAACATTAACCTAATCTAAAAATATTTCCATGGAATCTGGAATAACGTTTGAGCAACTATCTAGTACTATGGCTTGGCCAAGTGGACATGACAAGTAACCATCACAGATAATAATAATAATAGCAAGAGTTCTGACCTGAATAATTTTATTCTCATGTTACTGCTAGTTGCATTCTTGATACTGGATAAAAGTGGTTTATGAGGGGCGCCTGGGGGGCTCAGTGGGTTAAGCATCTGCTTTCAGCTCAGGTCATGATGCTGGGCTCCTGGGATGAGCCCTGCACCAGGCGCCCTGCTCCCGTCCTCCCCCCTCCCTCCCCTTTCCTTCCTCCGTCCCTCCTCCCTGCCCCCCCTGAGCTCCCTTGCACGCGCACTCTCTCGAATAAATAAAATCTTTTGAAAAAAGTGATTTATGAAAACTTTGATTTTCATTTATGCTGTGGAAGAGTCTCCATTAACTATACCAAATAACTAGAGGTTAAAAAAAATAAAAACACCTTAGCATCCATTTAAGGAGGTCGTCTAATCACTTTTTATACAAGTCAAAATAAACAATTAAAAAACTATGCAGTTGGGCAGCCCGGGGGGCTCAGCGGTTTAGCGCTGCCTTCAGCCCAGGGCATGACCCTGGAGACCGGGGATTGAGTCCCACGTCGGGCTCCCTGCATGGAGCCTGCTTCTCCCTCTGCCTGGGTCTCTGCCTCTCTCTCTCTCTCTGTGTCTCTCATGAATAAATAAATAAAATCTTTTTTAGAAAAAAGCTATACAGTTAAAATATGAGGCAAGAAACTCCTTATAGGAAAGAGTTTTTGTGTCTTGTTTATTGCCAGATAATTTTTTTTTTTAGCTATTAAATCCAATCGATTAGGAGCTGGTTATTATCATCATTTATGAAGAAGCAGTAAGAACATTTCTTGCAAAGCTGTGGGCAGATCTATATTTTCCCCCAACCTACACTGTTTATTTTTGTCCCATGGGAGCTGTTAACAATCACCCTGCATTTATAAAAGTACAGAATTTTATCTCTATCAAATTTTACCACCTCCTGTGAAAGTGATAGATAAGAACACAACCAGCAACAGAACTGAACACACGCAAAACAGACGCATTGCATATTGTTGTGCCCACGCCACAGTGGATGTGAAGGCGTTAAATAATAATCCCGCGGCAAAAGAGGACTTAGTTGTTTTAGAAATACAGCATCATAGCTGTGCATTCCATTTTGAATCCAGAACCAAATCAGCAAGCGACTTTTCCTACCAAGAGGAGCCTATTACCACTTACCCTAACTCAGCAACAGGGTAGAGAACATTCTACCCAGAGAAAGAAACACAGATGTCGGAGAGACAGTACTTAGAAAAGAGACAGAGCCTCAGGGCTGAGCTAAGAGAAATACTAGACATGCAAGTGCCACTTTCTCTCTGTGTGTGAACTTGGGCAAGTCATTAACTTCCTTGACCCTCAAGCTCCTCCTTAGTAAAATGGGAATAATACTACTTGCCTCATAGTGTTGTCAGGGTTCAATGAGATAAAATATCTATAATGGGGAACTTGTGTTTGTGGTCATGCAGCATCTCATCTTTTGAGGCCCTGCTTCGCCACTACTATCTGTGACTCTAGAGGGCTGTTGGGGAGATCCCCGGGTGGCTCAGCAGTTTGGTGTCTGCCTTTGGCCCGGGGCGCCATCCTGGAGACCCGGGATCAGGTCCCGTGTTGGGCTCCCTGCATGGAGCCTGCTTCTTCCTCTGCCTGTGTCTCTGCCTCTCTCTGTGTCTCTATGTCTATCATGAATAAATAAAAAAATAAATAAAAAATAAAATTTTTAGAGGGCTGTTGGTCACAGGGCCCCACACCACAGCATCAAGTATAGGCAGAGGCTCAAGGCAAGGTAATCAGAATCTCTATGCAGACCTCTGAATCCTAAGTGGAGACAAATTGAGATGCGTGCATTCTATGAGAGGTGTTGCCGCGGAGATCGGGGGAGCCATTCTGTTACCAGCTCTTTCTAAAACTTGATTGTTCAATTTTTCCTTTGATTCTGTAAAGAGAACGACACTCTTGCTCAAGTTGGCCATGTCATTATCTATTGCTTGTAACCCAAGAATCCATAATAATATAGAATATAAATTACTTAGCACATTTGCCTAGTAAATGCTTAAAAGTAGTTTTTATTACTACTGGAAAATTTGGAGAGTTCAGGGTGGGAAAAAGTCAGCTAAGTAGTTCTAATCACAGAATGCCGTCAACAAGACGTTTGGTGTTTTTGTTTTGTTTTGTTTTGCTTTTTCCCCTTTTTTTTCTAGTGTGGGTGCTACGGTCTTCTCTCAGAAGAGTAGGATGTAGAAAGAATGTTCTATTGGCCTGGTGGGGAGTGTTGGGAGATTGGATGACTAGGTTCCAGTCCTGGGTCTAGAACCAACTCATATTATGGCTTTGTTTCATTCTGTTCTGTTTTTTAAAGGTTTTATTTTTAAGTAATCTCTAATCTCTACACCTAACATGGGGCTCAAACTTACCACCTTGAGATCAAGAGTCACATGCTTCACAGACTGAGCCAGGCACCTCTCGTCTCCTAACTTTGGAAAGTCATACAGCTTCTCCGGCTCTTTATCCATAGTGTTGAGTGCACTGGATTGAATGATCTAAGGTGATTCTACATTGGGTTGTTGGCACATTTAACTTTAGTATTAAGCACATTCTTTTGCAGAACCTGATAAGCTGATGTAAAAATTCACATGGAATTGCAAGAGACTCTAAGTAGCCAAAACAACCTTGAAGAAGAGCAAAGCTCTTCTCACATTCCCTGATTTCAAACCTGACTACAAAGTGTAGGATTGAAGCAGTGGAATTCTGGCATAAAGACAGACATATAGGCCAACACAATAGAACAGAAAGTACAGAGCTAAACCCCTACATGTATCATCCAATGATTCCGACAAGGGTGCCAAGACCATTCAGTGGGAGAAAGAATAGTCTTTTCAAAAAATGGCACTGGGAAATGTTAATTTAAATGTCATATTAAAACTTAACTCAAGGGGCACCTGGGTGGCTGTCAGTTAAGTGTCTGACTCTTGATTTCAGCCCAAGTCATGATTTCAGGGCTGAGATCAAGCCCTGAGTCAGGCTCCATGCTGGGCATGGAACCTGCTTAAAATTCTCTCTCCCTCTCCCTCTGCCCTCCTCCATCTCTCTCTCTCTCTCTCCTCATCTCTAAAATAATTTAAAAATTAACTCAAAAATATATTTAAAAAAACCCTAAACATAAGACCTAATACTTAAAACTATTAGAAGAAATTATTATTTTTTTTAAAATTTTTATTTATTTATGATAGTCACAGAGAGAGAGAGAGAGAGAGAGAGGCAGAGACACAGGCAGAGGGAGAAGCAGGCTCCATGCACCGGGAGCCTGACGTGGGATTCGATCCCGGGTCTCCAGGATCGCGCCCTGGGCCAAAGGGAGGCGCCAAACTGCTGCGCCACCCAGGGATTCCACTATTAGAAGAAATTATAAGGCAAAGTTTCATGGCATTGGATTTAGCAATGACTTCTGTAATATGGCATTGAAGGCAGAGGCAACACAAGAAAAAGTAGACAGATTGGACTTCACACAAATTTAAAAATTTTGTGCATCAAAAGACATTGCCAACGAGTAAAAAAGGCAACCTATAGAATGGGAGAAAAGGTTTGCAAATTACATATGTGATAAAGAATTAATATCCAGAATATATTCAGAACTCCTAAAAATCAACAACAAAAAGCAAACAGTACAATCCAAAATCGGCAAAGAACTTGAACAGACTTTTTAAATTTTTTTTATTCATGAGAGACACAGAGAGAGAGAGGCACAGACACAGGCAGAGAGAGGCAGAGGGAGAAGCAGGCTCCATGCAGGGAGCCCGACGTGGGATTTGATCCCGGGTCTCCAGGATCACGCCCTGGGCCGAAGGCAGGCGCCAAACCGCTGAGCCACCCAAGCTGCCCAGAACAGACATCTTTTTATAAAAAGTATCAAATGGCCAATAACCATGTGAAAGATGCTCAACATCACTAGTCATTAAGAAAATGCAAACCAAAACTACAATGCGATACCACCTCCCATGCATTGGGATGGCTACTACTATCCAAAAACCAAAAACAAAACCAAAAACAGAAAATAAAAAAAAAGATAAAAAAAATAAACAGAAAATAAAAAGTATTGATGAGGATGTGGAGAAATTGAAACCCTCACGCACTGTTGGTGGGAACGTAAAATGGCACAGCCACTGTGGAAAACAGTGTGGCAGTTCTCAAAAAATTAGGAGTAGACTTACCATGTGGTCTAGCAATCCATTTCTACATGTGCACCCAAGAGAAGTGAAGCAAGATCTCAAAGAGGTACTGGTACATCCATGCTCCTAGCAGCATTCACAAAAACTAAAATGTGGAAGCAACCTACGTTCCATCGACAGATTGGATAGATGGGCAGAATGTGGTAAGTGTGCGCGCAAGGACGTATTACTCAGTCTTAGAAAGGAATGAGATTTTAACACATGCTACAACACAGATTCGCCTTGGAGACATTACGCTAGGTGAAATAAGCCAATTGCAAAAAAAAAAAAAACTCGCAGGTGCTTGAGGTGGTCAAACTCACAACATAGAACGGTGGCTGCCAAGGGGGGTGGGAAGGGGCAATGGGGAGTTAGTGTTTAATGGGTGTGATTTAGTCTTGAAAGATGATAAGAGTTCTGGAGATAAGCAGAGGTGGTGGTTGCACAACCACGTGCATATGCTTCATATCACTCAACCACACCCTTAAACATGGTTGAGATAGTAAATTTTATGTTATGTGTGTTTTATCACAATAAAAAAAATGCAAGAAAAGGGAGACTAGAGAAGTGCAGTTCTCGCAGTGACTGGAGAGCAGAAACTTGGAACGAGCTCTAGAACGTCCACGTGGGAATGCCAGTCCTCAGCCTGGACTATGTTAGTGGCAATAGGACAATGGCCTTGCTACCCATAGGAATCTGTATTTTTTCACTACATGGATATATTACAATCTTGCTCAGATCTTCCCCCTACCCACCTTTGTTAAGCTATAAAAATCGTAAGATATTTGATAAAAATCATAAGATACTTAAAGTGTACAGCATGGGGTGCTTGGGTGATGCCAGGAGTGAAGCGTCTGACTCTGGGTTTCGGTTCAGTTGGTGATCTCAGAGTCGTGAGATCGAGCCCTACACCAGTCTCCATGCTCAACATGGAGTCTGCTTGAGATTCTCTCTCTCTGTCTCTCTCAAATAAAGAAATAAATATTTGTAAAAGGGTACAATGTGATGACTTGATATATACACGTATTATGAAAGGATTTTTCCATCAAAGTTAGTAACACTTCCATCTCGTCACATATTTATTTCTTTTTTCCAGTGACAACATTTAAGTTCTACTCTCTTAGTGAATTTCTTTTTTTTTTCTTTTTTTTTTTTTCTCTTAGTGAACTTCGATCGTACGATACAGTGCTATCAGCTGGGTCGCCACGGTGTACATCAGTTCTCACACACTCTTCATCCCATAACAGGAAGTGCATATTCTTTTACCAACCTCTCCCTAGTTCCCCCACTCCAGCCCCTGGCAACCATTTTTCTGCTCTTTTTTCCTAGGAGTTTGATTATTATTTTCTCCTTTTTAAAGATTTCACATCTAAGTGAAACGAGTAAGCGCATTTCTTTTTCTCTCTCTGGCTCACTTAGCACAATGCCCCCCCAGGTTTATCCATGTTGTTGCAAATAATAGTGTTTCTTTCTTTTTTTAAGGCTGAGTAATCCACCATGGTCGATACACATGAGTATTTTCTTTATTCACTCCTTTGTCGATAGACACTTGGGGTGTTTCCATACCCTGGCTGTTGTGAATGCTGCTATAAACACGAGAATACACATATTTCTTGAGATAATGGCTTTGCGTCCTTTGGATTTTTACCATAAGTTATTAGTTCTAATTTTAATTTCTTGAGGAATCTCCAAACTGTTTCTCCTAGTGGCCAAACCAGTTAACATTTCTACCGCAGGGTTCCTGTTTTTCTACATCCTTGTCAACGTTAGTTACCTCTTGTCTTTTGGGTAATCCTAACAGTTGTGAGGGGATTCCTTATTGTGGATTTGATTCCCATTTCCCAAATAATTAGTGATGTTGAATACGTTTCATGCACCTGTTTGCCATTTATATATGTTTGTTGGAAAAATGTCTGTCCAAGTCCTTTGCCCATTTTTAATTGGGTAATTTGGGCTTTTTTGCTATTGAGTTGTATGAATTCCGTGCATCTTTTTGATATTAACTACTTTTATATTCGATACGCAGATATCTTCTCTCCTTCCATAGGTTGCCTTTTCATTTTGTTGACAATTTTCTTTGATGTACGGCAGCTTTTTAGTTCGGTGTATATTTTTATTTTACTTGTTATTTTTACTTTGGTTGCCTTTGGTTTTAGTTTCAAACCCAAAGGGTTGAAGACAAGTTTGAAATTACCTCTGCTCGATCAAGAGCTGGATAGAGTCTGGACCAGAGAGACAGATTCAGGAAGATGTGAGGATGTTTCACGGAGACAGAACCTTGGCAAGACCTCACCTCATTTTCATTAACTCATCCTGTCTTCATGCTGTTGATTCAGTTTTAAGAACAATGGGACAGAGTGAAATCTAACTCTTGGGCCTTCACCTGATAAGTGGCAATTGATGTTTGGTCTCTTGTTCCAAATTCCCGGTTGAAATAAAGGTCTAAACTGAAGGAAAATTTGTCCATAATTTAAAAAAAAAAATGGTTTTACAGTTTATTCATTCAATGGTTCCTAAATTACCCTGCGTTTTCAGGTCACCTTTCCCTTCATCCAGATCCTTGGTGTGGGCCCCTGCCGTCTTGTGTGCTTTGGGGAAGAAAGCGCCCTTCCTCCTCCCCCATGTTTCCACGTCTTTCTGATCTCTTATTATTCATAGTTTCTGTGCTGCCTAAATCCGTAGTTCCTGCTTCTGCTCTTGAGTCCTGCAGCTGTCACCTTTGCCCCGCATCATGCCACATGAGTGCACTGCTCTTCCTCCTGCACCCACTAGGGCACCCGCTAAGGCACCCCCGACCCCGGGGTTTTTATAAACCAGCTATCCACCTAGGGCTTAAGGCCAATAGGGCCATACCAAAGGTCATTTATTCCATTTAGTAAATAGATTTCAGCACCATCTGCATCTACACATTTCCTAGGTGCTGGGCATTAAGCACTGAACAATAAAGATAGAAATCTCTGTCTTCATGTTGCTTATATTTTGTTTGCAACCAAGACAATAAGTAATTTTAAAAACTCCATTAAGGCTGCAATTCACTTTCTTTGTTAGACAAGCAGTTCCATGACTATTTAAGAATCTAGGGGGAGGGAGGCCTGGGTGGCTCAGTGGTTGGATGTCTGCCTTGGGCTCAGGGTGTGACCCTGGGGTCCCGGGATCGAGTCCCACGTCGGGCTCCCTGCATGGAGCCTGCTTCTCCCTCTGCCTGTGTCTCTGCCTCTCTCTCTTTCTCTGGGTCTCTCATGAATAAATAAATAAAATCTTAAAAAAAGAAAAAAGAATCCAGGGGAAAACTGGGCTTGGTTGCTTACTCTTCCCCACAGCCCATGTCTCTGAAGAACAGGAGAACCCAGGAGAGAGAAAGGCCTCGGCGGAGACGCCTGATGGCACCGCCGCTGCAGCACGGGCCTGGCTCCTCCTTGGAGGCAGCGGCTTCCCTCACAGGCCCGGGGAGGCCAGGGGCGAGGCGTGGCCCTGGGGGTCTTTGCTCCAGTCCCACTGCAGGTGGGGGTGGCCGGCAGGCGCCTTCCTCCCCGGGTGCAGGGCCTCCCGCGCTCCTGCCGAGGACGGTGGCGGCTCTTCTTTCCTGCAATGCCCTCAGTTCCCAGCTCAGGACAGCCCTGTTAGGGAGCGTCCTTCCTCCTAATGATCTTAGTAATTTAGAGATGCCGTTTTCCCTCCGTGTTGTAACTAACCCAGATAATTTCGAATTTGGTGTATTTTGTTATGAAACAGGGTAGAAAAAAGGAGGTTCTCCAACCAGACACAGGCTGGTGGTGGGGCAGGGGGCTCCGTGGTCTCTGGCAGAGACAGATCCCAAGCCCCATTTTAATTCGAGGTCCACAGACGCCCTCGCCAGAAGGATGGTCTGGCTTGTGCTTTTTCCCCCAGCCCGTTCTCACTTTCCATTTAAATCTTTTTTTCTGAAGTTTCTTTCCCAATTCCAGAATTCTAATCCTTTTCCTCCCCCGACTTCCAAGGGAAAATTGGGGGGAAAAAACACCTTAATCATGCAGATAATTTTATGTCTTCACCATCCCAACTATTCCAATTCCAGCTGAGCTCCCAGGTCCACCTTCCTATAAATAAGGAGGCCTGAAGGCAAGGCCGTGAGGCGCGGCTGCCCGGGGCCTGGAAGCCAGCTCGGGTCAGCTCCCTTAAGAGCAATTTTTGTTTCCTGTTACAAACGCGCTGCAGCCAACACCCGAGGGGAGGTTTTGGCGTCGGGACAGATGGGCTTCGGGTGGAGGGATATACAATTTCAAAAGATTTGGGGGCGACGGGCTTTTGCCTAGAGCAGTGGGGATGGAGAATCGGAGATGATGGGAGATTTTCAGCCGACGGTGGATAAGATTTTCTTTTGCAGCCGGGGGGGGGGGGGGGGATACGTGGGAATGAAAAGGACAGTAGACGCGTATCTGGCTTTCGAGATGCTGAAACGCAGACTCAGAAGAGACACTACCTGCTTCCAGATCCCGACTGGCCTATGCGGGTGGACCCGACACAGCTCCTACCCAGACAAACCAGTTTTAACGGATACATTTTGGAGGAGCCGCGTTCACTGACAGCGTCCGCCCCGTGGTCCCCGAGGGTCAGGCCACAGCGGGACGCCCCAAGACTGCAGCTGCTTTGCTGGGAGAATAAGACAATGGGGGGGGGCGGCTGGGGGTCTCCTTTTCCCCAACTCTATCGTGAAGGCGTAGGCCTGGGTTAGTTGTGAGATCCTCCTCACTTCCCGCCTAGCGTGAAAGGTCGCAGGAACAGAAGGCTCTACAGTGAGGGGTTGTGCTCGTAACACGCGGGGCACACGGGGCGAGTGAAGGCGGGTGAGTAGGTGGGGGGTCGGTGGGTCCCAGGGCCAGTGTTGGGCCCGAGCCTCCCGCCGGCCTGTGTGGCAGCGTCCAGCCAGCGGCCGGTGGCCGACGTCGCTCAGCCTCAGCGCACTGGGCCGGACCCGGCGCGGCTGCCCAGGCCTGTGTGCACCGCTCGGCGCCAACGGGCACGGGCAGCGGCGGGCAGGGGACCCCGGCGGGCAGGGGACCCCGGCAGGCCCGGCACGGCTGCGGCTGCACCACAGCAGCTCGGCCGCCACCTCCACGCTGAGCACCGCCTCGGGCCCCAGCCGCACTGCATCTGACGTTACCAGGGATCTCCTAAAAACCCCAAACTACGGACATGTGGTCGGGCCCAGCCTCGCCAAACACGGCGATTGACCTCGCATGAGCCACGGCCTGGGTGTTTGGGACCCTAATGCTCCCGGGCAACTGCGGCGTGGGACACAGGTGGGGACCCGGCTGCAAATTAACAGTGGGGAGGTTTAGCTTCCGAACAGTCACCTCGTGCCCGCCGGGGGCCCCCCACGCAGCCTGCTTTGTCCCCTCCTGTAGGCGACCAGGACATGCCCACGTCCGGGCCTCCTGTGCGAGGGAGACGTTTGGTGCACAGTCGCTCTCCAGGCCTTGGGACCTTGTAGCCTCCTAATCTCTGTGCTCTGTCCCCAAGCCGGAATAAGTCACCTGAGAAAGTGACACGGGCGTTTCTTTACTTATGCTCCAGAGATCTCACGAGGAGTATATAGGTCTTGCCTTATTACAAAACTAATTTCTGAAAAAGGAGAAAAGATCCCTGCCGAGACTCCCCTTCTGTCCCTCACTCTCCCTTTGCTGTCCCTCCTCTTGCTCTATGAAATGGGACTGATTTGGGGGTAATGCTGTGCAACAGCAACCACCAACATCTAATTTAATGATCTCCGTGGCGTCTTTTACACACCGACGTCCATAGAGGCAATAAAGAGTTAAACTCCTAGGTAACTGCAGAAACACTTTAAAAAAAAATTCTGGGCAGCCCCAGTGGCGCAGGGGTTTAGCGCCGCCTTCAGCCCAGGGCGTGATCCTGGAGACCCGGGATCGAGTCCCACATTGGGCTCCCTGCACGGAGCCTGCTTCTCCCTCCGCCTGTGTCTCTGCCTCTCTCTTCACTCTCTCTGAATGAATGAATAAATAAAATCTTTTTTAAAAAAATAAATAAAAAAAATAAATAAAAAAAATTCTTAATGCCTTGCTGGGCTTTCTGATTAAAGATGCAAGCTCAAGTCGTGTGAAGGAGGGTGAGCACGTACCTCTAGTGGGTCATGTGGTCACTACTAAACACAGATTACGAAGGTCAACGATTTTATTGACTTTTCCCCAGGGTAGGCCTACCTATGAAACCGTATGTGTAATGCAATAAATTTTTTTAAGATTTTATTTATTTATTTATTTATTTATTTATTCATTCATTCATTCATTCATTCATTCATGAAAATACACAGAAGAGGAGAAGGAGAGAGAGAGGCAGAGACACAGGCAGAGGGAGAAGCAGGCTCCATGCAGGGAGCCCGACGTGGGACTCGATCCCGGGTCTCCAGGATCATGCCCTGGGCTGAAGGTGGCCCTAAACCGCTGAGCCCCCCCGGGCTGCCCACAATAATCTTACCTTAATGTGAAATAGTAAGATTCTGTTTTCATCTGATGTTTTCTTTGTGATTTTCCAAAATCATTAAACCACCGTAAACGTGAGATCACACATGCTTAGCCCACCTTGAGCAAAATGGTTTTTTGGAGAGTGAGGTCGGGGTAGAGGGTTGGTGGGCTACTTGGAAGAGGAGTGGGAGGAATTTTAGGCAAGTCTTCCACCACAGCCCAGGCTGCACCCCAGAGCTTCCCCGCGGGGTGCCTTGGCACTGAATCTCGATGCTGTAATACTGGTCCCACCGCCTACGGGGCTGCTACCCGCACCAGATGTGTTGCCTCTGGCTGACGAGTCTCCGAAGCTTGCTCACCTCTGTATGCCGTGCAAATATGATCATTTTTCCTGTGTGTCAAAATGAGAAAAAGGGCAAAGCACTGTTTAGATGGCGCTATCTTTTCAGAGTTTTATATTAGTATCATTAGAGTTTTTTGGGGGGTGGGATGGAGGGAGGTATATAACCTTGGATTATTCTAATAGAGAACCAAAAAAAAAAAAAAAAAAACCCAAAGAATTCCCAACCATTTCCAAAGGTCATCTAATTTTAAGACATCCTTTTTAATTATGGAGGAATACAAAATTAGAGTTTGTTGTCCAAATTATATGATAGAGGGATGATGACTCTGCAGTACATTATAGTATCAAAAAACCTGGGCTTTCTCAGCTTGGAAGGGCTATTATTATGGATGATTCATTTAGGTCAGAGAAATCCCATTTCAGGGCATCCTTGAAAATATAATTAATATAACTGTACTCACGGATTTAGGAGCGCTTGGTACGCTTTCAGCTGCAAATAACGTCTTCTACACCAAAAAAGAAATTATGTCCTTCTTTCTCTTTTTCTAGGTTTATGTGTTGCTAGGTTTCACTTGAACTTTCCTTCAACCTTGAAAATAAATTGGGAAGAAGAAATATGTTTAGGGTGGAGACTGAAATAAGTAATGTAGAATTCCAAGTCGGGGTGAAAGTAAAATAATTCATCGGTTTGGGGACAGGATGTGGTACAAAGAGGAAGACGATGGGAAGGCTGTCCGGAAGCCAGAATTTGGGTTCGAATGCTAAAATTTTAGAACTTGAAACAACCTTAGACATTTTAAATGAGAAAACTGAGGGCCATAAAAGATCGTAGATTATAGTTCAAGGGTAGAGTGAAATTGCGTGTTTCAGCGGGAGACCTTCACAGACAGACGGCCCCGCCCTTCGGGCTGGGTGAGTCTCTCCGGTATTAATCCTGCTAAAATCCTGGGATTTTAAAGAGACATCTGGAAACGCCAGCGTTCCAGTTTGGCACCAAGAGGCTGCCTCCTTCCAAATATTTCCTCTTGAATCAAGTAACTGCTGCCCCACCTACTCCTCTTCGTCTTCTCTCCCGCCTGCCCGGCTCTCTCAAAAATGTTTCTCCCTTTGTATTTTTTCGCATACAGATCGCTTTTTCTTGAAAAGACCGAAACCTCTTCTGAAGCAAGATTTGGGTCTTCATCGTTGTCTTTTAGGACACGACGTAATACTTTGAACCTCCTAGTTGGTTATTAAATATTTGTTAAGTAGACAAACAAAAAAATGTCTAACAGCAAAGACCTGAAATCAATCCAAAAGTAAAAAACAAAGTGAAAACCACCCAAACAGGGAAACGAGCAACGCAATGGGCTCGCACTTCCCTGTCACTGAGGCAGGGAGCGCGGCCGCCGGGACACCTGCAGGCCGGGCCCCTCCAGCCTCCCTGGAGGGTCAGCTGTTGCTCGGATGGCCTTCCCGGAGCATCCCGACCTTTGCCACTTGGCTCGCGACAACCACCGGTGCACAGGAAGCCTTGCTTTAGCTCCTTCTCCGCATGCGGGCTCCTCCCGGGCACCGTGGCAGATTCTCACCACTAAAGGGGTTTAAAGATGACAGAGTGACCGGGGACATTCATCTCCCTCCCGAGAGCACCTGGAAATGATGCTAAAGAAAAGGGAAAAAACCGCAGCGGACAAAAGAGACTGGAGACAGGACCTCCGTGGGGGGAAGGTCAGCCAGTGTCTAACTAGGGGCAAGTGCGTGCGGTGGTAGTGGGGTTAAGGGGCCGAGTTTAGGAGCAACTCGGGGGGGGGGGGGGGGGGGGGGTGGGGCCAGGAAGTGCCGGGAGGGGCGGGCCTGAGGGAGCCCGGGGGTGGGGGGTGGCCCGCGGCTCCCTCCCAGCCTCGGCCTGCACCGGCTCCCTGGCAGCAGCTCCTCGGGGCTGCTCTGGGGCCACCAGGCCGCAGCCGCCAGGCCTGGCCCATGCCCCGGGACACTCCAGACCAACCACAGAGCCATGGCGTGGCCAAATGGACTATTTTATTTTTGCCTGGCACTCTAGAGTTTTCCAAAAGCCTCCCCAGGCCCGTCCTGCCATCTGAGGCCCAAGGGGTGTCGTGCTCCTCCAAGGCCCGGGCCGATGCGGCCCCTGCTGGGCCCACCCCAGGAAAGGTCCCGGCCAGTGGGGCTCAGCTCCGGGGGCCCCAAGGCCGTGCCAGGGCCCCAAGTCCTCATGCTCCCGGGCCGAGCCACCCTGAGCACCGGCGGACGAGCTAGGTGCCCGCTCGGGGCCAGCACCGGCCACAGGACCTTCTGCGCAGGTGATGTGGGTTCCAGCTCGGCTGTTCGCTGCGGTAGCTTCTGGCCGCTCGTGGAAACGGGGCCGCTGCAACCGAGGAACACAGTTGTCACCTTCTCTATCCTTCCTTAAACTTGAATTTAAACAGTTACCAGGGGCTGGTGGCACAGAGCTCTGGACTTACCCCGACGTTCGGGTCCAAGTTGCACTGGTTTCTGAGACGCAGGTGGAAGGCACTTCTCTAGATCTTCGTATTTAGTGTGGCCGAATTCATGCTCCCTCGGGATGACAGCATGTCCCTCTGTGCTCAGGTGCATTCACGCGGGCACAGTGATGCAACCCCGGGCTCCCTGGCCCGTGACCACGCACGCTCCTGCCAAGGTACGTGCTCCCAGGGACGGAGCTCCGGCCTGCACCGGGCCGCACACCAGAGCTGCTGAACCGGGCAGGGTGGCGCTTCTCTGCACGCCACGCGGCCACTGGCAGGGCAGTCACGTGAGAGGGCACACGCCATGACCCCGGGGTCCCGGGATCGAGTCCTGCGTCGGGTCCCCGCATGGAGCCTGCTTCTCCCTCGGCCTGGGTCTCTGCCTCTCTCTCTCTCTCTCTCTCATGAATAAATAATAAAATAAAATAAAATAAAATAAAATAAAATAAAATAAAATAAAATAAAATAAAATAAAATAAAATAAAATAAAACATACATAAATGGCACACGTCATAGGAAACTTGAGCAGCTCAGCCCGACCCGCGCTCCACCGCTGGGCTACAGCCTTAGCAGATCCTGCCGCTTGGAGCATCTCGAGGCCAGAAGCGGCTCAGAGACCAGCGAGGACGTGAGGGAGGAGGGTCTCTTCCACTCCCTTGGGTGTTAACTCCCCACGTTGCAAATCGGTGGAGCGCCTCGGCCTTATGCTCCCCTCGCTCTTCTGGGCCTTTGATAATCGTAAATAATTACGGCTCGATTTCCTTTTGAACTAAAGTAGCTTCACTTATGAATATCTGCTGCTTGAGTGCCTTCCTGCTTTCTCCTCTGACCTTTTCTTTCTTCCAGTTGCTTTTGTTTCCCCTTGAAGTCACCTAAATTTCCAGCACTCCCTCGTCCCCCTCCGTTGTAGCCGGTGACCTTGCTTCTGATTTCATGGGGATTATAGAAGCTCCTAGGAAAGTGCCTCCTCTTCCAGCGTCACACCCGCGCCCCAGCCCTGGCGTGTCTCCCGGGTGCGCTCGGCTGCCCCCTGTGATGCGCCTCTGCCCCCCGAGCCCAGGCCCCCGCGGACACCTGCAGGCCCGGCTCTGCTGGGCGGCTGTGGGCTGCTGCTTCAGAAATGATTCTCTCTTTCCCATGACCCATCCCTCCTCCGTCAGGCTTTTCCCATCCCCATTTTATGCTTCGCTTCCTAACCACACTCCTGCAAACGCGACAGCTCTTACTGGAACCTTCCTGACTGCAGATCCCCAGCCACCAATCCCCATCTCCACTTCCTTCTCCGTGAATTCCACAGCGGACTTCTCCGCACTCAGTGACTCTACTTTTAGCCTCCGTTCTCATGGACCCGAGAAGGATATTTTGACTTCTCGTCAAAGAGGTGTGGTTTTTATCATTTGCATTTTTTTTTTCAAAAACAAGACAGTCCACAATGGATAGGAATCATTTAATGACTCTCCTTGTTTCTTGGGCAACTCATAACAGAAAGTAATGTTTTTCTAATCAGAAATGTATGTTAAAGACAAAAGTACCGTAAGAGGAAGAAATGAAGACGTGAGCCCTGTACACGGGAAGGCGAGGCGACGTTGGGCCACAACACGGTCAATACATTCTGTGCCCTCCGTGCACAGTTTTATTGGTGTTTCTTTGATACTCAGAAGCTGCTTTTAATCTGACGCCTACTCTCCCTCCGTGCAGGACAATTCTTAATCACTTCTTCACCTATCGCTTCTCTACTACGTCCTCCTCTTCTCCCATAAAGCTTATCAGACAAATTTTGGAGCGTCTTAATATCTGATCCATCTCTCTTCTATTTTTTTAATTTCTTTGTCTCTGTGTTCTATGTTGAGTGAACCCCTCAATGCAATCTTCTAATATATTAATGTCTCCATTCTAGAGTTTTTCCCAGCTCTCAAGGTTTTCACTTCCATAATTTGATTGTTTTCTTTTTTGAAAGGTTTTAAATTCCAGTGAGTTAACCTACGGTGTAATATTAGTTTCAGGTATACAACACGGCGATTCAACACTTCCCCACAACAGCCGGTGCTCATCATGCCAAGTGGCCTCTTGAGTCCCTATCACCTCTTTGACACATCTCCTCATGCAGCTCCCCTCTAGAAACCATCACTTGGTTCTCTGTGGTTAAGTGTTGGCTTCTTAGTCGGCCTCTGTCTCTCTTTTTTTCCCTTTGCTCATTTGTTTTGTTTCTTAAATTCCGCATATGAGTGAAATCATATGGTATTTGTCTTTCTCTGACTGACTTACTTCCCTTAGCATGATACTCTGTGGCT
This sequence comes from Canis aureus, assembly GCF_053574225.1. Taxonomy (NCBI): domain Eukaryota; kingdom Metazoa; phylum Chordata; class Mammalia; order Carnivora; family Canidae; genus Canis; species Canis aureus. Next base: position 1,477,148 of record NC_135628.1, on the reverse strand, counting down.
CCATCCACATGCTGAAAATGTCAAGATTTCATTCCTTTGTATGGCTGAGTAATATTCCATCGTGTGTGTGTGTGTGTGTGTGTGTGTGTGCATGTATTTCCACAATTTGGTTATTGTAGATGCTGCTGCTATAAACACTGGGGTGCATTTATCCCTTCAAATTAGTACTTTTGTATCCTTTGGGTGAATACCTAGTAGTGCAATTCCTGGATTATAGAGTAGCTCTATTTTTAACTTCTTGAGTGGCTTCATTACTCTTTTCCACAGTGGCTGCACCAGCTTGCATTCCCACCCACAGTGTTGAGGGCTCCCCTTTTCTCCACATCCTCACCGACACCCGTTGTTTCTTGTGTTGTTGGTTTTAGCCATTTTGACAGATATGAGGTGGGATCTCATTGTGGTTCTGATTTGTGATGATCCATGATGATGAGCATCTTTTCAGGTATCATCTATCTGTTGGTTCATTTCCAAGATTTTAATGTATTTCTATAGGTTTTCAGTTCTTATTTCATCAATGCCTGATTTTGTTATAAGAATTGTTTATATTACATGGATTTCTGACATAAAAATAAGTATTTTACAATTGCAATGATAAATATGATAACCAAAGGGTAAATGTTTACTTCTATATATGGACGCAACATTGTATGAGAGAATGCCTCCTGTTTACCTGGAGCCCACCTGCTAGTGTACCAACCCATTCCACACAGAGCTTTGATCTCAGAAATCTGGATCTTCTTTTTTTTTTTTTTTTTTTTTTTATTGGTGTTCAATTTACTAACATACAGAATAACACCCAGTGCCCGTCACCCATTCACTCCCACCCCCCGCCCTCCTCCCCTTCTACCACCCCTAGTTCGTTTCCCAGAGTTAGCAGTCTTTACGTTCTGTCTCCCTTTCTGATATTTCCCACACATTTCTTCTCCCTTCCCTTATTTTCCCTTTCACTATTATTTATATTCCCCAAATGAATGAGAACATATAATGTTTGTCCTTCTCCGACTGACTTACTTCACTCAGCATAATACCCTCCAGTTCCATCCACGTTGAAGCAAATGGTGGGTATTTGTCATTTCTAATAGCTGAGTAATATCCCATTGTATACATAAACCACATCTTCTTTATCCATTCATCTTTCGTTGGACACCGAGGCTCCTTCCACAGTTTGGCTATCGTGGCCATTGCTGCTAGAAACATCGGGGTGCAGGTGTCCCGGCGTTTCATTGCATTTGTATCTTTGGGGTAAATCCCCAACAGTGCAATTGCTGGGTCGTAGGGCAGGTATATTTTTAACTGTTTGAGGAACCTCCACACAGTTTTCCAGAGTGGCTGCACCAGTTCACATTCGAAATCTGGATCTTCTGAGTAATATGGCACTTTCCATTCCAGGCTTTTCTACCAGGGTCATTGCTCAGTTCACCTGACAAATCTAAAATTTTCATCAGGTAAAAATTGGAATTCATCACATCAGTCCATCAAGCCTTTTCCAATTCAATTCACAAAACTATGATATGCTTTATGCTCACATACTATAAATACTTGCTGATGTCAAAGTTATTTAGATTTAATTCTTTAATATTCAGTTCTGTCTTCTTACAAAATCCCTACATTTTCAACCATTATGATTTAGTAACAGCAAATGGCTGTTTTACTCCGTCCACGTGAGTATCTCTTGTTTTTCTGTATTCAGATTAGAATTACATTCCAAGTAATAGGATTATGCTGCCTCCCATAAAGCGTTACAGACCTTGGATTTAACCATGACGGTGTTCAGGGAATAAGGACACAATTAAATGACACGAATAGTACAGTAAAGTTGCTTTCTCGAAGTTGAGAGGCTGCCGCTTGAGAGACTCATGTTAACTCAGGGCTTCCTGGATGTTATCTCCCCACTTCAGATGAAAAGACATTCAGGGCATTGTTCTCTCTTTGGCGTTGGTGCCAAGAGTCTGCATATTTCTTTCTCATGAGAGTGATGGGAAACCTAATACAATTTGGGGAATTGAGTCATTTTGCCTCAAAACCTGCTCAACTCACTAAAGTCTTTGAAAGACATGACTTGGATTCTGAAGAGCAAACTAACTAGAATGGGATATTTCAGTGTTTGATCATTGCTCAGGTTACAGGACACCCGAAAAACTCAATTTCTTACTGTTTGCAATAGTTTTTGAAAGCTGCTGCTTCCTGATAACTTCCTACAATCATTCTGTGATTCAAAAGTTATATACACAAAGAAGACAAACACAGACGACAGAAGTTTATTTCCAACTTTTAGATCTCATGAAGAGAGACACTTTGAAAGCCTGAAACACAAATGCACGTTTTAGTAAATGACACTCAATGAAATGGAAGATATCATTATTCGCTATAAAATACTCCATGATCCTCTTACAGATCATACTCAACCTTATCTTTGGTTCATTGAGAGTTTACTCAAAACCATACCAGCGAAGCCCAAAAAAGCACTGAAGTCATACAAGAGCTTGGCTAATAATTTAATCACATGATTAGGTGCCTGAGGGGTCTGAGTTTCTTGGAAATTTTGTATTGAGTGAGAACTCAGGAGGGTTCCATAACATGACAACCTGCTGATTCAGCGTCCTGTTCTCTACGATCTATTCCTTCATTCACCAACTTTGCTGTCAACCGCCACAAATGCATTAATAAATACCAATAGCAAGTGTACATGAAGAACAAAATTAACACATTTATGATTTTTTTTCTAGAAAAGTAATGGATCTACAAAATGATACTGTAATGTGAAGGAATAGATTTCATCTTCCTTGGTGGAAAAATGTCTATTATTGAAAACCAGGTTTCCCAAAGTATGGTATATTGTGCTACCGAGAGAAAGCACCAAGATTTTGGGGCTAAATGAATAGTTACTTAATTATTTATTCACTTAGTTTCTATATGGATAATTATTCAAGTGGTCATTAAATACAGGGAATTTTGTGAGGGGGGGATGTGAATGGCAGAGGTCTGAGAGACTGCGGTGTGGGTGTTTTTAAATAACAAAAGATGATCTCCTGTGGAGGAAGGAGAGACCAAAGGAGGATTTTAGCAGGAAATTTTAAAAGAATAGGTCACAGAAAAGGGGTGCATCTGGAGTGCTGGTAGGGGTGGGCTGGGTATAAGGAGGCTTCTTTTCCATAAAACTCATTCTGGAAACTGTTAGGTTTTCTTTTTTAATGATGGGCAGGGAAAATTAAAGGCAGCAGAGCCAGGCAGCAGGTTCGAGAGTGCTCTAATGGGGTGAGGAACCACCCCGGAGGTGAGGACCGCCTGAGCAGCCCGGGGGCGGGGGGGGGGGGGGGGGGGCGCCTAGCGGTGGGGGGGGGCAGGGAGGGGGCCAGGGAGTGGTGGGGGGTCAGCCCTTCCTTGCAGTGACCACAGAGGCCCCAAGACAGGTGGCCTCGGATCGGCCGTCCTGCTCTGGTCCCCAGGGCTGCGTGGATGCAGGGAGAGAAGGAGCCATTCTTTAGACTCGGAGATGCTGACCGTCGGCAGGTCATCCCGAGGGGCCGCGGCGTGGGGAAGGGGGCGCGAGGGACCCCGGAGGCTGCGGGGGGACATCGAGCACACGCGGAGTGGCCCCTGGGTCAGACTCCGGGACGCGGGGGGCCCCCCTCCCTGGTAGCTGCTCCGTGTCAACGGCGAGGGGGCTAATGGTGCTCGCCGCCGCTGGATCCCCGATTGTCTCACCTCGAGTTGCTTGCACTGCTACGCAGGGGTGGAGGGGGGGGAGTGCAGAGGGTGCGGGTGCAGATGGTGCAGGTGCAGGTGCAGACAGTGTCGGTGCAGACGGTGCAGCTGCAGGTGCAGGTGCAGACGGTGCGGGTGCAGACGGTGTGGGTGCAGGTACAGGTGCAGACAGTGTGGGTGCAGGTGCAGGTGCAGATGGTGCAGATGGTGTGGGTGCAGGTGCGAATGCAGGTGCAAGTGCAGGTGCAAATGGTGCAGGTACGAGGGCAGGGTGCAGGTGCGAGTGCTGGTGCAGGCGGTGCGGGTGCGGGTGGGGGTGCAGATGCAGGGACAGGAGCCGAAGAGGGCGGAGGCCAGGGCTGGTGGCCCTTCTGCAGACGGACGCGCAGAGCTCAGGTTGCTGACCGCCCGAGAAGGTTCTGCGAGCGTCCTGTGTGCACCACCACCTGGGCTAACCCGCACCTCGCGCTCACCTCGCGTTCACTTCCTGTGTTGGCAGCGCTCTGAAGTCTTTCTTTACCTTCCTGGGCCTGGTCCTCAGTTTCCCCCCGAAGCTCTGGTAACAGGACAGGTTGAAATCGTCTTCACATTGCCGCTACCATCACTGTCGGGGCCGCCTGTCCCTGCGTCTGTCCCTGGACGGTGGTCCTGCCTCACCTCCCCGCAAGCACACCAGGCAGATTGGACTACGGTCCATCCTCATGTATTATGACCTTATCTTAACTTGACTGCATCTGCAAAGACCCTACTTCCAAATAAGGTGGCGTCCCATAGATAGCGGGGTTCGGACCTCTCCGTGTCTTCTGTGGGAACACACTTGAACCTGTCAGAGTCATCTTGCCGCTGACATCCCCGTGCATGTGAAGAGCTCGGCGTCCTCTCCTGCAGTGAAGTGGACTCATGTACTGTATGCGACGCTCGAATGTGAAACCCCTCATTTCCTTCGGAGGGAATGTGATAGAAGGTATCAGAATGAGGGCTGTGCCCCCAGATCCCAGACTAGACATCTGTCCTGAAGTCACCGTTGGGTGTGCGGCAGAGGAACCTTCCCCGGGTACTTCGTATTGCACGGAGAGTAATTAGGTTTCTCCCCAAGACTCCTGTAGTGGGGAAACCCTTTATTCATCCAGCCAACATGAAAGGAGAGCGCTCTTTGTCTCGGGCACTGCACTAGATGCTAGGGACACAGAGGGGAGTAAAACGCTCTTTTTTCCTTGCTCTAGTTGGAGGAAAAGGCTAACAAACAGATTGCAATGTGAGAGGCGCTAGAATGGAAGGGTATGCAAAGGACCACGAGCCTTTAGGACCCACATTTATTAGTAGGGGAAGGGATGTCTTGAAAGGTAGTTTTTAAGATGGGACGACATGATTTTAGCGGCAGACAAGACAGAGAGAACAGCAAGTGCTGGGCGCGTGCATATCAAATGTGAGCGACGTGCCTGGGATCCGAGGACGACTGGAGGAAACCACCCGCGTCAAGTTGGAAACGCACCGTCAAACCAGAAAAGCTCCTAGAATTCTTGTCTATGGAATTTAAAATTGATTTCCCAGGTCATGGAAACCTTTTAAAACACCCAAAACTGGGGGGAAGTCACGATCCTATCTGTGTCTCAGGAAGAAAGCCCCGGCAGCGTAAGGCCTAGAGCACGGCCTGGGGACACGGAGGCCCCTTGGAGGTTCCAGGCCTGAGTGGGCGGGATGAAGGTCTGGATTCGAACCGGTGTGGGGAGCAGCGTGTGGCTTCTACGCACAGCCGGGTGGTAGGGATCGAAGGACTTGGTGGCGGCCTGGAAATGGAGGGCAAGAGGAGGGGATGAAGGATCTGCGGCCACCGGGGTTAATGCCCCTAGTCACCCCGAGAGAGAGAGAAAGGATAGAGAAGGGCACGCGTTTCTTTTCTTTTTTTTTTTTTAATTTTTTTTTAAATTTTTATTTATTTATGATAGTCACAGAGAGAGAGAGAAAGAGAGGCAGAGACATAGGCAGAGGGAGAAGCAGGCTTCATGCACCGGGAGCCCGACGTGGGATTCGATCCCGGGTCTCCAGGATCGCGCCCTGGGCCCAAGGCAGATGCCAAACCGCTGCGCCACCCAGGGATCCCGGGCACGCGTTTCTATTAGGGCAAGAAAATGAGCTCATTTGAAGAGAATAGGTGGGAGAATGAGAATAAGAGTTCAGGGTGATCAAATCTAAACTCCAGCTCAGACGAAAGCCAGCAAAGAAAGGACTTAGAAACGTGTGTCAGTTAGACCCGGGTTATGGTGTAACCGCTATCAAAGTAATCCTGGATCTTCATCACTTGGCGAAGGGGCATAACCTGCCCCCCTTCCCTCCGCCCTCTCCGTCTGTGTGCGTGTGCATGTGCGTGTGTGTGTGTGTCTCACTCGCAGGAAAAGCCAAACTGAATGTCCTTTGTATACTCTTGCAAAGTCACTCCCATGCCCACTGGGCGGTCAGTACCCCCACCCCCCCCCGTGGTCCTGGCCCAGCCGTGGCGGTGGCGGCAGGTGTGCTTGGGCTGCAAGCCGAAGGCTCGCTCGGGGCGGTCAGCTATCAGCTGCTCCCTTCAAGGAAGTGGTTCTCAGCAACTTCCACAAGTGCTACTTCAAATGCTCCCTCAGTGATCTGAGATGCATCGTCCAGCTTCCGTTCTGGGTTTAAGCAGAATGGGAGGCCCTCACGTGACCATATTCCCGGCACCTCAGCCCAGCAAGCTCTGTCACCCGCAGACAGTAAGCGCCTTAAGGGGAGAGGCTGTGCTGCCGCCTTACTAGCTGTTGCTGATGGGTTGTTAGATGTTCTTACTCTTCTGTTTCTACTCCAGCTGAAAGTCCAAAGACTCAAAAAAAAAAAAAAAAGCTAAGTACTATTTTTTAAAAATATTTTTTAAAAATATTTTTGTCTATTTATTCATGAGAGACACAGAGAGAGACACAGGCAGAGGGAGAAAGAGGCTCCATGCAGGGAGCCCGATGTGGGACTCGATCCCGGGGCTCTAGGATCACGCCCTGGGCCAAAGGCAGCCCTAAACCACTCAGCCACCCGGGCTGCCCTAAGTACTTTCACATAAGGTTTCTGTTGGGTCCTCAGGACAGAGAGAAAGGCGCTATCTGGACTTGGGACAGGGCTATGAAGAACTGAGTCACTCCACCTTGGAAAGTAGGGATTTTTAAATTAAATGTGGTAAATCAAATGTACACATCTTTCCTTGCTTCCTACCCCCCCCCCCCCCGGAAATCACGCTAACATAGAAATAAAATATTTTTAAAATGGATGTAAACCACAGAGGCCAGAAGGATATGAGCTGAACGTCACAGAAGACACAGGATAACCAGATGTTCTGGGGAGATGGAAAGAAGTCGGATACCTGGGAACTATGAGGGGAGGACATGGAACAGCGTGGCGGCGCTGGTGAGAAGGTGAGAAGGAACCGGGAAATTCCCCACGAGAACCCCACAAGTGCATCCCTGTAGTTCAGGGCACGTACTGGGGCTGAACAAAGAAAGATTGGGACTCTGTGTAAGGAGCAACCACACTCTCAAGCCCTTTTTCCTAGTGGACCAGGTAGGCAGCCACCCTGCCTCCAACCCTAGCAAAGCCACCATTTAGGGCTGTAAGCTTCCAGCAGAGGTGGAAGCTAGGGATTGTGCGACCTGTCTGATTTGCGTCATTAAACTGAGGATATTTTTGTCTCTCTGTTGGAAAGTGTGGAGCCAAATTAGTAATATAATAGGGGCACAAAATAGTAAGTAAGTAAAAATCGAATCTATTAACTTTGGGAAAATGAAAACAGTGTAAGAAAGAAAATGGTAATAAACATTACGACGTGAATGGCAGTTACCTACTTACAGTAATATAAACTCTGGATATAAATCGAAGGAAAAAAATTTTAGGCTTTTATTTTAATTCGAATCTGTTACCATACAGTGTGATGTTGGTTTTGGGTTACGATACAGTGATTCAGCAATGCCATATAACACCCAGTGTTCATCATGACAAGCTCGAGCCTTAATCCTCATCACCTGTTTCACCCATTCTCCCCACCACCACCACCTCCCCTTTGGTAACCGCCAGTTTGTTCTCTGTAATTAAGAGTCTGTTTCTTGATTTCTCTCTCTTTTTCCCTTTGCTTGTGTGTTTTGTTCCTTAAACTCCACATGTGAGTGCATTCATATAGTTTTTGTCTTTTTCTGACCGACTTATTTCGCTTGGCATAATACTCTCCATCCACGTTGTTGCAAATGGCAAGATTTCATTCTTTTTTTTATGACTGAATAATATTCCATTGGATCAATGTAGCACATGTTTATCCATTGATCAGCTGACGGACACTTGGGCTGCTTCCGTGATGTGGCAGTGGTAAATAATGGTGCTATGAGCGTAGGGTGTGCATGTGTCCCTTTTGATCAGTGTAGACCCTGAATATCAATCAAACAAAATTATTTTATTTTATTTTATTTTATTTTATTTTATTTTATTTTATTTTATTTTATTATTTTTTTAACAAAATTATTTTAAAAACTAAATTGAAAGAGGAACAAAGAGGGGAAATATTTGAGAGTGGAGGATGAAGTGGAATAGAATAGCTAAATTCTCATCTTCTACGGTTGGAAGTCATTAGATTATGTCTAACGGTGGAGAATCCTGAAGCGGAAATATAAGCATGATTTAGGTGCTCTCAGTGAACTAAATGTAATTGCCTGTGATGATTTTGAAAGCATGCGATGTATTGCTTTGATAGCTTTGAGTAATAATTACAAAAAACAAAGTAGGAAGAGTTTGTTTTGTAATTTCTGACCAAAGAAGAGAAAGAAGGATTGAAGAAGGAAGGAAAGAGAGTGAAGACGGGATTGAGCAACAAAGTGCGAGTCTTTGTTCCGAGGACCAGGGCTTTGAAATGTAATTTTACTTTCTGAGGACCAAAGCCATTGTGCAGGCACACGGCTTGGACACTGAACCCTGACACTCCCTGCCACCCACCCGGGTTACCGTGCACAGTGTAGACTCCAGGTTGCCGGTACCGCACTGCTCCTTGTTTCCGCCGGCAGGCCTCATGGTTCCCGGGGTCTCTTACCTAAGCAAATAGATGAATTGTTACAGGAACGTCCCAGGTAAGAACCACCTGCTCTTCAATAGAAAACAGTAAGAGCCTCCTGGAATTGCTTGCCTCAATTCTCGCTCTTCCCAGCACTCCTAGGTTGCTAAGTCATGATCCCTGCCCACGAAGAACCAGCCCAACGCCCAAACGGAAAGAACCACCGAAGCCAAACGTCCGCCTCCCCACGACTTCCATCCCTGCCTTCCTGCTCCGAGGTACCGGCCCCGCTCTGTGGAGGTCCGTCCTCCTTGCCACGGCACGAGTAGGCTCGGCTTACCCTTGTGGACTGGCCGCGACGGTGATACCCGGGCGGCCAGTGCTCCACTGTCTGTTGTACCTCTTTGTTTTGTGATGTTTGGGTTTTCCACTGCCGCCGTATAATCTTTTCTCCAGAAAGCCTCATTGGAGCCACGCAGGGCTCTGTCTGCGTTTTCTGTGACCTGAGGCAACTCGGTGTGGAGCAGGGACAACACGTGCGGGACAGTAAATCACCCTAAATCAGGCTGACTGAGCAGAAGCGGCAGCTTGGAAGCAGAGCCATCACGGACAAAGGCTCTCCCCTTGACCAGGCCTCAGCCAGGCCCTCCCAGCCCTCTGCAGCCGGCGTCCCCGCCTCGTCAGGTTGGTGAGAATCCCTCCACCCTCGACACCTGATCCAGTTCCTCGCCCCCCACGTGTCATGTCTAAGTGCTCGACCTGCCTTTAGCAAGAATCCTATTAATGGGTCAGGAATCCTCCTCCCTTTGATGCCTCCTCTTAGCCGTTTTCCATCCACTGATCCCCTTCCTGACAGTCGGCTGTAAATCCCCAGCTGTCTCTGCTCTATTTGGAGTTTAGCTTAATCTCTCTCTCTAATTGCAGTCGCCTTGACTGAAGTCGTCTCTGCAGTTTTTTTTTTTTTTCATCTCTGCAGTTTTAACAAGGGCCAGAATAGTGTCTTCTGTAACACCGCAAAGAGCCCACGAGGAGCCATCACCCGACTCCCGTGGAGAAGCCCGGACGTCCCGCACGTTGCAGGCTAAGGGATGGATGCATCTCCTCTGAAGTAGGGTGAACGTGGCTAATACCTGGAGAGCACAGGGCGAGGCCCCCACTGAGCGTGATCTTTACACCCATCCCGGGGGTCGGCAGGAGTCAGCAGCGTGCGGCTGGGTGGCAACAAAGGCCGTTCCCGGGCATTTCCATCAGTTGAGAAAAGTTAGTTACACGACAGAAACTCTACTGCGTGAACTCTAAATCCAACTAGTGGAAGGCAAGGGGGAAAGGCATACGAAAAAACCTTTTCTTGTCTTGAGAGAAAAATACGGAAACACAGATTATTGCTTTTAAGTGGGTTTGAGAGATAACCTGGCGTAATTCCCTCATCCTCCTTTAGCTGAGGCCCAGGGAGCAAGTTGAGTAGCGGACGGTGGTGTCCGGGCTAGAGCAACATCCGGCCTCAAATCCTGTTATCTTTCTACCACACTCACTACCTCCCTATTAGTTTTTCTAGACAATTTCTTGTGAATTATTCTCTCAAGAATGAAGAAGACTGAGTTGCTTAAAGATAAGGCTTAATCCTTACAGTTGTTTACATGAACTCCGATGCCTGGCACCGTGCGGAGCTCGTAAATCATCTCCGCAAAGGTTCAGGAAATTGATTTTCCGTCCTGCCAGCCACCTGCACGGACTCTGATAGATCCAGGGTAGGTGGCAAGGCCCACGGCAGGGGGTATTAGTGAATTATGGTTGCCTGTTTCTGACCGTGTCACTCATCCCTTTAAAAAGAAAGAAAAATGGAATGAGATTCACGATGAGGTGACTCTGTACAATATTCTTGTCATTCAGGACACACGAAATCAAAGGGAAAGAGAAACTAAAGCGCACAGGGTACAGGTTGCTGTTCCAGAATTCTCCGAGTTCTCTGCCCGACGGATGCAGCTTCTGAGGAGAGGAGAGGAAAAAAAAAAAAAAAGGAGAGGAGAGGACGGGTGCCCCCGGCTGTGACCTAGGCCCCGCCGTCAGCCAGGCCTCAGTGGCCAAGGAGAACGGGCCGATCAGCTCCCCGCTCTTGAAAACCCGAACTAGGGGAGAAGCCATTTGCCAACTGCTTGTGAGTGCAAGGAGCAGCGAGAGGGCACACTGGGAAACACGAGCAAGGGGCGCGGGTGGGGGTAGGGCCAAACCACACGCAAGCCGCAGCGGGAGGAGCCGAACGACAGCCAAGCAGAGGACGCGGGGTCAGCAGAGAGGAGGATGGACGGGAGCCCAGAGAGCAGCGACGTGGCACCGCGGCCACCGCCCTGCACCTGGTGTGGAAAGCAGGTGCAGCTTGTTTAGCAGGTTGCCTTCATTTTAATGGATCTTCAGGGAACTTTCCATTTCGCCCAACACACCTTCACAACAGTTCCTCGCTTTATTTGGACTAGCTCAAGTCATATTATTATTATTATTATTATTATTATTATTATTATTATTGCAACAAACAAATCTAGGTGAGACAAGGGCTAAGGACACACTCCGTTAGGCCTTTCAAGGCACTGTCTTTTTTAACCCTCTTAACACACTTGCAAGTTGGGTACAATTACCCCCAACTTAGAATATGAAGACAAAGCTAAATTAGGAAATTTGTTGATTTGTTGAGATTCACCTAGCTACTGTGAGTCCCAGAGCTGAAAATCAAGCCCAAGACTGCCTGGCCAAAGATTTTTTTTTTTTTTTTTTACCACTTTTCTTTTTAAAAATAAGACAGAAAACAAAATAAGTCTTAAAAACCTTGGGATCCCTGGGTGGCACAGCGGTTTGGCACCTGCCTTTGGCCCAGGGCGCGATCCTGGAGACCCGGGATCGAATCCCACGTCAGGCTCCCAGTGCATGGAGCCTGCTTCTCCCTCTGCCTGTGTCTCTGCCTCTCTCTCTCTCTCTCTGTTTGACTATCATAAATAAATAATAAAAAAAAAAAATTTAAAACCCTCTTTGCCCAAAGTTGGTAAATACCGTTACGTTCCACATATGCGAAGATAGTACATTTAGGTAGTTTTGTTTTTTTAGTTCCTTATTTTTTCATGTGGGTAGTTTTAATAGATGGGGATCTAAGTCAAAGAAAAAAAAAACAAAGAAGGAAAGAAAAGAGAAAAGACAAAAAAGAGTGTTTTTAACTTTGACCCAAAACGACTTTTAAAAGTAAAATACTTGAATAAGAAAAATGAGTTTAACTGACCTGTGTGTTTTTTGAAGTGTGTGTTTTTGGCTTTTCAATGTAAATGCATGATTTCTAAGATACACGTGATACGTAAGGAATAGTTTGCAAGCCATGATTCATAGGGCAACTTCAGAAGAGATCATAACCGATCATAATCTACCGCTTGAATAAGGAAGAAGCCCGTGGATTTTAGCAGGATGTTCAGCCTCACGCTGAGGCATCACATGAATTGATTTGTAAGACAGCGTGGATTTAGCAACCAATCCTGAATGGCCCCTCACCCCAGTATTTTCTAGGTGTGTAGGACCCTAAAAAGGTTCCTTGAACCTTTGACTTTGGGTTTCTTGTCTATAAAAACAGTCATGAGTGTAGAGCAAAACCCATCCCGAGGGTCTCTGTGAGGGCGAAATTAGAGAGCTCTGTTCGTGAGACCACAAAATTGACACTTGGTAAGCACTTATTCCTTAATTTTCCCCTTTTTAAAAGATTTCATTTACTTATTTGACAGAGACACAGAGAGAACCAGAGAGCACAAGTGAGGGGAACAGCAGAGGGAGGGGAGGAGCAGGCCCCACTCTGAGCAGGGAGCCCGGGGCCCCGGGACCAGACCCAGGCTGGAGGCAGACGCCCAACGGCCGAGCCACCCAGGCACCCCTTTAATTTTTTTTCCTTTAACAATCTAGAAATTTTTGGGGCACCTGGGTGGCTCGGGTGGTTAGGCGTCTGCCTTTGGCTCAAGTCATGATCTCCAGGTCCTGGGGTGAGTCTGCGTCTCCCCCTGCTTGTGGCCTTTCTGTCTCTCGGTCTCTCTCTCTCTCAAATAAATAAATCTTTTTAAATAAAAGATCTAGAAACTTTGGACTAGGAAATGTAGACAGACTCCAGCTTCTCAGCACGACGCGCCCTGTCGCCTGCAGGAGTGAACCAGAGGCCCAGGCGGTGCCGGGCTTCGTCTGGGGCCAGGTCCCGCGCCCGCAGCCTCGCCTGGAGGCCACTGCCTCTCCGTACCGCGGAGTCCGACCAGTACCGGGAGGCCAGCGTCCGGGGGTCTTTGGGCAACGTCCCTTCTGCCAGTGTTCCCTTTTGCTAAATCTCCTAAAATGACAAGAAAGGAGCAAGGGAGGATCAGGGCACAAGAAGAAAGGAGGAGATGAGAGGAGCGGAAGAGAAGCCGGGGGACCAGGGACGCGGGCTCCGGCTGGGGAGGGCGGGGGACAGGGGAGCAGCGGCTGCCGGAGGGCTGGTCCCGGTAGGCGGCCACTCGCTGGCCTCGCAGGGGAGCGTCCGGGACACCGGACCCCAATACCCCGGGGCAGCGGGGGGTGCTGAGGACGGGCCCCTGCCATTCACGGGGCCGGCAATGGGACACGCCTGTCCCCACCTGCCCCAGGAGACAGCTGGCCCTTCTCTGCACAAACTGTGACCGTCGGGCAACTCATTCCGGCAGGCTGAGCACCGGGTGCAGGGGCGACAACGGGGGTCAGCGGACGGACCCGAAGGCCCCTGGCCGCCCAGGGCTCCAGGGCGCGGGCACGACCCCAGGTAGGACAGGATTGCCCCTTCCCCGCTGCTGCCGTGGGGTCACTGCGGAAACACCTGCTCACGGCCCGCGGCCTCTGGGAGGGCCGCCACCTGACGCCTTTGTGCTTGGACACCGGGTCTCACTGGTGAGATTTCTGCAGTGATTTTTTTTTTATACTGAAGGGTATATATATATATATATATATATAAATATATAATCTGCCTACATTTCTTTATTCATTGCTCGTTTTCTGGTTATGTTCTTTATTTATTTATTGCCTGTTTTCATATATATATAACCAGAAAACCATATGTATATGAGCAAACAGGCAATAAATAAATATATATATACATAACAAGAAAACCATATATATGAAAACTATATATATATATATATATATATGAAAACAGGCAATAAATAAATAAAGAACATAACCAGAAAACAGGCAATGAATAAATAAAGAAATGTAGGCAGATATATATATATATATTTATATATATATATATATATATATATATATAAATATATATATATATATATGAGAAAACAGGCAATAAATAAATATATACATAACCAGAAAACCATATATATATATGAAAACCATATATATATATATGAAAACAGGCAATGAATAAATAAAGAAATGTAGGCAGATTCTGTAGAATGTAGAAGACAACTTGGGAAAAAACCCTACAACTTGCAGCCTCGCAGATGTAACACGTGGTATTTATGACATCACGGAAGGAGAATAAAAAGGCATAAGAGAAGGACGGCAGAAAATGGAGTCATTAGGGATTGAAACCAAGATAATAGAATAAGACATTTCAATTAAAGTTTAAGGGTGAAGAGCACTTCTTAGCAAAATACCCAGGAATTAGGCGGAAAATAAAGGACGGGACAAATCTGCAATAAAGGATGCAAAGAAAGCATGCAATATCCGATCGACGGACGTCAGGAGGGAAGGGAAAGGGAGAGGAACTCGCTACCAACAAGAACACGCGGGCAAGTTGCCCAGCACTTGGTAAGATGCGCGCGTTTTCAGTTGGAGCGGCCCGTGGAACGCAGCACGTGATAAACTTGCAAAGAATCCCAGTAAAGGAAGGAATCGTCAAATTTCAGCCCAGTTGGGCAACGCATGCGTGTTGGGAGCTTCCAGAGAGGAAAAAACAATAGGTCGTACCCAAAAGATGAGGGAAGGGAAGGACGGCGGGCAATCCCTTCGGGCTCCGAGACGAACGAGGTGCCACGTAGACGTTGTCCGCCAGGCCCACCGGCAGCCAAGCGTGAGGGTGAAATGAAGTCACTTTCATGCAATTAAAGGTCCCGTGAAATGCACCGCGGCCCCGCTCCTAAACTACTACAGAAATATGCGCTCTTTCGACGGAGAACAGCATTTTTTAAATGGGAAAAAAACAAGCAAGAGAGGCCCGACAGAGGCACGGGCAGCTGGCCGAGCAGGGGAGGGGGACGGGGGCTGCGGGCGAGGGCGGCGGGCCTGGCCGAGGGAGAAAGGCTCCGGGGACATGCCTGCCCTCCCACCCGGCGGGTGCTGGCCACTGCTCGAGCATCCGTCGAGGGTACGTAGCAGCGCGTGAGGGGGAATGAAGTGATGGAATGAAAGGGGACGACTGTTAGCTTCAAGAAATAAGCACCTATTTTCCCGGCCGGGGGCATCCTCAGGGACTGTCCCTGGGCCTAGGGTCACTCGGCCGCGCTGCGCGGGTGGCGCCGTTATCCGCTCGGCTCGATGCTTCCTGTGACCTAGAGCCCGGCTCGCCTCGGCCAAGCGGTCGCCGCCTGGACGCCTAAGGGCCCCCTGTGCTCGCTGCCGCGGGGAACGAGCAGCAGCTTCCCCGGAGAAGGTGCCTGGAATCTTCCCCCTCCCGAAGCGGGAAAATGGGCAATTTCCATTGGAAATAGTTAACATGAAAAAATGCATTAAGGCTTCAGGACTCAGGAGGAGGGCGATGGGAGAAGCCGCCCCGGCATCGGTGAAGGAGGCTCATCAGTGTGACCTGCCGTCAGGTTGCCCTCAGTCCCCGAAGTCTAGCAAACTGCAGCCTGTTTGTCCGGATGAGCCGCGGCGGGGGGGAGGGGGGAGGCCGGGGACAGTCGAAAGCTTTCATCTTTCACAAGGACAGAAGTTCTTCCTAAGGTACAGCTCGTGGGTGCGAGGTTGACCTGGTGCCTGCGGTGAGGCCCGGGCTGAACGCCTAAAACCGCTAGTCCTCTCGGGGCTCGGCGGGTCGGAGGGTGGGGGCTGGCTCGCCGACCCCCACCCTGCACCTCGCTGATGATGGGTGGAAAAGGATTTTTTAAGGAGAACATAAAACCATAAGAACAAATGTACGTGGGAGGAGATGACGGAGCAGAATGTGGGGTGTCGGGGGGCGGTCAGGGGTCAGCGGGGAGGACCCAGCAGCGCAGGGGCCAAGGGCCGGGTCAGCAGGGGGCAGCTGAGGGCCCGAGGAGCCATGGGAGCCCCCAGCTGCTGCAGAGGTGGGCGAGAGGAGGGGCGGGGGCTGAGGGCCCGTCAGAGGCAGCCAGTGTCCACACCTGCTCCTCCCGCATAGGCCGCGGGCCGCGTACAGCCGCTGACCCCCCCCCCCCGGGGAGCCCAGGGCCCGAGGACCCCACGTCCTGCGGGTGGAGAACCCCGTCCCCATCCTCCTGGGTCCCTGATACCCGCAGGAAGGCTCACCGGGCCCACCTCACCTGGGAAACCCTTCCCTGACCGACGAGCCCACGAGTAAAGGCCCCAGTGCAGGTCCAGGGTCAAGTCCAGGGTCAGGCAGCCCCGCTCAGGGCGCAGTTCCTGAGCAGCTTCTCGCCCCCCTGATCTGGCCATGTGGGTTCCCAGGGGTCAGGGACGGACGGGGTCGGGGTGGCGACCTGGGGTGGGTCTCCGCCGGGACTCTGCGGTGAGAGGCAGAGATGGTGCTCGCAGGGGTGCCGGGGGGTCACGGAGGAGGGGATGTGGCCCCAGCGACTTGTCCGGGCTGCAAGGCAGGCCGCCCCAGAGGACAGACCCCGGTGCTCGGAGCGCCCTGGGGCCGGGGACCCTGGAACCCGAGGCTCTGAAGGACGCGGAGCCGCACACAGGACCCAGTGAGCCCGAGGGGGCTTCCGGGCGGCGGGGGGCCGGCGGGGGTGGGGGGGATGGCGCGCTGGGTGGGCTAGGCCTGGGGGTCGGAGGCCCACGGGTGGGCAGGAGACGGGAGGCGGGTGGAGGCTGGGGGCCGCCTAGGTCCCTGCGTCCTGCCACCCGGGAGGGGCCCCTTTCAAATCCTGCTCTTTTCACTAAACTGGCACCGCTTGCCTCAAGGCCAACTTTATTTTCCTTATAAACTTCTCGGAATCGCGCCGGGCGGCTCACGGTGGAGCATCTACCCTCGGCTCAGGTCGTGACCCCGGGCCCTGGGGTCGAGCCCCGCGTGGGGCTCCCCGCTCCGCAGGGCACCTGCGCGTCCCCCTCCACTCGGGGGCTCTCCTCTCTCTCACATAAAGACAATCTTAAAAAATAAAGCGAAATAAAAGCCTCTGATTCTCGCTGTTTGTATTAAGGCCACAGCATCTGCAGGGGGTCCCCTCCGAGTGCCCCCCACGAGGTCCCTCCCATTTCCCATGTTCTGAAGGCGAGGTGCTGAGAGAGAGATCTCAGCAGGCTCCTCTCCTGCCCAGCGTGGAGCAGGCGGGGCTCGATCCCGCGGCCCCGAGGTCATGACCTGAGCCAAAATCCAGTGTGGGACGCTTAACCGGCCGAGCCCCCCCGGCGCCCCACCGTTTATCATTTAAAAATGCTTCTTCATTTGCTTCCCTTGACGTGTCACCGGCTGCGCACTTGGGGCGCGGCGGTCCCGGGTCATCCTCCAGTCCCCAGGCGCTTATTGATCATCGTTTTCATTAGATTTTTGACTGCCGCTTTGTCTGGTGAAAGTTCCGGACAGCCGCGGGCAGCAGGCAGGGCCCGGTGATGTCAGCGGCCCCACGTGATGTGTGACTGTCCCCCCGTCGGTGTGGCCGGCTGAACGATGCCTCCAAAAGGTGTCTGTTCCCCAGTCTCTGGGTCCTGGGCTTGTTATCTCACATGGTGCACGAGCTTCCGAGGGCGGCTCAAGAAATCACCGTAAACTTGGGGGTTTAAACGACAGAAATGCATTCAGTCGGAGTTCTGGAAGCTGGAGGGCGGCACCAGGGTGTCGGTGGGCCCTTGGGGGGCGGCAGAGGCGAGAACCCTTCCCAGCCTGCCAGCTGTTGGCGGTCCTCCCGCCCCGGGCTTGCGGCTCCCGTCTGTCCATCTTTGCGGGGCCTCCTTCCCTGTGTCTCTGTGCGTCTTTTTCTGCCTCTTCTAAAGACACTTTCATTACATTTAGGGCCCGTCCTAATCCAGGATGATCCCATTGCGGTCTTCACCTTCATCGGATCTGCAAAGGTCCTATTTCCAAATAAAGTCACATTCTGAGTTCTCAGGTCAACAAAGAAGTGTTCTAGGATGTTGCTTAACCCACTGCGTATGGCCCAGACTTTGTGGATGGGATTAAATTAAGGGCTATGGGACTGGGAGGTTATGCTGCACTACCTAGGTGGGCCCTGAAGGCCATCACAGGCGTCCCTATAAAAAAGAGGCAGAGAGAGGGATGCACAGAACATTACCTATTTCTTTCGACGGTTCGCTGCCTCCCGCAGCTTGTGTCCCAACATCTGATACTTGACAGGTACAGAGACGATTTTTCTTAAAGAGTTTTTAGTCTATAAAAATGTGTATCTATGCAAATAAGTCCAATAAAATAGCCATCAGTGACTCTCTGAGTTCCCGCTTCGCACTGGCTGGGGGAAAGCAGGCGGCTGCTGTCCTAGTGTGACAGGAACAGGCCTTCGCAGCCGCTCCTTCGCCGGGAACGGCCGTTGGGATGAATTTTGAAATGTCTTTCACGCTGAGCCTGAACGTGCGATGCTTTCCCCAATTTCCCAAGTCAGTGTGGCCGTAGCCTGCGCACGAAGAGACCTGGATAGGAAGCTCCTTTGTGCTCCTGCTGCGCCCCGATTCCCGCTCAGGGGCGCTCGGCCTCCTGCACGGGCCCGAGGGTGTCCCCTCCTCCCTCTCGGCGGCGCTGGGGGCAGCGGGCACGAGGACGGGTTCCCGCCCACGTGGCCTGGTGGACGCGGAGACGGTTCCCGGGGGGGGGGGGAGCGTTCGCACCCCGACAGCTTCGGTGGCTGGTGAGTGACCGTATTCCGTCCCGACTCCATGGGCGGTTTCCGGGTCTGCACTTAGGCTGAAAAGTCGGTGATCGGAGAGGGAGGAACGCCGCAGGACGACATCCGGGAGGCGTCAGGTTGCTTCACATTTTTCTATGGAAATGCTCGCTACCAGTTTGCTCAGGCTCCTCCAACAGCGAAGCACCAGCTAAGGAGCTGACACAGCAGAGGCCCGTGGCCTCCGCTGAGGCCGCACGACCACGACCACGGTCCTTTCTGAGGGCCTTGCCGCCTTGGGGCTGCTGCCGGCCCGGTCGCCTCGGCTAGTAGGCGCCAGTCTCTCTGTGTCCTCGCATGGTCTCTCCTCTGTCATTCCTCTGGTTCTGTGTCCAAATGTCCCTAACAACACGGGTCACATTAACACCCCCCCAGTGACCTCCTCTTAACCTGACTACCTCGGTAATGAATATTGCTCTCTCTGAATAAAGCTCGATTCTGATGCACTGGGGGGCAGGGGGCGAGGATCCCAACACTTTTTTCCTTGGGGGAAGGAATTCAACCCATAACGCTCTGATCTGCAAACTCCCGTGGCAGCAGTTTGCAGCGTGGGCTGCAGGACGAGGCTCGTCCGTGGAAGCGGAGCTCGAGCGAGCAGCGGGTAGACTAAGCAAGAGCGTCACGGGCAGCATGAGCTCAGCCACCCGCAGCCGCGTCTCGGGGGGCAAGTGGGGAATTGTACTCGGAGAAAGGACTGAGCCTGCCCTCGGGGCATCTCGGCTTCATTCACGCCCTTAGACTACGGCAGCACCAAGAATGTGCCTATTTACAGAAACAAGGGACAGACTATTGCTGTGATCTTGTCAAAGTTTCAAGATCAAGTCAATCATTTAGTTAAGGAATTAAACAGTATGAAAGGGGTTAAATGAAATCCCATGTAATTCAGATATTCCCTTAAAGAACATCATAAAAAAAAAAAGAAAGAAGAAAGAAAGAAAGAAGAAAGAAAGGAAAGAAAGAAAGAAAAAGAAAGAAAGAAAGAAAGAAAGAAAGAAAGAAAGAAAGAAAGAAAGAAAGAAAAAGAAAGAAAGAGAAAGAAAAGAACTGTACCTTCTTGTCCATGATGGGAGCTGACATGAAGTTGCCCTGACGGGTTGAAACCCCACAAGGACGATCTCACGGCTCCACTTACCTTTACGACATAGGCCCCATCAAAGATGCAATTTGCTATTAATTTGTGGGATTTTCTGATCATTTGTCTGCCTCATGCGAATGTCAGGAACATGCCTCTCCGTGTTCCCTCTGGGCAAGCACAGCCTGATGTTTTTAGGTTCTTAGGCATGACCTCAAGTGTTGGGTCATAGGATGGCCCCGGTAAATATTGCCCATGAATGAAAGAATGGGATAGCATTTGAACAGATTCAGGTGTTACTTGGTCAAATGATGCAATATGCGTTCATCCAATCATTCATCGCCAGTAATATTTATTGTTCTGCAAGTACAGCTTTGTGAGGGGCTAGAGAGGTTTCAGTGCTGACAAAGGAGTGACATTTTCTCTCCAAGAGTTTAGGATTTGCAAATAGAACCAGAATACCCCCAAATCGGGAGGTACGGGTCCAATATGCGATGAGAAAACATAAACTCACAGACAAGAGGAGACTGTCAGGTTCTGAGAGCAGAGGAGGCTCCTGAAGGTGGAGGTGGAGGCGGATCTCAAGGAACGAGAAGGATGTTGGAGGATGAAGATGAGAGAAAAGGGGGGCACCCAGACGGAAGGAACCGCAGTGATGCTTCTATAATAGCAAGTAGCTATATTGGCAAGAAAAGAAAACAAAAGTAGGGAGCTGTTGACAATAAAAATTAGACTGGGGCCCTCACTTGCTGAACCGAAGACTTTAGGGAGCTTCCGTGATGGGGGGGGGGGGCAAGGATTTTTCCTTGTGACGACGTGGGTAGAGTGTTTCCTGGGGAAGACCTCAGGGCAGCGGTGGCTGTAAATGGGAAGGTCATTTAGGAAGATGCGCACATTAGTCCGGGCTACTGGGGCCACAACGGGGGAGATCCGGTTTTGTGGGGTCTGGAGCTGACACAATTGGACAGTGCAAGAAAAGTAACACAGAACCGAGCGGCAGGTATTTATTTAAAGGAGCAAAGTCATGCAAAGTACAGGTCTTAAACAGCTCACAACTACCATAAACATGAAAAATCGTGAAAAATATCAGGCCTTTCAAAATTAACAGCCTGACACACGTTTATGACTTTTTCTTTTTTAAAAAGTAGTTCCCATGCCCAGCGTGGAGCCCAAAGAGGGGCTTAAACCCATAACCCTGAGATCAAGACCTGAGCAGAGATCAAGAGGCGGCCACTTAACGGACTGAGCCACTCAGGTGCCCTAACGTTTTATTTTCTTTAAATTTCACCTACATACTCATTTATAGTCTCTTCCTGTGACAACAGTACTGTAATGCCATTTTCTGTAGAGAGAATGGGAAGATACGTCCCCACCCCCCACCCCCCGCGGTATATTTAACCACAGTTTAAAAAAAAAATATTGATAATTTAGAAAATTCTCTTCTAACTTCACAATTTGCTGTTGGTGATGTCACATTAAGACGGGTTCCAGGGGATCCCTGGGTGGCGCAGCGGTTTGGCGCCTGCCTTTGGCCCAGGGCGCGATCCTGGAGACCCGGGATCGAATCCCACATCGGGCTCCCGGTGCATGGAGCCTGCTTCTCCCTCTGCCTGTGTCTCTGCCTCTCTCTCTCTCTCTCTCTGTGACTATCATAAAAAAATAAATTAAAAAAAAAAAAATAAAAAAAAATAAGATGGGTTCCAATGTGATAGGATACGTGAGACTTTGCCCAGAACGTCACATGTGCTGTCGTGTTACCCTCTGGAAATGGACTAATTCCACGTTACACATTAGTAATTGGTATAATCACCTTATGACCGCGTACGTTGCACGAGGGAGTATATCCTTGACAAAGCAGAAGGGTTCTGAGCGGGCGCTGGTGAGAACCCAGGCCCCCCAGGCCCCCCGCTCCTAACTGGACCCGTGTAATGCTGGGGAGTCCCCCACACGAGCCCTCGGCCCTGGGCCTTGCAGATCTTGCGCCCGCTCCCTAGTTCTGACGGGGTGGGACACCCGCAAATAGGGTCCTATGAAGACATGACCTCTGCCCTGTGTTGCAAGGCTGGCTGAGTCAGCCTAGGAGGTAACTGGGGGTGTTTCTAGAAACTTCCTACACCTGAGAGTCTAGGGATCAATCGGCTGCAGAAGGAAGTGCCTCGGACCCGCTGAACAGACCACACTAAACCCGCCCCAAATAATCTCCAACTCGGTTTCTTCTTCTCTGTTACCAGATTCCTGTGATCCCTCCAACGCCACTGCCCAAGGAGGAGCGGGTGTCGCCGGGGGACGCGTGCTGGAAGGGCCGGGGAGGTGGCGGGAGCCGGTCGTCTCAAGCACCTGCAGGCTGCGTATCTCATGCCCACTGAGCCGATCCGAGGGCCCCGGGCCTTCGGGATGTGCTCGCCTCGGCACTAGCCGTCCCGCGGGGTAGGCGGCCCGGGGCCCCGCGGCCCAGAGCGTGGGCTGTCACGGGAGCAGGGCGCCGACGGTCGTCACTGCCACCTGGCTAGCAAGCGCTTCCCCTGCGGCCTCTGCCCAGGAGGACGAAGCGTGGTCCTGGGGAGGCCCGGGGGCCACGGTGGCGAGGGCGGCCTCTGCCACCAGCCCCGGCAGCTGAGGCAGGAGCCTGGCCGCCCAACGGCCCGACGGACCTGAAAATCTCCCGCCCGCGACATCAATGTGGACGCGGACTTTCCCCGGGTGACACGTCTCACCTTTGGATGAGATCCCAGCTCAGGTCGAGTCCTGGCGGGAAGCCCCGTGAGGCATCTCAGGCCGAGCCTGGATTCCTGAACCAAGGAGCCCGTCGCTCCAGGCCGCTCACCCGGGAAGGGCTTTATCACGAGGCCGCGGAACCGAGCACAGGCCGCTTCCAGGGCCGCGGGCCTCCGACCCACGAAGGGCCCGGCGCTCGCCGTGCCTGCCTTAGGGCAAACCTGCCTTTGAACGTGAGCCTGAGCCAGATCCGCGGCCTTGGGAACACGTTACGTCCCACATGGTCACGCGGTGGACGTCCCCACTATCCGCGGCACCGTCCCCCGGGCAGGCGGCGTGGCCTTGGTGCCGAGACTGCTCGGGCGGTACCAGGGGAGAGAAACAAAAGCTGACCATCGGCCAAAGGTAGGAGGTGGGGGAGCGCTAAGGGGAGAAAATACTTCTTTGAACCGTTTTGGAAACCTAGGACTTCAACAGGAAATGATAAGCACACACTAAGGGGGACCAGGGGAGACCCCAAGTTAGAGAGCTCGCAAGATCGCACAGGTCTCTCGGTGCAGGAGCCGAGACCGAGAAAGGCGAGGGTCACCCCGTGGTAGGGATTCGTGACACGGTTATGGGGTTCCGGCCCAGCTTTTTGGCAAAGGGAAGTTAGGAAAAGTCAGGAAGTTAGGACAAGGTGATGAAATAGAACAACAGGAAGCCGAGGGGTCGCAGTGAGAGGGGGACACGGGTTCAGGAGACGCCCCGAGGACGCGGGTGGCTGGGTCAGAGCGGGAATCCGGAGCTGGAGAGCCTGGCAGTGCAATACTTCCACGGGAGGCCGGTGAGCCGCATTCAGCCGCGGAAACGTGTGGTTTTAATGGAAAGTAAAAGAAAACTCACTGAAATTTAACACAAAAATTGTGACACCGGGTTTTCAAAATTTTCATCGATGATTTTTTTTTAAAGATTTTATTTATTTATTCATGAGAGAGAGAGAGAGAGGCAGAGACACAGGCAGAGGGAGAAGCAGGCTCCCCGCAAGGAGCCCGATGCGGGACTCGATCCCAGGACCCGGGGTCACACGCTAGGGTGAAGGCAGGTGCTCCACCGCTGAGCCCCCCATGTGACCCCAAAAAACATTTCTAAACTGTGTCATGGGTTATGAACCTCCCAGGACCCGAAATGACCCAGATGGCTGCTTGGACAAGGCAGCACCATGGAGTAGGGGAGAGTCACCAGCTCTCACCTTGGCAACAGCCTGTTGGGGGGGTGGGGCGTGAGCAGAGGACGCACCCCCCAGGAGACCTGCTGTCTGCCGGAGGGTGTGGCTGTCCCGGCGTCCCCAGGGTCCCCACCCCGCCTGGGTCCCCGGGAGGGGCTGCGGCACCTGTCGCTGTGGCCCGGGCGGTGCTGAGATGGGACATGTGGTGGCCAAGTGGGCCCGCGCCTCCTGTGGCCCCAGGGGGACTGCGGAGAGTGGGGTGCCCCCAAGGAGCCCGGAGGAGCCCGCGGCCGAGGTGGGCCTCTGGTGACCGCTGCACACAGGTCCCTGCTGCATTGGCCTTTGGGCCACAGCTGCCTCACCGCAGCCTCCCGGCCCACGTACCAAGGGGGTTCTGCGCTCCGACAGGGCCCTGGGCTGCTCCTGGGGGCACAGACGTGTCCACACCCGCGTCCACACAGACCTATTGGTGGAGCTTAGCGACGTTGGACCCTGCTGGCCCAGCTGCAGGCCCTCGAACTCCTACTGTGCACGTTTCTGTGTACGCCGGGCCCGCGGGATCCCTCGAGGGGCCCTGGAGGTGCAGGTGCCGGGGGGAGGGGGGCAGGTGGAGCGCGGGCCTCGTGCGCTGGGTGCCGGCTCCCACGGGGGTGGGGGGACCCTGGAGGTGCAGGTGCAGAGGGCTGGAGGGGGCAGGTGGAGCGCGCACCTCGTGCACTGGGTGCCGGCTCCCAGGGGTGCAGGGGGGCCTGGAGGTGGAGGTGTGGGGGGGGCAGGTGGAGCAGGCGCCTTGTGCGCTGGGTGCTGGCTCCCGGGAGGTGGGGGGGGTGTGCCTGGAAGTGCAGGTGCCCCACATGTGCCCAGCGTTCCCCTGGGTCCTTCCTCCGCGTCCCCGTTGCCTGCAGGTACGCGTTTGCCCGTGTGCAGAGGCAGCCGCTGTAGGGTTCCCGCCTTGCCGAGACCAGGCCCCCGTGTGTCCCCAGGGCTGTAGCCCGGGCCTGGGCTCGGGCTGCCCGCTGCCCCACCGAGCACCCAGGCCCCCCACCTCCTGCCAGGTGGGTGCCTCCAGCCACAGCCTCACACTTGGACACCACCGCCTTCCAGATGCCGCTTCGCCAGCTCGGCCAGTTGAGTCAGATCCAATGTTTTTGAGGAATTCCTGGCATGTACCCCATGGGGTGCGTGGACAGGTGCATGAACCCGTGCGTGGGCAGGGGCGTGTCTGTGTCCCCCCCGCCCCGGTCTGCTCTGTGGGCTCCCTCGCTGGTCCTCAGGAAGGCAGAAGTCCTACTCGGCCACAGTTTGAGCTGTGGGTCCTGGCTGCCCAGTGTTTCTCCCCTCCGCCCTCCCAACTCCAGTGTTCCAGACTGTTCCCTGGCGGTGCTCACAAGGGGATAGTCCAGGCACAGTGTCCTCGAGGAGCAACACCTCGGAGGCTCGTGCGGGACACCTGGCCACGGGATGATGCTGGTTGCAGTGACGTTAAAAGGAGCAGGATACCGAAAGTGTCAGGTGTCGCAGGAGGGAGGGGAGGCGGAGGCTGGAGACCCCCCACCAGCTCCGCGGGGAGCCCAAGGCAGGTTCTGGAGCCTCCTGTGTCCTGCGGTGGCCCCGAGGGTGCAGGCCCAAGCCCAGCAATTGGGGATGGGACGGTGTGTCCCCCCCGCGCCTCGACCTCAGTGACTCCCCAGAGGTGTGCAACGGCGGCCTGGGCTCCCTTCCCGCTCTGCGGATGGGATTACTAGGAACCTTCTAGTGTGTGACCTCTGGAGGCGCAGGAGTGAGTGTGCCCGGTGTGCCCCGCGTGCACGGCCGGCCGGTACCGCACACGCTGTTTGCAGCACAAGGCTGGCGGGGCCACGAGCCTTCCACAGAGGATCCCACCGAGTGGGATTTCTGCAGCTCCCCCGACGTGCAGCTGCCGTCGGCTCAGAGGAAATCCTCTTTGGGCCGCTCCCGCTGCGGAGAGCTCAGTTCTGAGGGCAGTGATGACACCCACGGCCTCAGGGCCTCGATGGAGGAGCGTGGACCTGCGGGAGAGGTTTCCCGAGCGGCCGTCCAGCCGCAGAGTGGCCCCGTGGACTTCCGTGCCCGTGTCTTCATCTGGGCTCCCCGAAGAGGCCGAGAGGGGACGGTCCCTGCCGTCGGACCCTGGGCGCAGGGAAGGTGCTGCTTGCTCGCCTGGGCCCTCGGGGACGTCCTTAGCGCCTCGGTGCTTGGCTCCCTGGCCTCAGAAACGGCGACGGCCCTGTGCCGTCGGGATGGAAGGGCAGGTGCGCAGAGGCACCAGGCTGGTGTGTGCAGCGCCCGCGGTGGGCCAGCCTGGGCGCGTGCCTCGCCCGTGGACACGCACGGGACGCTTGGCTGCAGACGCGAAAACCCGAGGCTTTAGAGGCTACTGACCTGCTCAGGGTCACCAGGTCGCAGGATGTCCCACGGTCGAGCTGAGGTCGGTAATGTTGCCCACGTGAGCCCGGCATTTGGCGCTGGTAGGAGTCACCCTCCCCCCCACCCGGGCAGAGGCTGGTCCCTGCAGGTTCCCCAACGGCACGGAGCAGAGGCCGAGCAGCTTTCTGGGTTACGAGGAAAGACCCTGGGGGAGAAGTGAGCGGCGGCCGAGAGCTTGGCCCCAGACTGACACGGGGGCCTCGTGCCAGCGGGTGGGGGTGCATGTGGTTCCCCAGGGAACGAGGGGGAGGAACGAAGGCTCAGATCTCTCTAGAACTGGACCGAGAAGGGCCCAGGACGGAGCATGTTCCCTTGTCACCCGGGAAGGCAAAGCTGGTGGCTCGGCCAAGGGGGGCCCGGGCCTCCTGTTGGGGGACGTGAGTTGGGGGGCAAGAGCCCGAGGGACTCGGCCGTGGGGGGCGCTGGGGCCGTGGGGCTCGGTGGCCACGTGGCCACCTTCAAAGGCCAGATGCGGCCGTGCTGCTGTTTCCCTGACAAGACGCCGCCAGCCTGCGCAGGGCCTCCCCTCAGCTCCAGGGTGGATCCATTTCCTCACGTCGGGGCGCGCCGGGCATGTGGATCACCCCTGGGGTGGGCGCCCCGGCGGCACTCCCCGGCCTCCCGGGCCTGGAGCCAGTCTCCAGACAGAGTCCCTTCAAACCGAAGCGAAGCCGAGTCCTCAGATTGAGGCTAACACTGTTCTCCCGGGCAACCTCCTGACGCTGGGGCCGGCGACCCGGTCTAGGCTTCCCGGCTCCTTGTCCGTGAATTCCCCGCATGGCCCAGGAGCGCAGTGCGAGCCACGGCCCGGTCCGCACGGAGGCAAGGTGTGACTTTGCCCTGGCCTCTCGCCCTTTCTCCTGTGGATCCCGCGGCCAGACTGACAATCGCTGCCCTGCACTTTGGTGGGTTACTCTTCCCTTGGTCGGTTTCTGAACAGTACAAATTTGGGTTCCGGAAACAAATACTTTCGCATATTTATTTATTCATGAGAGACACAGAGCGAGAGGCAGAGACACAGGCAGAGGGAGAAGCAGGGTCCCCACAAGGAGCCCGATGCGGGACTCAGTCCAACATCCTGGGATCACGCCCTGGGCCGAAGGCAGATGCTCAACCACTGAGCCACCCAGGTGTCCCTCCCTTTTTTTCCCGTTCTATTAGGAAAAATCCGAATCAATGTCTAAAGTCTATTTCTTTTTCTCCCCCTACCTTTTTCTTTGCTTGGGAGATGCTTACTCAAATTAGTTCTAGTAGCGTCTACGTTTTGACAGCCCAGAGAACTCCGCTAAGAGAGTTATGCTCAGGGGATCCCTTGGTGGTGCAGCGGTTTAGCACCTGCCTTCGGTCCAGGGTGTGATCCTGGAGTCCCGGGATCGAGTCCCACGTCGGGCTCCCTGCAGGGAGCCTGCTTCTCCCTCTGCCTGTGTCTCTGCCTCCCTCTCTCTCTCTATCTCTGTCTATCACGAATGAATAAATAAAATCTTAAAAAAAAAAAGAGAGAGAGTTGTGCTCAGGTTGCTGCAGCATTGCAAGCAGTTGCTTCGAGCGTCTGGTCATTTGGTTTTTTGTTGTTGTTATTTGTTTTTTTTTTTTGTCCTACTTCATGTGAAGGAGATGCTTTCTCTAGGAACAGACATTTTCTCTCTCTCCATCTCCGTGGGTGAGTCATCAGCTGCTGCTTTATTCTGTAGGTTATTACTTCAGCATGATCTGTATCAGTCAGGCCCGATGGTACTTTAGTTATAAAGAACCTGAAAGACATGAGACTCTCAAAGGAACACAGCCTCACTGCGTTTTGCCGTCTCCCATACGGGCATCCCAGGTTGGCAGTGGCTTTGTTTACTGTGGTCACTCAAGGACCACAACGAAAAAGAATTTCTCTTTGAGGTCTGGCACTGTCGCATCGCCCAGGGGCTATCACATCACACATCTGTCCGCAGCCCATTGGCCAAATCTAGCCACGTAGCCTCATCCAAAAACAAAGGAGTGAAGAAACGTAGACCTACAAAGTGCCCAGAAGGGGAAGAACAGGAAGCAGCTGTTCAGCAGCTCCAATAGGCTACTACTTGAAATCACAGAAAAAGATACAATGAAATAGAATATTTATCTATATCCATCGACCCACCCATCTATCTATCTATCATCTATCAATCTATCATCTATCTATCTAATCTATCACGTGTCGGGGACCCAAAGTACACCTGCTTGTTCAGTAGATACAAATACTTCTGTATTTGATTTCCCGCATATGTTTGCTCGCATCCAGAAGGCCATTGGTGATTTTGGACTTTTTTTATCTGTAGAAAGAAGAAACATTGACTATAATCATCAGCTGCCTCTCTAACACCTTCTAAGAAAAACTCTGTGCTGTGTTTCAGTTAAGAGGTGATGAGATTTCTTAATCATGATCCAAACTGTCTTGAACAAGTTTCAACACAAACTATAAATAGCCACTCAGGACCATCTGCTGCACATATTTTGGTGTCGGGGATATTCGAGGGAAAAAAGTTAAAGTTGCCAACGTGAGGCTCTTCAGAACCGTCGCCTGGCCCTTGAAACCCGTGCTAGGATCGCTTTCGCTCCTGCCAGGGTCTCCATAAACCGACCAGCATTATCGACACGTAAACGAGATTCAAATGTAAGCTTTATTTTTGAGAAGGAAATGAACACATCCTTACTAATTGGGCCTAAATGTCAGCACCGACTTTCACGGGCTGTTATGAACTCCAATCTCCATGCATCCATACGGCGGTATAGACATAGAAGCAAAAATCTACTTTACAAACAGATCATCTTTCTAAATGTGGCCCAACCGCCGCCCCCACCAGCGTTATTGACGTATATATTGACGAATAACAATGGTAATAGAGTCAAGGTGTATGATATAATAATTTGACACACATATACCTCGTGAAAGGGTTTCCGTAATCAATTTAATTAATATGCCCATTGTTTCACACACTTTTTTTTGTTGTTTTTTGGTTTTGAGGCTGAGAATGCTTTAAGAGCCACTCTCTAGCAAATTTCAATTATACAATATAGTCTTAGCAGCCCTGGTCACGGCGCTCACAACTATTCATCTGACAACGGAAAGTTGAGCCCTTTTACCGACTTCTCCCCCTTCCCCTAACCTCCAACCCCCCTGCCCCAGGCAACAACCACTTTACTACTTTCCCTAACCTACCTTCCGTCCTTCCTTTCTTCTTAGAGTCCATATAGAGGAGACTCCCCGCAGTATTTGTCTTTTCCTGTCTGGCTTATTTCATTCAGTCTCATGCCCTCAGGGTCATTTGTTGTCAAATGGCCAGGATTTCCTTCTCTCTCTCTCATATATATATACACACACACATATATATGTCATATATACGTATATATAAATCATATATATTTATATTTGTAAATATATATTATATCTATATCATATATATTATATATATCATATTTTAGAGATCATATATATTTATATATATAAATACATATTTCCTTCTTTGTTAAAATTGAATATATATGTATTTAATACTCTCGCGTTCATTGAAGCGTGTTATATTATGTATAAATGCTGCAATGAACATGGGAGGACGGATTTCTCTTTGAGATAGTGATTTCTTTCCCTTTAGATATACACCCACGAGTAGGATTGCTGGATCATATGGTGCTTCTATTTTTAATTTCTTGAGGAACTTCCATAGCGGTATTGAGTTACAGGAGTTCCTTATGTATTTTGGATATTAAACCTTCATTAGATATATGGTTTACCTTATATTAGGTTGAGTAGGTGGCCTTTTCATTTTGTTGACGGATTCCTTTGCTGGGAAAGACCCTTTTTATTTTTATTATTAATTTTTTTTAAAGATTGTATTTATTTATTCACGAGAGACACAGAAAGAGACAGAGACACAGGCGGAGGGAGAAGCAGGCTCCATGCAGGGAGCCTGATGTGGGACTCGATCCTGGGACCCTGGGGGTCACGCCCTGAGCTGAAGGCAAATGCTCAACCGCTGAGCCCCAGGTGTCCCACGGGAAGACACCTTTTAGTCTGATATCATCCCCCTTGTTTATTTTGCTTTTGTTGTCATTGCTTGTAGCATCAAATCCACAAATTTATCACCAAGCAAGGTGTTTTATATACACATGCTGGTTGTGTAGACGATAGAAATGAATTTTCCCATCTATGTTATGCTATAATTTGGTGGTTAGATTCCCAGATTTGATCATAAAAACTCTCTTCCTCCTCTCCTTCCAAGTCTGACTTTCTCTTCTCTGGTAGCTTTGACTGCATTACGAGATTCTGAGGCATCACATAAAACGAAGTCATGGGGTGGGGGGCAGTGAGAGACAGCCGTGTTAGCAGCGTCCTCGCGCTGGAAGATGGGACTGCAGTGGCATGCACCCAAGGGTAGCGGGTGTGAGGATCCTACAGCCTTTCATGTAAGAGTCCCCACATTTGGCTCACGAACACTGAAGATTATCTCAACAGTGTCATGCAACTTGGCAGATAATATGCATTCTCATGATATTCCTCTCACTCTTTCCTCTCCTTGTCTAGATTCAGATTCTGTTATCACATCTCAGCCTGTCCTAAGCATAGCAGCGGGAGACATCCCATGTGCTGGGAATAGCAATGCGGAATACTCTGATTTACAGAAGGGAGCTTTTCTTTACTGTTCAAATTTCAATTTGATTTAGTTTTGGATCGACTTGATTTAGTATTGGATCAATACAACAAGGTGGTTTGATTTTCCATAGGAGGAGAGGGCTTTTAGAGTACACATTTCCCTTTCCAGAATCAAGTAATTATCAGACATTTTTGTGTATTTTTTACAGAGATACGTCATACATATACAAGTAAACGCATATCTACCCATCATCCATCTATCTCACTTTCTTGTATTATACACATTTTCTTTGCACGGCCTTTTCACGTAACCTTATATTTTGGAGATCATTACAAGTTACTACATAATGAGTTTTTTTAATCCCTTTTTTATAGCTGCCCCTTTTGGGATGTATGTGATTTTTTTCACCACTGCTCTATTATTTGGGTACTTAGATTGTTTTCAGTATTTTGCCTTTACTAAAAATAATTAGGTAGTAACTTTTCATAAACACTATTTGGAGCACACCTGGAAGAAACATGCATGGGTAAGTTCCAAGATACATCCAGTAGCCACGCGAAGGGATCACAGACTCCCACCACTTGCATCATACACACAGATACAGGCTTCCCCGGCGATTCCAGGAACAGAGAAGCAGTACGGCCGAGCAGTCCCCCAAGGTCGGCTTTTTCCCCAGGACGAGCCGGATAGTGATGCTCTGAGTGTGCACTGGCTGAAGTGTCAGCGGATAGGGGCCTACCCGGGCCAGCAGGCTAGAGGGAGTGCGCCAGCACTCCGGGGGGACCCCGAACCCACAGCAGGAGGCCCTCTCAAGGGTGGGGGGCGCTGACAGTGGCCGTCCCGCCCTGGTTGAGCCTCTGTCTCAGGGCATGACCCCGGGTCCCGGGATCGAGTGTCGCATCGGGCTCCCTGCGGGAAGCCTGCTTCTCCCTATGCCTGGGTCTCTCTCTCTCTCTCTCTCTCTGGGTCTCTCATGAATAAATAAATAAAATCTTTAGAAAGGAAGTGTCTATCTCTTCACGGTTAGGTATGAACAATGATTATAGTTTTGGTGGTTGGTCTGTTTGAAGATTCCTTTGAATGGATTGAGGAAACTGCTTTCTGCAGCTTTCTGGGAGTTTTTAAAAAGTCACTAATTGGTATTGAATTTGGTCAAATGCTGTTTTCCCCCCTCTACTGAAATGATCACACGATTTTTTTTCCTTTTCTATTTGTTAACATATATTACTGGTATTCTTAGAATCGTGTATTACTGAAATAAATCCTAGTTATCACGATGTATTATAAATTGATGAAATTGATTTATGAATATGTTTTTAAAAATATTTTTGTGTCTATGTTTATAAGTGATATTGATTTCTAATTTCCTTTTTTTTTTCTAGTGATGTTCTCTTATAGTTTAATATGAGGATTATGTTCCTTCAGCCTGAAGGATTTCATTTAACTTACCTTGTAACGCTGGTCTGTTGGTGACAGATTCTCTCAGCTTTTGTTTATCTGTATATATATGTTCATTTTTGCCTTCATTTTGGAAGACTATTCTCTTTGACCATACTTCCTTTTTGGTCTTAGAACCCTTAAAAGATGTTGTTCTATTATTGTCTAGCCTGCATAGTGTCTGGGATGAAGCCTGTGATTCTTCTTATGATTGTCTCACAAATACAATGTGTGTTTTTTCCTCTGTCTGCTTTTAAAATTTTCTGTTTATCTTTGGGACTCAGCAATTTGACTGTGATATGCCTGCGTGTGGTTTCCTTGGCTTGGCAGTACACAAGGTTTAGGATTTCTGGTTGGATTTTTTAAAAAATTGAATTTGGAAAGATGTTTGCCTTTATTTAATTAACTATTTTTTCCTGCTCTTTTCTCTCCTTTCCACCTCAGATTCCAATTAGACATGTGTTTGATGTTAGACTGCTTTATACTTTCCCAGTTGACATTTAGGCTCTGTTTACATTTTGTCTTTTTTTCTCTCCCTGTATTTCAGTTTGCATGGTTTCTCCAGACTTTAAGCTCATTAACCTTCATATGTAAAGGGCATTTCGATGCTCATGGTACTTCCAACAGAATTCAGGAATCAAGAACTTTTACTTAATTTTTGCAATCTTATATATGGGCCTCCTTTTTCTAATGGTGAAAATCCCTGTCAATAAAAGTATTTACTTTGTCCCACGATGCACACACTAGTCTCCAAATTACGTAACAAATGCTACCATGACAAGATGTTTCTTTAACACGGTTTAGTCTTATTTCGTAGACCTTTTTCGTTCTTAGGGTACGTTATCACTAAGGAAGTACAGTTAAATTGCTGTGCTTTAAAGTCATTGGTGTAGTGATGCCACCAACAGATTCACAAGTTCATTTGTTTCACTTTAAATATTTAGGGATTAATAAAAGAAGTATGCTTTAAAATATTTATATGGCTTCAAAATCAAATCTACAAAATATTGCATATATTAGTTTCTACACACTACATGTACTACAAAATATTGTAAATCTAGTTTTCTTATCTCTTTCATCCTATTTCCTTTCTTTCTTTATAGATAATTTAAAGTATAATGTATTTATAAATTTATATTTATAAATATAATATATTAAAAAATATATATTATATATATTTATAAAATCTTTCCATGGTCTAAAAATGTGAAGAATCCTTATATTCCCCCCCTTTAAGCTAATAGCCTACTATGAACTCTTTTCACCTTATTTTAGTATTGCAACTCAATATATCCTAGATATAGCTCCACACTATGTAGAAATTCCCATTTTTAACTTATTATTATTATTATTGTTTTTACTGATACACATACTCCATTGTGTGGATGTGCCATAGTTTTGCAACCAGTCCCGTCATCAAACACACCTAGGTTATTTCCACTCTTTAGCTGTTATAATAAAATGGTAACAAGTCACTTATGCATACTTATTTTCATATTTTGCCAGTGTATCTTTGGAGTAGTTTCCTGAATAGTAGTTTCCTTTTGGGTCAAAAGGTAAATGAACATGTGCTTTTATTAGAAATCATCAAATTTCCCTTGCTAGGGGATGTGACATTTTAAAGTTCCACCATCTCTGATTTAGGGGACCTGTTTCCTGGTAGCTTCACCAAAAGAGTAGATTTTCAATCCTTTGGATTTTTGCCATCTGATGGTGAGAAGTAATATCTCAATGTAGTTTTAATTTGCATTTCTCTTAAGTATTACGTTTTTATATTTAAAAATAACCATTTTCTCAAGGGTCATTTTTCTTTCACATTTTTAGAAAATGGGAAAATCTCTATTTGTGAAGTCTGCTTCTCATGTATACACAAATATAATTTAAAAAGAAAGAAAAGTTTCCCCTCTTGCCAAAATCTTGGGGTTTTCACTTACACTGCAAAGAACAAATTGTAAACCACTTTGCACAGTGTCCCAGCCCCAAAATGAGGGTTTGATTTACCATGTAATTTATTTCTGGTTCATATTTCTGTTCTGAACAAGCTTTTGGGTTTGAGGTTATAAACAAAATAATCTGACTGTTTATTTGTGGTTGAACAAATGGCATAAATATATGTTAGGAAAAAAATCCTTTTTGAAGGAGAAAAAGTAGGGCAATAGTTTCCAACAATTATCAACATCTATTTGCCTGATGAATATTTGATTCAATAATATCGTAGAAACTCTTGGTTCCTGTCATAATAAAAGGTGTATTTTTTTCCTAGTCAAAGGACTTTAGGTCCTTGATAAGATAGCCACCAAAGTTCAACTGATATTGCTCTTTGTAGTCATTCTCACGAGTTTAACTTGGAATGGATTTTCAAATCTTGTTTCCTGTTGCTTTGTATTTTGTTCTTCCCTCACTTGTTTATCCTTTTATTCCCTGTCTTCCTTGAATTTCTTACCCAAAGACTTTTATTTTCCTTTCCCACTTCTTTTATAACCTATTGTTTGTACTCTTTCCTGCTTTCATGCCTTCCTTCTGCTTGTCCATGATTTTTCTTTGGTTCGCACACCTAACTGTCTCGTTTTGATCTGTTCTGGCTCTGGGTACCATCGTGGCACAAGAAATACCTTTCACCTGAGGCATGATCTGGTAGCTTTGACTGCATTAAGAGATTCTGAGGCCCTGGGTCTAAATAGAAGGCACGATGCTGAAAGAGAGGTCTCCTCACCTGTGTGTCGGCATTCTTGACTGATTAACTTTGCTTGTATGACCTGCTAGAATCACTTGCACAAAGGTGTCAACAAATCTCATCCCCTAGAGGATTTGTGTCTGCTTTCTGGACACATCAGAACTCTCTGCACCTTTTCCTGTATTTCTTTGATTGAACGTCTATGGTGCACCCATTAAATGCCAACCCCCGAAGCAGGCAGCAAGGGTACATATAAAAATAAGGCAGAGGTCTTGCTCTGAAAGTGCTCAGTTGGGTAGTGATTGATCACAGGCTCAGCCTACAAATACACACAACTCATGAAAATCTCTCTTCCTACCCTCGCATGGCCTATTCTGACTGATTTTTTCACCTTCTTTGCTACATTGTCCGGAATCCGTTGACTCCTCCTTTTTCCATTCCCAAAGTTGTTTGGTGCACGTCCTGGAGGCTCCCTATTGTATCCCACTTCACCACAGTGCATTGTAGTTGGGTCCTTCTCTAGACCAGAAGCTCCATGAGAGTAGGGGCAGATTTCCATCATTAACTGTAGGTTTCCAGCACCCAACACGGTGGTCAGCAGCACAGGAGAAGCCCGAAGAACATTCTCTGAGTGAATGGCTATTTATACACATGTGGGTATACCTCCCTGCATGTAATTAGAATTTGATGGAAGAAAGTATACCTCCCAGTGAAAATAAAGAGGTCAGAGTAATCTCTTTAAAGTATGTTCCTATGGTTATCTTGCAGAAATTTTGCCAGTTCTAATCGCAAGTACTTTTGAAATGTGTTTTTAAACAACTATCCATCAAAAATGTGTTTGACTTCCTTTAGTGGTATTGAGGGGACCCATGAAATACTGATGAATTACTCACTCTGACATTGAAAGACAAGCACAGAGGTTAGATAGGTCTCAGATGTTACTCAGTAATTCCCTTTAGCTCAGTCCGAGGTGTACCTCACCCATGACTTTAAAGCCGAAGTAAATTGCTAATCTGTCCCTCCAGACACACTCACAACTACAAAACGTAAAGCCTGAGGTGGAAGGAAATTATCTTCCTGTAACATTCTCCTGTTTTCAAATGTCCAACCATCACAGAAAACAAGATTTAGTTTCTGGATGTGTTCCTTGAACCATTTTCCCTTGGCTGTACTTTCTCTTTTTAAAACTGTTTTTATTTTATTGGTTTTTTCTATATTGACAAAACATTGGGAACAAAAGCAACAATCTAATGGCTAAAGATTTTCTTAGGTTGTGGTTATTAAACCAAAGAAGAACTAATGTTAGCTCTCATTTATAATGCTTTTGTAAAATAGCTGATCATTTCAGAGCTACATGCTGGTATCTCTAATTTATTAGCCTTTTTTTCATCCATTTAAAAATCACTTTTCTTCCCTCTGTGTCATAAAGATTTTCTGTACAAACTGAGTTTTGGCTAAAGCTACTAAATTAGGCTAATAAAAAAGCATACAAGTGATTAAGAGATCAGCTTGGAACCAGGTGGAAATGACTAATTCTGCTATAAAGATAGTATCATTATGGTCACATGAAACCAAAGAAATCCAGAATATGAAGAAATGCTATGCCTAGAAATCCAATGACCATATGCTAGAGTTTCACTTATGCTCTTATTCATTCAACATATATTCTTATACATCTATTCACATAAATAATAGATATTTCCCTTTAATAGGAATTACCTAAACCCCTTTCAAACAAAATTTGGAATGAAAACCTTAATTAAAGGAATTTCCAAATGCAAGAATTAAGAAGTTTTTTTATTTGCATATTCTAATTTTTATATTTATTTATTTATTTATAAAATATTTTATTTATTTATTAGAAAGAGAGAGAGCGTGTGCACAGAGGGAGAGGGAGAAGCAGACTCCCTGCCCAGCAGAGATCCCAGTTGGGACTCCATCCCAGGACCCTGAGATCCTGACCTGAGCCAAAGGCAAACAACTGACTGAGCCACCCAGGCACCCCACACCTATTCTAATTTTTAAAGAATCCCCAATAATCTCAAAGTGTCAAAATATTTTTTAAAAATTATTATTTAGAGGCTACCCCTCTGAAATTGTATGGTAATAAATTAACTTTAGTGAGAAATTATGTTGATTTAAAAAACTATTTATTTACTCATGAGAGACACAGAAAGGGACAGAGACACAAGCAGAGGGAGAAGCAGGCTCCCCATGGGGAGCCCGATGCAGACTCGATCCCAGGACCCTGGGATCATGTCCTGAGGCAAAGGCAGATGCTCAATGCCTGAGCCACCCAGGCGTCCCGAATTATGTTGATTTTAAGCATAATTAAATGTAACACAAAAGGCTACTAAATTAAAAATCAGCATTTTATTTGTTTAGACATTGTGATTAGTCCCTTTAGACTTCCTTCTTATAACCATGTTATAAAAAGTTCAGAAGCACATTTTATAGAGGGTAACATAATATGAAACAGACTTAACTAAACTGAATCAACTTCTTTGAAGATTTCAGTAAAATTTTGTTTGGTATCCGAATGCCAAACAGCTCATCTGCTTCTCAAGCTGAAACTAACCTCCAATTTGTTCACTCTAAG
The DNA here is from genome assembly GCF_053574225.1 of Canis aureus. NCBI lineage: Eukaryota > Metazoa > Chordata > Mammalia > Carnivora > Canidae > Canis > Canis aureus. The sequence continues at coordinate 1,439,618 of NC_135628.1, read as the reverse complement.
ACTTATTAGGACCAATATCTGGAAGTAGTTTCAGTTGCACACCTGATTCAGCCCCAGATTCAAGACTCCTTTCATTTTGGTACCCAAAGCCCCCCAACACCCCAACCCAACAGTCCGGTATTCAATTGCCAAATGCCATCTTTCTATCACTAACACAACCTATGACCAAACAAAGCTGAGCTTACTATTTATTGTGGTGAGAGAAAGAACACCACTTTGATAGAGCGTTGGCTGTGTTTCAAAACACACAAAAAAAGGTCAATTTTCAATTAATCGAAAATTGAAGTTTGGTTTAAAGTGCGCCTTTCAATATGGAAGCCTAATAAGGATGGATAAGGATCACGATACAACACTATTCTCATTGTCTGTGGACTATTTTGTACCTTTTGTAAATTGCAGGTAACTGATGGATATGCAAGCTCTGGCTTGTGTTTGCTGAGATTTAATTGACTTCCTTCCCCACTTGGAAAAACCGTTACCTACGTTAAACTGGATTGGATGTTGTGAGCTTGCACAAATGGTCAACCCGTAACCAAACTTGCAATGCTTCCAGGTTCCCTCACTATCTAGCTACAGCCCTCCAGTTTATGTTCCCAACTCTTCTCCTTCCCTCCTGACTTGGCATCACTGGGAACAAACCCCTGACCGCATGGGTCCCCACGGAGACTCTAGGTTGCCCTGCGGCCGACTCTTTCCCTCAGGATCTGAAGAACCACTGTGAGCTAAAGCCTGTTGACACCATATCAACCTTGAGGGACTCATCACCACAGCAGATCATGATTTCTCCCTGGACAAGTCTCTGTCTGAGCCACTGAGGAAGTCCAGTGAAATGCTGGGGTCATGCTTATCCATATGTGACAAGCAGCCAAGACTGGACCTTATCACCAAGAGCACTGACATCCTAACCTCCATGAGCAGTGATGCATAATCAAAAGATTTCTATCTGCCAACTCTTGGTATCCACTGGACCGAATATTCTCAGAATTTAACTCCTCTTTCTTCACTTTAACCTTTTATGTCAATATTTCTTTTTTTAATTTTTTTTATTTTATTTATTTATTTATTTATTTATTTATTTATTTATTTATTTATTATGTCAATATTTCCATTTTTCATTTAAGGCATCCCTCTTTTAAGACGACTGGTCTCCACAATTCTAAAAGAACTGACATGTGCCACACTACCTTTCAAGGAATGATCCAATTAATTTTGCAAGTACAGCTCTAGCAAGAGTCCTCCCAACGGTATTTCCTCATTTCTGGTTCACCTTACTCAGGAGCTTTATGGTCACCTCTGAGTTGTACAACAATTAACGATATTCGTTTGTCTTGAACAAAGAAAGGAGGGGGGACTGACAACTGTTTAATTTCACCGGACGGAGCCTTGAGCTTCTAGCAAACAGTGATGGTTGAGAACTCTCCGCAATTTTTTGTTTTCTAAAATCCTTCATCATTTTTGTTCTAGAAAAACAATTTACCAAAAAGATTCACCCTCCCTAAGTGACTTACGTAAGATTTGCTATCCACTCTTTCTCATGACTCTAATAAGCCTCAAACATGACTCCCTTGGTTGCCTGTGACAAGACCTTTCCCTCTTCCCTAAGCCTGCTGATAAAGTCAGACACGTGCTTCCCCTTTAGCTGGTACTCAGCTTCCTGTTCTTTGTCTCATAAGTGATTAGCTAAGATTAGAACTGTTTGTCCTCCTGAAACTAGCCAGACAAACATTTCCTGTTCAGCTAATGATCAACTGTTGCCCTTATTGCAAACCAGTCTTCACTGTAATTCTCCTCACCTGTAACATGTCCCTTCTAGGACGCGCTCATCTCATCTGGGGGGCTTTCCCTGTTGCAAGAGCCTGAATGAAATAATCTCATTGTTCATTTCTTCTCACGCCACACTGCGGGGGTTCCCTGCATGGCATGAGGGAACGGATGCCAGTGCCAGTCGCACTTTCTTGTCCTTTTCACTTTCCGGACAAGTAAAAGAAATAAAGGCAAAATGCTATGCACTTACATCGGCCTCAGATAAGACTCTGAGAGATACTGATACAGTCGGTTTGCATAATTTCTGCTTTTGAAATACGGGTAGCAGGAAGTTACATGTTTTTAAAGAAATTCACATTGTTAAATTTGTGAATATAATTTTTACAATGTTATAATGAATCTACCCATTGACAAAATAGACTGTTGTGTTATTTTTAAATACGGTTGATGCAGTGCATGTCTGCCCATTTTATTTTTTTTTTATTTGTTTAAGGATTTTATGTATTTATTCACGAGAGACCCAGAGAGAGGCAGAGGGAGAAGCAGGCTCCATGCAGGGAGCCCGATGTGGGACTTGACCCCAGGTACTCTGGGGTCACGCCCTGAGCCAAAGACAGACGCTCAATTGCTGAGCCACCCCGGCGTCCCTTGTCTGCCCATTTTAAAAAACAACTCATTACCCTGGGTAGGGGTGTTGAGGGGACTCAACAGTAAGAGCCCATCTGGGCTACACATCTAAATTCACTTAATCCTTTTAATGACCTGCGTAAGTTATCATCCTTATTTTAGAGACGCAGAATCAAGGCTCCTAGGAGTTAATATCCAGCTCAAGATCACACATCTGGTAACTGATAGAGTTTGAGGCTCCATCTAGAGCCTCTATCCAGAGTATCTGATAAACCTTCAGAGCTAATTCTTCAGAAATCAGTAAACCATCTCTGAATCGAGAACTCACTCGAGACAAATACATATCTCTGCTTTCTACATGGTACATATTAGACCCATTAAGTATCCCAAAAGATGTCCATTCATTTGCCTTATTGTTCCAAAAATGGCAGATTTTTTCTAGAAGTCTCGGGGATCCCTGGGTGGCCCAGCGGTTTAGCACCTGCCTTCGGCCCAGGCTGTGACCCCGGGATCCTGAGATCGAGTCCCACATCGGGCTCCCTGCTTGGAGCCTGCTTCTCCCTCTGCCTGTGTCTCTGCCTCTCTGTCTCTGTGCATCTCTCATGAATGAATAAATAAAAATCTTAAAAAAAAAGTGTTAGAAGTCAAACTTATTGTGTACAACCTGTTAAAAAAAAAAAAAACCTTCACTGTTCTGAATATCCTTTGCACAAACTAGCATTCAGATCATTAATTAAATATAAACGAGCAGTAGAATCAAACCAAAAATCTTCGATTGAAAGCAAAAATATGGTTTTGATTATTGGATTTATTTGATCAGAAAACATTTTGCAGAACAACTCTGTGCAAAACAAATAGAAAGATCATTGTGTCCAAAGAACTTGGCTTTAAGGCACCGCAAAAATCCCTGGGGTCAGCTATGAGAGATCATCCGGTGTAATTATCTTCAAGAGGCGTTTTCTGCTGTCTTCGTGAACAGCCTTCCGGGCTTGGCTGTGGAGGCCTCTCTGAGCGCCTCTCCTCCGTCCGCGCCTCTCGGCCCCATCCTGCTGGCTGCACCAGAGTCCTTCACGCTCCCTTGATCCATCACTTTGATACTTCAATTAAAAAACAAATGCCCAGGGAAAAAAGTCTGTCCTGTGGGCTGGTGGCAGTTATATACCGACAAACAACTGCTTAATGGCAGGTCAGCAGTTTGGAAAATTAGAAACTTTTCCAACATAAGCAAAATGAAGGATTCCACTCTATTTGTCTGAGGCCATAATTTTCCAACCCACTTCCACTGTTTGCTTCATGCAGGACATCTCAGAGTCAGAAAAACTATAATTTAATGCTTCCTGATGATGTCGGCTGAAACGCCGAGTTCAGCGTGACCATTAGCTTGTTTATCTGACTCGAGGTAAGGCATTTACCTTCCATCAACCACTATTTCTAATTTTCTTGTGGACGTTTATACCTTCTGAAAAAATTAGCTTTTAAGGTCCTGCAAGCGCAGCCCTAGCAGCTTGGCAAAGTGCAACCGAGTGGACTAATCATCGTAAAGGGTTCACGGGCAAAGACAGGAAACCAGGGCTGAAAAACCAGTGTCAGAGCTTACACAGGTGCAAGAAAAAACCAAGAACACAATTTCCAAGGGGGGTTCTGTGGGTTTTTTTTTTTTAACACTGAGAGAAAAGCATTTGTCGAGGTATGCAAAATGTGCAAAATCATTTTAAAAAGTCTTTCCCTCAGAAATGAAAAATCCTACGATTTTAGGAAATGCTGAACCAAAGGAGTGGTGGAGGATGTGGCTGCGGGATTCTAGGTGTTTCTGGCGCCATCTCGTGACGGCCACGAGCACGGCTGCCGGGCTCCCCGCCTGCACACGCAGCCAGGAGAGCGGGGCCCACTCCAGGATGCGGCACCTGCGGGCCGGGGGTCACCGTGCGCCCCCGACGGACACTGGGCCTCCCGGGAGCAGTGACGAGCCGAGCTCCCTGAACACTGCAGTCGGGCCGAGATCACCATTATTTTGAACAAGAATCATCTTTTCTTTTTAGACACTATCTCTGACCAGAGGTTGGTGACCGTAAAGACAAACTTCATCTCAGTAGAAAACTTTGCACGCCTTTCTGGGTCATAAGACTCTGGCCCGCTTGTTGTCTGTGGACCATTTTGTACCTTTCTGTAAACTGCAGGTAACTGACGGATACGCAAACCCTGGCTTGTGTTTGCTGAGATTTAATTGACTTCCGTGTCCGTTGTGGAAAAACTAGTTCTGCTGCCTCTCTGTAAACCGGATGCTAGTTAGTCTGCACCAAAGTCAACCCTAGTGATCTCAGCCTAATTATATTTGGTCTGCTTATTCCCGCAGGTGCGACAGGGATGGGCATTTACCACGCAGACCTTAAATGTGTTTTGCTAGAAGTTACCATTAGGGACTCTAGATTTGACTATTAATTAGGTCAGCTCCCTTCTCACTTTTAAAATAATAGTCTTTATTTTACAGAATACTTTATATTTAAGGAGATAACACACGAGCACCACGTCCTGTGCACCTAGCTTCCCCGATTGCTCCTATTCTACGTTAGTGTGGTGTGTCTGCTACCGTTCATTAACTAAGATTTCCTCAGTTTTTACCTAACGTCCTACTTCTCCCCAAGGATCCCAGTGAGAACACCTGTTACATTAAGCCATCATTTCTCCTTGGGCTCCTCTTGGCTGTAACAGCTGCTCAGATTTCGCCTGTGTTGACGACCTTGACAGTTGTTGAGAAGTACTGGCCAGGTGTTTTTGCAGGACAGGTGTCTATTGGAATCTGCCTGAGGATTTTCTCGTGATTAGACTGGGGTTGTGTTTGGGGGAGGAAAACCACAAAGGTAAAGTACCATTTTCACCACATCGTATCAAGGTACATATCGAGGGTACAATGCAATTTATTTCTATTGATGTTGACCTTGATCACCTGGCTAAGTTTGTATTTGTGAACTTTCTGCACTGTAAAGGTTTTTTTTTTTTTTTTCTATTTTTAAAGATTTTATTTATTCATGAGAGACACAGAGACACAGGCAGAGGGAGAAGCAGGCTCCCTGCAGGGACCTGATGTGGGACTCCATCCCGGGATCCTGGGATCATGACCTGAGCCGAAGGCAGAAGCTCAACCGCTGAGCCACCCTGGGGCCTCTGAACTGTAAAGTTTTATATTTTTTATCCCCTTTTCATATTATACTCTTCAGGAGCAAATCACTGTGTGCAGCTCACACTTAAAGAGTGAAGAGTATGCTCCTTCCTTGAGGGTCAAGTATCAACATAAATCATATGGAATTCTTCTATGTGGGAAATTTTCCTCTTCATCCCCATTTATTAATTTATTCAATCACTTATGCATATCAGTTTGGACTCAGTGTACTTATTTTATATTTTGGGTTACAATTCAATGTTTTTTTTTTTTAAACATTTATTTTGTTCCTCAAATCTTTCCCATTATGGTTACTGGGAGCTCTTTCAGTTGACTCCTTTGCCCCCCTCACATCCCTCCATCAGTGTGTTTTTTTTTCCTTCCTGTTGTTGTAGATTTTCTTACTTTCTGGAACCACAAGATCTTCAAAGAAGGAGGCACTTCATCACTGTGAGGTGTGAGTACAAGTCTAGGCTCCCCTCTTGGCCTTTGTCAGCATGAATGGTGATGGAGTTAAAGTTTTTTCTTTGATGTATGACTGAAATCAAATGGTTATTGTCTAAAAATTTATGTCTTTCTAGGATATTCCTTTCTGGTCTTTTGGCTGGAAAGAATATGCTTCTGGTTGTTATTTATTTATTAGTCTGAACCTATTGGCATTTTCAGGTAACTAGCTTCTTTACCTGTAAGTCCAGGGATATATGAGGCACTCCCTCCCCACCAAAAAAAAAGACCAAAAAACAACAACAACAAAAAAAAAAACAAGAACAACCCAGGAAACAGAAATACCCCCAAGGAACTCATCACCATTTTGTTCTTTGTGTCCCGAGGTTCCCTCTGGTCTGCCTTCTCTCAACCTTTCAGGATTTTCTTATGTTTTACAACTAGTGAATAGGAGTTTCCCTTGTTTTTAGCATGAGGGATATGTGTACACTTCATCTTCTAAGAAGTGGAAGTCCCACACTTGCTTCTTAAAAGTCCTTTTCAGAAGCAATGATCAAATTCAGTATTATTTCGATAAGTTACTTTGTTGTAAGTGGCACTGACTGGTTTTTCCAGGAGTCACTAAATATTTCTCATCTTCCCTTGTAAAACATATGAAAACCTCTATGTTGTATTTCATACGTAAACCTTAAAGATGGACAACAGGAAATTAGCCTGCCATGGAAGACTTACCTGCTTAGATTATAGTTTGGAGGTTTATTTTGTTTTGTTTCATTTTTCTGAAGGTCTAGTGTTGGGACATCAGTATAGTTCTGGCTCTAAGTCAACAACATCAATCACTGCACAGATCAAATTGGTTTCTGTCCCCATCAGAGAGTAAGACATGTACTCCATAAGACAATAATGCCCGAGGAGTCACTTTTCCGTGAAATGAAACACAAAGTTTGTTTTCTTGCAGCGATAGAGAGACACACAGCCCACAAGGAGCTGTTCACAAATGTTCTGGAAGCAGTACCCAACATCTGGAAGAACCTGAAACTTGCCAAGGACAGTTACAAGTGCCAAGTAATCTAGAATCAATTATCACCTTCCCAACTAAGTAAAGATGACTTGAATGTCCCAAAGTCAATCATTCCTGTGGGTTCTCTGGAACAGTTAACCGAAACCTCAATTTCATAAAATATAAATACCCCTTTCATAATCATAGTAGTCATACTCAATCATATGACCATTTTGACCCTACTGAACACAGCACACTTTTTCGTTATGCAGCGACTTTCAGGTTCGGTTTTATCTATTGAACCAAAACATGTTAAATGTTTTATACAAATTCCTGGGAATGTTGATCAGGGGCATAATGTTTCATCTGTATTGTTCAGAATTCAAATATATATGCATTGAGGTCAGAAATTAATTGGTATAGCACAACATGTGGTGGTAAACATATTCTAATAACAAGGATTTCTGTACAAGAAAGCAAAGAGTAAATAAACAGAAATGATCAGAATATTATCACTATTTTGGTAAGATGATATTTATTGGTAAACACTTGTGTTTTTTTTTTTTTTTTTTTTTAAGTGTGGAGCAGGCTGCTAAGTTTGTTACAATAAAGGCAAAAAGAAAAAAGGAAGAAACTAAGATAATTACCTAAAATATATCAGTGGTTCTCTGTGGCCCCTGATTCAACAGCATCAGCATTATTAGGAACTAATTAGAAATGCAAATTATCCCAGCCCCCTCCACTGCCCCAGATCTGCAGATTCAGAATCTCTGCGGGTGGGACCCAGCAATCTGTATTTTAAAAAGCCCTACAGGTGATTTTACATATATATACATTCATTGATATCAATATTTCATGTCAGGCAAGGAAGAATTTTAAATATTTTCTCAATGTGTTCATATAATTTGCTCCTTTTCATTATCCGTATCATCCAAGACTCTGTTCATTACTTTTCTTATAAATATATAATTTTCTTAATGAATTAACTGTTTTTGGTACAATCTGAATTTTTGGTTCAATTCATTTTTCAATGACAGATTAATTATTATTTATTTCACCATTATATAATCGATCATACACGGTCTTTCCTTTATATTTTATTAATTTAATTTTTTCTCATTTATATAATTTAAATAAATAACTTAAATTTAAAGATGTGTAAGGAAGTTACTCCTCATATATAAGAAAATTGAGCATTTGTCGTTTATAATCAGATTTACTAAAACATTCTAGAATGCATTTGCAAGTTGTGCTTAAAATGGCCTACTCTCAACTCAACCTCTGCTTAGTTGGACCTAGAAAATACACAGCCTCTCCAGCATCTTGAGCAGGAAGGCGAGTAAGGGTAGAGAGGAGGTCACAGTAAAAACAGATGGTTCTATTAAACTTAAATTGAAGGTAAAATTTTAACTTTTGCAAATTTTATGTACAGCCACGGGAGCACATTCCTAGACCCAGCTGCCTTCAGGCCCATTATAGTCTTCTTGGGAGCCTTCGTGGGGGGAAGTGAATCAGATGAGGGGCCTCCATAGCTGAGGAAGGTAGCTCCTGGAGGAACCACTAAGAGATATTCTCTCTGGCAGCAGGAATGTTGCTCAACAATCTATTTTATATCCTAAAACTCTTATAAGATATTCAACTCAACAACAATCTAATTAAATTTAGGCATGTTCTGGGACGCCTGGGTGGCTCAGTGGTTGAGCATCTGCCTTCAGCTCAGGTCCTGATCCCAGGGTCCTGGGATTGAGTCCCGCATTGGGATCCCCGCAGGGAGCCTGCTTCTCCCTCTGCCTGTGTCTCTGCCTCTCTCTGTGTCTCTCACGAATAAATAAATAAAATCTTCAAAAATAAAAAAAATTAGGCATATTCTATTGATCCAGAAAATTCAGCTTGTTGAGCGGTTGAATGACACCAAATGAGTATACGGTTTTAATCCAGGAAGACATTGGTTCTACTTTTGACACTACTTTTTTATTTTTATTTTTATTTTATTATTATTTTTTTTAATGAGGGAAAGAAAATCTAAACTACAGGCCCCTCTCTGTCGTCTCCACACTGGGAGCAGTTCTGCTACAGCCTCTCATCCCCTGAAAATGTGCACCTGTGCAAAGCTCGTCTCCACCCCCTTCTTGGTCAGGATCCCCTCCCAGCTGCCCAGCCAGGTCACCGTCTGCAGTGGTGCTAAAACCACCGGAGACACTGACGGATCAGAGCCTCAGCAGCTTGGCAGCCCCACACCCCCCGACCTCACTCCTAGCCGCAGCTTCCGAACCAGCGCCACTTCTAGGGACATTGACCCAGCAGCCACGTTCACTGGGGCTGGGGCTGCCACTGTGGGGTGGCTGGCTCTGGGGCTGGAACTGGGACTGTGTTTGGGAGCCTCATCCTTGGTTATGCCAGGAATCCCTCTCTGAAGCAAAAGCTGTTCTCCTACGCCATTCTGGACTTTGCCCTCTCAGAGGCCATGGGGCTCTTGCCTGATGGTGGCCTTTCTCATCCTCTTCGCCATGTGACGGAGCCCTCTCCACCTCCCATAGGTCTTTCTCCCATGTTTTGTCTGCGCTGCATGTTCTTTTTCCTATACCTACCCAGGCAGCCTGGGGAAAGTGGTTGGCTCAGGGTTTGACAGAGGGAAGACAAATAAATACTGTATTAATAAGAAAAAAAATAAAATATCAAAGTATTGTCAAACAAAAACATTTCATAAATCAGAAAAAATGTCAAGATAGAACATATGGAATAAAGACTATCATTTCATTAATGTAACTACTGTATTTTCCCCTACAGATGGCTTGCAGAATCATCAACTCTTAAAATTCAGTGGAAACCATGGAATTTTGAACAGTTTAGATCCTGCAGTGGTACAGAAACCTAAAAAGTGGAGGACAGGAAGGCTGGGAGGTTTACTAAATGCTTTCCTAGGGGAAGCCACACGACCAAGTGCAGCTGAGCAAAAAGCCACATTTTCTAGGGCCAGATGCTTGGGTCATAAGGGGGTTTGTTAGGTCCCTGTCATGCCTCTGAATCAGAGACCAAAGGGGATTTGGAGAGAAATATGGAGGCCTTAGTTGTTCTTTGCCTGGAAGGAAGGAAGGAGAAAGGAGACGTGAGCACCTTCTTTGGAGGCCTATACCTAGCCCACCACATGGTTTTCACCTTCAGATAAAGAAATCTCTGACAGGAAATTGCATTACTTGTCCCCATGCTCCTCACTAAGGGAGCTGTTAGGACATCCTTCTGGAAAAGAGGAAGAATGGAGGCAACTGATATCTTAATGCACAAAATCTAACTAGAGTTGGAAACGGGAGGAAGTATATGTTTTGGTTTGTTTGTTTTAACCAATCCATCCATCAACCAATTTTTTAACACACGTTTATTGAGCAACTACTACGTACCATGCACTTGTGCCAAGTTCTGGGGCTAAAGGAGACCTGTTCCTTAAGAAACCTCAAGCCCAGGAGAGAGAGTCTAGTATAAACAAGTAAGTGCTACACCAGTCCTGGTGATGAGGCAGTTGTGTGTACAAGGTCCCAGGGGTACAAAGGAGTGGTCAAGTCTATCGGTGTTGGGGTGGGGGGAGAAAGGGACTGTAGTCACTTAAAATATAGCTTCCTGTTCTCTGATATTCTTCCCTTTGGGAGGTGGGGTCGATACCTGTCCCCTTGCATCCGGGCCGGTGTGTGCCTGCTTTGACGCACAGAGTACGGTGGGAACGAAGACTAGTCTTGAAAACCCCGGAGGCTTCCTCCTGGTTCTTTTGCAATGTCTCTGGATGCTCCCTTGTTACACTTCCTCTCAGAACCCAACAGCCATTTAGTGAGAAGACGAAGGCCCTTGGGGAGGCCATATGCAGGCCTTGGGTTTCCTTCTAAACCCTGCCATGGGCTCCTCCAGTCCCACCCCAAGCCGTCGGATGATCCAGCCCAAGCCCCTTGTATCTATCTCTCTGGATGAAGCCGCAGTCTTCATCGGACACAAGCCACCTGTGCCTTGTGCGCCCTGGCAGAGTATTCCGCCATACGTGACAAGGACAGGCCCAGGGGATATTATGGTAAGTGCCACAAGCCAGTGACCAAAGGACGTGCACTGCAGGATTCCACTGACATGAGACATCTAAGCCAGTCAGATTCACAGGATCGAAGGGTGGAATGGTGGTCACCACGGGCCGCCAGGAGGAGGATCTGGGCGGTCAGTAATCAAGGGTTCAGTTAAGTAGGGTGAACAAGCCCTAGAGGCTGCCGTACAACATCGGAACGCATGATTCACAGAACTGTACCGTACACCTAACAATTTTGTGAAGAAGGTAGGTCTCATTTTAAATGCTCTTACCGCAGTAAAATAAAATTTATTTTGAAAAGTAAAATAAAACATGAGGTACCTGCCTGGGTCAGTCGGTTAAGCATCTGGCTCTTGATTTCTGCTCAGGTCATGATCTCAGAGTCATGAGATGGAGCCCCGCGTCGGGCTCTGTGCTGGGCGTGGAGCCTGCTTAAGATGCTCTCTCCCTCTCCCCCTCTGCTCCCTAACTCGCTCTTTCTCTGTAAATAAATAAATAAATAAATAAATAAAATCTAAAAAAAAGAGAAATTTCTGACTTACAGAATCCAGAAGCATAATAAAATTGTGGTTGTTTTATGCCACTAAGTTATTGGTGGTTTGTTAGGCAGCAACAGACAATCACAATAGGAGACTTCCAGGGAAGGCTTTATAAAATATATAATACGTGAACGAAACCTAATCCACCCTAACAGTACAGACTTTGATCTTAAAGTGGGGTAAAAAAAAAAAAATCCCAATTCTACAAGGAACTAGCTACGTCATTTAGGTGACCCTAATGGGTTTGTTGTATGTATTATGGCATAATGACGGACAGTGTTTCTTACACTGTTGGCACAAGGTTAGCCATCGATGTTTAAGAAATACAAGTAGAAATAATAAGAGCAAAAGCAATCAGTCGCACTGGTATGGGGTCTACCATTCTAGTCGGGGTACCCTCCTGACATGGGTCATCCAGGACAATTCTCATATATTCCCATTGTCCTGGTATCCTTTCTATTTTCGCATTGGGGTGGAGGTTATTTATTTACCTTTATCCTTTCTATTTTGCTTTTGGGGGGGGTATTTATCCTTTCTATTTTCTTATTTAGCGGGGTTAACTATCTTTAAAATGAAGCATCAACGTTAATAGTTGCATTAAAACAAACTGGGGTAGATTGGATAGGCCTTTGCTTTATACTTCCAGGTTCTGCTGTGCAGTGAGCAGAATTCTCAGTTCAGCTTGGCCTTAAATCAAAAGAATACTTTTCCCATCTCTTTCCAGAAAAATCTAACGATCACCTTTTTTTTTTTTTTTCCCCAAGGACAACATGGATGACTCTGTAACAAAATAAAAGTGCATTGGGGGTAAGCAACAAGGAGCAGGTAACTCCTTGCAGGGCAGAGCGGTAGGGAAAAAATATTCAAAGCTTCTTCTGCCTCCTGTGGCCACGTGGCGAGGGAGCTGTGGGGGCACAGCCTCTGCTTTAGTGTTTGAGGCCTACCAGCTGCTCATCCGCAGCATTACTGGGAAGCCCTGGAAACTCTAAATCGGATGTGGCCGAAGTAATTGGAGGAAATGGAGCCTGGACAGTCGTTGTGTAGAATAAAAGTGGTCTGAATGCTTTGCTACAGTGGTTTAGCCTTTTATTATGCAGGGTGTAATGGTATTTATTTGTGATATTTTATAATATATATCATATAGTAAATGCAATGCTGTATTTTGGGGTTAGGCTCTTGTATTTTGCAATAAACCCTTTTGACAGCAATGCCCTCAAAAAAAATTGATGATGTTTATTATCTAACCATTGGAAATCGTAGTGATAGCACGGAAAAATAAAAATAGGCTTCAGATACATCCCCCATCTACCTCAAAAGTGGGAGTGGGCAGTTATTTTAGGAAGACTATGAAGAACTTTTCATCGAGGATCACATGAGTCTTTTAATTCATTTCACTCATTTCTGATTTACATTATTTTTAAACATGTATGAAAAGTAAAACAAATGCAATTAATATGTTGACCCTTGTCAGGACTTTTCAAACACTTAAATAAAGGCTGTTTTACATCAGTGACATCAGATGCTTCAAGTGGGAAGTCAAGTAAATTAATTCCAATGGTATGATTTTTTTTTTTTTTTTTTTAGAGTTTTAATTAAGTAACCGCATCCCACAAGGGGCTTGAACTTACAACCCCGAGATGAAGAGTTGCATGCTTTTCTGACTGAGCCAGCCAGGCACCCTGCAGTGGTTTAACTTTTTAATTCAACTTATGAAACCAATGAAATGCTTCTAAAATTTCCTTTATTTGAAAGGGACATCACTGATGCCATCATGACTGGCACCAGAAAGTAAGCAAAAAATTCTGCACTGAAGAACAAATTACATTTTTTTGACATGATAAAACTAGAATATTTGTGGAGAATAAAGTCATAGTAAACACAACGCTGCATTACACTAGGAAATTCATGGAGCAGAAATACTTGAAACTAACTGCCATGCACACCCAACTCATAGTTGCGTCTGAAGCATTTATACTGTATCAGCCACAACCGATAGCTGCTGAAATACACTCATTTTTAGATTCGCATAATTCAGTAACTGACGTATGAACTTCTTGTGACAAGGTTAATGCCGAATAAGAAAAATATGTCAGGATGGCAGGACATGTTTTCTCCTTAGCTGCCCATCATCAGCTAGATTTTTGAAATGCTGACCTTTGACGACTGGCCCTGTAAATCCCCTGTAGCATGTTATAATGCTCTCAAACTTTTCTAAAATGAGTCCTCTAAATTTTTCTTGCATTCTGTCCAAAATCTACTGGAAATGTTTAATCCAATTATTTGATGAATGGAGAGCTGCAAATTCCATTTCCTTGGCCCCACGCCTCCAAACTCTCAGCTCTGTCTTTCCAGCTAAGCTAGACTGCCAGCCTCGGGTTTGGATTCCCCTCCCGGGAAGCCCTGCGGGTAGTGAGCTGGGACAATTGTTGACTTACCTCATCTGTTTCCTCCTCTCCGGGAGCCCTCTCCTGCCTGCCTATTGTCCAGGATCTTACATCCTTTGTTTCATGTATTTTGTCCATCTTAAAATTGCTTAAGACGAGAGGGTAAATCCAGCCATCACTAGTTTATCAAGGATAGAAATGGAAGTCCCTGAAAATGGTTTGTGAATAGAATCATCATTTATAGAAAAAAAAAAAAAAGAATCAATACTTCTATCCACCAATATAATAACATTGAGTAATTAGTAGGTGAATAAACCTGGTGGAGAGTATATGCTTTGTTATTTTTATGTTTCCCTATATTCACAAAAGTTTCCCAGTTTGGATGCTAAACTATCTGGTAATTAATTCTAGCGTATTAATAATGTTTGCTAGTATTCAGCACTAAAATCATTCACGAAATTTTCTATTACATATTTTAATTTAAATAAAATTAGGAAGTGTATCAACACCTTAATTTCTTTCATGTGCATTAATTAATGAGCTCATTGGTTGAACTTTGAAACAGCACTATATAATTATCCCCGATTTGGGGATCCCTGGGTGGCTCAGCGGTTTAGCGCCTGCCTTTGGCCCAGCGCGTGATCCTGGAGTCCCGGGATCGAGTCCCACGTCGGGCTCCCGGTGCATGGAGCCTGCTTCTCCCTCTGCCTGTGTCTCTGCCTCTCTCTCTCTCTCTGTCTATCATAAATAAATAAATAAATAAATAAATAAATAAATAAATAAATCTTTAAAAAAAATATCCCCAATTAAACAAAGCTTTCAGAGTGTAAGAGGATTCCGTCAAACTCTACATTACGGCAGCATTCAGGATTCCATGTTATTTTTTTAAACCCGATGTGCAAAAAGTTCAGTTAAATATATATTAGGCACTTTATTTCACCAATATATATCCTTGCTAGATTCCTCTTGTTTTACTATTATTCTCTTATTCTGGCCTCTTATTCTCATACTTTACATATGTTTGATATATACCCTGGAACATGTTTGAATTCTGATAAATATGTAGTATTTAAGTGTATATTTGTTTTTAATTTACGCTAATGGCATAGCACCATAACATTCATTCTCTTTTTTACATTTCCACGCATGTGTTTTCATCCACCCGTGTCACTACATGTATGTATCTGATCCTCTGTTCCAAGTTGCTACCTCGTGTACCACCGTGTGTATCCGTCACGTGTTATTATACACTGCTCTAGAGATGGGCACCATTGCCTCAGACTCACAACTGTGCAAGTAAATGGATGGTTATCCTTGCTCGCTACCTTCATGGACATGTGTGGACATTTCTCTGTGATACAAATGCAGGAACGGGCTAGCTGGATCATAGGTTCTCTGAGTACTGCCAGGTTATTATTCCTGAAATTATACCCAAGTATAGTCCCACTAGCCATACAGGGGCTTCCCATTTCTCCACATAGTTCCCAACATTCAGAATTTTTGGTACTCTGTGTTTTGCCAAGCTGGTAGGTATAAAATAGCATGTTAGTGTTATGACTACCAGTAGGTTTAAACCTATATCTGATTTCCCTTCTTTTTCTGATCAATTTACATAAGTTTCTTATGTATTTAGATGTAAAATCTTTTTATTGGTGTAGACTTCGTTATATCCTTACAGTTTTCTGTTTTATATTAACCTCGTCTAACCTTAATATTTATTACACCAATATTATTTCCACGTTTACAGAAGCTCTCCTGTATTCCTAGTTCATAAAGATATCTTCTACATTTTCTTTAATTTTGTTTAACTTTTCTAGTTAGGTCTTTGACTCTTGTGATATTCATTCACTTTTAAATATGCCTTATTTTATTCCATGTTGGGGCTTTATCAGGATAAAAATCTTCTACACAGTGAAGGAAACAAACAATAAAACTAAGAGACAACCTACAGAATGAAAGAAGATATTTGCAAATGGCACATCAGATGAAGGGCTAGTATCCAAAATCTATAAAGAACTTATCAAACTCAACACCCAAAAAATAAAAAACCCAGTTAAGAAATGGGCAGAAGACATGAACAGACATTTCTCTAAAGAAGACATAGACATGGCCAACAAGCACATGAGAAAATGCTCTCCATCACTTGCCAACAGGGAAACACAAATAAAAACCATAATGAGATACCACCTCACACCAGTGAGAATGGGGAAAATGACCAACTCTGGAAATAATAGATATTGTAGAGGATGTGGAGAAAAGGTTCCCCTTACACTGTTGGTGGGAATGCAAACCAGTGCAGCCACTGTGGAAAACAGTATGGACGATTCTTAAAAAGTTAAACGTAGAACTACACTATGACCCAGCAACTGCACTACTTGGTATTTATCCAAAGAATACAAAAACAGTGATCAAAGGGGCACATGCACCCTAATATTTATAGCAGCACTATCCATAATAACCCAAATATGGAAAAAGCCACCCAGATGAAGGGATCAACAAGATGTGATACACACACACACACACACACACACAGAGTGGAATATTACTTAACCATTGAAAAGAATGAACTCTAGCCATTTGCAATGACCTGTATGGAGCTAGAGTGTATTTTGCTAAGTGAAATGTCAGTCAGAGAAAAACAAACACCATATGATCTTACTCACATGTGGAATTTAAGAAATAAAACAGATGAAGGGATAGGGGAAGGGAGGGAAAAAATAAGATGAAAACAGAGAGGGAGGGATGCCTGGGTGGCTCAGCAGTTGAGCATCTGCCTTTGGCTCAGGGACAGATCCCAGGGTCCTAGGATCCAGTCCCAGATTGGGCTCTCTGCAGGGAGCCTGCTTCTCCCTCTGCCTCTGTCTCTACCTCTCTCTGTGTGTTTCTCATGAATAAATACATAAAATCTTTAATAATAAAAAAAACAGAGGAGGTAAACCTTGAAAGACTCTTAACTACGGGAACAAACTGAGGGTTGCTGATGGGTGGGGGGGATGAGGTAACTAGGTGACATGGGGTGTGATGAGCACCGGGTGTTACATGCAACTGATGAATCATGAACCTCTACCCTTGAAACTAATAATACATTATATGTTAACTAACTGGAATTAAAATACTGAAAGAAAAAAATGTACTTTTTCTTTCTGACTAGGAATACCCAATATGTGCATTTTGTACCTCAGAACCAGACCAAATGGAGTCTAGGCTGGTCACATAGACATCTTTTTTCTTTGTAACCAATGACAGAGCCTTCTGGGGATTTCAACAAGAATAGGCATAGATCACCAACTTACCAAACAATGATATTGATAAGTTGGTCCACATTTTCCTCAGACTCATGACCACAAAGAGACACTATTAATCTGTACGATGCAGGCCTTGCCTGGGGGTCAGTGCTGTGTGGGTAATTTAGGAAAACAGCCAACAGACCCTTGGGGAAACTTACTTAAGATAGTAGATGTCCTTCTGAAGGCTTCCAGTAACCACAGTGTTGTTCACCCACACCCACCCCTCCCCAACCTCGTGCCATCAAGTGAAGCAGAAACTACAAGATGCTTGGACAAAGACGGTAATAGGTGGCAGCAGCTGTCAGATATCTGTACCACTAGTGTGGTAAGAGAGCAGCTTGTGTCTGAGGCTCAACTCTTGCCCCCGTACAATCATTATGTTTGCTGTCTACAGCCACCTCTGCTTTTGCTCAGTTTCCACTTTCTTCAAATATAAAAAATACATCAGTATGTTTTCCCAAGATACAGTTCTTTTTTTTTTTTTTTTAAATCTGATGCTTGTGTATTTATTTGGAAAGAATGTTTACACAAAAGTCATGCCTAGCTCAACCTTGGAGAAACAGGGACACCATATTCTGTTTAACCTTAGAAAGCATTTTATAGTTAATGTTTGTTCTAGGTCCTTTTATTACCCCATATCATGTAAGAGTAAAATAGGAATTAGAGAAGTGAAATGATACACAACTAGCAAGGAACAGTCTAGATTTCTGATCACGAGATCTTCTCCCTTCACATGGTGACTGGGGGAGGACATACTTAGTGGAGGAAGCAACATGAAAAAATATGGAACTACAGAGGCGTTTCCAGGAATTCAAGATATTTCTTCATGATGGGAGCTTAGGATGTATGTAGAACTATGGAACAGGGAACCCAAAAGAAAGGATTAGTGGAAAAGGTAGAAACTGAAGGCCTCATGATTGATTCGTTAGGTAAAAAGTGGTCATTGAGAGTTCTCAAAAATAAGTAACATACTCAGGTTTGAATTTCCAGAAAAATTTTCTAAATTCTCTAGGACCCTTATGGAGGATGGCGTCAAGGATTAAAGCTGAATAAAAGAATTGTTTGATCATGAAAGTGATGGTGAACATAAACTAAGCCATTAGTAGTAAAGATAAAGAACTTGGGGAACTTTGAGAGATGCTGGAGTGAACATGCATGAGACTTGATCCTGATTGACCCTGGTGAGAGTGGAGCGAAGAAATGGGAGAAATCAAGTGTGTCTCCATGGTTTCCTGCTTGGGTAGCTTAGGTGGTTGGATGATGTGATAGTGACTTCCTGGACTGGAAATACAGCGAAGGGGCATGTGTGGAAGAAAACAAATGAGTTCAAGACGTCTTGTATGTGTTATAGATGTCTGTGGGGCAGAAGGTAGAAATGCTCTGGAGGCTTTTGGATGGACAGCTCTGAAATCAGTGAAGTCTGTCCTGGAGCTAGATACAGATGTGTGCCTAGACCCTACCTTAGACCGACCAAATCGGTTTCCGGAAATAGGTCCGTGTGTCTCCCACTGAATCAATCTTATATTGAATAACGTGAGGGAGATATATTAGGGACTATCTAAGAGCGATGAGTATATGGTAATATTTTCTTACAATGGGGAAGAGAAGACTCGTGATTTAAGGCTATACATGGGCTAATCAACTTCTTAGGTTCCTCGGGTTAAAAATCTATTGTGATTTAGTATTTAACTTTGTACGTGTTTATTTCATTTCATATTCTACTAAAGAGGCCTATTCAAGCGATTAAAACATAGTTTTTGAAATTCTTTGCTAGAGACGATGTGATCTCCCAAAACAAAACAACTTCTTTAATCCTGCAATAAGATTCAAATCTCTAATATGAGCAACCTAATGGAGTTGAAAGAGTTGAAAAAAGATGGGGTTGGTGTCAAGAGATTTGGCTCTGCTACTTCTTGTTTGGTAAAATCACTTGATTGAAGTGCAATTCAATAAATTGACTGAGTGACTACCATGTACAGAGCACTTAGCTAGCGGTGGAGGGAATCCTCAGATATATACAGCACTTCCTCTTCTCTTAAGAAGCTTATACTCCATTAGCATACTCCTACACGGTAAGCTCTCCAGGAGCTTATCTCTGCACGCCCTAGAGACGGAAATAACTTGAGCACAATCACAAGACAAAGTAGAGTAGGACCGGTGTAAAAAAAAAAGGGAGATCGAGTGTTGTTATAAAATTTAAAGAAAAGGGAACATTTATTGAGTATGTACTACGCGCTATCTTTCTAAGTAATATGCTAGAATTTTGGAACATTCCATCTAAAAATAGCACTGTCTGATAGTCGTTCAATTTTATCTAATCATTAAAGTTAGTTAAATAGGGCCATCTGTTATGAGACCTAAAAGCAAGGCTAAATACCTTGCTTTTGACACCTGGTGGAACCGGAGGACTTTGGTCGAACTGCAAGTTCTCCTCCGCGCTCTGCGTCAGTGAATAAGGCCCCCTACTCAAACCACTGTTCTTATCAGGAGGACCAGGTACCCTTTTTGCTTTTCTCTGTAGGGATTTCAGTTCTCTGCCAACCCGTGGAAGTATTGCACAAGCCAATCACATCCTTCCACCAGAACCAAGGGGGAACCTCACAGTCTTGATTCTACAAAGGCTGCCGCCCACAGCCTCTGCTTGTTCACCCTCTTCCTGAAAGCAATCCTGGCCCAGTGTGGTGTGTGATTCTCCGCTCCCCAGGCTAGGAGTAGGCTTGATAAATAAACTGCTGTTGATCCCATCTGTCTAGTATTGGGTTCATGTATCTAGCTATCTCATAACCAAAGGGTGGGAGTCCCTTCCTCACAAACAGGGTGATTAGGTGGTAATTAAAAACAAGTCATGAGTAATTAAAAATAATAGATAATCTAACATAAACGTGACAATGTAGCAATTGCTTAAAAATTTGTACAGTCTCCTTAATTAAAAACCAAGAGCAAACACAAAAAACACAGGGTGAACTCTTTAGATATACAAGAAATTCCATAACCTTAGTTTGTGCCTACCTCTCTGATATTATTTTCCACAGCAAGAGTCTACCTCCATCCACTGTAAACCATTTTTGTTTTTTAATGCTCTACGTGGTGATAAATATCTATACTTTTACTTTTTTGTGTGTCTTCTGGCTGGTAAAATGTCTCATTATCTGTTCAACTCCTAAAAAAAAAGCCGACTCCGTATCTTCTCTACAGTGAGGTTTTCCTACACACCCCACAGAAATGCTGTGGTTGTGCCTTCCTCTATATCATCACATCACTGAAAGTCCATATTATTCCATAATGCAACGATTTGTTTATATACTTGTCTCTCTTATTAGCTTGAGGATAGAGTCGGTCACTTTTTTATTAACGCTTATGCTTCCGAGAACTTACCATGGTGGCTAGCATTAGATGATGTCAGCGTTCCAAAATCCTAGTTCAACAGACGCTGTTGAACGAATGAATCATCGTGTAATTGTGTCTGGCCAACATGGGGTTTATAGCCACGAAGCTCACGATGCAAAGAAATAGTTCCATTTCTCCCTCTCTTTCTTCCCGCAGCCCTTCTAATGATTGGAGTAATGGGAGGCTTACGTGTCTGGGTAAAGAAAGCTCAGATTTTCCACCGCCTCCTGGCCTCTGATGGCCACCAGTGAATTGTAATGGACCCTGTGGTCGTTGGGCCTTGGCCTTTATACCCGAGATGCTGAGACCACGGCAGATGCAGTGTAGCCCCACATATGTCCAATGCGTTACTCTGCGTTTTCCTCATCCTCGAATTAGACTCCTCTGCTTCCTGCATCTTTTTAGGAGCCAAGAAATCTTTGCCTGCCCTCCCCGCCCGCCTCTACGTCACGCAGACTGAGCCCTCCACTGGGCGCCGTACGCATCATCGCTAGAGACGGCTGTTCCGACACCAAGCTTCTGCTCTCCCTGGGTTAAACCAGGACACAAACACACGTCCTCTCTGTTTTGGGACTGCCTAGCTCTATCTGGGGTCTGAGGATTCCCCGTACCATTCTGATCACTCATTTTAAAATTCCAATCAATTCCACCTTTTCAGGTAAGCTTTCCCCAGAAAGAAGACAACATTGTTCCCGCCTGAACGTGAAGGGATCTTTTCTTTTGAACTTCTAGTTTATTATCCCGCCTTCTAGCTGACATTTATCACATACAGCTGTGAAATAGCGTATGTATGTATATATATTTTTCCCAACTATATCATATATTATATATGTGTTTTAGCTTTTCAACTATACCCTAAATTTCCCCTCCTCGTTTTGGATTTTTTTAAATAAGTGAAAACTGCCCCAAAAATGCCATTATTCTTTAAAAAATTACGTATACTCTGATGATAGTATATTATTTCCATGATCTCCAATAGAAGATCTGTAAATTTAATCTAGTAGCTGTTTAATGAATGGTTTCCAGGCCAACAAAAAAACAGCAAACATTACACTAAAACATATTTTTATCACAAGTTAAATTCCACTAGAGCGACGAAAATTTCCAAATACCAAAAACTGTTTTTCAACTCCGGCTATGGCCCACTTATTTCAAACAATACTTAATATAATAGCATTCTAGTATGACAATAGAATTGAGACAATCCCTTAGAGTTCATGTTAATTAGGTTTGCAGATGGCTTTAAATCTTTTCAATTTTTTTCTTATTTAAATTTAAATACAATGGGGAAACGGATTAGATATTGCATGCCAGTTAACTCAGCTACATTGTAAAACAAGTATAATATCAAATTACACATGACATCTATCCATGGGCTTATTCAACTGTAGGAAAGTGGTCTTACATTTTGTCAAACAAGATCAAACTAAAAGATTTAATCCAAACAATTCAATATTTGATGAGCGATAAAAAGTGACATGTGTTTGTCTAAAGAAAGACCTAAATGCCTGGACAAACAGATGTGCCTCTAGAAACATAAAGCTTTTGTTTTCCTTTTGTTCAGATTGTGCCAAGGAGGAATATTGTCTCCATTACGGTGAACATTTTATTATCGTGTCTCAACAGGAGTGCTCTGGTTGAGAAAGCCCTTTTCATTCTAAGTTCTTGTCCCCCATGGGCTCTAAGTTTCTTATTCTTACTTTCAATGCAGAACTGATTTCTTTTTCCCTCTTGAAATGTTTGATGAAATTTCTATGTGGCCAATTTTGAGTTATTGGAGCATAAAAATGATGATTTTTTTTTTCACCAGATAGGCGATTTTTCAGGTGCTCTGGGGACGGTTAACTTAAGAATTTATTTCGAAAAGTTAAACATTCTTCAGAATATCATTATTCAAGAGAAACAAATTCATCAGAAATAAGACCAACGAAATAAACAAGTGGTATAGATTGAAAGTCCGAAGACGTAGGGAATCTGAAACCTGAAAACTAGGTTTGTTATAAATAGTTGCATCAGTGAGTTCTCTTCTTCAGTGTGCGGAAGAGGTTTAGCAATGGGGGGCTCTGAGGCTGGGCAGTTTCTTCCAGTATGTGCTTTTCTACATCCTAAATATCCTTGAGACCAAGTCCTGTCTTTGTGCAAACTCTCATGTCAGAAAAGACAGTAAAATAGGGTACAAGGATTTAAGAATGTTCCTCAAGAGTCAGTGCTCCTTCCTCTACTCCCTTTCTGTATGTCTCAGAAAGTTCCAAGTACATGGCATGGAGATTGGTCACTGCCCCATGTCACAGCAGGATCTCAGTTTGTTGCCCTTAGTTTGTGCCTTACCTTTCCTTACCTTCCTTACCTTGTGCTTTTCCTTCACTAATTCTGTTTTTGCCTGAGATTTCAACAGCAGAGATCATCGAAAAGAGTAACTCGTTTTTTTGTTTTTAACCACTTTATTGAGGTATGATTGACAGGCTGTACATACACAAAATTGTTTCTGCCTCTTCAAAAGAAGCATGGATCCATCACTTTGTCCCCAAAGTTAAGACCTGGTGTCACGGAAGGAGAAGCAGTCTAGCATATTGTAGAAAGCACTGAAGACATGGGTGTGAATCCTGACTCTGCTAGATTCAGCTCTACGATCTTAAGCAAATTGGTTTAGAATCTCAAAAAGCGGGTCTCCTCACCAGCAAAACGAGGATTTTGATACTTTGAAGGTTATTTTGAAGATTAAAGACGATGTATGTAAAATTCAGGGATTGGCAGATGTTTCACAAATACTTCTGTTAACTGTGACCTTGAGCTTCAAAGAGAACCCTGATGAAAGGGCTCCGGCTTTCTTGAGAGGGAAGTTTGCCCTCATGCCCTCGCATGGTTTGAAAAGTCTTTGCCTCACAAAGAATTTATTGACTCCTTTGAGACAACGTGTGGTATAATGAAAGGAGCACCCAATTTGGAGTCAGGAGACTTAAATCTTGACCCTTCTTTCTTGCTAATTCATCTCTGTCACCCTGAGTAGGTCCCTTAAATTTTACGGGCTACAGTTTCCTCGTCTATCATGGAATGAGGCAATAGGACAGAGGATCCAAAAGTCCCTTCTAAAATTTTCTGACCCTGAGATTCAGAGCTCACGCCAGACTAGGGCAGCAGTGAAAGCCGAGGAGAGGAACACATGGGAGCGGCTCCCTGAGGCATGTAGTTCCAGGTCAATCTGAGAGCAAGATCAAGAGAGATTAAAACTAAGTTCAGTAAGAGAAACAAAGTCGTTGCTCTTTTAAAGTACTTTGGAAATTTGGTTTCTCTCAGGATATGTTATAGAGCTCATTGGCATTAAAACCCTTGGTGCATGTAAATCACACGTTTCTAAGATCGCTTCCAATGGCACCGGGAGCCCCGGATCTTTGAACCAGAGACCATTAGGTTGAAAGAAGGAAGAAAAGATGTTATGATGGTTAAGAGGGATTCAATTGGCTGGTGTCAAGGTGGTTAATGACACCATTTTTTTTCCTTTTGTACGTATGACCTCTACATTAGAGGCATCTATTTTCCAGGAGGGAGATTATTTTCATTATGATTCTGAGACATGTGCAAAGAGCTTCCAGCTGAGACAGACTTCCCAGAGCCCCCGTTGGGAGACTGAGCATTAAGATACATGCTGTGATTTCACCCTTGTCAGCGCAAGGAAGTACCAAGAGACGACTGGCTTCAGGCCCGTCTGCCGCTGCCCTTGCTACCAACCAGAGGAGCTGCTGCTACCTCAGTGAAAACGGATCCAGCTTTCATCTTAAATACTGATGGACATCGGACCCATGATGCACCCAACCTCAGCAATCTGGCTATGATTTTATTTTATTTATTTTATTTTATTTATTTTATTTTATTTATTTTATTTTCTGTTTTATAAAAGAAATCCTATTTTATAGAATTGGATAACCATGCTATTGCTGGTATAACAGCTATTGTAAACACTTGGTCAATTTTTATTGTTGTGATACATTTTCTATTGATGATCACTGGGCAACACAGAAAATATAAACAAGAAAATAAAAGCCACCTATTATAGAATCTTCCTGAAATGGCCTTGATAGTATTTTATGTACATCCTTTCAGCCTTTTCATGTGCATGAATATGATCTTCCCAAATTGGGATAATATGCCTATTATTTGACATTGAAAAAATAATTAAGATAATATCATGAAAGTCTCCCATGACATTAAATGTTCTTTGGGGAATATGGTTGTCGGGACGAGGTAAGGGTGGAGGGGACAAAGAGAAGAAATGGAAGTGGTGAGAGCTGAATTGGGAAGTCTCGTTGGGCTGGTTTATAAAGCAGCCAGGGTCTTGTAGGCCATGCTACTGCGGAGGAGGAGGCAGAGGGTTACGGTGCAGCGTGAGCAGAAGTCACTGAACCCACCTCTCTAAACAGGGGTGAGCGAGACAGTTGAGCAGGATAACCCAGGATCCTTGCGATTCATTTATGTCGTGAAGGGAGTACAGCAGAGAAGAACAGGCCATGGACTTTGGACTCAGCCATTTGGGATTTGATTCAACGTCCTGAACTTAACCCATGGTGCCACCAAGACAAGTTATGTCACGCCTTATGAGGTTTCCTCATCTGTAGAACAAGGACAATCATATACATAACTTCTACTCACGATTAAATGAGATAACACACGGAAAGCTTGTGTCTTTCTGCTGGCACATATACGGTGCTCATTAAACTTTTCCATTCTTATTATCCAATTTAGGTTATAGAGGGAAAGATCATCTGTTTTCCCATAAAAGACATTCACTCCTGTTAATGGGTCTGTCAGGGACACTATTTCTCAGAAGTGAGAGCAACTTTGTGTGTATTTACTATTTCCCTTATACAGAGTTGTTCACACAGTTGGGGGGGCGGGGCTTGAGACTTTTTCCATCAGTTTGGCCACCAATCAAATATAAAGGAACAAGTGTGGTAACTTAGGGGGTGAAATGTGGATTTAGTGAAGCCAATGTCCCTTGAAGATCTTTCCCCAAGATGACGGCCCCTCGTGGCATGCATCCTCCCCAGTGCTTTCTGCCTATTTTTCTTGGTTCTTCCTCTTCCTCACCCAGCTCCCACTGGTGCCTGCCTTCTGACCATGAAGCTCCATTGCTAAAACACCCTCCTCTAGTCTCATCCTCCTCACCTATGATGAGATCCATCCTCTAACTCCCAGAAAGGCACAGATTGCCGGGCCTACGGCTCACCTCACCTACGGCTCTGCCCGGGGCAAGCTGTGTGATCTGGTGAAATGAGGAGGTAACAGTAGGGCCTATTATATAAACGTGTGTACACATATGCACACAAGTTACTTATGGCTACCCTATGTTATGTAATTTGGGGCTGCTACACACTTTCACTAAATTAAGACATTACAGAGCACTTATAAAAATAACTGATAGAGGGGATCCCTGGGTGGCTCAGCCGTTTAGAGCCTGCCTTCAGCCCAGGGCGTGATCCTGGAGTCCCGGGATCGAGTCCCGTGTCGGGCTCCCTGCATGGAGCCTGCTTCTCCCTCTGCCTGTGTCTCTGCCTCTCTCTCTCTCTCTCTGTGTGTGTCTATCATGAATAAATAAACAAATCTTTAAAAAAAATAACTGATAGAGAGTAAGCCCTTACATCTTAGCTATGATTTTCTTATTTTGTATAAAAATAAAAATAATAACTGTGAATCAATCCGGTACTGAATGAGATGGTCTGTCTCGAAGCACTTAGTCTTGAGCATGGCCCCGCATAGCCCTGGCCCTCAATGGCGATAGTCGTTAATCTCTGCGTCCTAGCTACAGTGAAATCCTTCCAGCTTCCCGGGTGAGTGATGCTCTGTTACGTCCAGATGCTCAGTTACATCTCTGCACACTCTGTTCTTTTTGTCTGGAACTGTCCCCCTGTGGGACCCCTGCTCATTCTTGAGGTCTTCCCTTGCACGTTGGGTCTCTGCGAAGCCAGCTCTGTCAACGGCACAGACGGGCTAGAGGCCCTTGCTGTGTGTCCCCATGGCACCCCAGCACCCTGACCGTCTCCATTCGTGGTGCAGTAACGCACCACTCCCTGCACCCTTTGCCTCCACCCTTTACCTTATCCACGCCTTCGCCGTCCACGGTCTCAGTTACCCACAGTCGACCTAGTCTGGAAGCAGATGACCCTCCTTCTGACTTCTTTCTCGTCAGAAGACCAGCACCAGCCTGACACCCTCACTGCCCCTCACCATACAGACGTCTCAGCATCTCACATCTTCACAGGGAGCAGCGTGAGTGGAGCGCAGTCACACGTTGAGATATTCTGAGAGACCACATTCGCATAATTAGTAGAGTGTATTGTTCTAATTGTTCCACTTAATTATCACTATTATCGTTAATATCTTAGTGTGCCTTACCTTCATATTATTAAATAATCATTTAATTCATAAACTAAGCCTTACCGTGGGTGTGAGTGTGCAGGCAAAAACATCATCGATACGGGGTCAGGCACCATCTGAGGCTTCAGGCATCCGCTGCGGGTCTTGGGCCGTATTCCCCACGGATCAGGGAAGGGGTTGGCAGGACTGTGTAATCGCTGACTTTATCGTCTTTGCTCCCGACTTGGTGGCTGGCCCTGGGAGAGAAGATGCCTAGCTCCCGAAATATCACATGCATCGAATAGATAATAACAATAACAAAATTGGTTTAAAAAAATAAAGGGTAGTCATAAAGGTGAGAGGAAAACCGGGAGAGTAATTCCGTGCAACTCAGCAGGCCGCTCGGGTCTCAGGAAGGGACTGCGCGGGGGCTGGGCCTGAGAGATGTCGGTGCGCTGGGCCGTGGGGAGCCGAGCGGCCACCTGAGGGCCTGTGACTTCGGGCCGCGGGGCGCAGGGGGCAGGTTGCAAAGGGAGCACGGCCGGGCGGGAGCCGAGGAATCGCAGCAGCCAGTGTAGACGCCTCTGGCCAAAAGCGTGGCTGTGAAGCAAGAGGAGCAGGAGAAGAGCCCCTCAGCGTGCGCGTGTGCCCGTGGCTGCTGGGCACGCGTGTGCTTCCCAAGGGCGTGCATGGGTCAGGTGCAAGGTGGAATGTGTTTCCAAGGTGAGGGGAGGCGAGGCCACCGGCAGGCCTGTGAGCCCAGGGCAGGCTGGACAAGGAGCCGCTCGGGGCGGAGGTTCCTGGGACTCTGGCCTGTGCCCACGGGCAGCGGTGGTCCCCGGCTGCTGCTTACGTGGACGGTTCCCCAGGACCGTCCCTGTGCCCCCGGCCCCGGCTGGGATGGCTCCGGGCAGCCCCAGGCCCCGGCCCCGTCGCGCACAACAACTGCGGGTTTTCAAGACAACGAGGCACGGGCTCGGTGGCTCCTCGTGAAGCCCCGCGGGCCCAGCTGTGGCCGGGCCGGAGAGCAAGGCAGCAGGTGGCGCGTTCATGCCCCGACGGCGTTAGCACATCCTAGGTGTGCCACACACGGGTCTACACCCGCTGAAGCAGACTCGGGGCGGGGGCGCTCGGTGGCTGCGTTGGTCGTGACCTCAGGATCGTGGGATTGCGCGGTGGCCCGGCGACCGGCCGGCCTGGAGCCTGCCTCAGTCTCCCTCGGCCCCTGCCCACCGGCCCTCTCTCCCTCTCTCTTTAAAAACAAAAATGTAGGAGATAATGATGTTGAAGTCTCGGCTTCTCATTTGGAAACTGTTGGTATCTGTTCATTTAAAAGGACAGTGGCAGGACTCAGCAGGGCATGTGGAGCTTCTATTCTAAAGAAAACTGAGGACAAGGAAATGCGTCAGCCACTGTTTGCAATTTGTCACTGTCTAAACTCCTGGATGACTTCGTGAAAAAAAAAATTTACATTTTCTTAGGACACTGGAAAAGAGGAAAACTTTGGAGCAATGTTTTTCTGTTTGTTTTTGTTCTTTTTACATTAAACTGTTTTTGCTTTGAAAAATGTGATCACACGCAGAAAAGGGAAAGGTTTTTTTATCTTGTGCTTTCACTGCAGATCTTTTTTTCGATGGAGCTCTTTGAAATATTCTGGCCATAGTCTTAAAAAACTTCTCAAAATCGAAAGAAAATATTTTTACTGAGTATTCTTTGAAACTCCACTCTGATTTGGGATGGACGTACACATGTAAAATGTTCAAAAGGTACAAAATGAAATCGAGTAAAAAGTAAGTTTCCCGATTCCCACTCGCCGAGCTCCCGCCCTAGAGGCAACTGCTATTAGGAGTCTCCTGTGTTCTTCTGGAGGTATTCTCTGCATTTATAGTTACACATGTTGACACGTTCCCCTCCATCAGCAGCAGGTTATATACATGCTCATCTATTTTGTTTTGTTTTTCTCCTGAATGGTCCTTGGACTAAGAAAGTATAAGAAAAATCCTATCAGGCATCCTCAGCAGCGGAGCCTTGGCCTCTAAGTGACCAGTGAGATCTCCACCTCCCCTCCCCTCCCCTTCCAGGCACCGTTATGCATGGAGGCTTCTGGTTTTGCCTGAGGGAGGACAAGGAAGGAATATTTTTGAGGGGCGGGGTGTCTGTGGTTGGTGCAGAGCTAAAGATGAGAGACATTTTATGACCTTAGCCTGGGTTAGATGCCCAAGGTCAGAAAAGTGGAGGATTTATGGGAAGGAGGAGATGGTCAAATGTTAATTTCTGGGAAGAAGGGCCATTTCGAGCCCTGGGGACCAAATGTGGCACACAATTGGAGAGGAGGCCATTTCCCCCCATTTCCCCTTGGAAACTAGCAATAATCCGACATTCCTCAAATCTGCAGGCAGGGAATGTGGAAAATTATAAGCCAGAGTAGCAAAGGAAGGAAAGAGCAGACACCATGTAGTTACAGACTGGTTTGTGGGCATGTGTGTGGCATCCTTTTGGGGAACTCCCAAAAATAACTTGGGGACACTCGGAGATGTGCTAATTCCTAGTCATCAAACCAGCTGGAACTCCTACCATCATATTTTGGGCGTAAGAATAGACTGCAACTTGATCTTACCCCCTCAATCTGGTGAGGCTAGAAGACTTGGATTATCCGTAAAACTGGAAATTACTAAATATACAATAGGGGCAATGCCTTGCAACAGGATGGTGGGATGGAAATCTTGATTGCAAAACAACAGATACCTCTTCCAAGCTGAAGTGCTGAGCCAGGATCGAAAAGGAAGAGACTGAGAAGCAGCAGGTCACTCTTATCAGGAATACAGAGAGGTGGAGAAAGAGCTTGAAATGTAACTTCTTCTTTTCTAAGTTTTACTTTAGTTCCAGCATAGTTAGCCTGGAGTGCTGCATTAGTTTCAGGTGTACAGTGGAGCGAGTCAGCAGTTCCCTACAGCACCCGGTGCTCATCACAAGTGCCCTCCTTTATCCCCATCACCTATTGCACTCATCCCCCAGCCATGTTCCCTCTGGTGACCAGCAGTATGTTTTCTATAGGTAAGAATCTACTTTTTTGTCTCTCTCTCTCTCTCTCTCCTTTGCTCATTTGTTTTGTTTCTTAAATTCCACATATGAGTCACATCATACGGTATTTGTCTTTCTCTGGCTGGCTTATTTATTTCCCTTAGCATGATACTGTCTAGCTCCGCTCATGTTGTTGCAAATGGCCAGATTTCATTCTTTTTTTGTAAACTGAATTATATATATACACCACATCCTCTTTATTCATTAAGCTGTCAATAGACACTTGGGCCGCTTGCATATCTTGGCTCTTGTAGGTAATGCTGCAGTAAACATAGAGGTGCACATATCCCTTTGAATCAGTGTTTTGGTATTTTGGGGGTAGATACCCAGTAGTGCAATTACTGGATCATACAGTAGTTCCATGTTTAACCCTTTGAGGACCCTCCACACTGTTTTCCACGGTGGGTGCCTCAGTTTGCATCCCCGCCAGCAGTGTAAGAGGGCTCCCCTCCCTCCACATCCTCGCCAACACCTGTTGTTTCTTACGTCGTTGACTTTAGCCTTTCTGACAGGTGTGAGGTGATGTCTCCTTGTGCTTTTGATTAGCGTTCCCCTGAGGATGTATAACGTTGAGCACCTTTTCATGTGTCTGTTGGCCACTGAACTATAACTCGCTAGGAGGACTTCTCAGGAGAGTTCTCCCGAGAGTCGTGCCATCTACAAGGGCAGGTTCTGAGGGGTGCCTGCCCGTCACCGTAGCCAGGCCTTTGGTCAGACCAACAGGAGAGTCTGGTACGTGTTCCCCAAGACTGGAGAATACAGTGGACTGGCATCTCATTCTCCCAGGGAGTCTCTTGGGCGATGGATGCGCTGGGTTCCAGAACAGACAAGCGGAAGAAGGGCTGTATTGGGAGCCACCAGCACTCCCAGAGTTCCCCGGGGTGAGCAACAGGTGCATGTTCTTCGCGGGTGTGCTGTGGGCCGTGGGTGAGAAGGCTTGAGCCGGGCGGGGTTCTTCTGGAGAGAAGTCGGAGGGGGCGTTGCCAGATTGCTAGGGGCTAAGGAAAGCCTAGGAGACCAGACAGCACAGGAAACCCGGGTCCAGAGAATCTCAGGCGGCTGTTTCCAAGCAATTGGGGGGGTTTCCAAAATAACCCCCACAGTGTGTTTCTCCACAGGCTCCGCTCTGGGCAGCAGCCAAGCCTCGGTAGGGCTACTCCTGCACACCCAGTCAGGGAGCTCTCGCTCCCCTTGCCCCTCCCGTGCCCCTAGCAGCACCCTCTTTGCCCCTGAACAAGCAAAGCAGGGAAGAGGAGCAGGAGAACCCAAGAGGGAAAGCTGACCGTACTGGGGGGGGGTTGGGGCTGCCACCTGCAGTCACGTCCGGAACCTTGATCACCACACGGTGGGACACTTTAACGGGAGCATTTAGACTCAGACTAGGGAGCAGCTGACGGGAGCCGCGCATCCCACTCCGTCCAGGACACCGCGGCACTCCCCGGGGCGGGGACACATGGCCCAGGTGGCGGACTCTGCCTCTTCCCCCCGTGTCCCGGAGGCTCCTCAATGTTCACGTCCCTTCAGTTAACTTCTTGCCGGCAAGGCCCCCTCCTTCCCGCCCGCTCGGGCTCCACTTCTTCCCTTCTTGCGTCCTCTTGGGGTTCCTCTGTCACCTCGGGCCCGGCCCCGAGAGCCAGGAGTTCTCCTCCCGGGATGGCTCTTCACTCCCCGTGCGACAGTGGCCATCACCGGTGTTTGCAGCCCCTTTCTGCGGAGGGACCGTCCCGAGGGCGTTGGCCTCAGCCCGGGAGCCCACGGCCGCTGCTGGCGACGGGACGGGGCGCAGCCCGAGCTGCCTCTGCTGGGAAGCACCGCGCCTTCCAGCGACCCAAACCCCGCATCGGTGCGGCGGCTTGAAGGCTCCAGCTCACAAACCCCCGCAGTTGTACACACCAGGCCCCTGCCCCTCCAGGGGCAGCTGAGCTCCCACTCCTGTCTCCACTGCAACGCCTGCAGGCCCGAGGTGGCCGCCTCTGGACACGGAGGCCAGTGACACCACCCTCCGTTAAACGAGAGGGCCAGCGTGGCGCGGGGCGTGTTGGCAAAACGCTAGTGGGACGGAGGCATTTGCCAGGTATTAACTACTACCGTGTCTGTAATCCTCACTCATTTTAATCCCAAATTTATCCGTCTCTTGGATGCCCGGGCTATTAGTTACTTCTTCCTCTTCTCCTTCTTTTCTTTCTGTTTCTTTCTTCCTGCTTCTTTTTTCTTTTTTCTTTTTTAGATTTTTTTTTATTTATTCATGAGAGATACAGAGAGAGAGAGAGGCAGAGACACGGGCAGAGGGAGAAGCAGGCTCCACACAGGGAGCCCGACACGGGACTCGATCCCGGGACCCCGGGATCATGCCTCGGGCCAAAGGCAGGTGCTAAACCGTGGAGCCACCCGGGGATTCCCTCCTTCTTTCTTTCTTTTCTTTCCTTCCTGGTTCTTTATTTACACATGTTTTTCTTTCTAGGTCCAGGATTTCTTCTCAAGAACCTATATAGAAGTTTAAATGGCTTCGCAATAATAATCCAGAAAACTGTGTCCCTGTCGCACATGGGATTGAAGTCCCTTCCCACTGCCTGAAGGCTAAAGCTGTAAGAAGGGAAAGACTGCAATAGGATTATAGAATATTGGATCAATAGGATTCCTTAAAACTTCTGCTTCTCTTGATTGGTATTTGCCGTTTTGTCCTTCTTTCTTATTAGTTCACTTCTGAGCACATGGAGAGGTTTTAAAAATACTACTTGCCATGACAGCTGCTTTGGACCGTCATTTCTAAATCTTTATTGACATTGGAATCCTCAGTACATTCTCTTCTCGAAGCCATGTGCCACTAGAAACTTTTTTTGGCTCCCAAGAAGACGACATTTCTCTTCATTCTTGGTAGAATCAGGATTCCAATTTGGATATTATTGATATTTTTTGCTCCCTAGTAACTGGTGGAGGAAGGAAAAACAGCATTTGGAAGAAGAATTAAGGTCCTCTAGGGAGGAACTTCACTGTGGGTGTGGCGGATAGAGAGAAGAAGGTAGACCACGTACCTCAAGAAGGTCGACCGTCGTACCTTCCCAGAGAAGCGAGCGGTACGATCATCAACCTCTGAAGGCTAACTGGTTCTCTAACCATGTTGTCAATTATTTGACTTCACAGTGTTAAAGTAGAATTTCTTATAAAGCAAAAATTGATCTATTAGGATTTGTAAACCCTTTGAGAGAGTAATAGCTTTACTTTTCAAATGACATATATCTCAAGGCAGGGGGGGTTAGGTTGTTGGCTTGATGAACGGAAGCAAATATTTTATCACTTTGATTAGCAGATATCAGAGAAATTGTAGGCAGATGGAGAAATCTTTACAATGTTTCTTTGCACTAGTCCAGGGTGCTGGGTTTTTCTTAGCCCATCGTTTAAGTTTAAATTCTACTTTGAAGGGGGAAAAAAAAGCATAAATTTAACGAATACAAACTAATGATGATAAATGTCAAAAAAGCTTCCATACTTAATATTTTGTTCAAGTAGTTTTGGGTCATTTGACTCACAGTTTTTGTTTCTCATCTGCCACACTTTGCAGCAAGAAAACTCATTAATATTCAAAGTCCCTTCAATTGCTTCCTCCTACTTTCCAAAATATGTTCCATTCAAAATCTCTCTAGTCAAGCAGACATGAGGAAGAAAGAGAGTTTCTACGGTGTTTTTAAAAGCTGATTTGTGGCAAAATCATTTAATTTTTTTGTTGTTGTTCAAGCCCCAAAAAGGAGTATCTAGAGAAAATTTCCTGAGCCATGAAAGTCTCCCAAGGGGAACTAGTGAGGTGAAGAACAGCTCCTCAAAGAGTGCCACCCTCTCCTGTCACAGGAGGGTCACAAGATGTTCCACCCGGACTCAGGTAAACTGAGGCTCAAGCCTTCCCCTACGAAGATACCCTTGAGGTCACCAGGGTGTCGTCAGAGTCTTTCCCCTGAACCCTTCTTGGTAAAAAAGCTACTTAGAAACTTGTTTCAGCATGACAGGACACATAGGCTAAATACATTTTCATGAAACTGGGCCTTAGGTCCTTCTACTAGTACCTTTTATGTTGTTTATAACTATGGTAACTGGTAATAAACTATTATCCATTCCTTCCTCCTGACTCCAGTGTCATGACCAGCTTACTACTTTGAATTCTCCTATTTGCTACTCCCGTTTTCTCATTGGCTATCACTGGGATTTTTCAAAGCTACGCTTTGAAAAAATCATAACCAAGACTAAGTTCAATTTTAAGTTTATAATATGTATTCCTACACATGCTACGCCAGCTCAAATGTCAATACTCAAATGAAAAATGAAGAGTTAAAAGTACTTTATTTTTTTTAATACATTTTTATTTTTTTTAATTTATTTATGATAGTCACAGAGAGAGAGAGAGAGGCAGAGACACAGGCAGAGGGAGAAGCAGGCTCCATGCACCGGGAGCCCGACATGGGATTTGATCCCGGGTCTCCAGGATCGCACCCTGGGCCAAAGGCAGGCACTAAACCGCTGTGCCACCCAGGGATCCCTAAAAGTACTTTAAATACAAGCAAAACCAAGTTCCAAAGTTCATAGTTTTCAACAGTTTGCAGAAACAACCACTCTTTCCTTCCTTTGTAAATTGTTTCTTCCAAACCTTGATATTGTGAGACAATTAACATGCAGACTAGTTTACATTTGAGGACACTGCTCCTATCCTTTAGTCAAAGGATCCGCTAATGAAGGGAGAATGTATATTCCTTAACTGGCTAGAGCTGTTCGTGTAGGACGATATGTATCCATATTTTTTGCCTGTTGTTATTCTCATTTTTAAGTCAAACTTTGTAATGTTATGAACATTTAGAAACACGTAATTTGTCAAGTCAAATAAGACATATTAAAAATAAGCAGTGCCTTGCTACCTCTTTCTTCTCCTCTGATTTTGTTCAGAAATGAAGCAAACCCAAGACCGAATCTTGACAACCGAATGGCTGCTTAGTTCACCACAGCGTTAGGGGTACCGAGGCAGATGAGGGTCCTCTGGTCTCCTTCCTCTAAGTAGATCAACAAATAAATTACCAGACTAAAAATATCCCCTTCTATTGTTTTAGTTTTTCGTGGAGATTCCTTTCCATCTCTTTCTACATTTTTTGCAGTATTTTATTACCTGTAGAAGGAAAAAGCAGCTTTACGAGAGTAATTTTTAGCGTGTTGTATTTGTAAAATCCATGGCGAGGCGAGTCAGCAGGAGTTGGCTGACTACGCTTTGCCGTGGCCATGAGAATCGAGGAGCTGCTAATTCTTCGTAATTGTTATAAATTTCCTGGCCCACATCAATAATTCTGTATTCAGTCAACGGTGCCCATACCACCCATTGAGAAGCCCCGCTCCAGGATGGACACCCCTTAAGTCTGTTTTGAATAACAGTAGACTTCAGAGAATGGGTGGAACATATGAGTTGAAGGGCTGACTCTGTGAATCAGAACTTCAGGAAACCACAGTGAATTATCTGGCAATTAAACATATCCCATTGATAGAGCCTGAATCTAGATCAGCCTCAGGCCTTTGCTTTAGGACTGGCAAAACAGCCCCTGGATGTCCAAAGGGTTTTGTTCTACGGCCATGGTTCCCACCTACCGCCTTCTTCTATAATCCTCTTTCAGTGGGAGGTGGTATCAGAAATACACTTCCGCTACCATGCATTAGAAAGCAATAGAGTTCACGATGTTTATCCTGTGTCTTCTGAAACCAAGCGTCTCCCATTCTAAGACTTTCAAACAAAATTCAAAACAGTGGCCTTGGAGCAGAATTTCAAGGGAGGCCCCTACAAAGCCCGCCAACTCCATGGTTTCCAGTAAAAGGAACTCCTGCTCCAGTCTTTTGAAACCTGGTTCAAGTAAAATACCATTCTCATACCAGGGTTTGAATCACATTTCCTCTGTCCACACAGCTTCTATAGTCTTGCCAGAGAGAGCATTTACCCCTCTGCTTCCTGATTAAAAAAAAAAAAAAAAAAAAAAAAATCTGGCTGGCCTATTTTTAATATGCTAATTATCTCCATCTGTAAGTGCTTCCTAGCCTCTTTGGCTTTTCTTGGCCCAACCTCAAATCCCAACATCTCTTCCAAGGGAAAAAAATGGGTATCCGCCTTACGGCCAGAAGCCAAGGTGCATAAAGAGAGAATTGAACCCTTCAAAAACTAAACCCAAATATGGCGCAAGTTGGCAATCAGAGTTTTAAGACTAAACATTTTTAAAGATTATCAACTTTACGTGAACTTACTCTCTTTCACTTGGTTCCCAAGAAGAACAGTTCCCCAAGATATTTATTTATTTATTTATTTATTTATTTATTTATTTATTTATTTAATTTTCCCCAAGATATTTAAATCATTGATACTTTTTCATGATACTTCCCCAGATACACAAGAGAGTCGGGATGAACACATTTACGTGAAGCAGTAGATGCCACGAGGTTAGGTCTCGAGGCTTTCTAGGACCATAACTGTTTTGTTCGTGGACCATATGTTTAGCCATAAAGATTACATGAGCTATCTCACATGAAACCTCATACTGTGTGATGAGGGAAATAAGAACATCTTTGAAAAATGAAGTAAACTTTCAAAAGAATATGTTTTCTTTGGCCCCTGGGAATTTGTTTTAAAAATTGAGAGAGGAGGGATGAAAGCAACGCTCCACCAATGCTAGCAGAAGTGGCACGTCATGCTTTCTGTTTGGGTAGGAAGTGGTTGGATTAAGGTCAGCACTTGTATAATTTCCTGACAGATGTGTAAGGACAATCATCTCAAAAACGTCTCCGTAACCACTTCATGAGAAGCGTGCTTTTGTTTCCCTACCAGTATTTTTAGAAGTTGAGGAATATTTTTTTGTGTGTTTTAACTGCTTAAAAATCTTCAAAAATCCACACAATCTTCACATACCTTGCCATTTTCACTTTCCCCCCCAAGGACTGGTTTTGGCACTTAGCCAGAACAAATTCCTGGGGGCAGATGCTATCGGTCAGGAGAAAAAAGTAAAACAAGGTAGAAAACAGAGCCCAAAGCGACAAAGACTCACGTCTTGACCCAACTGTGGTCAGGGCCCTAAGAGCCTGCTTGACTGGGCCTCCTCGTTGGCCTGCCTTCAGCAAGAATCTTGCTGAATCCCTTTAGTGAGAATCCCTCCCCTTGATGTTTGATCAAACCCCTCATCCTTTGTCCTTGGCATTTAAGTCTTGGAGTCCCCGTGGCAACAATCCTGTTAAGCCAGTTTAACAAGAATTCCCTGCCCTTGACGTCTCTCTGAGTAATTTTCTACCTGTTGCGAGCTGCCTTTGCTGTTTTCAAAGTTGAACTCAACTCCTCTCCCTGTTGTGATGGTCTTGCCCAAAGCCTTCCTTATAATTTTTTTTAAAAAGATTTTATTTATTTATTCATGAGAGAGACAGAGAGACACAGAGAGAGAGAGAGAGGCAGAGAGAGACAGGCAGAGACACAGGCAGAGGGAGAGAGAGAAGCAGGGAGCCCAACGTTGGACTCGATTCCAGGTCTCCAGGATCATGCCCTGGGCTGAAGGCTGTGATAAACTGCTGAGCTACCCGGGCTGCCCCCTTCCTTACCATTTTTAACAAGTTCAGAATAATTTTTCTTTTTTTTTTTTTTTTAATAATTTTTCTTTAACAAGGGATATGAGTAGGACTTAAGACTGGAATGAACATTGTGAATTTAAAGGTCCCCAAAACTACAAATTGTCATCCAAATAAATATTTACTGAATAAATTTTGAAATATTCTCCTTAAAATTATTGTTTCTAATATTTACTGTTTAAATAATCAGTTAACTAAGATGTCTTATCTCGGCACACTCTACTGTCATCCCGAATGTAACAGCTGCTGTAACTATACCATACTTTTGACAATTAATCATTTTCTAAAATGGTTTCTAAAAATATAACCAAAAAAACCCATATTCTGTTGCATATATGCAAAAAAATGTGTGCATGATTACAAGAAAGAAAATCAGTAAGAAAAAAGCTTTAAAAGCAATAGGTAAAAAAAAAAATAAAGCAATAGGGAAGGATCAAGGCAAGTTAAGGCACTTTTTTCTTTTGAAGTTTCTTTTGTTAACTAGACTTATTGTAGTGATCATTTCACAATATATATGAGTTTGGAATCATTCTGTTGTACACCTGAGACGAATATAATGTTATATGTCAATCACACCTCAAAAATTGTGTGCAATTTATGCACAAAAACTATTTGTACATAAATTTATATATATATAAATAAACCATGAACCTGAGTACTTATGAGATTGTATTCATAATGGGCAGGTCATTAAGCTCCTCCAAGCTTCACTTAGTCCCATTTCCCCTCAAGCCAGAGCCCTTAAGTGGGACACGGCAAATACGACATTGATCGAGGCCTGGTGTTGTACATGAATAATTTGAGCGAATTTTTCATCGTATTTACTTTGTGTTTCAAGTTTTGTTTTAACGTAAAAGGTAAGGCTTTCAATAATTGACCCTGGAGTAAACTTACCATGTTTATTTTGGTCTTAGAGCGCCCTCGGTCCCACCGCCACCTAC
Organism: Canis aureus; assembly: GCF_053574225.1. NCBI lineage: Eukaryota > Metazoa > Chordata > Mammalia > Carnivora > Canidae > Canis > Canis aureus. The sequence continues at coordinate 1,400,982 of NC_135628.1, read as the reverse complement.
TGCAGCTTGAGAAGCAGGACAGGAGACGCAGGCTATGTAAGCGTAGGAAACCAGACGACACAGCGCGCGACACCCGCTCTCCTTCCAGTTACCTAAGAAATACATGAATATGCACTTACTGCAAAAGCTCCAGTTACCTGCTTTTTACGTCACCTCTCCTTCCCAGAGAAAGCCACCGTAAACAATTCAGTATTACTTTAGAGGTTCTTAAGTGGATTCTACATGTATACGTAATTTCCTCTGTCGCATAAATAGCGGATTGAACTGTCCGCTGGCTAACACGAGGTGTTTTTCTCTTAGTCTTTCTGAAAGAACGGTCTACTGTAATACAGTAGTCTTTCTAAAAAGCTAAATTGCCTTGACTCACTTTGGTTTTCAATCCACATTTATGACAAAAGTCACATTCAGAAGTAACGGGCAGATGAATTTAAGGAGTAAACGCTAACCCTGGGAGAACCTGTCCGCTAATATCTATGCATTAGATAATTTAGATGCCGTGGTATCTAATTTTAAAAATATAAATGCCACTATATTTCTGCTTTTATTTGACTTTGTAATGAGAAACTTAAATGGATCTTTTCAAAATGAGCTCTTAATTGCCTTGGTAGCCTCCCCTTGCTCTTGGTAATAACAAATCCGTTATCCTGACAAATGTCAGGGAGCTAGAATTGGGGTCCAGCTTTAAAACTGCTTGAAATTCTGTCCTGGGATTTTGTGTTTCCATTTTTCCTCACGGCTATAGTTTAAAATATTTATTGGACTTAAAAATTGGCTACGTTGCCTGCGGAACCTGGAACCCAGAGATACCAGCCACCAAAGAAAAGAGGAAATGAGCAGCGGGGTGAGAAGTCCTGTACATGAACTGGGGCCGCGGCTGTGTCCATAGTGGGCTTGCCTGACTAGACTTAGATTCAGATTTGTCCTGTCCTTTTTATTGTTCCTTAAATTTAGCAAGATATACATTTCCTCCAGCTATAACCTAAATCATCTGGGGCACATCAATTTGGTCTGAGGTCATACAAGGCGATGCAGCCATAATAGGTTTTTGCAAACGTACTGAATTATGTTTTCATGACCACTGAGGGTTCTGGAACTAGTTAATTCACTGCATTTGTCATCAAGCTGAAGGAATTCTTTAGGAGCTTTACAATGTTTGGGGGCTTTTTTTTTTTTTTTTTTAAAGAAAAAAATCCTTTTATTATGAAGTAATGCATGCTAACTATATAAAATTTGGAAATAGGCGAAAAGTAAAAGCTATAATTCTGCTATTTAGTGATAATTCTTCTTGGAAGATATTGTTGAAAACCTATCCAATGGCCATTTATATTTTTTTCTCATGAAAAGTAAACCAGATTAGAAGTAACAGTATGCCCAGCCTCAGGGGATGACCATATTAGTCTAAAGGAAGCATGAGCAATACCATTATTTTCCCCATGTTTAAGCATGTGACTCTTTTCTGACCTGGGTGCTGTTGGGGAAGCGTTCAGAGGGCCATGGCAAGATTTTGCTTCCTAAAGGATTGCATTTTAGGGAAAGGCCCCTTGTGCTAATGCCATTGTACATTCTTTTTTGAATCTAGTCGTCTGAGTATGTAAGGCTTGGAACTGCAGCAGTCATTTTGCAACCATGAGGCAACAATTTGAAGGTCAAAACTAATATGCCAAGTGCAACATAAAAGAAGCCTAGAAAGAACTCTGATCATTGCTAATAAAGTTGAGCTGTTGAACAAATACATCATAGACTTTTGTTAAATTAATAATATTTTTCTGTTTTTAGTAGCTGTTAACTGAGTACTCTTAATAAACCCTGATTCATTCAAACTCATGTACCGACTATGAGCACTCTTGATGTGTTTCCTTTCATACTGTTAAAGTAAAATAAAAGGGAGACAAAACCATTTTAAGACACGTAAGCGAAATATATTTTAGTGTATTTCGTAGATACAAGTGAAACTTAGATTTTTCCTATAAATGCTTCTGATAATCATAAATGAAACTAAAGTCGGTTTTCCCAAAATGGGATAAGAGAATCACTTTTAACTAATCCCTGCCATCTGGAAACCTCCATTGTAATAACCAGTAATTATGAGTGTTAGAGCAATGTCCTCCTCTGTCACTGTTTGCCACCCTGAAATGTCCTGCCTCTGAACTTTATGCCACTTTTAGGTTTGAAGTCTCTTGTTTGCAAAGCTTTTTTTTTTCCCTGCTCAATAAAATATTCATACCAAAAAAGCTCTCTGAATCTTCTTTTGACAGTATACAAATACTTTTAAAATATGGAATTGTACGAAACACAGCTTTTGTATTCTGTTTCTCCCCCTCCCACCTCCCCTGGAATAGTATCCTAAGTCAATAAATATTCTTTAAAAACATAATTCTTAAAAATTTGGTTACAATATTCCATCCTACTGATATATACTTATGTTTGACCATACCTTAATTGTTGGAAAACTTGGCTATTCTTTGAAAATATATATGACAAATATTTTGATAAAAAAAATTCTTGCACCAATTTTTTCTTTTTTAAAAAACCAGACTCTAAATTTTTGCTATGCAATACGTTCCTAGAAGTGGATGCTTCTGCTCTTTGTTATATACGACCCTATTGCATTTATGCTGTTTGAGGCGGAGCATCTAAGGAGTAGATTGACTTGTCTTCTCTTTCGCTTCAACACCACTTGGTCATACTCTCCTCTCTGAAGTCAATGTTTGTTACCAACATTTGCGGTGACACAGCCCACAGGCCTGCACAGTCCTCACGGACAGCTGCCTTTTGTTTCTAGAATACAAGGCAAGAGATAGAGATAATTGTGTCTCCGAGGACTGGATGGTGTTTATCAGTAGAATAAGAGCTTAGAATCGCAGGCTGTGCTGTGGTAGCATTGAACAATTCCCAGAAACACGGGCCCCCAGTTGTTCTCTAATACATCCGCTATTTTGCTTGTGTTTGTGATGCAGGACCACCTGAAGTACAGGATCCAGGCAGGCATGTATGTGAGTATACTTTTGAATAAAGGCCACTCACTGTTCTAAACTAGAGAAAAAAAGACATTTTAACTTTAAGTATTCAAGCAATACTTAATTTAAGGGATTTCGTCCATAACTGTATGTGTGTGGAGGCACACGGAGTTTGAATTCTCCGTGTCCTTTTTATCTGTGATGATTGATGCCTCCTGGATAGGTTCATCCTATTGAAATGATTATTGGGAATTCATAATGGGCTCTCTTGATGGAAATTGATGTATAATAATTTATGCACACACGTGAGTAAACATGAAAGGAAAAGCCAGCGTGGATTCAAGCACCAAATGGCTTCTGTATGAAACCTCATCCCATAACGGACTGATTCTGGAACGACACAATTACCAAAGCCGCGGTGACACATTCCGATGGTCTCTTTGCTAGAGCTTCAGTTTTCACAAGATTTGTTGTAGTCTTCGGTGCCATTATTCAGTACGCATGATCTCATTATCTGTTAGATTGATCAAAACATTAAAGACTAGTGTTTTGTATTACTACACATTTTTATGGAAGTAGAATAAATTTAAATAATGTTATGGCTATATGCGGCTTATATTGATGGCATTTGTGGCTCGTTTGTAGAAAAATTCGTACTCAGTGCAAAATCAACTCCTTCTCTGTTAATATATTCCTGCTTATTGATCTTGTGGGAAGTTTATCATATTCACTCAGAGCAAGGAAGCTGAGTGTAAATGAATGGATATGGGGATGTAGGAATCCAAGAACTTGATATTTAGTTGTGGTTCTGCCACCAATTATGATTTGGCCCGAGTCTCCACATCCATCTCATGAACTGCTCTGGTGAAGTAGTTTTCTGCATGATTCCCCCAAGTAACCTGAATAACCAGGTTGTAAGGGAAGGAATTTGAGGACTAGGCAATCAAGTTGAGTAATAAGGAAATGAAAGTAATCTAAAAAACTCCTAGGTGACGTGCTGAGCTGCTAGGGAAATCAGTCAGTAGAGCAGAAAGGTCTGCCACAATCTGCCATCACTGTCAGATGTTCTTGTCCATAAAAGCAGAAAAAAGCCCTCAACCTCCCTCAATTCAGAAAGGTCACATCTATTACCTGTGGCAATGCTGCTAAGCATCCAATCTGGAAATTTTTTTCTATATATGGAGCTGCCGTTTTACTTGCCAGCCAGTTTGTTTCTTTTCATATCTTATAACTATCTCCACTGAATGTAGGATAGATGTAGAATTACCCGGTTGGAAGATAGATTAGAAAAGTGGCAGAAAAATGCTCACCTATTGGAAGTGATAGAGGGAAATAAAATGGCAACTGTCACCTCTGGCCGTCCAACAGTCACGCGCTACATTTTGTTGTAGAGACAGTCAGTAAAAGTGAGTCAGGAGCACCCGCAGGAGAGTAAGTTAATGCGAAACAGCGTGGGGTCACTGACCACTAGAGAACTGCAGAGGGATACCAGACGAGATCCAGGCACCTTGCTCCTCATCTGTTAGAGCCACACAGGTAATCACAGGACCACGACAGCTGATGAAGCTTATTTTAGCACAGATATACAACGTGAGTGCTTTACACATGCATACACAGAGCTTCAAATGTCCAATAATAAGAATTAACAACCATGGAGTATGGTCGCGTGCCAAGCGTCAGGCTAAGCACTCAGAGCAGTCTTTTGAAGAGGGTTCCCCTACCTCCACTTCACCGTTTAGAGCACGGACGCTTAAGGAAGAAAAAAAAATGACCCTCCTGGGAACACACTATTAATGAGCTGTCAAGTTAGGATTAAAATTCCAAGTCTGTTTGCCTCTAGGTCTCTAGCCCTTAACATTGATAGGATACGGGGTTCTCGATTTGCTCTCCAGAGAACCTGCACCTAAAATGCTGTTTCCAGGGGCGCCCCGGGGGGGGGCGGGGTGCAGCCAGGGAGTATCTGACTCTTTGTTTCAGCCCAGGTCACAATCTCCGGGTCGTGGGAGAGACAACCGTCAGGCTTCACACTCAGTTTGCTTGAGATTCTCTCTCGCCCTCCCCCTCTGCTCTTCCCACTCATGCTCTCTCTCAAATACATAAATAAACCTTTTTAAAATGTGTTACTTCTATCACTTGCCAACCTCCTTAGCTTCCTTTATTTTTCCTTCACGGTATTTGCCATTATTATATAATTTATGTTATCAGATGCCTTATACTTTCCATTATTATACAGATCATCTGTATTATCATCTACTGTGTACTGTTCCCGCGTACGTATTGTGAACCCCCATCCCCTCCATTCTGTCCGCCACTGTGCTTTGTCCCCTGCCGACCTCCTGGGCTCTGAACGGAGCCTGGCACAGCGTAAGTGCAAATACGTATTTTGGGGGCTACATCTACGCGTGGTAACCTGGTAACAGGACAGTCACAGTAGCTAAATTTTTTTTTCACAGTCGGGGGTTTTAGTTTTCCTTTATCTGGTATTTGCGTTACTTGAAGCTCTTGCAGTCACTTTTTTTAACTTATCAACTGTACTTTTAACGTTAGTAGATTAGGTGAGTGACACCTAGAGAAAGAATAAATGTCAGATAAAACTTGTGGAACACATTTTAAAAACAGGCTGAAAAATTTTGCCCTAAGTGGAAGCTAATAAGCTGACATTAGTTCAAAACATTTCACAGGATGAGCAAGAAAATGAGTAATTGGGCTTTGACCAGAGACACAGAAGGTCACTTTACTGGAAAATGCTTTGCAAAACTTTTCTCAGAAAACTGCTTTATCATTTGAAATTTGAAGTGTTACGCGGTAGCTTCTGTGTTCCACTTCAGAGATAACGAGCTCATCTTGCCATTCCGCAAAGATATTTGCTTGACAGCTTTCATTTCTGTTGCCAGAAGTATATTTTTTAAATGCTTTGTGCTGTAGCTTCTGCACTCTTCAAGGTGATGAGGCAAAAGGAAAAAGTACCTTTGTGTGTTTTCGACAGCAGTGGAATCAGCCTCAAGAAAATTTAATAAATCAGGCACAATAGGAATGCGGCAATAGTCATGTTTTTCCTTTACTGCCGTCTGCCCCGACCCTGAACTTCTAAGCCAGCCTGGCTCACGGACGTCGGGGTCCCCGTGGGAGAGAAGGGCCCCCTGTTCGCAGGAGCCGCCTGGGCCCTGTCTTGCCCCGCCCCCGCCCGTCCCCCAGGCCCCCCAGCATCAGTCCTGCTCATCCTCCCGCTTCCTCAGAGGCACACCTTCTCCTGCGTCCCTGCTCACCTCTGCTCGTGAAGACCGAGTGCCCTGGAGGAGCCGGGCCTTGGGCGCTGGGTGCAGCGCTGGGTCACGTCGAGGTCGGGTCCCTGGGGCCCTGGGGGCTGCGCTGACCTCGGCGGTTCGGCTCCGGGACGCGCGTCCTCGTAACGTCCAAGCACAGGGCGCGAGCGTCAGGTCCCTGCTCGGCGGGGGAGCTCGGGCTGCAGGGGGGTGGGGGGAGGGGAGCCCTCAGGCCCCAGCGAGGCAGCGCTGCAAGAGGTGAAGTCCGGGGCCACGCAGGTCGGCCTCACGGAGCAAGTGGCGCCCTCCCCGGCCATGAGGCGCGCGGGGCAGCAGGCCAGGCAGGGGTGCGGGCGTGGGGCGAGCCTCAGGGCGCATGCTCCACTGTCCAGCTGGGGGGCAGGGGTGCGGGCGCGGGGCGAGCCCTCGGGGTGCATGCTCCAGTGCCCAGCTGGGGCCGGGGAGCACCACCGGGGACAGGGGTGCGGGCGCGGGGCGAGCCCTTGGGGCACATGCTCCACTGCAGACACGTGGCCGGGGAGCACCGCCGGGGGCAGGGGTGCGGGCGCAGGGCGAGCCCTCGGGGTGCATGCTCCGCTGCGGACACGTGGCCGGGGAGCGCCGCCGGGGGCAGGGGTGCGGGCGCGGGGCGAGCCTCGGGGCGCATGCTCCACTGCAGACACGTGGCCGGGGAGCGCCGCCGGGGGCAGGGGTGCGGGCGCAGGGCGAGCCCTCGGGGTGCATGCTCCGCTGCGGACACGTGGCCGGGGAGCGCCGCCGGGGGCAGGGGTGCGGGCGCGGGGCGAGCCTCGGGGCGCATGCTCCACTGCAGACACGTGGCCGGGGAGCGCCGCCGGGGGCAGGGGTGCGGGCGCAGGGCGAGCCCTCGGGGTGCATGCTCCGCTGCGGACACGTGGCCGGGGAGCGCCGCCGGGGGCAGGGGTGCGGGCGCGGGGCGAGCCTCGGGGCGCATGCTCCACTGCAGACACGTGGCCGGGGAGCGCCGCCGGGGGCAGGGGTGCGGGCGCAGGGCGAGCCCTCGGAGCGCATGCTCCCCTGCCCCGCGGGACCGGGACCGGGCGGGTGATGCCCGCGGGGCTGCGCTGCGCCGGGCCTGGGGTCCGCTCTGGTCCAGCTCAGGCGCGAGCAGCAGCTCCGAGGCCTTCCGTCGTCCGCGAGCGGTCCTCGGGCCCAGACGGTGAGGCCGCGCCGCCGCTCCCCTGCAGGCAGCCAGCGGGGGGCTGTCGTCTTGGTGGGGGCGGCCCGCGGGGACGGCCGTGGGGGGCCCGGGTGCGATCCCCAGGGGCCATGCCCGCGGCCGTACCTGGGTCGGGGCGCGGCCGGGCTGGGCCTTGCCGACTGCTTCCCGCGGCCTCTGGGGGCGCCGCCTGCGTGATGATGGGAGAAGCGGGCCGCAGGGGTGCGGACCCCGCCCGGGGGAGGAGGCCGCAGCGCCCGGGGGAGGAAGCCCCAGTGCTCCAAGGAGGAGGAAGGACGCCTCGCTCGCAGGAGGAAGGACGCAGCCCCCGAGGAGGAAGGACACCTCGGTCATAGGAGGAAGGCCGCGGCGCCTGGAAGAGGAAGGGCGCAGCCCCCGAGGAGGAAGGATGCCTGCTCCCAGGAGGAAGCCCCCAGACCCGGGAAGAGGAAGGACGCCTTGCTGGGAGGAGGAAGCCTGCAGCGCCGCGAGGAGGAAGCCCCCCGCTCCCCGAGGAGGAAGGACGCAGCCCCTGGAGGAAGAAGGACGCCTTGCTCGGAGGAGGAAGCCCACAGGCCATGGAGGAGGGACGCCTCACTAGGAGGAGGAAGGCCGCAGCGCCTGGAGGAAGAAGGACGCCTGGCTCGGAGGGGGACGCCCCCAGCGCCCGGAGGATGCAGTCGGCAGTGCCTGGAGGAAGGACCCCTCGCCTGGAGGAGGAAGGACGCCAACGCCCGAGGAGGAAGGCCGCAGCCCCAGGGAGGAAGCCCCCAGGCCCTGGAAGAGGAAGGACGCCTTTCTCGGGGAGGATGGACGCCTGCTTGGAGGAAGAGGCCTGCAGCACTGCTAGGAGGAGGCCCCGCTCCCCGAGGAGGAAGGCCGCGGCGCCCCAGGAGGAAGGACGCCTTGCTTGAGGGGGAAGCCTGCGGCCCCTGGAGGAGGAAGGACGCAGCCCCTGGAAGAAGAAGGACGCGTCATTGGGAGGAGGAAGGATGCCTCGTTCGTAGGAGGAAGCCCGCTGCACCCCGAGAGGAGGCCCGCAGTGCCCCGAGGAGGAAGGATGCCTCGTTTGGAGGAGGAAGGCCGCAGCTCCCGGAGGAGGGAGTCCTCCTCGTTCGGAGGAGGAAGCCTGCGGCCTCTGGAGGAGGAAGGACGCCTTGGTCGTAGGAGGAAGGCCGCTGCACCCCAGGAGGAGGAAGGCTCCTGCACCCCAGGAGGAGGAAGGCTCCATCTCCCCGAGGAGGAGGATGCCTTGCCCGCAGGTGGAAGCCTGCAGTGTCCATAGGAGGCTCCCGCCCCGGAGGAGGAAGAATGCCTCCCTCGGAGGAGGAAGGACCTCTGGCTGATAGGAGGAAGGCCACTGCACCTCCCTCCCTCTCTCTCTCTTCCTCTGTCACTCTCCCTCTCTCTCCCTTCCTCTTCCTCCCCCTCCCTCCCTCTCCCTCCCTCTCCCTCCCTCTCCCTCCCTCTCCCCTGTGGCTTAGGCTCAATTCCTCCGCAGCCTTCTTGACCCCTGGAGGCACAGCTGTCCAGGGATCCAGAAGTCCCGTCATCCCAGATTTCCGCCACCAGGAAAGAAATTCCCTCTTCCTGCTTCGGATCTTTAAGACATCAGTGTGGACTGTGATCAACGTGGCTTGAGTTTCATGGCCCTGTGGCTCAGCCCGTAAGGCCATACAATGGTAGTGGCAACCACGGGGTCAGCAGGTTTGGAGACGGTGGGGGTGGATGGTGTGACAAAGTGGGTGCTCTCACAGGACAGAGGAGGGGGCTCCACAAAGAAACCCCTGTAGAAGCCTGTGTTCGGTATTTATTGAGCTTAACTGCGAATTCAGACTCAATAGTAATGTCACTTAGTCTCCCCAAGTCCATAAATTAAAAATTAATCTGCACAGAGCAGAAAGCCCCAGAAGAGCAGGGTTTCCAACACAGGCTTTCCTTCTATTGACAGGGCTTTTCTTCTCTTATTTTTTATTTATTTATTTATTTATTTTTTAATTTTTATTTATTTATTTATGATAGTCACAGAGAGAGAGAGAGAGGCAGAGACATAGGCAGAAGGAGAAGCAGGCTCCATGCACCGGGAGCCCGACGTGGGATTCGATCCCGGGTCTCCAGGATCACGCCCTGGGCCAAAGGCAGGCGCCAAACCACTGCGCCACCCAGGGATCCCTCTTCTCTTATTTTAAGCAACACATCTTAGGGGTTAAATTTCGCCTTTCTACCTTTGTCATTCTGCTGGGTTGCCACTACTTTAATTGTATTTCTTGGGAATTCATTTACATGTACATGCTCAATTTGTGCTTTAAAAAAAAAAATGTTTCAAAACAAACTTCATCATATTTTTTACATGTACAGTCTTCTTAGCAGTTCTTGAAGTTAGGCGATATCTTTCCACAAAAGAATTAAATTGTAGATTAAGTAATTTATGACACAAGTTTTCAGAATAATGGGCTTTAAAAAACACGTATGCAAATGTTTTTAAAAAATAATGTGCTAATTAGTAAAACAGCACGTAGCCCATGTTCAATGCTGTCACAATTATTTTAACACTAAGAGGAATAGGTGCTGCAGAGTTTTGTATTTTCTTAAGGATTTTATTTATTTATTTATTTGAGAGACAGAGTATGTGCATGAGTGGGGAGGCACAGAGGGAGAGGGAGACAGAAGCAGACTGAGCCGGGAACCCAAATGACGGACGTGGGGCTCCATCTGCGGACCCTGGGATCATGACTTGAGCTAAAGGCAGACGCTTAACCGACTGAGCCACCCAGGTGCCCCAGGGCTGCATAATTTTAAATGAGATACACATTAGAGAAAAATTGTAGATGGCTAAAATCAGTCGCGACAAGGCGATATTTGCACCAGTGACTAAAAATTCTGAACAAAGCAATATTTGCACCAGTTACTAAAATCCATGGGTTTTGGAGACTGAGGATAGTATCAGGAGTGTTCGGTGTTAGACATACATCATAGCTTTTCTAACAAACTTTGGGCGACCTGCCTAGACTCTGAATGGTGAGAGTTTATCTAATAAGATCCAAGAAGCAGCTTGGTTCCTCATTAGCAACATGAAGTCGAAGTTTCCGAACACTGAGACTCGAAACGAAATGCATTCCATTAGACTCAAGCCCCATGACCCACTGTTTCCAAAACAGCTGAGTCCTGGTCTCTGTCTCTGTGTCTACCTCTGTCTCTTCTTTCCCCCAATCCGTGTCTCTTTCTTTAACTGAGGGCAACGTGCACTATGATTATTTAATGCATTTGGTATGTTCACCTGGGCACTTGGTTACCGCGTTGCCTATCGCTCCGCTCCGCTTTCCCGTTTGCGGTATGCGACGGTTAGGAAAGGCACATGCCATGTCCGTGGCCCTGTGGGCCCTGCTCTCAGGAGTTGGCTGCGCGAAGGGTGGCCCAGGCTTCCTTTATCGGAATTGGGACAGGCAGCTGGGCGTTTGTCTATTAGCCCATCTGCCAACCCCTCGCAAAATCACGCAAGTATTTCCGAGGCTAATGCTGAGGCCAGAACTAAGATAATGAGCTCAGATAATGAGACACCGCTTCCTCTTGGATATCTTAGTTTCACAACCATGTTGTGGTGAGAAAGTACTATTTTGGCCTAATGGAAATATTGCTCATAAAAATTAACACAGAGACAATTCCTCCCAAAGAAAATATGCTCTTAAGCTGGAAAATTCTGACAGAAAGATACAATCTTCAAACTGAAAGAGAAGATTAGTGGTCATTTGGTTCAATTCCTCTAATATGTGAATTACTTCTAGAACGTTCCTGACAAGTGTTGCCTAGTTTCTGTTTGAAACTCTCCAGTGCTAGAGACACAAGCAGTCATCTTTTGTGTTGGGGTATATTTGGAAAGGGAAGTAATCATGATGGCAGTAATCACTTCGAATAAATGCTCCGGGAGAAACAGGGGAACAGAAAATCCATCACCACTCCCCTTCCATCCACCATGACTTAGGAAAAGCTCTTCTTTCTTTGATGTGGATGTTGGGAAGAAAGTTTGGGACAGAGTAAGTTTCAGGGTTTTCTGAAAGCAAAGAAGGGGCCTAAAATATCTAACAGCTTTATTTTATGATTTAAAATTAGGGAAATTTTTTAAAATGTGGATTCAAATGACTCAGATCAAGACCCAGGATTAAAACATGGTAATAATCCTCTTGAAAAAAAAATTACCATAATGGAAAAAGCCAACCTCTGCATATGGTTACGTAGGTGGGAGCTGGGAATGTTTGTCCTGGGTCTGGGAGCTGTTTATTCTGGAACTTGTTTCTGATGAACTTTAGAACCAAGAAGAAAGCACTAATCTGGGCACTAAGAGATGTAGGGAAATGGTGGGATGCATTGGCCAAATGGTGGTGGCAAGGAGGGTAGGGAAGTTGGGGGTGGGAGACATGGCATGCTCCCACTGGAGGTATCTGAACTCAGGTTTCATTTGCATTAAGTCCTTATTTTATTTTATTTTTTGGGTCCGCAAAGATCTATCTGTGCAGTGACATTCATGACTTTGACGATGGGTCTACACTGACTTCTGTTCCTTCTGAACTTTCTCAACTCTGTGGTCAAGGACATTCTTTCTATTAAGTTGTCTTCTCGATGTGATAGACATTTTTGTCTTGATGCTTCACGTAAACACCCTTCTTTCAGCCCTCAGTATCTTACTTCAACACCATCCTAGAGTCCAAATCACAACATGTGAAGATTACCATTCGGTCACTTGGAATGTGACTGGAGAACGTGCTATTTTGTCTATACTCTAGCTTCCCTAGCACGGCAGATGCTGTCGCTGCCCCCGCTTGTATCCCCGGGCACTCACTTTTAGTTCCTGTCCAAGAAGGCTTCCTTTTGTAAAGCCTCACAACTTTCACCCCAGAGCTTGCTCTCAGTGCGGGCGTGAGCAGGCCAGCGAGGCCAGACATTACTGTCTGGGAGTAGTCCTCGGGTGATGATGAGGGGAACTGGGGAGTCTATACTCCAGCTCCCCCAGCTGAGCATGCGGTTCGGGTCACACTGCCTTCCAGAGTTGCCCAGCAGGGCCGAGCCTCAGATGCCCACATGGTAAAATGTGCCAAAGAACATGCCTTCATCCAATTCCTTCCCTTTCCTGTCGCTCTGCTCAGACCCGCCCGACGTCCCCGGGTTGCCTCCGCGAGATCGACATGCATCGAAATCTTCACTTCCACGGCCTGCTTCCGGGGGAATCCACACTAAGATACCTGAGGGGGTGCCTGAAAAAGTAAGAGAGTGTGGGTATCCATCAGGAAACCCATTTTGGGGATCCCTGGGTGGCGCAGCGGTTTAGCGCCTGCCTTTGGCCCAGGGTGTGATCCTGGAGACCCGGGATCAAATCCCACGTCGGGCTCCCGGTGCATGGAGCCTGCTTCTCCCTCTGCCTGTGTCTCTGCCTCTCTCTCTCTCTCTCTCTCTCTGTGTGTGTGACTATCATAAATAAATTAAAAAAAAAAAAAAAGGAAACCCATTTCGTCTCCTGTAACAAGGGATTATGCGTCATGTGTTTCAAGGGGAAGCACCCTCACCTCTCCCGACTTTGGGAACACGAAGAGATTCTGCTAACACGCTAACATCTCTCTCAATGTCTGGAGTCTTTTAATTTTCTGTGCCACCTTGATAAAAGTGAGGGGTTGAGAGTCCCCCCAACCCCTGCCTCTTCCATTTGCAATTCCCATATCATAACCTTGCACTTCACTTTGAAATAGAGTTTTGGGTGGCTCTGTGGTTGGGCGTCTGCCTTCGGCCCAGGTCGTGACCCTGGGGTCCTGGGATTGAGTCCCCTGCAGGGAGCCTGCTTCTCCCTCTTCCTGGGTCTCTGCCTCTGTCTCTGGGTCTCTCATGGATAAATAGATAAAATCTTAAAAAAAAAAAACCCATAGTTTTCATTGAATTCGTGTTTCAACTGACACTGACACCTTTTTAATACCCGGCTGTGTAGGGCACATGTTGTGTGTGCTGTAGACGATCCGAAGGCCCTGTGGGCCCCTGCTCCAGTAGGGAGCACCCCAAGTGCTCTCCACGGTCACCAACGCTCTCCAAGGAAGGCGCGCCAGGCTGGATGGGAGGACACGGGCTCTGCCCACTGGCCGAGCAGGCGGCGGCCCACCAATGTCAGGCAGGAATCCCTCAGGGCGACAAGTGCCATATCCGACCAAGTATTGGTCAGACATGAGACGACAAAGGGTAAAACCTGTACCCAGTGGCTTCCAGGGCCTTCCTCGCGCACACCCCATGAAGCCCTTCCCCTCTGCATGGGGCTGAGCGTTGTGAACGGAACAGCAGTCTCCTAAAGAGCTTCGTTAAAAAACAGAAAAAAGAAAAACTGGCCCAATAATGGCGATAATTGCCTTCCACAGATCACCGTAAGATTGCTTAAATGTAAGGTGTAGGATTTTAAATCTCATATTTTACTTCATATTTTGGATCAGTTCTAATCCTTCATATCAGAGCTTCACCCTTTTAGCGAAGAGGAGAGTGTAAAGGTCACTCTGTTCCATGTCCTACGTGTCTTTGGTGTTTCTGCTTTGGGCCCTCAGCCTCCACTTGGCCACTAGCCCCGTGAGGGAAACTGCCATCGTCCTGGCCACCAACTCATTCAACCATCAGATGAACCCCGGGACTGGCTGGCTTTGGAGCGCCCTACCGCCCTGGGATCGACTTCCATATCTGTTGTATTTCTGATCGAAACTTTACTACTTGAAAGATGACGTGGCATCTGCTGGGCTTTGTTTTGTATGTTACCAAGGGTGCTGCTCTGCTGTGCTACGTGCTCCCAAAGAAACTGTCCCCAGAACATCCACATTCATAGGAGCCTGAAGCTGCAAGGACATTCAGTAACAACCTTCACCTCCCCAAGATAATCCCAATAGACCTTTTCCACATTAATGGAAAACACTGCCGTGTGAGTATGTCACCTTCAACAATTTGCACATATTCCAATATCCAAGCTTTGACCTTTCATCACAAACTTTGTTTTTTTTGTTTTTGTTTTTGTTTTTTTTTCATCACAAACTTTGAAGTTCGCAGTCAACAAGTTTGTTCTTGTGTCTCCTTCAGATAATTTCATAAGGCAGCGAATAGACCCTTCTCTTGATCCGGGAATATAAGCTGAGCTCCAAGACAGCATCTAGGGCACCGAGAAAGACCAGAAGAGAGTCACCGCTGCGATGAGGAGGTCAGGTGAGGAGCAGAGGGATGTTTTCCTGGTTATTCTCATTTGATCATTGTCTAATTGGCTCCGTCAGCATTTTCTCCACTGTGTTCTGTAGAACTTGGTGATTCCTCAACTTATTTTTTCTAGATGTTAACAGATATTTCATGAAAAAAAGAATTCTGTTGTTTATTTTGAAACAAACAGGCAGCTGTATCCTCACATGGAGGCAAATGTCCTGGGCATATTAAAAGCATTGGAAAGTCCTGCAGGAAAGAAATCTGTCTAATCCACTGGTTGACCACACAACCTCTTCCCCTCTGTACTCATGGAACACATACTCCATGGAATACTGCATAGGGACCCTGGCCCGCATCTTTGTTAAAAAACACAAATTGTGATGGCTAGACTAAAGAGAATATAGCAGGTGGAACCGAACCGGTAAAGAGGAGAGTGGATTATTCCAGACATAATTCTATGAATGAAATAAAATAACATATTCACTTTTTCAAGACTGTGGTTGACTTGCACTAAGCTTGTTGCCTAATACAACCTCTGGGTCTTTTCTTTCACAGGTTGTACTTTGTGGTTCTTGTTACATATTTGTAAAGATATAAGAAGAAAAATATGACATCGATTCCTATTAAGTTCTGGTCTACTGAACTTAGTGGCTTCCTTACCTCAGCCACAGACACACACATTAAATTAAAGATGAAAAACACATTTACAGTGTGGTAGGTAATTTAATTAATTAGGAAAACTGTTGCGTATGATTTGTGTAGTCACATACTATTTATTTTTTAAAAGTGCCATGAAATGGTATAAAACATTTAAAGATGCCATACTTATTAAAAGAAGGAAATTATGTCCCAGAAAATTACCATAGTCAAGGATTTTATAGTTGGCAGTCACTCTCATAAAAGATGAAAGTCAGCCTCCCAGACGGAGTTTGAGGAACGGCAGAAATGGAAACGATAGCATTGGTTTACTGATAAACTGACTCTAATTTCAGAATGTAACCAAACAGAAAATTCCAATTAACCCTAAGTGCTATCTAAGAGCCACACACTGTTACAGCTAAAACAGACCTGACATTTCTCATTTGGAAAGTGACATGGAAACTAGGACATAAAACAAGAGGGTAAAAGACATTCAAATAAGCTGAAGAAAACTCAAGAAAAATGATTCATAATAATTAATTTACTTTTTTGCCACATATTGCAGTTACAAGCCAAAGGATGTGGTGAGCAGGAAGTCTTGATGTTTAAATATATTACATAACGGACGTAAGTGTAGTACACAATTCTGATAAGTTTGAGAAAATACTAGCAAATTATTTCCAGATTGAGGATCCTTTTAAAAATTTAATCATCTGAATTTGTACAATTTGACTTGCTTTTACTGAAGAAATTATGTTCTACTGCTAGTTCCCAAAATGTACTCAAATTCTCAAATGCCCTTCAACGGTGAAAGAAACATTTTGTTGTCGCATCAGTACCAGTTAAGTTGCTTTAAGCTTTTAACCAAAGTGAGTTTACAATTACATTTTTATACAAGTGAAATGAAGTTTTAAAAAGCAGTTAATGTAGGGGCATTTGGATGGCTCAGTTGGTTAAGTGTTAGATTCCTGATTTTGGCTCAGCTCGTGACCTCAGGGTCATGAGATCGAGCCCTGCCTTGAGCTCTGTGCTGGGCATGGAGCCTTCTTAAGATTTTCTCTCTCGCCCTCCCTCTACCCACCGCCCCACTGCTGCTTCAAGCATGCACACTCTCTCTTAAAAAAATAAAAATAATAATAATTAAATAAATAAATAAATTTAAAGAAGCAGTTAATTTGAGAAGCTCCATCTTAATATTATTTTCTAGTTCTGTTGTCTATATCTTTATTTATTTATTTATTAAATTTTTATTTATTTATGATAGTCACAGAGAGAGAGAGAGAGAGAGAGAGAGAGGCAGAGACACAGGCAGAGGGAGAAGCAGGCTCCATGCACCGGGAGCCCAATGTGGGACTCGATCCCGGGTCCCCAGGATCGCACCCTGGGCCAAAGGCAGGCGCTAAACCCCTGAGCCACCCAGGGATCCCTGTTGTCTCTATCTTTAAAACACGGACCTATTATGGTAAAAACAATCAGGTTTTTTTGTACCCACAACTATTGAAATGTATGTCCTTCTGGTAGCAATAGAGCCTGGTTGTTAGGTAAGCTTCCTACCTTCAGTTATTATATTCAGAGCCCTTCACATAAAAATATGTTACACACATTAAATAGGCATCTATGATTATTGTGACACACAAAGCACTGAATTTTAAAAGAAGAATAAGTTCAACATACACTTGGCCAAAAATGTAGGGAGTGTTTATTTCCTTTTTCTATAATAACCAAAGTAATGCCCTCATTAACACAATCGTATTTTCAATCTGAGCAGATAAAATTTATTTTTAAAAGATCTACTTCTATTACTTGGAATTGCTGAAAAAGAGCATGCACAAAATTACTTTGTGGGAGAAACAGAGAAAAGAAAGACTTAATGGCAAAATGGGAAACGGAGAAAATGGGGGAAAGCACTAGAATTAAGGATATTCTATTTTCAGGTCATACGCATCCGGTGTGGAAAAGACTGGGAAACAGAATGGGATTGTTAGGTTTGGGAACAGCCTTATTGTTTAAGAGGCTAGCTATAAATATCCGAGGCCAGTATGCAAAGATAGACTACAAGTTACACATTAGCCCATTCATTCCCAGTTAAGCACACAGGAAGCGAGACGAAAATTGCTTAACAGACGATATCTTTAGATACTAGAAAAATGCATTCGATTGATTGAAAAAAAAAAAAAAAACTACTCACTGTGCTGCCGAATATCTGATACTTCGTGTCTGGCAAGCACTGTATACAGGAAACAGTATGTTTTGGGGTGGGAGGTGGAGTGTGGAGCGTACGAGGCAGGGAGAAAGGGAGATCATTTGTAATTTTACTCTTGCCTTTAGAATGATAAGAATTGAAGAGGAAGCAAACAGTTTCAGAGCATTCTAGAATAATGAAGCAAATTGTCAGGTTTTCCCAAGTCTCTCGTGCTGCCCTAGGAAAACAAATCCTTTACTGCAAGGCCCTCTCCAGAAATGTTATCCTCAGGAGTGTGCCCCTCTCCACAGCACTTCCCGAGGCCCACTGGGATCTTGCCGCATCCTCAGTAGACCTCAGTTGTTTACCTGTGAGGTCTAGATGGGTTTCTCACCTGTGAAGCCTCAGACACTCGACTCTGTTCTAGCACTGCTGGCCCGTATTTCTGGGCAGACCTGTATTAAACTTCAAAACCAACATATAAAACCTGAATATTAATATTGTTTAATTTGGGGAGAGAAATAATAATACAGGGATCAAAAACTTTTAATGTGTAGGGCAAACACATTCTTTTCTTGGAGGAAGAATTCTATGGAAAAACTAAATGATAATTAAAAGTCGGCTTAGTAAATATAGGTCAAAGCAAAGGAAGCTTCGGTGACGTGGATAGTCAACAGGTGAAATGGAAGTAAGTTCAACAGAATCAGGGCCACGTGGTCTCCTGCACTTCACCCCACAGTACAGATGGTCCTTGGGAAAATCCTTGGGGTCCTTTGGCCTTGACACCTCCATTGGACGATGGTTAGAGGGACTCAGTGCCTCTGGTTATTCTGCTTTAAGATGAAACCTCAAGGGCAGGTTTAGAGCAGACCTCTGATGAACTGAACGGTAATATTTCTAGGGAGATGAGAAGAGGGCCAATGATCCCAGAGGGCAAGAAAGAAAGAAATGTTTCGACTGATGACCTACTCTGTGACCTACCAGAACTAATGAATTGGAAAAAAAAAATTTGTAGTAAGTGTGCAATTGAACTTTTACAATATGCCAGTCATCGCGTGCAAGGTGCTCTAGTTACAGGGTATTAAAAATAGACATTAACCTTAATTCCCACAGTCTAAGGAGACAGATCATTTTAACAAAGAGCTTAATAGAGGTGAGCAGAAAGAGAAATTGAAATAGCAATAGCCTAAGGGGTGCCTGGTTGACTCCGTCCATGAAGCGTCTCCCCTGCGCTCAGGTCATGATCCCGGGGTCCTGGGCTGGAGCCTGCGTCTCGGTTCCCGCTCAGCGGGGTCTCTGCTTCTCCCTCTCCCTCTGTCCCTTCCCTGGGCTCGAGCTCTCTCACTCTCTCTCTCTCAAATAAATGAATAAAATCTTAAAAAAAAAAAAAAGAAAAAATAGCAATAATCTATCATAAGAAGAAAATCCTGACGTTTTATGTCCACTAAATCCAAAATCCTCTTCTCTCCACATGGAACCAAGTCTGGGTTTTCTGAGTTCATCTTCTGCTAATTTTCAAGCTTAGCATTTGAGGAAAGAGGACGGCACTGGGTAAACCCGTCAGCTGTGTTTACAACGCTCTGGTCTCAGAGGAGGATGGAGTCTTGTGGAGCTGGCATTCTGTCTCTTACCTACTTCTTTTTTTTTTCTTAAGAATTTTTTAAAAAATTTTTAAGTGATCTCTGCACCCAACATGGGACTCGAACTCCCGACCCTGAGATGGAGAGCCGCATGTTCTTCTGACGGAGCCAGCCAGGCCCACCCGCCCACCCCAGTGCTTCTGGTGAACCCAGGCCGAACAAGGGTGATGCTCGGGCCCCTGGATTAGATTAGATCCCTGCTTTGGGATCGAGATAACTGAGTCAGAATAAGGTTGATCTAAAAGAAAATAGAAATCTATTTCTGCTGAAAAAACTGTATTATGTAGGGATTCTCTACTTAGAGGAAAGTCCATGGCAGGGCCAGATGGCCCGGGTGCAATTCGCTGACCCACTCTGTAGCCAGAGGGGACAAGGGTGCCCCCAGCCCCCACCTTTGCCGCACTTCGTGGGGATGTCCTTCGGGAGGCCCAGCCGTGACCCGCCGCCCCAGCGGACTGTCCCGTGGAGGCCACCTCCTTCTCGGCAGAAGGGTTCTGGGCAGGGATCCTGCTAGATTTCTTTGATAACGAACCAAAACCCACCAGCCCAAGAGATTGAGACTGTGTTTCATTAACACGGCTTCCCAGAAAAGAGCGTGGTGCCAGGCCCCGACTAGCGTAGCTGGCGTCCAGGCTGGCTCTGGGGCTGTGCTGGCCCGCGCGTCCTCGGCTCGAGCCCTCGGCCCTCCACTCCCACTTTCAAGCGGGTTGCAAACTCTTCCCTGGAAGTGTTGGTGTTTCCGCGTCTCCGGTACCTCCCCTCTGCAGCCCTGGAATCGGAGACGCAGGAGCCACTCAGCCTGTGAGGAATAGCCAAGTGGGTAGCGCAGGTAAAATGGGAATGTGACACATTGTGAGACGTGTGTTCGCGGCCGCGGTCCAGCATGTGTTACTATTACTGCCCTGAGCCCCGCCGCACCCCTATTCTCTCCTGCGTGTATTTGGAACAACTCAAAACCCTTCTGTAGCCAGGCCCACCAGCCATCGCTATTATTTACCAATACGTACCCCCCGGTCTACACTGCGCACCTGTGGCCACTCATTTCCTCCCCACGTTGTATAGGTGAGGACACTGGGAAGCAGACTGGGGAGGCGGCCTGCGGTCCCCGGGGGGCAGGCAGAGGCCGGGCGGGGCTGCGACCAAGATGGGCCAGCGTGGAGGTCGCCCGGCCGCCTCTGTCGTGACCCCGAGTAGAGGTCCAGCCGCCGCGGCCTGTACCAGAGGTGGCAGGTGACTCTGGGAAGCACAAATGAGTTTAAATAAGACCGATGATACTGACATTTAAAAAATAGTTTCAGTGTTGATTTTTGAATATTTTTCCTTTTTTTCTTAAATCGGAGCAGAGCCGACACACAATGTTTCAGGGGGTTCAGGTGTTGCGCTGGGCGGTAGGCGAGGCCGCACACTCGGCTCCTTCACCACGAGTGCAGCCACCGTCTGCCTCCTTGCGTCGCCCACTGTGCTCCTTGTGCTGTGCCGCTCACCCCGGGGATGTCTGCGATCCATCGTGGGGAGGCTGGACCTCCCGCTCCTCCCCCGTTTTGCCCGCCGCCGCCCCCCTTCTCCTCTGCTATTCATCAGATTTTTCGTTTGAACCAATCCCAAGGTTACAGAATAATCGCAAGTTTATTTTTTTATTTTTTATTTTTTTTCTGCTGAACCCTTTGAGTCGGGGTCTGATGTCCTTCCATCCCTGAGTGACGTCCGGTGCCTTCTTGCTCTGCCACGTGCACAGCCAGCAGAGTAAGTGAGGCCGTCGGGTACAGAAACGCACTACTGCTGTCTCTCCCCGACCCCATTCAAGTTCTGCCAATAGTCCCAGTAACGTCCTTCCGAGCAGAGGGACCCAGCTCAGGATCGTGTATTGATTTTAGTTGTCATTTTTCTTTTTTATAGGATCTTTTTTTTTCTTTTGCACCTATATTCACAAATGAAATTGGCTTAGATTCTTCTTTACTTGACTGGTTTGGGTGTTAAGGATTAAACTCACAGAAATCTGGCTGCTGGCCCTTTTTCTAGTCTTTGAGATGTTGAATTTAACGAAAGGATTTGTTCCATGAAGGTTGATAAAAATTCATCTATGAAAACATCTTGACCTTGTGTCCTTTGTGGTAAAAGGCTTTGATTTCTGCAACGTACTAGCTTTTTATTCCGTTGGCCAGTTTTTCCTGTTTCTACGGCATTGATTTGTGCACTTTTATTACTTCCTTCCACTTTATTACTTTTCTGTTTTGCTAGCTTACTTAGTAGGATGCTTAGCTTAGTTCAAACTGTGTTTTTGCTTTTGAGTAGGTCTTGCAATTCTTTCTTGATAGTTGGACATGATACGCTGCCAGAAGGAACTGCTATAAGGAGGCCTTTGGGAATGTGCTGGAAAGGCCCGTGTGTGGGGAGAAGTGTTCCGCAGTCTTATGATCCTGTTTCCATTTCTTCGGAGCCGATGCCTCCGGCGCAGGAAATCACAGGCTATCAGCTAGAAATGCAGTCATTCCGTCCACTAGGAGATATGGATTTGAACATTTGGTGTCTTCAGAGTTGCTTTCTATAAGGGAAGTGGTTCGAAAACATCGTCTTAGAAAAAAATCAGAGGCACATCTTAACACCTACTGAGCTAAAAATGCACGTCAGCCAGATTTAAGTGTTAACAAAAAAACCAGACATCTGAGAAGCAACTGAAATTTTACATAATGAAGAAGACAGGACGAGACATGAAAGTAGGGCCGAGTTAGATGAAAATAGATCCTGAAGACTTCAGAAGTGCCCACCCCTGATTCAGTGCTGTCTGGTGGGTCGGCACTTCTCTACAGTTTTGGTATTTGTAGTTAACATACGGGTTAAGTTGCTTTAACAGAGGCCTAAAAATTAGGAGCTTAACTAAAACAGACGTTTCATTCTTTTTAATGTAACATCTGGTCATTCATCTTTGCCCTCCTCAACATCTGGCTTCTTTCTCTTCAAGGTGGCTCTTCCAGGTGTCCCCACACTCCAGTACACACACACACACACACACACACACACACACACAAATCAATTGGGCGTTGTTTCTACTGATTACAAGGAAGTATGTTGCTAACCCTTGGAGACAATTAGCTTTTATTTATTTTTTATTTTTTTAAAGATTTTATTTATTCATGAGAGACACGTAGAGAGAGAGAGAGAGAAAGAAAGAGAGAGAGAGAGGCAGAGACACGGGCAGAGGGAGAAGCAGGCTCCATGCAGGGAGCCTGATGTGGGACTTGATCCCGGGACTCGGGGCCGAAGGCAGGCGCTCAACTGCTGAGCCACCCAGGCGTCCTGACAATTAGCTTTTAAAGGAACATAGATGGGGCACCTGGGTGGCTCAGTTGGTTAAGTGCCCGACTCTTGATTTTGGCTCAGGTCATGGTCTCAGGGCAAGAGATGGAGCCCCGTGTTGGGCTGTGCACTGGGTGTGGAGCCTGCTTAGGATCCTCTCTCTCTCCCTCTCCTTCTGCCCCTCCCCACCCGTGCTCTCTCTCTCTCTCTCTTTCTCTCTTTCTCTCTAAAGAAGAAAAAGGAACATAGAGAACATGTTGACATAGAGCTTGAAGTGGAATCAAATAAAAAACAAAAATAGAAAGAAACAAAAATGAATTAGTGTCTCCTCTCTTCTTCCTGTTTTCCACATTCACGCCTCATTTCCAGCTCAGTACAGGAACAAAACTAGGTCACTAAAAATGTTTCCATGGTATCTGAGTTTTCTCCTTTAAAATAAAACTCAAATACTGACCACTTTTGATGGTCAAGAAATCACCTACTTAAAGCAAAAATGATGTCAGATTTAAATGTACCTACATGTTGGTGGAGGGGCCATATGGTAATTAATCCTCCCCCTCCTCCCCGTGTGTGTGTGTGTGTGTGTGTGTGTGCACGCGCACACACGTGCACGCATGTCCCGTAACCCATTTGTTGGATCGACTAAGTATCTTCGTGCACAATCTATGTATATTTACAAATAATCCATTTCCCCTAGTCTACATGTTTCTGAGATACAATGAAGTAGTTCTCTGACTCCTTCCTACATGCTTTTTAAAAAAATCACCAGTCTGCCTTACATTTCCCCCCCACATAGTTCTAGGAGTTTCTAAAGCATTGACAATGCATCTAAGCCTTTCTTTAATGGAAATTTTTGAAGTGTGCCCTCTCCTAAGGGATTGTTCCTGTCCTCTTACCACTAGTCTGCAAGTAGCACCAATTATTTTCCTCCCTCTAAGCCAAGGTTTGCAGCGGCAAGTACATCTTTCATAGACTATCATTAAGGAAAGATGAATCTGGGGGACCCCGGATGCTCATTTACTCTCCCTTTCTAATAGCCTAGAAAACAAAAACAAAAACAAAAACGCTGGCTCAGCAGGTATGAGTTAGCTCAACTGATAAACAGGCTGAAACCAGCTACTGAACTCCAGAGACTTTCTTTTCCTAATAAGACCTTTTCTTGGGTCAGAAAGCTTCTGATGTAGTATACTGGTCCAGCTATGTCCTGCTCCTATAAATATGTCGTGTTTGATTGGGTAGGTCCCTCAAGGAGACGTCCTTGCGGTGTGCCTGACTTAAGTGCAGCTCTATATGAGAACATGATGCTTGAGGGGGCACATGTGTTCTGCTCGTTGGCTCTAGGTCTCCCTCCAGTAAGATCCTCTTCTATTTACACAAACTGGCATCAGTAGGATGCTTTTATAAAGCTCTTTTTTGTGTGATAACCATCAACGTGGCTGCTATCCACCAATGCCCATTGAACACACGACCAGTGTTTCTGGGAACTCCAGTCCAGTGCACTTTCTCTAGTGCAGAGGGTCCTAAAATCACCACCATTGTGTGATGTACTTTGATCACAAAGAATGTCCCTGGAGACTACTGCGACTAATGCCTCCTACTTTCATATTGATTAAAGTTTTGGAGGAGAAGCACATTAGATTTTATTTATTGTTTTTTAATAGCCTTTTACCCGAGGACATAGAGTGGGTTCCTGAAGGGGCTGGACCAGAGGAAAATTGGGTAGACTCTTGGCGAGAGTTGTCTAACCAAAAAATTCCTCTGATTGTCCTTCTCTTTGCTTGGCGCCCACACTTAGGTGCTCACCGGGGGTTGTGAACACTAAGTATCCTTCTACCTCCTAAGTATCCTTCCTTATTTCCTTCACTTCCAACTGCCAATGTTCTAATTTGGGATTTCGCCGTCTTTCTAGTTTCTTCTTTTTAAAATTTTAAAAAAGATTTTATTTATTTATTTGACATACACACAGACACACACACACACAGAGCACAAGGAGGGGGAGCTGCAGAGGGAGAGGGAGAAGCAGGCTCCCCGCTGAGCAAGAAACCCCATGCAAGGCTGGATCCCAAGACCCTGGGATCATGACCTGAGCTGAAGGCAGATGCTTAACTGACCAAGCCCTGCAGGTGCCCCTCTAGTTTCTTACATAAACATATTTGACTCAATAACAAAAGAATTATACTTTTTAATACTGTGTTGTTTTGTTTGGGGGTAGCCATCAAGGACTGAGAAGCATTTTGGGAACCAAGAAGGCCCAAGCCAGGCGGAAGGAGTTGATCAAAAAGGAAGGCAATGGGAATACTGAGCAAATCTGAGGTGACCAGGCAACAGAGGCCAAGTCCAGGGACCATATTTCTCATTTATGGCTCTATCCTTGATCCATAAAATAGTACGTGTCATGTCATGAGTGATCAATAAATATGTCTTGATTGAGTTAATAAATGAGTGAATAGTTGGTCAAGAAATTAGGAAAGCCATTTCTATAAAGGTCCTTTCATAAAACTCAATTTCAATATCCCAGGCTTGGCTCTCGTACCAGTTATCAGCGTGTTGCCTCTGAGCTCCCAACCCAACCTTATGATCCTGAAACTCAAACTTGCAAAGAATTCTTTGCCAGCAAGCACGCGATTGGTGTTGCAAATAGAGAGCCCCGAAGGGACACTGCAGGAAGTGGGGCGCTTCTCCCGGACATGGAGAAGGTCTTTTCTGTGTAATCCAGTGTGCACCTGCAAATGATACTTACCCCCACCCCAACGAACCTTCTCACCGTCCCGGCCAGCGGCCATCCAGTGAGTCAGGAAGGCACGCAGTGCTTGGCTTTCCCATTGGAAAGCTCCCTTCTTGCAAAACACCTCATCACCCCAGTAAGTGGCCTCTGAGCAAGCTTTCAATCTCTGCACTTCCCCAGCTGACTTTCTAGTCTAATTAATGTTCCAGGGGCAGCTTCTTAGTGAATGGCCGCCCAGGGGCCAGGCCCATCGGAGGCAGCTCAGCAAAATTCTCTGCCATCTAGTGGGCCCCATGGGCACCTTTTCCAGTGAGGTCTGACTGACTCTCCAGCACAGGTAGAGCCTTCTTCTCAGTTTGGTCCTTCCTGGGTGTCGGGTCTGCACCCTAGAGCGGTAGCTGTTCCCTGTATCGGTTCCTCTTGTAATCTTTAGAGTTCTCTTGGCCCCTGTGAGTAGTTAATATCCTGTTACTAGTTCCTGATTCTTTGCATTAAATTTCCCTATTCAGAGAGCTAGTGTATTTTTTCCTTCCTGGCTGGATGCCAATGGACATAGCTATGGAGGGAGGTCACCCATGCCCCGTGGTCCCGACTCTTATTCCTCACAGCATATCTGCTCTGTAGGGGCTCTCCAGGGCACCCCAATCACCATGATGTCAGCCCAAGGAGATAGAGATCCATTATTAAAGATTAGTTTCAGATTTTGCTGATTGGAGGGGTAAATGCCATTGATACACTGCCTGGCTGATGCTCCAATGACTGCAGGAGAGAGGCAGGCGGTTAGAGCCCTGCCTCCCGCAACTGGGATGGAGCTAGAATGGAAAGGCTTCATCATCTTTCCAACAAAGCCTCTCTCTCCATACCAGGGCTACTTAGACACGTAGAAGAGCAGTACTTGTAGAAACAAAGGAACAGTGCAATTTAAAGAAAGAGAAAACAGTCATACTTGCTGCAGGGATTGAAGATAATTTGGTTGATAACATCCATTCTGTGCATTTAATTTATAAAATGCTTACAGGAGACCAACTTTTAATACTAAAGTAATAGAAATGAACCTTGCTATGCCCTTTGAATCATCTGAAATAATAATTAGGTCATGCTAATAAGCAAAACTCAGGATGCTACCAAAGCAATCAATAGGACCATGTGCACTGAATTACTTTATTAATAATCTAACATAATTTGTTTCCCATGCAGACAAAACGCAGAAGGATGGTATTTTGTGTTGCATTTCCTTGATGGCTTTTAAATTAAGCTTTATAGTGTGTCACAGCTGTCAGCATCCTCACCGTTATCATTACTCGCAAACATTTAGTGCCCACCCGCTGTGTACACAGCACTGGGAGGTTCGTTAAAGAGGAAGAGCAATAATTCCCTGCCCTTGAGGTAGTAGAGGGGTGATTACTTACACTGAGTACTCTGCTTGGTTCAGCAGTGGATGAGCAGGACGTCTTGGAGCCGATGCCCTGACATCCCTACGCAACTTCATCCCCATTAGAGCAATGACATTAACATTTCTGCACTTGGTCTTCTTTATTTTAGATCATAAAACAATGAATTGGTGTATTGTACAAGAGTTAAACAAAATAGCAGTTCCAGGGTAAAAGCTAAAATTCTCCCTTAATTATACTGATGAACATTTGCTTCATGATGGCTGCTTCATACAATGTTGACTTTGTGCCAACTCTGCTCGACACTCATGTGCACGCCTACACTTTACAGATGAAGACATAGAAAGATCTAGAGAGGGCCTACAGTGAGTGCCCACGATCCGAACTCAGGAGGCCTGGCACCCATGTCCATACTTGGTCCCCCTCACCCACAGTTTTGGTTACCGTCGGGCACCTGCCATCCAGGAGCAGATGATCCTCCTGCTGCCGTATGGTCAGAAGGTCCACAGTAGCCCACTGCCGTGTCGTTCACCTCATTGCTTCTCGTCGTGTGAGCATTTTGTCATCTCACATCATCACAAGAAGAAGAGTGAGTACAGTGCAATAAGATATTTTGAAAGGCCACATTCACATACTTTTTGTTATAGTACATCGGTATAATTGCTCTATTTCGTTATTACTTACTTCTGTTCGTCTCTTACTGCGCCTACTGTGTAAGTTAAATTTTATCGTGTATCATAGATATGTATGTGTAGGAAGAAACGTAACATGTACAGGGTTTGATACTACTCGTGGGTTTCAGGCACCCACTGGGGGTCTTGGAATGTATTCCCTGTGGGTGAGGAGGGGCTCCTGTTCCCTTAACCACTACTCCATATGGCCTTTTCCACATAATCCCCCCCGAGGTAACCACCACCACCAAGGGGTGCTTACTCTTCTAGGGCCCATTCTGTGAATTGAATAGAAGTGTGTATGTGAGGGATGCCTGAGTGGCTCAGTGGTTGGGCTTCTGCCTTTGGCTCCTCAGGGTGTGACCCTGGGGTCCTGGGATCGAGTCCCACATCGGGCTCCTGCAGGGAGCCTGCTTCTCCCTCTGCCTGTGTCTCTGCCTCTCTCTGTGTGTCTCTCATGAGTAAATAAATACAATCTTTTTTTTTAAAAAAAAGTGCGTGTGTGTACATGCATGCATATCTTTTAAAAATATAAATGGAAAAATATATAAATGGGATCATAGTAACATTTAAGAGTTGTTTTCAAAAATAAAAAATAAAAACTGTTTTCACTAAAAATATCTTGGTTGTATTATCATATGTATGTTCAAGATTGTGTGTCTCTGTGAGTGTGCATATACATCTGTATGTGTATATATACACACTTACACACATACACATATACATGTGTGTATATATTTAGATGGATTTTTAATATTCCATAATTCAGATGTACCATTTGGACATTCTAAAATTAATAGGCACTTTAAATGTCTCCCTGTTTTTGCTCATATATATGTACTTGAGTACATGCTTGTGAACATATCTTTGTACATACGTGGGATTTGGGGGACAGGATTCCTAGAGGTGAACTTTTTGGATCAAAAGGTGTGCAGAGCAACGTTTTCATGCTTATTTCTACCTCCTGACATGCTGCATTCTGATCACATACAAAATAAATAGAGCGCTATCGATGACATGTGTTACTCCAGGGCTTACCTGAGATGCCCTTTCACTCTCTCACCTGTGTATGTGTGTCAGGTCACAAATGAGAGAGAATAGTGGCACTCTTTAGTGCAGATATCAGTGTATTGCAAAATCATGTTCCTAACGTAGTCTCGAGCCCTGTAATGGCTTCCTACATAAGGCCAGCGTCCCACCTGCCTTTAAGTATTTTTCAGTGCACTGAACACAGTCCCCACTGACATAGAGTCTAATGTCCTGGTGCAGTTGAGCTGTTATAACAAAATACCACGGACTGTGTGGCGTACAAACAGCAGACATTTATTTCTCACGGTTCTGGAAGTGGAAAATCCCAGATCAACATACATGCATGATCAGGTGAAGACCATGGGGAGCAGACCTCTCATCGTATGCTCAGATAGCACCAGGGGATAAGGTGTGGGTGGGGTCTCTGCGGGCACGACGCCCTTTCATGAAGGCTCCAAACCATCACCGGGTCACCTCCCAAAGGCCCCACCTCCTAACTCCACCACACTGGGTGTTAGATTTCAACAGAGAATTTAGGGGACACATTCAGATCATAGCACTCTGGATTTGCTACAAAAATTCTGGGAGTCCTCTTGGACTTTCTTGGTCTCAACCTATTACCACCCCTTTGCCAAAAACCGACTGATTTTATGACATAGACTTGTGGCTTGCCATAGGTATGGAATGTTTGCAGCTTGATTTCAGCCTAACCAAATGACTCTGAAGACGAAACTTTTCATTAGTGCCCCAAAGGATTCATAGACTGACAGTGACAATAAATAATGAAGGTAATGTCTTCACTGCGTTCCTAGTGGATTTCTAGCCCAGCTACTCTTACTCATTATCTCATTATCTTCTCCTCCATATGTTTCCCTACTCCCCTGACCTCCACATAGCTTCCAGAATAAAAAGATTTTAATAGGTAGAGTTTTGGAATTAAAGCATCATTACACTAGATATTTATACAGTTAGTTTGTGACCTTCAGCATCTCTTGGGGACGTGAAAGCGTCGGCACTTCTTTCTCCTGCAGCTTGCTGGATTATTAATATCTGTCACCTGAAAATTTCCCACGTATATATAACTATTTAGAAATGAATTTTAAATCCCTGTTATAGCTAACATCATATTTCAAGTTCCTAAAATTCAATAATCCCTTTAAGGTAGTTAAGAATGATGAAGAAAAAAATTAGTAGGCTTTTCCTTTTATTAGAAAGAATGGGCTATGTCAAAAACAAAGCAAATGACACATTAACAGCATCGATATTGCAGAGCTTCTC
Source organism: Canis aureus (assembly GCF_053574225.1). Classification (NCBI taxonomy): domain Eukaryota; kingdom Metazoa; phylum Chordata; class Mammalia; order Carnivora; family Canidae; genus Canis; species Canis aureus. The sequence goes on along the minus strand of NC_135628.1, from coordinate 1,371,515 downwards.
TTTTGTTTTTCATTAAATTATGGTTTTTGTGATAGTTACACATAGATACAGGCTAAGGGCCCAGTAATTTGCAAGTTTTATAAGAAAAAAATAACAAAATCTCCCTTACCCCAAACACACCCATCTCTTCCTTTTACCAATTTAAGTAATTATTTTGGTATTTACCTCTCTGTCCCTAAACAAAATCCTTGCTTTGTCATTTCATGGTGTTTTAGTTTTAGGTTGTGTTTATTGAGTTCTGTTTTGGAAAAAAAAAAAAAAGAAGAAGAAGAAGCTTTTAGCTCTTTTTTGTTTGCCTTGCTCTTACCTTCTAACAATAGGTATCCTGTTTACTCCTATTCCCCAATGTAGTTTTATTTTAATTTTGGATAGATAAGTCTTTTGTGTTAATATGAGCATAATAATGCATATGCAATTTCTTTAAAGACATATAGTAAACCATGATAATTTTTTTCTTCCTCACACATTTTTGTTCTCTGGTATTTATGGTTTTTATTGTTTTCCACTGCTGCTATCTTTTTGTTTGGTTTTCTACGTACTTTTCACTATTTCAACCCCAATCTCGTTGGCACGTGTCTCACTCTGCTCTAAATACATCCAGTATCAGGTCTTGTCAATTTTATCTTCCTGAAGTCATCCCTTCAGGAATTTCTGACACACTCCAAACGAGACTGGTTGCTGCCATGGCCGGTGCCCATTTCGTTCCTAGACCTCTTTTCACGTCTTGTGGGTTGGCTCTCCTGTTCTCTGCATTGCATTCCTTCCCCTGTCCCTGTTAACTCTCTCATTGTAGTGGGGCATCTCTTTCAGCAGCTTCCTGGGATACAATGCACGGGAGGTAAAGTTTTTGAAACTTGCTTTCCCAAAAACATCTTTGTTCTATCCTGACCATGCATTGGTGCCTTCCAGGTCCTGATGTTGATGCTGAGAAGTTTAATGATATTCTGATTCCAAGTCCTTTCCATATGTTCATTTTCCTCTTCAAAAGCTTAGCTCCTATCTTTGGCTGAAGTTCTCTGAAATTTTCAAATCCTCTGCCTTTTAAAAATATAAATGGAAAAAATATATAAATGGGATCATAGTAACATTTAAGAGTTGTTTTCAAAAATAAAAAATAAAAACTTTTCATGTGAGTCTGTTTTCATCCATAGAGCCCAAACAAGGGGCTCTAGCAGTCGGGACCATGAATCTGGAAATTTGCTTGAATTACTGCACAGCTAATTTATTTCCTTTTCAATCTTGTTCTGTGTTTTGGGTCTCCCTATTATATAAATATTTGATTTTCTGAACTGGTTGTCAGATTTTCTTATCTTTTCCCTTCTATGTCATAGTCCTATTTTTTAGCTGAAATAGTTTCTAAATTGTTATATCCTAACTTTTCTATTTTTTAGTTATTGATTAAAAAATTATATGGATATATTTAAAATGCCTCTTTACTATCTTTACTATCCAAATGCCTCTTTTACATTTTAAAACAGTATTATTGTTTCATGATTAAAATATCTTCTATTGTGGAAAGGTAATAAATGGGTAGTGGGGATTAGTTTGCCTTCTTACATCGGCAAGACCTTAATTTCTCCTAATTGATTTTTAAAAATTATTTTAAAACTTTTTGGTTGTTTAGTTCTCAAAAGTTAATTTTAGCAGTTTTCCTCATGCCTTATAATCCTCATATATTTGTTTATATTCACCAGTGGAGTACTAAGGAGTTGACTGGAGCCCCTGAGCTCATGATGGGAAAGCGTGAGTTTTACTATAGGTGACTGGCTGAGCCATGTAGTTGGGAAAATCCTGATGTCAAAAACTCTTGAGTTTTTCCCATTGGATCTATCAGAATCCTCAGAGAAGAGTCTTTCCATCTCCTGTCTAGAGAGTGAAGCCTTGGCTGCATTATTATTGAGTCTTAGAGATGAAAGAGGGCTGAGTGGAGAAGGGGCATTTGCCCCATAGCATCCAGTATGCTGACAGTCACCTATTACTCCTTTTTTTGGTTCAATCTGTGTGCATCAGTCATTTGGGAATAATTACATATTTATCATAGGACTACAGTAAGGATGAAATGAATTAATAAATGTAAATGCTTAGAAAATACCAGGTACACAGTAAGTTCTATGCAAGTATAGCTATTATTTTTTTCTCATGTTTAGCAGTCTAATGAGCCTGTATTTGAAAATAAAATCCAATTATTTATTTGCTTACTTATTTACTTTGCTGGAGATGATGGATGTGAAGCCCTATTTATTGCTCACATAGACTTCTAACCGTTTTCTGCTTTCAGAGGATGATATCACCAATTCCTTAAACTCTAAAGGATTTAAAGATTGTTCTTGGCTCTCCTTAAAGCTGGTTTAGAATTCATTTTTGGAGAGTATGCTAAAGCTATTTATTCATCTTCTTTAGGCCTTCCAAAACGTTGCTGCTGTTCTTTTTTCTTCTGTGTTTCACATCCTTGTGAGTATGTCTTTTTAAAGTTCCTTTATTGTTTTCATGGGATTCAGAGGAAATAAAAATAGATACTTGTATTCAATCACGTTTTTATACAGCAGTCCCTGACTAGCTTTTTTGTTATTTTATTATTATTTTTAGGGAGAGAGAGCGCATGAGTATATACATAAGTGGGTATGAGGAGGGGCAGATGGAAAGGGAGAGAGAGAATATTCAGCAGGCTTCAGTTCCAGCACAGAGCCCAATGCAGGGCTCAAACTACCACCCTGGGATCAGGACCTGAGCCGAAATCAAGAGTCAGGTGCTTCACCAACGGAGCCACCCAGGTGCCCCCCCCCCAAATAGCTTCCCTTGTTGAAAGAACTGACACCAATCTGAGTGATGTGGGCCCAGTCATTTTTTTTCAGATATTTTCATATTATAGAATCTGAGGACATAAATGTACCCTATACTATTCAAGGTATTACATAATATATATTATGTGAATCGAAATAAGTAACATAAATGTTGATATTATTTGAGGTATGATTTAAAAGATTAATCTACAGATAAATATAGATACAGGTAAAATGCTATTGCCATAAACAGCATTCTGCTGGGGTACCCTAGTGATAATCCTTCTCTTGGTTTCTCCTCAGTTTCTAAAAAAAAAAAACATGTAAATTTTTGGTTATAATGTGGAGCTTTGAGAAGGATCAGTAGAAGACACAAGGAAATGATGCTCCATCATCTCTGAACTCTTCCAACATTTGTTTACACCACATTACAGCTCTGATCACACTTTGTAAAGCGAATTACCTTCACCATGTCTGTTCCTAGTTGAAGGAGAGCTTCTCCAAGGTTCAGGGACTTCTTCTAATTTTGCATCTCCTGCCTCTTGTGCATTAGCAGGAAGTTGGAGCGCATTGAATAATGTTGACTGAAGAAAGACTAAATACTAAATATTTAACTATAGAGAACTGACCTAAGGTTCCCACAGCAGAGGTGGTGGGGAGAATAAGTGAGATACGTGATGCAGATTAAGGAGGGCACTTGTGGACTTGCTGCGATGAGCACCGGGTGTTGTGTGGAAGTGCTGAATCACCATGCTGTGCACCTGAAACCAGCATCACACTGTGTATTAACTAACTAGGACTTAAAAAAAAAAAAAAACGGAAAAGAAGAAAAAGAATGAATATCCAGCCTCCCCAAAGATATCACTTGTTGGACTAGACAGTGGTCATTTTTTAAAAAGTTGATTGATGGCAATCGACGTTGTCTGTGCCAATATATGTGACAGTAAATCAACTTCACTTTACCGAATTCATTCAGTTCAGATCATTTGAATATTGGTGTGACTCACCATGGCCGATTCGGATGTGACAGTCATGATTTATTTTATGGGTAGTAAAAAATGACTGGGTTAGATGATTCTATATGGAATCTCAGTGAAATAATTTTATGTGAGGAAGTAGTGGATGGGGAAACGTTCTCCAAATATGCTTCCCTCTTATAAGGACTTTTGTGATTATATTGGGCCCACCCTGACCCAGGATAATTTTCCCACTATAAGATCCTTAACTTACCCATTTCAAATTTCAAAATACAGGTCTTGTGACTCTTTTGTGAAATTTATTCACAAAGATGTAATACTTTTGATGCTATTGTATATGATTTTCTTAATGTCATTTTTGGACTGTTTGTATAAATATGTAATAGATTTGTGTATACTGATTTTACATCCTGTGACCTTGCTAAACTCATTTCTTTGTTCTAATAATTTTTGTTTGTTGTTTTTTTCCCCTTAGGTTTTTATTTTATTTTTAAAGATCTTTTCATCTGTGAATAAAGTCTGATTTTTTTTTTTTTTTGGTCTTACTTCATTCACTAACATCCCATGTACAATACTGAATAGAAGTGGTAAGAGCACACATCCTTGTCTTATTTCCGATCTTAAAAAGAAAATATTTGATCTTTCACAAGTAACTATAATGTTAGCTATAGGTGTTTTTTTAAATAGATGGCCTTTGTTAAAGTTAAGTTTCCTTCTATTCTTAATTTGTTGAAGTTTTTTTTTAAATCATCAATGGCTGTTAGATTTTGTCAAATGCTTTACCTGCATCTGTTGTGATGGCTGTAGGGTTTTTTTTTTTGTTGTTGTTCTTTATTTTTAATATTGTATATTATATGAGTGTATTTTTAGATGTTAAACCACCCTGAATTCCTGGGATAAATACCACTTACTCATGTATAATCATTTTTTAAAATAAATTCCTGATCCAATTAGCTAATATTCTGTATGTGATTTTAGCATCTTTTCATGACAGATACTGAGTTGTAACTTTCCTTTCTGAGATATCTTTGGTGTCAGAATAATATGGATCCCATAGAATAATATAATAAATTGTCCCACCTCCTTTGTTTCTGAAAGAGGCTTTGTGTACATTAACATCATTTCTTCCTCAACAGTTAAGTCTCTGGACCTAGAAGATTAGATAGATAGATAGATAGATAGATAGATAGATAGATGTAAAATATATATTACATGATATATACCATATGTATATTTTTTGAAAGATTTTAAATGATAAGTTCTGTCTTCACCTGACATTTATTTAATTGCTTTTCTTATTTCTCTTTGACAAATTTTGGTAATTTGTGTCTTTCTAAGATTTTTTAAATTTCATCTCATTTTACCAATTTGTGATATACAGTTAATGATATTTCCTTAATATTTCTTTTTAATTTCTGTAGGGTCTATGGTGATGTTCCCTCTTTCATTTCTGATTTCCATAATTTATACCTTCATGTCTCGATCAGTCTAAATTATCAATTTTGTTGATTTAAAAAAAGAATCATCTTTTGCCTTCACTGATTTTCACTATTGTTTTTATCTTAATATTTCATTGATTTCCACTCTGAACTGTATTATATAATTCCTTCTACTTTGAGTTTATTTTCTCTTTTTTTCTAGTTTCCTGTGGTGAAAGCTTACATTATTGGTGTTTTATCTTTTTTCTAATACTAGAGCTTATTATTTTTTTTTAATTTTTTAAAGATTTATTTATTTATTTATCTATTTATTTATTTATGATAGAGGGAGAGAGAGAGAGAGAGAGAGAGGCAGAGACACGCAGGAGGAGGGAGAAGCAGGCTCCATGCAGGGAGCCTGATGCGGGACTCGATTCCGGGGACTCCAGGATCGTGCCCTGGGCCAAAGGCAGGCGCTAAACCGCTGAGCCACCCAGGGGTACTAATACTAGAGTTTAAAGCTAAATACTACATATTAAATCTAAATACTGCTTTTGTTGAGTGCATATGTTTTGACATGTTATTTTTATTACCTAGTGCAAAAAATATATATATTGAAATTTCCCTAGTGATTTCTTCTTTGACCAAAGGGTTATTTTGGGGTATGTTGCTTAATTTTCAAATATTTGGGAATTTCCCCAATTTATCTCTCTTATTAATATCTAATTTAAGTCTGTTGTGTGTAGAGTGCATACTTTGTAGAATTTCAATTAGTTTTTTTGTTTTTGTTTCTGTTTTCTTAGGGGAGTGCAGAGGGAGAGGGAGAGAGAGAATCTTAAGCAGACTCCACACCCATCACTGAACCCAATGTGGGGCTCAGTCTCATAACCCTGAGATCATGATCTGAACTGAAATCAAAAGTCAGACCTTCACTAACTGAGTCACCTGGGTGCCCTGGATTTCAATCTTTTTACATTTGTTAATAAATCACTTTAAATTTGTTATAAATTTATTGTCTTATGGCCTAGCATACAGTCTATCCTGGAAATTGTTCCATGTGAACTGAAAAAAAATGTGTTTTGATTTTGGTGAGTTGAGTGTTCTTTTTTTTTTATTTTTATTTTTATTTTTTATTTTATTTTATTTTTTATTTTATTTTATTTTTTAATTTATTTTTTATTGGTGTTCAATTTACTAACATACAGAATAACACCCAGTGCCCGTCACCCATTCACTCCCACCCCCCGCCCTCCTCCCCTTCTACCACCCCTAGTTCGTTTCCCAGAGTTAGCAGTCTTTACGTTCTGTCTCCCTTTCTGATATTTCCCACACATTTCTTCCCCCTTCCCTTATATTCCCTTTCACTATTATTTATATTCCCCAAATGAATGAGAACATATAATGTTTGTCCTTCTCCGACTGACTTACTTCACTCAGCATAATACCCTCCAGTTCCATCCACGTTGAAGCAAATGGTGGGTATTTGTCATTTCTAATAGCTGAGTAATATTCCATTGTATACATAAACCACATCTTCTTTATCCATTCATCTTTCGTTGGACACCGAGGCTCCTTCCACAGTTTGGCTATCGTGGCCATTGCTGCTATAAACATCGGGGTGCAGGTGTCCCGGCGTTTCATTGCATTTGTATCTTTGGGGTAAATCCCCAACAGTGCAATTGCTGGGTCGTAGGGCAGGTATATTTTTAACTGTTTGAGGAACCTCCACACAGTTTTCCAGAGTGGCTGCACCAGTTCACATTCCCACCAACAGTGTAAGAGGGTTCCCTTTTCTCCGCATCCTCTCCAACATTTGTTGTTTCCTGCCTTGTTAATTTTCCCCATTCTCACTGGTGTGAGGTGGTATCTCATTGAAGTGGACCCTGAACTTTATGGGCAACTAATATTCGATAAAGGAGGAAAGACTATCCATTGGAAGAAAGACAGTCTCTTCAATAAATGGTGCTGGGAAAATTGGACATCCACATGCAGAAGAATGAAACTAGACCACTCTCTTTCACCATACACAAAGATAAACTCAAAATGGATGAAAGATCTAAATGTGAGACAAGATTCCATCAAAATCCTAGAGAAGAACACAGGCAACACGCTTTTTGAACTCGGCCATAGTAACTTCTTGCAAGATACATCCACGAAGGCAAAAGAAACAAAAGCAAAAATGAACTATTGGGATTTCATCAAGATAAGAAGCTTTTGCACAGCAAAGGATACAGTCAACAAAACTCAAAGACAACCTACAGAATGGGAGAAGATATTTGCAAATGACATATCAGATAAAGGGCTAGTTTCCAAGATCTATAAAGAACTTATTAAACTCAACACCAAAGAAACAAATAATCCAATCATGAAATGGGCAAAAGACATGAACAGAAATCTCACAGAGGAAGACATAGACATGGCCAACATGCATATGAGAAAATGTTCTGCATCACTTGCCATCAGGGAGTTGAGTGTTCTATAAGTTACATACATAGATAGTATTTGTTGATAATGTTTTTTCAATTCTTTTATATCCTTCCTGATTTTCTGCTTAGTTATTTTATCAATTACTAAATGAGTATCAAAATATGCAAGTGTGATTGTTGAATTTTCTGCTTTTCCTTTCAGTTCTTTTTTTGTTTTGTTTTGTTTTTACATTTTGGGACTGTGTTAAGTGCAAATACACTTATAATTTTCATATTTTTTGGATGTTATTGACCCTTTTAGGAAACATCCCTCTTTGTCTCTAGTAATATTTCTTGTCTTGCACTCAATTTTGTCTGAACGTAATATAGCTACTTCAATACCACTCTTATGGCTATTGTTTGTGTAGTGTATCTTTTTCTATCCTTTTACTTTCAACTTATTTGTGTCTTTTAATCCAGTGTGTGTCTCTTGTGTAGGCAAGGTCTACAGGCAATGAATTAATTCAGTTTTTACTTATAAATGCCTATATTTCACCAGCAGTTTTGAAGAAAAGTTTAACTGATTATGGAGGTCTTGAGTGACAAATTTGTCTTCCTTGAACACTTCATCTATGTCATTTCCTGTCTTCTTATTTCTATTATTTCTGGTTGGAAGTCAGCTATTAATTATATTGTTGTTCCTTTGTACATGATGAGTTATTTTAGTCTTGCTGCCTTCAAGATTTCTTTTTGTGTCTAGCTTTCAGTAGTTTTACTATGATGTGTGGATCTCTTTGTGTCTATATAACTTGGAGTTTGATGAGCTTCTTAGATGTGTACATTAATGGTTTCCAATAAATTAGAGATGTTTTCAGGCATCATTTCTTCAAATATTGATTCTGCATTTATTTAACTCTCCCTCCTCTTGAAGTTGTGGTCACAGATACGTTTATGTCCTTCATGGAATCCAACAGATTTCAGAGACTCTGTTCAGTTTTCTTCTCTTTTCTAACTGTTCTTTAAATTGGATAATTTCTGTTGATCTACTTTCCACTCCTGTTTTTATCTTGTTCTATATTCTCTTAACTGTTATCAAGCCCATCTTATGAGTTTCCTATTTCAGTTATTTATACTTTTAAATCTAAATTTCAGTTTGATTTTCTTTCACATTTTTTATTTCACTATTGAAATTCCTTCTATATTAATTTTTATTTTTTGAATACAATTGCCTTTAATCCTTTGCATATGTTTATAATAGCTGCTTTGAAATCTTGTGCTATTCTTACTTGAAGCTCTAGCAGTTTGTCAAGAATAAATAAATACTTCTCAATTTACCTGCCTTTGGTTGATTTCAAGACCTTTGTTTACTTTTATCATATTTTTTCCAGCTTTATTCTTATTTTTTATGGAGAGGTTCAGTGACCTCTTCATGCGACAGTAACAGTTCTCCTCTGTTCCTTGTTGATTAATGGAACCCATGACTTTCTCCCTCTGTAACTGATTTGATTCTTTTCTGGGCCAGCCTGATACTTAGATTGCCTTATAAGCCTAAGGGGGGAATAAAAGAATGTTCTTCCCTCTGGTCCTACTTTACTAGCAGTGACATTAGCTAAGGAGTGGTAAACTCTATTAGTCTTCAAACATCTCTATGACATTGGCTGAGTCTTTTTCTTTGCACCTAAGAACTGTGTGTGTGTGTGTGTGTGTGTATGTGTGTGTGTATAAGATTGTTCTTTTTAATCATATATTTTAAATTTTGCAACCACTAATTTTCCAAAGGAGGGAAAGGAGGAGATAAACTTTCCTAAACCATGGGAAAGGGGGAAGAAAAACATAGGATAATGATCAGCAGTATGGCAGATTTAGGAACCCATTGCAAAGTTCTATTTCATCACTCTGCTATAAATCACTGTCTTCATAAAAACATTGATAGGTACATTTAATAAATTCCTTGAAATAGGATGATACCGAAACATCATCCATCATTTCTGGTGGGCCCTACTAAAGCCTTTAGACTATAAATATAACAAATTACTCCCCTCAACTAATGTAGAATCTTATTTTAAATTATGTGTGCCTGTATCTCTGTTTTATATCATAAAATAACTTCCTGAAGGACAGAAGCCTATGCTGTCAAATTTACTTTTCTAAAGCATCTAATAGTGCTATATACAACTGAATGCTTTAGTCTTTTCTGATGATGATAGATTTAACAGTACTTTCTAATAGAAACCCAAGTACATATGGAAATGAGATACTTTATCAACAACAGTGTCATTATAAAGCATACAAAGAATTCTGGGCAAAAGGAAAAACAGACATTGTTTCTAATTGGTAATCAAGAGATGATGCCTGGGACTCAGCCTGGGGAATGTTAATCAAAGATTTGGGTAATAGCTTGGGAATATAAACATGAGAACAAAAGCTGAGATCTTCATTTGGGTCATGTATGAAAGTGGGATGGAGACACAGACAAGATGAATGAAACTGGGATGCAATGAGTGATACGCAGGCAAAACTAAGACCAGGAAACCATCTACACATGTGAGACAAAGGTAGGCCATCAGCAAGTAAAGGATGTAAGTGGAGATGCAGGTAATGGATGGTCTAGAACATCAGACAACATGTGCCAAAGTCACCAGGTAACTGAGATTTGGGGTCAGGAATAGCAGCCACTAATATTCTTCTGCTACAGGGATTGGAATCAGTCAGGGGCTTCATTAATTGAAGAATTATGGAACAAGATGAGTGAGTCTTGTGACAGAGTGATTTGATGCAGAGCTGAATATCACAAAATTACTTCAAGTAAATTCAGTCAAAACAGCTATACAGGTCGATTTATTAGCTCAATCAGCCGGACAGGTTAAAACTACTAGAATCCAATTTTCTCCACATTTTTTAAGTTTGGTCCATTCCATAGTATCAATTCCATCATTCCAGCTAGTGTCAAATATATTGTGTTTCAAAAGTATTTTAGCATAATTCAACCTCATCATACTAGGATCTTCATAAAATAGAGTTTTGGTCATTTATCCTTACTTTTTGATATTAATGGTGATGTCCAGTCATTTCTTTGAGGGGTAAGAAAGACCAAGGAAAAACGAATGTGAGGCTAAATCTTGTTACCTAAATGTTCTATAAAAGATTTAAATTGATTGGTCTTACTTAAATGTGAAACTGCACTCCTTTCGAAAGTATTTTTCACTTCTCCTACTTTGAGCTTAGAAATCGGTACATTTTCAAAGGCATCCTAATCTTATCTAAAAATTTAAAAAGCTAAAGTAACATTAACTAAAATATTTCATTTAATTTCCAGTTTTGAACATGTTAAGTCTACATTTTAAGGTTCTAGTTTAGCTACTAATAATTTAACATATTTTGAGGCAAATAAAATAAAAGCGGGATTGAAATTTCAATAATGACAACACCATCTGTTCTGGGTTACCTTCCTTACCCTTTTGCATGCCAGTGTTTGGGGCTTTTTCTTTATGCTGTAGAAGTTGTTTGAGGCTTCTAAAGAATATGGCCCCTTCGTGAAGATTAATAAATGTGGCTTAGATCAGGGAACCAATGATTTACAGGCACCATTCATGGGGTTAAGATTCACTCATTTAATCTGTTCACAGAATTAGGGCAAATTTAGCAGAAGTATATACGCCTATGAAGGGTCCTTCTCCCCTCCTCCTCACTATTCTGTTAGACCCTCTAAGAATGAAACATTCTTCTGGTGTCCTGATTAGGCTGGAAATCGTGGGCTTGGGGGAATAAGGACAAAGAGTTACAGTTCCCAGCTCCACATGAGGAAAAATTAAGAACAAAACACAGTTTTAGCCAAATATGGTTCCATCTCAGAGGAGAAAAGGTGACAGGCCACTCATTCTCAGCATCTCTTGTGGCTCAGCAAACTATGGCTGGCCTTTCCCTGTCCTTCCCTCTGCAGTACACCACAGTCCCTTTCCTCTGTCCTACCTAGGACAGCTGCCAGTCTTGGATGGGTTTTAGTTGCTCCTGGCAGCAGTCACCTTACCATTTCATGTTCCACCTGGTGCTGCCTAAACTCTTAGCAAGCCTCCTGACTTGAGCAGTTTTTAAATACTTATCACCACCACCTACACCCGCTACCCACACTGACAGTGTCAGCTAGGAAATTTGGTAGAGCCCAGCCAGTTCATATAGGATAAGAACAACGTATATAAGTTTATAAATGGTGTGGAGTTGTATTTTCATACTACAATCCCAGAACACAGGCTCTCTTGAAGCCCCTAGTAGATAACACTACAGTGGGTAACACCACCTACTACCAATGATTCTGTAACAAATAAAATAATCACCACGTTTCAGTGGATAGTCAACATATTGCTTCAAAAATTTGTTCAAGAGGAGTTTTTATTTGCATATACATTCAAGGAGAGTTTTGACTTACGGATGAAAGATATATAAATGATCAATAAAGGGAAATGAAAGATTTCCAAAAGATCTCTCACCTCTGAAAGTTGAACTCATGAAAGAGAATTGCCATAATCTCTACAAACCTTCTCTCAGCCTCATGTGAGACGGAAAGCTGACGTGAATTCAACACTGGTCTTGCTAGGAATGTTTGCTAGGAATGTTTCATTTCTCATGGGTCCATACATGTATCAAACCATGATGGGACTAACAACTTAGGCATCTAGTAGAACAGACCATCACATGAATAGACACCCTTATCAAAATGGCATTACTGAGGACCCAGCCCTCAGTGTGTTCATGTCACTGGGTTTTTAAGAGGAGTCTTCAGACTAGACTAAACATCTGTTATTCACCTGGCTTCTCAAAACATAATTGGAGTTAGACGTACTCATTTCTGTACACAGGTGAAATTGCCTTATCATTTTGAGGTTTGGTTCAGTTATTTTTCCTGAGCAGAAGCATCAGTGCCATTACATAATGACAACACCTTTGATTTGGCAGGAAACCAGAGAAAGTAGAAAGTTTTGAGTTCCCAAATTTGAGGTGAACAGTAATCTGAACGACATTTCTAGTCTCTGGACTAGTACTCAAAATCTTATGTAGTATATAATAGAGATATAATCTATACTATATGTTGCCTAAGAACATTAGGAGGAATGATAATGCCATCTTTTTAAACTACTAGCATAGGCATTTAAGAATAATATCAGTTTACTTTTCCTGAAGTTCAACTATGTCTGTATATTGAAGAAAGAACTTTTTATTAAGAATATTAGAACACTTTTATTTATCTGGAGTATTTTCATTAAATCTAAACTATGCTGAGGAATTCTCTTTTGACTTTATACGACTACAAATGTTAAAATGATTATGTGGCTTTTGCTATCAGCAAAACAGATTTCCATCCCAAAAGTGATAACCACTGTCTTCCTACAAACCAAATAGAGCAGAACTTGACATGCCCTTGTCAGGAAGCATGTTTAATCTAAATTGGATGTGGGAAACAGAAGGACGAAAATGTAAGAGTTAAAATGCCTCAGTTTGTGAGAGCCCAAATATGTCAAAAAAGCATCTGTGTTTCCTGATGGTTGATTTCTTGGCAATGCATAAAGTAATTTTTTTTCCCTTATGATATCATTCCTTAGTTTTCAGAAGATAACGACTCATGCAGAAACTATTCCATTAGATTAACAAATCACTGGACTGTGGCTCTAAGAGATGAAATGAAAAGATGACCAAGGGCCTAAGTAAAATAACTATGTCTTTTCTACCAATCACAACTTTTGTAATTAAATGATAAAATTAGGAGTAATAAGAGGAGGGAATGTCTCCTGGCTATTTATACTTAAATCACTTAAAGCATGTTTCTTAAGATTTAAAAGGCTTTGAAGTAAAAGAAAAATCAAACTGTGAAGGATATGTAAGCTATTAAATTCCTTTTCAAAGCATGTTTCCTAATATAAAGTACATATTAAATATTTGCCTTCTTAGAATTTAAAGAATTAATTAGTTCCTTTGAAATTAGTCAAATGGTTACTATATAGGACTAATGATAATTTTTCACTGCATATAAAAATCTGTGAATTCATAAATATCCATATCATTTTGGGGAAACTCAAAGGAATTAAATTATCAGCAGATTTAAATAGGACTTAAAATCCTAAATAAAATTCTAGAAAACTGAGAAAAGATTTGATCAAAAGATTATTTGGAGGTATGTTGGCTTGAAGAAATTAGATGTTTTTATAAAAGTGTCAGGATCAGATTTCGGTAAGGAAGGACATGTTTTGCTTGTTTATATTCTGTCGTTGTATTTGTTTGCTTGCTTAACCCAAGTCAGATCTGTAGGCCTGGGAGAAAATATGGAGTTGTATGCGTTTGGAGAAGGACACAAAATGTAGTATTTTCTATTCGGTCATATATGCTTTTTGTTGTTGTTTATTTTTTCACTGGAGTTCGATTTGCCTACGTATAGTATAACACCCAGTGCTCATCCCATCAAGTGCCCACCTCAGTGCATAAGCTTATAAGTGAGATTGCCCAGATTTGAAATTTGTACCTTAAGAAATACAGGGGAAACAAAACTTAATTCTCCAGTGTTAATATGTTCCATGTTGATTCTCTACTCATATTCTTTCCTACACATTAAGCTGCTTCACAAAATAGTGTTAATTAACAACTTTTATGAGAATAATATTCACTCCTTTGGAACTTTTTCCCTGTAAATGGTATAAAGCATGTAGTTTATAAATTAGAACACATACATCCTTATAACATCCATTAAAATAATATCTTCTGGGGCACCTGGGTGTCTCAGTTGGTCAAGCATCTGACCTTGATTTCAGCTCAGATCATGATGTCAGGGTCGTGGGATCCATCCCTGTGTAGGCGCTCAATGAGGGCTTGAGCTTGGGTAGACACGCAATGAGTCTGGTTGAGCTTCTCTCTCCCTCTCCCTCTGCCCCTTCCTCTTTGCTTGTGAACACCCTCTATCTCTTTCTTTCTCAAAATAAATAAATCTTAAAAAATCTTAAAAACAATACCTTTGAAGAGGTATTAAATAGCTGTAAGAAGAACCTGAAGTCCTATATTAAAAAACAATATTTTTATTCAGGGCACAAATTTATTTCTAGTGATTCCAAGCATTTGTATGCATGTTACTCCATTCTCAGAATAATTTTGTAGATACACCAAATAATAACCACCATTGGTTAGTGGTTATTATTTTAATTCACGTTACCCAATGGGAAACAAGAAAACCTCCTCCATACTAAGGGCAACATAGTCAAGGTGAGAAAAAGATCGACTTGCCAAAGAGTTTAATCAAAAACTCATTCTTGGGAGCTTTCTTAACCACTTCTGGTTTGCTGCTGCCTGATTTAAATAGATTTTCCCTCAAATAAACTCTTAAAATTTTTAATATGCCTCAGTTTATCTTTTAACAGTCCTGCTGGTAGAAGAGAGCACAAAAGCGACCCCCGACAGCCCTCAGAAGAATGAGCAAGCAGGTGTTAGTGCCTCGCGCTCCCTGCTTTCTGGCTGCCTCTGGAGGTCAGAGGTGAGTGCCTTTCAGATCCTGGATCCCAGCTCCACACCTTCTGTATTATGAACTTTCAGACTTTACTTGAACATTTCTCTTTCTAGAATGCATGTAAAAACTGGCTGGAGTCAGACCGGGTCCAACTTAAAACCCAGATTAGATCCGAACCAGACAAGGTCCAACTTAGACTAGCTTGGGTCCAATGTGAGACCTCAGGTGAATACAATTTTGTTTTAAGGTTGAACAAGTAGATTAACGTTTTAGAAGGTAATCCTGAATCAGAGTGACCACGGTGGAGAACACGGAACCATTGTAGATAAACTCATCCATTTATGAGGCGGCCTATAGGGAAAGGGGTCTCGGGCAAGCACTTGGTATAAAGGGTAGAGGGAAAATTTTATTTTCCTCTCCACAGTTTCTGGTGACCAGGATGGGACCCACCGGGATACTACTCCAACTCACTCCAGATTCCACGAACAGCATCCTTGGAAAATTGGCAGGAGCCAGCGACGAGTAAGAGTCCTCTCAGATCTCTGTTTATGGTGTCTGGTCCAGAGAGGAAGGTAAAACTCCACATTGTCCTTTCCTTTCCAAATTCAGATATGCAGGGCAAAAAATATTAGTAATCCATTCTGTCCCAGGGATAGCTAGTGGCTTCTTATTTGTCTCATTTTGTGTCCTCAAAACACAAAACATTGTGTTTAGAAGCCACCACATCTGGGGCCCTAAAAATTTGGCTGGACAGAAATGTGGGCTGCACCTGTTTGTGACTAAATATGGTTGGACAGGTGTGGGTTGTGTTCCGTGTGCAGCTGGGGTCCTACCCACTGTTGCCAGCTCTCAGGGAGTCTTTTTTTTTTTTTTTTAATCTTGGGGAATGGTCCCAGGTCTTGGGAGAGTAATGTATTTTGCACCTTCTTTGGAGACATGGGGTTGTTCAATATCGGCCTGAATATGTGCGGCTTGTCCCAGCTAAAACCTAACAAGATATTCCAAAGGACCTCCCACCCAGTTTTCTTGAGATATAATTGATACACATCAATTATATGCATATATGCATAAGGTGTATGGCAAAATAGTTCAAATATAAATTGTGAAATAATTACCACAGTCATTTTTGGTAGCATGCATGATCTCATGCAAATAACAATAAAAAGAGAAAGTAAAAAAAAAAAAAACCCAACTTTTAAAATAATGTGAACTTGTAGGATTGACTCTCTCAACGGCTTTCCTCTACCTGCTACAGCACAGTTACCTATAGTCATCATGCTCTATACTACATCCCTAGGACTTAATTATCTTATAACTGGAAGTTTGTACCTCCGACCACATTCCTCCAATCCCCCTCACCCCCGGCCCACCTCTTGGTAGCATCCTCCTAAAAGTTACTGTAGTGTCCCAGGTACTCTATATTCTCTTCAAGGTCCTAAATGCGTACTCTCAGCCATCAGCAGTACATCATCACATAGTCTTGCTGTTCCTGGAGGCACAGAAGCAAGATGAACAAGATGAACAACAAAACACTTCTAGGGATCCGACATCCTCACCTGTGAGTTTTACAGTGAAACAAGAGCAACTTAACTTGACAGTGGCCAAGAGCAGTGCCAATAACCAAAATTCTGGTTCACCTCTCCTGTATGAGGGGATGACCCAAAGGCGGGTATTGTTAATTAAACAAGGAGGCCACTGGCGGAGGTGGCTCTCACGCTGACGTGGCCAATGGAAGCAAACCAAGATCTCCAGCAGGTAAATGCCTCAAGGTCACAAAATCAGCACACTAAGGGCAGCTAATCACAGACAGCCAACCCGGCTTTAAGCTTTAGCCAATCAATAAGCGCCTTGCTTTGCTTCTGTCTTTTCTCTCGAGAAAAGTCGCTCCCAGAGCTCCTGTTGGCTGAGTGCTCCTGCCCAATTCTCGTTTGGTGCGGCCTGATTGGAATTGATTTGTGCGAATAAACTCTTAAAATTTAAAAACAACACCAAGAAAACCCCTCATTATTAAAACAACATTTCCCATTGAACTGATAGCTATCCCAAACAGAATGTTTCCTGATCAAAAAAGTCTCCTCTAAGCACACAAATGAGTACATTGGATGCAGAAAAATGGCAGGCAAATGCCACACCATATGGCATATGCCTATTTACTATGGCCTCTGGCTGCTGAGAACTCGGGGTTGCAGAACTTTATTTAAAATATTTAAGAACATCGGAAAATGTTTTGTCTTCATAAATATTGAGTAGATAGAAAAGGAGGCTTATAAATCTGTGTGAGGTGTAAAGAATTAACGATACGATGAACACCTGTGTCTCCACCACGTAGTTTAAGAAGAACATAATCATAACCTTTGAAACCTCCTGGGTTCTCATTACACCCTAGACCTTCTTCACTCAGAGGTGAACACTCTTCTGTGGGTGATGCTTTTCTTTTCCTTCTTCCCCTCTCCTGTTCACAGAATGCATACAACGCCTTGGTGTTCAACCACACTGACCCCAGAGGACCCACCACTTTCCGATGCTACTGATGTACTGATGTCATCTGTAGCTCACAGCTGTTTCCTGGTATCTGTCTGACCTCTGGGATAAAACAGGGCTTAGGATGCTTTCTCATTTATTCCATGTCTTTACTTTTTTTCTCCAGAAGTATGCTAAACTGATAAAAATCAACCATGAGATTACCTTGCATTTTAGCACCAAGACTTCTCAGTTCTAGGCCTTAGAGGGTAAGCCCTCCCTTCATTATGGATAACTGCACAAATAATAGCAATTTATTGGTATAAATTCCTTCTGGCCTGTCAGTAGAAAATATTTGGACTTTTTATTATTATCAATCAAAGTCACAAGTTTGAAATTAGGAGCACATGTAAATTCAGCAAATTTGAATTCCTTTGTGTGTCAGTCCAGTGCTAGGTGCTTCCATTTGGTCTCTCATTTCATCTCCTAAAAATTCTTTGAGATAATTTCTCTTTCTACCAACTTTTTTTTTTTCTTATGAGAAAAATAATACCAAGAATTTACCTGATGTTGAGGGTCAAACAGTAGCAGAGTTGTGATTTGAAACTTAGGCTCCAAATGCTAACTTCACTCTTCTTTACACTAGAACAGTGATTCCCAGATCAGCTGCATCAGCATCTCCTGGGCAATTCCTAGAAATTAGTTCTCAGGTCTTGCCCCAGATCTGGGGTTGGCGGGGGGGCAGACACCTATGTACATCCTCCAGATAACGCAAGCTGAAGTCTGAGAACCATTACACGACACAGTTGTGTACACAAATGTACGTAATTTGGTCTACCCAGGTGGATGGTTGAGTGAGTTAAATGACTCTCATCATTGAAAAACATATAATATTTTATAATTTATATTATATATAATAAAATATATAATTTATATTAAATATATAATAAAACATAATATTCATAACATTTTCAGTTGCATTTTTTAAAAAAATAGGCCTTTATTGTGTCTATTTTAAAATTCTTATTATATTTTAATTTTTGCATCAAATTCAGTTTTGACCTTCTTTTTGGCATGACCATATTCCCATCTCCAAATGGCCAACATTATTTCCAGTGTATTTCTGAAATTCCTTATTGCTATGTCTTGACCAATTCTTCTTTGATATGTGATAACATTACATTTTTCTCTTTATTGGTTTATTATTAGTCTTTGTGCTTTGGAGTTACTTTTTAATGACTGTAGCCCTGTTTTAAATACAACTACAGGTGATCCTTGAACAATGCAGGGATTAGGAGTGCTGATCCCCTTCCACAGACTGAAAAATGTATAATCCATGTATAACTTTTGACTCCCCAAAAACTTTACTGCCAATAGGTGACTGTTGACTGGAAGCCTCACTGATAACAGAAAGAGCTAAGACATATTTTGTATGTTATATGTATTATATGCTTCTTCTTACAATAAAATAAGATAGAGGGAAGAAAATGTTACTAAGAAAATCATAAGGAAGAGAAAATACATTTACAGTACTGTACTTCTCTAAATCCACTAAAGTGGACCTATGCAATTCAAACCTGTGTTGTTCAAGGGTCAACTGTAATTGTGTTTTTTTTTACCACCTCAGTAAATATAAAAGTATGTCAATTTCTTCCCCCCCTAAGAATCGTAGAACTATATCACCTGATTTTATAATCGTAACATATTTATAAAACAATTATAAGCGAGGAAATATTTTAAGTGCTTTGTTAGTTATACTAATGCCCTGGTTATTTTTTTATTTTTTTTTAAAGATTTTATTTATTTGAGAGTAAGAGAGAGAGCGCGCACAAGCAGGGGTGGAGGGAGGGGGTGGAGGGAGAGGGAGAAGCAGACTCCCCGCTGGAGATCAGGACCTGAGATCAGGACCTGAGCCTAAGGCAGATGCTTAACCGACTGAGCCACTCGGATGCCCCATCCTGGTTATTTTTTTAAAGAGTAAATAGTGTCTATGAATAATATACGGCATAATACCCGTGATCTCTGTGAATATCATATCATTTCTTAAACTTTCTCACATCACATTTTTGTTGTTTTATAGGTTCCTTACTTAATTTTCAAAGGCTGTTCATCTAGAATTCTTGACTCATTTGCCCTTGTCTCCTTAAAAGCAACACTGAGATTTGTTAAGTGCTCAGCCTGTTTCAGTCTAGGACTGATGCCGTTCATCCCCTTACTTTTATGCTGGAACTCTCTATGTTTTCATGTGGATTTGAGTTATTTTCTGGTGTTGCTTGCTTTCAGTCTGAACAAATTCTTTTCGTATTTGTTCTAAGACACGTCTTACATCAACAAACTCTTTTTGTGTTGTTGGTTTTAAAAATCTGTCAATGTCTTTATTTGTCTTCTTTTATAAAAGGTAGTTTTGTTAGACATGAGATCCTTAGTGGAGAGTTATCTTCCTTTCAGTCCTTCGGGTATATTATCCCACTGCCTTCTATCTCCACTGCTTCTGATAGAAAGTCAACTTAATCTTATCAGTTCCCCTTGGATGTGCTTTCAAGATTTACTCTTTCTCTTTGTCTTTCAACATTTTGACTATGATGGGTCTTGACGTGGACCCTTGTGGATGTCATACACTTGGAGTTTGTTTCACTTTGGGGATACATGTATTAATGTCTTTCAGCAAATTTGGAGACTTTTCAGCCATTATTTTTTGAATATTTTTCTGTCCCTTTCTTCTCTTGGTAATCCCATTTATATGTTATAGTGCACTTAATGGTTTCTTCCATTTCTCTGAGATTCTGTCCCTTTTTCTTCATTCTTCTTTCTCGCTCTTCTGTGGATTCACAATCCCTATATATCTTCTTGATCTGTCTTTAAATTCACTGATTATTTTCACTACCGCTCAAGTCTGCTGTCGAGTTCCATTAGCGAATTTTTCATTTTGATAATTTTTTGACTCCAGAATTTCTACTTGGTTCTTTTACATAATTTCTCTTTAATGATATTCTGTATCTAATGAGACATTGTAATCTTCCTGCAAGTTTATAGGCATAATTTCCTTAGGTTCTTTGAATATATCTGGTTTGAAGTTATTGTTTGCTGGATCGACCATCTGGACTCTTCTAAATGCAGTTTCTCTTGGCTGCTTTCTTCTCTGTATATAGGTAACAATTTCCCATTTATTTGCATTTCTCATAATTTTTTAAATTGAAAATGGACATTGTGGATAATATATTTGAACAACTCTAGATGCTGAGTCCCACTACCCCCACCCCAAGGTTGTTTTTGCTGTTATTTGGTTGATTGTTTATTTGCTGTTTATTTGTTGAAGGATTCAAAAAGGAGCAAGCCACATTGTCCTCACCATTGAATGTGTCAGGCTTGACGTACATGATGGAGATTAATGAAGTATCATGAGAGTAATATGGTTCCGGAAAAGCTTCTATAATTAGGGTCTTCATCATGTGAAAGGCAGAGCTGTTCATATTCAGTGTACTTGCACTTTATTAGAGGTATGCAAACATTCTCCCAGAGTCTTAGAAATGACTGTGGTTTGATTTTTAAGCCTGGCTTCCTAGAAGTTACTCTTGGGACCGAGTGGCTTGGCTTTTAGCCAGTGTTTAGTCTGAGGTTATACTGAAGGCCTCTGTGCCAGGGAGGCTTATGCCCTGTGTGAATGGGGACTATGGGACTGGAATGACTTTTCAGGATTGTCCCAAACTGAAGCCTTAGCCCGACACTGACTATGTATCAGCCCCTGGAAGTAGTGGTAACTGGCACCACTGATGCACCTGAATCTGAAGAGTACTGCAGCATCTGGCTCTGTTTTTGCTACACATTGATGGGCATTTCTATCCCATGATAAACTGCTGCTGGGTCCACATGGTCTCATGACTTGGTGGATCTGAATGAACCTTGATCTTTACCTTTACCATCAGGTCACTGATGAAAAGGTAGTTGATTTGCCTCATCTGCTATAGTGAAAGATGGGGACATTTCAGACATGGGTTTAAGATAGGGCACTGAAATGATAGGTATCTGTTTTAATACTACCATTGAGAGTTTTTACTACTCTTCCCTCTGACAAAATAAGTACGGTCAGATCATCCCCTGTGGCAGTTGAACATTCTGCAGGAAGCAGATCCTAAGACAGAACTGGAAGTGCCAGAGACCTATGTAGAAAACAGCTGGGGCAGAGGGAGAGCAAGCAGCGGAAAGTAGGGAAGGTTTTCAGATACCAGTGCATGTCTGACACGTTGAAAAGAGAGGGGGGCGGGGGGAAGATTTGGCAAGAAGACTCTCAGACTGCACTGCATCTCTTAGAAAATTTCAGTGGGAGGGGGCGCTAAGGTGATTCTCCAAGAGAGGAGTGCTGCACTGGCAATGGCCACCATACTCAGTCATTGTCTAGGACCATCTGGGGAGAGCACGGCCTTCATGTTTGTGGGCCCGCAGAGCCCGATGGTACAGCAGCCCCATGCTGTCACTAACCACACTCTTCATGGAGGCTTCTCCCTTGAAGGGAGGTATGAATGGTAGACCTTGATGGTCGCAGTAACCCTGGTCTATCCCGTGGGGCCTGCACTGCTTCTTCTTTAGCTCATCCTACTGGGAGAGTATTAGTGGCTTCTACTCTAAATACCTCATGGTTATGATTCACTGAATGACCTTCTCTTCTCTGGGTAACCTTATCCCTCGGTGTCCACTGTAGTACATCACAGTCAGTCATTTCAAAAGGCAAAACCATGCTTCCTAACATACAAGGGAGTCTAGATTTAACATACATTCCCCAGTAGGAAATGAGCACGTGTGATATCTTCTATTTGTCATTAGTTTAGTAAAGCGTTGGAATGCTAGTGGAGCTCCCTGGCTTTTCATTTTCCCCTACCCTTCCTATTCTAAATGTGTTCCTAGCATCATTGATTGCTCTTGCTGGCTCGAACTACTTTCATTCTCACATCCATGTGATCTCTTTCTTTAAGTAGATGGGAAACAGGACTTCTGCTCCTGCCCTGGTATTGAGATTAAGGCCCAAACTGGGATGTGCAATCAGACAACTTTCCTCCCTCTCCCCTTCAGTTAATATAAGAAGAGGGAAAGGGAAACTCTAGCTCCTCCTCTCTCCTCTGAGGTCAAAGGAGAAATAGCAACAGTGAAAGAAAGGCTGACATCTCCTGATTACCCAGGGACAATCTCTCCTTTGCCTTATTTCATAATGACTGTGGGGTAGTGAGAGCCCTCTGTTCAACTAGTGTTGATTTTATGTAAAAGAAAGTACTATCATCATGTGGTCTCACTCATATGGGGAATATAAGAAATAGTGAAAGGGATTAGAAGGGAAAGGAGGGGAACTGAGTGGGAAAGATTAGATAGAGAGGGGGACAAACCATAAGAAACTCCTAACTCTGGGAAACACACAAAGGATTGTGGAAGGGGAGGAGGGTGGGTGGATGGAGTGACTGGGTGACGGGCACTGAGGAGAGCACGTGATGGGATGATCACTGGGTGTTAGACTCTATGTTGACAAGTTGAATTTAAAAAACTTCTTAAAATTTAAAAAAAAAAAAGAAAGAAAGTAGAAAGTAATGGTTCTCGCCTATCTAGAGGATTTTTCCTCAGCTCTGGCTCTTTGGCCTCAGTTTGATATAAAATTTGCCTACAGCTACATTAGCATAACAAAATCCAGCCTATTCCCATCCTATCTCTGGCATTTTTCCTGAAGTATTAGTGGAATACTGGGAACTCCACTGTATACACATTAGTCATACTTGCCTAGAAATCTTCAGATCATTGTTAATTTATAGGAATCTGAGAAAAGAAACCTGAGAGCTTTTTTCCTTCCTATGCCATGAAAAATGTTCAGAAAAACTTAACTGTTTTGTGTCATGGGTCAAATAATAGATCTAGATCTCAATATTGGCTCCTAGTCATTGGGCAGGCAGAGCTGATCACAGTGATACAGTAAGTCATTCTTGGCACCAGTCCATTACTTCTTCTCTTTCCATTCACGAAAACACAAAACCCAATTTCATTATGTACTATAGCCATTAGCTGCTTCTAATAATTTCCAGCTAAATTAGTTCAGAAGCCTAAATTCTATTTTAATCATGGAGTGATTTAAATTTTCCTTCTTTAGAGTTTTGGTTTCAAATGTCAAGCCAATTATATGAGTCATTTTAGATAGTTGTTTCTATTCATTACTAAATAATTGTCCTTAATCTATAACTCTTTGCAAAGTATTTTTTCCTAATTACTTGCCATACAGTAGCTGTTTCGTAAGCTAGCATTCTTTTTTCTAGTTGGCAGTCTTCATGTATTAAAAGCACCTGCTATTCATATGTAATTCTTAAAATAAAAGCCTTTTCCTCTTTCTTTTGCTTTTAAGACCAAAGTCTATACAGAAAACAACTTTAGGGAAGAAAAGGATCTTTATTATATTAACATGGTTTCCTTTTCTATTACATAATTATTTTTCTACTTATTTTCAGACGATCACTAGAATTTGAGTATGAGTATAATAGATTCACGTCTATTAAATAAATTTCTCTCTGCTTTAAACTACTTAAAATTTTTTAAAAGGGAAAAAAAACCAAATTGAACACCAATAAAAAATAAATTTATATATATATATGTTTTTAAAAAGGGGGAAAAGAGCACTCATGTGGAAGTGAGTCTGCAGATACATTCCAAATAAAGAGATGTGACAAAATAATGAAAGGTACATATTTTCTAGAAAATATTCAGATTCTGTTTTCCCCATGTATCTTCTCCATGTGTAATAGGAGAATATTACATGAAAATCTTTTTCAGGGATCCCTGGGTGGCTTGGGATCCTTGGGTGGCGCAGCGGTTTGGCGCCTGCCTTTGGCCCAGGGCGTGATCCTGGAGACCCGGGATCGAATCCCACGTCGGGCTCCCGGTGCATGGAGCCTGCTTCTCCCTCTGCCTGTGTCTCTGCCCCTCTCTCTCTCTCTCTGTGTGACTATCATAAATAAATAAAAAAAATTTAAAAAAAAAGAAAATCTTTTTCATGGAATTTGAAAAACTTCCTCATATTATTTTTTTTAATTCAACTAGTCAACCTATAGTACATCATTAGTTTCAGAGGTAGAGTTCAGTGATTCATCAGTTCATCACATAACACCCAATGCTCATCATATCACGTGCCCTCCTTAAAATTCCTCATACTAATTGGTCACCCTCACACTGCATGTGCCCTAAGATCTGCTCAAGCTCAGGGTCCATCATCTTAGTTTCAGGTAAAAGTCGCTCTTTTCCTATTTCACAAATGTGGAGAGGTGGATAATACCAAGTGATGAAGGTGTGGGAGGAAGGGAGCTCTCTTGCTCTAGGACCAATGGTGGTAATGCACTGTGGAATAAGAGGTGTGACTGCCCCCATCTCTGCAGCTGAGTTCGACATACGTATATGTGAGTTTCCTTATATAAAGAGAGATATAAGGAAATTATTTTATGTTTTTCTTCCCTTTTCACTTGTTTTAAAGGCGGGTGTTCTAGGAGGGGTTAGAGATCACTTAGTATTTTCACTGGGCATGATGAGGGTCACTATGACCAAGGTTAATACTTTTTTAAGAATATGTCTTCTTCAATTTATAGAGGACCTGTGGGTTTCCAGGAAATTAATTCATTTGGAAAAAAATTCCTAAAGAAAAAAATGAATGAATGAGAGTACAAGTATATTTCATTATTATTTATATTTATTAGACTATATTAGAATATATATATGATATGAGCCAAAATGCATAGTTCAAAACGTATCTTCTATTGGCTTCTCAACCATTTTTTCCATACACTGATGCCCAGTTTTAGTAGACTGGAGATTATAATGAGTAAAATCCGGTTAGTTAGAAGTTTACTTATTCTAGGGGCTCCTGGATGGCTCAGTCAGTGAAGCCCCTGCTTTTGGTTCAGATCATGATCCTGGGGAGCCTGGAATTGAATCCCAAGTCAGGCTCCCTGCTCAGTGCAGAGTCTGCTTCTTTCTCTCCTTTAACCTCCCCTCCTCCCCCTCTTTGTATGCTTTCTCTCTCTCAAAGAAATAAAATCTTAAAAAAAAAGAATTTTACTTATTCTAATTTTTCCCCATAGTCTTAGCATTTGTTACAAGCAGTGATGGCATTGTACCTCTATAATCGCTATCTTCCAGCAGACGGGAGTAGATACACATATATCTCCACAAAAGGAAGAAGTGAGGCTTGATTCCTGACGTGAATCAAAGAATGGTATGTCTGCGCCACTTCATGCTTGGATTACTCCTAGTGACTTCAATGAAATTAAACTCATGACTTGGCTCCTCTGAAATGAGCCTCTCCCAGAATGCAGGACTGACAGTCAATAGCTTCCGAATACAATACGTATTTTTAGACGTGTGTATCACTAAGGGGCCCAACATCATTCTTACAATGAAAAGGTGTTACCTTAGACCCTGTGAAAATTCCAAATCTGCTTCCCATCACTGCTGGCAATCTGTAAGCCAAACATCCACCATCATCATTAACCAATATTTATTGTTACACCCACTGTGTATACAGCAGAACAAAAGTAATTCAACAGGTTATTTACCTACTTAATATTATTCTGTAAAAATGGCTATCATTCAGTAGAAAGTTTAGTCAATAGGGAAAGTTAAAACCTTCTTACTATATGTACTAATCCCATAATAGTCTTATTCAGTATTTATTTTACAGGTAGTCACATAACTTTTGTTACTCCATCGATCATAAAGATTGCCTTTGCTTTCTTTTTTTTTTTTTAAAAGGTTTTTTTTTTTTTTATGATAGTCACACAGAGAGAGAGAGAGGCAGAGACACAGGCAAAGGGAGAAGCAGGCTCCATGCACCAGGAGCCTGACATGGGATTCGATCCCGGGTCTCCAGGATTGCGTGGGCCAAAGGCAGGCGCCATGCCTTTGCTTTCTCAATTCAATGACTTCTTTGCCATCATGTAAATCCAGGGAAATGTATTTAGGTAATAGGCTGCCTTTATATACCTATAAATATTTTATCTTCATTAAGTCCTGCAAATTAGTAATAATTTAGGGATTATTCATGAATTCAGACAAAGTTATCTATTAAGAAGTACTATGTGCCTGTTGGCGTATTAGTTTATGTGTAGAATGATATACTCTTGGCACAAAGATGTGGTCTCTGTTAGTAAAATAACTGAAGGACAGCACACATCATAGTACCTTGACATAATTATAGATCTGAGTTTTTTCTTTCTCCAGACTGAAATGTTCTAAAAGTCAAGGACTATCTCTACATACACTTTTATATTCAATATCACTGTTGTATAGTGCTTGGCACATAGTAGATGTTCTAGACAGGCTGTGGAGAGAATGAATAAAACCTATAGACTGGCTGACTATAAGGCAACATTGAACATTAAAGCAACAAAAACAAGGAGCTGACCTTAGAAAGGTAGGTTGGAGTCAAAGCATCTAAAGACCTTGAATATCAATCCAAAGAACTTTTTTATTTTCTAGGAAATGGTGGTTTAGAGAAGGGGACAGAAAAAGAAATGAGCATAATTGATCATTATTGAACAATTGAGCATTATTGAGCATCATTGATCACTTATTCCAGCATGATTTTCACCTCATTTGCTCATTTTAGTTAGTAAGGGCCCAAGTCGAGGAACAGTCTTATCTTCACTCTGCATAGAAGGGTGAAGAAGGAACCACTGTTTGAAGAAGGAACCCGAGGCCAGAAGCTACAAACAAACTGAACCGTAAGTGCTTATCTAGGAAAAAAATGCATATATCTTTGCAATATTGTGGAGATATTTGCTAACTGCAGGTCTATGATTCTGAATCAAGTGTTGGGTAAAGCATAAGCACTCGTGTTGGCACCTGTCATAGATAATTGCAAAGTCACCGGGGTCAGGTGAAACTCTGGATCCTGTGACCACTTAGATACACAGATCTGGGTATGGTTTTTGAAGTGTCTAGGTCTCAGCAAGAGGGATATAACTGTCCCCATTTCACAGGGTTTGTGTGCAAATCGTTGGAGAACTTGCGTATGAGGTGCTTACCAACATACCTGGCCAGGCTCCAGGTTATTCACATTCAAGTGTGGTGCAGTTTTAGACGTCATAATTCGACCTTTATTTGGGTGACCATCTGATGAAAACCTGTCTCCGTCACTAGTCAGCTCGTGCTCTGGGTCAGGACCCTGCTTTATTTGCTCCCCTGTGTTCTAGATCTCAGCACAAGGACTGGCTCATGTTCTGCTCAAAACTTGTGCTGAATTTATGAGGCTCTTACTATTAAGCAGAAGTGAGTACTCGGACTATATGTATATTTTTTATTTTACTAATTCTGGTTATAATTATATTTCTAGCAGAAAAAAAAGAAAGAGTAAGGAAACAAAGAAAAACAACGGAGGTTAATTTAGTTTTTAAAATATGCTACATAACTTGGATAACAGAGGAAGAGAATCAAAAGACTAGACCAGGGCAGCCCTGGTAGCTCAGTGGTTTAGTGCCACCTGCAGCCCGGGCCGTGATCCTGGAGACCCGAGATCGAGTCCCACATGGGGCTCCCTGCATGGAGCCTGCTTCTCCCTCTGCCTGTGTCTCTGCCTCTCTCTCTCTCTCTCTCTTTCTCTCTCTCTCTCTGTGTGTCTCATGAATAAATAAAATCTTTAAAAAAAAAATCCCTCTATCATTCTTGAAAAAAAAAAAAAAAAAGACTAGACCAGAGAGTGCCTGGCAGGTTAACTCCCTAGCAGATTTTCCCATTTTCTTGACTTGTTCCTTACTTGATATACTCTCAAAATTAAAAAGCAAGTGTTTGTTACAACGTAAATAATACAATAAATAATGCTTAAAGCAAAAATACTCATTTCTGCCTCCCCTTCCTATTCTTACCTGTATTAAAAATCAGTATTAAATAGCCTGGCATCTATAGTCTTCTCTGCCTTAGTTCTTGTTCATACAACCATAAGCAGACATATATATGTATATATATATATATATATATATATATATTTAAATTTTTTATTGTAAGATACAAACACAAGACTGCATAAAACATATAGAATAAAAATAATTGAAATAAAAATAATAAAGTCAATGCCATCTAAAAATTATCCACATAGGGATCCCTGGGTGGCTCAGAGGTTTAGCGCCTGCCTTTGGGCCAGGACGTGATCCTGGAGACCCGGACGGATCGAGTCCCACGTCGGGCTCCCTGCATGGAGCCTGCTTCTCCCTCTGCCTGTGTTTCTGCCTCTCTCATTCTCTGTGTCTCTCATGAATAAATAAATAAAATCTTTTTTAAAAATTAATTAATTAAAAAAATAAAAATTATCCACATGAAGATAAAAGATGCTTTCAGAACTCAACACTCCCAGTACACCTTTTTCTATCCTAACCAAGATAACCATTATCCTAACTTTTGTGGTAATCATTTCTATGCTTTTTAAAGAAGTTTTGGCACCTACTGCATTCCTAAATATAGGATAGTTATGCATATTTTAATATTATATTAACTACTCCAAAATATACGTAGCTTAGGGGTGTGTCTTGTTTCTCTTATTCATCAGTTTGTGAGATTCATTATTATTGTTTGTAGCTGCAGATGTTCCCTTTTATTATTTTATAGCAGTGGTACTCGTAGCGTCTACTTTTGACCCTCTGCATCGGCATTATCCTAGAAACCTGTCAGAAATGCAACCTTAGGTCTCTACTAAGATATACTGATGGAGAAATTCTGGGGATGAGAACCAGCAATCTGTTTTAACAAGCCTAACTCTAATTACCTCTCAAAGGCTCCATTTCCAAATACCATCCCATTGGGAGTTAGAGCTTCAAAATATGAATTTTGGAGGGAAATCATTCAGTCCATAGGACTCACCATCATGGCTTTTGTTGCATGGGGTAGATTTCTAAGAGTGCAGTGGCTGTGTGGAATCACCTAGGACGTAGCACCAGACTGATATCAATTCCCATCTGTGCCACCTGTACATTAGAATACATGAGAAATGTCTTCATCTCATCCCCATCAACACTGGAATTGGTTATTTATAACCTTTTTCTACTTTTCTGTTGGGCTGTTTGCTTTTCTGGCCAATGTATAGTTTTATTTATAATACAGATGGCATTATCCTTTATAATTCCTCTATGCTGGAAATAATTTTCCCCTATCATTTGTCCACTGTTCATTTGTTTACAGGATTGTTGACATATCGTTAAAAATTATATAATCAAATATGTCCATCATGATTTGGGTTCTATAGTCTTGATTAAAAAAGTATCTCCTATCCCTATATTTTTAAATCTGGAATTTATTTATGCATATTTTATGTGATAAAAATTCAACTTTATTTTCTTTTAGATAGATAGGCAATTACACACCATTATTTAATAAATAAACTACCTTTTCCAACTAAACTGAAGTACCCACTTTGTGGCATGCACATTAACTTCTCATATATTCTGGGATTTTTATCTGGCTTTCTCAGATTGTTTTTCTGATTTTTTTCCCAAAAAAATAGCTTTACTCTTATTTGACTTCAGTGTACTTCACTTTTTCCTGTCAAATTAATTCAGTTAAGTAGTTGAGTGCCTCCCTCCTTCTCTCCATTCCTTAGTGTCTATGTCTAGATTTTCTGGACATTTGTTCTTCCAAATGAACTCTACAATTATTGGAACTCAATACTTAAAAAAATTCTTGTTCTAAATTGAATTGCAAATGTATTAGACTTCTGTGATGATTTTGGTAAAAACTGCCTTTTAAATGATTTACTTGATATATTTTATTTCTTCTGTGTTTATTATGTTATTACTTGTCTTGCAGTATAGCTTTCCTTTTTTTTTTTGTTTTGTTTTGTTTTGTTTTATTTTTTGGGGGGGAAGCGTTGATTGAATTCTCACTCATTCCTCTTCCTCCTTATTAAATGCTAGAAAATTCCCTTCCCTGTTCTGGATCTCATAGGTTAGCACTCAGTTCTCTGATAAAGAAAACCAACCTCCAACTACTTTTCCAGCAAGGAGTTCTACTTTTCCACTGCTTTCATCCTCCCTCCAAACAGTAAGTGGTTTGAAACATTCTCATTTCCTTCCACTCTCCCCTCCTATCTCCTCCCTAGTGATGCTGAGATAGACTAGTATTTTTAGTTCTAGTGTATTATTAGAATTTCCCTTGCAGTATCCCAAAAATTATCTTCTATTTCAAAAGTCCTTGTTTAGCAGTTACACTACATATTTTCAGCATTCTACAAGTATCCAAGGTTTATAACTCATTGCTTTTCATCTCTTATTTGAAGATGTTGTAATGGATTAAATAGTGACCCTCAGGAAGCAAAATCCAAGTCCTAATCCACACTCCGTGTGAATGTGACTTTATTTGGAAATAAGGTCTTGGTACAGGTGATTAGTTAAGGATCTAGAGACAAGATTATCCAGGATTTAGGGTGGGCCCTAAATCCAAGAACTAGTGTCTTTAAGAGAGAAAAGGAGAGGGAGAT
Organism: Canis aureus; assembly: GCF_053574225.1. NCBI lineage: Eukaryota > Metazoa > Chordata > Mammalia > Carnivora > Canidae > Canis > Canis aureus. The sequence goes on along the minus strand of NC_135628.1, from coordinate 1,340,521 downwards.
TAGAGACACAAGGAGGAAGACCCTGGGTGAAGACAAAGGTAGAGACTGGAGTTATGCTGCTAGAAGCCAAGGAATGTGAGGAGCCACCAGAAGCTGAAAGCAGTCCCTGGGCAGAGGTGACTGCTCCTAGACGGTGGCTGTGAGGACCTGGAGGCAGATGTCAGGGCCACTTCAAAGTGCACAGCTGGACTGAGGTCCGTGGGTCTACCTCTGGGTACTCAGAAGGACGTACATCTTGGTGGGTCCCTTGGCGGGTCTGTGGCTTGCATGGGGGGCAGAGCCAGGTGACAGGCCAATTCAGGGTCCCCCGCCAAGACTGAGGTTGGCTGGCCTGTCACACAGGGCACAAGCAGGCATGCTCCTACTGGGTCCCTTGGCAGATGGTGCTGATGGCAGCACCAGTGCCAAACAGGGCTGCAGCCAAGTCCACACGGGCTGTTTCCGGGTCTGCTGCTGGGACCACGGGTTGGCCAGTCTGTCACCTGGACATGGGCCCACCTTCTCAGAACAGCCCCCTTTGGTCTTTGGCTCCACTGGGGCTTCATCATCTCTTACCTGGATCTCAAAGCTCCACAAAGGCACTTTTGTCCACGGCCAGCTGCCCAATCACTGTTGCTCTCAGGGAGCAGGAGCAGGCGACCTCCCGCTCCACCGTCTACTGGTGTCACCGCAAGGCTGGTTCTCTCCGAGGGCTGGGAGAGGTAGTCTGTTCTATATCTCTGGCCTAGCTTTTGCTGTTTTTCCTGGCAAACTTTGAAGTCCCTTGGCTGATCTGTGCCCTCAGGTTCACATGGCTGTTCTTCCTGTGTGTGTTTCTGTCTCCAAACTTTCCCATTTTACGTCACCAGCCACGCCCATCCTCCTCCAGTATGACTTCATTTCAACCACTCAGATCTGCAATGACTCTATCTACGAATAAGCTCACACTGTAAAGTACTGAATCACTTCTATGCTTGAACATATGAATTTTAGGGTGATGTGAAGCTTCCTGGAAAACAAGTACAGTTCTTCCTGAAGTGTGGGAAACTATAATTTAAGAAGATGAGCCTACTTTAGTTTTATGAACTCATTAGAAATATTACAGATGAGTATCTTAATTATATATGCACGTATGGGCTTTATATATTCAAATCATATGATTTAAATATACCAAATGAGTTTTATATTCTACAACAGTTTTCGCAGTAAATGTGTTATTTTTCCCCTCTCTGTAACTTCTTTTGTAGCTACTACCATGACTCAGCTCTATACTGATATGCCACACAGACAGTAGGTATTAATCACCACCAAAAAAGCCTTTCACAGTCTGCAAACTGTAGGTTAGTCTGGTTAGTGTAACAAATCCAAATGAACACACAAAGCCCCACACACTAATTGTAGCTGTCATTCAGCAAACGAACCAAACTCCTTGTCTAATTGAAATAAGAGGGAAAAGGGAAATGGAGAAGAGGAATCCTCTGATGGTGTGCAATCAGATATTGAATATGGATACTTAGGAAATAGTGGTGCGATTGGAAGACTGAGGGCCTGGGACAGCAGCAGAAAACCACGATCCAAGAATAAACAACGTGAGGGAGGCTAAGAGCCAAATACTGATTGGCCTTGTGCCCCAGGTTATCTGCCGAGACCAGGTTCCTGGATATGCTTTCTTCCAAGAGTTTCTTCATTTAGTCCAACAATTTCTCACTCTAATAGCACGATTTTCTAATAAACAGAGTCTATGAATCCCTGAGAAGACATTCCTATAACGCATGGTCAAGGAAGGAAAATACGTCTTCCGTTTTGCTGTAGGTCTTCTTAAACATGAATATTTTTATTTCATATTTTTATACCTTTTAAATAGAAAAACTATATTAATTATTAATCTTTGAGGGCAGACTAATAACTGTGGCAAATACTTCCTAAATATCAATGATTTAACATCATAAATGTTAGTCACTTATGTTGTGTCAGATCTGGGTCAGCAAGGAGCTGTGCTATTATTCACTGTAATCTGGTAGCTTCCCCACTTCCTAAGGTCTTGGGCCTCTACCCCACCCTGTTCAGCTGGGAAGACGAGAGAGAGAGAGGAGGGGGGGGAGCGCAAAGGGTATCATCCGGGGTGTTCTTACAGACCAGGCTCCAAGTGGCAAATACACGCCGCCCACATTCACGGACCAGCAATTGGCGACATGACCCCCTGTCTCGGGAAGGTCGTTTCTGAAGTCTACCCTTTGTCTTAGGAGGATAAAGCAGCTTAGCAGCCATATAGCAGCCTCCCTGCCACACCCTGGAGTCACAATAATTCTCATGTGTCATTATCAAAGTATGTGAGAGGTGGACGGACACATGATCGATGTGCACATACACTCAGTGTGTGTGTGTGTGTGTGTGTGTGTGTGTGTGTGTCTGGACTCCTAACACACCGACAGTAAAATTGCAAATGGAATGTTTGCCCCCTTAACCCAACAAACTTTCCCAGGTATCAGAAACCATTGTGTGCATGTACAAAAATGTAACGGAAAACTGAAAACAGAGATTTGCCATGGGTTACATTTATGCTTTGATGAGCCTATTGACTTGAAAAGATTGCAATTTTTTCTTGAGATGATTGATAATGCAGACTTCTAGTTATTTCAGGGAGATTTCTTCCCAGTTACCCAGGTCACAATTAGTGAAGTTATATCAGCCTGGGCTCTGTTGAGACAGTAAAAATCAAAGGTGTGCTAATTCTAAGAACATTTATATTTGCACTAAAAGATAGCTCAACCTATTTTTCCCCTTTCACAATCCTTGTAAGTGGCTAAGTAATGTATTTTTTTTTTCTGGGAAATATCTTTGTGACTATTTCTCTTAAGTTTGTGTCAGCATGTAGAAAATAACAGGAACATTATTGCAGCCTACCTGAATGCTACTTAAAGGAATGGAAGGATTAGAAATTCTGTCCTCATGCGAGGGCCCGCTATTATTTCTTGAAGGTCAACAGTAATGCTTGGCACTTTGAAGAAAGGTGTCTTGCAAGATCTTGACTGATGGAAACATTTATATGCAGAGATATGTGACCATGTGTACTCCAGGGATGCAGATCATATTCCACCTTGACCATAGCCAATTACCAGTAGAAAAATAATGTAATGGAAGTCTTACCACTTTTCTTGGGAGGTGTCATGGCCCTCTGAGGCATTGCTGGAGATATTACAGTGCCATAATGAGACTCATAATTCATGTCAGCCCCAAGCCTTTTCATTCATTTATAAATGTTTTAGAGCCCTATGATTCATAATGCCATGAGCTGGTTTTCTTTCAGAACCGTCATCTTCCCATTAATACCAACCATTCCTGCTTCTTGCCAAGAGACAAGCCCTGCAGTAATATATCACAAAGTTTAGTGCTCTCTGTGAATCTCAATGGTCAAAATTCTTTCCTAGGTACTGACTTAGTGCAAAAGAAAAGTTTTAAGAGAAATATTGAAACTCGAGAAAGAAATCAAGAAAGCAAGGAAAGATCTCTTCACCATCTAAGATGTCATTTTAGAGTTATTCTCCACTATTAATATAATGCACATTGTCTTTGTATGCCAGAGTCATTAGACCCTGAGAAAAGGGTAAACGTCAATGCTTAATTGACATAAAGCTAAAATTAAACTGGGCATTGAAACCATAACAATTATAATAAGTTTTGGGGGCATCCACCTGATTTTTATTTTGTTTTATCTCCTTCCTAATAATTAACTGTATACAATGCATTTATTTTTTTTTAATCTTACTAAATAATACATTTTTCTAGTTATTTAAACAATTAGACATTATTCTATCAAGCAAAGCAAAGCAATTTTTTAAATCATTTGAAATCACATGGCATAAACCACAGGCTGTCGAGGTGCATGTCACCCTTCCACTGGTGAGGCCTTATCCCTGCGACTGTTGCCCCTCCCTGGCAATAACCCCTCCAGGGTCCTCATGGGTTCACACTTTAGGCTGAATAGGAGGTGCCTTCGATTCATCCCAAATCTGTCATTGTAGACCACCAGTTTATTTCAGCAGATCAGCTAGGTAATGACTATAATAAGTAAATGGTTGAGGGTTTATTATACTCCGGAAACTTTCTGATGAGTTGTATTGTATTGAATAATTCACTCTTCAACAATCTCCATGATGTAAATAATATTATCATCATTCCCATTTTACAGATAAGAAATCTGAGTACAGTGAGGTTAAGAAACTTGCCCAAGTCCACACATCTATTACGTGATGGAGCCAGGACCTGAACCCGGGCTGTCATCAGAGTCCACACTCCACCCTGCAGCCATGCAACTGTCGTATATGCACATACAGAAATTATCTCAATGGTTCTAACTCAAGTTGGTTCTTTTTTTTTTTTTTTAATCTAGTTGGTTCTTAAAGACACGGGGTATATGCACCGTACAAATATGCAGATATCTGCTTACAAATACTCAAAGCACAGCTGCTTTGCTTGTAGAACTTTGGCAATTCTGGCAAATAAGGCAATGTTACATTTCACGTTTCATGGTAATTTTCATTCATTTTATTCTCCAAACCAGCTCCCCTTCTTGTTTCAACAGGAAATGATAAATTCATCATGCCATTTAGTAGTGTTTTTAAAATGGAATATCTGTCTCCATATCAAATATTCAGATTCAAGGTTTTTACCTCAAACTTTCTGCATCAGAATCTGGGGTGAAGCCCAAGGATCTGTAGTTTCACAAGCTCCTATGGCTTTGAGGCTTCTAAAATTTGTTTTGGAAACTGCAGAGCTTCCTGGCCAGCTTTCAGTTTATCACTTCTGCTTGCTCCAACGTAATTAGTTAGAATATATTAACTTTCCACTCTCTAGTCCTAATTATATATCTAAGAAATGCAACTTCTTTTAAGTCTTGACCTCTCCTATCCAGATCACAAAGAAAAATAAAGAAAACTCACAAGCTTGTGTCCAACCATGATTATTTAGTCCCTAATAAGTGAAGATATTTCCCTCACTGTCTCAGTAGGCACATCATGTATAGTTCCCTCCTTTAAGCTTTTTTTTTTTTTTTTAATGTTAATTTACCTTGAGTCAACGCTTAGCTAAGCACTGGCTCTAAATATTTCACACACTGCTTTGTGCACTTGTCTGAAATCCAGATTTCTACCCTCTAGTGTTCTTCCAAGCAAAACTTTAAAATGTGTTTTGAAATGTTAAGAAGTATTTTGAGCAGAATAACCACCAAATGTAGCCCCACCAAATGCATGTCTCCCGTCGCATAGGACACTGCCAATGTGATTTCATTCTCGTGCAGCCATAATTAAAGTTAGCTCTGGAGCCAGAGGTTATGACCACCAGCGGAGCACTTTAGCACAACCAGCTGACGTTCCTCAAAGCAAGGCTTCCTGTGCCTTCCCCAGCTGATATGTGCAATAGTGAATGCCCGGATCCCAAACAACAGCTGTGGGTCCACTGAAGCCGATGTCATAACTACAAGTTTAAAAGTAACACTGCAAGGACATATGGATAAATAATTGTACATGATGTAGATTATTTGTAAACTGCTCACAAAGAGCAAAAGAAGAAGACACCTGGATAGTATTCACAGTTGTGATGGTTAATTTTGGCAAAGGGCCCCTGGTCAAAATCTGAGACATGACTGAGCAAAACATAGAGTGGGGTACGAACCCGACTCCCACGATCACCTGGAAAAGAATGCAGTATGAGAATATATTTTGCAGACCATAAAGCCTATAAAGGCTTTAGTATCATTCTTATACATTGAAAGAACAAACTGTCAAGTGTCAATCTTTTCAAGTCTCTGCTAAATTTGTATTTCGATATCGGTCATATTTCTAATCTCAAGGAATTGTTTTATGTTTTCAACTGCAATGGAATACCATGTGTACAAATATTAATTAAAATAGGGTGACCATTACCTGGCACATGTGGAAATCTTTTGTTCGGAGATTTGGGCAAGTAGGTGTGAGATTTATTTATACATATAGAGCTACAAGAGTAATATACATGGTTTTTCTCAAAAGGCTTTACCTTTTACATCAGTGGTAAATGTAAATTGTGTTACATCAACTTCAAAAAGATTCCTCCATTATACTGTTAATACTAACACTTGGCGTTCAAAGCCTAGAAGGTTGTGACAAAATCACTTAAGAATTTCAATGCCACCTCCTGTATCTGAGTAAGTAAAGTATGACTAGTAACATCAAATCAATGTGGAATATTCTTGTTAGTTAAATGGATTGTCTGGGTTGAGAGAGGACACAATATATGTGTCTATCATAACCCATAATTTTGAAACTAATGACTGTCAATTTTTTAAAAATGTATTTCCTGGTAAATTTTGCATCTGTCCTTTGGGATCCACTCAAATACTCGAGTTCCCAAAGGGCCCAGATTTTGACCTGGGTATTCAAAGTCCTCCTTCTTGTTGGAGGCCGTGTGCCTGTTCTCTGATCTAAAAAGCTTCTTTGAAGTCATCAAGCTCATTCTTCCCACTCTCCGGGACTTAAGTTAAAGCAGAACATTTCTGAGTTTCTAAGGCTCTGGTTGCTCTTTCAGCAACCTCAGATCACCACCGATCCCAATCATACCACAGACATTATACGTACCAAACACTATTTTTGAGGGGTCAGAGTTCCACGTGCAATGACACCTACCTACCTGTTTGTCTTCTTTATTTTGTGTTGCTTAGTTCTTGCTCTCTACTTTCTTTGGCTGAACTGTGACAAGCTTCTCTCTGGTAGGGAAATCAGGGACTAACCATGGTTTATTTAGCAAAAAAGCTACTATCTTCTATGGCCTGGTATCTGGGGGGTATGATTAAGACACCCCCTTAATACATGTCCTTGTCTTTCTTTAAGCCAGTTTTACTGAATTAAATAGTAACTCAGTTAAGTAACCTATACTCATACTACTGAAAAAAATGAAGCAACTCTCAATTTAGATTTTTTAAATCACTGATTTCTGGTTTTCTCCCTCTCTCCCTGCCTTCTTTATTTCCCCCTTCTCTCTTCCTTCTCTTTTTTACCTTCCTTCCTCCCTCCTTGCCTCCCCACTACATTCTCTCTTTTTCTTATGTTTTGCTGACTTTCTAAACAACTTTAATGAATGGAATAGGATATTTTTTCAAGATAATTAACCATAAACCAAAAATAGTTCCAAATAATGGGCAGCCCGGGTGGCTCAACGGTTTAGCGCCACCTTTGGCCCAGGGTGTGATCCTGGAGACCTGGGATCAAGTCCCACGTCGGGCTCCCTGCATGGAGCCTGCTTCTCCCTCTGCCTGTGTCTCTGCCTCTCTCTCTCTCTCTCTCTGTCTCTCATGAATAAATACATAAAATCTTAAAAAAAATAGTTCCAAATAATTCTTTCAAAGTGGCCCAGAAGAAGGAGTTTTTCCTTCACTTTATTTAAAGGCTAATGGTTTGATTATGAGATTCTATGAAAATTTGAAAAACACTGTCATTTTTTTCACTATGCTTTGTGTACTTTGTTTTTCAGTGATATAACACATTCTCTCTTGATTCATGGTAGAAAAATGTGTAATTTTACTAAAATCTCTACCTGCATGAGCCTGAAATAATTAGACATGAAACTTTTGATAATTCATAATAAACACAAAGAGACCAGAATATCAGTATATGTGTAGGGCTTCACTCAGAAGGTAAGACATAATGTGCAGAATGAAGAGAGCTTAGAATTTGGATGAATGCTTGGAAGGCTGGAGGAGAAGATAAGAAACATTCTCAGGAATGGGATCAGATATCGTAAAGACAGCAATGAAATGTTGCCTATACTTCTATTTCAGAGTATTTGTGATTGGGCAATTTCCATAAATGTATTAATGGAATCTCTCACCAGTGGTTGAGACATATTTAGAAATCTTTCTAGATGGGGGATCCCTGGGTGACTCAGAGGTTTAGTGCCTGCCTTCGGCCCAGGGCATGATCCTGGAGTCCCTGGATCGAGTCCCGCGTTGGGCTCCCTGCATGGAGCCAGCTTCTCACTCTGCCTGTGTTTTTGCCTCTCTCTCTCTCTATGTCTATCATGAATAAATTTTTTAAAAATCTTAAAAAAAAAAGAAATCATGCTAGATGAACTCACATTATATTACTGTTTACCTATTTTTTAGGCCACTCACTCAGGTTTAATTTGTTCATTTACATTATACTTAATCTGTTAACCCCAAAGTTTAGAGACTTAACACAATGCAAACTTATTTTTCACTCACATTCCAGGTGGATTCCAGTTCTCCTAGTTGGAAATTCGGTGATTTTCCTTCATCTTGAGATTCAGATACATGGATGCTTCCATCTGGCAGCTGCATTGCTCCCTTAGGGTCTCTTAACAGGTGAGAGAAGAGAAGACTTACCCAGCTCATCAAAATCTTGGCCAGAAATCGATCACATCTGTTCTTAATCCATTAGGATGAATTGGCCACATAGCCCTACTGCGATGCAAGAGAAGCTTGGAAATGTAATTGTCTGGGCAACCAGTTTCCCACACCTCGAACTAAGGGAAGCACCAGTTTTCATAGACAGTTAGCTGTCTCTGTCATACTTACCAAAATTTCAGTTTTTCTATATATACTTAAGCTCCACCTTGGATACTACTTCAGTTCTAAATCTTGGGTTGAACAGAAGTATATGTTAAAGTACAGTGGGAAATTTAGAGAAAAATATTTAAGAATCCATAGAGTTTATATCCATTTCTAAGAAAAGAAAATTCAACAAGTTAACGGTCTGTGAAAATACCTTATATTCTACTTTTTAGTCTTAAAATCTTAGATTTTTATGTAGTAGCTTGGCAACCAAATGGTAGTTTGCTATTTTATTCTCATATGATGCTCATCTCCACTAGAATATGATGCATGTTCTCAGCTCATTAAACATATCCTGATTCTAAAATATTTTCCATTCAACTTCCTTCCCCAGTAGGTGAACTCTCCCCAGCTCTCATTGTGGTTGCCTATGGATACCACGCAGAGTGGGCATGGGGACAAATGTATAGAATCTGAACTACTCTGCAAAGAGGCCCTAATTAGGTTCCCCCCATTCATAGAAATAGATCTTTCATCACTGAAAATCCAGTGCAATTAGGGAAGGGCTCCTATAACTTGCCATGGGTGCAGTCTGCCGATAGTAATGTTTCTTTGGGAAGCACTTGGATAAATGATGTCTCATCATTTTTATGCGAGAATTTCTTCTCGTGAGAGTTGCTTTCCAACTCAATATCTAGGACTGAACTATTTTAGTTCCAATGGCTTTACCCTTAATTCTAATTTTTTTCTTCTTTTTTTGAAATGTAAACTTTGCTGTGTGGCCTTCTTGAGGCATACTCCACATACTTATTGGACACCTTCTAATAGGCCTCCTCTTTAGCACTATAAAGGAAGTTTTTTTCTTCGCAGAAATAACATACTAACAACAACAATACTGGCATTGCATTTAGAGCTTGTAAATAGCTTTCCATCGTATTCATTTAATGTTCACAACTTTGTGACTGGGCACCTGGCTGGCTCAGTCGGAAGAGCATGTGATTCTTGGTCTTGGGCTCATGAGTTGGAGCCCCACACCGGGTGTACAGATTACTTCAGTAAATAGATAAACTTTTATAACAGTTTTGTGAGACTCAGAGGATGACTTGTGAAAGGAAACACAGCTGTTAATAGCAGAACTGATTTTAAAATCAAGTCATTAGATTTGCTACTACGTTTGGACACCCATTTAAGTTTATTATAATGCACACATTTGAAATAATCTGGGAGTTACAAAACTCAGTTATTGACAGTAAGTGCTTAGAAAGGTGTCAATAGAAATGTAAAGCTTCATGCAAAACTATGAGTTCATATGTCATAAAGGGTGGAGAGGATGGATGGATAAGTGGGCTGAGTAGGGAGAAAAGGTAAGAAAGGACAATTCAGGAAGAGGAAGAGAATTCCTGCATAAAATCAGGAAAGAGAGGGCTGCGGACACCAAGGGGAAACTGTCGTGTAGGGTGAGAGGCGACAGGGGGACCTGGGAGAGGAGCAGTAGGAAAAGAGTCTAGACAGGCTAGGAAGGCTTATATCTGGAGACCTTTGAAAGTCTGGCAGAGATATGTAGACTTCCTAATAGGATGGTAGGAACCGGTGGGACTTCTTGAGATAGGAATGTTAGGAGCAGTGCTTTAGAGAAGGAGGTATTGGGCAGTGGACTGTCGGACAGCTTGAAAATAGAAAGGCTGAAGGCCAACCTATTGATGGTTGCTGCCAGCCCAAGATGTGAAAAAGATTTGGAGCCAGCGACGATGGGGTGTGAAGCAAAAGAGAGGCCACAGCTCATGACAACGACCCTGGCAGAAAGAATAAATCGTTAAAGATAAAGCGTTAAGGCTTGAAACAAGGGAACTGGAAGAATGTGGAATTTGGGAATAACCTATCATGGTGAGGGAATCGAAGCCTAACTGTCCACTTACAACTTAGTGAGGCCAAAGTCAATAACTTTTTTTCTAATATAAGTGCTTTTCTGTTGATTGACCTATTTCTAAGCTGTGCAATTTTGATTTTATTCCCCAGTATTAGAAATTTCTAAGAGACTGTGTTTACTGGTTAAATGTTCAACAACGGAGCCATTTTACCTCTTAAGAATAGGATTCTTTTACTGTCCTACTGTGGCTACTGTGTCAAAAATAAGTAGAACACTAAATGTCTTCACAGAACAAGCCTGTGTGTTGTTCATATCGTGAAGCTATTAATGCTGACCTTTGGAATAGCTTGCCGATTTATACACAGAGCAGCACTTTGGCTGTTAGACTTTGAACTAGACATGCTTAACGCATTGTTCTTCGAAACAGTTGGTTGTTTATAGAAACGCAAAAAAATTTTAGAGATTATATTTCAGCTTCCAATTTTACAGATGGTAAAACAAAATTTATTCAAAATACAGATCCAATTCATAGCAGAGATGGGATTGTGATTCAGCTTTTTGATTCTGAATTCAGTATTCTAGAATACTCCACATGGAACATTGTTAATGTTGGATGAAAGAACTTGGATGCTAGGAATAGTTCCAAATTATTTTACATCCATTACCTCAGAAATACTGGCCCAAAGCACAATAAATCAAATACTGATGTAGGAGTGAATCAGGGGGAGGGGGAGCTAGGCAGGGAAAGACCATGGAAAGGCCCCAGAGTCAGGCTCCTACCCATTCCAAAGAAACAGAGATAAGACGGGAAAAATAGAAAAAAATAAGCCTGGCTCCCTAGCTCCAAAATGTTAGAGAGTCTCCCCTTTAATGGCTACGAGACTCCGCAGAAACCCCAGATGTAGAGAAATGTTATGGAGAGATACTAACCAGAGGGAGGGAGGCCCTGTTCGGCTCATACTTACAAAGAAACATCTTGTTTGGTGCAAGTCCACCATGTTTGTTCTAAATATAGCGACATTCACCAACCCACCCTGATACTGACAAGACACTTACCAAGGTCCCTGGTCGGTTCCCTATAAAAGTCAGACCCTACAAGCCCTCCTGGCGACCCTGTGGGGACCCCTGTCGCTCCTGAGAGCTTTCTCAGTATCTCTGCTTAATACACCTCCACGGCTTTGCTCCCTCTCCATGGTCCAGGAGGTTCATTCCTCTGCTCCGTGAGACAAGCACCACGCTCCCCGGTGTCACTCTCATGGTGACACCCCCTCTAAGGGAGGAGCAAATGAGCTGTGTGCAGGCGGGCAACGCAGCCCCTTAAGGTTTGAATAACTCACTCGAGAATATAAACGAGCGAGGCTGGCATTGGAAGCCAGGCAATCCGGCTCCAGGGCTGGGCCCTCGCTGCTTCTCAAGCCTCAGCCCCAACTCTCTTCCTTCTGAGATGTCCATGTGCCAACCGGAAAACAGAGGATAGGAGCCACGAGGACATAAAATGATAGAACTCCCAATCACGTTCCACCTCTTGAACCAAAGATAATCTGTAGTTTTGTTTTGTTTTGTTTTGTTTTGATAATCTGTAGTTTTTGGCAAGAGTTTACTTGATCATTAAAAGCTGGAGGCAAGTCACATTCAGGCTCCAGCCAGTGTCGAGAGTAGGAGGGCGTTCAAGCAGGAAAGGCAGCTGCAAAAAATCTTTCGTGTGCCCCCGTTTCTAGGACCCAAGGGACAGTGAGCTCTGTGAAGGAGAACCTGAGCGTTAGGAAGACTCTGAGAACCAGGATTCTAGAAGAGGGCAAAGTGCAGACACAGATGCTAGTTTCAGCAATGGAAGGGGCGGACACAGGGGCCAACACTGCAGGAAATGCAAACGAGAGGAAGATTGGAAAGTGGTTTATTAGATTTGGGGATCAGGAGCCCACCAGTGCGTTTTGAGTTCCAATTTCACTGGAACTTAGGTGCAGAGGGCCGGGGAACGCACGCGAGACATGAACCGTAAATGCACGCTGAGCCTCCCGCCCCAGCTTACACGTCAAAACTAGATAACATTTCAGAAGGTTCCCTTTTGCAATATTGTGTCAGACTCATATTTATCTCAACTTGAAAAATTGTTTATTTAATAAACTGCTGCTGTGTAATAAGCATGGAGCAAGTATCAAAGCGTTTTACAAAGTAAGCCTTGGAAAGCCTTCTTCCCTTCCCCGTCCACCACCCGCACCATTCCCGTAATTTTCCTGTGAGGAACCACTCTGCTGATTTCTTCATCTTTTTTTTGGGGGGGTGGGTTTTTTTTTTTTTTTTAAGTAAGGATAACATGCATACATATTTTGACATGATGGTCATGCACTGTACTGTCATGGACTCCTTTTGTTCTCCACTAAATCCATCTTGAAGGCTTTGCAGTCAATACATGAGTTTCCTTATTATTTCTTAAGGTTGACATAGTATTCCATTAGGGATACAGCATAATTTATTTAACTAATTCTGTATAGATGAAAATTAGATTGTTTTTAAATGTCTGCTGTCACAAACAGAGCTGCTGTGTTTCACATGTGTATCTTTGTATATAATTCATAGATATAAATGCAAGTAGATCTCTTAGGTGAAGTCCTGGAAGTGGAATTGCTAGACTGCAGAATTCAAACCACTGCAATATGGTTACATACTGCCAAGGTGCCACTCGTGGATATCGTGCCTATTTGTCATCTCTTGATCAATGCGTGAGAGTATCTGTTTTCTACATCTTTACCAATTCTGTGTTACCAAACTTTGAAATTTTATTTCACAAACCTTATAGGTACAATGCGAGGTCCCAATATAGTTTTTCAATTATACACTTGCTATGAATGAAAAATATGATTTTATATGTTCAAGAGCCCTTTCTAGGTAAGGGTTTTTGGTTTTGATATTAAGATCTGGTGCACTGGGATTGTAATCGCTACTTTTGGAAAATTATTGCTATTTTGTTCATGATGAATATTCCATAGGCATTTGAGAAAAGGGAATAACCTCTATTTTCAAGATATAGTGTTTGATATTTTATCTATTAATTGTATTATTTAGCATATATGTCCAATTTTTGTACTATTACAAATAATTTGTAAATTATATATTGATAAATTATAAATAGCACATAGCTGTATCGTTAGTATATATGTGTATATACAAACACACACACACACACACAGTGGCTTTCTGTTTGTCTAGTTGAACTGTCATGGAAAAATACTAGTAAATTTATCTCCTATTACCAGTATGTTTCTACTTATCCCCGGTATTTGTGCAGTTTTTGACACATGAGGAAACTATGATGCCCTACTGGTAGGTATTCACTACGATTTTGTTTTCATTTTGAACTTCATGCTCCAGCATTATAATGTGTCTTTTCATTTTTAACTGCACGCTTTGGGATCATAACACACCTTTCTTTGCTTGTTTAATGCTTTTTTATCCTGAATTCAACCAGGCCTGGCATTGACATCATGACCTCTGCTTTTTTGTTTGCATTTATGTAATATGGGTTTGCCTGTCCTTTCACTTCCAACTTTTGTTACAAGTGTGTTCCTTATATTAGCATCATGTACTTCACCTTCGTTTATGATGGTTGCGTGGATCCTAGATTTCAGTTACAGAGAGTGCTGGTATCTTTAGAGTTGTTCAGGGCACAACATCCTTTGTCTACTTGAGCCCTATTCGGAATAGAATTGGGTTTTGTTCTGTAAGTTAATCTAAAATTACTTTCCTTTTAATAGTGGATTTAGTTATCTAAAGCACAGATATGTTTAACCTTACATTTATTATATTATTTTGAGTTATATTTGCTGCAGTCATGATTACCATCATCATCATCATTTTATCTTTCAGTATGTGGTTTGTTTCCTTTCACAGTGTGTGTGTGTGTGTGTGTGTGTGTGTGTTATGTTAGTTCCCCAGTAGGAAAAAAATAATAAACTTGGCATGTTTTTTCTTCCTATTTATCTTCTCTCTCCCCTGCACAACCTTATATTAGTCGATAAGATTATTTGTTGTTTCTGCTTTCATGTGATTATGATATGTATATAAATCTATTACTTTGTCAATTTTGAATACCATTTGACTTCCAGTGATTAGAGATGGGATAGCAGAGTCAGGCTACTACCCGTCAGTATACTTAACGTCTCCTTCCTTCTTTCCTCTTATAATTTTTGTCGGTAATATTTCTAATTTATGGGGCATTATAATATTTATATTCTGATGTGTCACTGAAAACTTTTAGTTCTACTGTTGAATATATCCAATTGCATTATCTCACAGTGGCTAAAGTTATTTTCCTGTAGTTTCCCCCAAGAAGAGATCATGAGAATAGTAATTTCTGGTTTCTTGCATGTTGAAAACTATTTGTCTGTGGTCTTTATACACACATGTCAGTTTGGCCATATGAAGTATCTGACTCATATTTTTTTTCTTTAGATGCCTGTCATTGTCTTCTGATCTTACACATTGCAATGGACATTGAAGGAGCATAATTTTTGCTACCTTTTTAAGTGACATGATTAGTTTGCCTGACTATGCAGAAAGATCCTTGCAATCTGCAATATTTCCTAGATTATATTTCAGTATTGACTTTTTTAGATTACTTATCCTTGGAATGTGATGTGTTCTATATATATATATATATTTTAATTTCAAAACATTTTCTTGAATTATATCTCTAAATATTTATTTTATCATTTTATCTTGGTTTTCTTTAGGATCTCTAATTATGTGTATGTTCCATCATCTTTGTCTTTTTTTTTTAACTTTTTTCTATTTAATTTTGTCTTCAGTTTTATCTCATCTTTTCTACTTTTCTCATTTCTATTCTGTTTTTTACTACATTTTCCAAAGTTTGTATCTGCTTATTCTTTCTCATGTCCTTTTTATTTCTTTGCTGATTTTATACTTTTCCTTTTTAACCTAAGTTCACTGAGCACAATTACATCTCTTCTGCTCTTTTGCCATCTTTTCCCTGAGTTCTATTTTTTGTTTTGTGTTCCTACATCACAGAAACAATTGAAAGAAAGAAAGAAAGAAAGAAAGAGAAAGAAAGAAAGAAAGAAAGAAAGAAAGAAAGAAAGAAAGAAAGAAGAGAGAAGAGAAAAGAAAAGAAGCAATTCCTTCACTAAATTTTGTTTTTTTGCTTATTTTGCTTTAATCCAGGGGAAATTTTTGGTCCAGCTTTTCATTTACTCCATGTCAACCTTTTTTCCCCTGGCATATCCATTTATTTTTAAATTTTCTGACATTTCCCTTTTTTTTTCCTTTTAGCATCTTTATATGAATAATGTGCTAATCATTTTTTCACTTACCTTTAAATGAGTTGCACTAGTTCTTTGCAAATTATTATTGTGACTTGTCTTTGGATGAGTTGGATAGCTATTTACAAGGGATTCTAACCTGCTGGGGTAAAATAAAATTGTAGCATATTTATATTTCAAAACCTAAGGGCTTTTTTCTAAGCTGCCACAAAGACATACTTCTTCCTGCAAATGTGATTTTCATGAATAGATCTCCCCTCCCTCTCTGAATGTAATTCAATCCTGAAGGACTTCTGGTATCAAGCTGCTCACCACATTGTTCTCACCTGCTATTCCAGTACAGAGCATAGTTTTTATGCATGAGCATGTATAAAAGCATGGCCATTGCCTTTAGAAAATGTATTCTTTTGGGGGTTTTCTGAAGTCTGCAGCTGCTGGGTTCTCTCCTCAGCTTTTCTATATCTATCTGTTTAGTTCCTACATTCAGTTGGAAGCCTTAAATATACTTTAAAATATCTTGTAGTAAAAAAAATGTGTATCTTGTAGTTTGTCTTCTAATTTCACTAAGAATAGAACTTTTACTGTTATTATCAATTCTCATGGTTATTTTGAGAGGAGAGGAAAGAAGGCTTAGTTGAGGTAGCTACATCTGTCTTATAAATCTGTACCTCATTTATCCATCCCAAATGATAAAAGACATTAGAGCATTATAACTTGCCTGTCTTTCTCTGAGATTTGTGATTTTCAGAACTGTGGACAGCAATACAAAAAATAACCCAAAAAGAGTCTATTTCTAGTTTCACATCACTGTTTTTAATGATCATAATAGTTCTCTTCTCTTTTATGGTTCATGCTACATCTGCTCCACAGGCACAAAAGCAAATCTCACTCCCGTTTCTTTTCTGTATTACTTCCTTTCCAAGAGCCAGGTCTTTCTGCCTTTCAGGGGCCCAGCGCCATAAAGACTCTTTGGGGGCCTGGTTGTTTCTAGTCATTGCCAAGCATGTAGTGCCTGTGCTCTAGAGCTGATAAGAGCCACTGGCTCATCCCTGTGTATAACTTAAGCTTCTGAATTTGTTATGTAAAATTATGCAGGTTCTGATTCTTGGCTCCTTCAGGAACTTCTGTTCCTCTCTTTCATTCATGTAGGCAGAAACAGCTGGGGCACCTCTGTTGACAGTACCCAGGTTTGAAATGCAGAGTAATGGGAGCCAAGTCATCCTTAGGAGTCTGGAACACATTTTCTCCTAGGATCTCTGACATAACCTGAATACTGTTGACATTCAGGGCAGAGTGCCAGACTCATCCAAGCACATAGCTATTTCCCTAGGAAACCATCTCTAGTACAGGACTTTTTAACACCACTATTTGATTGCTATTAGATGCCATTACACACTGGTTTATGAACCAGGAAAACAAAACATTTCAAGTGAACAAATAGAAAATTCCTCCCAAAATGGCTGAATCTGTGGGGGGGCATTTAAATATAACACATAGAAAAAAACAGTAAGCATAGAAATGAGACAATACGCTTTTACCTTATGAATTCTCCTTTTAACAGCCTTGTTATCTTTGTATCCTGATCATATTTTAATAAAATGTAAAAGCACAAGTATTATCCAGTGTTTACCTAAGCTTAGTACTCTGCTGTATATGAGCATCTTTTTTTCTTTTTTTACTCTTAGGGCATTTTGATAAATGAAAAACAGAACATGCTACTTTGCTGTACTTGTTCACATACACTTGTTCCTAGCCAGTTCTTAGCATTAGAAAACTGTAAGCTCTCCCTCAAACCCACTTCCAAAATTTGTCAATCTAAAATATACATATTTTAAAAACGTATTTATTTATTTTTAAAATATTTTATTTATTTATTCATAATAGACATAGAGAGAGAGAGAGAGAGAGAGAGAGAGAGAGGCAGAGACACAGGCAGAGAGAGAAGCAGGCTCCATGCCAGGAGCCCGACGTGGGACTCAATCCTGAGACTCCAGGATTGTGCCCTGGGCCAAAGGCAGGTGCCAAACCGCTGAGCCACCCAGGGATCCCCAAACTTATTTATTTATTTTAGAGAAAGAACAGGGTGGGGATGGGCAGAGGGAGAGAGAGAGAGAAAGACATCCCTTCCTGGGATCCAAATGAGATAGATACTATTATTCCTTCTTCTAAATGAGGAACCTGAGGTCACAGAGTGATTGCACGTCTGAACAGAGATTTTAAACTTTTTGCCACACTAGTCTGGAGAGAGGAGCTAACCACATATAGCACAATATTTTTCTGAATAAACAGACCCAAAGATTCGTCCTCAGTGAACACTGTGTGGATACAGAATCCTATAAACACAATGAGATATTAACTGGGGATACACATATGTGTTTTGTGTGTAACACATATATACACACGATGCTCCTTAAAATCTAACACCAACACATCTCTCCAATTTCATTGCCAACACCCCTATACTTTGTGACTTTGGTCATTTTATACCTTCTGCCTGGAGTTCCATCCCAGGAACATTAGCCCAAAATTCTACTGTCATCTGCAAGTTCCTCAACAGCCAATCCCCCACCTCCACCTAAGTTTCCTCCTGGTGCTCCCTTGACATTTTTATTTTACTCCTCTTTTAATACTTATCATGGTAGAACTTTCATTAGAGGTAATCACGTACTTTCCTTATGTTTCCAGTAGTTTGTGAGGTCCTTCAACAAGGAAATTAGACTTCACTTATTTTTCTCTAGCATTTAGCATAACACTTTGTTCGTAGTGGTCTCCAAAGAGATGCTTGTTCAGCTATACTGCCAACTTTCCCAAGATTTTTCTACAAGTGAACAAGGTGTTTACTTTTGCATATCATGTTGTTTTATGCTTAGTTCATGCGGGCGAGTTGTACTGATTCGTTAGTGCTACTCTGACTGGAGATGGAGTTTATTGGAAGAGAGAATCTCAGAGGTCAGCTCCACACAGATCTCATTTCTGGAGTTAATGATGCTGCTCCAGGGACATTCTCAATGTTCTGACACAAAATTCATTTCACTGAGGGTAGTTAATGCTTTTCAAGAAGAATAATTGGTTCTCGTGGTGTTTTCAGTGACAGGCAGTCACGCATGGTAGGTAAAAGCATGATGTTTAGAGCCAGACTCCCTGGTTTTGAATCCTGGCTCTGCCACTTGCTAGTCACATGACCCTGGGAAAATTACTTATCTGTGCCTTAACTTCTTCATTTGTAAAATAGGAATATTCAAAGTATCCACCAAATTGAACTCATATGAATTCATGAATGGGTAAATGAAGGCAAATCACATCGAACATTTCCCTGCACGTGGTCAAGCGTATGTAGGTACTGGCTGTTAGTGATGTTTAGCATACATTCCTGTCTCCCTTCCCTTGAATGGTAGATTTTTTTTTTTTGAAACAGCAGCCAACCATAAAATATTCTTTCACTTTCAAAAACTCTCAGAATAACATGAAAGAATATTTCTTTTTTTTTTTTTTTAGATTTTATTTATTTATTCATGAGAGACACACACAGAGAGAGAGGCAGAGACACAGGCAGAAGAAGAAACAGGCTCCATGCAGGGAGCCCGACGTGGGACTCAGTCCTGGGACCCCAGGATCATGCCCTGGGCCGAAGGCAGATGCTCAACTGCTGAGCCACCTGGGGATCCCAAGAATATTTCTTAAAATGTCTGAATTCTGGAAACACAAACTATTTCAAATAAAATATCAGGCTTAACAAAACTATGCAAGTCATAAATATAAAAAGCTTAAGGGAATGTAGACAAAGGAGCATCATTATTTTGTAGTTATTGTTATACTCTGATGTAGTTAATTCCATCTGCTATCTAAATTATATTTTAAACTCTATAGATCCGGCTCATACCAAATAAAATCTCTTTTATGTATGTGTGCCTGTGTGTGATCTTATAATATCTAAGTATCATAAATCCGAATTGAAATGCCAGATTAGGTGAAAAAAAAAATTCTCCTTTAATGAACCAGAAAAGCAATGCCAGGTAACATATTTAAATTTTCCTGGGTAATATAATCAGTGATTTTATTATCTCACAATTTGCCATTTTTAAACCGCAGTTCTAAATTTATTGTGCAATTATTTTACCTCATTTACCCATAAAGTGCCACAGTTTCTAGAGTAAGATACTTGCCTTGTGGAATTTACCAGCAATTATAGATGCTATCTTTTGAACAGAATTGAATGTGTGTCATCCAGTTGAAGTGATGAAGGAAGGTGGGCAAGCTGGATGTAATGATCAAAGTTGGCGTGTGCCCAGCTCCTGTAGATGGCAGCCAGATGCTCTCATGAATGATGGGGTTGCTAGGCTCGTTTCTAGATGGATTGCATGCCATCGGCCTTGCCGAGTCTTAAAATTATTTTCTCTTTTTCACTATGCAAACTTGTAAAGATCACTCAGAGTTTTTGAAATGAAATTAGAGCAGCTAGTGGTAGGTCATATCAAGGATGTTAGAGCAATCTGACAGTGACATCTGTCACTCCGTTGTATGCCAAGTTTGATTTGAGGGATTTGGCTAGCAGGAAGATGTCCAGTGATTCCCTCACTGTGCTATATTTGTCATCCTGCCTTTGGCATTGGGCACATCCTCAGGATGTCACTCAAGTCAAAGAGGGTGATACTCCCAGATGGAGGAGGACCGTTCTGTAGTCCAAGCAATAGGATTAGCTAAACACTCCTCCTAAAACCTCAAAATAGATCTACAAGGTGCATACTGAACTGCCAGTTCATGTTTTAGTTTGTAAAACATTAAACGTATTTTAAAATGTAGTGAAATTATTCAATTGAAGGTAAATAGACTCAAGGAATCTACTTGTTGATGAGGCTTTAATGTAATCTGTCCTGGGAAAAAATTACTCATTTAGTCATTCATTCAACAAATATTTACCAATCTCATTCCAGGCAGAAAGAACAGTATTTGAAAGGGCTTGGAAATGAGAGAGGATATGGACATTTGAAGAAGGGAGAGAAGTCCTTATGGGCAGACCAGGTTGGGACTAAGAACAATAAGAAGAAATGTATCAGTTTTAAGCACGGAATAGCTTTTCAGACTTAATTTTCTGATATATTATTTTGGTGCACAATGTAGAGGTACATTGGAGAGAAGGGGAAAGAAAAAAATGTGAGAAGAACCACTAGGAGGTTATTACAGAAATCTAGGTAAGAGGCGGTACCCTGACATAAGATGGTGAAAATGAAAATAAGTGGATGACTTTAGAAGACATTTAGGGAAAGAATAAAGTTTGTAAGGAAGTGGATATGAGTGGTGGCAAGATTCTGAGAGAGAAGGCACAGAAATGGCCCAGGTTGCTGATAGGTAACCAGGTAGAAGGTAGACCTATTTATTGAGACCGGAAACTTAG
The DNA here is from genome assembly GCF_053574225.1 of Canis aureus. Lineage (NCBI taxonomy): Eukaryota > Metazoa > Chordata > Mammalia > Carnivora > Canidae > Canis > Canis aureus. The sequence continues at coordinate 1,319,465 of NC_135628.1, read as the reverse complement.
ACAGGAGATCAGGGGAAATGATGAGTTCAACTCAGGTATTCAGGATTCAAGGAAGATGTGAGATATCTAATAGACAAATCCAGTAGGCAGTTGCAAATATAAGTAGAAGATCAGGAAGAAAGACTGGAGAGATCTTCATTTGAGTCAAAGATGTGCTCACCAAAGCTATTTTTTTTAAAGATTTTATTTATTGGGACCCCTGGGTAGCTCAGTGGTTGAACATCTGCCTTCAGTTCAGGTCATGATCCCAGGATCCTGGGATGGAGTCCAACACTGGGCTCCCTGCTCAGGGGGGAGCCTGCTTCTCCCTCTGCCTATGTCTCTGCCTCTCTCTGTGTGTCTGTCATGAATAAATAAATAAAATCTTTTTTAAAAAAATATTTTAAAAATTTATTTATTTATTTGTTTGTTTATTTATTTGAGAGAGAGAGAAAGCAGGGGGGGGGAGAAGAGGACTCCTTATACTTGTCCTTCCCCTTCTCCTCCCCTGTTCTCTTTCTCTCTCTCAAATAAATAAAGAATGTCTTAAAAAAAATAATGGAAGGCGTCATGAGACCCAGCATAAATCCCTGAAACATCAGGCGTTAGCAGGTCTTGGCTCACATGGCCCATATGCAGCATCAGCAGAGGAATGGCAGGGCCCTGGACGAGCTTAGACTGGACCTACTACCAGGAAAGTAGCAAGTGCTCTAGAGACATTAAGATGACTGGTTAGTGAAAGATATGTGAGATTGGGTGGGTAGAATTAATTTAAAGAGTGAGTCGGCATGTCCTTGAACATGGTGGGGACAGAGCCAGAGCCATTCTCTTGCTATTGTCTGAGGGACCTTGCCTTTAACACCAAGCTGGGGCAACCTAAGGCGGGGGGTCGGGGAGGACGGTCTACTTATTGCTTATCTGTAGTACATATCGGAAAGTCAGGTCTTTACATTTGTTTTTAAAAATGAATTTTATATCTCACATTTCTATTTTTAAAAACTAGTCAATTGCTTTTTAATAATATGGATTCTAGTTTGTTATTCTAGATTAGTGGCCTTAAATAAAAGAGTGTGTCTCTGCTTCTCCTTATAGTCAAATGGAAGGAATTTTGCTAATTATAGTTATGCGATTATATTTTATATCAGGGATAATACTTAACAGAAACGAGTCTCCTGCCACGAGTGAAAAGTGAAGAATATGCTCCTCTAATTTAGATTTTAATTTCACCTGATCATTAATTCATTCTCACACATAAACTATGTTTTGTCAAATTAATTAATTAGGGCAATTGCTTCTGGTCTCATGTGCCGAACATTATATGAGGTTGGAGAAGTGCTATCAAATTACGTTTTTAATTTGTTAAGAAGCAATATCTGATGATAAAAGTTGCAAAGAGAAATAAGAAGCTTGCTAACTTTGAATTAGAACACTCAAAAACTTCAAGTTTCATCATGCTATCATTCAGCTTTACAGCTGGGCTTTGAAGCTGCTAGGATCTGCTACTTTGCAATCAAGTTACTTTAACCTCTTTGAGCTTAAATTTCTCTTGGGTAAAATGAATATAATACTTGGAAAATATTAAATCATTGTGCTCTTATTTCTTTCTATAAATCAAGTTCCCTTGATGCCACCTCCATTAGGAAGAAGCCGGGGAAAATCCCTGACGTATAATAATGGGGAAGACAAGAAAGCTTTTCTGGCCCTAGAAGAGGAGGGCAAGGGACTAGGTTATAAGAGAGGGAATCTGGCAGGTAACTAACTTCCAAACCCCTCCTCCCATATGCACTGTCAAGTTAAATCCTCAAGTATGTATGGAAAAGCCGTGATTCATGTGACAAAAGAAGGATGGAGCGGTATATAGGGTAAAGCTCCAGTGTCCTTGCTCAGGCTCTGGAAGAAGGGTGCCTCATGGGAAACCAAATGCAGAAGTACATCAGAATAAAATGGTGGCTAGATAATGAGACGCCCGACCCCACTGCCCTGAATGAGACTTTCCTCCAAGCCATGGGGAGAGTTGAGTGAGACACAGTGAAAGCCGAGAGCGGGCTGAGGCAGTAGAGGAGATAAACGGCCAAACAACCTGAGAGCTTTGCCAACATTTCATCACCGTGGACTTTAGCACCACAATCTGCGATGCCTTGAAGCTTAATAAGAGCCAGCTCGCCATTATGAGGCCCTGTCCCACCACCAGAAGGCGCGTAAAGCTTAACTTCCTTCTTTCTCTGGAGCCCATCTTCAAAGGATGAGATGGAAGCAAGCATGCAACGCAGAGTATTGATACTCTCTACCTAGGGAGTGTACTAAAAGAACCTGAATTTCTTTTCTTTTTTTCCGAATTTCTTTTATTTGGTAAAATTGTCTCTATTTCCCATCCCACTACAGATTGAGGCCCATAAGGAAGTTAAAATCAGTTATGGAGCATTTTGAAAACTATATACATTTGGCACTGAGCTATATGTGTAAATTTCTAACCACAATTCCTTTTAAAAAGTACAAGCAAGGCCTAGCCAATATTTCAAATATTTGTTAATATTTGAAAAAAGAATTTTTTATTCACATTTTTTCAGTATTATTGAGATGTAATTGACATATAACGCTGTTTAAGGTATACAAAATAATAATTTGATGTGTGTATATATTGTGAGATGATTGCCACAATAAGTTTAGTTAACATCCATCATCTCATATGGTCACATTCTTTATCCTGTGATGAAATGCTTTAAGATCTACTCTCCAGGCAAATTTCAAATACACAACACAGTATTGTTGATTATAGTCACCATGCTTTGCATTACATCCCCAGAACTTTCTTATAACTGGAAGTCTCTACCTTTTGACCATATCCCCCACCCTCACCCCATTCACATTTAACAAATATTCATCGAATTGTTGAATGTAGCATGGCAGGCTCTCTGCTAAACCTAGAGACAGGTGGGCAGGCACAGTGACACATCCCTGGCTACAGTAGTTTGTAATATCGCAGGAGGGGAGAGTTAATTCAAGGTGACCACTGGACTGAATTAATGGCTCTGGCTGTACTGGCAAGCCTAAAGTATATCCGTGAAGAAAAAATTAGATGAAAAGAAGGGAGGTGAAGAGAGGCAAAGGTGTAGATAAGGTAGCATGTCATCAACAATTATCCCAACTGCCATTCAAGGACATTTTTGCCTCACCCTGCCTACGCTCGGGCTTGATCTAATTCTGAAAAGGAGTTTCATGGGGTTGAAACCATGAATGGCAATGGCATGGCTCACTGCCTCTTCATGAGCTGACTCAACGTGCCCCAAGGAGATTTACTTTGCTGGTGAAACCTCATCTCTTGAGAACTAAGCAAATTCAAGACTTTTGCTGCAAGTAATCTTAGATACTAAAAGCTAGTCCTAGTTGTTATTTATATTTTCTAAATTAAACACAATCTCACAATCTTACACTTCAAAAATTTTATACTTTACAACAATAATGTCATTTACTTATTTAAGAAGAACAGGAGGGAGGATGTTTATTTTTCTGCAGTACACAAAACTCACTCAAAGAGACTGTTATTAATGCCTTGGGGGTATTTCACATACTTAATTGCAAACCATATAGGATAACAATGAGGCTCTTAGAGACTAAGTGACCAGGGATCATTATTACTTTAATGATTTAAGTTTAAATACTGCAACAGAAGAAACCCAGACATCAAAAAAGGATCTCAATTCCAACAAATTAACTCAAATTTATTACTTTCATTGAGTTTATTTAAAATTTCTAAAGGAAATGTTTAGGTTTGATCTAGCAGAACATGGAGAGTAGCATGGAAATTCTCATACTTTGAGCCAAGGAACTGGTCAAGAGAGAACTTGTAAACAAAGATATATTCTTGTTCTAACACAAGGCCTTGGGTATGTGGAGATGGTCCCTTAATTTGGTTGTAGCCCGGAGACTAGAAAAGTATTATTTATCTACTAAGTTGGTAAGGGCTTCAGCTAAGAGGCTCACAGCTCATCCCAGGAAGACTCAGGAAAATGATATCATGGCCAAGTTCCATGTAAACTGCAGCACAGAGTACAGTAATACCTTAACATCGTTAGGAATGTTTAATTGTAAAAAACAACACACCATTTTCTGAATTTTCCAGACTTTCTTATTTAAACATATTGATTCCTCTGCTTGAAATTTCTTTCTTCTGCCTGAAATGGTCTCCTTCCTTCTGCCCCATGGAAAGCTTCTTCTCACCCTTCCATTTATTTCATGTGTCTCCTCTGGAGAGTGTTCCTTTCTTTGTCTACTCTCCACAGGCATCTCCTAACAAACTCCATTAAAGCACTTTCAATGCTGTATTTCAGTTGTTTGATGGCATGTCTGTTCTAGCCTGTGAGCAATGTGAAGACAGAGACGGACCCTGATTTCAATTTTCATAATTCCAGTGCCTCACAGAGTGACTGGCACATAGGAGTGGCCCAATATGTATTTATTGAATCGATTTTTAAAATATCAGAAGTGAGTCAGACAAGGTCAGTAGGCCGGTAGATATCAATCACAAAACTAGCTTTGTATTTATGTACCTCCCCTTGCCCTCTATTCTGGTTAATCGTATAACCACCCTATCATTCACGTGGCAGGTCCCACACAGCAAGCAACACTCCAGCTGGTGGAGTGTTGTCCTTGCAGGACAAGGAGGGCAAGAGCAAGCTGGTGAAAAGACCATCACATACGAAGGTAGAGGTGGAGCATGGAGCAGCAAATAGATCTTGAATTTCACTAACGGAATTTAGATTTGACTGTGGGCACTGAGGAGCATTGAAGAGTTGAGTGGATTTTCATTTATTTGAAAAATAAAACAGCAGAGACTATAGAGGAAGAGCATGGTTAGCAGTAAAGATGATGCTCACTTCTTATTTTATTATTTTTTTTATTTTTTGATGCTCACTTTTTAAAAAGTATTCATCTTGACTACACTACAGGAAGACCAGGCCAGAGGTAATACACTGGTGACCAGTGAACTGCATCTGGCATTGCCCATCTACTGCTTAAAATAATATGGGGAAAATTTAAAATTCAGAGAATTTCACAGAAAAATCCAGATTTCTGAAATTTCTTTAAAATTTTGGAAATCTGGTGATATTTTGTTCACATGTCCACATGGCAACACTCTTGAGGAAGCAGCAACAACATGGAGCAGTAAGGACTGGGCAGGGAGCCAAACTATTCAAGTTTTTTTTTTTTTTAAGACATTATTTATTTGACAAAGAGAACACAAACAACGAGAGCTGCAGAGGGAGAGGAAGAAGCAGGCTCTCCGCTGAGCAGGGAGCCTAGTGTGGGGCTCGATCCCAGGATCCCGGGACCATGACCCGAGCCGAAGGCAGACACCTAACTGACTGGGCCACTCAGACACCCCTGTTCTTAAATTTAATACAATTTATGTTAAAAGAAAAGTGAAAATTACTAAATATATACTTTCATCCCTATATTGAATAGCAAATGGATATTCTGGTGTTCTTGTCTCCTGGCCCCATTTGGTTTTCAAGCACCTTCCTCTCCACCTGCCATACACCAAATTTTTAGGAAGGACACACTCCTCCCGTCTCCTTACCAAATCATTTCAAATGTAGCTGTGAAAGAAAGAATTCTCCTCGGAAGCTAAGGGGTGAATCACCGCACACACTCTCTTCTTGTCCATGGCTGTGAAGAAACCCATCCCCAACATGAGCAAACGTCATCCGAGAACTTGGATAAGTAACCAGAAAATAATCCTCTGTCTTGATTCTTAATCGTGACCTCTAACCATCCGTCAAAAAACTGAAATAAAGTCGGCATGAATGCAAGTCTTTCAACATCGTAGAGAGAGATTTCATGTAAATACAAGGTCCTATTCACAGATACCACACCTTAAATAGCTTTCTCCTTTCAATAGAAAAGAAGATGCAATCGAGCCAACCACCCCCGCCCCCCCCAAGCCTGCTGATGGACTTGGCTACCAGGTGACAGTGATGATAGACTGAGGAAGGTTAGCATAGCTATTTGGAACCATTAGGGTTTTGATCATTCACTGAACAGTCTAAACAAGATTTAACTCTGAGTTAGATTTGTATCTATTTAAAATACGCCTTTTGAGACTCTTCATTTACTGTGACTATAATAGCATCTGCGCCTACCCCTCAAGGGAGGATTAAGAGCCTGCCCCACCCCACCCCACTCAGAAGTAAATCTTTTGTAGTCCAGTTCTTTTCTGAGCCTCAGATAAATCGTCATTCCACTAAGAGTCAACTCAGGTCAGGGAGCACTTCTTTTAGTGGAATCATACGCTTGTGCAGATAGTGATGTGGGAACGTGCTGGAATCCAGCTGTCCGTGCTCATAGCTAATGCCAACCGTGAGTAGCTGTCCAAACCTGGCCAGACTACTTCGTCTCTGTGACTCAGTTTATTCATTTGCAAAAGGAGGAGGATAACATTACCCACCTCTCAGGACCGTGGGGATCGGTCAGGTAATTTCGTTGCATGCCAAGTGCACGTGTGCTCACGTAAAACCCCTCCAGCAGAAGCAAGAGTCTTGTAGACGGGGACTGGCGGCCAGCACACAGCGGGTGTTTTTTAATGAATATCTATTATTTTTCTATAGTCTCTCTATATTTAGAAAGACGTATTTATTACATGCTAAAAACACTGTTCTAGGTGTTCTACAAATATTCGCTCATTTAATTCTCAGAACATCCCCATGAGGAAGGCACTGATATTAACCTATTTTTCAGAGGAAGAAACTGAGGCTTAGTATAGGTAACTTGTCTGAGTTTACCCTGTTCTTTTGTTTGTTTGTTTGGTTGGCTTTTTTTATTTTTGTTTTTTCACTTTACTCTGTTCTTTTTTTTTTTTTTTTTTTAATTTATTTATGATAGTCACACAGAGAGAGAGAGGCAGAGACACAGGCAGAGGGAGAAGCAGGCTCCATGCACCGGGAGCCCAACATGGGATTCGATCCCGGGTCTCCAGGATCGCGCCCTGGGCCAAAGGCAGGCGCTAAACCGCCGTGCCACCCAGGGATCCCACTTTACTCTGTTCTTAATAGGGGTTCAAACTCAGACAATCTAGCCCCTAAGTCCATGCTGCACTATGCAGAGATTCTCAACCTTCAGCACATAAGAGTCTCCTGGAGCGCTTGTCAAAGATATGGATTCCAGGGCCCCATCGTTAATATTCAAGCATAGCAGGTCAAAGGTGAGATCCAGGAATTACCATTTCTGACAGCGCCAGGGAGTGTCGAGTGCGGGTGATCCTTCACTCACACTCTACAAAAACACTGGACCATAGAGATGACATTAATCTGTTTAACTAGTCCCTATATTAAATGAATGGCAGGAATGAGAATAAGCCAACCTTTAGATCAATGTGATACTGAAGTTATACTCCTGAGCCTAAAGTAACACTTCTGTTCCACTCTGGAATAAAGTCTGGGCTTTGACACACTTCTGAATAAAATAAGACCTACAAGAAGGGACGTCTGGGTGGCTCAGTGGTTGAGCCTCTGCCTTCAGCTCAGGGTGTGACCCCGGGGTCCAGGGATCGAGTCCTGCATCGAGCTCCCCACAAGGAGCCTGCTTCTCCCTCTGCCTGTGTCTCTGCCTCTCTCTCTGGGTCTCTCATGAATAAATAAATAAAATCTTTTTTAAAATAAGAAATAAATTAAAAAAGAGAGATATAAGAAAATACACCAGAGTCAAATGATGGACTGGTAACAAAATCCCAATACCGAAATGCAGACAGAAAACCAGCACAGCTTTGGTAAGAGTCATTGGAAGTACTGCCATTTCTTCATGGGAGAAATTATGCTTTTCCTTTAGTCATATTTAGAAACCAGCTGAAATTCACTGTGTCCATTCTATGCATTTAAATGAGAAACTGTAGGATACACTTGTATGGCAAGGGCCACATAATCAAGCTTGATTTCCGGCATGTACTATGTACCATGAAAAAGTACATAGTATATCTTTGATTTCAAAGTGCTCATTTTTATGCATTTAATGTTCTAAAACTAGGATATGCTTTACAATCAGTACATTCACTAAATGAGGTAGTATTTTTACCTCTTTATCCAAAACGAGATCTTAGAATTAAAGAAATATGGTAACTTACTTTTGAATCGGTTTTTAGACGGCAGAGATTACAATATATATGTGTACAGGTATGTGTGCTGCTTTATGTAATAGTTAATTTTAAGTTGTAATGAAAGAAAATGGTTTGTAACTACCAATTTTTTTTAAAAAAATCAAATCTGATATTTTTTAACATACGGATCAAGACTCAAAATTTTGAAATATGAAGTAAGTAGCCAAAAAGTGAATGCTTTCATTACAATGATTTAAATGTCTCTGGTAGTGGACATTTACGAATGATCATCTTTTTCTCACATTCTTTCTCCACCCCCTGCACGTCTCCCCAAAGCGGCCTAGCGGATTCTCCTCAGAACATGTTTTAGCAGAGAAAATAGTTGATGAAATTAATAGATGATACCATTTGTTTTCTCTGTCTTGTACCTTTTGTTGCATTAGATGGGCTCCAATGTGGAGTAACTGGGAATAAAGAATGATAACAAAGAAAAGAAAGATGGTAAGGACGAGACATTCCCTAAACACAGTTCTGAGGGATCCGCCCTGAAGCACGGAGCAAAGTAAAAGTTTTGTTAAACAGGTGATGCTGGGATGATTCAAAGTCGTGTTTACAAAGGAGGAATATGACCCTCTGAGTCGAAGGCCACAACCACGTGAAAACGGCATTTGCGGAGCAGCAGAATTCTAAAAATTCATGAAGAAATTACTGGGGCCAAGGCCTAGACGGCGAGCGTGACGTTGGTGAAAGATGAGGGCCGAGAAGACACCCCAGCCCGCGCCTTAGAAATGGGGTTGCCTAGTGGCGCCTTACTCGTTCACCTTTATCATCATCGACAACTGGTTTCGGAGGAAGGGGTCAAGGGGTCGGGCGGGGAGGCCGGCGTGCTGGGGCCCGGCCAGGAGGGAGGCCGCGCGGAGGGCGCCCGGGTCTGGGGAGCCGAGAGGGAAGACTCGCACCCAGAGCACCTGCTGGCCGGGCGCCCCGGGCCCTGATGGAGCCCCACCGGCCCGGCCCCCCGCCAACAAACACAGAAGATGTTTCAAACAAACCACCCAGGGCCTTGATGTTGACTTCTAGAGAAGGCTGCCCCGGGCCTTCTCCCGGACTGTTACCGTATGATATTCCGGGCTCTGTGGCTGGTGTGTCGCTGCAGGCGACCCCAAACCAGCCTCGGCGCCACGGCCTTGTGTCGGAGGCCAGACAAGCCTCTGTGCCCTGGACCAGCGCTGGTGGGACTGGGACGAGCGGGGCAGAGGCTGCAACACTAAGTGGCCGAAACGAGGCTCCTTAGCCTGAGGTCCCTCCCTGAGGCCGAGACGCAGGACACAGCGCTAAGTGCATGATGCTCTGGCAAAGAGCGAAGCCCTCGAAGCCCTCGAGTGAAGCTGAAGCCCCTGAGGAGGGTGCGGTGTTTCGGGGAGAAGCCCACGATCCTCGCGGGAGGGGAGCTGACCTAACGGGTGCGCACCTGCTCGCCCGCCCGGCCTGCAGAAGCGCCCCCCGCGGCTCCCCGACCTACCCAAGCACTTTACCTTCTTTGCCAATTGACTTTAAAGCTCTGCCCCTGCATGCTCTGCCCCGGGCGTCCGGGCTGGGGGCCGGGGGGTCGAGGGGCCGGGGCAGCACCGACTAGGCCCCGGGGCCCAGGCCCCCTCGAGATCTCCCCTCGGCTCCTCCTGGCAGGTGGGTGCCATCCGTACCCTCTTACCGGGCAAGGCCACTGGGAACAGCCAGTGTGGACAGAGCCCTGCCCGCCTACCCTGAGGTCTGAAGTCTCCCCTGCCTTTGGGTCATCACTTAAAAAAAAAAAAAAGTTCCCTCCAGACCTGGCGTGGATGGCGGTCACCGGCCCACTAACCTGGCAGCTGTTGGCTGACGCCGAGGCCCGGCGCTCTCCCAGGGGCTCTCCTCCCAGACCCCACGCCTGGCCTCAGCGGGTCACTGTGCTTCTCCGGTGTCAACCAGAAGTGGATCAGGAGCTGGAAGTGCTACGTGAGCAACAAGACGTGCCCGCAGTCACTCGCTCTGCCAGACGTGACGTGGTCATGAGGCGAAGCATAAAATCACTGCCTGTGGCTTTGCTTAAACCAAAGTGGAGCCGTTGCTTAGCCCCACGTCGGGCTCCCTGTGCCTCTGCCCCTCCCCACCCTCATGCTCCTCCGTCTCTCTCTCTCTCTCTCTCTCTCTCTCTCTCCTTCTCTCAAATAAATAAGATCTTTAAAAATAAATAAAATAGAATAATTTAAACAGTGTGATGTATACATATATAAGTTGATTTTATGTACACCCCAGGGATGGGGGGTTAAGTTAGGGGCGTGCTAAGGCCTCTCCTCAGCCATACATACCTCCAGGAAGGTCGTCAGCATCAGAAAAGCTCTCATCAGATCCGGAGGCGGCCTCTAAAGACTTCAACACTTCATACCGAGTCTTCACTAGAAGGTTCTCAACGGCCTGAAGGATATCAGGAATGATTTCTAACTGGAAAACTGAATGTGTCCGAGCTTTAGGAACTGGCATGAAATATCATACGAGCACTTCCTTGCGTAAACTCTATGAACGCCTGAGGCGAGGATTTCAATTTGGTGCCGAGTCTCACCACTTAAGGAAACCGCAGATCGCATTCAAGTTCCTGGACCTAAATTCCGACCGAAAGGCTAGCTAGATCCTTCTAGAATGGTATCACATCTGTCTTGAACAAACGGTTCATGCAAACTACCTGAGGATGCATTAAAGGACTGAGGCCCGGAACTGGCCAGCACAGTTAATGCTTTGGTGTCCGCTTACTCATGAATCTTAGCGCCGGGGCACGTTTGTTCTGAAACTTGCTTTGGTTTGACATTCCCTTAGCAGGCGTGGAAGCAGAAGTTTGTAGACTTCCCCATCTCCAAGGTTAGGTTCTGCTGCTGCGTCCCAGTGGCGAGTGGCCAAATTGGCGCGGGTTGGTCTATGACCCAAGGCTCCGAATGAGAATGTACTCACTTTACGATTTTAATTGTAGATCCAGAATCTCCCCTAACCGATCACCGAAAAGACACAGAGTGGTGAACATCCAGGCATTACATGATTTTATTTTTGCTGTTGAGATAGGGAAGTTGAGTGACATGTTAGGTATCGGTAAGCGTTTCCTCTTCTCATTTCTAATTGCTCAGGTTCTTGTCAGGAGTTACTTTATGCTTCTTTCCAGGACGCTCCACGTTCCTTTCATTGACCTGCCTCTAGTCCCCTTCTCATGAAGAACAAGGTGGGCACCGACCACCTTCTCAGCCCCCTTTCTTTGAAGGGCATCTAGGCGCGTCACTAGGCCCGTCTGTGGGAAAAGAATCCAAGCACCTAGTACATTTATTAACTAACCTTGATAAACAACCAGGGATTCAGCTTCTGAGCTGAAGCCCCGGAGAATCACGGGGTCTTGGGGACTTACACTGCAGTCCCCAAGGTCAGAGTCCCAGCACAGGTTTCTAGGAGATACTCGGCCATCCGTCAGCTAGCAAGACATCTCAATGAGCTTTCGCATTTCAGTACTCCACTAAAGACACTGGAAAGCGGGAGGAACCTTTTTAGAGGTTACTGGGACAAGGAGGAAGGGAAAGACAAGGGGGAAAACTGGGAAGAGGCAGGAGGCAGGAAGAAGAGGAGAGTCATAAGGAGGCAGGAATTGAACAATGTCCCATTCCTATTCCCCTTAAAGGCTCGAAAAGAGTCCCATGTGCTGGGAGCTGCCATACGTACTTTCTGCAACGAGATTCCAGCCTCCAGTAAGCTCATTGGTCACCTTCCACCGACAGGACAAAGTCTATATTTTTACATTTATCAGTACGTTGTCCGTGTCTTCTTGGCACTATCACCCAGTGAGTCCCACGTCGGGCTCCCTGCATGGAGCCTGCTTCTCCCTCTGCCTGGGTCTCTGCCTATCTCTCTTGGTCTCTCACGAATAAATAAATAAAATCTTTTTAAAAAAATTAGAAATTATAAAAATTCTCATTAGACATTAAAAAATGTTTTACTTTTTGTACTAATTTTCTAAGGCCGCTGTAACAAAGCACTAAAACTTGATGGTTTAAAACAACAGAAATGCATTCTTTCCCAGTTCTGGAGTCCAGAAGTCTGAAATCAAGTTATTCGTGGGGCCACGCTTCCTGTGACTTCTCTAGGGGAGGATCTTTCTCGATTTTTCCAGCTCCTGCTGGCTCGGGCATTCCTAGGCTTATAGCAGCATAGCCCCGATGTTTGCTTCAGTGTCACACACTGTCCCGCGTGTGTTTCTCTCTGTGTCTCTTCTCTTCTCATAAAATCAGTTCTATTGGATTCAGTCCTGCTCTAAGGCCCTCATCTTAACTTGATTGCAGGTGCCGAGACCCTTTTCCCATGTAAAGTCCCAATCACAGGTCCTGGGAGGTTAGGGTTGGCACCTATCTTTCGGGAGAACAACAGCCCTCCAGAAATACAAACTTAAGAGGCACAAAGTGAGGCAAGGAGGAGGACGACAGCTGCCAAGGGCACTGAATTTATCCGACAGCAAATCGCCAGCCTATGATAATAATTGTGACGTGTCCTGCCTGTAATACCTTTATGAATATTGTTATTATTCTGTTTTGTTCTTTTCAAAAAAATCTGCTATTCGTTCGATTCCTTTTTTTTTTTTTAATTTTTTTTTTTTATTATTTATTTATGATAGTCACAGAGAGAGAGAGAGAGAGAGGGGCAGAGACACAGGCAGAGGGAGAAGCAGGCTCCATGCACTGGGAGCCCGACGTGGGATTCGATCCAGGGTCTCCAGGATCGCGCCCTGGGCCAAAGGCAGGCGCCAAACCGCTGCGCCACCCAGGGATCCCTATTCGTTCGATTCCTATAGTAAACCGTGAACTCTCGCAAATGAAGGAGGCCGGGATGATCACATCTTTTTTATTTTCTAAGTCATAACAAAATGTCCTGTCCGCCTTATCATCAGTCATGTCACTCTGCAGGGCTGTGTGTTTCTGTCGCATGAAGCGTCAAAGGCCGCACAGTGATAGGCGCGGCAAGGACAGGTCAGTGCAACTCTCCCGTGAACGTGGGGGGAACCCTGGAGACCTCAGTCCAGGCTGCTTTTTCTTCTCTCTGCCACATGGTGTCGCCCCTGAGAACCGGTGCTGCTGTGCTAGAAGATTCTCCAGGACCTTGAGAATCTCTGCAGACGGAGGGTCTGATTGTCTCAGACCAAGTTAGCCTAGGGGACCCGGCACGTCTGCAGCACTGAGCCCAACCTTTAGGGCCTACACCATCATTCATTCATTCAGGTTACCCCCCGGCCTCAAGAAGGCTGCTGAGTCTGACAGCCTCCCCCTGGCTCCGTGGGGACGCCTTGCTCTGTCTTCCCAGGTCACCTTGACCCCACGGCTAAGGTGGCTCCGACTCATCTCCTGCTACAAATACAAGGAAGAGTTCGGAGAGTGTGTCCTAAAGGGACCGGGCCATCCGGGCTTGGGATGCGGGGTGGAGGCCCGTCCTCACTACAGTCCTCCTTCCGGGCAGGTGCTCCCAGGGCAGCGGCGCCTCCTCGCTTCGGCTTCATTCTCAGAGCTGCACCCTGAGCCTCCCAGTGGCCTTGAGACACTGGGTCCCAATGGGCTCGGCCGTGCTCCACCTTTCCCATCTCGTTCCTGTCTCCCCGAGGGAACCCGTCTTGCTCAGATCTGCCAATTTTTCCATTTTCAGTCCTGGGGAAGCACCCCTCTTTCCATACTAGATAAAGTTGTGTTCTGCAATTGCCAGCCACGAAGGGTCCCCTTCTACGTGCACGTCGTCAGCAGAAGGCCCCGCCGCCCTATCCCCGGCCGTCTGAGCGCGGCCGTCTCAGTGGCACAGGATGCTCTTCTCCTCCACGATCTCATGGGTGGGGACAGCTCCTCTCCTTACATCTCAGGTGGCTTCCTCCTACTTCCCTCCTCACCACAGCGCCCGGTGCTGTAAACACAACGTTTCTTTAGGTGACAACGTGTCTGAAGCCAATCGGGCCAACTGGCCATGTTAGGTTTGGGAAATCCGAGGTGGACAGAGCACGGATCTCCCCCCCAACAACCTCACTAAGTGATGGAAAGTCTTACCCTGTCTCTTGCCCTTTATGCACCTGTCCATCAGCAGGCCGACACTAAAACAGTCAACGCAGCCTGTTGTATAAGCTAGGTGCCGTCTCCATTCTTGTCCTTGCAGGGACCCTGACAAAACTTGGCAAAAAGAAGAAAATCCTGTCATTTGTGAAAGACGCCAGCGTCCTTGCCACCCCTGCCGGAGACTGTGATTCGCTAAGTCTGAGCCCTTCAACAGCTGGTTACTAGTTACGACAGAGACCTCCAGCCCACCGATCCTAAAAGATTTAGTGCCAGGCCTTTACCAAAAAAGCGTGTTGACCCCTCATTTAGAGCAGTGCCTTTCAGGTACTTCTCTGTGTCGAAGGGCCCGTTGTTTTTCTTTCTTTGTTTCTCATTTCCGGTCAACAGTGGACCAACACTTTTGCTTAAATACAATAAAGATGAATTCTTATAAAACAAAAAGATGCAAAAATATAAAGCCTGATTGTGTTACCTATGAGGTTCAGCAGACATAACATTACTTTGTCAAATTGCTAAGAATGGGAGGAGGCAAGGGCTTTCTCCTGATGTCTGCACCTACTGCGGGCTGATTCCTGCTGCCCGTGCACCGCTCCTCGGGTGGCTCCTGCCGTCGGGCGGCTTGGGCAGCTGCACGGTAGTGACACCGAGGACTGAGAAATGTTTCCTGCGTACAGGACGCCACCCCTCTTTGGTACGATAGTCTTGTAGAACTTAGCTGACGTTTCATTGAGCACTCTGTCTCCCGTCCCAGCTGCTGGCTTCCATCTGCCTTCTTATTTCAGAAATGTATGCAGCCGCCACTGCTACTTTGCATTAAGTGCTGCTCGCTGACTTACTCCTGAGCTTTCAGTTTTAAATATAGTATCTACACGCACACTGTTGAAGGAACAGAACCCCCAAAGGAGAGATCACTCTGCACACAGGGAGAACTCACTAAATTTTGTTGTCTAATTGACATGCAGAGAAAATGAAAGACTCCAGAAAAAAAAAAAAGATACAGGAAAACACTCTCCAAAGTCCCCCTGGACAAATTACCTGCAGTCTAGGAAAATAAAAAGCCTGCGAATCCCCTTTATTAGCTGGTGTCATGTTGCTAGGCAACAAGCTCTCCCTGCTCTCGGCTTGCGGCTGCAGCCAGGCTCTTAGGAGTCAGGCTCGTCTCCCCTAAGTCCCTAAGAGGCCTCAACCCTGACTTCTACCTTTTCCATCTCCTAGTGAGTTGCTTTTTGGGGACTGCCTGGTTCCGGGACCCAAGCAGGATCCCTCCCTTACAGCCCACTAGCGCTATGGCCCTTAGGAATCACAGGCGGGAGAAAACTTAACAGGGCGTCTGCCCCTGTGTCCCTAGCCTGGGCGAAACCCTTCAGGCCACCAACCGCATCGCGGGCTGACCAAATGCTTCCGTGCAGACCTCTCGGAATCTCGAATGCGTGCACGAAACAGACTGAGCATATATATAGGACAGGGCTGGACGGCACGCGGGCTCAGACAGTGGCACCCCCTGCCAGCGCACAACTGTTCTCTACTGTTTACCCTTCAAGGACATGGATAGAGCTAGCTGTCCATCATCGGAGAGGACGAGCTCCTGAAGCCCAGAAAGTGGGCATTTTTTGCATTATCTGTACAGCACACACCACCAGGTAGGCACATAAATAAATGTTAAATATTAATAAAAGTTACTTTCTAAGACATGAAAGAATAGAATGAGATCAGCTGCCAAGTAAAGTTGCTATAATAATAGTCAGTTTATTTCAATAATATGTTCCATTTATCACTATACAGAAGAACAGGAAAAATGGTCCAGGACCTTCCATCAGCACATCACAGTTTTGAGCATCAATTCCCAAATGAGAAATCCAGGAGGGGGGAGAGGGAACTGAAATCACATAATTTTCCTGATGAAGGTCAAGGAGGGAGCAAGGTGAAAGGAACAGTGCTCATTGCCTGGTCAGACGCATCTCGTCACTGAGGGCTCACTGTGCACCAGGCCACTTATTTTTAACCTTGACAATAGTTAAATAGTAACTACCTTAAGTAGTAAAGGTACAGAAACCTTTTCTCACCTTAAAAACAAGGACATGGAGGCTCAGGCAAGTATTTTGTCCAAGTTGGAGTTTTTAAATGGCAGAGGCAAGATTCGAAGCCGGATCTCTTTTTGTTCATTCTATTCCTACTAATTGCAACATGTCTATCAGTGTCTCCTCGGTGGTGAATCCTAGTGCTCAGACAATTACAGGATCTCAAAAATGTAGCTGGAGATAGAAAAAAAAAACAAAAAACAAACAAAAACAAAAAAAACTCCTTGGGGCCCCTGCATGGCACAGTTGGTTAAGTGTCTGACTCTTGGTTTTGGCTCAGGTCATGATCCCGGGGTTGTGGGATTGAGTCCCATGTCAGGCTCCGTGTTCAGTGCAGAGTCTCCCTGAGATTCTCTCTCTCTCTCCCTCTGCTCTTCCGTCTCTCTATCTAAAATAAAGAAATAAAATCTTTTTGAAAACCGCCAATATCAGAGACCGTGAGATGGGGTGGGCGTGGGAGGCGGAGTAGGAAGCCTGCAGGAAACGCACAAACAGGAATTTGAAACTCTCTTTGAAGCTTTTTGTGTTTTGTTTCTCAGTCTAATCTGGCATTTAAAGTGTCGAATATACTAAAATAGTAGCTTCTGAGAATAGATTCAGGACATGGTGTTTTCCAGTTATGTTGTACTTGTACTTCAAAGGGTAAACATTTCCAGCTAAATTATTCAGTGAGGATTTAGTATTCATCTATTGCTGCTGAATACTAATGAGAAAATGAGATCGTGGTTTATCATTTTCTATTATAATAGCAGAGAAAGCTATTGGCAGGATCCCTGAGAAATGTCTTTCCCAGGTCACTAGCCTTGAAATATTTTGCATATCAAGCAAAAAGCCAATGCTTATGAAGTTATCAGTTGTGTACGATCACCGGCGGAGAATGTGTGTGCGTCTGTAAACCTCAGTGTCTCTCCAGCACGTCTCCAGCATGTGTGTCCAGCAGAGGGTGAGTTTGGGGATTGAAAGCATGAAAAGCCAAACAGGAGAATGACCTGTCACTAAAGAACTAAAACACATATGCACAGAAAGCTCAAACAATCCATCAGGGAAATAAATAATAGTTTTTCAGGAATGACAGCATCTTGATTGTCCCTTGTCCCCTTGAACCTCTTTCCCTCCTTTTATATGGTTTCTTCCTATCAAGATCTAAACTTTTTCCATTAAAAACAACAACGCTTTTCCTTCAACTTTATGTTATGATTCAGCTGCCACCTTATGCCTCTCCTGTCCTTTGCACTTAAACTTCTCAATCCAATGCCTACCTCAGAATTTCCAATCATTCAATCTGGTCACATTTCCCATCGCTCCACCTAACTCAGCCTCTGAGATTGCTGTTTACCCCAGATCACCAAACCCAGTGCATCTGTTGTTACATCGTTCTACTTCTTACCTGAAATGCCCCCCCCTTTTTTTTTTCTCCCAACATCACTCTCAGTTCTCTGCTATCTCTTTTCCAACTTCTTTTGCTGATTTCTACCCAAACCAATTTTCAAATGTTGGCATTAAGGGACTTTTCTCTTCTTGTATATACTTGCTACCTCTCAGCTATGCACATAGGTTTAATAATTCTGAACCTATATGACCTCTAATTATATGCAAATTAGTCTCAAATTTGTATCTGGAGTCCATACCTTGCTTTTCCTGAATTCCAGATATGAATACATTTCCCTAGTCAGCACCTCTACTTTAATGTCTCCCAGGTACCTCAACTTAAAATATCCCAAGATGAATTCATATTCTTTCTTCCTGCCTTCCCCCACAACTGAAAATGTAGCATTCTGAAACTTATGGTTGCAGTAAAAGCAGTGCTCAGAGGAAAACATTAGCTGAACATTTAAAAAAGAGAAACAGGGACCCCACGGTGGCACAATCAATTGAGCATCTGATTCTTGGTTTCGCATCAGGTCCTGATCCCAGGGTCATGAAATCCACCCCATGTCTGCTCTGAGCAAGGTATCTGCTAAAATTTCTTTCTCCCTCTCTCTCTCTGTCCCTCCCCCTGCTGTCTCTCTCTCTCTCTCAAATAAATAAATAAATCTTTGGGGAAAAAAAGGAAGAAATATCTCACACCAACAACATAACCTTACACAATAAGGAACTAGAAAAAGAAGAGTTAATTAAACCCCAAGCTAGCAGAAGAAAGGAAAAAACAAAGATTAGTACAGAGATAAATGAAATAGCGAACAAACAAACAAAAAAAGAAATAGCAAACAGAACAACAATAGACAGAATTGACGAAATCAAAAATTGGCTCTTGGAGAAGATTAACAAAACTGACCCATCCTTAGCTAGACTAAGAGAAAAGAGAGAACATACAACCAAAATCAGAAGCGAAAGTGAAGACATTACTGTAATCCTACAGAAATAAAAAAGATTATAAGAGAATGCTATGAACAACAGCTTACCAACAAAATAGATAACCTAGATGAAATAGAAGAGTTCCTAGAAATAGATAAATTACCAAAACTGACATAAGAAGAAATAGAAAATCTGAATAGACTTATAAAGAGTAAAGAGATGGAATCAATTGAAAAAATTCCAGTGAGACCTACAGTCTCACTTGACAACATTTCTTCCTTTATGGATGGCCCTGGGGCTTTGGAAAAACACCATCCATCAAAATCTCTGTTTCTGAGACAGCTTTGAGAAAATTCCAAACAGCATACAGAATTAGGCCAGTACAAGGCCTTGATCCTGCCTCTGAAGCTGACTGAGAAGGAACACCATTCCTTTTTGAGGAGGCCACAACTTTGGCCTCTACTAAGCTAGAAAGTATCCAGAAGTCCCTGAGCTAGCCAGATGTGATACCCTTCCTCTATAACCTATAATTCCAAGAGCAAGAACATGCTTCTTGGCATGACAAACCTGTACATTTACGGCCAACTGATTTTTGAGAAGGGTGCAAGATCATTCAATGGGGAATGAATAATCTCTTCAATAAATGGTGCTGAGACAATTGAACAGCCGTACACAAAGGAATGAAGTTGAACATTTCAGTTATGCAAAATGAGTAAGTTATGAGATTTAATGTACAACATGGTGATTATAGTTAATGATACAGTATTATATACTTGAAACTTGCTAAGAGGGTAGATCCAAAGCACTCACAACAGAAAGGAAGGAAGGCAGGAAGGCAGAAAGGCAGGAAGGAAGGAAGGAAATAGTAACTATGTGAGGTAATAAATATGTTAATTAGCCTGATTGTAGTGGTCATTTCACAATGTATACATATGTCAATGTACATATATCATGAAGTATTAAGCCAGGAAAAGACAGAGAAGAACCTTATGCATGTTATTAAGTGAAAGAAGCCAATCCAAAAAGGCTATACACTGTATGGTTCCAACTATACAGCATTCTGGAAAAGGCAAAACTATAGAGAGAGTAAAACATCAGTAGATGTCAGGGTTTTGAGGGGAGGTAGAAATAAGTAAGTAGAGCATAGATTTTTTTTTTTTTAGGGCACTGAAATAACTCTGTATGATACTATAATGAGAGATACATGTCATTATACATTTGTTCAAACCCATAGAGCATACAACACCAAGAGTGAACCCTAATGTAAGCCACAGGCTTCGGGTAACTACTATGTGTCAGTGTAGGTTCATCAATTACAACAAATATACTGCTTTGATGTAGAAATTGTTGATAATGAGGAGATTATGCATGTGTGGGAATAGGGCATACATAGGAAATCCCTATACCTTCATCTTAATTTTGCTTTATTTAAAACTTAAAACTGCTCTTAAAAAAAATAGGCCTTTTAAACCTTTTAAAAAGTAAGAAAATAGTGCCTATGTGAAGTGATGGATATGTTTGTTACCCGGGTTGTGGCAATCATTTCACAGTGTGTATGTGTTATCAGAACATTAAGTTGAACATCTTAAATGTATACAACTTTTGTTAGTTAAACCTCAATAATGCTGAAAAACATAAACATTAACTCAAAATGCATTAGTAACCTAAATACAAGAACTACTAATAGGAAACTCTTAGAGGAAAACATAGAGGTAAATCTTTAGGACCCAAATCTTTAGGATTTGACACTAGATTCTTATATATGAAACCAAAAGCACAAGCAACAAAAGAAAAAAATAATAAACTGAACTTCACCAAAATTAAAGACTTTTGTGCATCAAAGGACATAATCAAAAAAGTGAAAAGACAACATATCAAATGGGAGAAAACATTTTCAGACCATATATCTGATGATGTCCATAATATATAAAGCTCGTTATATATCTAGTGTCCAGAAATATAAAGAACTCTTACAATGAAACAACAAAAAGATAAATAACCCAATTTAAAAATAGGCAGGAGATTTGAGAATCTCTCCAAGTGTATATAGTGACCAACAAGCACATAGAAAGATCTTCAACATCATTAGTCATTAGGGAAATGTAAACCAAAACCACGATGAGATACTACTTTATATGCACTAAGATGCTATAATTTAAAGAAAAGAAAAAAGAAAAGAACAAGGGGTGGGGAGCATGTGGAGAACTTAGCACCTTCAAACTTTTCTGGTAGGAACATAAAATGATACTGCTGCTGTGGAAAGCTGGCAGTTCCTCAAAAGGTTAAACATAAAATTACTGTGTGACCCAGACATTGCCCTTCTGGATCTGTCCCCATGGAATTGAAAACCATACGCAAATACTTACACACCTATGTTCATTGCAGGCCTCATCGCAATAGCGTGAAGGTAGGAACAACCTAAATGCCACCAACAGACGAATGAATGCGTGAATTGTGGTGTACACGTCCAATAGCAAAATTGCAAGAATGAAGTGTTGATACCTGCTTCAACATAGTGGAACCTCAAAAACATTTTGCTACGTGAAAGAAGCCAGACACACAAGATCGCGTATTGTGTGATTCTACTCATATGAAATATCCAGAATTGGTAAACGCCTAGACAGAAAGCAGCCTGGCAGTTACCAGGGTCTGGGAAAGGGGGCAACAGGGAGTGACTGCTTGATGATATGGCTTTCTTAGGAGGAGATGGGAACATTTCGGACTTAGACATAGGTGATGATGTGCACACCATTGTAAGTGTACTAAATGCCACTGGGTGTACATTTAAAATGGCTAATTTTATGTTATGTGAACTTAACTTAAATTTAAAATCAACAAAACCAGAGGTTGTAGAAGACCAGGAAGATAACCAACAGCTTCTCCCTTCTTTCCTAAACTCCCTTTAGAATCAATTACTCAGTTATGATACCTTATATGATAGTAAAATTTTTAATGCATTTCCACCACCTTGAAATAAATGCATGATTTAAAAAATTAATTTAAATATTTTAATTGAATAGTTATGCCTTTTCTTATTAAATTCAATGGCTTGTTGCCAAATTGTATTTCTTTTTTATTTTTCAAGATTTATTTATTTATTTTATAGAAGGAGAGAGGGTAGAGGGAGAGAGAGAATCCTCAAGCAGATTCCCTGCTGAGCACAGAGCCCAATGTGGGACTTGATCCCAAGACCCCGAGATCATGACTTGACCCAAAACCAAGAGTCATCTGCTAACCGACTGAGCCACCCAAGTACTCCCAAATTATATTTCTTTTAACTCACAGAATCAAGACTTTTTTGATGTCATTTAAATTAGGATGATAGAGGGAGGGACACCTGGCTACCACCCTAGGGAGCCTGCTTCTCCCTCTGCTGTGTCTCTGCCTCTCTCTCTCTGTGTGTGTCTCTCATGAACACACAAATCAAATCTTTATAAATAAATAAATAAAATCTTTTAAAAAGTGATTCAAGGAAAACGGGTAATAGCACATTAACTGAAAACGTATTACCTTTATACATCTTATCTCCCTTTCTAATAAAAGTCATAAAAATATTCACAATAAGAACACATTTCATTGCAATCAGCAAAGGAAGTGGGTGCTTGGTCTTTGGCATCTTGATTAGACAGTTTTATTTTCATTTTTTAAATTAGTTTATGTTTAGAGAGACAGTGTGTGTGTAAGTGGGGCAGGGAGGGGCAGAGGGAAAGGGAGAGAGAGAATCCTAAGCAGGCACCATGCTCAGTGTGGAGCCCACGGCAGGGCTTGATCCCACGACCCTGAGATCATGACCGGAGCTGAAATCAAGAGTCAGAGGCTTAACTAACTGAGCCACCCTCACACCTCTTGATTAGACAGTTCTAAATGGACCCTTCTACAATGGGTTTTCTTCAAAAACTTTTTTTAGGGGAGCCTAGGTGGTGCAGTCTGTTAAGCCTCCAATTCTTGGTTTTAGCTCAGGTCCTGGTCTCAGGGCCATGACATCAAGTCACATTGGGCTCCCCAGTCAGCAAGGAGTCTGCTTAAGACTCTCTCTCCTTTGCCCACTGCCTCTCCCCCTGCTCGCACTCCCTCTCTCTCTCTAAAATAAATAAATAAATCTTAAAAACAATTTTTTTGGGGATCCCTGGGTGGCACAGCAGTTTGGCGCCTGCCTTCAGCCCAGGGCGTGATCCTGGAGACCCGGGATCGAGTCCCACGTCGGGCTCCTGGTGCATGAAGCCTGCTTCTCCCTCTGCCTGCGTCTCTGACTCTCTCTCTCTCCTCTCTGTGCATTCTCATGAATAAATAAATAAAATCTTAAAAAAAAAACAATTTTTTAAAAATTTGAGTATAGTTGACACAGTGGATTTTCTTGAAGTGCAACTAATTTCAAAACGTTCTCTACATATGAACTGAGACCAGATGCAAGAGGATTATTAAAACAGTCCTCCTACAGCCCCAGAGTGCTATTTTCATAGTCTGTATGTGGAGTCCTATGCTATTCTTTTTTCAGGGTTATATATTATTTATGACTTAAATTATTTAAACTTTCAACAACAACAACAACAAAAGGAAGGTGAGAGAGATACAATAACCAAAACCAAAAAAAAAAAAAAAAAATGTGTACAAACCAAGTGGCGTGAAAAATGAACTACAAAGTCTCAGATCTTGTCTTAGTTTGGATTCCCCAAAGCAGACCCTGGAATTCACAATGGGAGTAAGAAGCCCAGGCAGTCAGTGAACGAGTTAGGAGGTTAAGATATGAAAGAGAGAGTGGTCATAAACTGGTCCTATGAACATGTTACCATTGTAGGTAACTGTAGGTAAATGTCCTTGAGGACCCCCCCACCCCCGCCCCGAGAGACTGGGGTGCCTACCACACAATTTTCTCTCCAAGATGTGAGAAGGCTGGGATATATGACCACCAGATCCCTTCCATTTCCATCCTCATTAGGTTGGGAGCTGCTCCTGGCTATTAACTCCCAGCTTTTCTATCTGAACCCAAAAGAGCTGAGCATGCTTCCACAGCCAGAGAGCACCTTCAGGCAGAGACACACAAGAAACTGCCCGGATGGTCAGGAGCTGCCTAAAAAAGGCCTCTGGGGTGGCCCAAGGAGTGCTAGCAGGACACAGGTACAGGCTGGGTTCTCCTGCAAGCAGACCGACATGAAGCATAAAGTGCAGGCTCTTACTGACCAGGGCCCCGGGGAACAAAACTATGAATGCAAGAGAGGGGAGTGACATCAGTCAGAGGGCCACGTCAGGCTTCAAAGATGTAACACATTTACCTTAGGGAATGAGAGCAGCCTACCTGGAAGCATGGAGACTCTTTATCCTGGGATATTCTTAAGGGAATATGACCAAGTACAAGATTTTTCTACACTTCTGTTAAAGATAAATTGTAATCTATGTGAACTTGCCCCATTATCAGGTACGCTCAAATCCAAATAGTTAACATATTTAAGCAAATAAAAATTAATTCATAACACACCTTTTATGTTACTGCTAATTCACTTGATTTTAAATTCAAGTTAAAATGATGAACTTTTTCTTTAAATGATGAACCTTTAAATACAATACGTATCTTAGAGACATTAAATTATTTATAAATAGTCCCCACACTACTCTTCAGTGCCTTTCTAGGCTGCATGAACATGGGAATAAAAATGAAGCACATGTACACATACTTACATAGGTTTTATTTATTTATTTATTTTAAAGAATTTATTTATTGATTCATGAGAGACAGAGAGAGAGAGGCAGAGACACAGGCAGAGGGAGAAGCAGGCTCCATGTAGGGATCCTGATGTGGGACTTGATCCCGGGACTCTAGGATCACACCCTGGGCCAGAGGCAGGCGCTAAACTGCTGAGCTACCCAGGGATCCCACTTACATAGGTTTTAGACCAAAGTGATGATTGTGTCAATGCAGAACAAATTTTAATATGCCAAAGACTCCATTCAGCATATTTATTTTTTCTTTTAAGCTTTTATTCATCCATTCATGAGAGACACAGACAGAGAGAGATGGAGACACAAGTAGAGGAAGAGAAAGGCTCCCCAGAGGGAGCCCGATGCAGGACTTGATCCTAGAACCCCGGGATCATGACTTGAGTGGAAGGCAGATGTTCAACCACTGAGCCACCCAGGAGTCCCCAGCATATTTGTTTAATTTTCAGATGTTAGCATTCTTGGGGGCGGGGGGAGCTTTGTTGGGAGTATAATGGACGCAATAGACATATTTAATGTATGTAATTTGATAAGCTTGGACATAGGTATACATCCCTGAAACTACCACCACCATCAATCATAGGCACAATAATAGACATATCAGTCACTTCCAAAAGTTTCCTAGTTCTAATTTTTATTTGTTTGTGGTAAGAATGTTTAATACAAGATTTACCCTCTTAAAAAATTTTTAAGCATCTAACAAAATATTGTTAACTACAGACACTATGTTGTGCAACCACACCATATGTGCCCATCTTCAGATGAATGGTTTTTTTTTTAAAGATTTTATTTATGAATTCTTGAGAGACACATACAGGGAGAGAGGTAGAGACACAGGCCGTGGGAGAAGCAGGCTCCATGCAGGGAGCCTGATGTGGGACTTGATCCCGGGAACCCAGGATCACACCCTGGGCTGAAGGCAGGCGCTAAACCACTGAGCCACCCGGGAAACCCCAGATGAATGGGTTTTTAAGAGTGGGTTGTACATACAATGGAATATTATTCAGCCTTGAAAAAGAAGGAAATCCTGCCATTTGCAAAAAATACTGGTATTCTTACCACCACGTCCAGGGATTCTGATTAAGTAATTCTGAGCACAGTACAACTAAATAAATACTCCACACCTTTCTCAAACAATATTCCAGGTACCAAAGTCATGACATCCCGAGTTAATGGAGTGTTTAGAAGAGCTAATGATTTTTACAAACAAGGAAAGAGAGATCTTTAGAATATTTTTTTACAGTATTTACCTTTGATTCACTGTTGTTTTTCAGCCCAAATCAAAGCATTTTTAAAATTAGCTTTAGTTTGCTCTCTTGAATCTTTCTGGTAATAAGTTAGGGCACAATGAACATAATGGCCAACAGCATAAGTTAAACCACAAACAACAAAGTAAATGAACAAGTTTTTAATGTTCTGAATCCAACTTTCTTCTACTCTTGTTTCAATTCTTGTACTAAAAAGTGATAAATAGGAATATGCACAAGCAGGCTTATTTATGTTCAGAAACTTATTTAGATTTAGTGATTTAGTGGTGTTATATATAAATGAATAAATAATATAGCAAAGTTCTCCAAAATGTTATTTTTATCACCAAATCTTTCTTCCATAATTTTGTCATTGTATTTAATTTTCTTCAGGCAGCCTGGGTGGCTCCGTGGTTTAGCGCTGCCTTCAGCCCAGGGCATGATCCTGGAGACCCGGGATCGAATCCCGTGTCGGGCTCCCTGCATGGAGCCTGCTTCTCCCTCTGCCTGTGTCTCTGCCTCTCTCTCTCTCTCTCTGTGACTATCATAAATAAATAGATTAAAAAAAATTAGTTCTTAATATGGATCACATCAATGTACAATTAAATTCAAGTTCAAAATGACCAGAGAATAATATTTTACCAGTTAGTGCTGGAGAGAGGCATGTGGCAAGCTAGAAAAAAATGAAAAGTCCACTATAATCTAGCCAGCATCCATGGGTCCATTCTCAAATTTTATAACCAACCAAATCTGGTTCTGTTGGAGGGGACCAGAAAGACTGAAATCTTTCCGGGTGAGATAGGTAGACAGACAATACAGTGACTCTGCTAAAATGACCGTCAGCTACAGAGGTCAGCACCAGGCTGTGAAAAACGCTATTTTCCTCCCAAATATCATTTTGTAGCATCGTTTATGACCCTTAAATTGAATGTATTTTAATGAAAGTTACAAACTATGATAGTGTCACATCATCGTTTATTCTGCTCATTTCCTTTATGGCTATCCGCAAGTCAAAAGGATTTAAAAGGGAAATAAAAGAAAGGAAACAACCAAGATTTTTAATCAAACAGTTTTACGTGAAATGCAGCATTTTAGACCCCATACTTCTTTACATCAAGTGAATGGGTAATGCCAGGAGCAGCACTCTCTTCACCTGGGAGCTGCAAGGGAGGAACTCAGAAAACAATCTCAGGGTGCACATGACCCAGTGTCCCCGGCTGTCACAGTCAGTGCCCTACAGCATCGCCTCCAGGACCCATGAGAGCTAAAGAGGGAAAACTCTGGTCTGACGGTGTCACATTGGCCTTTGTGAACAAATTAAAACCTGATTTTCTGCACACTTACTGTAGTTCTAGGAAAGATCTCAAAATGCAGAGAATCCAAAATTTTCCTTCTTTCTCAAATACCAGTAAAATGATTTTTAAAAGAACATTTGGGTTATCAAACAAAGAGGGGCTAAATATCTAATATTAAGCACAAAGAATAATCTCCAGCAATACTGTGGTTAAGATGAAAAGGTACAAAAGAGGAAATTTTCAAGAGTTTTAAATGTTTAGCTATTGGTCGTTTTCGTGATTCTCTCAGTGGTATCAGGTCATACTTGCCGGGTCGCTTAAAACATAAAGAAAGGGTAGCCATCCATTTCAAGAATAATCTGGCAAAGAAAGAATGAAGAGACGACAAACCACAGGTCATAAAGACAATTTTAACTCTTGGAATTAAGTGCACTTGCATATAATGGATTGGTAAACCCTTGTGGCTGTAAGGAGGGCTCCGGGGAAGAAAACCTATTACCCTGTGAGCTGCTCAGAGAAGGGGTCACGTGCTATTCAGCTGATATCCTTACTACCCAGAACATAGTACACAGTTAATGTCTGCTGACTGTCTGTTATCTCTAAGGAGAAAAGCTAGGTTTGGGGTATTCAGAAATAGAAAAGTCTCCTACGTCTGTATTTGACTGAGGTTCTGGATTGTAGGCTTTTGGAAGCATCCTTCAAAAATATACTAACACATTTCCATTTTTGACATTCAGATGTTTGAAACATTATAGTGAATTATACAGGATGTCATGGACTTGTGGCCTCAAATTAAAAATTTATTTCTTGGGATGCCTGGGTGGCTCAGGGGTTGAGCGTCTACCTTTGGCTCAGGGCGTGACCCCGGGGTCCTGGAATCAAGTCCCGCATTGGGTTCCCCGCAGGGAGCCTGCTTCTCCCTTCTCCCTCTGCCTGTGTCTCTGCCTCTCTCTGGGTCTCTCATGAATAAATAAATAAAATCTTTAAAAAAGAAGAAGAAATTTATTTCTTATTGCATTAGAAGAAGGACAAAAGGAGTCAAAAAGAACAAACAGAGGTACCTGAGCATCTCAGTCAGTTAAGCATCTGCCTTCAGCTCAGGTCATGCTCTCAGGGTCCCGGGATGGAGCCTCTTATCAGGCTCCCTGCTCAGCAGGAGAGTCTGCTTCTCTCTCTGCCCCTCCCCTCCTCTTGTGCTCTCTCTCACTCTCTGTCTCTCAAATAAATAAATACAATCTTTAAAAAGGAAAGAAGAGAAAGGAAGAAAGAAAAGAAAGAAAGAAAGAAAGAAAGAAAGAAAGAAAGAAAGAAAGGAAGGAAGGAAGGAAGGAAGGAAGGAAGGAAGGAAGGAAGGAAGGAAGAAAGAAAGAAAGAAAGAAAGAAAGAAAGAAAGAAAGAAAGAAAGAAAGAAAAGGAAACTTAGAGTGAAGGAATGGAAGGAGGAAGAGAAGAAACAGGGGAAGAGAAATAAAAAATTAAAAGTCACAGACTACAAATAAAATATAACTAAAATAAGAGCTCATGAATTATTAAGCAGGAACTAAAATAATCATATGATTTACTTTATGAATTAAATCAATTTTTTAAATGGACTTTAGCTACCATATAGGTTGTTGGAATTATCGATGGACTTTCATTCACTTATTCTTGCAGCGTCACGATCACTACTACGTGGATTACTCCCAAATCACTGACGCTTGACCATTCCTCCAAATATCAGGTTTCCAACCCTCAGATGCCTTCACCAGAAAATCCTACCGGTGCCTTTTAAACTTAACGTGCTAAAGCTGACGTGGTATCATCTGCTGCACCAACCTGCACTGACCCTTTCTTTGTGGTGGCATCATCCTTACTCCAGGGAAACAGGGCTGGAGAATCAGGGTCATCTTCATCTCTCTCCTCTGCCTTCATATTCCCTTAGCCATGAAGCAGGAAGCTTCCCTCTCTACAAAGCTTCCCTTGCTGCCCCCACCACTCCACCCCCACCGCTGCCATGAGCATATTACTCCTGCCCTCATCCTTTTGGATCTGGACGTGACCAGGCTTGAGAAATGCTCCAGCCTCCCAACGTTGACACCCCGTTCCTTGCCATGCTTCAGGGTCAATGCCTGATGTTGTTCCCTGCACGTGCTCCGTACATTCAGGTGTCAATCAATGCTTTTGCTTTCATTATTCCTCTGCCTTCCTGAACCAAAATTCTACTACTATCTGAAGCTCTTCCTTGTTCTAATAGTATAATCCATACCTTGTCTGCCTCCTTGAGCAGTTTGATCTATGTTTCTCTGAAAGCATTTTTCCCACTCTGCTTTAGATTAAACTTGCTTATTAACATTATTCTCCTTGCCAATAAATCCTAAGTAATTTAAGGGAAGTGATGGTGTTTTTTTATGTCTTGGAAAGTACTTGACTCATAGGGAGCATTCAAAAAACATTGATTAGTTACACTTTTAACACCCAAGTAGTTTAAAGGCAATAGGAAATACAGTTTCCAATAGAAAAGTAGATTTTATTTGGCAAACATAAAACATTCAAATGATTATAAAAAAAAGAATTATTTGCACTGACATTTAAGTCTTAAAAAATACAAGTATCATATCAAAGAATGACACTTATGCGCTTGTCTTAAATAGTCATAATGGCTGACACATGAAATGATTATGTGCTGTGCACATGAATTAAATTATTTGATCTTTAAAACCAGCCCATTCAACAGATGAGGAAACTAAGATGTGAGAAACTAATAATTTTCCCAATGTCTTACAAATAGTAAGGAACAACACAAGGATCCAAGGGAAAAGAGAATAATATAGATGCAGAAAAATCACATCATATTTTATCGATTTTTTTCACTGAATTTTCTTTTTTTTAATTATTTATTTATTTATTTTAGAAAAAGAGAGAGGGACATAGCGAGTGGTGGGAGAGGAGCTGAGGTAGAGGGACAAGCAGACTACACTGAGTACAGAGCCTAACTGGAGCTTGATCCCACAACCTTAAGATCACGACCTGAGCTAAAATCAAGAGTCAGATGCTTAACTGGCTGACCTACCCAGGCACCTCTTTTCACTGAATTTCTTAAAGTAATTGGTGTTACTGTGGTTAAAAAAACTTACCATTGGTTTCCATTGCCAATTGTTCAAGACTCTTGCTGTTTTAAAAATTAAAAAATTTCTAAATCATGTGCTACACTAAATGTATATTTAAGAAATACTACTGTACAGTCCATTTCAAAGTAAAAGTAAGTTTGAAATTATATAAGACATTATGATAATACAATTGCTTGAGGAAATGTTTGATTCTGAATATAATTTTCTACTCTTAGATGAATTTCTTGAGGTCAAAATATTCTATTTTGGGGGCATTTATTTGCATTTCTACCACTGTTTCTTCAGAGTCAAGTGCTATTGCTCAGTTTAAATGACCCCAAGCATTAAAGTAAAATGAGAATAATGTGAAATGATTCTTTATCTCATAAAAGCAATACTCACCACCAACCCACATATAATTTTACATAAGCTCCATATTTGACTCAAGGCAAACATCTGTAGTAGAACATTAGGCATGGCATTTTTCAAAGAAGGCTCCGGGAGCTTCAACTCTTGTATTAGGCACTCACGGAAGCAGGAGTTGTGCCCTGGGTTGTCAGCCAAGGGAACTGGAATGAAGAGATAGAGGTTTAATGCGGTCCGGAAATACCATGGCTTCGTCATAACTTAATATTTAAGCCCCAGGAGAGAAGTGCGGAGATAGAACTACACACACTCGTGTGAGATTGTGATCCTTGACCTGATTCTCATCAAGTGTGAAACCTCATCAGCCTGTCATCATCCAGCAACATGCAGTTAAACAAGGCAACCGGAGAGGATCAGAGCATCACCAAGTCCAGATCCTCCTTCATTCTCAGCTTTTCCCTTTTAACAAATTCCAGTCTTTTTTCTTCATTGCTCATGATTCCACCAACAAAAATAGTTCCTTACAGAGGGCATGTGATGCAGTGAGCACTGGGTGTTACGTAAGACTAATGTCACTGACCTCTACCTCTGAAGCCAACAATACGTTATATGTTAATTAACTGAATTTAAAGAGAATTAAAAAAAAAATAGTTCCTTATATGAAAGGAGATATTTTTTTCTAGAATGGAAGAGGCTGAATTTTCCTAAAATATAACAACTAGGAGTGTATACCTAGGCTTCACTTTCACTTCTTATTGCACATCTTAGTAATAGAATCACGTAGCAACAAACATTAAGTGTTCCCCTTGCGTGTAGCACTGCCTCTTGTAGTAGGAGTCCAAGAACTGGTCCACCAGGATATTCTTTATATTTGTACTGTGTTTTATCAGTTACCCAATTCTTTCACACATATGTAGCTTTAGCTTCATAACCACCCTATGAGAAATAAAGTAACATTATCATCACTCTATTTTAAAGAGATGCAGAAATTGAAGCTTAAGGTATTGTCTCCTTAGGTCTCATGGATGGGGAATGTGAAGACATAGGACTAGAACCCACAATTATAAGGCAAGATTCGAGGACGGTTATATAAGTCACACAAACAAGCAGAAACTAAAGAGAGAACAGGATGTGTTTATCAAAATAGCAGGTTTAAGTCAGGGAAAAATTAAGACATATATAGAGCTTAGAACCACGGCCTAGAATTTCCTTTGATGAGGAGGGGTCGAATGTCCTTTGTTGTGTTAATGAGGTGACTTTGGGAAAGCACCTAAGGATGATGGCCAGTTGCCAGTGGTGCCAACCATGTAATTAGAATGTTGGAACTTTCACTCCCACTTCTCAACTTCTGGAAAGAGGAGAGGGAGGCTGGGGATTGAATCAATCACCAATGGCCAATGAGTAAATCAATCATGCCTGTGTAATAAAGCTTCCATAAAAACCCAAAAAGATGGAGTCTAAAGAGCTTCTGGGTTGGTGAAGGTGTAGACATGTGGGGCAAGTGGTGCACTCGGGGAGGGTATGGAAGCTTGGGCTCTTTCCCACATGCCTTACACTGTGCATCTCTTCTATCTGGCTGCTCCCAAATTGTATGTTTTTCTAATAAACTGGTGATCTACTAAGTAAAATGTTTCTCTGAATTCTGTGGGCTGCTCTGGCAAATTAATTGAATCTGAGGAGGGGATTGTGAGAACCTCTGATTTATAGCCAGTGGGTCAGAAGCACAAGTGACAACCTGCATTTGTGACTGATGTCTAAGGGGTGGGACAGTCTTATAGGACTAAGCCTTCAGCCTGTGGAATCTGACGCTACCTCTGGACAGGTAGTATCATAATTGAGTTGAATTATAGAACATGCAACTGGTGTCAAAGCATTGCTTGAATATATCTGGAAGCCCCCAGTCCACACTTTGAAAATTGAGTACAGGAACTGAAAAGAGGTGTGCTAATGATACGCGAAGACAAAAGGTATTTGCGAGGACTGTACCAGGAAATGGGACACAAAGTCACTCCAAACTAGAAGATTACTGTGTGATCTGCTCTCACAGAAAAGTCAGGGTATTTGAGGACAGAATTTCCGAAATGGGAACCCAAAACTATTCGTTATGACTTAATGCTGCTGGAGATTAGTAAGGAATAAATGGTGAGTGGAGGAAAGTGTAGAGAGCCAGAAAGAATTGAACACGGTTTCTGGAGGTAATAATTGGGAGAAGGGGGCACCTGAGTGACCCAATTGGTTTAGCAATTGACTTGATCTCAGTTCAGGTCTTGATCTCAGGCTTCTGAGTTCAAGCCCTGAGTTGGGCTCCATGCTGGGTATGGAGCCTGCTTAAAAATTGGAGGTAGTAAATGGAGATGCAGAAAATTATAATAAATATGATTATAATTACATCAACGTCTACTATTTATTGAGTTTCTGCTAATGCCCTTAAAACCCTGAAACTTACCCCTTGCCACCCTTATTTTACATATGAGAGAATTAAAGTTCATAAGAGTTAGGTTACCCATATTGCCTGAGCTAGTAAAAAGCACAAAGTAGATTTGAACTCAAATTATTCTGAATCTTACCAAATATTTTAGCTGTGGGGTAAAAGGACCAATACAAAGCAAGCTATTATTTGTGGCCTAGAAACCAGGACCTCTAGAGGTTGCCTGAGTGTCAGAGCCAAGAATAGATGGAAGAAAAGGGATAGTAGCCAAGGTCAAATTAGGTTATCTAGAGGCAAGACAGAGTCCTGCAAGTAGAAAGTTTTCAGCTTCATCTCCTGCATCTTTCCTCATCTTAAGGCTTTATGATAAAACTTACTATCATATGAGCCCTAGTACTAGGAAAATGGTATTTGAATCCATAACTCAATATAATTGAACTCAATATAATATAAGATCCTGCTTCTCCAGGATCTGAGGTCAGAAAAGAAAAAAAGGTTAATCTAGAAATGAATGTGAATGTGCAATGATCTCTGGGAACAGAAAAGAGAATAAAAAAAAGTTGAGTATGGAAGGAGGTTCTTCTGCAGGGTATTATGGAGTGAAGTAAGTCAATCAGAGAAGGACAATCATCACATGGTCTCACTCATACGGGGAATATATAAGAAATAGTGAAAGGGGTTATAGGGAAAGGAGGGGAACTGAGTGGGGAAAATCAGAGAGGGAGATGAACCATCAGAGACTCCAAACTCTGGGAAACACACAAAGGGTTGCAGAAGGGGAGGTGGGCGGGAGGATGGGGGTGACTGGGTGACAGGGACTGAGGAGGGCATGGGATGTGGTGAGCACTGGGTATTAGACTATATGTTGGCAAATTGAATTTAAATTAAAAAAAGAAGAAGGCAGTTCCTGTCCATAGTAATGTATCTGAGCCAAATAAAGAAAATATAATGAGAATTTGGGTTAGTTAGACTAACTGTGTGAGTAGAGTCTTGCCCAGACTGGAGTCTGTAGAGTATGCATTGGATTCTGTTGATGTCTGCTCTTAAGTAAAGAGTCACTGAAGTCCAAATCCCTGTCCCAGGATTTGCAGGGCCATGACAAGTGTATCCATAGCAAAGGACTTGAAATGAAGAACAGGCAAGTCATAAGGAGCAGGATTGAGTGGAAGTACCCAGAAATATTTCCAGGGGCCATAGGATGCAACAGGAGCACTTTTGAGACACACGACTAGACAATGAGCAATTAATGTCATAAATCAGTCTGCTTAGCAACCTAAACTCTCTGGTTTTTAGTAATCTCAGTGCATACCTGAAGAGACCATGAGTGTGCCATTTAGTAGACACCATGTTACAAGAAGAGGAATGATCAGAGGAACACCAGCAGGAAAGACCTTGGTATCGAGGCTGTAATCTCCTATTGGGGTGCCCCATAGCTCTTTATGATCCTGCTATGGGGGGGTGAAGCCTTGAAAATTGAGCTGGGGATATACTTTCTTGACAGAAGCCCTGAGAGGGCCTAATTCCTCCCAAGAGTAATGGTTTTTGCACATTCGTGGGTAAGTCTGCGCACAGGAAGAATGAAGTGTTTTGTCAACTTCTTACTTCCCCATTCATGTCTCCTCTACACTTTGTGCCTCCTGTCCTCCCCAGAATGGTCCCTCTGGAGGCTGCATAGGACCAGAGGAAAGGGGAATTTCGAATTCCTCAAGTGATGTTTTTGATGTTATTATTTGTAATACGTCCTGCTGATTGAAAGATGCTAATATTAACAAAACCTTGTTATTCCTTTGCAGTTGATGGTAATTGGTAGTCACAGTGTCAGGATTTGCATGAATGGGCTGGACAATAAACAGCCGTATTTTGATTGAAGTAGTAATTACTGTTTCTTCATTAATTCATCAACCACATGCGTCTTTGAAGTGTCCCTTGTGATTCCATCTCATGTCACTCTCAGTGGGGAAGAAAATCTTGATTGATCTGATTCACTCTCTCACAGTTAATCAATAGAATCAACTTTAATGTAAGCTACTAACCTTTTTTTTTTAAGATTTTATTTGTTTATTCATGACAGAGAGAGAGAGAGATTGAGAGGCAGAGACACAGGCAGAGGGAGAAGCGGGCTCCATGCGGGGAGCCCGATGTGGGACTCCAGGACCACACCCTGGGCTGAAGGCGACGCTAAACCACTGGGCCACCGGGGGCTCCCCAGCTACTAACCTTTATACAAAGAAGTGTGGTAAGGAAAGAGAACTGGAACAAAAAGCAAGTTTTTTAGATGGGTATTGTTATTTTGAGGACATGTCATTCTCCCCATGGGTTGCCAAGTCCCAGTAGCCTTTCATCAAGGGGTTCTCTCAGGAGTGTTCAGAGCGATGTCTTAATCTTACAGAGTATTCTTAAATTTACTTATCTTATCCATGCCTATAAGGCCAAGCAAGTATATATGAATCGTGTGTAGCTGTATATGATTTTATACACAAATCTTCCTTGATTTATGATGGGGTTACAGTTAGACAAGCCTACATTAGCCTGTAGTTGGGCCAAACCATCTAACACAAAACCTATTGTATAACAGAGTGTGGAGTATTTCCTGTAATCTATTGGATACTCTATTAAAAGTGAAAACCAGAACAGTTGCGTGGGCACAGAATGCATAACTTATATAAGTGGATCACAGTTTACCCCCGTGGTCCTCATGGTCGTGTGGCTGACCAGCTGCTACTGCCCGGCATCATGAGAGAATATTCTACTGCGTGTTGCTAGCTAGGGAAAAGATCAAAATTCAAAACCTGAAGTATGGCTTCTACTGAATGCATATTACTTTTGCGCCATCATAAAGTCAAAAAATCATGGAGACATTGTAAGTTAGGAACCATCTGTATATGTAGATGTTCACATCAAGATGAATATATTATATCCACATGTATCAGGAGAATTATTTAAACCTTAGAATACTTCCAGGTTTTCTAAAGGGAACAGGATCCAAGAACAAACCTTCATCAAGTTTGGTAATGAAAGTAAAATTTAAAGACACTGAAAGAAAGCCAAATTTCACTTCATAAGTAGAGTCAGATATGCCAAGAGAGGAGGTGTGGAGGGAGGCTCACAAAAGGAAGAAGATGTAGCTGACGTGACTAGACAAACGAACAGAAGAGGGTTACAGTGACTGACGTTGGGGCAGAACTCTGGGAAAAGACCATTCTCAAAACTGCCCCTGACAGGTCTCCTATCAACACCCCAAGATGCTTATCAAAATATACCTGCAACATCACAGAACTGTCCCTGTGAAGAACTCTGACAAGGTTTTAAGACAGATACACAAGAAAAACTACCAGAGGTATAAATGCACTTTCATTAAACGGAAAATGGGAATGTGCTGTTGTGATTGTTAATTTATGTGTCTCCTTGACTAGGCTAAAGGATGGCCGAATAGTTGAGAAACAGTATTTTTGGGTGTGTCTGAGAGGGTGTTTCCAAAGAAATTAGCACTAGAATCCAAAGACTGAGTAAAGAAGATCACTCTCACCAATGTAGGTGAACATCATCCAGTCCCTCCTGAGGTGGCCCTGGACCCAGTCTCCCCTGAGGTGGCCCTGGACCCAGTGGCTCCTGAGGTGGCCCTGCATAATAATTGCTAACATGTATTGAGTGCCTACTGTGTCATGCATCTGGAAGGACTTCTCTTCCTTTATTATAAGGGACTACATCTTCCATGTATATTTATAATTCATTGCCATGATCCATGTGAGTTAGGACAGCATGGCCTAAACACAAACTCTAATCGTGAGTGGCTTATTTTGAAAACATTAAGCAATCCAGTATGTGATACGCAACTATGCTAATTATAATCCCGTCTCTAACACTTTGAAATGCTCAGGTAACTTTCACATTCTTAGTGCAAAAGGACTCACTCTTTTCTACGATCTAGTTCCCTAGATCATTTCTTTCCCCTTGACCAGGGTCTCTCTCATGCCACACTCCCAGCGAGAATGCAGTTAGTCTTCCTCAATGACAGCTTCACTCAAGAGAATTGCACTCCTCTTATTTCGGAGGGCAGGAGGGGGCGACAAGATAACTGGCTGTACCTGCTTGTTCTTTCCCAGAGGGAGGGAGAGGGAATGCTCTGAACTAGTAGTTTGTCTCCAAAATACACACCACACCACCACCACCACCACCACCACGTTGGCCCAGCTGTCATATATACCAAAGGAGAAAGCTCTTATCAGGCCTTTTCAAGACCCTAAAATTTAATGACCATGTCAGTGTGCCTTTGTTTTAAGCAAAAGGTAATGCATCAAGTATGCACTGATTCAAAATTAAATTAGATACTATTTCTCACTTTATACAGGGGTACTTCACATGTTTCTTTAAGTAAGTAGCTATTCTGGTACAATTATAATATAATTCTAAATATAGAATAA
The DNA here is from genome assembly GCF_053574225.1 of Canis aureus. Classification (NCBI taxonomy): domain Eukaryota; kingdom Metazoa; phylum Chordata; class Mammalia; order Carnivora; family Canidae; genus Canis; species Canis aureus. The sequence continues at coordinate 1,282,380 of NC_135628.1, read as the reverse complement.
ATATATCCATGATTTAAAAAAAAACACTGGTATTAACATAACAAAGTTGAACTGCAACTCCAAGAGATTAATTTATAAAATACATGTATCATACAATCACATCATATACTTGAACCTATAAGTGGGGACCTAAAGAATTCTATAGTTAATAATCTGGGTGAGGGGATGGGAAAAACAAAGAGAATTAAGAGATACAAACTTCCAGTGATAAAATAAATTAAGTTCACAGAGATGAAAAGTGCAGTATAGGGAATATAGTCAATAATACTGTAATAATGTTGTATGGTGACAGATGGCGACTACACTTATGGTGAGCCCTGAGTAATGTACAGAACTGTCAAATCAATATGTGGTACACATATTGATTGATAATAGAATATTGTATTCTAATTATACTTCAATTAAAAAAGGGATCATCTTCCCTTCAGAATTTAAAATTTTCCAAATATTGACATTTCACCATGTATTTGAATATAAGACTCCTGATACCAATAGTTATAATTTATATATAGAGTCGTATCATAGTGGCACAGTTACATTTGAGCATTAAAAAAAATTATTATTATTGCAGGTCCAAGTGTATCACCAAGCTCATCAAGTAGGGGACCTCAGGCAGCTACGCACAACCTGTGTTTTCCCCTGTTTGAAGCGCAGAGCCAGGATCCTTGATGGAATATTGAATTGGAAAAGCAGAAGCCTCCACTTTGGTGTTAACTCTAAAGCATTATTTTAATGAACTAATGGACTTCCCAAACATTAGATCAAAATCTATTAAAAGAAAAACACACACACAAAAAAAAAAAAAAAGAAAAGAAAAACAAATACTCACTTTTACCACATATCAGAATTTTTCAAGTTAATATGTTCTTTTCATCCCCACAAAAAAAGACTGGAAATAGTTTTGAGGAAACATTTTTTTTTAATGCAAAATTTTTCTGAAAGACAATTTTTAGCTAGAATTACTGATCTATAAAAGCTATCTACAATGTCATTTCCTTCCTCAAGTAGGGGAAAAAATGCTCCTTCTGACAGTTTCATTAAGTACTTTATTAATCTCAGTTACAAAAGTGATTTAATTCTTACTGGCACTGACATTTTACTCCTTCCAAATCATTGAGGACAGGACTAGCTCTTCTTTATCCCATTCTCTCCCCAACAGTAGCACTGAATTTAGCATATTTTTTCACTTGTATTGAATTAACGAATTTGGGAGCATTAAATATATTGTTTATAAGTTAATATGTCATAAAAATATGTTAACTGAACCAAAGAAGTAGAAATAAGACCTCAGAGAATTAAATTACTAAAGGCCAACAGCCAGTTAATGGCAGAAACAGATCTAAATCTCAAGCCTTCTGACGTGCAGTACAATATTCTTTCCTTAACCAAAGTTTCTTGAATATTTATTCAAATGCTAATTATAAACTTACCATTTGAGGGGCATCTGGGTGGCTCAGCGGTGGAGTATCTGCCTTTGGCTCAGGGTGTGACCCCAGGGTCAAGGATCCAGTTCCACATCGGGCTCCCCGCAGGGAGCCTGTTCCTCCCTCTGCCTGTGTCTTTGCCTCTCTCTTTCTCTCTCTCTCTCTGTGTCTCTCATGAATAAATAAATAAAATCTTAAAAAAAAATTACCACTTTAAATTTACTTTAAAAAATGTTAAGTTACGGGGACTTAATATAATTGCTATATTTTCACTTATTAAAAATAGTCTATATTGGATTGTGTTGATACTTTTTCTTTACTTCTTTTGCTCTCGTATATAAAAATAAGTTCCCAGTAATTTTAATTTTTAAAAACATATTCTGCTACTAAATTTCATCACAAGAGAGTATATACCAGATATCTATAATGATGTGATGTTTTACAGTAAGGGATCAAATGAAGGACACTAAGAAGAGCTAGCTGCCCCTCCTCCGCTCCGGGCTTCCTCATACGGTCTGCTCAGCCTATACCAAGAGGAATCTTTCCATGGCTACAAGTCGTTGGTTCTGTATCCGATTAAGAATTAAATTAAGTTGACTTATAGAGCACTTTATGGCTTAGACAGAATTTAGTGCCGGCATCATGGAGACGTTGCATGAATATTTATTGAATATAATCTGTGTGGGAGATTCCTTTATCCCCCTGAATCTTCATGCGAGTTTCGTGAAGTTGGCATGTATGTGCTCACTTTACAAATGAGCTTATATATGTTATATGTTATATGTAATATATGTTAGAGCTGGGATTTTAATCCAAGTTATCCAATTCAAGGGGCTGCTGGGTGGTTCAAAGGTTTAGTGTCCAACTCTTGGTTTTGGCTCAGGTCATGATCTCAGGGTCATGAGATCGAGCCCCATGTCGGGCTCCATGCTAAGTGCGGAATCTGCAGGAGTTTCTTTACCCCTCCCTCTCCTTTCCCCCTTTGCCTCCTCCCCCTGCTTGCACTCTCTCTCTCTAAAGTAGATAAATAACTAAAATATTCAGGTTATCCTATTCAAGTTCTCCTTCTCTCTAGTAATATTCAGATATGCAAATTTCCTAAGATGATGTGGGTAAATCGTATTTTTGCCTTAAAATACTTAGAGTACAGAGTTGTTGAAATTCTGTTTATTATTGCTTCAGTCAGAGCCATGATGGAACACACATGGCACACTCTAATAAGTTAGTCAGGGTTTAATAGAAGGACAACGTACAAGGGTGTGACAGGATGAAGAGAAGCCAACAGGTGACGATGAAGGACCTGGAAAGCTAGCCACAGTGAGTGGCGAGCTATTGCCATCTCTTGCCCGAAGGGCAAAGGGAATAGGTGGTGATTCCATTCCGTCAGCTACCATAAGCCAAGTGAAAAGAAAAAAGTGGAGACTGCATCAGGTTTGGGGAATCTGCCTTCAGGGCCTACTTGGTTAAGAAAAAAGTTCTAGAAAAAGTTCTACCTGGGTAGAACTCTTAAAAAACTCATATTTGCATTTCAGGTAAGAGAGCCAGTCTTGGAATGGAGGCGTAAATATTTGGCCTTTCTCATATTTCCCTTCCCAGTTTCCAGTGTAAGAGGAGTAAAGTAAACCCAGAGAGGGATGGGAAGAATTAGGAAGGGAGAAGAAATAAAAGAACAGGACTTACACACCCTCCGCAGTGCAGTTTCCTTAGACTTCTAACCGCAAGACATACAGAAAGGAACTGTGTTAATTTGCCATGAAGTTGAACTTATGTCATTCCAGAATACAAAAGATTTTTTATATCTTGGAATGGATGAAAAGTTACGGAAATCTAAGTTAATTTTAAGAGGACTAGAAAGAGTGATTTGACAGGGCATGGTTGAAAATAGCCTTTGTAGAAAAAATAAAATCATTTTATGCTTATATTTCACTAGGTTGAAATATTTAATAAACCAGTTACCTACATAAACACTGAACACCATCAAATATATATTTGACAATAGTACCATGAAGAGTTAACCGCAAATAACTTTCAGCCTTGTTAGACTTACATTACCAATAAGCCTGGGTAAGAAAATTGGCCATAAATCTTCAGTGTAGTACTCATGTTTTGCTAAGTATTACAAAAATGTATTTAAACATAATTTACTGTTTGTCATCAAATGCATATAGATGCCTATTAAAAAAAAAAAAAAGCCAACCTGAAGTTTATTTCTGGTTTACCTCCTCTGTGAATGTCAAAGTCACAGAGCCAAGAGTGTAAGTGTCAACTTCAACTTTTGACTGGTTTTCACATCCCTCTCCTATGTATTTTGAGTGAGCGTAAAAATGAGCTATTTTTATGTTTTCCACAAGATTAAATTCTTTATTCTTTTTCACTTCCAGCCCTTTGAAAACTAAGCAAGGCAACAGAAACATATCCACCAGCCTCTGTATCAAGTCACTAAGAAGAGTCCAACTCTTTCACAATGACTCAGCCCCCTAAAGGTAAGAGTATAGTTAATTCTTCCAGCTGGAAGTTGGGTTGAATGGCTTATCTCCAGCATCCAAAGATCATAATCATCTGATTTATTTTGAAATACAGTTTTCAGCAGCAGTGTTCTAAGAACCAAGTCTGTTCATCACTCTATAATCCCCCACATTGTCTACGGCCATACCACGCTGAACGTGCCTGAGCTCGTCTATAATCCCCCATATTAAGATTTGTATTAATCTCTTTGAAAGCATGAATAATACAATGTCCATTCTCCTATTTTTCAGTGAAATATCAAAAAGCTTATTTAAAAAAAAAAAAGAAAAAACAATTTCTTCCCCCTCCTCTGCCTCCAGATGAATGGATTTTCCCCTGAGCTTTCACATTTCCAACTTTGCTTTTGGTTTCCTTGACTATAGTTGACCCACTTGGTCCCTATTTCCCTGAAATCTTCCTTCGCCTTTGAAAATGTGATACTCCTATTTCCCCAGCTACAGTTTCATCTCTCCCATCTCCTCCTCTCTTCTTGACCCATCCCGCAAGGCCAGTCAAAGCTTAGTTTAATATTTTGTTCTTCTCTTTCTGTAGATTCTCTATCTTACCAATTCTAGCAGTTTTCCACTATCACACTTATGTTGGTGATTCCCAAAATGTACAACTTATGTCTTCGCATTTCGTCCTTTCCCATCTTCTGTGTCAGAGAGCATGTCTTAGGGAACCTGTGACATCTGAAATGTCAGTAAGCATGAAATCCAGCCGAATGCCCCTACCCATTTACTTGCACCCTCATCTGCCCCCAATCAATCAAATGTTGTCCTGGCCCCACCCTTTCTGCATTTGTATCTTCCTTTTCCTTTCCCCAGAGCAGACCTTCATCTCATCACTGGAATTGCTGTGAGGTCCCCAATTATGTGCTAAGTCTCTGCTCCTGAGCTTGCCATTCGGTGCTGCACACAGCTGCCAGCATTATCTCTTTTATCACTTCTTTTTTTTTTTTTTCTTTTATCACTTCTGTTATCGTGCCAGTCTCTTAGACTCTCTTCCTCTTACCTATGAGATCTCATTTAAATTCTTGAGTATGGCCTCTAAGGCCCTGCATCAATGGAGTCCACAATCCCCATGTTTTCTAGACAAATACCTCATTACTCTTCGACATACTATTGCTTTAGCTTCATCAAGTAAATACTCACTTCCCACATATATCTTAATCATCCCCCTTGTATTTTTCTCACAACCTCAAATTCCCTCCTTTGTCCTTTTTACTGGCCCATGCTTATTACTAGCCATACTTACTATCTTTGGCCATATAATTACCATAGCATTGTCATTCCTGAGACTATAACATTTCCTCTACTTCTCATCTAGCCTATTTTTATTTTCCCTGAGGGTCTCATGTCTAGCAGTCTACATGTTGCTGACAATCCCATATCATTATTCAAATAAATTGTCAACCTAAATGTAAACAAACTATGCGTAATTTCAGATGAATTGACTAATGCTTAAAATGCTTCCTTTATTCGTGAGATCAACAAACATTTATTTAGTATCTGCTATATGGCAGTGACTATGCCAGCAGCTAGGAATAAAAAGATATATTTTTAAAAACCCTCCTCCTATAAAAATATGCTCAATGATTTGAAAAGCTCCTCTTAAAAGTTATTTTCCCATTCACCAGCAAGCACTAGTCATTTTTGAAGTTTAGTTATCATTGGGTCATTTAAATATGTGCCTTTTATTTCTAGAAGGCATTATTTATGAGTTAAAATAATTCCTTAATTCAACAAATATTCATTGAGTACTTACTAGGTGTGGAATGCATGAATGAGTGAGCTCCTTAAGGAAGGGAGTTTTTTGTTTGTTATTTTATTGTATCCTCTGTCAGAGGAAATATATTTTAAGCTTTCAAAAAAATGTTGACAAAATATATGAGGACATGGAATTCTTGCTTTTAGGAACATTAAAAATTACTCTCCATAGTTAATAATATTGTGCTAAATGAAAATTCCAACACCATCCTTACAATAATATCAATGATCTGAATAACAAATGTCTGTCTATCTTCAAAGGCAAACCAAAGCCTTATCCACTCTCCATTTCCATATTATAAAATTCTCTAGAAACCGATAAGAGTAAAAAAAAAAAAAAAAGAAAAAGAAACCGATAAGAGTAATTTTAACTTCTGAAACAAAAAGATATTTTAAACTGAAAGCAAGAATGCCATATTTATTTTTTACAGTTGAACTGTTTACATAATTAAACTAATTAAGATTCCAACTAATTTTCATGGAAGGAAATCCTTCGGGTACTACAAGTGTTCTTAAAGTAAAATTATCACAATTCCTCTGTGATTTTGTTACATTTTAATTACCCTCTTAAGTTTCTAGACTCTCTTCTTTATAGTTTCTTGGTACAGATCTGTTGGTTGCCCTTATGTCCCTCCCTTTATCAGTTTTACCATGCAGTTCTCTAACAGCAATAAACCTATGGGCTCCACATTGACCCCAAAGCTTCAGCCAAACATGCAAGTGTCAATGACCTGGACGTGTGCAGCTGCCTGTGAGTGCAGTTTCTCATTTCTCTTACATAATATATATGATGAACAGGTTTTTTCACCCCTTAACAGTTTTGTGTTAGGAAAGCGAGTAACAGTATTTGTACAATCAGCGCTGTTAGAAGGCAGTCTCAGGACGGAAAACCTCTGCTCGGCTCCTGACCTTGTCTCTGAGATGGGTCTTTCTAAGGCAATCATTCTGACACAAATAGCAAACACTATCGTTGTTCTGACCATCTGTTTGCAGGATATGTATTTCTAAGGTGTCAAGAGAGTCCAGCTGCCTATTTGAAATTGTGAACAAACTACAAAATAAGGGCCAATCCAGATTTTGTTTGGTCTGAAGCTTGTACGATACTGGGAGACCCTCCACAGAAAAGTACAGAAATGCAGGGCCGCCCGGGTGGCTCAGTGGGTTAGGCAGCTGACTCTTGGTTTCAACTGAGGTTATGATCTTGGGGTCATGAACTTGGGGTCATGAAATGGAGCCACATGTTGGGCTTCATGTAGCCCCATGTTGGGCTCCACGCGAAGTGTGGGGTCTGCTTGAGATTCTTTCTCCCTTTCTCTCTGCCCCTCCTGCTCCTATTCTCTCTCTAAAACAAATAAATCAATCTTTTAAAAAAAATGCTGAATACAAAGACAGTATGAAGTACAAAAGTGGACATTTGGCTCTGTCTTCTCCGCAATGGGAACAGTTCTCCTGCCATTCTCATCCCCTGAAAATGTGCACCTGTGCAAAGCTCGTCTCCACCCCCTTCTTGGTCAGGATCCCCTCCCAGCTGCCCAGGTCATCGTCTGCAGTGGTGCTAAAACCACCGGAGACACTGACGGATCAGAGCCTCAGCAGCTTGGCAGCCCCACACCCCCGACCTCACTCCTAGCCGCAGCTTCTGAACCAGCACCACTTCTAGGGACATTGACCCAGCAGCCACGTTCACTGGGGCTGGGGCTGCCACTGTGGGGTGGCTGGCTCTGGGGCTGGAACTGGGACTGCATCTAGGAGCCTGATAGCCTGATTGTTGGGTATTCCAGGAACCCTCTCTGAAGCAATAGCTCTTCTCCTACTCCATTCTAGGCCTTGCCCTCCCAGAGGCTATGGGACCCTTTGCTTGATGGTGGCCTTTCTCATCCTCTTCACCAAGTGATGGAGCCCTCTCCACCTCCCACAGGTCTTTCTTTCCTTCTCATCTGCCCCATATGTTCCTTTAGCTATACCTCCCCAGGCAGTCTGTGGAGTGTGGTTGGCTCAGGGTTTGACTGAGGGAAGACAAAGAAATATTGTATTAATAAGGAAAAAAAGGTGGACACTTACGTAGAATAAGAAAATAAATGACCAAAAATTAATGTAGATCCGAGTCCTTTTCTTTGGCGATCTCTTGGGCCATTTGCCAGAGATACCAAAAGAGAAATGCTCCTTGTTGGCAACCTGGCTTCTTCCCTTGACCTGAAACTCACAATAACGCTCAGAAACACTCAGGCCCCTGGACGAGGCTCGCTGAAGCTTTAACTCGTAAGCTGCATATGGGAAATTTACTTCTGCACAATTGAAACAAACAAATGAACAAACAGAACCTTAATACTCTTTCAGATGGTTTTTTCTATTTTCTATCTTAGCTTTGGCCTTCTACTAAGCTTCTGGCCTTTTCTGAGTTTCCTTTAATGGGACCATCATTTTTATTAAACAAGCCAATTTTTATGCTGCAGAACACGGTATCCAGGGACGATTCATGTCCCTACAAGGCTGTCACCATTCCCTCTTCTCCCCGACTGTGCAGAGGAGGTCGGCATGACAACGATGCAGCCTTTGGTGTTGCTCCCCCAGATTCAGTCTGCATGTTCCAGACTAACATCCAAGCATTTCAACTTTTTTTTTTTTTTTGCCTTGTTTGTTTTCTTGAACTTCTCATTGTCCACCATCAGCATGGTATTCAGGGCCACATAGCCTCAGGACTAGGCGAGCGGAGGATACTAAGTTCTTAGGTTTTCCAGCTTCCAGGAGCACCTGTAGTACAGCAGCTGAGCCAAGACATTTGCTGAAGCCAAAGGGAAATATCTTTCCTAAAGATATTTCAGATACTAAAGCAAAACTTGCCCGCATACTCTAGAGGATCACGGTGCCTTTTATAAAATACTCCAGTTTCACAAAAAATTCTATATTGCCTTTCTCTTACATCTATACGTTTACAAAATGGTTTATACTAAAAGTATATTTTCTGGCTTTAACTAGCATACTTAAGCACACTATTCACGGGGAGATCTTGAGTCCTCAGGGAGCTACAAATAGTAACACTAGGCTGTCATTGGGGATTATCTCATAAGGATAATGAAAATAAATTTTGCTTTGATATTTCAGATCAGGCTTTTAGGAACACTAGCTGGGGCAGAGCCTCAGACTGGAATTTGGCCCCATGGGTCTATTTCTAGTTTCTGAATAAAAGTGTCTTTGGCAGTTCACGTTAGACAATTCTATTGAAGCTCATTAAGAAACTACTGGACATTTTTCTTATGGTTTATGTAAAGATTGTTGAGCTGCTTTTTATTTTTAAGAAAAAAAATTGGTTTGCCTCAATTTTAACAATTCTAAAGAAAATTCAAAATAATACCAAGCTGTCTCTCTTGGAGGCCAAGCTGTAGAGCCTCCAGCACTGTTACGGAAACTGGGTAGAAGAAAATTTTCTCTTATATAACTATATTGCTAATCATTTAGCAGCTAAATTTGCTGGAAAAACTAGCCTCCCAAGAGAATAATGCTCACCTTGCCAGGTACTTTCCAGTATGTTTTAGAGTCGACCAATCCCTTATCAGTGTCTTTTAATAGTCGAAATTTATCCATAACTGAAAATGTGCTTGCTATTTCTATTTTCTTTGTACCACTTTTTACATAAGTTCCCTAAATATAAAACTGTGTCATTCCCACTAGGATATATAGGATACAAATAGCTAATACCTTGTAAACAAATATTGCTATCAGATAACCTAGAACATTTTTTCCAAGGTGAGCATTTTGAGATTCTACTTTATTAATATACAGATATGGAAAGCACATTAATAAATCTGCCCTTTGAGAAAATATCCCAGTGGTTTTCCTTTTGGGAATGAAGCCTTAGATCAGTGATCTTCCAGGTATGACCCAAGGACTGATATGAAGGGCCTCCTCACTATTTAGAAACTTAATAAGTGAGCTATTAAAGTTTATTAATACGTTCCATTCACAAACCATTACTTTCTTAGAAAATTTTTCTAAAGGCTACAATGCAGCATTCTGTTAAGAAGCCTGGCTGCTGTGCTATGCTTGACAATGTTGTAAAGTCCTACTGGGCACATCCCCTCATATTGTTAAGCTTCCTAAATTGCTCCAGCAGAATTTCACACTATTATTAGTGTATCGTCAATGTAGCTTTTAGTTAATCACAGCATTCACTTGTTGCTATTCTTTCTTTGTTTTTAATACCCATATCATTATTCATTTTACTTTATTATCAATTTTTTTGATTTTCTCTCCTTTAGTTAGTACCGATGCAGATTTTCATAAGCATATGAAAAGGGTCTCAACTTCAATAGTCATCAGAGAAGTGCGAATTAAAAAAAAAAAATCGGAGGGGCACCTGGGTGGTCAGTCAGTTAAACGTCTGCCCTCTGCTCCAGTCATGATCCTGGGGTCCTGGGATGGAGTCCCACATCGGGCTCCCTGCTCCGCAGGGAAGTCTACCTCTCCTTCTCCATCTACCTCTCTCCCTGCTCATGCTCTCTCTCTCAAATAAATAAATTAATTTTAAAAAACAAAAAAATAAACAACAGATAACAGATATCATCAAGCCTACTAGTATGGCTAAAAATAGAAAGAATATCTATATTTATATCTATGTAATCTTGTGTGGATGCCATAAAGCTGAGCGTGTTCTTACCATCATTAGGGAGAGGACAATCCTGAGAGAGTTTTAATAGTATATCAGAAAGGAGAACAGAAAAATCAGGGTGTTTGTGAGGATCAGGAGCTTGGCTTAAGGTGGATATTCAAGGCAAGCGCTTGATTAGGATTGGTGCGGATCATTAGAATTTAGTACTGGTGGATGCAGCAGGATTTTGAGAATTTTGAAGCAAGGAGTTTAGGGAATTACACAGTTGTTTGGTGCTATCTATTAAGCAGTTAAACAATTTGATGTTTATTTAAATTTTTTTTTCAAAAGCTCCCTGAACAAACTATAAAATTATCTGCATCTAAAAAATAAATAAATAAGATAAAATAAAATAATAAAATAAATAAAATTATGTGTCTTTTATTTTCCTAGACAATGGAATAATAAATTCATGTTGATGAAGAACAATAAAGTCAAGTTGAGGAAGACGGGCAAAGTCATGTATATGTAGATTATATTTAATATGCATATACATGGTTTCAGTTCTCACCGTCCCACTGTGATCGTTCTTCAGCCTGGACTATGAGAGGGTTCAATAACATCTCGGGATATGTTCAGTCCAAATTCTCATCAATATTTGAGTTACCATGATACTCCAAGGTATCCAGTATCATGTTTCCAAGGATGGTTGTTTCAACCTGCACAGGTGTCAGTTTTCTTTTTATTGGAAGATCGATTGTTGGGTTATTCGATGACACAGTGGCTGCTCAGTAATATTCAAACATCTAGTGATCACACATCTGAACATTACAACCACACAAGTGCCAAGGGAATAATTATGATTAGAGTTTATAATTCACTTGTTAGCCAGGAGACAAGATGCCCAAATCAGACAGAGGATAGATCTCATCTCTCAACCAAAAAACCCACATAACAGATAGAGGTTTGTTAGCTAAATTGACAATTCTGTGGTTTATTCCTTCCCAAATCTTTTTAATGATATTAAAGATACCAAAGAGGCCTTTAAGAATATAAATACAACATACTTCCCCTAAAACATCACATATTCCCTCTCAAGAAGCCAGTATTCTATATGTAGAGGCTCTATTCTGAACCAGCATCTGTCCAATTTAACTAACATCCTAAGTGGCACTTCTCTTGGTGGCATTCTCCAGTTTAGCTGGTTTGTAAACCATGGCATGTTGGAATCTTCCTATTCTTAGGCCCATTTTAAAGCACGTGGTGAAATTTTTCATGGTGAAAGGGAAAACTGATGGGCCAAACGGTCCCTGAGTGATGCAGAGGCTACCCTAAAGCAAGGAGCTGGATTACCAATATAACAAGTTTCTGTCCAGTGGCAGTTAGAAATGAGTAGTCCTTTGTACACAAATCCAGCCAGTCATTGAGAGCCAATCAATGATCTGTTTTTAGAACGACCCCAATGGATTGTCAGTGTTGTAAAATTTGGCACTACTTGTCAAGCATAGTTGAGTACTAAGCAATGAGTTCGTGGCATTGAGATCCTTAAGTAGACCTAAAGCAAAAGAAAAATAGTATGTCTTTCTTTGAAAGTTTTTTGAAAGTTAGTTGGCCTTCCCATGTATACCATTTGTACTCTAGCCTGTGTCTCAGTTCTATTTTTATGTAAGTTCAATTTCAAAACTGAGGCTCAACAAAAGATCACTGAATGTTTCAGTGGAGGCAGGAACTTTCTTTTCTAAGTACAATGTGATGTGGAGTTTCAGATTTCTCACTGTCTGATCTGTTGTGGGGTTTTCTATCCACAATGTTAGCTAACAGTCAAGTACAGTGACCCCGGAAACCAATGGATCTATTACAGGGAACTGGTACCAAAGGGAGCTGTGTGGCTCCAAATGGAAAAGTGTGTTTTCTTTGCTTTAGTCATATGCATAAGTTTATTAGCAAAGTATAACCATGCGTGGGACTCATACAATGGAGTGACAAGGTGGCAGGCATTAAAATTAGGAATAAAAAATAAAAAAAATAAAAAATAAACTAAAATTAGGAATAAGGTTCTTATAATAACTTAAAGCTAGCCTTATATAAGCAACAAGGGAAATAAAATGTCCAGAAAAATAAAGAACAAAATAATGCACATTAAAGCATTATAATCTATTTATTCTGTGACTCTTGGGCAAAAGCTGCCTATGTATCATTTAGTCATTTACTTGGCCCAAAGATCTTGAGTTGAAATTATCTCCTTCTGATGATTGTCTGCCTCTGGAGATATCAAAAAATCTTCATCTTGAGATCTCTGCTAAGGGCCATTTCTAGTGATTTAGAGATAGCTTGCACCTCTTTATTTGAGAGACATGAATCCAAGGATCAATCACTTAGAAGTTTATTGTTTTTCTAGTTGTGAACAGTACCTAATGGGCTCTTTCTAAAAGAACTGGTCTCAGGTTTTTATATCCTTCAATGATTGTATAGAAGGAATGTAAGAAAGGCTGCTCAAACCTCTTGATAAAAACACTGCATGTATTTGCTGAATCCCCTGCAATATCGAACAATGTCTATTTTTAGTAAATGGAGCCCAGAATTGCAAGTGATTTTTCTAGATGTGTAAGTGAACCATTATTAATTGATACGGGAGAGCCAATGAATCCCAGAGGGAGTTGATTTCAATGGCAATATCTTAAGCCTTAGAAGTTTGAGAATCTCTGAGAATTTTGCCAATTGAGTTTTACATGTTCTTTCTTCCTTTCTAGAGCTTGTGGGCAATATGAGCAGTAAAGTTTCTAAGTGGTGGGATTTTGCAAAGCTTTTTAACAGCAGTTACAGTAAAATAGATACTTTTGTCACTAGAGAGATAGATAAGAAATTCCTCGGTCAGGAACACAAAATTAGGTAATATTTTTATACTGTTTCTATCTCTCCAGGTAGAAAATGCTTCAAAAGTCCTGAGAATAAGCAATGACCAGAACATATTAAAAATCTACTGGGCCATGTGGTAAAAGAGAGAGCAGAAATAAACTCATGCATATACGATCAACCGATCTCCAATAAGAGTGTCAAGAATACACAATAGGGAAAGAATAGAGTCTTCAATGAACAGTGTTAGGAAAGGCTCTCTGCTTTCCACTATGTGAGGATAAGAATAGAAGCAGCGGTATGCGACCATGAGGAGAACCCTCCCTGGAACGGGCGATGCTTGCACCCCAGTCTCAGACTTTCTAGCTCCCCAAAATGTGAGAAATAAACTTCTGTTGTTTAAGCCACCCAGTCTGTTATTTTTGTTATAGAAACTTAAACTGACTGAGACAAGGAATCTGATTCTCATCACGAATTCTGATGTGTTGGCCTTCGTTCCCCACACCAGGAAATTTTCTGACACCGTCTGGATATTCTACATTTCAGTTCAGTTCTGACACTAATACTACGAGATCCCACTGATAATAGGAATCTAATATAGTCAAACTCATAGAATGGTAGCTACTAGGGGCTGGGTGGAGGGAATGTTGTTTAAAGGCACAAAGTTTCGGTTATGTGAGATGAATAAGACCTAGAGATTTTCTGTACAGCATCATGCCTACAGGTAACAGTGATGTATATATTCTTAAAAAATTTGCTAAGAAAGTAGACCTCTTATAGTATTCCCATCACAAAAATAAATGGAGCAAGAAACTTCTGGAGGAGATAAGTTTATGGCATAGATTATGGTGATGTTTCACTGCTTTATACTTTCTCCAAACTCATCAAACTGTATACATTAAATATATACAGTTCTATCTGTGTCAATTATACCTCAACCATGAAGAGATGCTTAGAACTTTCAGTCCTACCCCTGATTCCTGGGAGGGGAGAGGGGCTAGAGTTGGCCTGGTGTTCTGATTCAACTTAAAATCATCAGAATCAATAGCTTACCATATATCCCTCTTGATTCAGTGGCAAACACCTACCTATGATGTTTAAGGGCAACAGCCACAAACTAATGGAGGCTTCTGTCAACTTGGTTGGTTCTATATGTACGTTAGCCACATCTTTATTCATGGTTGGTCCCCTGAGCTATCAACCTCCATCCATAGGTGCTTTAGAAAGTCACCTCACGAGCATAAACCAGTTGCAGTGGAAAAGGTCTTGTTATGAATAACGAGATACCCATTTCACCTTTATGACCCTGAAACATTTTCAGGAACTGAGAGCAAGAGACCAAATATAACAAAAGATGCTCCCATTGCTCTTATATCTCAGGAAATTCCAAGAGTTTGCATTTTTGTGATCCAGGAAGTGTGGGTGAAGACTAAATATATATATAAAATGACCAAATATAAAGAAATGACCACACCTATATTTCTTATATATTACAATGTTGTAGTAATAAAGCAGAGTTCCAGAAAGAATAGGAGGTCTACAAGTCTGATTAGATGATCAGAGAGTTCCTTTAAAGGCTTATCAGGAGTGGGAGGGTATTTGGCTTATTCCTAAAAGACAATTAGTCAAGCTACCATTTGAGGAGCTAAAGGGGAAAAAAAGAAAAGAAAAAGAGAAACAGGAAGTTGGGCCCGATGCAATACCCCAAGGTGAATGCTCCAGAGGTCTCAGAGGATTGCTCTATTTCCAGATTGAGAGTTGGGTTGCAGAAATGTGATGTCTTGATCAGATCTCAATGGGCCTCCAAAACTGTCAAAGAGTGGCTTGTTATTAACATCACCAAAATAATCTCTTGATGAGACAAAGCTGAATTTATTCCCCACGAGATATAGGAGAACCCTACTTTGGCAGTGTTTTCATGGTTGGAGATACACAAGACTTTGAGACTAGTTTAAGACAGTCTTTCAACACAAAGAACTTCATTGACATTGTGGAAGGATCATGATATAATTGGTTAGAATTGGTGAACATGCAAAAGGTGAGGTTTTCTAGAGGAGAGTTTCAAAGAGTCTTGACAAGTAAGAATTATTTGATGCTATCAATGAAAAGTTGAGCAACCTAATTTAATTTCGGGTTTTTGGTAGCTTTTGGAACAAAGAATAAAGCTATTTGCAATTTATATTTCTTGGGCAAGAGTTTCCTGAAATAATAAAGTCATGTTGATAAAAACTGTGAAACAGTAAAATGTTAGTGAGGACAGCTGAATAATAAGACACACTAACGTAATGGTAAACTGTATAGTTTAGAAGTTTTCATTTCTGACTTTAATTCTCCTCCCACAGAAGGATTTTTTTTCTCTCGCCTCCAAGAGCTTTGAAGAGCTGGAGGGCACTTTGTTTATCAGTTACTAATGGGTGTTCACAGGAACCTAGAGAGATCGCCATCTCTTGTCTAAAACTCTGCAATAGCATCTTCATCCCTCCTCCATTCTCGTCCTACTCCAGGGTACTCTCCACACAGCAGCCAGAGTGAGACTTTGAATATGCAAAGTAAAACACTTCAATGTTTTCCCATCTCTGCTAAAAGCCAAACCCTTACCAAGGCCAACAAAGCCTACTGGACCATCCTTAGAACCAGCCTGGAGTGTATGCTTTAGGAGGGCCGTCCTGGCTTCTCTCTAACTGTATCACCCGTTGCCTCCACCCACCCACCACCAGCTGAGGAGTCTAAAAGTCAGTGCAATGTGCACAACTGGATTCCATGGCCCACTTATAGAATATGCTGTGGCTTCCCAGAGGCCCAGAATTCCCAGCCCAGACATCTATAAGCCTGCTTCCAAGTCCTCAATCTATTCTTGCCTGTGATCCAAGATGCAGACCTAAGAGGGAGTTGAGAGGCAGCTGTTTGCAGGAGTGAGAGTGGACCTTAGAAGCAATGGTCTGGGATGTCCGTGTATATGTACAATATCTCAAGATATAGAATAGAGCTGACAAGGGAGAGAGAAAGGGGCAGACCGAGGACCGGGGCCAATTCCTTATTCATCAACCTGGAGTAATGAATCCAAGAACTTTTTATTTAAACCTGGCCTCCTGGTTGTTATAAAGGTTAAAAAAAAAAGGAAGTTAGAACATGTTTTATTTATGAGGATGGCTTGATTTATAACATTTAAATATTCAGACATGTCATACATGGGCCTACATGTGCTTTGGCCCTTGGTCCCACATGTTAAGTGAGAGCTGTACATAGTTAGTGCCCCTCCTCCACCTCCTCTCTTCCTCGTCACCCTGCTCCTGTGAGTGGCCCTCCTGTTACTCAATCAACGGAGTCTTTGCACTCATAGGTGCTTGTGTCTGAAACACTCTTCCCTAGAAAACTAAAAACATTGGTCTCAGACCTTATTTAAATCTCTCCAGAAATATAGCTTCCGTCGAGAGGCCATCCTCCTTCACCACATCAAATACCCCTTCCCCATTGTCCTCTACGCCCTTACACTACTTTAACTCTCTTCACAGCATTTTTTTTTTTAACATAACACTACCTGGCCTTTTATCAAATAACTATTTGTTGTTGGTCTTCCCTCCACTAGAATTAAGTTCCCTAAAGCCAGGGAGTTTATCTTTTTATTTACTGCCATAAACCCAGCTGCTCATACACTTCATGACAAGTACTCGGCTTTCCACCACACGCGCACACACACACTCACACAAAATACTAGCGAACTGTGACTTGCTCAAGACACCAATTTTAGTGAAGCAGAAAGAATGAGTTGCCATGGTCTTTAACTTTTTAAAAGTGTTTTCTCTTTGAGCAGTTAAAAGGTGAACTATGGTTGGTTTCTAAGTGTATTCATTGGCAATAATACAAAGAATTTCACATTTTTTTAGTGATGTTTATTTTTTTAAGATTTATTCATTTTTACTTAGTGTGTATGCTACCTGGGGAAGGGCCAGAAAGAGGGGGAGATAAGTAGACTCCCCACTGAACAGGGAACCTGACCCAGGATGGGGTCCCAGGATCCTGAGATCATGACCTGAGCCAAAATCAAGAGTCAGATCTTAACCAACTGAGCCACCCAGAAACCTCAATGATATTTATTTTTGATCCATTTAAAATCTTTCAAACAACCAACAGTGTAGTTTCTCAGAGATGTACAGAGATCGATGAGTGAGGGAAAAGGAGCATTTGCATGGACTTCTTGTTATCACTGAATATATAGTGTGTGGGTGGACTTGAAGCCATAAAAACGAGAGGAAAAACAGTCTCTACCTGATGCATCATATAAAATATATATATCATAATATATACATACATGTAAAATAAAAACAGAAAAAATCAGAGGCTGTTGTCTTTAATTTTCATGTTTGTAATTCCTATATTATAAATTTAACACAAGATACATTTTATGGGGCACCTGGTAGGGCAGTCGGTTAAGCATCTGACTCTTGGTTTTGGCTCAGGTCCTGGTCTCAAGGGTCTTGAGATCAAGCACCATGTCAGGCTCCACCATGAGACTCTCTCTCTCACTCTCCCTCTGCTCCTCCTCCTCCTCAAAATAAATAGGGTACATTTTATATGAGATCAAACTTTGAAATATAACATTTAAAATCTGAGGTCATAATGTTATTTATTATATTCATGACACTACTTACAGTATTTGTGACATTTCCAATATGCATAATATCCAGAACATGCACATAAACAGTTGAGATAATTTAGATATTTGGTACAGGACTTTAAAACCCAAGGAACATATGGCAACTGAAATAATATTGAACATAAAGAAATATCAAATTGCTTTCCAGGCCCCTCTGATAATCTATGACGGATGATGTGAAGCTGTCTCTGGTTTTTCAAGTATCACACACACATACACACACACACACATCCTTTTCTTTTTTAACATTTATCCTTAGTGCTTAGCTGCCAGCAGGCACTTCTTCATAAATATTATGAACTAATAAATAAATAAACTAAATGAACTTAAATTGAACATAAATAAATGAACTTGAATTGACTAGATCTGGATTCAAAAAAAAAAAGGGACAAATGTACAGTAACAGAAAGACACTGAAAACTACAGGAGGAAACACACAAATGACTGCTTTATTTATTACAACAATAGAAAAGGGTGAAGAAACACACATTAAAACCCATAGTCATGAGCTAGAGGCCTCAATTATATTTATATAGTTTTTTTGTTTGTTTGTTTTTTATGATAGTCACACAGAGAGAGAGAGAGAGAGGCAGAGACACAGGCAGAGGGAGAAGCAGGCTCCATGCACCAGGAGCCCGACATGGGATTCGATTCCGGGTCTCCAGGATCGCGCCCTGGGCCAAAGGCAGGCGCCAAACTGCTGCGTCACCCAGGGATCCCTATATAGTTTTTTTCTAAATTGCGTTCTGAATTAACACCAACATATTTCCTTGACTTTTTAAGTTTGCCCTGCTTAATTAGGTTGCACAGGTTCCTCATGAGGTGGCCATCATCAACCCTGTAGAGTCAAACGTTTGCAAGTATTATAACTTAGAACCTTTTTACCACAGCTTCCCTATCACTGTCTTACTCCAGAGTTTAGCCATTATCTTTCCCTCTTTCATAAGAAAAACACTCTTAAGCCAAGCCCCAACTTGCTTCGAGAGTGCGGAAAGATCCTTTATGCTGTAGTATATCAAGTACCGAGGCATGTGCCTCGAGGATTTATCTTCCAACCTGAGATAAGTTTAGACTTGTATCAGGGATTCCAAGGTAGAAATCATCCTCATTTTTTTTTTTTACATCAATTGGCACACTGATTGTATCTCCCCTGAACAGTGACTCATCCGTGACTAAAAACCAGAAACAGTTGCTCAGGACTTCTGGCAGATTATTCAAAAAAGACCCATCATTATCCATCATCAATTTCTGCCCCAAAGTACAGTCCAAGTAAACAGGAGGTGTTCGCAACAACAAAGTACAGGCCTGATGCTACAAGAACGAACCCTCCTGGGTCAGGCAAGCTTCAGGTTCCAATGCATTAATTTTTCAAAATATCAGTAATTTCTACTCACCCGTTCAGTTCAAAATGCATGGAAATCCCTTTGGGAAAATGAACAAGTCACAGCATGATTAGAAGTTACAAAACATGGCATTTCTCCTTTCTCTCCTCTAGCCAGCAAGTTCTAGGACCGCAGGGACCATGTCTTTCTTACTTACGATGTATCTGGCATAAAGCGAGCACTAGATAAATGTGTCTTGTTAAAAATAATTAAAAGGATTAATGGGCAAAAGTCTTTGCTAGCAGTTCTCTTATAATAACAACAGAGATATTTAAATCATACTTAAATGTGAGAAAAAATGTGTTTTCTGGCATCTTTAATTGGTAGCCACGAGTTGAGAAGGACCAACATGGTACCTGCCGGGTTTCCATGTACTTAAGCAGACCCCATGTCCCATCGGTATTCCATCGTGGCTCTTTTTCGATGCCATAAAACCTCAGAAATGAGAGTCATACAACCAGTAGTACATCTATAAACCAGTAAGGATCTCCTAAGGCTCCACTTGTAAAAAAAGAGAGTCAGCATCTTGGGGAAAAAAGGAATCGTGCTCTCTTATCTCACACCGTGATTGATTTCTGAACAGCTAGTCTCAGGGAACGTCGGACTATACATAGTTGATGTATCCGTATTAACACAAATGTCTGAAGTTTCTCTTGCAAACTTTATCCAGGATAGCCTGAGCTTTTGAAGTGTTTGGTTGTCAATCATCCCACTGCTTTGGGGCAGCGTTTCCCCAGAAGCGAGATCTTTGGGTCACCAATCCAAGCAGATGCTCCCATGGGGTAGGGGAGGAAGAAGGAATCTTTCTCAAAAAAATGATGAGGAACATTAGCATATTAAGATTCTGAAAAGTCCTACAGTCAGGAGAATTTTCCTTTTGTTAAGACCAGCATTTCCAACCCAAATTTGTTTAATCTGGTAATTTTCTTGTACACACCTGTCATAGAACACTCTTACGGATGCAGCGCTAGCACAGGTTGCTTTATGCAGTTCTGTATCTCCCAACTTCATCTTGCTAAACTTCATGACAAATATGTTGGTGTCTTTTTAAACACTTGCATCAGGAGTACGAGACTATTTTGTTGATTCTAAATGTTTTCCCCATGTCCTAGAAGTCTTAATCCACTTCTGTGTGGGCAAACTGGAAAGCTTAACAGTGTCCTAGCTCTATTGTTCAACAAACGTTCAGTACCTGGAGACACAGCATGAGATTATAATTCAATGTGATCCCAAACACAGGAAAACACCATGGAATGAAGGACAAGAATTTCTGGGAATTTCCTGGGAAACCCAAGGAAATGCAAATAAGTTTCACTTCCTCCTCAAGACAAATGACGTGCGTGCCCAGAGTGTGCTGGGCCATACAGGAAAGCGAGGAAGCCTTGGGCTGTACATGTGAACACAGCCACTGGGCTGCCTTTATTAAGTGCCTCCCCGTGAATGAATCTATATTTCAGCCTCTTTAATAAAATCACTATATAAACTAGTTTATGATTTTCTTTCTCCGACCATCGCAGCTGGTCATTACTGCAAGCGATGATCTCAGAGTCGGTGGTTCCTGCCAGAGAGCTTGCATACAGAGAGATGCCTTTGTGAGCCCGCCATAGAAACCTGCAGAAAATTGGCCTTCTTTCCTTAATAGAGCCACACGAACAAAGATGAGTTTGTTGCTGACTCAGAGCTGAAAGCTTTGTTTTGTCAAGCCCTCTGAATGTATTGCACTCTGCCAAAGAAGAAGGACTCCTTCTTAAAAAAAAAAAAAAAAGAAAAAGAAAAGAAAGAAAAAAAAATGAAGAAGAACAGTAAGCGGAAACCAGACAACAAATCAAAGTGCTCACCCTTTGGGTAGATATTTGTGACTAAAGTGGCCTGAAACTTTCTTCTTTCTTTCTTTCTTTTTTTTTTCTTTTCTTTTTTTGTGAATACTGGTCACATTTCACAAGCTGAATAAAAATGAAAGGAAAAGGAACTTTAATTAATGGGATGTCTTTTGATTCGCAGAGCAAAACTGCCAGAGCAGATGTACTAGCAAAGAGGATTAGATTGTCCCTTCTATGATGCACTGACATTTTCCTCTTTCCCCTGTAGTGACCCCATTGAAGAGAGGCTGTCTTTAGTGCCGAAGGCCCCGCTCTGCAAAGGAACCGTTGTCCGCCGCACAATGGCCCCTCTCACAAGACTAGACGGGAGATGTGAGGGGAGAGCTAATGTCCCTTTAAATATGGGCGAGACGGTTTCAGTTTTACTATTTTTAAATGGCTAAAAGAGAAATTTGTGATGCATTCAAAGTTGATAAAATATGCATTAAAGTGAGCCCTAAAACATTCATGAACACCGTCCATCAATTTGAAAACGCAAATGGAATCAAGAAGGCCTCACTGCTAATTTTCCTTTGCTTTAATTAGTTCTAGGGTGTTTGGGAGGATTGTCTTGTTGTGTTTTGTTTTGATTCGTTTTCCAGTTATTGAGATCTAAAAAGATACGGCTACTTCCAGTAGACGGGAGTAATTGCCATAATGTTGACCTTAATCACCATCTGAGGAACCAGAATAATCCGTGAAGCACTCAGGTGGTACCTGGTGTGCTCCGACGAGTCCTCAGGGAGGGGAGCAACAACGCGCTGCCTCTGCTGTCATGCTTACCTTGCTTCTGGGAGGACCAGGGAAGAGGAGACGTGCGTGCATCCTTCGTGCCTGGTGCCAGGCCGGTTGGCATTTCTGCAGTTCTGGGAAAAAAGGAAAAGGGCAGGATGCTACTCAGCTGGGGTCTGATTCTACTGGAAATAGCTGTGGTTCCCTGCACAACTCAGGTTGTGGAAAGCCATGAATGCTGGCACCACCACAGAGTCACTTATTCAAGGAAAAAGTGAGGGCAAGCTACTGCGGAAGTGAAAGAAATAATCCTCTCTCCTCGCCCCCCCCCACTACAGCGCCTCAGTGATGGGGTGCAAAGCTGCCCTGGGGAGGGAGGAGGACTTACGTCAAGGATTTCTCTCTGGGCTCAGCCAACTCTGGGGACGGTCTATCCCTTTTGCATCCAGGAAGCTTTGTCTTCAGACAACAAATAAATATGCAATTCACACACCTGCGGACAACAACCACACAAATAAGTCTGGGTCCCCCACATCCCCCCGCACCGGTCCAATTTCAATAGCAAAACTATTTGTTACCAGTTATGGCTCCTTAAGATAGAATTAATGCTCCTGTGAAAAATAACTTTCACGTTATGGTCGTAGTGATTTTTCAAATAACATCTATTTCAATGGGTACCAGAGCAGGCCCACCGAATAGTGAATACATGGTGACCCCACCTTCTTCTCCATTCTCTTAGATCTCTAAGAGCTTGGCCAGGCTTCTCATTCTGACCGGTGGAGCAGGTTCTGAGGCCCTCTTTGTCATATCCTGGATAATTGTGCAATACATTGCTGGATTTCTCTTGTCCTCATCTAGACCAGCACTGCCATAAAGTGTCACCCGGAGAGAGTACCACCACTCCTGGCCCAGTCTAATCATGATCATTAGCTACATTTACCCAAAGAGCACAGATTTGGGAGGGGCCCCTGCCACAGACCAGAGAACAATACTCTCAGAGATCCCTGAAAAGCAATGTCAACATCGACTAATGTTTAAATCAATTTCAGACATGAGGACAGTGGCCCACGTGCTGGTCACTCTCTATTCTCACGTATCAGCTTAATGAAATCCTAATGGTCTATAAAGTATCATTACTCCCTTTGTTTCTACAAAGTTACACAGAAATGTTGTGGACAAAGAAAAGATCCTGATGTTGAAAACTAAGCGAAGGAATGTTGGACAAACTATATTATATTCTCCTTAATTTCATCCTCAGTAGAACCAGAAAAGAGCTGGGAATCTTCCTTTGCTCAATCCCTTGATGTACATAACTAAAGCCTTTCATAAACTTCCCTAAATCCTTTCGTTTTCATGCTAAATTATCCCAGTTCCCCTGATCTAAGTCTTCGTTTTCCAGATCTCTAATCTCCTTGTATCCGAACACTAGAACTCCTCCAAATTCTTTCTTCTTTCCAACTCTTGCAATCATTTCTAGGAGCATGTTTCATAAACGCAACGGTTTTCCTCCTCTGGGCAACAAGACCTCTTTTCATAGCTCGATTTCTGCAGTTGAGCACATAAGTACTTGCTGTGAAACCACTGATTAATTGTAGGAGAAGCTGTGGGGGAAATAGAGAGTCCTGCAAGTAAAAATCCAGTGTCCAGGAAGTTCACAATCTCTTGGC
Organism: Canis aureus; assembly: GCF_053574225.1. Taxonomy (NCBI): domain Eukaryota; kingdom Metazoa; phylum Chordata; class Mammalia; order Carnivora; family Canidae; genus Canis; species Canis aureus. Next base: position 1,258,950 of record NC_135628.1, on the reverse strand, counting down.
AGATATAGATACATACCACATAGCTCTTGACTCAAGACAGAATGAAATAACTGCTCTACCGGAGGTTCAAGAAATATGCCCGGGGTGGGCAAAGACATGAGCACTGACATTGGACTAAGGGACAGAGGAAGCAGCCTATGGACAGGTGGCATCTGAGTCTGTGTTAGAAAGGAATAAGTTTCACTTGGGTAATGAGTGATCCCTAAAGGAAGGCTCGGTGGGTAAAGGTCAGCCTTCTAACAGTCCTAGTGTTATATGACACCTTTCCTGCAACATCTTTCTCAGCAGGATGACTGCTGGAAGCTTTCATGTGCACCTTGCCTGAGGACAAATGGGCTTTTGACCTTCTCAGTCTGTGAGTGGAGCTCCCTGGGTCCTACAAGCAAGGAATACACCTTTCTTGTTTTTCTTGATATCCCTCCTCCTTTATCATCAATGCAAGGAGGTTTGGTAGATGAACCTGTTAGGAAATTTTTAGCACGATGACATGAAAATGAGCTGAATGTTCAGAGATGTTAGGTGATCCAGTGTGAATAGTTCAGTCATTGAAAAACTGAGGGGCACCTGAGTGGCTCAGTCAGTTGAGCATCTGACTCTTGGTTTCAGCTCAGGTCATGATACCATGGGTCATGAGATCAAGCCCTGAATTGGGCTCTGTGCTCAGCTGGAAGTCTGCTTGAAGATTCTTTCCCTCTGCTCCTCCTCCTACTCGCTCTTTCTCTCTCTTTCAAATAAATGAATTAAGAGAAAGAAAAAGAAAGAAAGAAAGAAAGAAAGAAAGAAAGAAAGAAAGAAAGAAAGAAAGAAAGAAAAAAGAAAGAAAGAAAGAAAGAAGAAAGAAAGAAAGAAAGAAAGAAAGAAAGAAAGAAAGAAAGAAAGAAAGAAAGAAAAAGAAAGAGAGAGGGGATCCCTGGGTGGCGCAGCTGTTTGGCGCCTGCCTTTGGCCCAGGGTGCGATCCTGGAGACCCGGGATCGAGTCCCACGTCGGGCTCCCGGTGCATGGAGCCTGCTTCTCCCTCTGCCTATGTCTCTGCCTCTCTCTCTCTCTCTCCCTCCCTCTCTCTGACTATCATAAATAAATAAAAATTAAAAAAAAAATAAAAAAAAAGAAAGAGAAAGAAAAAGAAAATGAGAGAAAGAAAAATTGAACCTAGTGATTAAAATCACACCTATCTGCTCACTTCTCAGGCACTCTATTTTTTGGCCACATTTCCCAATGGGCATCAGGAAAGGGTGACTGAAATATATTTTCCATGGTGCATCCCTCTCTGGTTTCCACATACTACTTCTGTGCTGTGAGAGTCCTCCTGCCCTTCTCCAACCCTTCATTTGCGTGTTTTCTGTAACTTGTGGAGCTCCTTTAAGATCTGACCACAAATGACATGTTTTCTGTGGCGTCTATCTCAAACCAAGTAGAAATATTCAGTAGCTCGCTGTGTTCTCAAAGCACTTTGTACATATGGTGAAGGTCTCTTAACCATACTTAACAAGCTTTTGCAGCGGGCTGAATTCATCAATATCCTCTCCACTCCCTCTGCAGCCTCTGGACAGTTGTCCACTGCCTAATCAAAGATCGTGATGAGTAATCTCTCTCCAATGTGCCGACATCCTTCTGCCTCTGCTAGGAGGTGTATCCTACCAAGAAGCAGTTGACTTGTTCCCCTACTTCTTTATGCCATTTGTATTTAATACTTTATTTATATAGCATGTAAGCCAATAAAATATGAATGAAATGAAAACCAAATCATAAAACCTCTATTGAGTGAGATCTCATTTAGACAATAATAAAAAATTAAAGAAAAAATCATTAAAAAAAATGACAGACTTCCATAAGTGTCTCTGTGAGCTTGTCTGTTTTCCAAGTATCTTTGAAATTTCATTCTACTTTAAGAAAATTGTAATTTCTAGGAGTTATACAGAATGGCTTAGGTTTATGGAAAAGGGGGAAGTCAGAACTTTAATCAGTGGAGCCATATTCAAAGGAATTACACAAAATATTGAAAGATTGACCAAGAAATGTATATTTTTATATTTTGATAACCAACCTTTTATCAGTCTGAGTCTAATGGGTAAATGGATTTTTGTTGTATCTCTATTATGTACTTATTGTGATAAGCAGCCATTATTTATGTGTCTGACTCTCTAGCTGAGCCTTATTCATTGTTATGCCTTACTGCCCCCAGGAGATTAACTGGTTTGGAAATCACCTGGGTAGGAGATTACCTACCCAAAGACTACACACCTTGGTCCATAACATCTCTTCAATAAAATGTCATATGTTATCTTAGTTGATTTTAAGAACAATTGGTAAAATAGCTGATGTAGATATTATATTCATTTTATAAGGGAGGAAACCAAGTCTTAGAGGTTGACTGATTGCCCAGGGACAAGAGTTTGATGTAAAAGAAACCTAGGCTCTTCTGTCCTGACCACAATTCTAAAGAGATTATGGCATCAATAAGTTTGACAAAGCAAGTTTGCTCTGGTGACCTTGCAGTGGAAGTTGGATCTTGTCTATCATAGGAAGTGAGACCCCATTCAGTGCCCTATATATTTTTCCTTCTCTAATCAGTCTTATGGAAGGCATGCATTTGGAAACTCTTTATGTCACAGAGTTTACGTAAGGGGAGCAAATTGGACACGGATGTCAATTCCAGAAAGGTTAGAACCTATGGACCACGGTTGTTGCCCTAAGTGTCCAAAGGCCACAGGGAAAATCAACCCCCCGTTGATTTCCCAGCAAATCCTCTGAAAGTTGCTGAAGCATTTGGTTTTACTCATTTTACCTGTGCCTTCACTTAAGAAAATAGCATGGGGAGAAACAATAATGGAACTGAGGAAATTGAAAAGCCTCCTGAAAGAAGAAGTAAATTGGAGTCTTCACTTGGCAAAGCATCTGAGGAAATGTTAGCAATCAGAAATCCAGAATCTACAGGGCCCTCGGTGAGTGAAGAGCCTGAGGCTAAGTCAAAAGGGAAAGGAAGATGTGTTAGGCTGAAGTGAGAGGAAACCAGCGTTGTTTTCACTGCTGCACACCTGCCTCCTGAAGGGCTCCTGGTGTTTTTGTTCTCCTCTCGATCGCAAGGACTAATCTGATATTAATCATTGACACCTCAGTATGAATAGTTTTAGATTCAGAAATGATAAAGAGAAAATGACCTGGGGCTTCTTTTTAAGGGTTTCTGGGACTGCAGGAGCATGTGTGTGGCGGTAATGTTTCTGGTTCTCATAACAACCACACAGCATTTGAGGATCAATATCAGAAAGAGGTTTTCAGCCTGCCTCAGATATCTAATAACCATTTATTCCATCTGTTTTTTCTTCTTTAATAAAAACTACTATTTTTTTTAGCACAGTCTAAGTGCCACGTGCTCTACATACAAGGTCTTATTTAATTCTCATAATAAACTGCCACTCTTCATCACACGTCAGATACCTGAGCTCCCCCTGATTAGAGAGAGGTGATGAAATATTGACCAGGTGACTAACCCCTGCCAATGTGTCGGCTAGCTCATTTGTAACTCTGGTGTCTGGAGGGGAAAAAAATATTTATTTAGAAGATGTGTATCTCCAGAAGGTGACTAATGCAGGAATTTCAGATCAAGTAAATATGAATCAAATTTGCGCTCACATGGGCCTTTTGAGGGCTCTCAGATTAAACAAAGTAGCTGCCTCGTCGGTGCCTTTACAGAACCAGCCCTGCTGAAAATACGGTCAGAGGGCAGGGTGCTTCAGTAACCTCAGCAAGGTCATGTGAACACCCTGCCATAGACTCTCCATGACTCATCAGAAAGTGCCATTTGGACAATCTCAGTTGAGGCAAGCAGCCAGCTCCCGGGCCAACTCTTGCCCACCCTTTTCTGCCAGTAGCTGTAGAACTGGATTTAGAAGACATGTGCCTCTAAACATTATGTAACTGGATGAAACAGCTCTTTAGCAGAGGTGCAGACACATTAAACCCGAGGAGCAGCTATGGAGCTTGACATAGAAACGAAAGCAGTCTCCTGCTAAGCCCCCTCTGACCCCATTTATAGCAAGACATCTGCTACAAGGATGTAGTGGAGGAATAGTCCTAGAAATAAATTTGAGGAAGAAACACAGTTCACAGAAGAAACACACGTGAGGAAGAATCAGAGTTCAGAGAAGATTTAAAAGCCCTGGGTCTTTAAATCACAGATCTTTGTTTTGTAGATCCGTACTTTTGAGGTCCTGACTGAAGTCGTAGGGAGAGACCGGAAATAACAGGGTACTGATAAAATTTTAAGCAGCAGCAGAACCTAGGAAAAGGGTGAGAGAGCGGGGAGGTGAGGGAATAATATTTAAGGGGGGGTAGCCAGGGAAGTCCTGGAAGACGTGACATGTAAGCACAGGGTAATAAAGTGAGAGAGCCGATCTTCCTGAGCACATTCTCCCAAAGCGGTGCTTTTTAAAGAACACCAGGAAGCCTACAGTGAAAAGGGATGAGAGGTAGCAGTGTAAAATCCTTAGTGGGAGGAACGTATGCGGATAATAACTGGGGGTCACAGTAAAAAAGGAGTTGCTATGTGACCAGACCCCTCCAATGTACAGCAGCCTGCCCCTCTCCTAGCAGTAGGACATGGATCCAGGTGAAGCTTCTGTGCCACTCCAAATGTCCCTGATCCCCTGGTTTCCAGGTGCTTCCTCAAGAACTGATCCCTGTAGGCATTAGTCCCTCTTCACCAGACCTGGTTTTGAGCATAGCCATTTGGTGGGAGGAGGGCACCAGTTTTTCTTTGTGGGAGTAGATGTGGTTGTTGGGACCTTAGCGCACCTGTCATATTTGCCTAAGGCTGGTTCCAGTTAAGACTCCTCCCAATGGAACCGAGCAGAAGTTAGTTAATGTTGTTGGTATTTTCCTCCTTCCTGGTTCAGCAATTATTCATTTCATGTTTAACCCTTAAATGAGTATTTTTACAGTATTTTTACCAAGCTCCATTCTGATACCACGGGATTGACGTTTAAGGATATCTTTTCCATGATGTAAATTATTAACCTTAATGACAGTATATACCCTTTCTGTCTACCAGCGAGTGCTGTTTCACCAGCATCGAAGGTAAGAGTCTCCTGATGCAGAGGAAATTGTTATTACGAATAAACAGACCATTTTCCTGAGACTGCAACCTTTAGGAAAGCATCCAGGAGTGGATTTAGATGAGTGACCTATGAATGAGCTTTACTAAGGTGACTCCAGTCTTGATCACATAGAAAATTTCAAAGAAAGAGTTTGTGTTTGTTTCTGGAAACGTTCAGGATTCACTGAGTCTGAAACACGTTCATTTGCTTCTCTCCAGCTTTCAGCTTACCAAAGCTAACTACAGAATTTTATCTCCTTTAATAAATTTATATTCTTATAAGATATAAACTTTAAAGCCTGGTGTGATCCCTCCCTATAGAATAATTTGTCCTCTGGCTTATTCAACAACACTTAGAATATTATGATTCGTTTTAGTGTTTGGTCAAATACATAAAATATACTTTAGTTTGATGCAAAAGCATAACGAGAGCTGACACGTAGCAAGTATGCTATATGCTTAATGTTCTAACATGAATATTTTATTTAATCCTCACAACAATTGTAATAAGTAGATATTATTTCATCTCTTTTATTTTATAGATAAAATGCAATATGGTGAGGTTATAGTAATTACCTGAATTTGTACAACTGGGAAGTATGGTCACTAGTTTTTCAACCACACTCACACACATAACTGCCATGCCGTACTGCCCCCTTTAGATAGTCTTCTAATTAAATCCCAAATCTCTAGAACTTTAACACAAATATGGTGTGTGATGTCTGGCACTTTAACCTCTTGATGTTGTCATGTTCTCTCCTATGCCAGCAGAGCCTTGTGAGCTTAGTGGGCTCTGACTCATACCAGGCCTATTTATCCAATTATACCTCACCTCTACCATTGTGACCTGATCTATATTTTTTTCTAAAGCTTCTACCATCACATCATTTATGGAGAAGAAACTCTTCATTCTTCAATATTGCTGATAAGGTCCTTGCTCAAAGTATTAATAACTTAAGGGACACAGGGAGTTTCTGTAGTATTTCCGATATTAGCGCTAATTCAAAGCGCAGTCTGACGACCAGTTTCCTTTCTATGAAGGGTTTTGTTATCCGTATGTGAGGAGACAAAGAGCTTGTGTCAGAATGTAAATCAACTATATCGCTGTCTTAGTCGGTACAGGTTGCCATAGCAAAATACCATAGACCGGGTAATTTTAAAACACTGAATACTTATTTCTTACAGTTCTGGAGGCTGGAAGTCTGAGATCAAGATGAGGGGGATTTGGTAAGAGCCCACTTCTAGGCAATTGTGTTTCCGCTGTGACCTCACTGGCTAAAGTGGCAAAGGAGCATCCTTGGGCCTCTTTTTCAAGACCACAAATCCCATTTGAGAGCTCTGTCCTTATGATGTAATTACTTCCCCAAGACCTCATCTCCTCAGGCTATCACCTTAAGGGTTAGGATTTCAACGTATGAATTTAGGGGGGGGATATAAACATTCAGTCCATTACAATCAATTAGCACAGTATCTAGTTAAGATTTTCTCAATGACGGATGTAGTGAACTGATTTACATTCTCATGCAAGCTTTTTATTTCATCATGGATTGGCACTTAGAGAAGCAAGGCCCTACACTAAATAAAGCCTACAGTTGAATAAGCATTATATTTTGCACCTGTCCCATTGAAATAGGTACAAAATGTGAGATTATGTCAGGCATGCGATGCCTTCTCTGGATTTACTGTCTCTCCTTTTGGTCATCAGCATATGCCCAAACATAATTAGGTGCTTCAAGCAGGCCAAAACTCTTCAGATTGTTCATATTCAATATAGCTGTTTTATATGTTAACCAGAAAACAACCAGCTGGTGGCCCAGACATATTTTGCCATACACATTTAAATTGGTAAAATCCAACAGGGAAATGGGTGTGCTTTTATCTTTGTTTTCTTATTAAGATGAAAATCAAAATTAATCCACATAGAATTCAAGAATTATCTTGAATTTACAGAATGATGGAGCAATTACTTTTAATCTACAAATTCAAAGTACAGATAATTATCTATGCCCTAACTATTTCTTGTCTTCTTTTGTATCAACCAGTATTGGGTGATATTTATGAGCTACTGAGTTCCATAATAATTCCATTAATCAGGAATTAGTTCAAGTACTTATTTTGGTTCTCTAACTCCAAAACACAGTAATTCTCAGATTAATCCCAGGAAAGGCAAAACTTTTTTTGAAATGAAAGCTTTCACAGAATCTCCATTTTTTAAATATATAAAGGTATAGTTTACTAATTGGAGTAAATTCAGAGGGACTGAAAATCTTTCTAGCACAGGAGGAGCTTCCTAGGATTCCATGCAACATAGTGTTAAGAATTATTGTTACAGTCACCAATTTCTGGGATATCATTTACCAACTATAGTTATCTGGATTTATTTTCATCCTCATTTTGAATTGTAGTTAAGAATATGCCATAGAAGGACACCTGGGTGGCTCAGTGGTTGAGTGTCTGCCTTTGGCTCAGGTCATGATCCTGGGGTCCGGGATCGAGTCCCACATCAGTCTCCCCACAGGGAGCCTGCTTCTCCCCCTGCCTGTATCTCTGCCTCTCTCTCTGTGCCTCTCATGAATATATAAATAAAATCTTCTAAAAAAAAAAAAAAAGAATATGCCATAGAACTGCCCATCTTTCTCCATACTTCTAACCTTAGGGTCCAGTTACCAGAAGTGACCATGATAAAAGGTTTATCAGCATTCAAAACATGAAACTACGTTAGGTAAGGTCTCCAAATATTCCAACAAGCATTGCTCCTTCTCAATTCTGCAATTTTCTCCAGCTAGAGTTCAACAGATTTTTCTCCTAAAATGATGGCAAACAACCTCTAAAAATAAAACTTAGCTTTTAGTAGTACATCAGGTCAAACAGAACCACTTATTTGACCCTGGAATATGTTGCAGAGTTTTGACCCAAAAATAGGTTCCAAGCTTGTAGCCAATCAACCCTAGCAATTTTGCCATAGATTTCTCTTCCTTCTATGAAAAGAAGTAATTTTTCTTGTAAGTTATAATTTTGAGGTTAGATGTTATTTTTCTATATACTCCTCCTAAGATATTTATCTCTCCCTGGGTTTCAAAGATCATTGAAGATGCACAGGTCAATAATTGAACTGACCTCTCTCCTAACCATCCCACCAACTACATAATAGCCTCCATATTAGTTTGCAGAAACCTTTGATATTTCCCAGCCATCACCACAATTTACTGATATCTCAGATATTCCAAAGTTTTCCCACTTAAAACTCACAATAGCTTTGACTTTCTCTTCTACTCATGCTATTTAATCCTTACATGAAACTATTATGCAAGTATTTGATATTTGATATTTGACTACACATTGTTTTTTGCATACAGCATCAAACGAGTCTGTGTGTGTGTGTGTGTGTGTGTGTGTGTGTGTGTGTGTGTTATTTGTGGGTGAAGAGAAGACATAAGCCTTATTTTATTTGACACTTTTTTTTAGGGTCTTGATCAAGAAGTAGTACCAAACTTCTAATTTTCAAAAATTAAGAAACATCGGTAGAATTCACACAGTTGTTTTGGGTTTTTTGTTTGTTTGTTTTTTATCTGAGTGATAGAAAATGATTAGTCTAAGAATGAGCACTGCTCTGATCCCTAACATATTTTAAAAGTAACACCTGAAACAATTTCTCAAAAAAATATAACTGTGTCACAGAACAAAGCTCAAGAAGATTTATAAAAATAAAAACATATCTAATGGACAAGATGGTAAAATTGAAATGCCTGGCATCCAGTCAAAAATTATGAGGCATACAAAAAGCAAGAAGATATGACTTATAAAAAAGGAAATAAATTAGTTGAGAAAAACCAACCCAGAACTGTCAAAAATGTTAGAATTATCAAATAGAAACAGTAAAATAGTTATACTTGTATTCTATGTATTCAAAATGTTATGTACAGACTTGGAAGATATTAAAAAAAAAACCCTAGTTAAATTTGTAGAAATCCAAAAAACACCAGATGGAATAAATGGCAGAAGGAAAGATTAATATACTAAAGACATGGCAACAGAAACTATCAAACATGAAATTTATAGAGCAAAAAGGAATCAAGAAAAAGGATAAAAAAAAAAGCATCAGTGAGCTATGAGGTAATGACAAATTTAAGCAGTCTAATATACACCTAATTGGAGTCATAGAAAGAGAAGAGAGGGAGAATGGGACTGAAAAATTTTTTAAAGAAATAATGCCTAAAAGTATTCCAATAAATTTGATAAAAGTTATAATCCCACAGATTGAAGAACTCAATAAGCCCAAGGTATGATATGCATGAAGAAAACTATATTAAGTCATCGTAATTAAATGGTTCAAAACCAATGAGAAACAGAAAAACTTAAACGGAGTCAGAGAAAAATAATGACGCACTATGTAACAGGAACTAAGATGAGGATAATGACAGATCTCTTATCAGACACAATGCAAGTGAGAAGACAGTGAAGCAACATCTTTATTATAGTGAAAGAAAAAAACTCAGATAATACCTTTCAAGAACAAAGGCAAAATAAAGACTTTTCTAGACATAAAAAGGATGAAAGAACTCATCACAAGTACACCTGCACTACAAGACATGTTAAAGAAAGGCCCTCTGAACAAAATGATACCGGGGGTGGGGGGTGTAGAAAAAAATCATACTGGGGGAATCTTATCCATATCTGGAATGAAGAGCACCAGAAACTATGACTTTTTTTTACCCCTATTATGGAAATCTCTTTAAAAGATAGTGATTATTAAAACAAAAATAAAAACTGTGTATTATGGGGTTTATAACATATATAAAAGTAAACGTACATCAGTGTTAGCTCAAGGGTTGGACAGAAGAAACGGAAGCATGTTAATACAGGGTTCTTATGCTATTGATGAAATGGTATACCATTCGGAGGTAGAGTGTGATGAGCTGGAGATGCACACTATAGACGCTAAAGCATCTACTAAAATCATAGAACAAAAAATCATAGCTAATAAGCTAACAAATAAAACAAAATTAAATCACAAAAAATATTCAATTAATCCCAAATAAGGCAGAAAATGTTAGAAAAGGAAATAAAGAACTGGTGGGACAAAGAGAAAGCAAGAGGATATAGTTAAACTAAAACACATTAATAAACGCAAAATAGGTAAGCGGTCTAAACACCCCAGTTATAATAGGCAGAGGTTTTGCAACTGGATAAATAAACAAAACACACCTGTATGTTGCCTATAACAAATGCTTTGAATATAAGGACAAAAATAGGTTATGAGTATGAAAATGATAAAAGATATACCATGCTAACACTAATCAAAAGAAAAAGGGAATGGCTATATCAATATCAAAGCAAATTTCAGAACACAGAATACTACCAGGTATAAAGAAAATCATTTCATAATGATAAAAAGGTCAATTCATCAAGAGAACATAATAATCCTAGGCATTTATATGCACAACAAGCGAACTTCAAACTACACGAAAACAGAAACTGACAGAACCAGAGAGAAATAGATACAAACACAATAGTAATTGGAGATTTTAATACTATTTTCTCAATAATTGACAGAACAAGTAGAAAAAAAGATCAGTAAGGATACAGAAAATCTGAACACTATTGATTGACCAAATTCCCACAACTAACATTCATAGGACATGAGACCCCACCACAGAATACATATTCTCACATATACACATTATATTTATATTATTCTGTTATAACAAATGTGCCCCCAAATTCAAAAGAATTCAAGTCCTATGTTTTCCGACCATAATAACAGTAAATCAGAAATCAATAACAGAAAGATTTCTGGAAAAAATCCCCCCAAATTTGAAAATTAAACATATTTCTAAATAACCCCTGGGTCAAAACAGAAACCTAAAGGGAAATTAGAAATTTTAAACTGATTAAAATGAAAATACAGAATATAACAATTTGTGGGCTACCTGTAGAGCAGTATTTAGATGAAAATTCATATTACTAACTGCTTTATGAGGAAAAAGTCTCAAATCAATGACCTCAGCTTCCAAATAAAAAAGCTAGAAATGAAAAGCAAGTTAAACAAGCTAAACATAAGGAAGGAAATAATAAATACCAGAGAGGAAATCAATAAACTTGGGAACAAAAACAAGTGAGAAAAATCAATGAAATCAAAAGTTGGTTTTCGAGATCATTGAAATTGATAAAACTCTAGCCAGACTTGCAAGGGACAAAAGTGAGAACGCAGAGATTACCAACATCAGGAATGAGAGAAGTGAGATCACTACGCATATTGAAGATATTAAAAAGACAATATGGGAATATTATGGACAAGCTTATGCCATTAAATTCAACAACCTGGGGGGCGTCTGAGTTGCATAGTCTATTGAGTGACCGTCTTTTGTTTCTGGCTCAGGTCGTGATCTCAGAGTCCTGAGACTGAGCTCTGAGTTGGGCTCCACAGTCAGGGCAGAGTCTGCTGGAGACTCCCTCCCTCTCTGTCTCCCCTCCCCCTCCCCCTACACCCTTGCAGGTGCATGCTTGGGTGCACGCTCTTTCTCTCAAATAAATAAATAAATCTGAAAAAAAACGAAAGAAAGAAAGAAAGAAAGAAAGAAAGAAAGAAAGAAAGAAAGAAAGAAAGAAAGAAAAAGAAAGAGAAGAAAGAAAGAAGGAAAGAAAGGAAGGAAGGAAGGAAGGAAGGAAGGAAGGAAGGAAGGAAGGAAAGAAGAAAGAAAGAAAGAAAGAAAGAAAGAAAGAAAGAAAGAAAGAAAGAAAGAAAGAAAGAAAGAAAGAAAGAAAGAAAGAAAGAAAGAAAGAAAGAAAGAAAGAAAGAAAGAAAGAAAGAAAGAAGAAGAAAGAAAGAAAGAAAGAAAGAAAGAAAGAAAGAAAGAAAGAAAGAAAGGAAGGAAGGAAGGAAGGAAGGAAGGAAGAAACAACTTGCGTAAGTGGACAAATAACTGGAAAGACACAAATTAACAAAGCTTATTTAAAAATAATTTTGAATGTCCCAAACAGCCTTCCCATGGCTATTAAAGAAATTTGAGTTCATAGTTACGAATCTTCCCACAAATAAAACTCCAGGTACAGACAGCTTTGCCCGCAAATCATCCCAAATATTGAAGGAAAATTACCCTTCTACACCAACTCTTCCAGAAATTTGGAAAGAAGCGAATACTTGCCAACTCTTCTACATAGGGCCAGTATTTCTCTGAAACCAAAATTAGACAAAAACATACCAGAGAAGGAAACACACATAGGCTTTCCTCAGGAACATAGATGCAAGGGTCCCCAGCAACATTACAGTCAAATCAAACAGAACAAAATATAGAGAGAACACATGATGACCAAATGGAGTTGATTCCAGAAATGCAAGGTCCATTTAACACTCAAAAACCCATCAATGTGGGACGCCCGGGGCTCAGTCGTTGAGCATCTGCCTTGGGCTCAGGGTGTGACCCTGGGTCCTGGGATCGAGTCCCACATCAGCCTCCTTGCAGGGAGCATGCTTTTCCTTCTGCCTGTGTCTCTGCCTCTTTCTCTGTGTCTCTCATGAATAAATAAATAAAATTAAAAAGAAAAAAGAGTTCATATCCAATAATAAGTCTCCTGCTATACAGCTGGCTGGATAAACATGTATATGTAAATGAATCTCTAAGGACAGAGGTAGTGAACTACTTAGGGCTGGAGCTGAGGGGAGCACACAGAGCTTTTGGGAGGACCACAAAGGGCACAGGGGAACCTCTGGGGTGGTGCATGTGTTCGTGATCCTGACTCTGCTCACGTGTCATGGCTACACACATACATCGAAACCTTTTAGAATGTGCACCTCACTTACGTGGTTTCCTGTCCGTCTGTCCGACCTCAACAAGGCCATGAAGAATAGATTACAGGCCACGAGTGGACGCATAAGGATGAGGCACTCTGGAGAAGCCTCCTACACACCCCGCCCCAGCCGCCTGCGGCCTCCTCGTCGTCAGGGTCTTCACAGCAAACAGAGGCCACATGCAAAACATGTGATCTGAGAAGAGAATAACAAAAGGACCGACTACAAGGATGTGAAGAAGATGTGGGAAGACAGGGGGGAGAGCGCAGTGTCCTGCGGCTGGTGGCACAAGACTCACTGGGTTTTCTCTAGACTGGAAATGGAGGGGACAAGTGGTTCCTGGAACTGGCAGCAGGTGTCCTCCAAAGAGGGCCACTTAAAAGGGAACAAAGGCCTTAGAGAAAATAACCAAACTGCACAGAACTTCCAGGAGAGGAGCAGAAGGGGAAAGACGCCAACCGTACCACCCTTCTTCCTTTTCATTCCCTCCTGGTGCTCCTCACCCCCAAACCCCAACCCGAAACAGGAGAACAAGGAGGCATCCAGTTGGATCACCCTCCCCAGTCTCAGGGCAGCACAGAAAACGATTCTGGAAAGACAAAAGGATGACAGGCAGCGCGTCCTCAATGTCGCCTGCTTTCTCCTTTACTGACCCAGGATCAAAAAATGAAAAACCACACAGAAGCTACCCAGACTCATAGCTTTCCTCCAGATGATGATTACTTCAGACTTTGACTTCACACGCGGAGCCTTGGCGGTTACTCTGCCTGGAGGCCTCGGTTCCTCCATTTGGACAGCCAGGCAGGGAGCGTGAGTCTGCCATGCCGCACCCCCACGCCAGACACTCACAAGCCGAGCCACCTCGTGGGCCAAGCTGGCTTACCACCTGTTGCACAGGGCCTACGAGGTGTGCATGGTGTCTGCCTTTTTCAAATGGTTAAAAAAAATACATCAATGGGAAGATTTTATTTCACGTGGAAGTTCCATGAAGTTCAAATGTCAGCGCCCACAAAGTTTTACTAGAACCAGAGGTGCCCACCATTTACATATTTTCTGAGGCTGCTTTTGCGCTAGAGGGGCAGGGAGTTGAGTCGTTGCCCACAAAACTGAGAATCTTTATTCCTTTAAAAAAACAAAACAAAACTGATGACCTCTGCCCTTTGCTAAAACAGCTGGAGAACAGAGACAGATTTACCTGAGACAGAGTCTGGCTCTACTGCCCACTTGAATGGGTCATCCTGACATGTTACTCAATTTCTCTGAGCTTTGCTTTATGGTTTTGTTTTTGGGTTTGTTTTTTTTTTTTTTTCTTCAAAAAGGGATGGTTAAGAAAAGGGGGGGGGATGCTAACAGCTACTACACAGAGTGACCCTTGAGAATTGAGTCATGGAGCGGAAGTGAGGCATTCGCCTAGAGGCGGGTACACACAGAAAATGATTTCTGTCCTTAAATGAGTAATAGACGTGAAAACCCATGCAGAATAAAGCAATGCAAGTCTCCTTCCCTTCCTCTTCATACGCCTTTTTTGCTCCACCATCGACTAAACCTGTCTTCTTACCATTCCGACATGTCTGGGAGAGACTTACCCCTTATCTAACGCTGCTCTCTTACCTGTAGACCTTGAATCCGATCCATTTTCAACCTGCTTAGATAGTATTTCTTAGTCTTTAGAGTGCTTAAAAACCATCTGTGTGTTAAAATATAGACCCCTGAGCCCCATGAGGAATCTGAATTTTAAAATTACTTTAAGAAACATTGATACTTATATCAATATTCTCCAATCTCTCTCTTTCTCTTTCCTTCTTAAAAGATACACACACACACACACACTTTCTATATAACATTTCTTCAATCTCTTTTTTTCACAGACTCCTTCACCCATCAGTTCCTTTATCTTAAAAAAAATTAATACTTGTATTGTCCTAATATACTTTCTGGCTAACTTCAGATCTCTTTTACTTTTACCACCAAACTCCTCCCATGTGTAATCAATCTCTAACACACCCACCACTATTTGGGGGAATTTATTGGATGCTTATTATATCTGTAAGTTCTGTATCACCTCTCACTTGTCATCTACTTTTCCCCCTCGTTATTTCCTTTGTCAGCTCCTTTTTATCCTCTTTCCATCCAAGATAGGACCTTCTTTCTTCATTTTCCGTGAAGCTCCATTGGCCTCGTCGAAGCCATCGGTAGGGAACAGCATGGTGGAAGGTTCAATGTACCCAGACATGGTCCCAGGTTGTAGGGTTAGATGGAGCTCAAGAGGTACCACATGGTTTTCCCTGCCTGAGTTAAGAGCTAGACAGAGAGAACACAAACAGAAAAGGGGGGGGGAGACATATTTACATATCTCCTCTTTATTACGTGTAAGGCCAATTGTGGAAAGGGAGGGTTATGCCAGCAGCCAGAAGGCTCTGCAATACTGAACTGCTGACTCGGGCAGATTTACACACCCAGCCACGGGCATTGCTGGGAAACAATGGAAATGGAAAAGGATCCCTCAGACAACTGTGAGTCCACGCAGGGGAAGAAAGACTCTCTCCCTAACCTTAATCATCAACGAAGAACAAATGGACAACGTGGAGATGCAACAATGCTGGAGAGAGGCTGAAATGCCACCCAGGACTAGGTAACAGTGATTCCTATCAGATGTCAGTAAGGCAAGGGAATGGGAAGTTCTGCCTGAGTTTAAGAGAATGCATTTCCAGACGCCCCCGGGGGGCTCAGTCAGTTAAGCATCTGCCTTCAGCTCAGGTCATGATCCTGGAGTCCTGGGATGGAGCCAGGGCCCTGTGCTCAGTGAGGTGCCTGCTTCTCCCTCTCACCCCTGTTCACGCTCTTTCTCGCCATCGCTCTCAGTAAATAAATAAAATCTCTGAAAAAAAGAGAGAAAGAAAAGAAAACGTGTTTCCAAAGTTAACAGAATAAAAACACGCTGCTGTAAAGGGTCGGGACCGTGATACTAGGGATAGTCTGGAAAGGTCTAGAGAGAAAGAATCTTAACTAAGTACTCGTTTAAAACGCTCTAAAATTTTAAGGAAGGAAGTAACTTCTAAAGAAACAAACCTTCTAAAAGGAACTAAGAAGAACCATGGAATGTGGGCCCACAACCAAGACCAAGGCAAACGATTAGTGTGAACTTGTATGAAGAGTATCAGGAAGACTAACGTCCTCACTGAACAACAGGAGTCTCAAAAATTCTAAACACAAAGAAAACTTTAAAGATGTGTTCCAAATAAAAAGAAAGAGAAATTGTCTCAGGGAGTATGACGTAATGTTCACAGAAGACAAAGACAAGGCAACCGACTCAATATTCCTCTTTGGGCAAGTCATTTCATCTCTCCACCGCACAGTTTCCTGCCTCCTCAACAGGTGCAAAGGTATTGATTGGACACCAAGGCCCCATCCAGCTTGATTTTGTTTCTAGCGTTCATAAAGGAGAATGATCCGCAAGCCGGGCAACGGGGTGGATGTACCAAAGAGCTTTAATTATATTCGTAGCATAGCGAGAAAACGTCGGTTAAATCAATAAATCGAACACCTACTGTAAGTACGCTAGAAAATAAGGCATGTGTCATAGCGGCTTCATTTCTGATGATGTGTTGAAAGGAAAATGCTATTGACTTAAAGTTGCTTGATTTCAATGAAGTGTGTGATGGATCCTTCAATGATATAATTTTGGATAAAATAGCTGAAGAGTAGAGGGAAAAATGAGAGTGGAATTAAATATAAATAATAGTAGTAGTATGTTTCATTATTGTTCTGTGTGACCTTGTAAACATTACTAAATCCGGGTCTACTTCATACTGGTTAAATAATAATAATAATAATAATAATAATAATAATAAGCACTTGGGCTGTTTAACTCTGAGCTGATTTCCTACTCTAAAATTCAAAGGTTTTAAAGTTCTAATAATTCGATATCAACATACAAGAAGACCTAGGTAGACTTTAATAAGACTTTGTCCTGGTTTCGTATTGTCCAGGATTTTTATCAGAAACTTGCTTGAAGCTATGGACGACCTGCTGGTGGAATCTACAGATATCACAAAATCTGGATTGGGCAATTAAAGGAACGTGGTATGGAAGCTAGATTGCAGAAGACTTACGAGATTAAAGCCTCGAGATTGCTTTGTACACCAATGAGACTATCTAGTTTATATGTGCAAAAAGGTGATCTGACCTCAAATTTAGTATGAACCAACAGGGTAATGTAAACGTGTGTGTGTGTGTGTGTGTGTGAGAGAGAGAGAGAGAGAGAGAGAGAGAGAGCACTGCACCATATTGTCAGTATGCATCAAGGGCCTTAAAAAAGTGCATACCTGGGGATCCCTGGGGGGACTCAGGGGTTTAGTGCCTCCTTCAGCTCAGGGCATGACCCCGGGGTCCTGGGATCGGGTCCCACGTCGGGCTCCCTGCATGGAGCCTGCTTCTCCCTCTGCCTGTGTCTCTGCCTCTCTCTCTCTCTCTCTCTGTCTCTCATGAATAAATAAATAAAATCTTTAAAAAAAGTGCATACCTTAGCCATAAATTTCCACTCCTAGTAAATAACTCACTCTAATGAGGCAACAAAGACCATATCTCTAAATATCCGCAACACAAATATTTGCTGTTGAACTACGTATAATCACTCAAAATTTTTTTTAAAAAACGAATATTTAACAATGAGGAGAGGGTATAGCTGAATAAATTGTGATGACCATTTCAACAGATTTCTATGAAACCACAAAAGTATTTATTTATTTATTTTTTAAGATTTATTTATTTATTTATGATAGAGAGAGAGAGAGAGAGAGAGAGAGAGGCAGAGACACAGGAGGAGGGAGAAGCAGGCTCCATGCAGGGAGCTCGACGTGGGACTCGATCCTGGGACCCCAGGATCACACCCTGGGCCAAAGGCAGGCACCAAACTGCTGAGCCACCCAGGGATCCCCCACAAAAGTATTTATAAGAATCGAAGATATCCATATGACCAGGCAGTCACGAAACACTATAGTAATGAAAAAAAATGAAAGCGGGTTTACGAGACAATGCACCTGCTGCAGACTTGTTTTTGATAAAAATGCACATGGTGCAGGTGGCCTTAGAGTGTCAGGTCCACGTGTGCGGGCCCCGTTCCAGGTACAGACGGACAGTGCCTCAGTCACTCGCACTGTCGCTGCTGCACCCAAGGGCAATGCGGGTGGTAGTTGTGGCAGCTACTGGCTGGGTCCGAGCAACCTGGCACCCATTTCTCATTGGTTTGGTGACAGTGTCCACGTCCCCGCGAGCTAGCCCTCCCCGCAGATCTAGGGGGGCACACGGTCCCCCCTTTCCTCCCCTTAGAATAATGGTCCATTCAGGGACTGTCTGTCCAAGGACAGAATTAAGCCTAAAACTCTCTGAATGAAGCTGACAGGCCCTTTTTCCCCCTGACTTTGAACCTGGAAGAGTGTGGGGTCAGTCTGTACCGTAGCCGTCTGTCCACCGACGGGAACCTGTCTGTCTGAGCCTGCAAACGACCGGGCAAGCGGGATCCGGACGCCGGAAGCCCTCCTCTGGGCCGTGTCTGTGTGTGCAGCTGGAAGCAGTTCATCTCCCACTCGAGAACTTTCAGCTGCTCAACTCTTGATGAAGACCTACTGCGCTTCCCTATCCGAATGGGCCTTTCGGGTCCTTACCACCTGGAGCGTTCTTAAAAAAAGAAAAGAAAAAAATTTTTTATGTATTCCTGAGAGACCCAGAGAGACGCAGAGAGCGGGCAGAAGGAGAAGCAGGCTCCCTGGGGGACCCCATGCGGGACTCGATCCTGGGCCCCCGGGTCACCGCCTGGGCCCAGGGCAGGTGCTCCCCCGCCGGGCCCCCGGGCCCCCACCCTAAGCGCTGCAGTGAGACGGTGGGGTCGATGGACAAGGAGCCCAGGCTCCACGGCAAGGGCACCGCAGGCCCTCCGGCCGGGCCCACCTGCCAGGGAAGCCGGGGGTCGGCGCCCCGGGGACCCCAAGGAGGCAGGCGCTTCCCGCCAATGGGAGTGTGAAGGCGGCTCCAGAGCCCGAGCCTCCAGCGGCTTCCCTAGGAGCCGGGCCACGTGCGACAGGCAGAGCCGGAGGCGACAGAGCCCTCGGAGGGGACCCCAGGGCACCGTGTCCTGAAGAGCGACCTGGGTCTCCAATCGGCCTTAAGGAGAAATGACAGGAGGGGTCCGGTGTTGAGCTCCTGGGCGAGGGCCCCCCCGGAGGCACAGCTCGGGCCGCAGCCTCCCGCGACTCCCAGCGCCGTGGGCAGCGTGGGGTGCAGGCGGGGTCACTGGACCCCAGGAGAGGATGGCGTGGGCCCAGCCCAGAGGCCGCCCGGAGGCCGGAGGAAGGCCCGGGGCGCCTGAGCTCCAGGGCAGCGCGGCCAAGGCCTCAGCCTGGGGCAGAGGGAGGGGCCCGGGCCGGGAGGAGCCCCCAGCGCCCAGGCTCCCAAGGCCTGCACCTGCCGGACACGGACGGCGACAAGCGTCTGGCCACGGGCAAGGCCACCGCCCTGCTCCCCAAAATTGGAAGTTGATGGCGTGGAACTGGGTGTCACTTTTTTTTCCTTATCTCTATTTCCTAATTTTTCCATAATGACCATAACATGTCTAATAAGAACGTTCTATGCGTTTGTTCATAAAATGAGCCCCGAGAGTGGTGCGGGCCTGCGCTGCCAGGCGGCGAGGGCCCCCCTCAGGGGTGCTACAGCCCAGGGGCCCCGGCTCTCAGGGCCCGTCGGTGCATCGGAGGGAGGACGCAGCAGCAGCAGGAAGATGAGGTGCCGCGTGTCCCTGAGCCGCGTCCTCACCTGCCGAGGGGAGGGTGCTGTCGCCCCCCGGGGCGCAGGTGCGGACCCCACGGCCAGGTCAGTAGGCGAACGCCCCGAGCTAGATCGAAGGCCTGGCCGGTCGCAAGCTTCTTGTGAGGGCCCAGGGCTTCTGCTTTGCTCCGTCCCTCCAGAGCCGGTGGCGGCACCTCCGTGGGGATGCGGGTGAGCACGTCCACCTGCAGGCCCAGCGGAGTCCGGGCGGGGCTCCAGGCAGATCCAGGCCCCGGGGGAGCGCGTGCTGTCCCGTCTCCGCCGACCTTGGCCTCCAGCCACTGCATCCTCGGCGGCTCCTCGTGCTGCTGCTGCCCGTCACCTTGCTCCGTTCAAGAGTGTGAACTCAGAAACGCCGATGGCATCGCCAGACGCCCGCACAAATGGCCTAAGCGTGCCCCCAGCTCACCTGGCAAGACTGAATCCACCACGTTGTCATCTAACCGTGTTCGTCGCATGGCTCTCCGCGTGTCTGGTCACTGTGCTGCCGCTGCCTGCCCTGTCACTGACGTTTGAGGCCTCCAGGTCAGCCCCTCGCACCTGCAGAGGCTCCTCCGGCACCCCACGCTCCGAACCCGCGTCCCCGGGCCCAACACAAGCCTTTCAGCTCGAGCCCCGGCCCCCCCGCGCCCAGAGCCTCCGAGCGCTCGAGCCGCCCTCCCCGCCTCCCTCTGAGCCTCACTGTTGCTCCTGGAAAGCGCACGCACCCCCGTCCTCACCACAGGATTCGAAGTCACCTGGGTTGTTAACAGGAAGTTTTGACAAGCTGACCCTAATCCCTTTCCAGCATGATTTCCCACAGCCTCCATAAATCGGCCCCATAAATGTTCCAAACCATTTGTTCCACCTGAATATTTTCCACGCTCCTCGGCCCTCCCACGTTTCCCTGGCCACCCCGCCTGCAGGTCCCACCGCAGACACCACCCCCTGCCTCGTAGCCTATTCTGATCTACCCTCCTTTGAGTCAAAGAGGTACATTTCTCCTCCTCCGAACTTCGGTATCCGTTTCTTGCTCTCTTGTGACTCTTCCCTCTTCCTCCTATTTTCATAGGAATGTATATAAATGTGGCTAATTTCTCATGATGAAATATGCAATATAGGGAGACCTCACATTATGCATCCTTGTTTAGGTATTCATTCCTCCAGCGATTTAGAGGATTTATTGAGCACCTCCTATGTGCTGGGTACTGGGGATAGGCAAGGAACAAGATGCCTTTGTTCCTACTCTCTTGGGGCTGCATGTAAGTATGAAAGACTCCTGATAAATGACTAATAAGTAGCCAACTAACTAAAGTTATGATAAACACTAAAAATAAAAATTATACAATGCTATATGAAGATATAGAAAGTGAACACATGGGCAACCCCGGTGGTGCAGCGGTTTAGCGCCGCCTGCAGCCCAGGGTGTGATCCTGGAGTCCCGGGATCGAGTCCCACGTGGGGCCCTGCATGGAGCCTGCTTCTCCCTCTGCCTGTGTCTCTGCCTCTCTCTCTCTCTCTTTCTGTGTGTCTCTCATGAATAAATAAAATTAAAAAAAAAAAGAAAGTGAACACATATGACAATTTTACTTTATACTCCAAAGCACCCTACCTGGAGTCATATTTAGTCTAGCTTAAAGGTATTTGCTAGTCTAGTGGCACCTATTTTCCTTGATTTATGGCATGATCTGGCCATTATACGTAAAGACAGTAATATCTGAAGGATGAAATAGGAAACTAAATTTCCCATTTCCGGGCAAGTATAACTGACTAATTTAGTTTAGCTGCAAACCCGAGGCGGAAGTATAGTGTTGCCTTTTTCTTCCTGTTGTTTTACTCTAGACCAGCTATTTTCTGCTTTGACCAGTTGCATGGAGCCGTCAATCATGGCCCGTAATCTCCAACAAAATAAGAAGAGCAAAAATATAAAGAGCCAAGTGATTCATCACGAAGCCTGATGCCAGCTGTAAGGGAAAAGCCCTTTCTGACTTAGAGCTTGCAGGCACAGTAGCACACTATTCCCAAAGGAACTATGACTTGAAATTTCTGAATGGGCTCACCACCAGCCTCAGCTGGCAGCCTGCTACGCTAGGCAGGCACAGGCATGGAAACTCTTCGAATATTTTTCCCCCCAGAGCTGGAACCGTTCCTGCTATTTCTATAATCATCAAAGACAAGGTTAGATTTTCATTTTTGTTTTCTCCTACTGCATCAATGCTTCTAATTGCAAGAGTATGAAGTTATCTTAAACAAGAGCTGTCTTTCTCAAAAGCGAGGTACCAGATACGTTTTGGCACCTCTGAGCGTCAGTGCACGAGAACCCAGGATAACAAATGACAGGCGATGGACGGACGTGTAAACGGAAGCAAGAAGGTCACCATCACGGCCACGTGTATAATGCGGCCTGTGGGTGAGAGCAGGACACCAGGACAGGAGGCAACATTCTAGGTAGAGGCCGCCCCACTGGGAATGGGACTGCCTAACAGAATTGCTCACACAAAAGGTCACTGGGGACAACTAGTTACCGTACGGCCTTGAACTGAAAGGAAAATGCGGGGAGCTAATAAAAGGCATTGTCATTGTGCCCTGTAATTAAATGTCATTTACAGGAACTTAAGGACTGGGATGAACACATAGGGCATATAGGA
Organism: Canis aureus; assembly: GCF_053574225.1. Lineage (NCBI taxonomy): Eukaryota > Metazoa > Chordata > Mammalia > Carnivora > Canidae > Canis > Canis aureus. Next base: position 1,236,622 of record NC_135628.1, on the reverse strand, counting down.
AATTTTCCACAATGCACCATGAATGTTGCCTCTGCAACAAGGGGTAGAGGGGGAATGGAAAAATAAAATATGCTTTTCCATGCATGTCCCCCTTTTTCTTAGGGGGAAAAAAGGAGAATTTTTGTGGCAAGCATATTGGAGACATTGTTGGAGAACAGTTCCTCTTCACATAAAGGTTACCTCTGTAAAGCTGCCAAGGTCAGCGCCCTGGGGGATTATCTGCCAAGTAAGTGCCAGTCGTGGAATCTATACTGTGGCAGGCAGGGAGGCGGGCTGCACTCTCCCAGCCTCCTTATGAATCACCGGTCTTTGCTCCTTTGTACCAGACTTGCCACTTTTCCCACTCTCTGCCCTCCCTCCTCATTGGAGAGGTCTCTTCCCTCACATATGAGCTGAATGTTCCGTTGTTTGCCAGGAAGCCAGGCTTGCTGAATGCCGATTTCATGGAAGTCACACAAGAGAGGCAAACAGTACTTTTCCAAGCAATTTGCATAAAAAGTGACCTTACAAAACATAAAGTGCGCAACTTGGGCCATGATGCATCATTTGTGCTATTTTAGAGGAAGGGGGGAGTGTCCCTATACAGATAAAGCTACAGATACATATAGAGATACATACACACACATGCACACACATAAATGTATGTGTACATATATATAACACAGACATAGATCTTCCCATATATATATTCATGTTTTTATTTCCATTTTTTGGTTGAGTGTTTTATATGGCTTTGTCTTTTATATCCGATGACTTACTTTTTTCTCTTTTATTAAAGAACCACACAAAAAGGACAACTTCAAACTAGCTGTTCCATTTTTTTTAATCTCTTCTTTAGTATATTCAGAACCCTCAATATCCAATTTCTAGGACATAATATGATGAACAGATATATTGCATTTCTTTTATGTTGACATATGAAATGAAAGGGGCCTTTGAAAAGAAGCATATAAATGCTCATGAAAGATATTCTCCTAATGTACAAGATCCGTTTATGGTTATCTGGGTATTGTATTGCTCCCTATAGTCCTCAAATGTAAAAATTTTTAGCATATGTCGTGTCTAACTATGACCCTTTGGGCTTTGATTCAAGTTATTTTTAATGCTGAGACCTAACAGACATTAAAAGGAGATTGGGTAACGCTTGTAATGAGCTGTGTCTTTTTTTACTCTAAATAGTTCCGCAAGGTGAACTGTCACTTATCTTTAGGTCATCTGTCATTGAAATGCACGTGGCTTGTCAAATTCATAGGGCAAACATGGCTTGGCTGTAATGACTTGTTTTTACAGGCAGAAGGAACGATCTCAGAGCTATATTTTGAAAAACACATGTTCATAGGTATAATCCTTCAAAACCCTGGGAAACACAGAGATTGCCTATAATGAATAGCATCCCTTAGGATATCTTAATATCAATTGTTTATACTGTGCTAAAACACAAACTATGTCCAATTTTTCTCTCCTCGATGTCATATATCTTCTTAATGATGAAGTAAAACTACCGAAATTTATCCTATTTAATATGTTATATGCGTCCCATATAATTTTAATTCCACAATTTCACAAAAGAGGGAAATGCATTTGCTGAAAAATTCAATACCCAGCTGACACTGCGTTGCAAATTGTGACAAGGACAACCATTGAGAAATGAAATATCCATGTTCGTAATCTGCCACTATAGACATTTTTCATGGTTTTTATTCATTTTTCCCCACTGTTTTCACTAATGAAACCAATAAAAGCTATCAAAATTAAGTCTGATGGGAAGTCAGATCACTCAGAGTCTTAGGGAAATAAAGACTTAGTGTAAGCCTGCCCGTTTAGCTCAGCTCAGATCTACAAACAGCTAAGGGCCATTTGGCACTCTATTGGCAATCTTGGCAGAGATGAGAAAGATTGAATAGAGATGAATCCTTAATGACTTCCTAACATTTGGGGGGGGGGGGGGCTCTTTCCAGAAGAAGATTGAGACACAAGAATTACAATTACAGAATGAGGGAATTGGGTACTTTGAGAACTTCCCCTCAGGATGGAAATAGAAGTTAATTGTCAGCAGACTATAAGATTCTGCTGTTGGATTTAAAACGAAAACAAAGGCGTTCTCAAGATACATTTAAAATATTAGTTTCTTTTGGACAAAGAGCATTCATTTTGGTTTCCTTCTGAGACTTCTTAAGATATTTAAAGGCAGCTATGCTGCTTTCTGGAGCCTTCTTCAGGCTAGGATATCAATTTTCCTTTCTGATCAATTTCAATTGGAAATTACAATGATATTTGATTAATGGTCCTAATGCTATGAACCTCTAGGTGGTCAAATCTGAATTTTAAGGAGGTAAAGTATCATGAGTTAGATTAAGTCTCCTTTGCTCAGTGTGTATATTTTGGAAAGTTGTTTGAAAATAAGGGTTATAGGGACGGCCGGGTGGCTAAGTGTCTGAGCGCCTGCGTTGGGCTCAGGTTGTGACCCCGAGGTCCTGGGATCAAGTCCCACATCAGGGTCCCCGCAGGGAGTCTGCTTCTCCCTCTGCCTGTGTCTCTGCCTCTCTCTGTGTGTCTCTCATGGATAAATAAGTAAAAGTCTTTGTAAAAATAAAAAAGAAAAGAGTTATCACCAATCATGAGTTTCAGAATGAGAAAATGTTTCCCTGTGCAACTACATTTTTCCCTAAGTCAGATTGATCATGTGTCCCCAACTGTCCAGCTTGGAAGGCAATAGCCACAAGAGGCTATTTAGTGCTTGAACTGTAGTTAGTCTGAGTGATTTACAATATGGATATAAAAATACACACTGGATTTTGAAAATGTCATGTGAAAAAAGAATGAAGATACCTCAATACACTTTTTATATTGGTTACATGTTGAAATGATATTTTAGATGTGTTAAATTAAATATATTATTAAAATTAATTCCAAATGTTTATTCTTAGCTTTCACAATATGGCTGCTAGAAAATTTGAGATTACATGTGTAGCTTACATTGTATATTATTAGATGGTGCTGGTCCGTATAGCAGTAAATCCTGAGGAAATCACTCAATTTCTTTTGTCCAGCCCAGTTTGTACCTTTTGTGCAGCCTACAGAGATCTTGTGTCTGGGAGAGTCTATGAAGACCATGGTAGACAGAATCATTTAACATACAAAAGATGGCCCTCAAATCAGCAGTCCTGTTATGTTCTTCAGGAAAGAAGGGTCCTTAATAATTGAAGTGGTGAGCATAATTATTGATTTATCCAGAAAGAGGGCCCTGGGATCACAAACACATCTCAAAACAGGAATGGAAATTCATTATATGAAAACAATCCCTTTAACATAAATACATGAAACTATGAAATTATTTAAACATTGAACTTCTCATATTTTACTCTCATTAGCTCTGTTTCTGGCTTCTACAGTTTAAAAGGGCAGGATACAAGGATTTTCTATTAGTCTGGTGTCTACATCTTCAAATATTTGGTAAACTAAGTAAATTTTTCAAACAATTTTTCATTTTTAATTGAAATGCCTATTTCCTTAGATCTTTTCTGGTCTCCAAAATCAAATTGACATTCTCCATGTATCCCACGGCACTTGTTCCTCTACTGGTCATTATATGAATTAGTAACAAGTCATAAAAGATATTGGACTAGGAAAATAATTCTCCTTCCATAAGGACAGATTTCAATTTGTTGAAGTAACTTTCTAGGCCTAAGATGAAGCCGCTCCTCGTAGGACACCACATCACAAACAAGGCTGACTACGTGGCCCCAACCAATTGGATATTTTCCTATTTTTCCCTTCCTTGTTCTTTATTGTTTATCCTATAAAAAGCTTCTTGCCAATGGCCTCATTTTGTACTTCTTCAAAAGGAGACTATCAGCTTCCATGAGATGCTAAATAAAATTTGTTTACATCTCCTAAACTGTCGTCTTTAATCATTTCTTAGCAGAATTAACGATTATATATTCTTTTCACATAAGTAAAAACTTTGCCAATTACTAGCTTATGTTCAGTTCTGAAAGATGTATGTCTCGGTTTTACGCTAACCCCTTACTATACCTGTTTCACTTAATCCATATCACAGCGCTGTAAATAAGTATTGGTGTCCTCACCTTACAGATGGGGAAAATAAAGATCGACAAGATGGTAAGCCATTCACCCATATCCACACGGCCTGTGACAAATGAAGGTCTTTCTGACTCCAAATTGGTTCCCTTTAGTCATGTAACTCCATTGCCTTTCAGCGTATGAATTATGCACACCAAAGCCAGATGGTGCATATGTTCTAAATTTGCAAAACATTTCATCTGCCTAGTAAAAAGTGTGAACAAGAAGAGGACATGATTAGTCATCCTTTAATATAAAATGTTGGATTGCACAAAGGGTATACTTTTCCTCAAACACAGAGCAAGAAACTTGATAAAGATATGTAACTCAAACACAGATTTTTACTAGAATAACAAACCTAAGAACCAAGAGGATATAAAATAGTTTAAAAAAAAAGTTAAAAGTTATCAATTTAAAAGTCTGTCTTTTCCTACTTAATACCAAGTGCTTTGGAAAGTATTCATTTCCATCTATACACTTTTTAAATATTTATGTTTGACTCACAAAGAGCAATGTATGCATTTCATATGATTTTGCCTTCAAATACTCTTTTATGTCTTTTTTCTATTTGAGAATTTCTACTAAAATTGTGTTCAGAATGAGTGAACTTTTCCTTCTGACCATGGAATCCATCTGCTGTTGTGTACAAAGCCAGGGGCAATTAACAGAAAGACTAGGATAGAATTTCATTGGAATAAGTAGGGAATATTTCTGATCTTTTTTTTTTTTTTTTTGAGTAATTTGCTCTTTTTGAACAAATATACCTGGCTTAATATAAATCAACAGCTTGTCAGTGCATGACACAATAAAATAATAACAAGTTCCACCCACAACTTAACAGATTGCATTTTAGGTACTAAAAAAAAGGCAAATTTACTGATTAATTTTTCAGTATCAGAAAAAAGACTTTTAGTATGTTTTTAAGGGTTGTATTAAATATAACTTTATTTTTAAAGATTTTATTTTTAAGTAATCTATGCACCCAACATGGGGCTTGAACTCATAACCCCAAGATCAAGAGTCACATGTTCCACTGACTGAGCCAGCCAGGTGCCTCTAAATATACATTAAATAAATTATATTTGATACATAAATTTTAATGTATGTATATGCTGATGTAAAGAGTAAGCTCCTTCTAGATTCTAAATTGTCTCTCATAGCTTCATGTTAGTTGTCTCCTCTCCATCTATCCCATCATTTGCCATTAAGTTATATGTTCCTTTACTATACAAGCCATGCCATCTTTGGTTTATTTTTTTAACAATCTGTGACCTAATAAGAAATATATATTTGGTCTCTGCCCCCTGTTCATGGCACAGAGCTGCTGAAACCCTTAGAATTTCCCAAGTGATAAAGAGTTCATGCTACTGAGGCGATTCTTGCAAAATGGAGACTCGTTGCCAAAGGAACCAACTGTGTGATTAAAGGGTTGGAACTTTTAGTCCCAACTCTATCTCCAGGGAAGAGAGGGGCTAGAGATTTACTTCATCACCAATGGCCAATCATTTGATTAATCATGCCTGTGTAATGCAACCTCCATAAAAATCCTAAATTAAGCCTGTGTAATGCAACCTCCATAAAAATCCTAAATTAAGCAATTTGGAGAGCTTTTGGGCAGGTGGACATATGGAAGTGCTGGGAAGCTGCCATGCCAGGAGAGCACACAGAACTCCACGTCCCTTCCCCATGCCTTGCTCTATGCCTCTCTTCCATTTGCTTGCTCCAAGGTTATGTCCTTTTTATTAAATGGGTAGAGTAAAGTACTTTCCTGAGTTCTGTGAACTTTTCTGACAAATGATCAAACCCAAGAAGTGGAGTGTGGGAACCCCTGAGTTACAGTCAGTTGGTCAGAAGTACCAGAGGTCTGAACTTTCAAGAGGCTTCTGAAGAGAGGACAATCGGGTGGAACTCTAGCATTAACCTGTGGAGTCTACACTCCAGGTAGTTAGTGTCAGAAGTATTCTGAGTAGAGAAATGGTTTTTTTCCTTTTACTATAAGAATGACAACAGGAGCAACCATAAAAATATTCCCTGCAAATGTTGGGATGGATGAATGTACGCATGAATAAATGACTGAAACAAACCATATAAACAGTAAGGAAAACCACTGTAAACCTAACATAGGGAAGAAAACTTTAAGTTAAGCTAAATACTTTTGGACTATAGGCAATCAACTCAAAGAATCAATACATGAAATTAAACATTATCATTTTCTTTCATTTTTCTCCTTCAGTCCTCTTACAAAGAGGCCTGCTGATTCCTAGGGCCTCACACAAAATTTTTATAATCTAGGATATGAAATGATAGGTTAAGCTATAAATGTATTGGAATATTTACCTACTTTTCCAAAAAAAAAAAAAAAAACCAAACATACATTTCCATATTCTCTGAATTATTTTAGTATTTTTACTTGATTTTAAAATGCTTTCTACAGAGACCTGACCCAATTTAGGTAAAAGGATGGCATAAAATGCCCTAACCTTCCTAGTCTGTGGGCTGAAGGTAAAGAAGTAAACTTGTGGTTATTCAGTACTGTTTATTATTTAGTCTTTTATGCCTTATTTTTTTTCAGATAATAATGACTTCATAAAATGTCTGTATTTTTTAAAATAATGAAGACCAGTGAGCTTTTTGGGAGATCGGGGTGGAGAGCAAAAGGAGAGAGAATCTTAAGCAGGCTCCATATTCAGCTGGGAGCCCAATGCGGGGCTCCACCTCACAACCCTGAGATCATGACCTGAGTCAAAATCAAGAGTCAAGCGCTCAACCGACTGAGCCCCCAGGTCCCAAAATGTCTGCATTTCAATGTTGGATCTTTGGGTATTTTTTATCCTCGGGGTTCAGGAGTAGAGGTGGAGAGAGTGGGTATGTGACCAGTGGCTGTGATGGGCAGAAGGAGGCTCCACGTATCATGAGTAAGCAAAGACCTATTGATATTTCTCACTAGAATTTTATTATTTAGGCTATTTATTAACTCAGGGAGAATTAGCATCTTTGTGAATTGTATCTTTGTAATCTAGAGCCGCTAGTGAATTTCCATTTGTTTAAATATTCTAGACTTTATGGTTATGTGTGTCTCTTGAAGAGTTTTCTTGTTATTCTTCAGATGAATTGTGTGCATTTTATGTTAAATATATGCCTACCTACATTATCTTTTAGCTGCTATTGAAAATCTCCATTTTTTGTTTTGTTTTAGTTGACTATATTTTCTTTACTCAACCTTTTATTTTTAACTTTTTAATCACTTGTTTATGTATATGTGGTCTAAGTCCTGTTAAATTATTCAACATCCTCTCAGTATATCTTATTCGTTCTGTTGTACGTTTTCTTAGTTTTTGGTATCTGTTTCTCCTGAAAACTGAGAAGTGTTATATTCTATACTACTCGTTACCTATATAGTTTTATGTATTATGCTTATGGTGTTCATTTGAGACAGTGTATTTTATCTGTACCCCCCTCCATTTCCTTCTCCAACTCCTTAATTTTCCTACCTTAATGTCTTTCTTAGTTTTTGCATGTATGCTGATATGGTTATATACACCTTAATTGGTTTATAAGATTATATTTGTTGTCTTCAGCTAATAAAAATAAGGAAAGTGGTACCTTAGAGTAGCTCCCATTTTCTTTCTCCTTTGCCTCCCACTGGTTTTTATTAGATCGTCACCGTCCCTGCCTTCTAAACTGTCCTTCGTGGCTATCAACATTGGCTGCTCTTGAAAGTCACCGGTGCAGATTTTGAAGCACAGCAGTGAGTGGGCTCCGGGCCAGGACTATTAGAGAAGAGCCCACGGACGCAGGTTGGGGGCACTGGTCTGACTTACGAGTTCCACAGGTGGTTCTAGTAGACAGCCAGGCTCGGCTAGCACAGGATGCTATCATTTTGCTGTTTTCGTTCATTCTGCTAATTCAGTTTCCATTATCCATTTCTTCCTATCCTCTTCCACGAAGAGACAGTTTTCCTTTTTATATTTTCATGGTAAAAGTTGGACAATATTCTAGTGTTTCACAGCAACATTTTCTGATGAAGGTCTTGCTTTTGTGAACTTGTCTTCCTGTTCCTTTCCATTTTGCGGTAGTGTCTCCAACGAAACCCTCTGCTGACTCTTCTCTATTTCATATTTTAAGGAGGTGAGTTTTTTCTGGGAAAGAGCGTTCCATTGAGGCAAGATTTCACAGACATACAAGATGTTCAGTAGCAAAACATTCTTTGCACAGAGAGGCTCTGTGCTTGGTTTAATACTCTGCTTGTCACCATCTTAAAATTTTTAATAATTCCGAACAAAAGGTTCCACGTTTTCATTTTGCATCAGGCCTTGAAGATTATCTAGCCAGTCCTGCATGGAAGGGGAGGGGGGGAAGGGAGGAGTTTCAGGCTAGCAAGAGTTTTCCTTATGAGCCAAATAGAGAAAGACAATATAGGATGTTTCTAATACTTGCTTTCGCAGTGCGGCTAGAGACAGTCCTACTGCCTAGAAATGTGGCTTCTTCATCTTGCGGTCCCTGGTTTAGCCTCGACTCCTCTACTCTTGGAAGAGAATCAAATCAAAGTCATAAAACAGTTTGGGTAGCCCATTGCCATTGCTGCCAACAAGGGACTTAGGATAGGATACGTCTTTCATAACCTTCTGAGGCTGGCTGATAGGAGGTCCTGCTTCCTGCCCCTGATCTGATCCTGCTTTGCCAGCTCTCTCTCCACTTTGGGAATGGAAGGTCTCTGTTGCTGCCAGATTTAAAAGAAATGAACAAACTGGTGTTTGTAGTTTTAGTTTTTATTCTCATTATTTTCAATGGTTTATAGGAGAAAAAAAGGGGAAATATCTGACTTTATATGACCATCTTTAAAAGTATGTCAACCTAGAGGCGCCCCGGTGGCTCAGTCAGGTAAGCATCTGCCTTCGGCTCCGGTCATGATCCCGGGGTCCCAAGGTCAAGTCCCAGGATGGGGCCCCAAGATGCACTCCCTGCTCAGCAGGAGTCTGCTTCTCCCTCTGCCTCTTCTTCTCCTCCCACTCATTCTCTCTCTCTCTCTCTCTCTCCCAAATAAATAAAATCTTTTTTAAAAAAAAGTATATCAATTTTCTGTGACCTCAGGGTTTGTATAGATCTTCTGTAGGTAACAAATAACCACTGTCTATCTTTTAGCTCTGAGTGTGGGAGTGGAGGGGAGGTTAATCCCCTTATATTTGCTTGTACAATAATAGTTAACCTTAATTTTTATATTTAGCAATTTAAATACTGATATATTTAATCTTCATTTCTTCCCTGTCTTCTTGCTTTCTAGTGGCATTTTTTAAATCACATTTTTCCCTCCAATACTGACCCAAATATTACTCTATTTTTATTATTAATTAATATTCTACAAAGTAACATGCATATTTAACTTAAAAGATCGAAATTAATCAGTGCCTACCTTCTTTTTAACATACACTTAACACGTAGGGCTTTAACTCCCATAGCACATTCCTATCTAATGTAATATTTGTATCCAGAAACAAGTTTTATTTAGTTGTTTACTAACCCCACAAATTAGACATTATTATGGTTGATAATTTGTGGCTAACCTACATGTTTTACAATACCTTAGTTTTTCGTTCCTAATTGCATCTTAGACTGTTTAGTCTGAGATGATTTTTTTCTTCTTTCTGTAATATTTCTTCTTAAGAAAGTTCTTGTAATTAACTCTGTTTTTTCTTTGCTTGAAGAAATGTTCCTTGATCTTGGGAAATAGTTTGCCAAGTATATAATTTTACGTTGATAGTTCTTTCCTCTAACCTTACTAAGATATTACTATCATCTTCTGTTTTTTTATTATAGCTTTTGAGAGACCTGCAGTGAATCAAAACAACATTGCATAGATAGGCGGTGTCTCCAGGCGTTTTGATATCTTCTCTTTACCTTTGGAGCTTTGCAGTTTGCTAAATATGTCTTGACTTGGATTTATTTTTATTTATCCTTGTGGGATTTGAGATGCTTTCTGAACGCGAGAATCCATGTCTCCTCAATCTGCGAATAATCAGCCACTATCTCTTCAAATATTACTTCTTCCCACTTTTGCATTTCTACCCTTTAGGGATTCTGATTAGATGATGTATGTGACCCTTTCTCATTCTACTACCCACATGTCCTAACTTGTCTTTTCCATTTTCTTTCTCTTTAATGAATCTTTAATAATTTCTTCAAGTCTATCTTGCAATTTCAGTGATTATGTATATATTTTTAATTTCTGGTTTGTTCTTCAGATGTGCTTTGCCATTTTAAATCTTATTGATGCTTATTTTCTTTTTTTTTAATTTTTATTTATTTATGATAGTCACACAGAGAGAGAGAGAGGCAGAGACACAGGCAGAGGGAGAAGCAGGCTCCATGCACCGGGAGCCCGACGTGGGATTCGATCCCGGGTCTCCAGGATTGCGCCCTGGGCCAAAGGCAGGCACCAAACCGCTGCGCCACCCAGGGATCCCTGCTTGCTTATTTTCATGGTTTCCTATTTTACTTCCTTAAACATTCATTCATAAATTGTTTTATAATATATTTTTGATCATTACTATGTTTGGGTCCTTGAGTTTAGTTTAGTTTAGTTTGTTTGTTTTTTCTACTGAAGTTTGGGTCCTTGAGTTTACTTTTGTTCTTTTTTTTTTTTTTTTTTTGTCTATTGAAGTTTTTTCCTAGTAGCTTATTTCCTCTTCTGTTTTGAAATATTGATTTATCAGATCATTTTTTCTTCTGGCTTGCAGCTAAGAAAACAGTGTTGGACAGTAGATGAGGACACATCATTTCAAAGAAAATTTGGGTTGTTAGCCTATCTTTTCCCTTGACCTATCTTTCTTATTTTTCTATCCTTTTATTTCTCTGTATTTTCCCCCCAGAAATTTCCTTCAACCTAGCATACAATTTACTAACATTTTTTTTCAGTTATTTACTCTCTAAACCACCTGTTGTTTATTTTTAATTAAATAATTATTTTTCATTTATAGACATTCTTCACTATGCTTCAGATATTCCTATTCTATTTTCACATTCCCCCCATCTTTCTTTTTGTTTCTTTTTTTAATCCCCTCTATTTCACTTTGAATAAAATACTAGTACCTATTTATTTTGTACATAAACCCACACAGGAGAAAGTACTCCTGAAATGTTGAACTCTTTGTTGGTGTGGAGAATTCTATTCCATAATTGTTTAAGAAATCATGAGGACGAAGAGCTAATAATAGTTGAGAAACTGCCTCTCTATTACCATCCTGCTTCTATGATTTAGAGTTTTGACAAGAGTTACAGCATTTAATTTACAATGATGCACCATCCTACCATCGGCCAGAGAACGTCCACAATCCTTCACCTTGATGTTTTGGTCGATTTCTGAGTGCAGGACGGCGGGATATTTAATCCTGCATTGATCACGCAGGACCTGGTAAAACCGTACTGCGGTCATGTGTGCGCACAGCTCTGTCCCTGCTCCAGGGCCTCTGGGGCCTGTCACTGTGTCACGGAGCCTGCCTCAGACTCTAATGGCAGCCCCTCATTGTCTGTGTAGACATTGGAAATGAATTCAGGCGTGGGGACGCAAGTACAGGAAACGTTTCTCCAGCCAACTGATCAATAGTTACTCCCTTAATACCTCAAGTTTTTGAAATTATATCTCCCTGGTCCAAAATCTTGGATCGTTTATCATAATGGAATCTGGACAGCTTTCACGACAGGTCTGTTTTACTTCTTAGATGCCCGAGGCTCTGCGTTGTTTGTTCATTACCTGTTACATCTTCTCCTTTACTACTGAGGCTTGTTAAATGGCCTCCATTAAATTTTTATTGGTGCCCCTGGAAATTTAATATTGGGTTGCATCTCAGCTACTCCCTTATGGATGTCAGCTATTCTAAAATCCATATCACCTCATTTTAAAATTCAATTTCCATTAATTCTGTAAACAAATGACCTCTTATTTCACAGTTTGTGGTAATTAATCACATCGCCACATATGCAAGAGCAGACAAAGCTGGAACCCCTGCATTCATTAATCTAAACTTTCAATCTAGATCAATGCTGTAGATATGCACTGCTCGATAATGTGATCATTGATCACATGTGGCTATTTAAACTCAAACATAAATAAATTAAATTAAAAATTCAGCTGCTCAGATATTCTAACCATATTTCAAGAGTTCGGGAACCACATGTGGCTGGTGGCTACCACGATGGACAATGCAAATATGGAACATTCGAAATATCAAAGAGTTCTACTGGAGAACACGGCTGTAGAATATGGCCCATTTTATTCAAGGATCTCAACTGTGACTCTTGGTGAAAACAAAATCTTTGTGAATAACAGTATCTAAAGCTTTATCTGTCAGAGCACCACGCCCACGTTCTTTTCTACTTACATGAATGACTTCATCAATTTCATTAGTTGTGTAAGTAGGAACCTCATAGAGCAACGTAAAACTTGTACCTCTTATCCCATTTATTCTACTATAAGAAAATCGGACTTCACAGCGAATTCTAATGAATCAAATGTAACAGTTCAAAGTGCCAGCAATTGTTCTCTTTAAAGTAGTGCTCACCCATGAAGAGTTTTAAGCACATCAACCTTATAATTTATATTTTTAAGTGCAGTCATACTTCAACCATCATACCTTTGGTAGTCATTCAAAATAATACTTCTGAAAACCTCCTGAAAAATGATGTTAAAGGGTTCTATTCATGTGGAATGACCTCTAGGAAGTTCCATTTGTTTATCCTCAGTATCCAATAGTGTCTTCTTGATAGTTTTATCTCTGGAAATTTTGAATGTTCAAAATTAAAGGGAAATAATGCTGCCTTCCAAGGTAAGTGTACGACTATACTTCACAATCTCTCAGAAAGCTGTAAATAGTTTCTGAGTTATCGGGGCACATGGGTGACTCAGTCGGTCAAGCATCTGCCTTCAGCTTGGGTCATGATCTCAGCGTCCTGGGATCGAGCCCAGTGTCAGGTTCCCTGCTCAGCGAGGAGCCTGCTTCTCCCTCTCCTCCCAGCTTGTGTGCTATGTGTCCCCATCTCTGTCTCTCTCTCAGATAAATAAAAATCTTTTTTTAAAAATGTCTGACTTAACTGTTTCATAGCACCAGTTTATTTTACTCGTTGCTGTGTGGCCTGAATCTTTCATTGGGTAGACTTCACCACCATCTGATGCACTACATTTTTTGCAGACACTTTCAACATAACAATCTGACTTTTTGGTGCTCCTGCATCCATCAGGTTTAAAGTATGAGAAGACATTTATGTGTGTGTTTACATTATGTTCACACGTTCTCCATCAATCATTCCTAATTATATCACTCCAACAATACCCATTCCAAGAAACCTCTCTTAACAAGAGGGCTACAAAAGCTCCATTGTTTGCTAGCACACCAGGTCCATTAATACCATCTGCTGCAAAAGATTACAAAAGAACTATGTATCATAAAACTAGTCATCTGGAAAGAGATGCTTAATTGAACCATTTATTAGTCACTTGTAACCATTTCTTTATCGGAGAAACCAGCCTCTCCTCTAAGACAGTAGGTGGGAATTCCATTCCACCTGCTATGGCGGCCTTCTGTCTACTGTCAACCACCAAAATCATGACCAGAGAGCGTGAAGATTCTGTCCACTGCTCGCCGCGACCATCACTGCAGGGCCATCTTACTGCCCACTATAACACCCCCCACAAACGTAGCCAGTTTTCTCAACAAAACTCTTGCTTCACTCTGGCCGAAGTTCACATCCACACTGCTGGGACTCACCTCCACCTCCCACAGCAATTCACACCTCCCCAGATGAGTGTGCGGGAGCCCACTCTGGAGTGGAGGGTTGGGTCCCAGTGGGTGGAGTCACAGGACCATCCCTGTAATCTACAGAAGCACAATGTTTAAGGTATTTCTCATTGTTCTCACATTTCTGGTTCTTGTGGCAAAAGTTTTTCTACTTTCAAAATCTGATAACTCTATAGTAGTTTTTCTTATGGTGTATGTAGTTTTTAACTGGAAGCATAACAACTGTGTGTATGAGTGTGTGTGTGTGTGTGAGAGAGAGAGAGAGAGAGAGAGAGAATCTTATAGAACTTGAATTACAGAAATGTCCATTCACCAGGGTTTTTATAAATCCTATACCAATTTTTATATTAATTTCCTCCTTATTTTGAACCTTCTACTGGGGCCACTCTCACTATCCTTAAGTTGCTAGGTATAAAATATCACTATCTCCACATTTGATTTTAATCTTAAATTATGTTCAAGCTTGTGCTGGGATTATAATTATCAATCAGGTATATGCACTATTCTGAAAAAAGAGCAAAATGATGAAAAAATAATAGGAACGAAAAAAGGGAGGGATGGTGGAAAAAGGAAGAAGAAAGACTTGACGGCAATTTCATGGGGCAAATGTGGCCTCACACTGAGATCTACCCTTGCTCTGAGGACCATATAATTGAGCTAATTCCTTTTTCTCTGGAAAGAAAAGATTTACTCCATAAGGGTGACTTATTTATCCTACATAACGGGTACTAGGTTCTTCCTGGATACAGGGAAGAGATAGCAGCAGGCTGTTTTCAGAAATTGCAGGCTTTAGAGGATAAGTCGGTTCTCACTCCCCACCTCTCCTTCCTCCTTGGCCCTATTTCTTTACCCACAACAGAATTTAAATTCTAGCTCCACTTTCCAAATCCCACAAATCATGTTGGTATCAGCACCTGTTTATTGTTCTGCTTTGATCCCCCGCCCCACTCCACTTCTTTTTATTTTGGCATCTGAAATCTACTTGTCTCTGTTGAGTTCAACACTGTATTTTGTTTAGTTTTTAAACTATACTAATATTGTTTCTAAAATGGTTTGGTACTATATGACTAATGTGTGTAAAAAATCTTTTAGCATTGATTTTGGATTCATTGACAGAGAATTAAGTTTTCAGGATTCAAAATGCTGATAGTAATAGGAGAAGGTAAAATCAATTAAAAATAAAATCAAGCAGGGGCGTGTTGGTGGCATAGTCAGTTAATCAGATCAGGTCATGATCTCAGGGTTGTGGGATGAAGCCCTGTGCCAGGGCTCTGCACTCAGCAGGGAGTCTGCTTGAGATTCTCTTCCTCTTCCTCTGCCGCTCCCCCACTAGCCCGCACGCTGTCTCTCTCTCTCTCTTTAAAATCAATGTCTTTTAAAAAATAAAATAAAATCAAGCATTATGAAGTGTCATTATTTATAATTCAAATAAATGTTAGAGATTAATTGGACACTTAGGTAGTCATGTCAGGGTCCCCAACAAGAAAGCCAAAAGGACGGGACAGCTAAGACAAAACCACACCAGCATCCTGTTCTACAGCTTAGACAAGAGCCCAGGAACATCCTGTGTAGCAGGTTCTGCAGAAGTGACTTTTACAAAACATTCTGAAACAAAACGACCATGAAACACTGGTCGCTATCACAAGTTGAGGCAGTTAGTCTCCAGGTGTCAGCCCAAAAGACCATTAACATGTGAACAATAACCTGATAGGTAGACAGGTGCATGATCAAAGCCTTAACTGGCGCACGTCAGCAGCCGATCCACAGGCGCCCACACTGAGAATGCTTCAGATAGTTCCTGAAAGAGCTTATAAAAACCCCGAGATTTGAATGCCAAAATGGCAAACCTGTTGGGTCTCCTCCCGCTCTGGGAGCTTGTATTATCATTCAATAAACTTTGCTGCCCCCCAGTCTTCATCTTGTCTACCTCTTCATTCTGTGAAGCAGTGTGACCAAGAACCACGGGCACTAAGAGACCAAAAATCCAGTAACATACTTTCTTTGCTTATAATACAGCATTTTTTAAATGAATATTAATAACTGGCACTACACAGATCTTTTCTTTTTTTAAGAGGGGGATTAAGGATAGAGGCAGAGAGAGAGAGAGAGAATCTTAAGCAGGTTCCATGCCCAGTATGGAGCCCAAGGCAGAGCTCTATCTCACAATCCTGAGCTGATGATCTGAGCCAAAATCAAGAGTCAGACACTCAACAAACTGAGACACCCAAGCCCTCCAGCGCTACATCAATCATTTCAGAATTTGATGCCTCTGAACTTTCATTAGATCTGATCTGGATTTTAATTATTTTCAAAGAATGTTCACCAATTAGACTGCCATTTTGTCTTATCTCAAGTATTTCTCTAGGTTTTCCACTTTTTTTCATTATTTCTCATGTTTCTTTATCATTTTGCCTTTTTCATCTATGAATCTTATCAGCCTTTAGAAACTATAATTCACTTTTAAATGGACCTAATAATTCTTAATATTGTATCTTTGCTAACTCTATATTTTAACATTGACCAACTGTCTTATAGAAGAAATCCTGAAAGTGAGAGGATGGTGGGAGAAATGTGGTAGCAAGAGGTAACCAAACCTGTCCCCTCAGCATATACACACACCTGCACAAGCACCCATGTGCACCTACTCCCAAATAGCAGAACATAAAAGAGGGTGACTCTCAATTCCAGTTTTCCCATCCAATTCACTCAAAGATAAGAAAGAACTATAAAAGCAATAAAAAATCAAAACAAATTTATCACTACGGATAACTATAAATCATCCAATATCTACCTCTCATGGGCCAATGGGGAGACCATCTATCTAAACTTAGTCATACACCCAGAGAATAAATGAGACATATGAGATTTCTTGAAACTGACTCCAATGTTATGAAATCATGTGTGGAGAGTGGTAGCAATGACCTGTATGGGTCTTCCACGAAGAAGGCAAGAACCCTCATACTGACATAGAGGACAATGTTTTTAATAATTTGGAAAATAGTTCCTGAGAAACCACACATTTGAATCCACTAACTTTCTGCAGTTGAACCCTTTACCTTTAATAATTGTTCATATATGATTCAACTTACTTCCTTGTTTCCCCACTTATTTCTCTCTTATTTCATTGATAGGTTTTGAGGGGGTGCAGTTAGCATTTTTTTTTAAATCATACTAGTTTCTATTTTCTCAAACTGCATCATTTTGCTTGACTCCTCCTGCAGCCTTCATAGCTTTACCTCACTCATAAAACATGGCCTCATAGGTTGTACTTGGTAAGGGTTTGAGTCACTGTAAGGACTGTCATTCGTCCTCAGTCAGGCCTTCTCCTCGATACGGGGATGCAGGAGTCCAGGGAGATAAGCTTGTAAACAGTTATCGTGACAAAGGAGAAGGGTATCTATGGGGTGGGGTGCCATTAAAACATAACAGAAAAACCTACGTAGTTGTAGTTCCTTAGGTTCAATCATGGATTTGCTCATCTCTAATTTAAAACGGGAGCTTTAAAATTATACCATCTTAATCTTTCCCTAAAACTCAAAGGTTTTCCAATTCATCAAAGAAAGATGGAAGATAGAATGGGTGCAGATAGAATTACATTTGGAAATAGAGAGAAGTTGAGTCAACTCTAGATAGTGGCTTCTATTACCTCTTTAGAAGTTTTCTGCTAAAAGTTGAGGGTGCAATGGTGGAGACAGGTCAGATATTTAAGGAGAGTAGAAAAGGAATGGAATAGTGTGTAATGGAAGAACAAACTGACTTGGAAAATGAGATCAGGTTTCTGGCATATTTGGGATACATTTGAATTTGATGATTATACATTTATAATGAAATCCATATACCCTGTTTTGGATTTTTCTTACAATGCTCTAGCTGTCACCTAAAGGCATAAAGAAATAGATAATTGAGTTCATCCTAGTTTGGCATTTTGTCAAACAAAGGGAAGTGAATTTGGGATATTGGCAACAGGAAAATTAAAATGATGGATCATAGAAATTAAGAGGATAGAAGGGGAAGTGGAGACAAGAGAAGTAAGATAGATGGGAAAAAAGTATGGGGATAAAGGGACTAGAAATCACAATAGTGTTTAAGTACAATCCTAATACATTAGTTACATAAAGAAGTTGGAAAAATCAATTGTGATTAAAGAGTGGATTATTTAAATTAGTGCTTTTGAAAGCGAAGAGGTTTTAGGTGAAGAAAATTTGCACGATGTGCATGGAGTGAACATGTAGTAAGGTGAAATGGAAGTGAAAATCATCAGACAAGAGGAAGCATATTCGTTGGGGCAGGAATGCTCCCTACCCTCGTGGAGTCAGACAGGAAGCAGAGTTATGTTAAGGAAATACAAAATACCAGGGGAGCATGTGACCTAGTCTGTGGGCGTCCTTAACCTAGCTTTACCCACCGTGACTACCTGGCACTCCTCTGTCTCGGTCAGGGTAGAAACCGTGTATCTTGGTTATCTCCAAGACCTAACACTGTTCCTAGAAGGCAGGAAGGCTTGGTAGAGTTCACAGACTAGAGAATGTATAGATAAAGGATGGAATGAAGGATGCTGTGGAAGGGGATTGTAGCCACGTTCACACCTTGGCTTCTTGTATTCACGTCCTTAAGTAGTCGTGTCCCACATTTTATCAGGGTGGATTTGTGTGCCCAGCAGCCTACGGTGGAAGGGAAGGTGCGCCAGCTCTGAGGGTAGTGTGAAGCCCACAGCCTCCGTCTTGGGTCCCTTGCATTGACAGAAGACACATCGCGAGCAGCGCAAGGCAAGGAAATGAAGCTTCCTGTCACGTCACGATGGATGAACCTGGAAGCTGATCCACCAGTGGCACTCAAGTCTTCGAAGTTGAGTTCAGCCAACAGTCTATGATCTCATGAGAGGTCCTGAGCCAGAACCACCCCGCGAAGCCATTCCTAAATTCCTAATCCCCAGAAACTATGTGAGATAATTATGTTAGTTGATTTAAGCTGCTAAGTTTTGGGGCTATTTGTTATACAGCAATATACAGCTAATACGGACGGTAAGATATCTTCACAGAACACAATTCGTTCTCCACTTTTACTCAAACCAGATGAAGGGCTCCCCAAACCTCCACCATCCTTCCCGCCCCTACTTTTGATTAGTATCATTCCAGGAAGAGGAATCTTTTCAGCCTGTAGGTACGTGGAAGAATCAGGACAAAACAATTATCCCCTAGTCTCAGGGCATAATTTACATTTCCTCCTATTTGTGCACAGAATCACAAACAGTATCTCCTCTTTTTACTCTATGTTATAATAATTTTAAGATTCTAGTATTTCTACTTTAGTAATAAAGTATCATGTGAGTACAAATTTTGTGTTTAAAAACAAAATACGGGAGGCCTAGGTGGCTCAGTGGTTGGGCATCTGCTTTTGGCTCAGGTCATGGTGATCCTGGGGTCCTGGGATCGAGTCCCACATTGGGCTCCCTGCATGGAGCCTGCTTCTCCCTCTTCCTGGGTCTCTGCCTCTCTCTGTCTTTCATGAATAAACAAATAAAATCTTAAAAAAAAAATACCACTACATTATGGCAAAATGACTTACTTTCTCACTTTGTGCGATTGTGTAGGCTGATGCGGAAGATGTAAAAGACTTGAAATTTCAATGATTGCCCAATCCAGACTGATTTATTGCCATATTTGGCATGTTCTTCAGTTTTTCTCAAAAGCAAAAGCAAAAGCAAGTTAATATAAGTCATAATTGACACAAGCCACAAAACGTACTTTCAACATAGAATGACTCCACTAAAATTTAGTTTTTTCATCCCACTTATAATTGTAAGTAATTAAAGTGTCAATGATAATAAATCCAAAAATAAATCAAAACTTTAGGGATAATGAGTAACAGGTATAATACAATTCCTGCTCAAGTATTGTTTTTATTTCATCATATCACCTAAAAAATAAAGCCTTATTGATAAAACATATTAAGAACAATTTAGGAGCACCTGGGAGGCTCAGTGGTTGAGCATCTGCCTTTGGCTGAGGTCCTGACCCCAGGGTCCTGGGATTGAGTCCCACATTGGGCTCCCCGCAGAGAGCCTGCTTCTCCCTCTGCCTGTGTCTCTGCCTCTCTCTCTGGGTCTCTCATGAGTAAATAAATAAATAAAATGTTTTTAAAAAATAAAACAACAGTTTAAAAGTTCATTATATTTGTCAGAAAAAGCAGTTAAATGAATTAACTGCCTATTTTGCAGATGGACATGTTCATTTTCAGTGGATATTTTAGACAATAGTTCCAGAATAAAAATTTTAATGAATATCAAATCAACACAATAATGGATAATTTCCCAAATAAATTTTGTAAAACAAAATAACAGCCATTTTCTAAAAATATAATTTTATCATGAGGTTTCTCATCTATATAAAATATAGTGACATACAATAACTACATTTTTAGATAATATTATTGCCTCTACATATATAATGAAAGTACATAGTGTTTCCTTTGTATCTTACTTAAGGATAATATATGTCTAAAAATCTGTACTTACATTTATTTATTAGATTGAGTGGATACTGCAGGATTATTATGTATTTTTTCTGCCAAATTTTTCATATTCATAAAAAATGATACAGTAATCATTATCAATTTACATAACACAGTCTAACTTATATATCCAATTATCAAAAAATGCTAAGCTTATATCATGTAGTGTTCTTCTATGTCACAGTCATATGTTATGATCAAGTTTACATTTGTTTTATATAATAGCTGGATGACATTCAATTCTTTTGTTAGATTTACTCCTGAGAGAGATTACTTTGAAGGACAATTAGTGTTGTGAAATTTGCTCAAAACCACTTCAACACACATTTAAACTTGTTCTCGTCCACTTACAACATAGGCCTGCATCATTATATTGTGCAACTCACCTATCCTGCACGGCAGCTTGAAAAATCAACACATCAGACACAAGAGAGGGCCCATAATTCTCAATCAAGAATCTATTTCCACAATAAAAAAAAAAAAGAGTACATTCTTGGGTATAACCAATAACCACGTCTAAAAAAATATGTTGCACATAAGCATTATAAGAACCATGACTGAAGAGGAGTCTCGTTTGCTAATATGTGTGTCTGTGCTAGAGAGTTCAGCACTTCCACACTGTGTCTACGGAGAGCAAAACTCAACAGACACATGCATACACAATCTATGTCTCACCTACTGTCTACCTGGCTGGTGTTCATCTGAAGTAGAGTTTGGTAGTTTGGTAGATCCTGGAGGACTAGGACAGACATCTCTCCTGCTTCTTGGTTCCTAGCTTCTCCCCCCATCCCAGGGTATCTAGCACATGGACAAAACAGGTGAATAATACACACTTTTAGTTGAGTTGACAAATGCTTATGCAAACTTCTTTTTTTTTCAATCTGATAGCTTTGTATCTGCTGCTAGGTCTCATTTTGTGTTAACTATGTTAGAAATATTTCACAATTGGACTTATTGATGTTCTCAGTGCTTTATTATTACTTTAGACCTTTTTGTTCTGCCAAGAAATCTCATAGACATAAAATAACCATTAAGTTAAGAACACTAGTGTTAACAAAGTAAAAAAAAAAAAAAAAGTTGTTAACAGAGCTTCGTCCCATTGAGTATACCAGTCAGGTAGACGCTATTGTGGGATTTGGCTATTCACACAAAAGAGCTCTCAATCCCCAGACACCCTTGACTAAGACACCTGATCCCAGGCTTACACAGGATAAGGAGCCAGCCAGCTCACCTCACGGAGTGGCCCACCCCTAAGCCATACTCTTCCACTGTGGCTCTGAAAAGTAGCAGAATCCCCAGCTTCCTCCTTTTCTCGGTACTCCCTACTCATTCGAATCATCCTAGTGAACATTACTAAGGAAAATTAGCAAAGTTCAATGATTTAAAATGGGAAATTTCAAAAATTTCATAATTGTATAAAAATTATACCTCTTTAAATAGCTATCCAGTAACTATATCTAACTCTATAAATGACTGTAGATCCTAATATTTCTTCTCAGGGTCAGCACAGAAGAAAGGTTGAAGTTCTCTTCTCCACTCTTACTCCATCCAAAGGGAGGGTTCCCTAAACTTCCACCATCCTTCCCGGCAATACTTTTGATCAGCATCATTCCATAAAGAAGAGTCTTCTCAGCTTATAGGGATGCGGACGAAATCAGGACAAAGCCATTGCAGCCTGGTCTCAAATAAGACCGCATTTCTTCCAGTTTGCACATACACCCATTTCTCTGTCCTCTACCCAGAAGAGGCCCCTTTACAGGCATCTCTTCAGAATAAATTTCTATAAAAGTGAGCATGCCCTTCAGCTCAAACTTTCCTATCTATTCATTTATCCTCAGGAGTGAAAATTTTAAAGGAGATAACTTTATGCATTCAGACTTATACTCCAACAGTACTTGTGATGTTACAGAATTGGAAGAAATCAATTAATAACCTGCAATGGGGAAATTTTTAATAAAATTATGATTTAGTCATTTAATGAAATACCAAGCCAACATTATAGTTATGAACATCAGATTGTGAAGCATAAAAATCTGCTGCCTCTGATTCAATAAGGCATCTGTGCAAGGAGGAACTTCCAAAATAGATGCCAGTCCCAGAATTATGCCACTTTGCTGCTATTTGCACCAGTGAAAAGGGGAAGACCACACGCCTACCCACACTCACTTCTGTAGAGGTCTCCCTCAGGTTGTCTGATGGTGTAATTCCTGCTTCGAGTGAGTCTGAGAAATGTAGTTTTTGGCTTTCCTGCTTCTGCATGCCACACGGGGTTAGAACACATGTTAATACACAGGATCCACCACTGCTGGTAGGAAGTCAACAGTTGCTTTCATCCATCATGGTTATACAGGGGAGGAGGAGCCAAGGAGGCCCAGATATATAGCACCAATGGGGGATTTTTAGTTCTATCCTGGAACTGGCATATTCAGGAAGAATATTTAGTATTATTTTAACAAGAAAATGTTTAGTAATAGAATGTTTGCCAGTGACTAATATATTCTAAAGTCCTGTCAAATGAATGAAATCATAAGAGAGAGAATTGGCAGCCTACTATTGTCGAAAGAGGACTAAGTTAGGGATCAACACAACCGTGTTTCAATTCTGGTTTTATTACTGACTAAATAGATTACTTAGTAACTCAGTCCTTTAAGTAAATAACTAGTTACTTATATGAGATCTCTGAGTGATACTAGGTCACTGATATGTAGAAGAGGGGATTTCTTAGTTTCTCTCCTATTCCTAAAAAATGTTAAATTTCACCATTATGATGATCATCTAAGTTATTGACATCTCATGTAAATTTTAGCTTATTTAGTCTTATTTTTGTGAAAAGGGGAAGCCACTTATGCCATATATACCATATGTGCATTGTTATTCTTTTTCTAAAATAATGATAGTTCTTGGAAAATTAGATTGTATAGACGTAAGAATATTCCATGTAACTATCTTTTATGCCCCTCAAAAATGTTTATGCTGTGCTGGAATTTGTTTGGTATCTTATCGCTTTTTATTGATGGAACATTTCTCTTTCTTCCTTGGATAAAGAAAGGAATTACTATTTATTGAGTATATGCTGTGTCAGATACTGTTAGATAGTCCTGAAATGCAACCCTTGCACTGTAGAAAGCAGTAAACAATTATACCAGTTGGATTTCCATGGAATTTATAGATTCACAAAGGACATTCACAAACTTTATCTCACCAAGTCCTTACAAGAAGTCTACAATATATAATTTTTTTTTTTTTACCAAAGAAGCAACTGAGCTTTAGATAAGTAATCTGCCCAAGATCACAGAGCAAGCAAATGGCAAAGTCCTGATGGGTCTCTGTGCCCCAAAACTTACATCAGGCTTTATTATAACATCTTGGCTACTGCACACAAAGAAAAACCTCCTTTAAATGACATTACTCTGCTGGAGTTTATTTTTCCCTTTTGCTTTGGGCAAGATGGCTCAATTCCTGGTAAAGCCAGCCCTTGCTCCCATTATGTTTCTTTCCTGATTGGCGGCCTACAAAATGTAGTCGTCACCTTTGACAAAAATTGAAGCTTCACCTTGCTAAGTAAGCACTCTAGATCAATTTTTGGCAGTACAGTGCAATTTTACTTTATTTTATTTTACTATGATTGAATTAGAATAGTTCTAACCTATTTAAATTTTTGTAAAAACTTTTGTCAAGAGGCATGTGTAAGATACACAAGATGAGGTAAACTTTCTTCTACCAACATCACACCTGCAGTAAGCTTATAAGATCAACAAGAAGGGTGAAAATGAACTCCAGGTACCAGGCACAGAAGCAATGGAGTTACCTTTTGGATAATCTTATCATTGAGGAAAATCTGCCAGTACCACACTGTCAGGAAAAAAAATGAAAAAATAAGAAATTCTTGCATGTAAAAATTAATAGATCGACAACCTATTTTCCATCATCTAGTAAAATGAAATCACATTTGAATTTACTTCATAATAATAGAATAATATAAAAGAACAATGACAACGAATAAAAATTATTATTGCTAGAAATAAACGCAGTCCCAGAGTGAGTTCCTTAAATGGAATCAGAGAGCATTAAGGAGGGAAGTGATTTACAGAGTTATAAACCATCAATTATGATACCATTTAACCTTATGTCCAAAGAATTTATGATGTATGTGTGTATATGCTCACGGGATTAGAAGAGTACTAAAGTTGTTTTAAGCTATTAAACATTTTCAAAAGGTAGAAAAGAAAAATGAAATACTTCAAAATGTAGTGTGATCTATTTGATTTGATTGAAGGTCTTATAGAAAGATTTTCCCTACAAATTCTAATTCAGTAATTCTACTCTTTAACACACAGAATCATGTGTGAAGTATACCTAATCAGATCTTCATTTAGGATGACATATGCATTCTTGGCACCAAATTAATAGCATTTGAAGACCTGCATAAATTTGTGGGGGCATAACAACAAAAAATCTGTTCCTATCCTTATGTTTAAGACCAAGGATATGAGATAATCAGAAGGCACAGGTGAAAGATATTCAAATAAAATAACTATCAACTGTTTGATTACCCAGAACAACCTTATAATTTAACTTGGGAAAGAAAAGACTTCTTAGGAAAGAAATAAAAACCAGGTCAGTATATAAGAGGATATTGAGTGGAATTTTCCCTGTCCTCTCAGAATTTTAGCTAACGTACAAAGTCAAAAATTAAATGCAAACCTCTAAAATAAAACAAAAATTAGAATGAGACCCTTAACACATTTTCCATGAGGCTGTAGAAACAGGTCTGCAACCACCACCTGGGGAGTGGCAGGGGGAGTGCTCAATTCTCAAAGAAGAGTAGTGTTTGTGTTGAGGGGGTTTTCTTTCTTTGTACTATACTTTGTACTACCCCCTCCCCCACCCCCACTAAGTCAGGTGATTAGAATTGGGAGGATGATTCTAAGTGAATTGTTCATAACAATGTGTGGTCCCATCCCAATTCAAGATGTTAAATATGGTCAACTAAACACATATCTTTAGCCCTACTTATAAAAACCCTACTTAAACAACTTTTTACAGAATTTTTTTAAAAGGAATGATATCACGAGAACAAAGAAGACAGCGAAAAAGCAATTGCAAAAGCAGACAAATTGAGAAAAATCAGAATATGAAAATCCGAATGAATGTTAAAAGATCTACCAGCCCTGAGAGAGCTGTTTCCCAAACTGGCAGCGGTGAAAGCCAATAAGCAACCCAATTTGCATTGCTGATCCCTGAAAACACTCCAGTAGTTAGAAGCACCAGATGCTCTGGAAGTAAGGGAAAGATGGTTTTTAAAACAGCAGATTGGCTGAAAGTCTGTTGAAGAAGTTAGAATCTTAGATCCTTTCACTTACTTCATATATTCAGGTTACTATATCTTCTCTAACCCGGTGGATAATGGAGGTTTTAGTCTCTGGAGAGGATAAAATAGATGGCAAAATGCAGCATTCAGGAAACAATTACAGGATACTACTTTTAAAGTACATTTAGAGACCAAAAGGAGCCCTTGAAAATCAAAACTATGGTAAGAGCAACAGTAAACTCAATAGGCACGTTGGAAGGGAGTTGAGATCTCGTAGGAAGCAGGATCTCTCAAGGAAGAAAGGGAAGAAATGAGGAAGGAAGGAAAGGAGGGGGAGAGGGAAAATAAAATTTAGCGAGTGCCTTAGTCTGTTTGAGCTGCTAATAACAAATGCCATAGACTGGAAGGCTTACAAGCAACAGAAATTTATTTCTCACAATTTTGGAGGCTACAGAGTCCAAGGTCAGGGCACCGGCCAATTCAGTGTGTACTGGGGCCTAGCATCCTGGTGCACAGCACACTCTTCTGCACACTGTAACCTCACATGGGGAACCAGGGCGCTCTGGTCTCTTCAGCCCCTTAGAAAGGCACCATTCCCATCCAAGAAAGCTCATGACCTAATCATCTCCCAAAGGCTCTACCTCCAAATACCATCACATCGGAGATCATGTTGCAACATATGAATTTTGGGACAGACACCAATATTCAATCTATGGCAGAGTGTCAGTCTAGGGGGTTCAATATTCAAATAATGAGAATTCAGAAGAATAGAAGAATATGGAAGGGAGGAAATCATCGGAAATACTTCAAATATTTTATCAACAGAAGAATAAAAATTTCCAAATTGTAAGATCTGAGTGCCAAGACAATGGACTCAAAATAGATCCACACCAGGAGAAGACACATTATTTTCCAATTCAAAAAAAAAAAAAAAAAGAAATAAAAGAAAAGTAAAATCAAAAGTTTCTAAATTTGGAGATAGATGGGTGAGCGTGAGGGATTACTTAAAAGAAAAAAAAATGAATGGCTTTGGTAGCCTGTCATCAACATGGTTGACAGCTGAAGAGAATATAACAACTGCTTCAAAATCCTGAGCAAAAATTATTTTCAGTACAACCCTCAGACAAAACCAATTCAAGACAAAGGTAGAGATGTTGTTAGATAAACAAAATCCTCACAATTTGCCTCCTGAACACACTTTCTCAGTGCTGGACACTGCAAACAGATCCGGCAACAAGCCAAAGGTGACAAGAATCCTCAGGAAGACCCCGAAAGGAGATCCCAGGGGGAATGGCTTGCAGGGACGGAGAAGCACCCCGCCCAGATCGAAGGCGATCAGTCCTTGGTGGTGTTTTCTCCAAAAATACTAAAAATAGAACACCTGTTGTGCCTAAAAGTATTGGTGGAGGATTTATATTATTTGGCAAAAACTTGAGGCGGAAGTGTAATGTGGATATGGAAAATCAAAAAAATAAACAGAAAAGACGATTTTCATTCCAGAGATGATGTGTGTTACAAGACAAGAATCACAGTACACCACCTGCCTATTTACATGGTCATAGCACTGTCAATTCTTAAGAGTGATTAAGACAAAATCATAAAAAAAAAGACAAAATCATAACACAGCCCTCCTGGGAAGACGGGAGGGAGGAAAGTTTACATGTGGTGGGCTAAGATGTAGGTAAGGTATAGTCAAGTTTGCCATTCGGGGAAGTCGACAGATAGGGAAAGATCGAGAAGTATCACATCCAAGCACGGCACTTAGAGGTCTGACTACCAAGAGGCAGCCACTGGATGAATGTCGGCTGCCTCTGGAGGAGGAAGCGGTGCAGGGGGCGGACGCAAGAGGCTGCTGCGTGTCTTGCAAAGAGCTTTATAAAGCATTTGCTCTCTTTGGGTACACTTGAGGGGAAAAAATACACGTAAAAGTTCAAAGAAAGCCCCTGCTTATAGGAAGGGAAGTTGTCACGCCCCCGTGTAGACGTCCACACGGCTGTGCAGCTGCTCGCCTGGGTTGGCCACAGTGAGGACGAGGCCGCCGGGGGCAGCGCGGCCCTGGCACGGAGGGACACCAGGGTGGCCCTGAGCACTCGTCGTCGAGCTCTCCCAACAAATCACCACAAGTTTAGTGCTTTGAGACAGACTTACAGTTGTGATTTAGGATTTTATAGTTCCGTGGGTCAGAATTCTGACACAATTCTGTCTCTGGCCTAACGTCAAGGTGTCGGTAGGCACGAATCTATTCTCTCCTGAAGGCTCCGGGAGCCTTTCCTCACCTTTTCCAGCTTCTAGAAGCCATTCACACTCCCTGGCTCATAACCTTCTCCTCCCGGGTTCGTAGCTAGTGACAGCAGGTAAGGCCTCACATCGCACCACCCTCACCCAGCCTTCGGCCGCACTCCCCCGCTCTTCGGGACCCCTGTGGTTACATGGGACCTTGACTCTAGGTCAGCATAATCTCCCCTTCCAGGTCCCTCGGGATGAGCAACCTTACTGGTGTCTGCAACCTCAATTTCCCTTTGTCATATAACATGACATATTCATAGATTTCAGGGATTCGGGTGTGGAAATCCTCGGAGAACCAGCCATTCTTAGCACCATGTGACACCGAGGGACAGCTGGGACAACGCAGAGGTGGGCGGATTTCAGCTGTCTTGCTGGTATCACCTCCCAGAGATTCCCGCTGCTGGACCGTAAGGTAACCAGGCACCGAGGCAGACCAGTGGTCGTGGGCTTTTTTTTTTTTTTTTTTTTTTTTTATTTATTTATGACCGTCACACAGAGAGAGAGAGGCAGAGACACAGGCAGAGGGAGAGGGAGAAGCAGGCTCCATGCACCGGGAGCCCGATGTGGGATTCGATCCCGGGTCTCCAGGATCGTGCCCTGGGCCAAAGGCAGGCACCAAACCGCTGCGCCACCCAGGGATCCCTGGTCGTGGGCTTTAAAGGGGGAGAGAGGAGGCAACCCTAGGTCATGCACAACAGGAAACGTCGTAGTGGAGAGGCTCAAAAGAACCCATATATTTTCCTAACCATTAAGAGTTAGACCGAATATTCTCCAAAAAGCATAGACAACGATAGTCTTGAAAGCGACAGAGAGGGGACGAAAACAAAAAAAGAAGAGGATTGCGTCGTCATACGGCCACCTGGGGAGGGATTTGTCACTTTTCTCTGATCTGCATCCCAAGCCCAGAGGATTCAGAACTTGTACAAGATTTAGGAGTAGGAATCCTATAAGAAGAAATACACCGCCACCAAGTTACGCGCCCTGATCCCTGGAGGAGAAGCGCTCTGAACCCACGCAGTATCGATGCCGTAGACTTGACTTGGAGCTTTCATGGACAAAAGTGCCCAGAAGATTTATAGACGCTGACAGAGATGCAGTAAGAGATGGAAAAAGCAACTGCTAGCATCGGGACCACTGAGGACAATTGGGGAAAACATTTTAAGTCTCCTATTTTTACCTCCACGAGTCTATATTCTTCAACAGCCTGTTACAAGTTTATGAAAATCTGGAAGGCCAACTCAATTTGTATGTCACTTAGATGACATTAGCCCCGGGGAGAACGACAGACAGGAACGCGGCGTCCCTCCAGCGAGCTGAAGGGCCTTGTGCTTTCCTCGGGCTCTTATTTCCGGCAATAGTTCTCTTTAAAACTATATTCTCACAATAAAATAAAAAACAAAAAAAAAACCAACTGGGGCTCAGGCTAATAGTGATAAAGTCATTTTTCATTTCTAGGCGGTGATCGAGTGCCTGGTGCTGTTAGCGATACGAGCAATGAGCTCAAGCCTTCGTCTCTTAAAGCTTAGAGACATTTTTCCTTTCAAAGGTAAAAAAAAAGGTCGAAAAAAAAAAAAAAAAAAGGTCGGAAGGAATCCTAGCAGTGATTTGCTTTGGTGACACAGACTCTGCGCTTCTGGGGTCCTACCCCGGCTCCCCACCCTAGGCCCCTGCAAGGGCCTGCAGGATGGGCCACGCGGCGGGGGGCAGGGGACAGCCCGATGGCCTGAGCTGTCACAGCTCCTTCCCCTGAAGGCTGTAGAGTCACCTTGAACATTCGGACCGTCGGGGAGAGAAGGCGACGCTCAAGCCACTGTGCAATCCTGAGACACAGACGCTGCCGGCCTTCCCTCCTTGGGGCCCACTCGCCCGCTCCTCCTCTTCCTCACTCTGCTCTGGGTGGGCGACACCCCGGCACCCTCCCCTGCCGGGCTCCCGCTTCCCTCCAGCCCATCCGAGGGCCGCGGGGCTGACGCTGGGGTGACACCTGTCAGGTCGCTGTGGGGAGACCCAAGATGACAGGGCAGGTGCCCCCCAGCCCTCCCTCTCCCCGAAACTGCGAGGAGATGCCGCGTGCAGAGCAGCCACAGGCAGGCAGACCCTCGGGGGTCACTGGAACCCTAAACTGGCTTCAGGCCAGCAACAAAGACATTTTTCTCTGATCACAGTTTAATTTTTTGTTGTTGTTACTGTGGTACAACCTAGCCCATCCCGATTGTCACACTTACTATGCACAACCCCTTTCCCCACTTTAATTTAA
The DNA here is from genome assembly GCF_053574225.1 of Canis aureus. Lineage (NCBI taxonomy): Eukaryota > Metazoa > Chordata > Mammalia > Carnivora > Canidae > Canis > Canis aureus. The sequence goes on along the minus strand of NC_135628.1, from coordinate 1,206,387 downwards.
TGATTTTCATTTTAATTTGCTCTTATCCTGAGGCCTTTCTTTCTTTTTCTTTCTTTCTTTCTTTCTTTCTTTCTTTCTTTCTTTCTTTCTTTCTTTCTTTCTTTCTTTCTTTCTTTCTTTCTCCTTCTTCCCTTCCTTTTTCTTTCCTTCTTCTCTTTATTTCTCTTTTTCTTTCCTTCTTCCCTTTCTTTCCTCTTTCTTTCTTTCTTTCTTTCTTTTCTTCTTTCTCCTTTCTTTCTTCTTTCCCTTTCCTTCTTTCTTTCCTTCTTTCTCCACCTTAGACTGGTGATCTGCCAAGGTCATAACAAGGTCTGAGGGAGGCACGTGTCACACGGCAGCCTGAACGCACAAGCATCACGCGTATGAATGACAAAAGCATCTATCTTTGGGCATTTCTTCCCGTTACTCAATGTGCTTGATCAACCTTCAAACCTAAGTTTGTCAGATACACGTGTACAGAGGTGCAGGCCTAGACGCGACGAGGCCCCGGAGTGTGGCTAACACAGCGACCAGGGAGCGTGTCCGTTCGGTCCGACCCACTGGTCCTGGCCCATACCGCGGTGGCTACCGCGCTTCGGTCTCTCCGCAGGATGCCCTCCTGTGACTCACAACTCAAGGCCCGTCTATGGAGAGAGCCCACGGCTGAAACCAGAGAAACGCAGCTCTTCATCCCGGTTCCGCCACCACAACCTCTTGGATTCTGAGTAACAGGAAACTCTCGCAGCCTCGGAAAACCCCTGCAAAATAAGGAAAGGATGCGTCTCCTTTGTGGGGTCTGAGAACGCTCCAAGCCACTGAGGCAAGAGAGTCAGCATAGGGCAAGCGGTCGAGAGGATAACTATTAGTGTCATTACCTGCTTTCTGATAAGATTCTGGAAGTTTACCAGGCGCCAGCGGCCTCAGGGAAGAAAAGAAAGTTCCAGATGATATCCCCGGTGTTCTCTGCTTTATTATTTTTATTTTTTATTTTTTATTTTTTTAAGATTTATTTATTCATGAGAGACACAGAGAGAGAGAGAGAGAGAGAGAGAGAGGCAGAGACACAGGCAGAGGAAGAAGCAGGCTCCATGCAGGGAGCCTGACGTGGGACTTGATCCCAGGACTCCAGGATCAGGCCCTGGGCTGAAGGCAGCACCAAACCACTGAGCCACCTGGGCTGCCCTGTTCTCTGCTTTAATGTCTCCTTTTGCTCAACTCCCCTGTAGTCATTTCCCAAATCTTTGCAAGGATTAGTTTCAAATATATCGACCTAGGTAACCGACGGGACCACAAGCCAGTCAGGCAGGCCCCCCTTATCCGTGGGGATAGGCCCAAGGCCCCTGCTGGGCCTGGAGATGGCTGAACCCTGCACACACGACCCTCTTCTCTACACACACAGACCTATGATAGAGTTTATCATGAGAGCGAAACAACAGTAAGTAATAATAAAATAGGACAATTATAACAACAGGCTGCAATGAGAGTCATGTGAATACGGTCTCACTCTCTTACCATAGCTTGTCGTGCTGTGCTCCCCCCCCTTCTCGTGATGACGTGAGATGATGAGACGCCTCTGCAAGACTAAGCGAGGCAATGACGCGGCCCAGGACGTAACGTCAGGGGTCACCCCCGTGGTTGGTGATGGGAGCTGACGGTGCAGAGACAGAGACCACCCATGAGGGGGGCGGCGTACTCGTCTCAGGCCAGTGGGAGTCTTCTTGGGCAGCCAGCACATCAGAAGTCCCGGGAGGGCATTTATGTGTCGCATCACACATTGTCCCTATCACTGACATGTGACTTGGGACCTGTAAAGTGTAGCACGTACCAGGAGGGCAGAGTAGGGACGTGTTTCCGACCACGTAAGGCCCCGGTCTGAGGTCTGTCTTCAGGGAGAGGCCCCGCCGAGTCATAATGAAGCACATGGCTTCACGCCCAAGCTCTGCCACCTGCAATCTATGGGATCGGACGCATAATCTTGCCTCGGTTTTTGTTGTTTCCTTTTTATGAGATTGGGAAGATGGTAATGTCACACACATCATTTGCTGGAGGATTAAACAGGCCTCCACAGCACCTTCTAGAGGTGCCACCTAATAGGTGTGTGTGCGGCTCTCATCGCTACCTGGTAAAAGGAGAACCAGCACAGGCGTGATCCTAGTTGTATCCTTTCCTGTGAGAGTAATGAGGGGAGGCTCTGGGGCCACGGGCCTCCTCAGCTGCTCTGCCGAGCTTAAGGAACAGAAGAAGCTGTCTAGAAATAACCTAAGGAAACGTGGATGGTTATCAGGAACGGCCAACGGCAAAACGTCAGGGTTTTGCAACAGCCCAGAAATACAGATTGTCCTTCACTCCCCAAACTTAAAATAACTGAAGGCCAAATACTGCTACTGGAAACATCGGGGGAAATTTGAAGTTCCGCGGCCTGGCCAGTCTTCGGCCTGAATGGAAGCGGTCGAGGAGGAGTTCATTGTGCAGGAGGAGGAGAGAACAAGGTCACACCAGGCCAGGAATGCACTGGACGTGTTCTAGGCCTTCCAGCCACGCTGTCAGTTGAGGAACAAAACTACCTCGTAAGTTCTAGGTCAAGGCCAATAGTCTAAGTCCGTTAATAAGGGGAAGAGGATGGCTCCTTAGTCTGAGGATCTAGGTTGGCGGCCAGGAACTGACAAGAGGACACCAGGAGCTCTCTGGAAACTTGTTAGAAGCAGGCGAGAGACCACGAGAGACTCCTAACTCTGGGAAACGAACTAGGGGTGGTGGAAGGGGAGGTGGGCGGGGCGTTGGGGTGACTGGGTGACGGGCACTGAGGGGGGCACTTGGTGGGATGAGCACTGGGTGTTATTCTGTATGTTGGCAAATTGAACACCAATAAAAAATAAATTTATATTAAAAAAAAAGAAGCAGGCGAGAGAAGTAGCTGCTAGAACTGGCCCGAGAGCTGCCCTTTTTCCATGAATTAGTTCATATATTTAAACATGTATTAATCACTGAATATATGCCAGGCCCACTGATTATGTGAAGAAATCATGATAGAAACAGAATGGGACTTAAGAGTGAGTGTGGAACTTAGTGACTGATTACATTGGAGGGGTGAGGAAGACTTCTCGGGTTTTGTAGGTTCTAGAAAATACCATCTGGGGAGGAATGGTGAGTTTTTACTTTCGGGTGCACTGTACTTGCAAGGCTATTAGAGTGTGATTTTTTACCTTTTAAAGACCACTATAATGGAGTCAGGAAGGCAGAAGCCTAATGTTAGTGCTTCGAGAGAAACCGAAAAGTAAGGAAACGAAGATGATGGTTATGGTCTATTTTTACAAGAAAATCAAGAAAGAAAACACACCTGGTACTACAATTATATAGTGAGATATGTGGTCAAGAGAAGTTTGTGTTTTGAGTTTTTTTTTTTTTACTGGAAAAAAAATATTTTAATAGCTTGGTGAGAAGAATAAATTGGGAGAGAGCAATCCAAAGAAATGATGGATCATCAGCTCCAGAAGAGCTTAGGGTTCAGGTCAAGTTTGGCAAGAGAAGGTAAATCTCATTATTTGGTATTAGCGGAAAGCAGAATTTCTTTCTACGAGGGAAGGGAAGAGATTTGTTCTGGGTCCCTAAAATCAATCAATGGAGGGCAGTTATATAGAGATCATAGTTTGGCTAAAAATAAAGATGAACAAAGTGTTTTTTAACGTCAAAAGCACACGGATCATTTAGAGTTGTTTTACGTTATTTTTGGCTGGAGATAGGCAGGAAACAGCTAAATGGCCAGTTATCAGAAATGTTTATGCATTTGAAATATAGCAGCTCATTTGAATGACCGAGTCCAGGGCTGATTTTCTGATTTGCAGAACTTGTTTTACACGTTTGCTTTCTACTCCAACATCATCTTGGACATTTTTCAAAGACCTAGAGAGCAGACCAATATTGATTTTAAATTAAGCTGGTTGGAAGACTCGAAATCCCAAGCTTGTCTCTGGTAGAAGAGGGAGAAATGTGTTTTCACCTTTAAATGGCAATGAAGTGAAAGTAGCATTTGGGTTTACTAAACCTAAATATGGCCCTGTGGGTCTTTGTAACGCAATACGAATTTGAAGACACGTTCCCTTGGAACTTATCTGAGTGACGGAGTTCCCATCCTGTTGTTGGGGTAGAAGAAAAATATGATTATTCTGTGTCATAACAGAGATGGTTGTGAGGTAGGGAGAAGGGGGCCAGATTTGTAGATGTTGAAATATCAGTCATTACCTTACGACCAGCAGGATGTAGAAGAGGCATCACCTCTACTAAGGAATGTAATTCTTGGGGCCCCCGGGGCTCAGTCGATTAAACATCTGCCTTCAGCTCAGGTCATGATCGCAGGGTCCTGGATCGAATCCTGCGTTAGGCTCCCCGCTCAGCGTCTTTCTCTGAGAACCCGAGTCTACTTTCTCTCCCTTGGCCTCCTCCACATTGCTCGTGCTCTATCTTTGTCTCTTTCTCTCAAATAAATAAATAAAATCTTGAAAACAAAATAAAATACAATTCTCTTAGTGCACTCAGCAATTATCTTAACATAACCAACAATTAGGCATGTAGCACATTTCTGACTTGGATTTCAGCAATATTCATCCACAAATAGTTTTCAAATGTATGGTTATGCTTTGACCATTATTTTCATTTTAAAATAGTTTAAAATAAACTATTTAATAGTTTGAATAGTTTAACCTTGTTTAATTTATTAAAATAATTTAATAATTTAATATTATTTAATTTAATAATTCAATAGTTAAACTATTTTATAGTTCAAATAGTTTAATAGTTTAAATAGTTTAAATAGTTAAAAACTATTTTAAAATCGTTTAAAATGAAAATATGTAAAATATGAAAAAAGGATTATTCTACTAACATGCAGAGGAAGAATTATCCTGAATCTGGTACTATGCTAAATATTCCCGACATGGACAAAAAAACGATTCCTGCCTTTTTGTATTTTTTTTCTTTTTGTATTTTTTAAGACAATTTTAATCACTGAATTATATATCTTGCATACAATACGATTAAATTCTTTTAGAGTTGAACATACCAAGACACTAAAAGGCAAAATATGTGATATGCCATGGTCTTCTCTTAACCACAGTTATGCTCCTTTCAAATGCACTCCGAACCCCGCATCACACTCCGCCCTGGACTTACCATTGAGTAACCTCCCACCAGTTTTATGTCCAGGAAAAGACAGTAACAGGCCATCTGACTAAACTCCTGAGGGTCCTTGGGCAGGTAGGACACAATTGCTTTTCAGGCAGAAAGTTACTAGCTGGACAAATCCAAATGAAAGGGTTAACTTTGTTGTAGAAAGTAAAATTATTCTCAACTCTTTTCAGAGATTTCACAAGTTGCCATACGTCGATGCCATTGTGTCAATCAGAGTGAACACAATTTGTCAAAGTACCAAACATGAGACAAATCTATCCTCACAATCTAAAATACAGGGTTTCAAGTCACACGATCTGCGTCTTACAAACATCTTATAATTCCAACAGCTGTCTTCTGCTTTTAAATAGGTAATGATTACTTTCACAAACTGTAAATATTTAAGCAATCCAACCTAATGACATCTACTCAAATGTATCTGTCAAAGACAATGGATAAAAATGAGCAATAATGTATGTGAGCCAAACAGGAGCAACTTGTTCCTGCCATAGCAGAAGAAGTAGACATTTTACTTCCCCTTTAATTCCTTTTTTTTTTTTTTTTTTTTTTTTTTTTTAGTGAGGGCACAATATTTTGTAGTCTCCTAGCCCTAATTTGAATTTATGAGCTAAGCAGATTCTGCAGAGAAAATACTCTCCTTCCTCCATCTGCCCCTAACTTTATTTGTATCAGAGATACTTTGGAAGTGATTTGTGGAGTAAGGAAACTAATGGGAAACCACGGACGTCTCACAACCACAAATGCTTAGCTCTCGCATCAGACAATACCCAGACACAAAGTGAGTTGGTCAGCTTCAGCAAATAAAAATGCAGGACACGGAGTTGAGTTTGAATTGCAGATAATTTTTTTAATATAACTATGTTCCAAACATTGCATGGAGTGCACTAAAATACTACTTTGTGCTAAAAAGAAAAAAAAATCACTCATTATACAAAAAAAAATCAGTAAGTTTAGCGCATCATACTGCACTAAAATTATTTTATACGAAAAAATTATTCACCGTTTATCTGAAGTTCTGATTTCACGGGGCATCCTGCATTTTATCTGGCATCCTCTCCCAGGACATTTTGTAATAGCAAGGTCTTTCTCTCCTACTAGCTGGTGCGTTCCCTTGTTCCCTTACCGTTGGGGCGGAGTAATTCATATTTGAACAGGCAGCCCCTACAGCACTGTCTGATATATAATTGATACATAATAAAAATATATCAATATATCGAATGAATG